>NC_090933.1:271796102-273150269 GCF_040938575.1 Ambystoma mexicanum
AGAAGGTAGACAATGTGTTTTTTTGCTGTTTGGATCCAATCATGTTTTTCGTTTTTTTTATTGGATGAATGCTATATTTTTTAATATTTTTCTTTGTTTTTTTTGACTTCTCCACTGGTGATGATTGTGCATCATTCTCCACTGGTAATGGTTGTACATCATTCACCCTCTGTGTGTCTCTCACAGGATCACAACTTGAAAGCGTTGGGACTATAGGTAGCCCACCATTTGTTTGTTGAATCAGCTCCTTGCTATCGTCTTGCATTTCAGGCACTGAGTCCCGACCAATGATGCCTGAAATTAATGGCAATGGACAGGGTGTCAGTGAGTGAGGAGATAAATCTGTCTCCAGATTGTTGGGCAGTGTGACCACTGACAGCTCTATTTTGTCTTTATTGGACTCTAGTTTTGTGAGTTGTTGCATTGAGAGCCACTGCATCAAGTCTTCAAACTGTGCGGTTTGTCGAGATACTTTGTTATCTAGTGCTTCATAAAGTTTACACAGACTGAACACAGCTGTGTTAATGGCAGTTAAAGTGGGTTGAATCATGGAAAGGGTTTGGGCAGCATTATCAACTAGATGAGGGTTATGAGTGCGCGGAGTTGGTAGAGCAAATGATTTGAGATAAGGTAGTGCAATGTCAGCAGATAGAGCACTAATGTCATCAGGGACACCACTGATGCTTTCAGACTCACTATTATCAAGGTTTGAATCTGAGGTGCTTCCGTGAATGGAAATTATTTGAGCGTCAGATAGTGAAAGCGAGAAAACAGGTGGCGATCTGGGCATGTTCGCATTATGCATCATATGGCAAGATTTGGTAGATTCAAGCATTGTGCGATCAGAAATTGGGCGAGAGGAAGTGCATCTCAGAGGAGTATGCTGTGGGGTACCAATTTTACCAACTGTTATAGGGGAAGGTGTAGAAATCATACTTGAAAGAGTGTTGGCAGGACACTCTAATCGAGTGGTGTTTATTTTGCCATTTATATTGTCAAGTGAAAAACGAGTTTCTTTGAACAGTTTAGCAGGGGTGACTTTCTTAGCTGTGAAGAAGGAATGTAATGCCGCTACAGAATTCGCTGAATTGGGCGATGAAGATTGGGGCGGGGGCATCATTACCAAGGGGGTGATAGTTGGCATGTTTGTTGTGAGCTTATATGTTGTGTGTGAAGTCATGTTAATAAATAAAGAGAAAAAAAGAGAGAAAAAAAAGAAAAAAAAAAAAATAAAAAATAAGAGCAAATAGTAAAAGGTACACTTGGATAAACAGGAGTCCCACTAGATACCAACAGGGGTAAAACGGTGCACACCGCTCGAACAATGTCAACAGAGTGTAAACACAAGACAGGTTACACTTTAGAGCCTCGTCTGTAGTACTATGTGTAAGACAGGTCCTAGTGTGCTTTACAGATATATACTATTGCTATTTACTAACCATTAACAAGAACTGCCTCGCCACCATTCGCTCAACAGCCGCGCAACAGCCAGCGGGCTTGACTCCACCGGGCTTAACGCCGCGAGGGTGCCTGCAGGCGAGTAAAATGAAGATCCTGACACGTGATGTGTCACGTGGGCGCTAGCGGGCTCCGCCTCCTCCTGAAGGCGAGTGCGAGCGTATGTCCAGCAAGAGTCCCCAGTGACTCGCAGTGCTGGCAGGAAAGAAATGAAGCTTGTAAGCAAGCGTTCGTTTGACAAACGTTTTCAGACACAATGCTGGAGAGCTATGTCAGACGCCGCTCGAGCGCCTGCAGGCGAGTAAAATGAAGATCCTGACACGTGATGTGTCACGTGGGCGCTAGCGGGCTCCGCCTCCTCCTGAAGGCGAGTGCGAGCGTATGTCCAGCAAGAGTCCCCAGTGACTCGCAGTGCTGGCAGGAAAGAAATGAAGCTTGTAAGCAAGCGTTCGTTTGACAAACGTTTTCAGACACAATGCTGGAGAGCTATGTCAGACGCCGCTCGAGCGCCTGCAGGCGAGTAAAATGAAGATCCTGACACGTGATGTGTCACGTGGGCGCTAGCGGGCTCCGCCTCCTCCTGAAGGCGAGTGCGAGCGTATGTCCAGCAAGAGTCCCCAGTGACTCGCAGTGCTGGCAGGAAAGAAATGAAGCTTGTAAGCAAGCGTTCGTTTGACAAACGTTTTCAGACACAATGCTGGAGAGCTATGTCAGACGCCGCTCGAGCGCCTGCAGGCGAGTAAAATGAAGATCCTGACACGTGATGTGTCACGTGGGCGCTAGCGGGCTCCGCCTCCTCCTGAAGGCGAGTGCGAGCGTATGTCCAGCAAGAGTCCCCAGTGACTCGCAGTGCTGGCAGGAAAGAAATGAAGCTTGTTGACAAAAGAGGGTCTTTTCAGAGTCAACCTCAAAGGGGAAATGGGGCACACTATTTAAATGTTCATTCCCCAAGCTCAGATTTTATGATTTGTCCGCAGACATGCGCATTACATACAGAGATTTTGAGGCTGAGAGGCATGCAAGTGAGACTTAGTAGAGCAAGGGATTGGTCGATAGGGCTTACTGTGTGTGATATCTGAGCAGAGACTTTGCCAGAAAGTCTTTTTCCTGAGAGGAGAGCATATAGCTATGGCTGTGTGTTTCAGAAAGCAGATTGTCTACATTTTGGGAGATTTGTGGATAAATTGGTTGGAGGTGCATGCAGATCGCTGTAGAGTGGCTGTACATCTTAGATTCCATCATGTGGAAGTGCTTATGAGGGTGCGTATGCACAAACTTCGAGCAACAGTTCGCCCTCTCAATCCAAATAATGAGTAAATGTACTCTCGCTGTGATGTCACTTAGCCCACTACCATTTCATGGTTGACTCCTATATTGTCGTAACTTTGATCTGTCAATGCCAAACAATTTGGAGAAATCATAGTGGTCTCCTTATGTTTATTTCATGTACAGCGATGAAGCAATATTTCTTTGTGTTCCAAATGTAATGGAATGCATGCTCGTTCAATATTTTACAGTGTCTAAGTAACATGTGTACTCGCAACAATGCCATTGGATACTAGATTTGTCATTGTCAACTAAGGTTTAATACACTTATTTTGTTTATTTAAAAACAGTTTATATCTTTCTCTTGCACAGGTGGTACAGGCTGGTGGCCTATCGTTCGTTTACATAGTGGCTTCATGGGAGACTTGGACACTGCGTTCGACGAGTAATACCTGCCTATGTCATTGGTGCCATTGGAGAAACGTTCCCCAGTTACAGCGGTCAGTACAGGGGATTTTCCCTCACTGTGCTGCAACCAGAAGTTTAGAATGTGTAGTACATTTGTGCCATCACAATCAGCAACAAAATAAAGCACAAGGGAACTTTTATCAATGGTTGTTTCAATTTTTCAGTGAATCAAATGTGTGTCCATTCAGTAGTGTTCCAGCCCTTGCTGCATTCTGTGATTGTGTCTCTGACTCTGTCATTATGTCAAACTAAGAATGTATTAATTTAAATATTCCTCTGACATCACTGTCCTGTGTGTGTCAGGGGCAAACCATGACTTGTGGTTGTTCATCCATCTCAACAAATGTTCCCCCGCTGCTGAAAAAATACTGCTTGTTCAACCTTGTGCCCCTCCAAAACTATTCTTTTCATGTACCAGAAGTGTGACACTTCCTTGCGGACCACCCCACAGTTCCTCCCACTAAAACAAGACCCCAGTCACAGTATATCCTGTCCTAAACTAACATGTGCCACTCCACCCTCTTTCTAGCTCTGATGTGCCAGATCTGGCAGCTATCAATTCCGACCCCCGCCGGTTGTCTCCGGGGTAAGACCCCCACACCCTTCACCTCGCTACTGACCTAAAGTGGCATAGTACAAAGACACGTGTACAACTTATAGGTCTCTAATATATAACTGCGGTCATGGCTTCAGGGGGACGCGGCCTGGCCGGAGGGGTTTGTAGCCGGGCTTGCTCGGACATTCTCGAACAAGACATTTTGCTGTGTAAACAGGAGATGGGCTGAGATGACAGGTGGTGTGGGCTGGCTGTGTAAATCGTTGGGAGAGTGCGAAGTTCTCCAGAGGAACAAAGTAAATCACTAGAAATGTCACACACCATGGGTGAATGGTAGCAAACAATTCATATGTTTTCCAAAAATGTTTGCAATGCCACTATGGTCTGAAGGGCTATTGGTTCCCATTCTGAGTGAAAGTCAGTGGCTTTGAATTTCTGCTTGCGAGCTAAGAAAACCCACGCATCGTACACAGTATAAGGTTCAATTGTTTTTTTATCTTGAAAAAAAGGGAGGATTCTGAAAGGAATGAAGGAAGGGAGGGGTGTAATACCGTTAAATATGATAAGGGTCACCATTCCAAAACTGGAGAAAGGAAGATGTTATTTCATTTTATGAAAATGCTTTGACTTGAACAGAGTCTCTGCGTTACGCCGAGAGAATGGAAATGCTGAATATTATGTAAGTTTTACTTTCGATGATTTTATAGACGAGTCAACTTCGCTGACCATTATTGCTGGCTTACCTTGTATTCGGTTGTTCTTTGTGACATATTGCAATGACATGCAAATACAACCTGTGTGTGTACTTGTCTTTGTACCAGGCACATGGCCAGTCTAGCATCGAGATGCATGTACTGCTGCATTCTAGGCCCCACTGCTGAAAACCTATTTGTGTACTGTGTTTTTAGGCCTCTCTGTTGAAATTGAATCAGCCTACTGTTGTATTTTAGCCCACCATATCATATCATATCATATCATATCACCTTGCATACTACGATGCCCATAGCCACCAGCAACCTCAATGCCCAGCCCACCACACTGCTCACTCTTCTTATTGCACTCTCCGCTCTCTCATTTTTCACCACATCCCCCATCCTAAACGAACACCACACAGCTCAGCCACCACTCCCACTCAACCTACCCCAGTGGAAACATAATTATCCTTTGCAGAGATACGCTCTGCATCACCCTGCATCACAACTATGTGCAGACTAGAAAGACTCAGAACTTGCACACTGATTGCAAGGCTCAGCTCTCGACCCACTTACAAAGCAATCAGAAACAATAGACTAGGCTCCCACACCACATACAAACACACCCCTCACCCAGAACACTCAAACACCAACAAACAGTCTCCCACCAACCACAACAGGCCTCACACTGCCACTACACACAACACACCAGACCTCACCTACTCCACCACAAAGAAATCACACCCAGCCCCCCACATCAAATACGCTCTCATTAATGTATGCTCCCTCCAAGCCCATGCTACTGAGATTCACGACCACTTAACCGACAACAACATCGACCTACTAGCCATCACAGAAACCTGGCTCCATGAAGCCTCTGGCCCTGCCATTGCACTTGCACTACCACCAGGCTTCACCATCCTCAGACAGGACAGAATAGCACGAGTGGGAGGCGGAGTAGCCATCATCTACAAAGAGAGCCTCCACCTTCGACTTATTAGTCACCCCTGGACCTGTAACTCTGACCTGCTATCTGCTAAACTCACACTGTCCCCCAACAGCACCATCAACATACACGTACTGTAGCGCCCCCCAGTCCCATTTGACTCTCAGAAACACCTCACCCACATACTCAGCAATAACATCAAAAGCTCCACCAAGACCCTCATATTAGGAGACCTCAATTTAGGATTTAGTGATGAGAAAGACAAAAACGCTGATAACCTCACTAAAGAACTAAATGACTTGGGTTTCACCCAAAAAGTATTAAGTCCCACTGTGGCTGTTCAGTAATTATAGCATAAATAAAACTCAGAGTCAATTACGTAGTTGGTATGAGTTTCAAGAGAACCCACTACTTTTATTAGCATGTATTCTTCTCTTTCAGATTCACTGGTAAAGGATACGTTTTCTTGGATTCATCTCAGGCGTTATCAGGATGTCGGGTGAAGACTTTCAGGTAAGAAGGTTCTCTTTATTTAATTATTTACTGTCCACTGTCTCTTTCCGAGGTTCTTCAATTCTTACTGTCTCTCTCTATATGCCAGTCTCTCATAGGTTTTCTCCCTCTGTATCTTCTCTTTCCTTTCCCTTTTCTTCTCTTTACTTATTCTTTCACTCTTTCTTCTCTCTTTATACTTGGCCAATTTCTTTGCAGTGCCTGCCCCTAAGCAGCCTTTCACTTCCTGGCCCTTGGTAACGTATGGAGCCTGCCCACAAGTCTTCTTATTATTTGTCTTCCCCTCCTTTAATAACGCCTCTTCTGAGTTCAGTGCGTTTCCCACTGCAGTTCAAGTGAATCAGTGCGTAGGCTCTTTCACTCCCTCCTCACATGTGGGCAACATTCGCCTCTCCTCACCCTACGCACCTCTTGTGTAGCGCTTTGAGGTCACTCTTCCTTTCACCCCTTTACGATGCACACTTGCATTAACTTCCACACTCTGTTGTGGATGGAATCGCTGGTTCCCTTTCTCAGTCTCCCTCCCTGACACAACGGCGTCCGACTTTTAAAAGTGTCCAGCTGTCGACACGCTCGCGTCGTAACTCTATCCAGGCACTGCTTTCACAAGCCAAGCTGTAACATTCATCTGCTCGAAGCGACCCTCTCACTTCCTTATTGGCATATGCTTGTATATCCCCCACTGGGTACTCACGTTCATTATAACATCGGGACAACGGTCCCCTTGATCTGCCTCAAAATTTCCTATGCGCAACAGCGCTTAAAAATACAGTCCTTGACTGGCGACAACGATCGCCTGAACTATTAAACTCTCTTCTTCTCTCCGTTTCACCGTCATGGCCCATATACCTCGGGATACGAGGTCTCTCTCGTTTTTTTTCTTTTTGCCCCTCAGTAAGCCCACTTGAAACCGTTAGGTTCCGCGAGCTCGTCCTCCGGCCTTGTCTCCTAGGAAATGAAAACACATACACAGCCCCATTAGAGGAAAGGCCATACAGGGCTTCCATCCTGTATTCAGAACTCAGGCCTTGCAGTGCTACGGAGTAAAGGAAACATGTACAATGTCCCACATCGTCACACCCACTCATTCCAAAGGCCGCATCCTAGACTGGATTGTGGACCATAACTGCCTCTCAACCATCACTGCTAGCACCACCCTGCCCTGGACCGACCACAACTGTATCGAATTCAATATACCCATCACCAAAAGCACCAAAACCCTTACCCCTGCCACCGCCGCGCAAGTGAGAAGCTCTAAAAAGCTCACTGAGGACAACTTGTGCCCTTACCTAAACATCCCTGAACTAGCACCCCCCTTTGCCAAAGACCCCATCACCCTAGTTAACATCTACAAGGATATTATCACTAAAGCAATTAACGAGATAGCACCCCTCGAAGCCAAAAAAGATAAGAAATCGCTACACACAAATTCATGGTTCACTGAAGAACTTCAATCACTGCGCACTTGCAAAAGAATAGCACTGAAAAACTGGCAAACCAAAACTAGCGTCAACGCCAAAAACGAGTTCAACCTAATCTCCCACCAATACAAAGCAGCCATCACCTCAGCCAAAGCTAACACTTTCAACACACGCATCTCCAATGCTAAATTACACTCCAGAGAGATATTCGCCATCTTCAATGAACTTATCTCCCCTCCCAGCACACCCGATGAAATAGTCAAAGATGAAGCATGGTGTACAAGCATCCAATCGCCCATGTTACACAAAATAGACCTCCTCCAAAAGAAAATTGAACAACACTGCAAAGCCCTACCACCACAAATAGGGACGAAATCTACCATCTCAACTCCCGACTCAACCAACTCCACCAGACCTGTATTCTTATTCAGGGATATCACTGATCAAGAAGTTCTAGACCTCCTCCAAACCTCAAACCCTCTCCCTGTAAAGGGGACATATGCCCACCTAAGCTCATCAAAGACTGCGCAGACCGCCTCGCCCCGCTATTTGCGGCCTTCATCAATGCATCTTTCAAAACAGGCATTATCCCAGCCAGTCTCAAAGAGACATGGGTCTGCCCACTCCTTAAAAACCCTGTCTCTCGACCCTCTACATCCTAATAACTACAGACCAATAACCACGGTGCCATTCCTCCAGAAATTACTGGACAAAGCTGCCCACTGCCAAATCCAACACTTTTTGGAAACCCACTCCATACTAGGAACCAGACAATCGGGCTTCCAGAAAGGACATGGCACTGAAACAGCGCTGGTGGATCTAAAGAATCAGATCACCCAAAACATGGACAAAGGAAAACCTGCCTTGCTGCTGCTCCTAGATCTCTCAGCTGCTTTCGATCTGGTTGACCACAAGACTCTCACATCTCACCTCACACATTCAGCTAACTTCTCCAAAGAAGCAGCTCTCTGGGTCACCTCTTTCCTCGAAGGAAGAGCCATGAAGGTCTTCTCCGATATAGCGAAGGCTAAACGTACCACAATCCACTGTGGAGTCCCTCAAGGATCCTGCACAGCGCCCACATTATACCACTTGTTCACAAAGCCCCTCTTCGACAAGCTGGACTCACATGGTATTGCGTATACAAATACGATACTCAAGTACTTCTACCCCTCTCCGGATCATACTACAAAGATGCCAAGGCACTCCACACCATATACTCCACCATCCAGGCTTGGATGGCGGTAAATGGCCTATGCCTCAATGGAGAGAAGACGGAGATCATATACTAGGCCAAAGAACACCCTAACCAAGCTTGACAAATGATATGCTAACTTTACCATTGACAACTCCACGATCCCTGTATCTAGAACAGTCAAGACGCTGGGAGTATACTTAGACTCCTCACTAACCATGACCAGACAGGTTAGCGCCATCACCTCCTCCTCTGCACACACCATCAAACTAACTGCCTATCAATAGCCAGAGCAACCGTTGGTGCAAAACTAGACTATTGTAATGCCCTCCTGGCAGGCACATCTGATAAAAACCTAAACAGGCTTCAAGTCACGCAAAACAATGCTCTCTGTGCTGCCGTAAGCATCCCAAGAAAGGAACTCATCTCCCAGGCCAGACAATCAGCTCACTGGATCCCGGTCAAAAAACGCATCACTTTCAAAATCCTCACCCTCACACACAAATGCCTCACACTATCCGCACCCTCATACCTATCTCAGACTATCTCCAAGTCCTCTTCCACACGCCCCACCAGGACACAATATTCCAACCAACTCCACATTCCAAGTATTAACAGAGCCAAAACCCGGTGGCTTAGGCTTCCAATATATTGCTGCCAAACTCTGAAATGCACTACCCACAGACATTAGAGCAGAAAACTCACTCCTGGCATTTCGTAGGAAAATCAAGACCCAACTCCTTACGCAATAAATTGTAACCGTATCTGCAAATATGTAAAACATCACATGTAAATATGTAAAATGTCAGACTTACTGTAACTGTATGTATCATCATGTATATGTAACTTAGCTATGTATGTAACAAGCACCACGATGCCCAAGGGCTGTTGTGCGCTTTACAAATCTGAATAAATAAAAATAATAATAATAATAATAATAATAATAATAATAATAATAATAATAATAATAATAACATGTAGTCCACCACTGGGTTCCCCCAGGTTCCACAAACTCCTAATTCAACGCTAATATTTAATTAAAATTCAGTCTATGCTCCCTGATTGTAGCGTCAGCCTCCGCATCCCATTTCGAGCTGACCATACTCCATAGCACTAACTTCTGAAGCAAATTGTGGAGTACTTTCCACGTTGTTTTCTCTGTTTTCCCATTGTTTCACATCTGTGTTCATCATTAGTTTTAACATGGGGCCGAATTAATGGGTAAAATGATAAATTGTAATAAAGATCGGCTACTGACACACATTTCTGTTATGCTTTTGAAACAGCTATATCCTGCCTTTCTGTGAATGTCATTGATACCAGATACCAGCTGACAGGTTTTTTAACCGGCAGCTGCAGATACACTTGAATAGCTGGTGTCACAAGTCTCTCCCCGTCTCACCTGTTTTTGTTGAGTACTTGCGACCTTCTGGGATTTCTTCTTTTTTACAATCCGGGATTCGTATAGACCCGAACGCTGATCTTCGGCGTCCAGCGTGAGGATAGCGGTTCAGTTTCCAGGAGCATTCAGAAAGTCCAGGGTAACACCAGGAAGCAAACAAGTTATGCTCGGAGCCACGGAGGACCGCGACTTGAGCGCAGAAGGTTTTCCAGGAGATTGGAGAGGGTAGCAATAGGACGGGGAATCAAGGAGCTGGGAACAAGGAATCAAGCGAGAGCCCCGATCGAACTCCGGCAAAGCACCTCCGACTACAGGTAGTGGTAGCTTTGAGACACGCAGAGCCACGGGGGCGTGGAATGCATAGACTGATCCGCAGCGTTCCGTTCCGAGCGGCCATGTTGGAAGGAATACTGCATGCAATCCTCTGCGAGTCAGGGAACAGGTGGACCAGAAAGGACGTAGACGACGGTTCATGACAGTATGACTCCTCTGAAAACCAGCTCCTCCGGGTTTGCCCGGGTGGATCAGATGAAATCGTTGAACCATCTGGGCGCATTCATGTTTGACAATGGTTCCCACGTACACTCACTGGAAGGGTAACCTTTACACTCAACCAGATATTGTAGTTGACCTCATCAATATCTTGAGTCACAAATCCTGGAAACCTTGTATTCCAATTGATCATTTACAATAACAGGGGTAGATCTAGGAGCTGTTTGGGATGACTGAATGTATGGTTTTAGCAGAGAAGTGTGAAAGACTGGATGAATCCTTTTCCAAGATTCAGGTAACTGAAGTCGAAAGGCCACTGGGTTGATGATTTCTTGTATGGAAAAAGGACCGTAGTATCTGGGAGCCAGTTTATTAGGGCGCAGGTGTCTAGGAAGGAGCTTCGAGGATAACCAAACCTTATCTCCTACTGAATAGGGAGGTCCAGGTCTTCTCTTAGAGTCAGCATAACGTTTGACGTCTTTTTGGGCCCTTACTAAGTTTTCTTTAACCTCCTTATGGACTGTGATGAGGTTTTCGATCCAGGAATCTACTGCAGGTACTGGGGTACGATGTGGGAGTACGGAGGGTAGGACAAATGGATGGAATCCTTGACTAAAGAAGAAGGAACTGGTCTTGATAGCTGAGTGATCTGAATTGTTATAAGCAAACTCGGCCATAGGTATTAGGAGTGACCAATCGTCCTGAACTTAGGTGGAAAAAACAACGTAGGTATTGTTCGAGAGTCTGGTTGACACGCTCCGTGGCTCCATTGGTTTGTGGGTGGTAGCAAGAGGATAAGGCACGTTGGATTCCTATAATACGACACACTTCCTTCCAAAACTGAGATATGTACTGGGGTCCTAGTTCTGAAATGATTTTGGAAGGCAGCCCATGAAGTCGGAAAATGTGTTCCAGGAAAACTCCGGCAAGATCTGATTAGCAAGGTAGTTTGGATAAGGGTGTAAAATGAGCCATATGAGTAAACAAGTCAATAGTGACCATGATTGTTGTCTAGCCTCTAGAGGGTGGTAATTCCACGATAAAGTCAGTGGCGATGAATTCCCAGGGTCTTGTTGGTATTGCTGGTTGGAGTAGGAGTCCGGCCGGCTTCTTATTATCATGTTTGTTCTGATTGCAAACGGCGCATGTTTGGACATGGATCCTAATATCATCCTTCATCTTCGGCCACCAAAACTGTCTTTGTACTAAACGGAGAGTGTTGGTAATTCCACGATGTCCCGAATGTAAGGTATCATGACATAGCCTTGTGATTCTTTGTCTCAGTCCAGGAGTGGGAATAACTAGGCGATTGTCCTTGAATAAATATCCGTCCTTTGCTCTGAGATTCCATCTGTTATTTCTCTTGTGCTTCTTCCAGAGGTCCGAAAGTCGAGTTTGGCCTTGGATATTCTCCAGGAGGGTGAGTGCTTGGGCAACAAAGATTGTGTGGGGAAACATTTTTGGAAAGGCCCGATCCTCAGGGTTTTCATAGTCAGGACGTCTGGAAAGGGCATCAGCAATTATATTCTGTGATCCAGGGACATGATGGATGTGGAACTGATACTGGGCAAAGAAGAAGGCCCAACGGGCCTGATGACTGTTCCTTCACTCCAAGGATTGTAGAACTTGAAGATTTCGATCGTCCGTACGGACCTGGACTGGATGCCTAGCTCCCAGGAGTAGATGTCACCACTCTGTAAAGGCTTGGCAGATGGCTAATAGCTCCTTTTCCAAGACGCAATAATGAGTCTCACTGGGAGTCAGAGTTAATGAAAGGTAAGCAATGGGGTGCTCCAATTTGTCCTGAAATTCCTGTTTTAGGACTGCTCCTATGGCGTAGTTAGAAGCATCCGTCTCCACTAGGAATGGCCGGTTAATGTCGGGTTAAGCTAGGATGGGGGCTTGAGTGAACTCTGTCTTTAATTGTTGGAATGCCTTTTCTTGTGCTGCGGACCAGAGAAATGGGGTATCTTTCTTCAAGAGATAAATGATTGGTTGAACAATTTCAGAAAAGGACGGTAGGAACTTTCTGTAAAAATTAGCAAGTCCCAGGAAGGATTGAATTTGTTTCACAGAAGTGGGAGCCGGCCAAGATAGTATGGCCTTTACCTTTGAAGGATCCATTCAAATTCGTTCAGGACTAAGGACAAATCCTAGTTAATGAACAGAAGTGACGTGAAATAGGCATTTCTCGGGTTTAGCCAGGAGTTTGTTTTCACGTAATCGTTGTAGGACTGCCTTAACATGCTCTTCATGCTTTAGAAAGTCCTTGGAGTAGATCAAGATATCATCCAGGTAGACGATGACGAAGAGGAATAGCATATCCGAGAACACCCTATCCATGAAAAGTTGAAAAACTGCTGGGGCATTAGCAAGTCCGAAGGGCATGACTAGGTATTCAAAATGGACAAAGGGGGTTCTAAAGGCTGTTTTCCATTCGTCACCTTCTTTTATACGAATGAGATGGTAAGCACCCCTTAGGTCTAATTTAGTAAAGATTACTGCACCTCTGACTGCTTCTAGGATATCCAAGATGAGGGGTAAGGGATAACGGTCCTTGAGAGTACACTGATTTAGACCATGGTAGTCCAAAGATGGTCTGAGTTCCTTGATATCTTTCTTTGGAACGAAGAACAATGAAGCGCCCGCTGGAGATTTGGACGGGCATATGGTACCATTTTCCAGGTTAGTATCCAGGTATTCTCGGAGAGCCCTCTTTTCAGGTTCAGATAATATAAACATTCTGCCGAAAGGAATCACTGTAGAGGGCTCTGTATCAATGGCACAATCCTCTGGTCTGTGAGGAGGTAGAGCTTGAATTATAGCGGTCGAAAAGACATCAGAACAGGCTTGGTAGGCTCTGGGAATCTGGATGATGTTAGAAACGGTGACTGGACTTTGTTGGTTCTCTTGAAAGTCTTCAAAAGGCTTCGGTACGGTATCCAGGGATAGGCAGTGAGCCATACAATATTCAGATCCAGGAAACAGTGAGCCGGCTGCCCAATTGATGTAAGGATTGTGCCTTTGTAGCCAGGGCATTCTGAGAATCATTGGATAATGGGCTGATTTAATGAGGTCAAATTTGATCCTCTCTTGATCGTGATTAATAGAAAGTAGAATCTCTTTAGTCTGAAGGATAATGGGTCCTGAGGAAAGAGGCCTTCCATCAATGGCCTCTAAGGGTTGCATTGTTACTCGGCTTTCATGTGGAATGTTTTGAGCAGTAACCCAATCTTGATCTAGAAATACGCCCATGGCTCCGCAGTCAACTAATGCCATGATGGGGTAGGATTCTGTCTTGGAAGGAGATAGAAATGCCTGAAGAACCACAAGGGTATTTTGTCCAGGAGAGTTCAAGGATGGAATTGATGTGGAGCAAACTTCTCTCTCCCGACACTGTGCTCCATCTAGGATTGGGAGCTGGCGTTTCCCGAACGCCGTGGAGGACCAATAGGACATTCTCTCACCAGATGTTTATCGGAGGCGCAATACATGCACAGACCTGTATGGATTCATCGCATCCTTTCTTGAGGGGTAATGGGTCCACGGAAGTCTCCTAGTTGCATAGGTTTGTGGTCCTGGGTAGAAGGAACAGTAGGTTCTGCTAAAGGAGCATGTTCCGTGCTGGTCTTTTGGAAATTAGCCTTAGAAATCTTTTTCTCTGCTCTTCTTTCTTGGATTCGGAAATCTATCTGTAAGGATAGGTCCATAAGAGCCTGGAAGGAACTCAGGCGGGCCACCCTTGTTAGCTCATCTTTTATTTCTTCATTCAGCCCCCTTCGGAAGAGAGTAAAACTAGCTTCTGGAGACCAGTCTGCTTCCTTTACAAGTTGTTTGAAACGAGTAACATAGGTGAGCATATCCTGGGACCCTTCTTGAAACTCGAGTAGTCTCTCTTGAGCACTGTACACTTGTTGTGGGCGATCAAACATTTCCTTAAGGGCTCTCACAAAGCCATCATAGTCATCCAAGAGGGCATCGCCTGAATTAATCAGGGGGGTTGCCCAAGTCAATGCATTTCCAGTGAGGTGTGAGATCATAAAACCCACCTTTGCTCTAGGAGTGGAGAAATAGTAGGGTTTGAAGGTGAAGTGAACTACACACGAATCAAGGAAGGTGCGGAGAGTCTTGGAAGAACCGTCATACTTGCCCACTATTCCTTCCAACAACACACTTTCTTTCGTCCCTGAATCACATGATAGAACTAACTGCTTTAACGCAGCGTTCTCTGCCTTGAGGTTCTGTACCTCTATTGTTAACTCCTGCATGCCTCGCATGAGGTCTTCAATGGCGGCTTCCATCTCTGTATCTGTATCATTTTTAAGGCGTCTCAATCTGTCACAAGTCTCTACTCGTCACACCTGTTTTTGTTGAGTGCTTGCGACCTCTGGGATTTCTTCTTTTTTACGGTCCAGGATTTGTATAGACCCGAATGCTGATCTTCGGCGTCCAGCGTAAGGATAGCGGTTCAGTTTCCAGGAGCGTTCAGAAAGTCCAGGGTAACACCAGGAAGCAAACAAGTTACACTCGGAGGCACGGAGGACCGTGACTTGAGCGCAGAAGGTTTTCCAGGAGATTGGAGAGGGTAGGAATATGACGGGGAATCAAGGAGCTGGGAACAAGGAATCAAGCGAGAGCCCCGATCTAACTCCAGCAAAGCATGTCCGACTACAGGTAGCGGTAGCGTTGAGACGCGCAGAGCCGCAGGGGCGTGTCTCTCTTGTAGGATGAGCAGCGTGGAACGCATAGACTGATCCGGAGCGTTCCGTTCCAAGCGGCCATGTTGGTAGGAATACTGCATGTAATCCTCTGCGAGTCAGGGGCCAGGAGGACCAGAAAGGACGTAGACGACGGCTCATGACAGCTGGATCACAATGACGTTTTTTTATGGAACGATCGCCACGGGCCGATATGCCCTTAAGCAGTACCAGCCAAGCTGGTGCCAAAGCCTTGCGATTGACGGTGCGTCTAATGCGCCTCTTATACCCAAAATGAACACTGAGCTACTCACGATAAACATTTGTGGATGGAGAACAAAGAAATAAATTACCCATTTGCTTGAATATGGCAATCGCCAGATGTTCTCGGAGCATTTATTGTGAAATAAAAGCACTTTCCAAATTGCGCAGTTTGGGACGCGCTGTGTTGTGAGAGGATGTGTGTTGATAATCCGGGTTCTGTGTCAACTAACGTCAACACGTAGGTGATGACTGGGCGCATTTGACTACGCTGCCCAGTAAAGTCCCGGAGACGTCCTGACCATATCAGTGATGTCCTCAATGACATTTGTGATGTCATCTTTGATTTCCTGGTTGTTAGTCTTAGCAGTGCACGGTGGTGGCGAGAGTTATGGTTGCTTAGTATACCATAACTGGTGAATTTCAGGGGGTTTTCGGTTTTACTTGGAACCATAACGTCCCTTTAACAAAGATGTTTTCACTGAATATATATATATATATTACATGGACGCGGTAGCGTCCATGTAGTTATGGTTAAGTTGGTGTTTCCATAGGAAGAGCACTTTTTGGGTGGCTTATAACTTCGCTCCCTCTGGACGAATCCTCACCAAACTTTGCAGAAAAAGTATATGGCCCACTCTGATTTTTTTTGCAAAGTTTGGAGAGGTTTGGTCCAGGGGGAGTAAAGTTATAGGGGACGTCCCAAAACTTTTGTTTTTTTCCATAGACATAATGGGGAAAAACTTTGCGCACGCCTACCACCCAAACCGCTGGATGGATTTACACCAAATGTGCAGCAGGAGCAGGGGTTTGGTCCTGAAAGCGTGCTTTTGCAAGTTTGGTGTAAATCCGTCCAGTAGTTTTTTTTTAAAATGACCAAAATGTAAGGCAAAAGAATTAGTGATATCTCCGTTCGCTCCGCGGACAGTGCCCTGATTGGCCGAGCGGCTTGCGTGATGTCCGGCGACATGCGACGTGTTCGCTGATTGGACGGCGTGGTGCGTGAAGCACGTCAGATTCTCTGTGGCGCCCGCCATCTTGCATTCGAGGACAACCGCGGACAGCGCGGTGAAACCTGGATTAAAAATTGTATTTAGTGGAGTGTGTTGGTGTGTAAGAGTGTTTGGGGAGGGTGGGGGAGTATGAGGTAGGTGCAATGTTGTATTTATTTTATGTGCTAGACGCTTTTGTTGTGTTCAATTTGTCTGCGGACAACTCGGCTGTTCTGAGATGTTCGTAAATAAACAGAATGGATTTGGTGTCAAGTTGAAAGTGTTCTAAGAAGACGCGTGGGGTCCTGGAATGTTCGCAGGGGGTGTCCTGAAGACGATGTCTGTATTGTTCGTTGTCAAGCTGAAAGTGTTCTAAGAACACTCGTGGTGTCCTGAAATGTTCGTACATAAAGAAAATGGGGGTGTCCTGATGACGCTGTCCGTATCGTCCTCTGGCAAGTTGAATGTGTTCTAGGAACTTCCTTGTGTCCGCGGAAATTAAAATGGTTGAAATGTTTGAATCTATGGGTGTGATATGCTGCGGTGGTTGTGGCCAGGGTATAGAATGTTGGGTGCATGGCCATTCTGCCATGCAACCAAGACTCTATGTCCTGGCCACAACCACCGCAGCATATCACACTCATATGCCATGCACCCAAGAGTCTTGCCCTGGCCACAAGCACCGCAGCATATCACACTCATAGTTGCTTATAACTTTGGGTCAAAACAAATTTATAAGGAAAAATGTTATAAGCCAGTATGGGTGTGATATGCTGCGATGGTTGTATTTATCATGTTATACTTACTATTTGGTTTAGTAACGGGAGTCCATGTTTTTCTTGTTCATTTCTCTGATAAAAGAAAATAGCATGTTAGTATTAGTATTTTATAAAGACTTATTACATTGTACAATCCCAATTTTTTCTTTTTTTGACCCTCATATTTAGTAGATGACAAACCAGAGTACTGTGCAATTTGCTCAGTTTCTGTGTTTGTTGCTAAAATCATTGGGTCTGTGGGAGAAAAAAAATCCATGTTGGATTAAAAAAAAACTTTTTCTGTTATGCTACAGTTTATTTGTTTGTTTGTTTTCAGTGTTGACTTGTTTCTGGCTAATGCTTTGTACATTGGATTGTTCCAGTTTTTGGGAGCAGTAAGATATTAGGTATTTGTTTAGATATTGTACAATTTTGGAGCAGTTAGATACCAGTAGGCGTATTCTAACTGTTTATTTTTTTATATAATTTAGTGGTATTGCTTTATCTATTTGGATATTTCTAAATTTTGGGACAGTTAGATACCAATTGGCGTATTCTAACTGTCTATTTTTTGCTCTTATTTGGATATTTCTACATTTTGGGACAGTTAGATACCAATTGGCGTATTCTAACTGTCTATTTTTTGCTCTATTTGCGTGGTATTAATTTATCTGATTAGTTGTTGTAGCATCTTTTGGCAGTTAGATAGCTTTTAGAATATTGTGACAGTTTATATTTTTTTACTACAAGTGTACTTAAGGTTTAAGTACAGTTTAGTTATCAAATTTTGGTTTTAAGAACATTAAATAAGCGTTTGTAAGATTTGCTGGTAATCTCTACTTTAGAGTAACGGTACTATCATTACATTCAAACCATCCACATTTCTTTTTTATATATGCAGTGTAGTGCCCTGAATTGGTTGTGGCTCCTGCGTGGTAGATTATACCTATTGTTGTGAAGGTTTTCCTATCCAGTGATATTTGACCATGTGTGAATCCAGTCAGCTTGCAGTTCTTTTTAGTACCATCTGCATTGTAAAGTAGAAGCATTAGTATTACGTATTTACTATGTGTTTGTATTACTAACGTGGAACGATTATCTGAATTGCAGGTCGAACATAATCTACCGTGGTTTGCATTTTGTACAAGTTGCTGGAATGAAACAGATTCACAATTAGGTATTGATATATACACAAAGCGCTCATTGGGGATTTGTTCTTGTGTCACATTGTTGCAGAGAGTGCATGTATGTTTCCACATGTATGAAATCTGGAATATTTCATTTATAGGTATGTTTTTGTTTTCCAGTACTAATAGTAAGTACATTAGAAATTCTTGTGGATCTTCCTGTGAGTTTATAGTGAATTTCACCATTCCAGCACAGTACTCCAATTGTTGTCTTATCCCATAAACACTATACGTGTTGTCAGGATTGTTTGCTGTATTTCTGTGAAGTACTAACATTTGCCAACACAATGGGTCTGTACTGTGTAAGTAAATGTTCTCAACAATTGGTGGTAATTGAAATAGAATATTCATTGCTACATTTGCGTAGCAATTTATACCAACTATATTTGAGAGTTTAAATGGACCAGGTAGTTCTGTATCTGACTGCTTTTTTTGGAGTTTGTCTTCCTTCTTTGAAGAAGTACCTGGTTTACTTTCCCTAATTGATTCTTTTTTGCTTGTGGCACTTGATGAAGTATTACTTTCTTTTACTCTCTTTGGAGGATTTGCAGTGACATCCTGTTGCTTTTCTGTTTGATTTATTTTTCTTTTATAATGTTTTACTTTTTGTGGAACAGAATATGTGTTTAGATGTGGAGTGTATAGTGAACTGTGTTACCAATGTCTATCATTGCTTTGTCTAGGGTAAGAGCTTGTGATTTATAAATGGTGACTGCATATGCAAGAGTTAGAGAACATTGTTCTCTGCGTACATACATGTCTTTGAAGAGAAGGAATCGAGCTGTCGAGAATCCTATTCTTTTTACTTCTGAAAGTTTGTCAAAGAGAATATTGACAAACGGAATTTTGTTGTCACGTGGGTATGTTTGAAAGCCAACAACTGTACCCAGTGCTCCATTAACTAGTCCTTGGTCCACGTCAAGGTTAAATTTCAGCATTACTCTGCAATTTAAGGATAATTTTAATATCTTTTCCAAGCCTGCTGTGTTTGAGATTGATTTCTGTTTACTTAACATTATTTCATTGAATTTGAAACAGCTTGCAAGAGTTGGCATTAAGGTCATACAATTAACATTTTTGTGGGCTAATTGTTCCATAACATCTGTAGCAAATTCATTATCACCAAAAAGTGCATGAATGTGCCGGGTTTTCAATATTGCTTCTGCTTCTTTAGAAAGTATACCAACTCTGATACTTTTTAAGATGTTGGCATAAGTGAGATCTGCAGATTGGCGCATGTTTTCTGTTAATTCTCTGTATTGGAAATGTTGCCAAAGGTTGACATTTCCAATGCTGCCAACAGTTTTACGTCAGAGTTTGTGTCCTAATGTTTTAAAAATAGGCTCACCTTTTACTGGTGTCAATTGAAGATCTCCGAAAACAATAATGTGTTTTCCTGCAAAGAGCTCTTCATCGTTTTTTTTGAGTACTTCTTGTAATCTGAGGTGAATCAAAGCCAACATTAGGTTGGACACCATGCTCACTTCATCTATGAGTAGCATTTTCATTTGTTTCAATACTCTGCGTAGTTCCATTGCAGCTTCTGCAAAAGGTTTGTAATAATCTAATTTGTTTTGGTGTTCTACTGGCAGGAGTAGTAATCGGTGTAAAGTGACACCACCTATGTTGTAGGCAGCTAAACCTGTGGGGGCAGTGACAACAGCTGACAGTTTGTTGTTTGTCAATTGTTGAAGGAACTTACTGATTATTTTGATTAGGAATTTTTTGCCAGAACCAGCTTCACCACTGACATACAATAGTATAGGTTTGTAATTTTGACAGGTGCATTCTTTGTTTTCATGTCGTACACCATGTGCAATTTATTTTGTTACTTCTTGAAAAATGCTACGTTGCTCATTGTTTAGCTTTGATTGTAGTATAGTTAAGTCTTCTTTTTCTTCATACTGACACATGGTGTTTTCTACTTTTGTCATAGCTAATTTTGCCTCATTTGTTATTAGTGGGTCTCCCAGTGGTTCTTGGCTTCCTGTGACAGAAGGCTGACTACTGTCAGGAGTGTCCTTATCTAGTTGGACCTGGAGTTCTTCTTCGTGTTGCTGTCATTGTGCAACATTGTTTTGTACTGTGCAAAGTTTACATCAGTTATACTGCTTTCATTTGCTTTGAAAGCGTCTTCATATGAGTCATAGTTATCTAGTAATTCTTCTTCTTTTCTCCACGGTTTAAAGAGTTGTAGCAGGGACATGTAATATACTTCTTTATGTTGAGGAGTCTTTAATGACAATTTGATATGATTAATTAAATTTGGTTTGGTGAGTTTTACTAAGCTGCCTTCACAGTTTGTCACTTTGTATTTACGGTTTTGTTCATCAGGTTTTATATTATTTTTGTATGTGTAGTTTTGGGCTATGTGGTATAGACTCATGGTTTCCAAAGTGGTACTCCTGTTTGGGTAGTATGTGTCCAATAAATTGTTTTTTAAAATGTCTTGGCTGTTGGGATCATGTTTGGCTATTGTTTCTATATCTTCGTATGATTTTAGAACTCTTTTTCTAGATTTAGCTGGACCAAGACTTAGCCATACTATATTTGCAGATTTACCATACAATGCAGTACCAGTTAATCGATCAGCTGCTTCATAGGATCCACATTCTCTATGGGACAGCATTTTTATGCCCAAAGTATGCTGTGACATATTGTGCAACTGCAGTAGAATTGTCTGCAATGTACTGCACGTCTATGTTTGCATTCCATAAGTGGGCAATGATTGCATTGTAATCATTGATATATTTTTCTTCTTCTTTTCTTTTTATGCAATATGTATTTTTAGGTGACTTACCTTTAAAACTATGTCTAACTGAAGACATGAGGTTGTTCACTTGACCTGTATTTGTAACTGGTCTAGGGAAACCAAATCGGCATTTGGTGAGGTATTTCCCTTTGTTTTTGTATTTGCGACGACAATATTTGCCACATTTGTGTCTTTGGAATTGTAAAATCTTTGCATGAAGATCACTATTTGCAGATTCTGATGGAATTTCACAAGTGACATATTTTTCAATAAACTGTAAAACAGTGGCATCACTGTCTTGACCAAATTTAGGAGCATATTTAATCCATAAAAGCATGGGGACATGTGGTGCTCCTCTGGCTTGGTATTCTTTTCTCCAAAAGAAGTGTTGCACTTCTCCAAGGGGAGGAACAGTTTTGTTACAAATAAAATGTAGCATAGCAATGAAGCGATGGTGAAAATATCTTGAAACATTAACAGGATCCTGTGAACAAAGTTCTCCAGGTGTTAGTATATCTATGTTTGTTTTGTTTTCGTTTGATATGCGTAGGAAAGCATGTAAATCTTTCCATGCATATTCTGCACAACTTAATGTAACAAACCAAGTGGGTGGGCCAAGGTTTCTGATCATACAACTTACATCTCCATGATGTTGAAACCAGTACTCTTTAGTACCACGCATATTTGCTAATAGATTTTTAAGATTTGCTTGTAAAACCTCATCTTTTTGTTGAACTTTTTGTAATAATTGTGTAGCTGTCATATTTTGAAAGTGTGATCCTGATTTTAATATGTGTGCAACTCCATAACATAAAGTTGCTAGTTCACTTTCAAAGAGTAGGTGGAATATGTATTCCACATTTTGTCGAAATCTGGGATCTTCAGAATACATTCATAATGAGCGATATTCTGATGCTGATATTTGAATAGGTCTGTCATCGTATCTTCCTCCTTTGCCAGTAGGAAAGAGTAGAGGAAAAGCATGTGCTTCTATACTTTTTTCACATATGCTGATTGGTGATCCTTTTTTTGACGCATTTGGTACATTTCCAGTGCATCTTCTATGGTGTCATTAGAGTGCAATGGATGAATTGTATAATGGTCTAAAGTGTTTGATATTGTTGCAGGATCTAGGAGCTCAAATTGTCCAGCTTCTTGTGCCTCTTGAATTATTTCAGTTGTATCTTTCAAGTTTTCTTAAATATTAATTTCTATGTAATATTCATTATTCTCTTTAAGATATTGCAGGGCTTCTCTAACTTTATGTAAATCTACCAGTTGTTGGCAAATTTTTTTGTCTTTTGTAGGTACTCCATTTACCAAGATAATTAAAGATTGCTGCATTGGACGTTGCACTCCTAGAGTGTGCACATTTTCTTTTAGATCTAATGGTAAATACACTACTTTTCCACGAATACCTTTTACTAATTCAGAGGGAGGTAATTTTGCAGTTTTTGGTTGAAGGCGTATTATTGCTTGAAATGGGTGCACTGTTTGAATTATGATGCGCTCATATAAATTAAGTTGTTGAAGGGGTTTTGGTAGTGGATATAATTCCAAGTTATTTGTGATAGCACTTGAAGGAGTTTGGTTGTTGTCAAGTTTTTTAGTGCAGTAACTGCAAAGTATTATGGGGTCAGTTATTTCGTATTTGTTTTCTGCTATAAGGTAGAGAGCTAATTCAAACCATTTAGAATCGTCATTGTCTTCTATTTTGTATGATATGTCTACAGTTTTTGTGTTACTTTTATAAAACGTTCTGCAGCAACATACACACCCGTGGTTTGGTACTTCAGCTGAAGTACTTTCAAATTTGAGTATTTCTTTTTTGTATGTGTGTAGTGAAAGGTTGCCATGTGCAGATTTGTTTCGAAGTTGGTTTACAGCTAATTCATCTTGTAAGTGGGTTTCACTTCCAAAATATTTTGTCTGGATATAGTCGATTTCTTCTATTAGGTCTTTTGCTGTACCATGTAGAAGAATGTTATTTAAATTGGCTAGTGCTAAAGCAGGACTTTTAGCATAGTACAGTTTATAAACTAGATTTCTTATACTTGTATGATGTGTTGATATCCTTTTGATATTATGGAAGGGTGTTTTGAAAGTAGGTCCTGTAATGCAGGCCAATGAATGTCCTTGGAGTACTGTGTACTTGCGTACTGGACAAGCATCCGTATTTTGCAGAAGTTTAATTTTGATTTTGTCTTTGCTTTTCACATATTGATTGAGGAATTGGCGTAAAGACTTGAACAATTTTTTGGGAATGTTACACATTGACGTGCATGGCCATTTGCACACTAGATGTTCTGATTCAGTTGAATGGAGGGGTAAATCTATGTTTTCAGGGCATAGTTTTGTAAGGAGTACTTCTTGTTCCATTATGGTATTATTAACTTTTTCATAACCTCGACCACTGCTATGTATGGCAATTGTATTTGTTTGCTTTTGTTTGTAGGCTTCTTCATTAAAGTATGGTTCTGTGCTTGTAGTGTGACTCCATTCACCTCCACAGATATTTAAGAAGTTATTTCTGTTGACATTTCATTTATTGAGAAGTCTTTTTTGTAATTTAGTTATTAGTTTTGTTAGTGGTTTCGTTCTGTTTAACACTAAAATAAATAACTTTCTTTGGAGAAGAAGTGCACTGTCTATCAACGCTTCTAAGATTACTTTCCTACGATAGGTTTGAAGTGTTGAACCTGGTTTCTCTCCTGTTTTTATAAGATTTTCAAGGACTTTGTGACGGAACATTTTGGCTAAAATACTTTTCTTGGTATGCTTACTTTGTACTATATCAAGATTTATAGAAGAAGTTTTATTTGTAGTGATAGTTGATTTTCTGTTAATTGTTTTTCGGGTTGTTTTACTTTTTGATAGAGGAGGCAAAGTTTTTGTCCTAGAAACTTCTTCCGTTTCACTACATGACTGTATTAGCTGTTGTGTTTCAACTTTTTTTTACAAATTCTGCTATAGATGGATGTTTATGTTGGAGACTTTTCTTTTCATTTGCTCTACTTCTGCGTTCCTTTCTACAGAGTTGCTTTTTGGTAGGCATGCTTTAGGGTCTGTTGAAAAAAATACAGGAGGTATGGGTTGGGGTGTTCTGCAATGCATGTGTGTTGTGTGCATGAGTTTTTGAGTGAGATGATAAAGATGTATGTAATGGTGAGTGATTGCGCATTGGGAAGTACAACTACTAGGGATGGGTATTCTTGAATTAATGTGTTAATAAACTGGGGTTCAGATGACAGAAAAAAGTAAGCCAGTGGTGTGGAGAAGTATAAATAGTATATCTAAAGCTATACAATTAAAACAGTTGTTTCTTCTACAACATCTAAATTCTAGCGGCTGAGTTGGGTAATTTGTGTGGCGAAAAATAGGAATTTGTGGGCCATTCTGCCAATAAATCACTGTTTAAGAAGGAAGGATTTTTGGTCAGAATGGTGCAGAATCTCTATTTTTAGGCACAGAAGTAGAATGAATTAACCTTAGAGTGTGTTTGAGTAATAATTCAAATATTATGGTAACAATCTACTTACTTTTTTTCTAAAATGAGCAGTTTGCTTCTTAGTTGTTCTTTGTAATTCAAATGTGGCTGCTTATTTTCAGGAGAATGGTCTTCACTGCAATTGTAAAAGAAAGAAATTAGTAATTCGGTTTGTATATAGCACTGTTTTTAATTTAGAGATAGATTTTTTAAATTGAAATGCTCAGCGCCTTCCTCAAAACCATTAAAACTGTCTTATGACTAACTGTAGGAAAGAAAATATCTTTACTATGGCTTGTCAAAATCATAATGTACCACTGTACACCACTATTCCTGTAACTAAGTGTAACTGTCAAGAGGGTCAGTTATACCATGGAGGGGCCCGAGACCCAGAAACCCACACGATTAGGGAATGATGGGGTCAGGAGACATCTATCGCAGCCAAAGCACAGTCGGAGACTTGTAATATGGAACTCCAGGACGGGCCCAAAATAGTCGGAACGCAGCCTTTCGGCGAAGTAGCAGAGACGCTGACGTTAGATTCTGGCGTGGAACCTTCAGGCGGACACACGAGAGTCAGATTGTCACACTCATGTGAATTAGAAGAGACGCCGACGTTCGACTACGACAGGCAGCAGAGAAGCCAAGGATCCGCGAGCAGGGAGAGGCGGGGCTTCCGCGGCATGGGAAACCTGCGGGTACTCAGTAGTTGTAACCCAACTGAGAAACGCGGAGCCGCGGATTATAAAAGACAGCGTTGCGACAACATAATAGAGCAGGACAAAAACACGAGTCTCCCAGAGACCCACCAAAACCCTTCCAGGAAGGAATTAAGATCTTACCTGGTTAGAGATGACTGGAACAGGGAGCGGGTGGAGGTAGATGTCGAAGACAGCTTGCAATGCCTCAAGGGAAAAAGGGGCGGGGCTTGGGAGAGTATATAGACTAGAGGAGGAAGTGAACACTGATTGGCCTGTTAAACTCTGCCAATATAAAGACAACCTTGGAAGGCGAGAGGGTGTTCATTCTTGGTTTTGTTGCAGATCGAACCAGACAGGACATCAGGAGCTGCCAAAGGCTGGTGGGCGTATGAGGACTAGGAGGTGAAGCCTTGCCAGAAGTCATTACCAGATCCCCTGCAAGGATCAGAGAAGAAGCATAAGCACAGAGAACGGAAACTGCAGATAATTTTGATTAAAGCTTGTTTTTCTTTTTTTTTTTAATAGTCTGAATAAAGACCCATTCTTAATTTTCATCAAGCCACCTACATGTTTCATTGTCACACTAAGCTTTTCCACATAATAGTGAGTCCATGTGATAGCCTGCTTTTCCACCCAAGAGGGAGTCAATGTCATAGCCTGCTTGTCCTATATAAGTGTAAGTAATTATATAAACTAAAAAAATTAAAACCAAGTATGTGTTTGTACAAATATTATTCTTTGAGATTTGATGATAGAGTGTGCATGTAATTTTGTTTGATCATATGTAGTCTATATATTTTATTTCAAAAATGTTAGTTTTACATTATTTGTGTGTGTGTGTGTGTGTACGAAAAAATTAAACGGTATAAAGGTTTGTAAGTCACAGTTCATTTTAGGAGAATGAAAAAATGATCGTAGATTCATTTTACAGATTATACAAGGTAAATGTTGGTTAGAAAATGTGTTCATGTACTGTATAGAAAATATGCATACCTGTAGTTTGTGTTCATGCATATGGATATGGACCAAGCTGCAAGTAGAAATCTTGGAGACTTGTCTAGTATTTCTCGTAGATCGTGCTTGCCAATGGTATGAGACTTGTAGTCCGAGAGATTCTCCAAACATTTGCAGTGCTGATCTATGATGATGCAGTTACATGTAGAGGTCTTGGATTTGATTGGTGGATGGTCATGTGATTTCTTAGCTACATCCAATGAGGGAATGGCACAGAGAGTGAAGTCCAAATGGTAGAAGGGCTGTCCATGTTACGAGATGTTCGCGGAATTTGGGGTGGGGAGGCATGCAAATGAGATTGAATGTAGCAAGGGATTGGTCAGTAAAGTTTAGTGAGTGTGTTGTGCTAGGAGAGGTTTTCTCAGATATTATTTTTGCTGAGAGAAGAACAGATAGCTATGGCTGAGTGTTTTAAAAAAACGATTGTGTGGATTTTGGGAGACTCGTGGATACATTGGTTGAAGGTGCATGCAGAAAGCTGTGGAGTACCTATAGATCTTGGATTTCCACATGTGGAAGTGCACTGGCATGGAGTGCGCGGAATGAAGTGGCTGGACTTGCTACCTCTCTATGCAACTTTGAAGATAGAGGAACATCCAGACATAATTGTAATTCATTGTGGAGGGAACAGTTTAGGACATGTGTCTGGAATTTCTTTGCAATTTGCAATGAAAGAAGGACTTCAGAAGATCATGGACATGTTTCCAAACTCCAAAGTAATTTTTTCATGGATTGCGAAGAGACTAATGTGGCTTTGTTCTTTCTCATGTGGTCCACAAATGGAGAAAGGAAGGCATAATGTCAATAAAGCTGTTTGTGCCTTCCTAAGAGATTTTGGCATGTCCTCTTTTCACAATGAAAACATCATGTTTCGTAGTACATACATTTTTCGCAGAGATGGAGTCCATCTTACCTATGCTGGCAATCAGATTTTTCTGAGAAATGTACAAAATGCATTGCGACCTTTTTTTTTAGAAATGCAGCATCCATTTCGAAGTAGGTGTTAAATATTTATAATTTTTGACATACAAACACCTCCCAAAGGCTCTTTTCAGAGCCACCACTTCTTCCCAGAGAAAAATGCAATGGTTACAATAGGGCAGCATCCCAATTTTTTTTATGTTCGGGAACTATCCGCAGACTTTCAAGAAATAGAAAGGGCCCTTCGTTATTTATCTTTATTTCTGTTTTTTAACTGTGAAAGGCGGCTCTGAAAAGAGCCTTATTTTTTTTTGATTTTTGTTATTTTGGATTTTTTTTGTTATTTTACACACGACACACTAGGAGAGGAGGGGAAAGGAGGGGAAAGGGGGGACACCAACCACAGCGATAAGAAAGGGCGTGCTGAGAGAGGAAGATGTAGAGTGGGTTTTATTTGGGTAGTGAGCAGGTCTTCTCGTGCTCAGAGACGATAGTCTCAAAAGCACCGTGAAGTCGCTCCCCCCTGCAGAGTACTGTGTCACAGTACATACATACAACTGTGACCCTCGAAAGGTAAGGGTCATCAGAATTCTGTATGGCCTGTGAGGCAGCTTGAGTAAGACGCTGTCCCAGAGAGGTGTTCCTTGTGGTGACAGGATCAGAAACGGAGGATGAAATAGAGGCAATCAACCTACTACGCTCTTCGCAAGGTACAACCTTGCGAATGGCCCCAGTGTGGAATGAGTTCAGGTGTCGCTTCATCGGGACCATTCCCATGAACGGTAAACAACCGCCACATCCAAGAATCACACCGAGGGCGGGTAGTAGGGTTTTCCTCTACCTCATTCTCATCATCCTCTTCTTCCTCCTCTATATCCTCACTCCTGTTCCCCTCTTCAGGCCCTTGGGAAGGTGGCAGTGGTGGAGGGGGTGGGGGTGGTGCTGAGGCAGATACAGCACCAGGTGGCAGCAGTGGAGCCACAGAAGCCATCAGGTTGAAGATGGAAATCTGCAGGTTGCAGCAAAAATCTCTGTGCTCTGTAGAATAGCCAGAAACACAATAAGAATGAGCTCTAGGGCGTGGTCTTTTATAGGGGTGCTTGTGCGCAGTTTTCGGACATGCGTGCCGTCCGCAAGACAGATCGAACACCAAAAAAGGTTCTAAAAGTCACAAAAACAATGTGGAAATTTAGGATTAGTATGTGGGATTTGTGGTATGTTGAGTTTTTAATGAGAAATATTGTGGATTACTTGGAAATGTACTTTTAAAGTGTTCGGGGACACGAACAGTGTCCGCATTCAGAACACGCGATCAGCGTGGGCGCGGTCACATGATTGTTTCATGAGCATGTTCGCTAAGGTAGCACCCGTCCGCAGGACACCGAATGTACAGACATTGTTACGGACATTGTTACAGCCGTTTGTTCTTAGCACAGTTTAATTTTATTGGCACAATACGGACAGACATAGCGTCTCAAGCACACCTCCATTTTCCTTTATTTACGAACAATTCAGGACACCACGAGTGTTCTTAGAACATTTTCAACTTGCTAGCGAACACTACGAACAGGCATAGTGTTCTTAAGGACACCTCCATTTTCGTTTATTTACGAACATTTCAGGACACTACGAGTGTTCTTAGACATTTTCAACTTGCATGAGAACCTTACGGACAGATATAGTGTCCTCAGGACACTTACATTTTCATTTATTTACGAACATTTCTGAACAACTGCGCTGTCCGTGGACACCTAAATTGGTTCTACCACAAAGAACTGAAAGTAATTACAACACAATATAAAAAAGTCACTTTATTTAACATATATAAACAATTTATGACTGAGAATGTGGGGCAGAAACGGAAACAAAAACAGGAGAATTAGGGTTTTCAATATAAGTGGGATCAGGTGAAGAAGGGATGGAAATCTCATCAAAACATTGTGGTCCATGGAGAGAGTTTGGGGTTAAATGAATGGGATATGGTGAGGGGGGACAAGTACAGGTGGGAGAATGGTATGTTGTTGGTGGTTTTAGGTGATCTTCCACAAAGTTCTTTAAATCCGTAAAATTTGCCATAAGTTGGTCCATTTTGTGGGTAATGTGTTCAAGAGTGTTATCCACCGCTTCTTTTTCTTTGGAAGTTGCAATTTTTGTATGGTCTGTAAAAAAAAATGTATATTTGAATGTATACAAATTAATATTTATTAATTGGTTTATATAGTAAAGTGTGTACCATTAGGTGGACTATCTTCTAACATTTCATCTCGTGGGAAATGCTCCTCTAGCCAGTCCAGAGTACTACACATTTCTGTGAGAAAACAAAAAAGTTATATGTTTTTTTTTTCTAATATAGAAAGTTTATAAATATATGAGCAAAATGAAGTGCACTTACTATTTCTGTTAAGCTATGTAATCAGTAGTCTATACGTCTGGTCTTGGCGTCCAGCGTAAGGATAGCGGTTCAGTTTCCAGGAGCGTTCAGAAAGTCCAGGGTAACACCAGGAAGCAAACAAGTTACACTCGGAGGCACGGAGGACCGTGACTTGAGCGCAGAAGGTTTTCCAGGAGATTGGAGAGGGTAGGAATATGACGGGGAATCAAGGAGCTGGGAACAAGGAATCAAGCGAGAGCCCCGATCTAACTCCAGCAAAGAATGTCCGACTACAGGTAGCGGTAGTGCTGAGACGCGCAGAGCCGCGGGGGCGTGTCTCTCTTGTAGGATGAGCAGCGTGGAACGCATAGACTGATCCGGAGCTTTCCGTTCCAAGCGGCCATGTTGGAAGGAATACTGCATGTAATCCTCTGCGAGTCAGGGGCCAGGAGGACCAGAAAGGACGTAGACAACGGTTCATGACAGCTGGATCACAATGACATTTTTTTATGGAACGATCGCCACGGGCCGATATGCCCTTAAGCAGTACCAGCCAAGCTGGTGCCAAAGCCTTGCGATTGACTGTGCGTCTAATGCGCCTCTTATACCCAAAATGAACACTGAGCTACTCACGATAAACATTTGTGGATGGAGAACAAAGAAATAAATTACCCATTTGCTTGAATATGGCAATCGCCAGATGTTCTCGGAGCATTTATTGTGAAATAAAAGCACTTTCCAAATTGTACAGTTTGGGACGCGCTGTGTTGTGAGAGGATGTGTGTTGATAATCCGGGTTCTGTGTCAACTAACGTCAACACGTAGGTGATGACTGGGCGCATTTGACTACGCTGCCCAGTAAAGTCCCGGAGACGTCCTGACCATATCAGTGATGTCCTCAATGACATTTGTGATGTCATCTTTGATTTCCTGGTTGTTAGTCTTAGCAGTGCACGGTGGTGGCGCGAGTTATGGTTGCTTAGTATACCATAACTGGTGAATTTCAGGGGGTTTTTGGTTTTATTTGGAACCATAACGTCCCTTTAACAAAGATGTTTTCACTGAATATATATATATATATATTACATGGACGCGGTAGCGTCCATGTAGTTATGGTTAAGTTGGTGTTTCCATAGGAAGAGCACTTTTTGGGTGGCTTATAACTTCGCTCCCTCTGGACGAATCCGCACCAAACTTTGCAGAAAAAGTATATGGCCCACTCTGATTTATTTTACAAAGTTTGGAGAGGTTTGGTCCAGGGGGAGTAAAGTTATAGGGGGCGTCCCAAAACTTTTGTTTTTTCCCATAGACATAATGGGGAAAAACTTTGCGCACGCCTACCGCCCAAACCGCTGGATGGATTTACACCAAATGTGCAGCAGGAGCAGGGGTTTGGTCCTGAAAGCGTGCTTTTGCAAATTTGGTGTAAATCCGTCCAGTAGTTGTTTTTTAAAATGACCAAAATGTAAGGCAAAAGAATTAGTGATATCTCTGTTCGCTCCGCGGACGGACTTCCCGGTTCGCTCCGCGGACAGTGCCCTGATTGGCCGAGCGGCTTGCGTGATGTCCGGCGACATGCGACATGTTCGCTGATTGGACGGCGTGGTGCGTGAAGCACGTCAGATTTTCTGTGGCACCCGCCATCTTGCATTCGAGGACAACCGCGGACAGCGCGGTGAAACCTGGATTAAAAATTGTATTTAGTGGAGTGTGTTGGTGTGTAAGAGTGTTTGGGGGGGTGGGGGAGTATGAGGTAGGTGCAATGTTGTATTTATTTTATGTGCTAGACGCTTTTGTTGTGTTCAATTTGTCTGCGGACAACTCGGCTGTTCTGAAATGTTCGTAAATAAACAGAATGGATTCAGTGTCAATTTGAAAGTGTTCTAAGAAGACGCGTGGGGTCCTGGAATGTTTGCAGGGTTTGTCCTGAAGACGATGTCTGTATTGTTCGTTGTCAAGCTGAAAGTGTTCTAAGAACACTCGTGGTGTCCTGAAATGTTCGTACATAAAGAAAATGGGGGTGTCCTGATGACGCTGTCCGTATCGTCCTCTGGCAAGTTGAATGTGTTCTAGGAACTTCCTTGTGTCCGCGGAAATTAAAATGGTTGAAATGCTTGAATCTATGGGTGTGATATGCTGCGGTGGTTGTGGCCAGGGTATACAATGTTGGGTGCATGGCCATTTGGCCATGCAACCAAGACTCTATGCCCTGGCCACAACCACCGCAGCATATCACACTCATATGCCATGCACCCAAGAGTCTATGCCCTGGCCACAAGCACCGCAGCATATCACACTCATAGTGGCTTATAACTTTGGGTCAAAACAAATTTATAAGGAAAAATGTTATAAGCCAGTATGGGTGTGATATGCTGCGATGGTTGTATTTATCATGTTATACTTACTATTTGGTTTAGTAACGGGAGTCCATGTTTTTCTTGTTCATTTCTCTGATAAAAGAAAATAGCATGTTAGTATTAGTATTATTTATTACATTGTACAATCCCAATTTTTTCTTTTTTTGACCCTCATATTTAGTAGATGACAAACCAGAGTACTGTGCAATTTGCTCAGTTTCTGTGTTTGTTGCTAAAATCATTGGGTCTGTGGGAGAAAAAAAATCCATGTTGGATTAAAAAAAACCTTTTTCTGTTATGCTACAGTTTATTTGTTTGTTTGTTTTCAGTGTTGGCTTGTTTCTGGCTAATGCTTTGTACATTGGATTGTTCCAGTTTTTGGGAGCAGTAAGATATTAGGTATTTGTTTAGATATTGTACAATTTTGGAGCAGTTAGATACCAGTAGGCGCATTCTAACTGTTTATTTTTTTATATAATTTAGTGGTATTGCTTTATCTATTTGGATATTTCTAAATTTTGGGACAGTTAGATACCAATTGGCGTATTCTAACTGTCTATTTTTTGCTCTTATTTGGATATTTCTACATTTTGGGACAGTTAGATACCAATTGGTGTATTCTAACTGTCTATTTTTTGCTCTATTTGAGTGGTATTAATTTATCTGATTAGTTGTTGTAGCATCTTTGGGCAGTTAGATAGCTTTTAGAATATTGTGACAGTTTATATTTTTTTACTACAAGTGTACTTAAGGTTTAAGTACAGTTTAGTTATCACATTTTGGTTTAAAGAACATTAAATAAGCGTTTGTAAGATTTGCTGGTAATCTCTGCTTTAGAGTAACGGTACTATCATTACATTCAAACCATCCACATTTCTTTTTTATATATGCAGTGTAGTGCCCTGAATTGGTTGTGGCTCCTGCGTGGTAGATTATACCTATTGTTGTGAAGGTTTTCCTATCCAGTGATATTTGACCATGTGTGAATCCAGTCAGCTTGCAGTTCTTTTTAGTACCATCTGCATTGTAACGTAGAAACATTAGTATTACGTATTTACTATGTGTTTGTATTACTAACGTGGAACGATTATCTGAATTGCAGGTCGAACATAATCTACCGTGGTTTGCATTTTGTACAAGTTGCTGAAATGAAACAGATTCACAATTAGGTATTGATATATACACAAAGCGCTCATTGGGGATTTGTTCTTGTGTCACATTGTTGCAGAGAGTGCATGTATGTTTCCACATGTATGAAATCTGGAATATTTCATTTATAGGTATGTTTTTGTTTTCCAGTACTAATAGTAAGTACATTAGAAATTCTTGTGGATCTTCCTGTGAGTTTATAGTGAATTTCACCATTCCAGCACAGTACTCCAATTGTTGTCTTATCCCATAAACACTATGGCCCTCATTACGACCCTGGCGGAAATCGAAAAACGATGGCGGAAATGTAATACCGCCATCGAATACCGCTCGGTGCGATTATGACCCGTCACCGTAAAGTACGATGCCATTAGCGACACCGTAGTGAACGCCAACGCTAACTGCACCAAGTACGCGCACGCGAGCCATGCAAAACCGTAATTACCACCATGGCGCAACGGTACGCGAATTCTGACCCTAGCGGACATTTACTTAACGCCATCAAGCATGGCGGAAAGTACCATTCCGCCATGGTGAGAATTACGGCATTGTGAACCAACCGTAAATGGCCCTACTGAGTGCCTGTACACCACTCCCTGCCCACATTGCACAACTCCTCGTAGGTGCAATGAAGTTACACAATGCAACCAGTGAAATGTACAAGTCACCCATGCATGCCAACGAACAAATGAATGTAGGGGCTCCAAGTGCCTTGTGAGTGGCCATCCATATTTGGCATGTCACCATTGCCGTACTGATGCAGCACATGCATGTGAAGGTTCAAGTACAGCAATATGAACTGAAATATGAGACAAAACAACAACAGGCCCCCATCGCTTGACACCAGTGTAAGGCAACATTCAAAGCAGTATCCTGAGGGAGACTGCACCAGCCCTGTACTCTTGCCAGTAAACAAACCAACCATCAGCATAAGCATGTACCACACAAGTTGGCAGAGTGACTGAGCAGCCAGGCTCATCTCAAGAGGGGCCAATGGGAGCTGCAGGGCACAGATGGCACGAATACAGAAGCTATTCCAATGGACATGACCTCAGTCTCCCTCCAAGAAACGCACGCAAACACAGGCACCTGTGACCAGCCATTTTCTGATAATCACATCATTCCACCAATCCACCTGGCTGACCGGCATCTGTTACACAAAAGCTAATCCCCTGCCCCTGAGCATGACATCATTAAAACAGTCATAATGGCAGCCCCTATCCCTGACCTTACTGGGCTTCGTAGGCAAACACGGCCAGTACAGTACCACGCAACTATACTCAGAAGCCGGAACCCAATGCAGATCTTCTCACAATACATCGCTCCACAAATAGGAATATGCTACATTACTTGCAAAGAATAACGCTACACGGTTAATATCAGAATAAAAATTTAATGCACATCAAATTCACCAAGCCCATACAGCTATTAGGTCATAAACTCCAAAATATTTTTCATTACTGTGGGCTGCATCCGCAATAAATGACCAGCTTCTTCTTGTGTGACGCCCTGTTCCTTCATGGTACACAGGAGCTACATTCACGTTCAAAAAGGCAACATGGAAGCGCCTAGAACCGCAGGGCCGTCCCATTAGGTAGGCACTAGTCCAGCTGAAAGGTTGATATGTTGCTCCTAGCCGCTAGTACTGCGTAAGGGCATGTGGCCCATTGGCGATCGTCCCATAAGATCGTAATGGTGCTCCACTGATTAACTCGAAGCAGCAGGTGTCGGGAGTAAAAGCCATCTGCAGGAGTGGCATACAGATGGCAGCGGCAAAAGGGGAGGAGATACCTGTCACCCAAATGAAATGAAAAAGAATAGTATGGGCATCAGAACTTCATTTGTATTACTCACTTCAATGATCACACTAAATCTACAGCCATATGCATGCTAGCCCACTCAAAAGGATTATTTCCACCCAAAAATCACTTGCGAATCATAACTGTATAAATCAAGGTGAAAACACTATTACAAACGAGTGTTTGTGTGCATGCGTCTGTTAAAACAGAATCCATTAGATGGGATTAGTAACGTGCATAGACACAAGTGTTTGAAGGCGCGTCGAGACAGGGAGGGTTCAACAAGGGCAGATAGACGATGGTCCCACTATGGCAGCTCTGCATCACATAGCGCAGGGGAAGGGGATAGATTCCAAAAAGCCAGGTACATGGCAAACTCTTAATTAAATCATCTGTCCATGCATCCATACATCATTCCCTCATCCCGGTATAAAAACGCCTGATTATTTACTCACATAACATTTGAAATTTCCATTGAGTCTGTGCGTAATGCAGTCTGCAAAATCCACTGTGCTCCAGCCCGGAATTCTAGTGTTGTGAAGTAACATGTATTTGGGAACGTCCTGCCTTATCGTCCACTACGCTATTGCGCATCCCATACTATTCATATCAATCATTGCATTCTCGCCATGGCCCCTGTCCCAAGGACATTAAACAATAGAACGTTATATTTCCAGTCAGACCTGTGGGCGTCTCCTCGCCGCTAGCTGAAAACCGAAAGCGCTGTCCTTCGATTTCCTCATTTGCAACATCACGTCGAAAAGGCATCTGTGACCGCTTGAAATCACAAATTCATCCATGTAGTGCGGCAGTGTGTGAAAATGGCAACTGGCTTCACTCACAAATGGGACGCCCCGCCCGTCGGTGAACCTCGGTACAGTGCTGCATGAGGGTCCACCGTTAATCGAGTACTACATTCCACTGACCCTTCACAAGTTTGTTCGCGACTGCAAAGATAGTATGTGAAACAATGGGACCATAGCAGAATGAACATATAAACCAATATTTCACTGCCATCGGGATTAAATACATGATTGTAATAGCAAGATGCCATGCGTCAAATTGCAGTGTTGTGTGCGGGACGTGCTCGCCCAAAGGGGATTGCAGCTGGCACAGGTGGAATGAATCACCACAGGTGGAGGCTATACAGCCTGAAAACACATAAATTGCACACCCAACCCCCTCCCACAACCACACCCACTCCAAAATGCTACCGGCAGGACTAGCGATGTTGGCCCTGGGGGACCTGATAGCACTGCAAGTACTCCAACTTCAAGAAGAAGACGAACACCAACTACTACAACAACCGGCCGCACAGAGGAGACGCAGGAGGAGGAGGAGGGCAAGGCAGGGCCAGCAAGGCCCACCAGCACAGCCACTACCACCACGCAGGCAGCCCGCAATCCCACGCCTCCGAGCTCATCCGTTCAACCTCACTGCTGAGCAGATCCACACCCTCTACCGTTTGGACCAGGACACCATAACCGCCATTGTGAACATGACACACGCTGACCTTGTCAGCATGATAGATAGCCCAACCGCCATCCCACCCCTACTGAAGGTGGTGTCTGTACTCCACTTCCTGGCCACAGGCACCTACCAGCACACAGTCGGACAGTTGCATGGCATTTCACAGCCACTGTTGTCACGGACACTATTGCAAGTGCTCGATGCCCTCCTGAAGCACGCAGACGACTACATCTCTTTACCACGCTCAGAGCAGGAGATTACAAACACAAAAGTGGGATTCCATGCACTTGCCGGCATACCGGGTTGCATTGGTGCCATCGACTGCACCCATGTGGAATTGGTTGTCCCACATGCCATGGAGGTCCAGTACCGCAACCGGAAACAATATCATTCTCTTAATGTACAAATGGTGTGTGACTTCAACAGGATCTTTACACATTGTTGTGCCCGATTTCCTGGATCAACCCATGATTCTATGGCCTTGAGGAACTCTACAATACCACGCTACATGGAGCGACACGCAGGGAACAGATCCTGGCTACTCGGTGAGTCTCATTTCATGCATGATAATGTGGGGTATGTGATGCGGCAATGACCTGGCAGGAAGGGGGGGATGCGTACGTAGCAATGTCATTCCACAAACATCCTTTATTGTCCACATACAGGTGATGCCGGGTATCCACTGAAGAGATGGCACCTTACACCACTCCGGAACCCACAGAACCAGCATGAGGAGGACTACAACCATGCCCACTCACGTACCCGTGTAGTCATAGAACAGGCATTCGGCCTACTAAAGGCTCGTTTCCGCTGCCTCAGCAGGTCTGGCGGGGCACTCCTGTAACGCCATGAGAAGGTTGCAAAGATGGTCATGGCATGTGTCATGCTACACAACATGTGCGTACGTAGAAATGTGCCCATGCCCCCTGACGCAGAACTGCAAGCACCTGAAGATGGTCATGATGAGGGTGGGGATGTGGCAGCACCTCAAGGAGTCCGCGAGGCACAGGAGGCCCGTGAAATTCATCAGAATATCATAGATTCATGCTTCTAGCACTCACGCCTGGTGGCTGATACATGGACACGGGACTTGTGGCACTGTGTGTGTCTGGAACATGCACAATGTGGACTGTACGCCTATAAAGGCCTCGTACACAAAGATCAATGTCCACACATCTCATTGGATGATTATGAAATGTTTATAGCATATGTGAAATTATATTACACACCCCATCGACCCGCCACCCAAGAAAGCCCAACACCCCCCCTCCACCGTCCTACCTCCCCCCCGAACACCAGTGTCCAAAGATGCTCATTGTCAGTGGGCAGACGCTATTGCAAGCCCCCTCTCCGGGTATCAGGGGCACCCCTGCCTGTGGAGCGCAGGTTCCTCCCAGATCTACGTTGGGGGCTGCCCTGGACGGAACTTGCAACGGATGATGTCTCTGCCTGCTCACGTCCATGCATGTCCCTAAGGGTTTGTGAGAGCTCAGTGAGCACACGGCGCACAGCGGCAAGTTCACCACATACGTCTTTGGACGTCGCATGCAGTTCCCCCCTCAGGCTCTCGGTGCTTCTCTCCATTTGTACCCTTAGTGTCTCTGTACTTCTCTCCATTTGTACCCTTAGTGTCTCTGTACTTCGCTCCATTTGTGCACTAAGTGTCTCAGTAGATGTTTCTATGGCTGCCTTAGAACCCCCACATTCATCAGCATGCTCCTTGAGGAGCGTGGCCAGTTGCTGCTGTTGCACGATCACCTGGTCGAGGGACTGTTGCCTCTGCTGGGCCATGCCCATTTGCGGTGGTGTCACAGAGGGGCTGATCACCTCATGTTGCCTTGCCACAGGGCTTGTGGGGGATGGCCAGTCGTCGTCTTGTGGGTGCCCCTGCGTGGTATCCTCATGGTGTACGGGATGAAACAAACAGGGGGATTGAGACAGGTCATGGATGGGTCCTACATCGACAGCACCGTTTTCTGTATCGGAGCATGCTGGCATGAATGCAGTGTCACCTATGGTGCTGCTGCCACCAGAAGCAGTGCCTTCTGTGGCATCCATTGGGGGACCTGTGGTGCTGCTGTTGTGGGCATGCTGGCTGCTGGGGTGCCTGTTGAAGTCCCCTCCTGTGTGCTGCCACTTGATTTGTGCTGCTGCCGTGTCTTGATCCGTGCAGCTGAGGTGGAGGGTCTTTGGCCGTTGGTCTTGGCCCTCTTTGCAGGTGTGCTGGTAGGGGTGTCCTGAAGCTCGTCGTTTGAATCGGACCCTGTGGTGGAGTAAAGGAGGGCGAGCGTTATTTATGGGTCTGTGGAAATTGGAATGGCAATGTATCACATGCATTGGGGTGGTACCTGAGGGTGATTTGGGTCAGGGCCTTGGAGGTGGTTTCATTTTTGTGTGGATTGAGGATGCAGTTGTTTTGCAGCCTGCAGTTAGGGTGTGCATGCTGCACATGTAGAGGGTGTTTTTAGGATTTTTAATTATTTATGTATTTAATGTGACTTTTAAAGTGCGCTATCAGGCCAATGTATGTGGACGTTCTCCTGGACATGTGTTTCTGTTGCACTATGGGGACACATGGTACTTCACATGATTGGACATTGTGGATTTAGCATTGTTTTATTTGGCCCACCTACCTGATTCTTCGGATGTCTGCACTCCTTTCTCCATCCCTCCGACTCCCTCTATACTCTCCATTCCAATGGTGGAGGCACAGATTTCTTCCCAGGGGGTCAACTTGATGGGTGATTCCGATCCTCCCCCGGTAGCTGTGGCAATGTTACGGTTGGCTGATAGTATGCTCCGTACGCGTATCCGCAAGTCGTCCCATCGCTTTCTGCATTGCTGTGGGTTGCGGGGTGCGGTCCCCACCGCACTTACCCGCTGTGCCACCAGGGCCCATATGGCCTTCTTGTTCGCAAGTGCCGTCCTGGTCATTTGCGTCTTGAAGACGACGGCAGCATTCTCCTGGAGGGTCTCTGTGAGCACAGTGAGTTCCTCATGGGAGAAGTGGACCTGCCGCTTGCGGTCGCACGCTTTTTTAGCAACTTTTCCCATTTTGATTGTTTTAACTAGGGTGGCTAACGGGTTGGGATGTGTCTCAGGGTCGGATTTTTAATGGTTGTGTTGGGATTCTGATTTTATAGGTGTACGGCGTGCTGTTTCCCGTTCCGGCCCCATGTTTTTACTTCCGTTTCCGTATATTTACGGTCACCGTATTTTGCGATTACCGCTCATTACGGTGACCGCTATGATGGGTGGCGGAATTGCACCTAGGGTGCCGTACGACGGCGGTGAGGGGCGTTTTGGGGTCATTTCCGCCATCGCGGACTTTGCACTTCCGCCATGGCGTAATGCTCGTGCCCGATGGGTCAGAATTAGCCGCACTTTACTCCATCGTGCAATATCGGAAACGCTATTTACGCTATGGCGGTCAGGTCAGTTACTTTCCGCCAGGGTCGTAATGAGGGCCTATACGTGTTGTCAGGATTGTTTGCTGTATTTCTGTGAAGTACTAACATTTGCCAACACAACGGGTCTGTACTGTGTAAGTAAATGTTCTCAACAATTGGTGTTAATTGAAATAGAATATTCATTGCTACATTTGCGTAGCAACTTATACCAACTATATTTGAGAGTTTAAATGGACCAGGTAGTTCTGTATCTGACTGCTTTTTTTGGAGTTTGTCTTCCTTCTTTGAAGAAGTACATGGTTTACTTTCCCTAATTGATTCTTTTTTGCTTGTGGCACTTGATGAAGTATTACTTTCTTTTACTCTCTTTGGAGGATTTGCAGTGACATCCTGTTGCTTTTCTGTTTGATTTATTTTTCTTTTATAATGTTTTACTTTTTGTGGAACAGAATATGTGTTTAGATGGGGAGTGTATAGTGAACTGTGTTACCAATGTCTATCATTGCTTTGTCTAGGGTAAGAGCTTGTGATTTATGAATGGTGACTGCATATGCAAGAGTTAGAGAAAATTGTTCTCTGCGTACATACATGTCTTTGAAGAGAAGGAATCGAGCTGTCGAGCATCCTATTCGTTTTACTTCTGAAAGTTTGTCAAAGAGAATATTGACAAACTGAATTTTGTTGTCACGTGGGTATGTTTGAAAGCCAACAACTGTACCCAGTGCTCCATTAACTAGTCCTTGGTCCACGTCAAGGTTACATTTCAGCATTACTCTGCAATTTAAGGATAATTTTAATATCTTTTCCAAGCCTGCTGTGTTTGAGATTGATTTTTCTAAACTATTTTGTCTTGTTGTGGCTTGGTCACACATGGGTATCCTAATTCCATGTACATCTAGTTTGTCTGTGGCGCTAATTTCCATTATTGGTTGCATTTCTTTACTTAACATTATTTCATTGAATTTGAAACAGCTTGCAAGAGTTGGCATTAAGGTCATACAATTAACATTTTTGTGGGCTAATTGTTCTATAACATCTGTAGCACATGCATTATCACCAAAAAGTGCATGAATGTGCCGGGTTTTCAATATTGCTTCTGCTTCTTTAGAAAGTATACCAACTCTGATACTTTTTAAGATGTTGGCATAAGTGAGATCTGCAGATTGGCGCATGTTTTCTGTTAATTCTCTGTATTGGAAATGTTGCCAAAGGTTGACATTTCCAATGCTGCCAACAGTTTTACGTCAGAGTTTGTGTCCTAATGTTTTAAAAATAGGCTCACCTTTTACTGGTGTCAATTGAAGATCTCCGAAAACAATAATGTGTTTTCCTGCAAAGAGCTCTTCATAGTTTGTTTTGAGTACTTCTTGTAATCTGAGGTGAATCAAAGCCAACATTAGGTTGGACACCATGCTCACTTCATCTATGAGTAGCATTTTCATTTGTTTCAATCCTCTGCATAGTTCCATTGCAGCTTTTGCAGAAAGTTTGTAATAATCTAATTTGTTTTGGTGTTCTACTGGCAGGAGTAGTAATCGGTGTAAAGTGACACCACCTATGTTGTAGGCAGCTAAACCTGTGGGGGCAGTGACAACAGCTGACAGTTTGTTGTTTGTCAATTGTTGAAGGAACTTACTGATTATTTTGATTAGGAATGTTTTGCCAGAACCAGCTTCACCACTGACATACAATAGTATAGGTTTGTAATTTTGACAGGTGCATTCTTTGTTTTCATGCTGTACACCATGTGCAATTCCTTTTGTTACTTCTTGAAAAATGCTACGTTGCTCATTGTTTAGCTTTGATTGTAGTATAGTTAAGTCTTCTTTTTCTTCATACTGACACATGGTGTTTTCTACTTTTGTCATAGCTAATTTTGCCTCATTTGTTATTAGTGGGTCTCCCAGTGGTTCTTGGCTTCCTGTGACAGAAGGTTGACTACTGTCATGAGTGTCCTTATCTAGTTGGGCCTGGAGTTCTTCTTCGTGTTGCTGTTCATTATGCAACATTGTTTTGTACTGTGCAAAGTTTACATCAGTTATACTGCTTTCATTTGCTTTGAAAGCGTCTTCATATGAGTCATAGTTATCTAGTATTTCTTCTTCTTTTCTCCACGGTTTAAAGAGTTGTAGCAGGGACATGTAATATTCTTCTTTATGTTGAGGAGTCTTTAATGACAATTTGATATGATTAATTAAATTTGGTTTGGTGAGTTTTACTAAGCTGCCTTCACAGTTTGTCACTTTGTATTTACGGTTTTGTTCATCAGGTTTTATATTATTTTTGTATGTGTAGTTTTGGGCTATGTGGTATAGACACATGGTTTCCAAAGTGGTACTCCTGTTTGGGTAGTATGTGTCCAATAAATTGTTTTTTAAAATGTCTTGGCTGTTGGGATCATGTTTGGCTATTGTTTCTATATCTTCGTATGATTTTAGAACTCTTTTTCTAGATTTAGCTGGACCAAGACTTAGCCATACTATATTTGCAGATTTACCATACAATGCAGTACCAGTTAATCGATCAGCTGCTTCATAGGATCCACATTCTCTATGGGACAGCATTTTTATGCCCAAAGTATGCTGTGACATATCGTGCAACTGCACGATAGAATTGTCTGCAATGTACTGCACGTCTATGTTTGCATTCCATAAGTGGGCAATGATTGCATTGTAATCATTGATATATTTTTCTTCTTCTTTTCTTTTTATGCAATATGTATTTTTAGGTGACTTACCTTTAACACTATGTCAAACTGAAGACATGAGGTTGTTCACTTGACCTGTATTTGTAACTGGTCTAGAGAAAACAAATCGGCATTTGGTGTAGTATTTCCCTTTGTTTTTGTATTTGCGACGACAATATTTGCCACATGTATGTCTTTGGAATTATAAAATCTTTGCATGAAGATCACTATTTGCAGATTCTGATGGAATTTCACAAGTGACATATTTTTCAATAAACTGTAAAACAGTGGCATCACTGTCTTGACCAAATTTAGGAGCATATTTAATCCATAAAAGCATGGGGACATGTGGTGCTCCTCTGGCTTGGTATTCTTTTCTCCAAAAGAAGTGTTGCACTTCTCCAAGGGGAGGAACAGTTTTGTTACAAATAAAATGTAGCATAGCAATGAAGCGATGGTAAAATATCTTGAAACATTAACAGGATCCTGTGAACAAAGTTCTGCAGGTATTAGTATATCTATGTTTGTTTTGTTTTCGTTTGATATGCGTAGGAAAGCATGTAAATCTTTCCATGCATATTCTGCACAACTTAATGTAACAAACCAAGTGGGTGGGCCAAGGTTTCTGATCATACAACTTACATCTCCATGATGTCGAAACCAGTACTCTTTAGTACCACGCATATTTGCTAATAGATTTTTAAGATTTGCTTGTAAAACCTCATCTTTTTGTTGAAATTTTTGTAATAATTGTGTAGCTGTCATATTTTGAAAGTGTGATCCTGATTTTAATATGTGTGCAACTCCATAACATAAAGTTGCTAGTTCACTTTCAAAGAGTAGGTGGAATATGTATTCCACATTTTGTCGAAATCTGGGATCTTCAGAATACATTCATAATGAGCGATATTCTGATGCTGATATTTGAATAGGTCTATCATCGTATCTTCCTCCTTTGCCAGTAGGAAAGAGTAGAGGAAAAGCATGTGCTTCTATACTTTTTTCCCATATGCTGATTGGTGATCCTTTTTTTGACGCATTTGGTACATTTCCAGTGCATCTTCTATGGTGTCATTAGAGTGCAATGGATGAATTGTATAATGGTCTAAAGTGTTTGATATTGTTGCAGGATCTAGGAGCTCAAATTGTCCAGCTTCTTGTGCCTCTTGAATTATTTCAGTTGTATCTTTCAAGTTTTCTTAAATATTAATTTCTTTGTAATATTCATTATTCTCTTTAAGATATTGCAGGGCTTCTCTAATTTTATGTAAATCTACCAGTTGTTGGCAATTTTTTTTGTCTTTTGTAGGTACTCCATTTACCAAGATAATTAAAGATTGCTGCATTGGACGTTGCACTCCTAGAGTGTGCACATTTTCTTTTAGATCTAATGGTAAATACACTACTTTTCCACGAATACCTTTTACTAATTCAGAGGGAGGTAATTTTGCAGTTTTTGGTTGAAGGCGTATTATTGCTTGAAATGGGTGCACTGTTTGAATTATGATGCTCTCATATAAATTAAGTTGTTGAAGGGGTTTTGGTAGTGGATATAATTCCAAGTTATTTGTGATAGCACTTGAAGGAGTTTGGTTGTTGTCAAGTTTTGTAGTGCAGTAACTGCAAAGTATTATGGGGTCAGTTATTTCGTATTTGTTTTCTGCTTTAAGGTAGAGAGCTAATTCAAACCATTTAGAATCGTCATTGTCTTCTATTTTGTATGATATGTATACAGTTTTTGTGTTACTTTTATAAAAAGTTTTGCAGCAACATACACACCCGTGGTTTGGTACTTCAGCTGAAGTACTTTCAAATTTGAGTATTTCTTTTTTGTATGTGTGTAGTGAAAGGTTGCCATGTGCAGATTTGTTTCGAAGTTGGTTTACAGCTAATTCATCTTGTAAGTGGGTTTCACTTCCAAAATATTTTGTCTGGATATAGTCGATTTCTTCTAGTAGGTCTTTTGCTGTACCATGTAGAAGAATGTTATTTAAATTGGCTAGTGCTAAAGCAAGACTTTTAGCATAGTACAGTTTATAAACTAGATTTCTTATACTTGTATGATGTGCTGATATCCTTTTGATATTATGGAAGGGTGTTTTGCAAGAAGGTCCTGTAATGCAGGCCAATGAATGTCCTTGGAGTCATGTGTACTTGCGTACTGGACAAGCATCCATATTTTGCAGAAGTTTAATTTTGATTTTGTCTTTGCTTTTCACATATTGATTGAGGAATTGGCGTAAAGACTTGAACAATTTTTTGGGAATGTTACACATTGACGTGCATGGCCATTTGCACACTAGATGTTCTGATTCAGTTGAATGGAGGGGTAAATCTATGTTTTCAGGGCATAGTTTTGTAAGGAGTACTTCTTGTTCCATTATGGTATTATTAACTTTTTCATAACCTCGACCACTGCTATGTATGGCAATTGTATTTGTTTGCTTTTGTTTGTAGGCTTCTTCATTAAAGTATGGTTCTGTGCTTGTAGTGTGACTCCATTCACCTCCACAGATATTTAAGAAGTTATTTCTGTTGACATTTCATTTATTGAGAAGTCTTTTTTGTAATTTAGTTATTAGTTTTGTTAGTGGTTTCGTTCTGTTTAACACTAAAATAAATAACTTTTGAGAAGAAGTGCACTGTCTATCAACGCTTCTAAGATTACTTTCCTACGATAGGTTTGAAGTGTTGAACCTGGTTTCTCTCCTGTTTTTATAAGATTTTCAAGGACTTTGTGACGGAACATTTTGGCTAAAATACTTTTCTTGGTATGCTTACTTTGTACTATATCAAGATTTATAGAAGAAGTTTTATTTGTAGTGATAGTTGATTTTCTGTTAATTGTTTTTCGGGTTGTTTTACTTTTTGATAGAGGAGGCAAAGTTTTTGTCCTAGAAACTTCTTCCGTTTCACTACATGACTGTATTAGCTGTTGTGTTTCAACTTTTTTTTACAAATTCTGCTATAGATGGATGTTTATGTTGGAGACTTTTCTTTTCATTTGCTCTACTTCTGCGTTCCTTTCTACAGAGTTGCTTTTTGGTAGGCATGCTTTAGGGTCTGTTGAAAAAAATACAGGAGGTATGGGTTGGGGTGTTCTGCAATGCATGTGTGTTGAGTGCATGAGTTTTTGAGTGAGATGATAAAGATGTATGTAATGGTGAGTGATTGTGCATTGGGAAGTACAACTACTAGGGATGGTATTCTTGAATTAATGTGTTAATAAACTGGGGTTCAGATGACAGAAAAAAGTAAGCCAGTGGTGTGGAGAAGTATAAATAGTATATCTAAAGCTATACAATTAAAACAGTTGTTTCTTCTACAACATCTAAATTCTAGCGGCTGAGTTGGGTAATTTGTGTGGCGAAAAATAGGAATTTGTGGGCCATTCTGCCAATAAATCACTGTTTAAGAAGGAAGGATTTTTGGTCAGAATGGTGCAGAATCTCTATTTTTAGGCACAGAAGTAGCATGAATTAACCTTAGAGTGTGTTTGAGTAATAATTCAAATATTATGGTAACAATCTACTTACTTTTTTTTCTAAAATGAGCAGTTTGCTTCTTAGTTGTTCTTTGTAATTCAAATGTGGCTGCTTATTTTCAGGAGAATGGTCTTCACTGCAATTGTAAAAGAAAGAAATTAGTAATTCGGTTTGTATATAGCACTTTTTTTAATTTAGAGATAGATTTTTTAAATTGAAATGCTCAGCGCCTTCCTCAAAACCATTAAAACTGTCTTATGACTAACTGTAGGAAAGAAAATATCTTTACTATGGCTTGTCAAAATCATAATGTACCACTGTACACCACTATTCCTGTAACTAAGTGTAACTGTCAAGAGGGTCAGTTATACCATGGAGGGGCCCGAGACCCAGAAACCCACCCGATTAGGGAATGATGGGGTCAGGAGACATCTAACACAGCCAAAGCACAGTCGGAGACTTGTAATGTGGAACTCCAGGACGGGCCCAAAATATTCGGAGCGCAGCCTTTCGGCGAAGTAGCAGAGACGCTGACGTTAGATTCTGGCGTGGAACCTTCAGGCGGACACACGAGAGTCAGATTGTCGCACTCATGTGAATTAGAAGAGACGCCGACGTTCGACTACGACAGGCGGCAGAGAAGTCAAGGATCCGCGAGCAGGGAGAGGCGGGGCTTCCGCGGCATGGGAAACCTGCGGGTACTCAGTAGTTGTAACCCAACTGAGAAACGCGGAGCCGCGGATTATGAAAGACAGCGTTGCGACAACATAATAGAGCAGGACAAAAACACGAGACTCCCAGAGACCCACCAAAACCCTTCCAGGAAGGAACTAAGATCTTACCTGGTTAGAGATGACTGGAACAGGGAGCGGGTGGAGGTCGATGTCGAAGACAGCTTGCAAAGCCTCAAGGGAAAAGGGGGCGGGGCTTGGGAGAGTATATAGACTAGAGGAGGAAGTGAACACTGATTGGTCTGTTAAACTCTGCCAATATAAAGACAACCTTGGAAGGCGAGAGGGTGTTCATTCTTGGTTTTGTTGCAGATCGAACCAGACAGAACATCAGGAGCTGCCAAAGGCTGGTGGGCGTATGAGGACTAGGAGGAGAAGCCTTGCCAGAAGTCATTACCAGATCCCCTGCAAGGATCAGAGAAGAAGCATAAGCACAGAGAACGGAAACTGCAGATAATTTTGATTAAAGCTTGTTTTTCTTTTTTTTTTTTAATAGTCTGAATAAAGACCCATTCTTAAATTTCATCAAGCCACCTACATGTTTCATTGTCACACTAAGCTTTTCCACGTAATAGTGAGTCCATGTGATAGCCTGCTTTTCCACCCAAGAGGGAGTCAATGTCATAGCCTGCTTGTCCTATATAAATGTAAGTAATTATATAAACTAAAAAAATGAAAACCAAGTATGTGTTTGTACAAATATTATTCTTTGAGATTTGATGATAGAGTGTGCATGTAATTTTGTTTGATCATATGTAGTCTATATATTTTATTTCAAAAATGTTAGTTTTACATTATTTGTGTGTGTGTGTGTGTACGAAGAAATTAAACGGTATAAAGGTTTGTAAGTCACAGTTCATTTTAGGAGAATGAAAAAATGATCGTAGATTCATTTTACAGATTATACAAGGTAAAAGTTGGTTAGAAAATGTGTTCATGTACTGTATAGAAAATATGCATACCTGTAGTTTGTGTTCATGCATATGGATATGGACGAAGCTGCAAGTAGAAATCTTGGAGACTTGTCTAGTATTTCTCGTAGATCGTGCTTGCCAATGGTATGAGACTTGTAGTCCGAGAGATTCACCAAACATTTGCAGTGCTGATCTATGATGATGCAGTTACATGTAGAGGTCTTGGTTTTGATTGGTGGATGGTCATGTGATTTATTAGCTACATCCAATGAGGGAATGGCACAGAGAGTGAAGTGGAAATGGTAGAAGGGCTGTCCATGTTACGAGATGTTCGTGGAATTTGGGGTGGGGAGGCATGCAAATGAGATTGAATGTAGCAAGGGATTGGTCAGTAAAGTTTAGTGAGTGTGTTGTGCTAGGAGAGGTTTTATCAGATATTATTTTTGCTGAGAGAAGAACAGATAGCTATGGCTGAGTGTTTTAAAAAAAACGATTGTGTGGATTTTGGGAGACTCGTGGATACATTGGTTGAAGGTGCATGCAGAAAGCTGTGGAGTACCTATAGATCTTGGATTTCCACATGTGGAAGTGCACTGGCATGGAGTGCGCGGAATGAAGTGGCTGGACTTGCTACCTCTCTGTGCAACTTTGAAGATAGAGGAACATCCAGACATAATTGTAATTCATTGTGGAGGGAACAGTTTAGGACATGTGTCTGGAATTTCTTTGCAATTTGCAATGAAAGAAGGACTTCAGAAGATCATGGACATGTTTCCAAACTCCAAAGTAATTTTTTCATGGATTGCGAAGAGACAAATGTGGCTTTGTTCTTTCTCATGTGGTCCACAAATGGAGAAAGGAAGGCATAATGTCAATAAAGCTGTTTGTGCCTTCCTAAGAGATTTTGGCATGTCCTCTTTTCACAATGAAAATATTATGTTTCGTAGTACATACATTTTTCGCAGAGATGGAGTCCATCTTAACTATGCTGGCAATCAGATTTTTCTGAGAAATGTACAAAATGCATTGCGACCTTTTTTGAGAAATGCAGCATCCATTTCGAAGTAGGTGTTAAATATTTATAATTTTTGACATACAAACACCTCCCAAAGGCTCTTTTCAGAGCCACCACTTCTTCCCAGAGAAAAATGCAATGGTTACAATAGGGCAGCATCCCAATTTTTTTTATGTTCGGGAACTATCCGCAGACTTTCAAGAAATTGAAAGGGCCCTGCGTTATTTATCTTTATTTCTGTTTTTTAACTGTGAAAGGCGGCTCTGAAAAGAGCCTTATTTTTTTTGATTTTTGTTAATTTGTATTTTTTTTGTTTTTTTACACACGACACACTAGGAGAGGAGGGGAAAGGAGGGTAAAGGGGGGACACCAACCACAGCGATAAGAAAGGGCGTGCTGAGAGAGGAAGATGTAGAGTGGGTTTTATTTGGGTAGTGAGCAGGTCTTCTCGTGCTCAGAGACGATAGTCTCAAAAGCACCGTGAACTCGCTCCCCCCTGCAGAGTACTGTGTCACAGTACATACATACAACTGTGACCCTCGAAAGGTAAGGGTCATCAGAATTCTGTATGGCCTGTGAGGCAGCTTGAGGAAGACGCTGTCCCAGAGAGGTGTTCCTTGTGGTGACAGGATCAGAAACGGAGGATGAAGTAGAGGCAATCAACCTACTACGCTCTTCGCAAGGTACAACCTTGCGAATGGCCCCAGTGTGGAATGAGTTCAGGTGTCGCTTCATCGTCATAGTCCCGAAGCTATACGAACCATGCCTCCTGCGACTGAGTACCATTTTGCACTCATTGCAGGTGACACGGTTCGCACAAGCTTTAGGACCATTCCCATGAACGGTAAACAACCGCCACACCCAAGAATCACAACGAGGGCGGGTAGTAGGGTTTTCCTCTACCTCATTCTCATCATCCTCTTCTTCCTCCTCTATATCCTCACTCCTGTTCCCCTCTTCAGGCCCTTGGGAAGGTGGTGGTGGTGGAGGGGGTGGGGGTGGTGCTGAGACAGATACAGCACCAGGTGGCAGCAGTGGAGCCACAGAAGCCATCAGGTTGAAGATGGAAATCTGCAGGTTGCAGCAAAAATCTCTGTGCTCTGTAGAATAGCCAGAAACACAATAAGAATGAGCTCTAGGGTGTGGTCTTTTATAGGGGTGCTTGTGCGCGGTTTGCGGACATGCGCCCCGTCCGCAAGACAGATCGAACACCAAAAAAGGTTCTAAAAGTCACAAAAACAATGTGGAAATTTAGGATTAGTATGTGGGATTTGTGGTATGTTGAGTTTTTAATGAGAAATATTGTGGATTACTTGGAAATGTACTTTTAAAGTGTTCGGGGACACGAACAGTGTCCGCATTCAGAACACGCGATCAGCGTGGGCGCGGTCACATGATTGTTTCATGAGCATGTTCGCTAAGGTAGCACCCATCCGCAGGACACCGAATGTACAGACATTATTTTGCGCATTCGTGTTGATGTTTTACGGACAGTGTTCGGGTCCTGAACTAATTAAAAGTGCGTCACACCTAAAACGAACAGTTATGGACAGCCGTTTGTTCTTAGCACAGTTTAATTTTATTGGCACAATACGGACAGACATAGCGTCTCAAGCACACCTCCATTTTCCTTTAGTTATGAACAATTCAGGACACCACGAGTGTTCTTAGAACAATTTCAACTTGCTAGCGAACACTACGAACAGGCATAGTGTTCTTAAGGACACCTCCATTTTCGTTTATTTACGAACATTTCAGGACACTACGAGTGTTCTTAGACATTTTCAACTTGCATGAGAACATTACGGACAGATATAGTGTCCTCAGGACACTTACATTTTCATTTATTTACGAACATTTCCGAACAACCGCGCTGTCCGTGGACACCTAAATTGGTTTTACCACAAAGAACTGAAAGTAATTACAACACAATATAAAAAAGTAACTTTATTTAACATATATAAACAATTTATGACTCAGAATGTGGGGCAGAAACGGAAACAAAAACAGGAGAATTAGGGTTTTCAATATAAGTGGGATCAGGTGAAGAAGGGATGGAAATCTCATCAAAACATTGTGGTCCATGGAGAGAGTTTGGGGTTAAATGAATGGGATATGGTGAGGGGGGACAAGTACAGGTGGGAGAATGGTATGTTGTTGGTGGTTTTAGGTGAACTTCCACAAAGTTCTTTAAATCCGTAAAATTTGCCATAAGTTGGTCCATTTTGTGGGTAATGTGTTCAAGAGTGTTATCCACCACTTCTTTTTCTTTGGAAGTTGCAATTTTTGTATGGTCTGTAAAAAAAATGTATATTTGAATGTATACAAAATAATATTTATTAATTGGTTTATATAGTAAAGTGTGTACCATTAGGTGGACTATCTTCTAACATTTCATCTCGTGGGAAATGCTCCTCTAGCCAGTCCAGAGTACTACACATTTCTGTGAGAAAACAAAAAAGTAATATGATTTTTTTTTTCTAATATAGAAAGTTTATAAATATATGAACAAAATGAAGTGCACTTAATATTTCTGGTAAAATATGTAATCAGTAGTCTATACGTCTGGTCTTGCTGTTAGTTGTGGAGTGTCTGTGAGGTAATTATGTTGGAAGCCACTTTATCTTCTTTTGGTATCTTCCATTTTAGAACATATTGTATTTAAATGAATGGTTAGTGTGTTACATATATGGGTTACATTTCTTTAGTATTACTACATATACTTTGTATGTGTGCTGCTTTGTGAATTTGTTAAATGTTCCTATGTTATGATATAACAATTACACATACCCCCCAGAGTTTTTAGGTGGTGGTACTGCTGTCCGAACATGTCCGCGGACCGTCAAATTCAGTAGAAAGTGTTCGGTATGTTCCATATTACATGTACATAAAGTCAAAGTTATTATTGTTAAGTTGTGCTACTAAAAAGCTATGAAATTCAGTAAAAAATCTTTGTTAAAGGGACGTTATGGTTAAGTTGCGCTACTAAAAACCTATGAAATTCAATAAAAAAACGTTGTTAAAGGGACATTATGGTTAAGATGCGCTACTAAAAACCTATGAAATTCAGTGAAAAAACGTTGTTAAAAGGGACGTTATGCTTAAGTTGCGCTACTAAAAACCTATGAAATTCAGTGAAAAAACTTTGTTAAAAGGGACGTTATGGTTAAGTTGCGCTACTAAAAACCTATCACATTCAGTAAAAAAACTTTGTTAAAGGGACGTTATGGTTCAAAGTAAAACCGAAAAACCCCTGAAATTAGGCAGTTATGGTAAGATAAGCAACCATAACTCGCGCCACTGTGCACTGGTAACACTAACACCCAGGACATCAAAGATGACATCACAAATGTCATTGATGACATCACTGATTACATCACATGTGCATTTACTTTTCATGAAAAGTCTGTAGGAGGGATTCTTATAATGTTGACCAAAAAGTGTGAAGGATCATTTGAATAAATATCATGAGCTAATTAGTGCATTAAGCAATGCATTGATATAAATAGCATTCTATTATGAAGTTCTATCCAGTATACTAAGCAACTCATGCAGAAACTTAGGCATTGTGTGCAGTATACATGATGAAGGTGCAATATTCATAATCTTGCCATGTAGAATAATTAAATGACAACTGCTTTCTTATTAGAGTTTTGCGTACTGTGAAACATGTAATAAGTAGCTAATAAAACCCACTTAATATATAATTACACTTAATACAGACAAAACACAAAGAGACAACAACACATACAAATATGAGTATATACAGAGACAGAGAATTAAGGAAAAAAGCAGAAGTAGTAGCAGAAAGAGTTCATAACCTAACTGATTATCTTTATGCAGAGAAATGATGGCTCTGTTTCAAAGCTGCTACTTACTGTATGTATGTGTATCAAATGATGTCAGTGAACCCTACGGAAAGGAATTTGAGTACAATGTATACAAATATGAGCATATACAGGGAAGGTATAGTAATAAAAATAAAACTATGAGAAAGTGCTGATAACTCTAATTATTATCTTCATGCACAGAAAGGATTGCTCTCTTTCAAGCCTGTGTCTTCCGCTATATATATGTTTCATATGATATGACTTGACCCTAAGACTACAAATATAGTACCTTTTCAATTTTTACTTCCTGACTGTTACTGAAGAAAACTATGTGGCTTAGATATGTCAGTAAAGGAAAAAAAGGGAGAGCCAGCCATGTGATGTCATCAGTGATGTCATCAATGACATTTGTGATGTCATCTTTGATGTCCTGGGTGTTAGTGTTAGCAGTGCACGGTGGCGCGAGTTATGGTTGCTTATCTTACCATAACTGCCGAAGTTCAGGGGTTTTTCGGTTTTACTTGGAACCATAACGTCCCTTTAACAAAGTTTTTTTACTGAATTTGATAGGTTTTTAGTAGCTCAACTTAACCATAACGTCCCTTTTAACAAAGTTTTTTCACTGAATATATATATATATGTTAATGGGACGTTATGGTCAACAAAAGTAGGCGTAACACAGGGCATAACACCCGGAATGGGGAACAATGCGTGAAAATGTGGGCATCACGGGGGAAGTACAGGAAGCAACTGCGCGGAATGCCCACACGCGCGCCTACATCACGTATTCATGGAATCAAACGGGGCTAACGTGTGCGCCAAAAAAGACGCGCTAATCCGGAAACACGTATGCCAGCAGGAAGCAGGCGTACATGGACCCGCGCAGCATAAAAGTGTGCGCAAACAACAAACAAGCTCAGACACCAAGATGAATATACCGTTCCTCGCAGCAGTGGTCATGGGATACCGCAGGAGGAGGAGGAGGATAGTCAGGGCCAGAATTTTTACACCCAGAACCAGCCTTTTTGGGATGCCTCATGACCAGGTGTATGGGAGGTACAGGTTTCCACCTCACATAATACTCGACCTGGTGAGTGAGTGGGAGGATGACCTCACATCACCCACCCTGTGCTCCCAAGCACTGAGCCCCTTGGAAAAGGTGCTCAATGTACTGCACTTCTTGGCCACTGGTTCATTTCAGCGGACAAGTGCCATAGTGGGGGGGTCTCACAGGCCATGCAGTCACACTGCCTGCACCAGGTGTTGGCCATCATGACTGCACACCTATCAGTCCGCAGGCACATATTGTCATGCCACTTACCTGGGGTGCGGGGCGCATCAGCAGGTCCCGGCGCTTCCCGTCTTGGCGCATCTACCCGCGATACAGGTTGGGGAGACCTCGGTCATCTGCGGCTCATGCCGCTTCCGGGTTTTCCCGTTCGCGTGGTTCGCGCAGGCGCGGAAGGCCGTGTTTCGCCCTCCGCGCATGCGCCGTCCACAGAGCGCTCGGAAAGTTGCAAGCTTGCTTCCCAAGCCTCGTTCATCTGCGGCTCATGCCGCTTCTGGGTTTTCCCGTTCGCGTGGTTCGCGCAGGCGTGGAAGGCCGTGTTTCGCCCTCCGCGCATGCGCCGTCCACAGAGCGCTCGGAAAGTTGCAAGCTTGCTTCCCAAGCCTCGTTTTGGGCGCGTCAGCACCCGGGGACAGCACGGATTGCGTTCCAAGCCTCCCGGGTGCTGCCTGCCCTATATTAAGGGCCAGTTTGTTTGAACAAACCGTGTCTCAACGCGGTTTGTTTCCTGATCGCGTCCTCGCCTGTGTTACTCTTGAGTAGCACCTGTTCAGCCTTGCCAGCCTCTTGTTCCTTGTCCTTCCCTGCTGGTGTTCCTTACCTTGTCTGCCTCTGGTAGTTCTTGCCTCCTTCCTTTCTTGACAGTAGATTCCCTGGGCCTCCTTATTCCCGCTCCCTTCCTGCCTTCCAGCTGTTTTCCTTGTTCTGCCCCAGGGTTCCTAGTCCCTCCTGCCTCCTTGCCTGTTGGTTCTGTGCCTGGCCTCTTGCCTTCTCTGGAGTTCTTTGCCTACTTATCCATCCACTGGATCTGCCATCTTCAGCTCTCTTCATCAGTCTACTGTTACTTCTGGAGCCTAGCTGTTGTATCCTGCTGTGGATTTTCCATCCAGTCAAGATCCGCCTTCCCTGTCAGTGCTTGCACTGTCCCGACGTCACGCAAATCAGGGAAGTGCGCATCCGTGGCGTTGGGAGCTGGTTCACCACTGACCTTGTTTGAATTCAGGGTGGGTGTTGAGCTGGTTCCTCGCGTTACACATTCAGCAACCTTCAGTCGGACAGCCTGGCTACTTCACCACGACCATCAACTGGAAATTCAGGTATTCAGCGCCCACGCGACGCCTATCTTAACAGATTGAGACGCCTACCTTCTGACTCTGAGATGGATGAAGTCCAGGAACTTCGGGAAGAGATGCGGGCCCTTCGAGCCGAGATGACTTCACTCCATCAAGAGAACATTGGTCTAAGACAGATGGTGGCACAAGGTACCGGGACTACACCTCAGGGCGAGGGTGCAATGGCCCATACCGCACCTATCAAATTCGATGGAGATTCAAGACGTGTGGCCGAGTTCTGTAATCATTGTAGAATACACTTCCTCTTCAGGTCCTCCTATTTTAACTCAGACAAAGCCAAGATTGGGTATATTCTGGGTAATTTGACTGGGAACGCACTTGCTTGGGCGGCGCCTTTGGTGGCTGCCAATAGTCCCATTCTCAACGACTTTGCAGCATTCGAAAAAGCGTTCCTAGAGGTTTTTCAATCACCCAATCTAGCTTCTGCGGCACAGAATCAATTGATGGACCTCAAACAAGGAGCCATGGACATAATAGCCTATATTGGTCACTTCCGACAATTGGCCACCGATTCCCAGTGGCCTGAAGTAACCCAAAAGACTCTGTTTCGTCAGGGATTGAGAGAAGAATATAAAGATGAATTATTACACATTCCTGAGCCCGACACCCTTCAGCAACTCGTGGAACAGGTTTTGCGGATTGATCACTGACAGAAAGAAGAGGACAGAGACGTCGAGCAGAGAGGCTGTTACCCAGACCCACAAACACGTCTACCGGGATTCCAGGGTCTTCGGACTCCGGTCCAGAACCCATGCAGTTGGGTGCGGTGAGGGGTCCGTTATCAGAAGCAGAACGAAAACGTCGAAGAAGTCTAAGATTATGTATGTACTGTGGAGCCGCCGGCCATTACTTGGGTACCTGTCCTTTATGCCCCCAAAGGAAGTTGGAAAACTAGAAGACCTGTCGTCTAGAGGAAAGGCAACGACAGGTCTCCCTTCACTTTCAGTCCTTTCCGGCCCCTGCTCCTTGTTTCAGCCCATGCAACCTGTTGTCTTGTGGGTTTTGGAGATCAAACTGACATGGTTAGACAAAGAGGTGAAAGCTCTCGGCTTATTGGACTGTGGAGCTTCTGGTAATTACATCGATGAAACCTTCGCAGCAAGGCATGGAATACCTCTGTTTTCTCGGAAAGATGTTCTGCCCGTGGAGGTGATTGATGGGACTCCTTTATCCTCAGGGCCGATACGTCAACATACCATGGGTCTATTTATCCAGATCAAGGAACATGGTGAAAGAATCGCCCTGGACGTCATCAAATCACCTTCATATTCAGTAGTTTTGGGTTTACCATGGTTGCTATGCCACAATCCAACTATCGATTGGGAAGCACGCACTTTGGTTTTTGCTTCCGCTCATTGCCTCCGGAATTGTTGCTTGCCTGGCAGGCCTCAGAACATCGTCACCTCCACACCTCTTGCAAGAAGTAATAGTCCACCTGGTCTTTGCTCATTGTTCCCAATCCCTCAAGTGTACGACGATTTTCGGATGGTCTTCTCCGAGCCAGAGGATATACCTCTACCACCTCACAGAACATTCGATTGTTCCATTGATTTGATACCAGGTTCGGTAATACCTCATGGGAAGGTGTATGCCTTGTCCTTAACCGAGAAACAGGTTTTACAGGAATATTTGGATGACTGCATCAAGAAGGGATACATAGTTTCTTCGAAATCCCCTGCTGGTTTTCCTTTATTCTTTGTGAAGAAAAAGGAAGGTACTTTACGTCCTTGTATAGACTACCACCAATTGAACGACATCACGCGAAAAGACAGATACCCACTGCCCTTGATCCGGAATATCATGGAATCACTTCGAACAGCCCAAGTCTTCACCAAGTTAGGTCTCCGTGGAGCCTATCATCTGATCCGGATAAAGGAAGGCGATGAATGGAAGACGGCCTTCAAGACTCCATTCGGGCATTACGAATATCGGGTAATGCCATTCGGTTTGTGTAATGCCCCGGCCGTCTTCCAGCGCTTTATGGATAACATTTTTAGTGACCTGATTGGCATCTCAGTTTGGGTGTATCTGGATGATATCCTCATTTTCTCTGTTACCCAGGAACAACATGTGGAACACGTCCGAGAGGTTCTTCGACGGTTGTCCCAGAATCAACTGTACGCAAAAGCAGAGAAGTGTTCTTTTCACAAGGAAAGCATGGAGTTTTTGGGTTATGTGATCAGTGGATCAGGCATCTTCATGGATCCCGCTAAGGTACAAGCCATTCAGGACTGGAACCAACCACTCGATTTAAAGTCCCTGCAACGGTTTTTAGGGTTCGCCAATTTCTATCGGCACTTCATACCCCATTTCTCACAGCTAACGACTCCTTTAACTCGACTAACCAGCAGTAAAGTACCTTTTCTTTGGGATTCGCAGGCCACCATGGCCTTTGACACCTTGAAAAAAGCCTTCAGCACAGCACCCATTCTGTGTCACCCTAATGACGAGATTCCATACATCGTAGAAGTAGACGCTTCCGACTTCGCTGTTGGTGCTGTTCTCTTACAGAAGCAATCCGAATCCGGCATGGAACATCCTGTGGCTTATTTCTCCCGTAAACTCACTCCTAGCGAACGGAACTATGCCGTGATTGAGAAGGAGCTGTTGGCCATGAAAGCTGCATTTGAAGAATGGAGGCATCATCTCCTCGGGGGACGGCATTCGGTGGAAGTTCGTACTGACCATCGCAATTTACAGTATTTACGTTCTCTTCAGTGCCGTACCTCTCGCCAAGCCCGATGGGCCTTCTTTTTCTCTCACTACGACTTTCACATAACTTACATTCCCTGTGCTCAAAACTTGAAGGCTGATGCTTTATCCCGTTCTTTGGAAGAAGACGTTAAGAGCGACTGTAGTAACAAGCCACTGATCTCTCCGAAGCATTTTCTACTTACGCTCTCACCTCATCTTCAGACGATTGTACAGGACACCATAACAGATCCAGCTCGGACAAGCCTCTTGAAACAACCACAGATCACTGAACGCAATGGGTTGCTTTTTTATCGGAACAGATTATATATACCCACTGTCTCTCTTCGGACTCTAGTACTTCACGGGTTCCATGATTCCCGAGTGGGTGGACATCGTGGCATAAAGGCCACCCAAGAACTAATATCCAGGCAATTCTGGTGGCCAGGTTGGGCCGAAGAAATTGAGCGGTATGTCAAGAGCTGTCCTGTGTGAGCCCAGACCAAGACCCCAAGGAAAAGACCATTGGGGTTACTTCATCCCACAGAGATACCTCCCTACCCATGGCATACCATTGCCACAGATTTCATTGTTGACCTTCCTCCATCTGGTGGATGTACCTGCATCATGGTGGTTGTAGACTGTTTCACCAAGACAGCCCATTTTGTCCCATTTCCCAGAATAGCCACGGCATCCCAGGTGGCTTTGGCGTTCTTCCAGGAAATTTACAAGCTACATGGATTACCAGAAAAGATCATATCCGATCGTGGATCCCAGTTTCTATCCTCTTTCTGGTGTCAGTTGTGTAATCATCTAGGCATTCACAGAGCCTTGAGTTCGGGTTATCATCCACACACTAACGGCCAGACTGAGAGGACTAACCAAACCTTGGAGCACTACCTTTGGTGCTTTGCTAATGCCACTCAGACCAATTGGAAGACACATCTGGTTCTTGCTGAAGCCTCTTATAACAATACAGAACATTCCGCTACCGGACTCAGTCCGTTTTTCTGTTCTTTTGGTCAACATCCAAAATTGGTGCCTTTTCGTCCTGTACCACCCAGTGCAGTTCCATCTGCTGATCATCTGGTCGTCACCATCCAAAAGCAACACTTGTTGGCACGCAGAACTCTTGCAGAGGCACAGGTGCGCATGAAACAACAGGCTGATAAAGGGCGCACTCCTGAACCAATTATCCATGTGGGAGATTTAGTCTGGTTATCCTCTAAGAATCTGCCAGTGCGTAATCTACCTACCAAACTAGCTCCCCGTTATTTTGGCCCATTCAAGGTTACTAAGCGTTTGTCCTCTGTAGCATTTCGCCTACAGTTGCCACAGTCCTGCCGGGTTCATCCTGTATTCCATGTCTCCCTTTTGAAGCCTTACGTGGTTGACACATTCCAGCGATCTTTTTCCCGTCCTGCCTCTGTAGATGTCCGTGGAGTGCCCGAATTTGAAGTACAGGAGATCTGTGATTCGCGCATACTACGGGGAGTACTTCAGTACTTGGTGGACTGGAAGGGTTACTCTGCCTGTGATCGCACCTGGGAACCATGCAGTTTTGTGCACGCTCCCCGTCTGGTTCGCAATTTCTACCTCTGATTCCCTTGGAAACCTGGGGCCCCTGGCCTTTCTGGGAGGGGACATAGTGTCATGCCACTTACCTGGGGTGCGGGGCGCATCTGCAGGTCCCGGCGCTTCCCCTCTTGGCGCATCTACCCACGATACAGGTTGGGGAGACCTCGGTCATCTGCGGCTCATGCCGCTTCTGGGTTTTCCCGTTCGCGTGGTTCGCGCAGGCGTGGAAGGCCGTGTTTCGCCCTCCGTGCATGCGCCGTCCACAGAGCGCTCGGAAAGTTGCAAGCTTGCTTCCCAAGCCTCGTTTTGGGCGCGTCAGCACCCGGGGACAGCACGGATTGCGTTCCAAGCCTCCCGGGTGCTGCCTGCCCTATATTAAGGGCCAGTTTGTTTGAACAAACCGCGTCTCAACGCGGTTTGTTTCCTGATCGCGTCCTCGCCTGTGTTACTCTTGAGTAGCACCTGTTCAGCCTTGCCAGCCTCTTGTTCCTTGTCCTTCCCTGCTGGTGTTCCTTACCTTGTCTGCCTCTGGTAGTTCTTGCCTCCTTGCTTTCTTGACAGTAGATTCCCTGGGCCTCCTTATTCCGCTCCCTTCCTGCCTTCCAGCTCTTTTCCTTGTTCTGCCCCAGGGTTCCTAGTCCCTCCTGCCTCCTTGCCTGTTGGTTCTGTGCCTGGCCTCTTGCCTTCTCTGGAGTTCTTTGCCTACTTATCCATCCACTGGATCTGCCATCTTCAGCTCTCTTCATCAGTCTACTGTTACTTCTGGAGCCTAGCTGTTGTATCCTGCTGTGGATTTTCCATCCAGTCAAGATCCGCCTTCCCTGTCAGTGCTTGCACTGTCCCGACGTCACGCAAATCAGGGAAGTGCGCATCCGTGGCGTTGGGAGCTGGTTCACCACTGACCTTGTTTGAATTCAGGGTGGGTGTTGAGCTGGTTCCTCGCGTTACACATTCAGCAACCTTCAGTCGGACAGCCTGGCTACTTCACCACGACCATCAACTGGAAGTTCAGGTATTCAGCGCCCACGAGACGCCTATCTTAACACATATACTTGCCCAGAACACCTGCAGAAAGGCAGGCTGTCGTCCAGGATTTTTATGGGGTGGCACACTTCCCCAAAGTGCTAGGTGCCATTGACTGCACCCATGTGGCTCTACGTCCTCCCAGGGCAACTGAGCACATCTACGGAAACCGCAAGCACTGGCATACCATCAACGTGCAGGTAGTATGTGATGCCAAGGGAATCATCACCTCAGTATATGCCAACTATCCAGGGTCCACCCATGACAGTTTCATTTACAGAATGTCAAACCTAAACCGGGACCAGGAAGCTGGGCGGCATGGCGATACATGGCTGCTTGGTGAGTATAAACGCCCCTGCACATGCATGCATGTCAGATACTGAGTAATGTCACAACCCCATCAATGATACCCATCATCACCTCCCCAGGGGACAGTGCCTACCCACTGAGCACCCACATGATGACGCCAATTCGGAACCCCACCACACCACCCAAGGTAAGATACAACACAGCCCATATTGCAAACCGGGGCATAGTGGAGCGCACATTCAGAGTGCTCAAGTCACGCTTTCGCTCCCTTGACCGCTCTTGTGGGCAGCTGCTATACGCGCCCCCAGTAGTGTGCAGGATCATAGTGGCAGCATGTGTCCTGCACAACGTTGCAACACGGCGGGGCCTGCCGGTGGACATGGTGGTGCCCCCACATCGCCAACCACAAGCACGGCCACTGCGCATGGGAGGGGAAAGGGCACGTGGTGAGGCAGCCCGTACACAGCTGGTGGCTAATTACTTCACCTAAAATCACACCCCTGTGGAGTGCACACAGCCCTGGCACATACCAGCTGACATTCAATGATGATGACATAAGGGACAGTCAACTGTCACAACCATACCAGCCTGAGATTGGTCACCTGGAATTGTTACATTGTGTGCATCCCTACCTGCCGAAAGACAACCAATGCTGTGTCACAAAAAAACACACATTTATGCTTCATGAATGACTACGCCCTTGCAAAATTTGCAAAATACAACATGAAAATAGCGCCATGTCGCCCAACCCCTCCCCAGCTCCGCCACCCAACACACCATGGCATGTCATGCAATGTGAAAGCAAACAAAGCAATGCACAAGACCTGGCACAAGTGTCACTAACTGCACTGTCCCAAATGGAAACTGCCCACAGACAATATGCTCCCAGTAATCAATAACAAACAGCACACATGAAGAAATACCACCAACACAATACAGCAACACACCATGAAACGTTGCAAAAACATGACAGTACTAAGTCAAAGTAGTGGTAGTCTTACAACCTGAATAAGCCAGCACATCGACCCCTTCCAAGTGTAGAGTGTTGCTGCCATGCAAATGTGTCAGTGTACTGCATACAACATGAACTCCATCTGCAAAGGAGACGGCCTTGTGAAGACATGAGGAAGGAACCTGCAAATTAGGAGGAAGACATGGATGCAAAAGCACATATCAATACACCATGCAGTGTACAATACAACAACAATACCCACTAGGGATGTACACACAGTATTGACTACAGACTGCCCACACAGCTCATGGGAGCCCAATGTCACTGTGTAAGTCACTGTCACTTGGTCACACCCTTTACAAGCCCATAGAAACGGGAAGCAGGAGGGCTGTGTGTGTCACGAACCCAACCATCTAACCCAAACTCAGGACAAGCCTGCATGTGCCCAGCCGGAATACAGTGGATGCTCACGGGAGCCACACAAGGCAACACACTGTAAAAAAGAAAGAAATATATAAAAAATGCCCATGTGGGGGCAAGGGGGGAGGCCACCCAGGAGGTTTGAGGACAGGGTGCACACCAACACCCACCTGCGTGGATGTTGCGAAACAAAAAAATACCTCCATGGGCTCATGGCCTGCACGGCTATGCCATTGTGGGAGAACTGCTGTCGCTCTCTTCACCCTCTGCTGCTGCATCAGAAGGTGGTGGCACTATGGGAGGCATCCCACGCAAAGCCCTGGAATGGTCCTCCATGGCAGCAAGCATGCGGGTCTGGAAGGTCTGATTCTGGAGGATTAAAGTGCGGAGATCCCCATTCAGCACATCACGGGTTGCCTGCACTTCTGCACGCATGGCATCGCGGGATTCCCGGATCTCCTCACGTGTTGTCTGCAGCTCAGCTGAGAGCGAACGTGTGAGCTGCTCCAGCTGCTGTTCTGCCCTAACATTTCGGAAAGCCTCAAGTTCAAGCACACTCTGCCTGAGGTTATGGAGTTCCACCCTCAGAGCTTCCCTGTGGCCCTGTGACTCTATTGATATGGATTCGCGCAGAGTCTCCAGTGCCGCCTGTCGGTCCCTGTTGGATGCCAACATGTCTTCCCTGTGTGATTGGCAAATGGCGTCTGTTGCCTGCTGTTGTTGCTCCATCTGCCTTTCAGGGGGGATAATGGAAGTGGCCACCCTCTCCATTGCCTGAGCCATCATTTCTACTGATGCTGCCTATTGGTTTGCCATACCGTACATGGAGTTTTCCCATACAGTATTGCCTGGTGGCACACCGCCACAGCGTCGGCTGGCACCACACCTGTTCGGGGCAAGGCGATCTGCACCTGGCTGTGCTGGCAATGCCTGAGGCTGCAGAGCTGCATTCCCCCTCTGATCTGCTGGCCATGGAACAGGATCAGATGCTGTGGAGAGTGACCCTGCATCCGTAACTGCCAAAGGTGGACCTACCAACACTGACATCCCCATAGAGGGTTCTACCCCTGGTGCAGGTGGGTTGGACAGAACAGAATCGCTGCCAGAAGCATTGACCTGCTACAGCACATAAGTATCATCATCCGACTCAGCACCTGAATAGAGGTCTGGGGAACTGCACCCAGAGACACCCCTCGATAGTATGGTCTGCAGTACCAAAGTGTTTTCGCCCACCACCACACCACATCTGCCAATGGTGCGTGGTCGTGGCTGAGAATCCTCCTGGGTCTGCACCATCTCCTGAACCTCACCAGCATCAAGTGTGTTGTCACCTGCAAAAACATGATATACAAGAAATGGAAACAGGCATGAGCACCATAGCACACACATAAGCCTGACAAGACAGAGATCCTGTACATGGTTTACACATGTCCCACATGACTATAACCCTGGCATGCATGCACTGTCAATGAGTTTGAAAGGGAGTCAAAAAGGCAGACAATGAGGACACCAAGATGGAAAAGCAACACATTTGCAGCATGTCGTGTAGCACTGGCACCACACATCAGCCTGTGAGTGGCATGTCCAATACACATACATGACACATGCCAGCACACAGATGTCATGTAGCATAGCCATGGTAAATTAGACAACTTCAGCGATATGTCAGTGAATGAGTACTGTCACACATCCATGTCACATGGACATGATGAGAAGATTAATGCAGAATAGTGTTGCAAAATATGCATGTGCCACACACTGCAACACATCCAGTGTACAATAAGACAGTGATTGTAGGCAGATGTACACATCAATGGTTGGTCACTTCAACATGACAGGAAACAACTATCATGTTCCACATGCAAACAGGCCCTAAAAATAAATTTCAGCAGGCCAATACTCCCTCGCCCTGAATGGTCTAATCATTCACATAACCAGGTAACTAAAGTGGCACAATGTGGGGTGTAAACAATGACAGAAGCATGTCAAATATGTGGCATTATGGATGAAAAAAGCATATGAAAAATGGGATAATCTAAACAATCAGCACGAATGAACACAGAAAAAATCAGAGCAATGTTGTTGCAAGATGATAGTTCAAGTGCAACAGCAGTAATGTGGGGCTAATTGGCTACTGTGGGCAGAAGGGATACTGTCATACCCAAATCAAAGGCACGTGAATGTATTGGAGGAAGCACATGGCTGACCCATAACACTCAGAAGTACACACCCTCACCTGGCACTCAATCAGAACCCGTCACCCAAACAACATACAAATGGATTACACACACATGCATGGGCACTCACCGGACAATGCGTCGTAATCAGGTAGCTCTCCCACGCCGTGGATCTGTTCCTCTGTGATGAAGGTCCCAGCAACAGACTCATGTTCAGTGAGTTTGTTGTCCTCTGGTGGAGACCCACTTACAGTCACCAGAGTAGCGGCATGATTTGAGGCCAGCTTGTTCTTTGCTCTGCGTTTCAGGTCATTCCACCGCATGTAGAAATCATCATCTGTGCGCCTCACAAATCCAAGGGCACTTATGCGGTCCACGATGGTCTGCCAGTGTGCCCTACGTTGACCAGGTGTGGTCTTGCACCCTGCTGTCACCACCATTTTGCGGCTATGTGCCGACACATAGGTCACAAGTGCATCAAGTTCGGCGTCATTAAAGCTAGGCTTCCTTGACGTGCCGGACTCTGTAGCCATGTCTGGGGTCTCAGCCTGTAGTGCCAGAGCACCCTTCTTCTTCTTTTTCAAAGGTTGAGCGGAAACTGAGTGGCTTGTGCCGCTCTGGTCAGTAGGGGCAGAAGCGCCGGTGGACTGGGTGCTGGGAGTGTGCGAAGGCACAATGACCATAGGCCTTGGTGCAGGCATTGCCTGAAGTGTGATGTTGGCAGGGGCAACGTCGGTTTGATGGACCTGGACCGACACTGTCCCGGCTGGGACACTCAGAGCTGGGGTGGATAGAGCTGCAGCTGCTCCTGCAGCCTCCCCACCCTGCCTACTTGGGGCAGCAGATGACATTGCTGCCCCAGATCCACGAGGCCTGGTGACACCAACTTGCACCACCACACATGGCTTAGACTTGCTGATCTGGAAGTCAGCCTGGGAGTCTTCCTGTGCCGGCGTCAGGTGCCACAATGGGCTGGTCCAACACGGGCTGAGCTGGGATGGTTCATCCACGTTTCCCTCAACCATGGGGGGGGAGGCATGGGTGTCCCTGATTGGTCCTCTACACATGGGGGTATAGGGGCACCCTGCAAATCCTGGCCACGTCCCCTACCGCACCCACCATGCCCACCTTTTGGAGGTCGGCCACCTTTGCCTCCCTTACCGTTTGGTCGCCTCCCAACCATGGCACTGATGTTGTTGTGCATATGGGAGTTGCAGTAAACAATTGTCCTGGGCAGTTGGGGGTGAAAGGGGTAGGGTACTAGATGGAATTCGTACCCTAGTGCTCTAGCAAGGCTGTCTGTGACCCCTGGGGGAAGATGACGGGTCACGCAACGCACAGGCATCCCGAAAACAAAAAGTAATGTGTACGCAACCCCTCGTAGACCACGTGTGTGGAAAAATGAACCCGCACTACGCTGTGGCACCCAGACATACAAATATAAACATACGCGTGTTACACGCAGCCTACAATGACCTCTGAAAGGGTACGCGACACACGGGGCAAGCCCAGTTGGTAAATACGTGAGCGACTCACTGTCTGCCTGGAAAAAGAACGTGAAAAAGACGCGCGTGTGCACGTTGGCAACACCCCCGCCAAAAGAAGAATTGTACGCTGTCTGAGGAGACAGGACAAAAGAAGTAGTGAACGCTGTTTGTGGAAACAGGCCCAACAAAAAAAATGAACGCTGTCAGAGGTAACAGGGAGTACGAACTTGAAACGCTGTGAAGTAATCGCGTGTGAACCGACAAGAAGTACAGAATTCACCCACTCGCTCTCCATGAAAAGCATGTACAAGAATATGGGGTCCTACACGTACCTTTTAAACCGGCCCACACGTACAATGTCACTTACGCGTGTACGCGCTAAGGCCCTTTCCTCCAATTACACAGCTGACATTCGACGTGCAGTTCTTGGATGTGTACACATGCACCCGTGCTGAGGGAAATGGCCGCGCGTCACGTCACAGACTCGTCGGCCCGTTCCTCGGATTACACGCATTCACACGCGGACGTGCAGTTTTTTCACGCGCCATGAGCCACTATACCCACGTCACGAGGGAAACGCCCGCGCTCGTCACGTCACAGACGCGCTTAAGTGCTAAGGGTCTTTGGTCCAATGAAACCGCGTATGTGTGCTGACGTGCTTACGCGCGAAGGGCCTTTCCTCGAATTACATGCTGACATGCAAGATTTTCACGTGCCAAATCACTCCGTATCAAGCTGGCCACGCAACAACACACGGAAAACCATGCTCCTGCCCGGAAGGCCGAATTACTGCCCCCCAGGGCCCCTAGCACGCTCCCACCTGCCATCTGCTGCTGCCTGCCTGCCTGCTGCCCACGTGCCCTGGTATTTGGTGCCTGCACATATGCCAGGGTTCCAGTTGCTGTGTCCGCCCCTGCTGGAACAGAAGACTCCCTACTGGGATAAAATCGCTCCACAGCCCAGCCCCAGGACCCAGTTGCCCACCCACGCCTGCCTCGGGGGTCGCCATGTCGGGGCAAACACCATCTGAGACCACTGGCGACCCCCAGCCAGAGAGGCAGAGGGCCACCAGCTTCAGTGTGAAGGAAGTTGGTGTCCTGGTGGAGCATGGCCTGGGGCAGTATGATGCCCTCTTCCGAACATCACGCGCCAACAAGGAAGAATGGGAGAGGATCTGGGACGACGTAGTGATTGCCATCAACGCGGAGGGGGTGGCAACCCACGACATCAAGCATGTCAAGAAGCGCTGGGAGGACTTCAGGCTCAGGACCCTCCACAAGGCCCGGCGCCTCGCGGAGGGGGGCCGGGTCAGCATGAATGACATCCAGATGAGGGTCCTGGAACACGTATGCCCAGCACTCCATGCCCAGATCCTTCGGAGGAAGACACGTCTGGAGTTGAGCGGTAAGTGGCCAAGCATTGTTGTATGAGACAGGGCATGTTGCAGTGTGCTGGTAGTCTGATACTTGCCTGTATGTGTGACATGGGCTATGTATGGATGTGTGTGCGCATGTGAGACCAGTAATGTGCGAACCACATGGTTGGTGCATGAGTTCCAATGCAACATGGGGAGCTGTATGGCAAATGCACACATGAAAGCATGCCAGTGTCTGTTCTTGCAGGGAGAAGAGAGATTCATAAGCTACCCCTATTACACCGTTTAGGCTGCGGTAGGTTTTCAAAAGGCTAGTTTGTAAATGCTAGCTATCAAAAGTCACAAAAATTGGGAGAGGATAGACATTTTTGTTTATTCAGACATACATACAGAATATAGAATTCATAGTAAAGAATACATAGTTTGAAACGAAAGATCACATGCAAGCCTTGTTTGGCTTGTAACAAATGAACACAAAAAAGAAAATGAGTACAAAACTGTTGTTACATCACAGTTTGGTAGGTGAGGGTTAGGAACATGTATTGTGGATTTCAAATACTACAATCAGATTGGTAGTATGTCATAGTGGTCGACACATTGTTATGGGTGTTTCTGGTTCGGCGGGTATTCAACCTTCAAAGAGTAGAAATGTTCACAGATGAAGGGTCCGAACTTTCAGGACATGTTTGGGAACGCCTATTGGGAGGGAGAGGAGAGTATGTCAAGAGGAAGTGTGACCACACGGGGGAATCTGTTTGAAAAAAGTGCTGCACTATAGCAAACCTACCCATGTTCTGTCAACGGCTGAATTGAATTCAGGAAGACAAGTAAACTCATCTGGTATCCATGGAGGTAATCTACAAAAGGAAAAGATGGCAATGAATGCGCCTGGATGGTATGAAGGATCATACTTAATGGAACAAATAACGAGAGTATAGCATACCTTAGTTGATGGTATGCGGTCCAAAAAGGAATTGTTTCGAATTGTTTTATCACACGGGTACAATTGCTGTGTACTTGGAGGCTTATTCAGGTTAGAAACTTTGGCTATGCCGCTGTGTAGGAAGGAAAAGGATATATTTTACTGGCTAAAATGGTGTTTTTGCCTGGTGCTTAAAAAAGATTTGGAGAGAAGTGTCCTTATGGTTTAAAAGGGCTCCAAAAGGGTGGTATCGTGTTGAATTGTGATTTCCGTGGGCATTATTAATAAAAAAAACGGGATTTAACGGTGCAGAGTCTGAGAATATCCAGTAAAGCGTGAGGAAAGTTCACGTCTGTACTGTCTATTGTTGGTTGTACGTGATTATGGTAGTAGTTAGGGCTAGGGCCTGCCACCCGATAAGGTATGTGCTCGCGGTGCTGCAGTGGTTTGGGCTAGAGTATGCCAAAACAAGATGGTGGAATTTAGTTTGAGCGAAATAATCACGGTGCAGTTCTGTATTAACAATGATTTTAGCTAAGTGATTGATGGGTCATGGTGGGTTTGATTTCTTACCTGAAAAAGGAGCGTGAGGCAGATAAGCATCTGCCTGGCAAATCCGGAAACCAAATGATTACTAATGGAGACGGCACGTAGTGTAAATACAATTACAGCCGGTGTGGCGCATGCGTAATGGCGGCATTACTGGGGACGCTATGTTTTGGAAAAGGGGGCGCGCATGTGTCATGAGTTGATTTGCATGCATGGGCGATGATGAGGACACTATTGGGTATTAGTCTGGAAAGCAAAGTGGTGGCAAAACAAGGGTGACTTCATGTAATAAGGTTAGTTTAACTGAATGACATGGACATTCTTTAGGAGCAAAAAACACAAATGGTTGTTGCGACAGATTAATTTGGTTGAACATACATTTGAGTGGTGTGTGTTCCATAAACAGGCATTTCGGTCTCGTCGTGCAGAAAAAAGGAAGGCAAGAAAACATCTATGTTCGAGATATACGATTAAAGCATTACAGATTGAAAAGACAAAAACCATAGTTTGTATTCAGGCGGGGTGAGGCCAGTGGTTTGTTGTAAAAATACTTTGCGATGCATGTTGAAAGGAAACATGTGACAAAATTCGCTAGAAATAGGGATTTATTTAAAGAAAAGATTCCATTCAATGGCTATATGAAGGCCCTGTTTGACTGAATCGAGGCGGAAAATCCATTTACTATAGTGTCTGTTCTTGCACATGGTGTGGGTGTGAGGGATGGGTGCTGCTGTCATGTACATGTATGGTGCACATGTGTGTGTGTCTGAGAAGTGTGTCTGTGACTTTGATACGCCATGGATTCATGACACATGTCCGTGATGATGTGTACATTCACTCATGCAGTGCGGTCACCGTTGTATGCACTGTGTCTATCCAATGTGTCTGTGGTGTACAAGGCATGATGCATAACCCTCCGGTGATGTGTGTGCATGGGATCAGTGTGAGCCCTGATGCATGTGAGTTTGAAGACAACATTTGGATTAATAGAGGCCCTTGTACATGGATGCTGATGTTGATTGCAGGCGCCCTGCCTGTTTATGCATGTGTGTTGCGTGCATTCACCCATGTGTTGTGGAGGGACGGGATGGAAGTGACGTTAGACACTGCCACTCATGTGTTATTGCTTTCTGTCTAGGCGAATATTGTACTGTACCCTGATGCTTGTGTTCTATGTCTCCCTCTACGCAGCAGCAAGTGAAGAAGAGGGCAGAGACGGCGCTGTGGAGCCAAGCGGCGGGGATGCCTCCACTGGGCGGCGACGCAAGGCCCAGCCACCCTCCCAGAACTTACCATCATCCGGGAGCGAGGGGGCTGGTGCCGCGTCTGCCACTATGGCTGTGGCGGAAGGGCCGGGTGAGCCCCCACAGGGGCTTGCAATGGCGGAAGATGGTACGGAGACATCCAGGTTGGTGGTCTCCACAGAGGAGTAGGAGCCCGCTACTGAGCTGCACATGGGGCCTGGTGGGCATAGTACCACTGGTGCAAGTGGTGCAGTCCAGGGCCAGGGTTAGGAGGCAGCACAGGTCACCGTGGAGGGGCCTGTTCATATCCCTGTCCTTGACCCTGTGACTGCACCACCATGCACCAGCAGGGATGCCCCGTCCCAGGCCCGTCCGCAGGTAGGGGAGAGTCCCATGTCATCTGCCTCTCCACTACCTGCTGATGAGGGGTCCAATGAACATATGGGCTCCGTCCTGATTGGTGTCGCAATGTGCACGCGTGACATTCGTGATGATGTGCTTTCTTCCTGGGCGGAGAACGCACACCATCACGAACAGCAGCGTCGCGACGTGGCACTGTTGGGAGGGGCCCTGGTTGGTGGGTTCCTACATGTGACGCTCACTCTGGCGGACCTCTCCTCCTCTGTGGAGACTATGCGCCAGTCGTTCTCCCTGCCGTCTTCTGGCCCAGATTCCACCAGGGCCCCCTGTGGACCTGGCCTGACCAAGACAGCCAGCTTGGTGGAGATCCCATCCCTGCCACAGTAAGGAGTTGGCGGTCCAGCAGGGGTGGACACCACAACTGGAGATCAGCTGATGGAGGATGTGCAGGCATCATCGGACAGGGCACATGGACAGCTGCAGCAGCAGCAGAAGGAGCAGGCTCTAGGTGGGAGCAATAATGGCTCGGGGCCATCGACATCAGGGGGGCAGGCATCGGCCAGAGGGCAGGAGAACCCTGGAATGGATTTGTCTTCTGTGTGGCTGCGGTTGGGCCAGCGTATAGGTGCGGAGCGGCGGCGGGCGGAAGAGGCACGGCTCACCATGGTCAGGGCTGAGTTCTCCATGCGTCGGGCGTTGAGGCGGGCAGAGTGCCTCGAGGCGACTCGCAGGGAGTTGGAACAGGACATGAGTGCCTCCCTGCGAGACCTCGGGGCCAGGACAGAGGCCTGCCTCCAGCAAATAGACATGGAGTTCGATGATGCTCTGGCCGAAAACATCACTGAGTGAGCCGCAGGACTTGCCCGTCGCCATTGTAAATAGTTTATAGTGTTAGGTTTCCTTTTTTTTCTTTATTTTGGGGCTTTTGGACTATATCCCACACTTTCGGAAATAGTTTTTTTGTTAGGGGCGGTTATTAGATAGGTTTCATTTGTTTCGTTGGGCTCATGGACACTTGGAAATTTGATTGTACATAGTTGGACGTTGGATTGATTTTGATTTTGTACATGGATTAATGGATTTTTCTTTTGGACAATGGATTGTACATAGTTGGACAATGGATTATTTTGAACTTTTTCTTTTGATTTCACCATAGATCAATTTTTTTTTTAACGTTTCCTTTGGATTTGCGTTGGTGGAGGGAGAGTTTGGACTATTTTTCTTTTGGATTTCTTTGTATTGGTTATACTTTTCATTTACTCTTCTTTTGCACATGCTTTTCATTTCATGTTTGCTCTTTTGTTATGCTTTCATTTTATTGATTTATTTTTGTACATAATACATTTTCATATTTTAGTTCCATGTGTGGGATTTGCTCATTGGGTTAATGCATGTGAAAATGTGGGTTTACACAATCAATGCCAACGAGTGTGTGTGTGTGACGGACATGTGTTGATGTACATAGTTGACTTTTGGTTTGTGTCTTGAGATGGGCATGTCAGTGTGGGTTTGATTGGGAAATCATTGCATCTCAGAAATGGGGTGGCGTGCTGTGGTATTTTGGTGTAGAAGTGGGCCATTATTGTGCATCTTTATTTCATGTAGGGGGGACATGAGTGGGGGCCTGCTGGCAGGTGCCCCTCACTGATGGGGGTGGGGGTGCAGGGGGACATGTGTGGGGCATGAGTGGGGGCCTGCTGGCAGGTGCCCCTCTCTGATGGGGGGTGGGGGTGCAGGGGGACATGTTTGGGGGCCTGCCGGCAGGTGCCCCTCACTGATGGGGGGTGGGGGTGGAGGGGGACATGTGTGGGACATGAGTGGGGGCCTGCTGGCAGTTGCCCCTCACTGATGGGGGTGCAGGGGGACATGTGTGGGACATGAGTGGGGGCCTGCTGGCAGGTGCCCCTCACTGATGGGGGGTGGGGGTGCAGGGGGACATGTGTGGGGACCTGTTGGCAGGTGCCCCTCACTTATGGGGGTGGGGGTGCAGGGGGACATGTGTGGGACATGAGTGGGGGCCTGCTGGCAGTTGCCCCTCACTGATGGGGGGTGGGAGTACAGGGGGACATGTGTGGGACATGAGTGGGGGCATGCTGGCAGGTGCCCCTCACTGATGGGGGGTGGGGGTGCAGGGGGACATGTGTGGGGGCCTGCTGGCAGGTGCCCCTCACTGATGGGGGTGGGGGTGTAGGGGGACATGTGTGGGACATGAGTGGGGGCCTGCTGGCAGGTGCCCCTCACTGATGGGGGGTGGGAGTCCAGGGGGACATGTGTGGGACATGAGTGGGGGCCTGCTGGCAGGTGCCCCTCACTGATGGGGGGTGGGGGTGCCGGGGGACATGTGTGGGGGCCTGCTGGTAGGTGCCCCTCACTGATGAGGGGTGGGGGTGCAGGGGGACATGAGTTGGTGATCACTAGTGCAACGTGACACGTGGCCTGGCTGGGGGGCATGGCCATGGTGGACGGGCTGCCTGTGGGACATGTCCAGGGATGCAGGGTAGTCCCCTATGGTGTGGGCTGCCTGCAGGGGCCGTCGAGGGGGTAGAGGAGACACCTGGGAGGACCCACACTGCCAATTCATGTGTAGGACTCCCCGCGCACCACACTGGATACACGTAACCCGCTCTGACAGCAAATTCGCATGTGAAAGTTCCCACGCACCCCAGTAACACACGTACCCCGCTCGCACAGGGCCAATCGCGTGTGAAAGTTCCCACGCACCCCAGTAGCACACATACCACGCTCGCACAGGGCCAATCACGTGTGAAAGTTCCCGCGCACCCCAGTAACACACGTACCTCGATCGCACAGGGCCAAACGCGTGTGAAAGTTCCCGCGCACCCCAGTAACACACATACCCCGCTCGCACAGGGCCAATCGTGTGTGAAACTTCCCACGCACCCCAGTAACACATGTACCCCGCTTGCACAGGGCCAATCGTGTGTGAAACTTCCCGCGCACCCCAGTAACACACGCTTCCCCCGCTCGCACAGGACCAATCGCGTGTGAAAATTCCTGCGCACCCCAGTAACACACGTACCCCGCTTGCACAGGGTCAATCGTGTTTGAAAGTTCCCACGCACCCCAGTAACACACATACCCCGCTCGCACAGGGCCAATCGCGTGTGAAACTTCCCACGCACCCCAGTAACACATGTACCCCGCTCGCACAGGGCCAATCGCGTGTGAAAGTTCCCGCGCACCCCAGTAACACACGTACCCCACTCGCACAGGGCCAATCGTGTGTGAAAGTTCCCACGCACCCCAGTAATACACGTACCCCGCTCGCACAGGGCCAATCCCGAGTGAAAGTTCCCGCACACCCCAGAAACACACGTACCCCGCTCGCACAGGGCCAATCGCGTGTGAAAGTTCCCACGCACCCCAGTAATACACGTACCCCACTCGCACAGGGCCAATCACATGTGAAAGTACCCGCACACCCCAGTAACAAACGTACCCCGCTCGGACAGGGCCAATCGCGTGGGAAACTCCCTGCGCCTGGTGTATTCGGAGGGGTGCACGGGGGAGTTTTACTGGCGTTTTCGTGGTTCGGGGCCTGTGCGCCATGTACGAGATTTGTGCGCTGTGCATGGTGCACAGGGAGGGGTTGGGGCGTAACTGGCGCTGCTGCAGGGTCGCTGCGCCACTCTGCGCAACGGCTGGTTTTGGAAACTAAAATCCTTGAATACGCTGTGCGCGGAAATGGATTTTAGTGCACGCGCTGGTGCCGAAAGTCGCACGCGCACACTGTGCGCCAGCCGCGTGCACCACTTGTGCACTGAATTCTATGAATTACCCTGTAAATGTAGTAATAAATAAGAAGTGTAACCAATATATAATACACTAACCATTTATTTAAATACAATATTTTCTAAAATAGAATATACCAAAAGAAAAAAGATAGGCTTCCAACAAGATTACCTCAAAGAAACTCCAAAACTAAGAGCAACAGCAGATCTACAGACCACTCAGAACACACCTTACCTGAAATAGTAAGTGTACTGCATTTTACTCATATATTTGTAAACTTTCTGTATTAGATACAAAAAAGAATGATATTATGTTTATTTTCTCACAGAAATGTCTAGTACTCTGGAGTGGCTAGAGAAGCATTTCCCACGTGAGGAAATGTCAGAAGATAGTGAATCTAATGGTGGACACTTTACTATATAAACCAATTAATTAATATTATTTTATATACATTTAACACATATATATATTTTTTTGTACATACCATACAAAAATTGAAAATACTAACGAAAAAGCTGTATTGGATAAGACTCTTCAGCACATGACCTACTCTTGGAAAATTTTAATAATTTAAAAAACTTTGTGGAGTATCACTTCAAACAAACAACTACATACCATTGTCCCACATGTACCTGTCCCCCCTCAACATATCCCAGTCAATTATCCCCAAACCCTCTCCATGAACCAAAACGTTTTGATGAGACTTCCATCCCTTCTTCACCTCATATAAATCCTATCAAAATTCTCCTGTTTTTGTTTCAGTTTCTGCCTCGCCTTCTCTGTCATAAATGTAACATACATGTAAAATAAAGTAAAATTAGTATATTGTGTCCTAATTCATTTCTTGTATTTTTTTTTTAAAGCAATTCAGGTGTCCATGGACAGCACGGGTGTCCGGTATGTCCGTAAAGAAATGGAAATGGAGGTGTCCTAAGAACACCATACTTGTCCATACTGTTCACTAGCAAGTTGAAACTGTTCTAAGAACACACGCGGTGTCCTGAAATGTTCGTCAATGGACGAAATGCGAGTGTCCTGACGACGCTGTCCGTATTGTTCACTGGCAAGATGAAAGTGTTCTTAGAACATATTATGTGTCCTGGGATGTTCATAAATATACAAAATGGCGGTGTCCTGAGGACGCTATGCCTGTCCGTATTGTTCGCAAGCAAGTTGAAATTGTTTTAAAAACACAGGCAGTGTCCTCAAATGTTCGAAAAGAAACAAAATGGGAGTGTCCTTAGGACGCTCTGCCTGTCCATATTGTTCGCAAGCAAGTTGAAACTGTTCTAAGAACAAATGCCTGTCTGTAACTGTTCGTTTCACTTGTGACGCACTTTTAATCACTCCAGGACCCGAACAGTGTCCGTAGAACACCAACGCGCATGCGCAAAATGGTTTCAGTGCATTTGGTGTCCTGCAGACACCCGCTCCCTTCGCGGACATGTTCTCGAAGCGATCATGTGACCGCACCCACGATCAGCGTATGTTCTGATTGTGAACACTGTTCGTGTCCCCGAACAATTTAAAACTACATTTTCAAGTAATCTACAATATTTTCCAACAAGAACTCACCATAGAACAAGTCCCACATAGTAATCCTGAGTTTCTACATACTTTTTGTGACTTTTTGAACCCTTTTTTCTGTTTGATCTGTCCGCGGACAGCGTGCATGTCCGCGAACTGCGCACAAGCACCCCTATAAAAGACCACACCCTAGAGATCATTCTCATTGTGTTTCTGGCTATCCTACAGAGCACAGCAAATTTTGTTGCCAATTTACAGATTTCCATCACGAACTTGATGGCATCCATGGCTCCACTACTGTCACCTGGTGCTGCATCTGCCTCAGCACCACCCCCACCACCACCTCCCCAAGGGCCTGAAGAGGGGAACAGGAGTGAGGATGCACAGGAGAAAGAAGAGGATGATGAGAATGAGGTAGTGGAAGTCCCTACTACCAGCACTTGGTGTGAGTCTTGGGTGTGGCGGTTATTTACCATTTGTGGTAATGTTCCCAAGGCGCGTGCAAACCAAGTCACCTGCAATGAGTGCAAAATGGTACTCAGTCACGGGAGGCATGGTTCATACAACTTTGGGATAACTACCATGAAGCGACACCTAAAGTCATTCCACTCGGGGGCCGTTCACAAAGTTGTACCTTGCGAGGAGCGTAGCAGGTTCACTTCCTCTACTTCATCCTCTGTTTCCGATCCTGTCACCACAAGGAACACTCCTGTGGTACAGCGTATTCCTCAAGCTGCCTCACAGGCCATACGTAATGCTGATGACCCTTACCTTTTGAGGGTCACAGTTGTGTGTATGTACTGTGACGCAGTACTGTGCAGGGGGGAGAGACTTCGTAGTGCTTTTCAGGCTATCGTTTCAGAGCACGAGAAGGTCTGCTCACTACCCAAGTGAAACCCACTCTACATCTTCCTCTCTCAGCTTTCCCTTTCTTCTCCCCGTGGTTGGTGTCCCCCCTTACCCTCCTTTCCCCTCCTCTCCTAGTGTATCTTGTATAAAAAACCAAAAAAAATTAAAAAAACAAAAAAAAGGCTCTTTTCAGAGATGCATTTTACAGTTAAAAAATAGAAGTGAAAATAAATGAAGCAGGACCCTGTGCATTTTTTAGAAGTCTGCGGACTGTCCGTGCACATCTAAAATGTTGGGGTGCTACCCTATCATAACCATTGCAGTTTTATCTGGGAGGAAGTGGTGGCTCTGAAAAGAGCCTTTTGGTGGTGTTTATTTGTGTTTGAAAAATTTGAAATGCTCAACATCTACTATAAAATGGATGCTGTAATTCCAAAAAAGGTCGCAATGCATTTTGTACATTTCTCAAAAAAATCTGATTGCCAGCATAAGATGGACTCCATCTCTGCGAAAAATGTATGTACTACGAAACATAATATTTTCATTGTGAAAAGAGGACATGCCAAAATCTCTTAGAAAGGCACAAACAGCCTTATTGACATTGCACCTTGCTTTCTCCATTTGTGGACCAAATGAAGAAGAACGAAGCCACATTTGTCTCTGCACAATCCGTGAAAAAATTACTTGAGAATTTGGAAACATGTCCATGACCTTCCCAAGTCCTTCTTTCATTGCAAATTGCAAAGAAATTCCAGACACATGTCCTAAACTGTTTCCTCCAGAATGATTTACAATTATGTCTGGATTTTGCTATGTCTCCAAAGTAGCACAGAGAGGTAGCAAGTCCAACCACTTCATTCCACGTACTCCATGCCAGTGCACTTCCACATGTGGGAATCCAAGATCTACAGCTACTCCACAGCTTTCTGCATGCACCTTCAACCAATGTATCCACAAGTCTCCCAAAATCCAAACAATCTGTTTTTTGAAACACACAGCCATAGCTATCTGTTCATCTCGCAGCAAAATGAGTATCTGAGAAACTCTCTCCTGGCACAACACACCCACTAAACTTTCCTGACCAATCCCTTTCTCTGCTCATTCTCATTTGCATGGCTCCACAACCCAAAAATAGCCAGATTTAACACCCGATGTCTGCGGACTACCGCCATGTCCGTGGACATATTGTAACATGAACAGTCCTTCTACCATTTCCTTTTCACTTTCTGTGCCATTCCCTCATTGGATATAGCTAACAAGTCACATGAACATCCACCAATCACATCCAAGACCTCTACATCTAACTGCATCATCATAGATCAGCACTTTAAATGTACTGTTAATCTCTCTGAGTACAAGTGTCATATCATTGGAAAGCACCTTCTACCAGAAATACTGTACAAGTCTCCAAGATTTCTACTTGCAGCTGCATGCATATCCATATGCATGAACAAAAACTACAGGTATGCATATTTTCTATATAGTACATGTACAATTTGTATAGATTCATATAAACAGATTAACTGATTTATAGCTTGTATAATCTATAAAATGAATTTACTGTAATTTTTTCCATCTCCTAAAATCAACTGTCACTTCCAAACCTATCTGCTATTTAATTTCTTTTTACACACACATTTTCAAAGCATGTTGAACTAACATATTTAAAGTAAAATATGAAGAGTTAACATACTCAAACAAAATTGCATGCACACAGTATGTTCAAAAATCAAACAACAATACTTGTACAAAAATATAAACATTTATTTACTTATATTTATATACTGCGCAAGCAGCCCATGGCATTGAGGCGCTGTTACTTACAAAAGCTTAGTTACAGAAATAGTGGTATTCAGTGGTACATTAAGATTTCCACAAGGCATACAAATGATATTTTGGTTGGTACAGTTAGTCATTACAATACAGTTTATGCATTAAGAACATATGATATGTATTCAACTGGTGCAATGCATCTTATGTGAATAAGATAGTTTTCATGATTTTGAGGAAGGCGCTGAGGATCAATGTCAATTAAAAAATCAATGTCTAAATTAAAAACAATGCTATATACAAACAAAATTCCTTATTTGTTTCCTTTACAATTGCAGTGAAGACCATTCTCCTGAAAAGAAGCAGCCGAATTTGAAGTACAAAGAACAACTAAGAAGAAACCTGCTCATTTCAGAAAAAAAGTAAGTTGAATACCACCATATTATTAGTACTATTATTCAAACACACTGTAAGGTTAATTCATGCTATTTCTGTGTCTAAAAATAGAGATTGTGCACCATTTTGTCTACAAATCAATCCCCATTTCTTAAACAGAGATTTACAGGAAGAATGATGCATAATTTCTTAGTTTTCGACACAACTCAACCCCTAGAATTTTGATATTATAGAACAAACAACTGTTTTAATTGTATACCACTAGATTTACTATTTCTGCTTCTCCACACCACCAGCTTACTTTCTACTATCATCTGAACCCCAGTCTATTAGCACATAAATTCAAGAATAGCCATCCCAACTAGTTGTAGTTGCCCAATGCACAAACACACACCATTACATATATCTTTATTATCTTACTCACACACTCATGCAAATAGCACACATACATTAAGAACACCCCAACCCATACCTTCTTTATTTTTTTCAACAGACCTTAAAGAATGCCTACCAAAAATCAAGTCTGTAGAAAGCAACGCAGAAACAGAGCAAATGAAAATAGAAGTGTCCAAAACAAGCATTCATCTCTAGCAGAATGTGTAAAAAAAGTTAAAACAAAACAGCTAATACAGTCATTTAGCGAAATAAAACAAGCTTCAAGTACAAAAACTTTGCCTCCTCTATCAAAATGTAAAACAAACCACAAAAAATTAACAAAAAATCAGCTACCACTACAGATAAAACTGCTCATATAAATCTTGATATAGTGCAAACTAAGCATACCAAAAAAAGTATTTTAGCAAAAATGTTCCATCACAGAGTCCTGAAAAATCTTATGAAAACAGGAGAGAAATCAAACTCAACCCTTAAAACCTATCGTAGGAAATTGATCTTAGAAGCATTGATAGACAGTGCAATCCTTCTCAAAAGAAAGTTATTCATTTTAGTGTTAACCAAAATGAAACCACTAACGAAACTAATGACTAAATTACAAAAAAGACTTCTCAATAAACTAAATGTCAACAGAAATAACTTCTTAAGTATCTGTGGAGATGAATGGAGTCACACTACAAGCACAGAACCATACTTTAATGAAGAAGCATACAAACAAAAGCAAACAAATACAATTGCCATACATAGCAGTGGACGAGGTTATGAAAAAGTTAATAATACCATAATGGAACAAGAAATACTGCTTACAAACATATCCCCAGAAAATTTAGAATTACCTGTCCATTCAACTGAATCAGAACGTCTAGTATACCAATGGCCATGCACGTTAATGTGTAACATTCCAAAGAATCTTTCAAGTCTTTACGCCAATTCCTCAATCAATATGTGAAAGGCAAAGACAAAATGAAAATTAAACTACTGCAAACTATGGATACCTGTCCGATGCGCAAGTACACAGAACTACAAGGACATTCATTGGCCTGCATTTCAGGACCTGCTTGCAAAACCACCTTCCATTATATCAAAATGATATCAACACATCATTCAACTATAAGAAATCTAGTCTATAAACTGTACTATGCTAAAAGTTGTGCTTTAGCACTAGCCAATTTAAATAACATTCTTCTACATTGTACAGCAAAAGACCTACTTGAAGAAATCAACTATATCCAGAAAAAATATTTTGCAAGTGAAAGCCACTTACAGAATGAAATAGCTATAAAGCAAATTAGCAACAATTCTATGCATGGCAACCTTCTACTACACACATACAAAAAAGAAATACTGAAATTTAAAAGTACATCTGATGAAATCCAAAACCATGTGTGTGTATGTTGCCGTAGAACTTTCTAGTGCTCTTTACACTGCCGGGCGCTCCCATACAAGGTGGTTTTGTGGAACATTGCATCTGTATCTCCTTACTGACGTGAGATTGGTGTTATATCTGCTTGGCAGTTGTGGTAGATAGCTACCCTTGTTTTAAACTCCATCTAAGAAGTGATCTTGTTATATAATACGAGTCTCAAATTGCTCGCTTTTTAAAAATAATTTTTATATTTAGCTAGATTTTATAGACCAGTGAAACTCTAAATTGACCTACTGTTTGCTAGGTTAGAAGGCGGTGCCGTATAGACATTCTGTACCCTCTATTATTATGGCCCCAAGCCCATGTACTCATAATCTTATGTCAAAAAAAGGCAAACAAAGTACACCAACAACCAATATAACAATAGCAACTAAGAAAGGGGGGAAAGGAAAAAATAATAGGAAGGGAGAAAAGAAAGAACTCACAGGTGAGATTAAAGATGTACCTGGTCAACCGAAAATACTTAGCTTTTTAACTATTAAAGTAAAAGTATTGGTACCTGATACTGAACAACCCCTCCCTCTCCCCTCTAACAGTTCAATGATTGATAATAATTCTTTATTAACATTAGTGCATAATCTGAGGCGCCAATCCATGGGAATAGATAAGGATCATAACATTTCTGCAGTGGAGGATACTGAAATGAATAATATTATTGGATTTAATCTATCTGACACTCCAGATTTGACCAAATTTGCACAAGAAGAAGATATCGGTAATGAGGAAGAGGTGTCATGGAATACTACAGAGAATTCATTTAATAATTCTCTTAATAGAGATATGAGTGGGATTAATGAAAACCCCCTTGAGGTTGGAGAAAAATTTGATGCACTCACCACTATGATGGATGTTTTAATGACCATTTGTACTAAGTTGCTTAAAGAACAAAGGGATATTAAGGTAATGGTACAACAGAATATAGATAATACTAGATCCCTTGAGATTGGGGTAAAAGAATTTTGGGGGGGGGAGTATCCAATGGAAATAAGTGATGATCTTGGAGATTTGAGCAAATTGGTCTTAGTGGCTGAAAATGAAAGTAAGAAAGAACAAGCCTTGTCTAACCTACCCCTCAAGAGTTGCCCAATTTTAGGGTTAACACACCAGAAGAAATAACCCTGAATGAGAGTGTTGCTGTAGTAACAGTATCTCAAGGTTTGAAGAGACGCACTAGGCGCAAAAAGAAAAATAGAAGGCCCACTCGGAAAAGGGTGGCGATGGCTAAAGTCATAACTACAAAAAAGATTAAAAAGAACACATTGGCCCTAGCAGATACAGCTTCTCCAGACTCTGAATGTGTAGAGGTGGGGAACCACTTTGAAATTATTGAACATCAGCAGAAATTGGACTTAGGCAAAAAAAGGAAAACAAAAAACGGGGGTTTACAGGCCTGGTTAAAAGGAAATAAGCAGGAGCCGGAGGAATTTGGACCCAAGGACAGGGCACTTATGGGAAATAATTTTAAATATGTTACAATACCTTGGAATAGTAATGATATGACTCTTACTAAAACAGAACAGGAAACATATATTAGGGAGATGGAGCGTTTGGTCATGCATAGTAATCATAAAATTGGCATGGCTAACATAGTTGGAACGAATGAAGAGCCTCTGCTTCCAGTGGGAAAAACCATAAAGATTATAGAAAGGGATACCACAGATGAAAGCCCCTTTCTAAACCGGGCATGGTTATTGAATAAATTGTCATCTATACCGCAGTTACAAAATATTGATACAGGGGACATTGAATCTATTATACTACCAGAAATTGGCAGTTGGGAAAACTGGGTTATTGCCCGATTTAGATCTGCTGTGTTTGTTGACCTTATACGTGAAAACTCCAATGGAATATGGGGGAATGAATATGAAATTGTGATATGCAACTCTCCCCCATATAAAAATATCAGTACAGCAAATAGGGGTTTGGAGGGGTATCCTCAAACATGTATTGTATCTGGAAGTAATTTAAAGGACACAAACATTTTGGAAGGAAATACCCCATGCTCAAATTGAGATGAGGTATGCACTAAAGAATATACCCTTCTCTCTTGGAACTGTAGGGGTTTTAACTCCCTTTTACACAAGGATGGTATAAAACTACTCTTGGAGAGTGACATTTTTGCCCTCCAAGAAACTTGGATTACTGGGGAAATCGTATTGGATGGATATAATATATGGCAAAAACCTGCCGATAAGGGTGAGAAGGGTCGCCCATATGGAGGGCTCTGTATAGGGATAAAAAATCATTTTAATTGTAAACCATATGTGAAACATGGGAGTCTCCGGAATGTCATGTGTGTATCTATAGATAGAGGAAGCCATACAAGGAAACTTCTACTTATAAATATCTATTCTCAACCTGATGGGGTCAATTTTCCGGAGATTGGGGAGTATCTCAACCTAACTCTTGATAGTTGGACTCTGGAATCTCCTGATTCTGATATTTGTATAGTGGGAGATTGTAATGCTCATTGTAATATAGCCGCAAAGGATATGAATAGGTGTAAAGAATTGTGGGAGGAAACTGCTATACTTGCATCTACAGAATTACAGGATTGTCTAGGGGTTGGGGGAAAAAATCAGCAGACCCTATTAGGCTGTCGATGGATGAACTTGATGTTTGACTGGGGGCTTACATACTTGGAAACTAATATAGGTACAGGGGATGGGAACACCTGGTCTAATGGAAAGGTTTCTTATAGGCTTGACTACATGTTCGTTAATAAAAATCAAAGACGCACAAACATCTCGTTCGAACATGTAGATATCCTGCTAAGTGATCATGTACCACTTCGGGGTAAATTTAATTGTGATCCAGGAACCCAAAGATGGGGAGTGGGCGAGGAGATGAATATCCAATTTTCAGCTAGTGGAAATAGGATTACTTGGTCTGATAGAAACCTAGCCTCCTTTAATGGTCTGTTTGATCGTTTAGTCACAGATGGTTACGACATAGCTTGTAATGGACTTAACTCTATTACCAATCTGCTGGGTATGGTACGTCGTACAAACAGTAATGTCATTCTGAAAAGTTCAAAGGGGAAAAATCACACACATAAGTTCGATCAAGCAATCTATGATAGGAAAAAAGAGATGAAACGTGATATTCGGGAACTTAAGCAGATATGTGACTTAGATGATAAAGAGAGAAGTAAAAGAATAAGTAATATAAAGACACATTATAAAAATTGGATAAAGGATTATAAATATAATACCAACAACGCAAATTGGAGATGTATATATAAGTTATGTAAAACTCATGATTCAAAAAAATGTTGGTATCTATATCGCCAATTGTTAATGGATGAAGATAACAGGGAAATTAATGATGTTAGTCAGGAGGTTTGGAAACAATATATTACTAACCTCTTTTTCAAGGCTAGTCACATGTCAGCTAATACTAGCCTAAATCCATGGGGTATGACTAATATCCCCTTTGATATTATTGATATTCTTAAAGTGATCTCAAAAATGAATTCCTCTCGTGCCCCAGGGCCGGATGGGTTGGCTAACCTTGCTATAAAATAAAACCCTAAGAAATGGGCAGGTATCTTTCTCCAACTATTCACGAATATATGGGGAACAGGTATTATACCAGAAAGTTGGAGGAAAGCTATTGTCGTCCCTATTTTTAAAAAAGGGGACCGAAAACTGCCGGATAATTATAGACTTTTAGCAATGGCGGATAGTAGTTGCAAGATTTTTTGCTCCTTGTTAGTAAACATCTTGAATAATTGGATAGAGGAAAATTGTTTACTCTCTATTCAACAAACGGGATTTCGAAAGGGATATAGCACCCTGGATAACTTGACCATGCTGAACTACATCATAGCCAACTCAAAGGACAAGGGGGAAAAACTATATGTATGTTTTATAGATTATTCGAAAGCTTTTGACTGTGTTAATAGGGGACTTTTGTGGGAGAAATTGAGAGTGAAAAAGATTTGCCCAAAAATCCTTCATTTTTTGGAGGAAATGTATAGGGATACTACGGTGACTATCTGCTTGGGTAAAGGAAGGGTGTTGTCATCTGACATTAGAACTAACATCGGTCTTAAGCAGGGTTGTGTTACCTCTCCGATACTGTATAATCTATATGTATTAGATATGTGGGAGAGCTTTAAGACCTTAAACATCTTCCCACCTATTGTGGCTGGGAAACCAATATGTGGACTTACTTATGCAGATGATACTATCCTTATGGATAAAACTCTGATAGGACTGCAAAGAATGTTGAATGGTTTATCTGCTTACTCGGAGGCCAACAACCTCAATATTAATATAAATAAAACAAAAATTATGGCATTTGGAGTTACTAAACAGGAAAAGAAAAGGCTTATTTCCAGATGGCATATTAATAATATTAAATTAGAAGTTGTTGATGCCTATCCCTATTTGGGGATGCCCATCCTGAGTAAATCATGTATTATTTTTTTCCAAGAGGCAGTTAATTTAAAAATTTTGAAGAAATGGAATGTGATAAGGAAATACATGGCTAGTAAGGGTGGCCAGTCCATTGAAGGTTTCTTAGAAATATATAAGAGTTGTATTATTCCAGGAATTATGTACGCTATAGAAACAGTGGAAAGTAAATATTTGGGTAAATTAGACCAACTCGAAGGGAAGCTCTGGAGACCAGTCCTTGGGTTGCCCAAAGCTGTGCCTATACAAGCAATAAGATGCGAGTTGGGGATAATTTCCCTTTCCACGTGGTGGAAAATAGGATGTTGTAAACTTTATTTTAAAATAATATTGGGGAAAGAGGGGAAAGAAAGCCTTCTTGGTCTCATAGGAAGAAATAAGAGCGAAGGTAGGTTTAAGAATCCCTACATGATTAGTTTACAAAATACAGTACTAGCCTTTCTTGAAATTTTAGGTTTTAATGAGCTCCCGGGGAAGGACAATATAGTACGCATCTTGAAAAATCTCAAAGAAAAAGCATGTATTTGGGATTTGTGTGAAAATCAGTCCTATTTATATAATATCCCCCGATACACAATGTATGCTCTTCAAGGTCTTAAACCAGCCACTCCGAAACAATATTTGTTAAATACGGGTAATAGGACTCTGTGGAGATGAAATTACTGGGGCTTGGGCAAATATACCCCGTGCTGAAAGACTGTGCAGGCATTGTAAATTAGAGGTGGAGACAGTAAGACACATTTTAACTATGTTTACTAAATTAAAAGAATGGTATTATAAAGGATACTCAAATTTAGTCGGTGACCTCCAAATGATTGAATCTAATCAATTTTGGTCAGTAATTTATGACGGTGAAATTAAGGTTTTTATTGGGGCAGCCTTTTATATTTGGAAGCGAGCAATTTCTTTTTAAAACCTGTAATATCTTATTTTAAAATGTGATATCCTGCTTGTATGATTTACATGATTTGATGTGCGATATTCCCTTCTTATGTATGGATAATATGAAATTAATGTATGTTCTCTGTTTTCGATGTAATTAATTTTGTTAGTGTATAAGGTTTTAATTAACCAATATGCACTTTAAATAAATTAAAAAAATAAATAAATAAAAGTAACACAAAAACTGTAGACCTAACATATAAAATAAAAGACAATGAAGATTCTAAATGGTTTGAATTAGCTCTCTACCTTATAGCAGAAAACAAATACGAAATAACTGACCCCTTAATACTTTGCAGTTACTGCACCGCAAAACTTGACAACAACCAAACTCCTTCACGTGCTATCACAAATAATTTGGAATTATTTCCACTACCAAAACCCCTACAACAACTCAATTTATATGAGAGCATCATAATTCAAACAGTGCACCCCTTTCAAGCAATACTACACCTTCAACCAAAAACAGCAAAATTACCTCCCTCTGAATTAGTGACAGGTATTCGTGGGAAAGTAGTGTATTTACCATTAGATCTAAAAGAAAATGTGCACACTCTAGGAGTGCAACGTCCAATGGAGCAATCTTTAATTATTTTAGTAAATGGTGTACCTACAAAAGACAAAACAAATTGGCAACAACTGGTAGATTTACATAAAGTTAGACAAGCTTTGCAATATCTAAAAGACAATAATGAATACTACAAAGAAATTAATATTGAAGAAAACTTGAAGGATAACACTGAAATAATTCAAGAGACACAAGAAGCTGGTCAATTTGAGCTCCTATATCCTGCTACAATATCCAATACTTTAGACCATTATACAATTCACCCATTGCATTCTAATGACACCATAGAAGATGCACTAGAAACGCACCAAATGCGTCAAACAAAAGCATCACCAATCTGCATATGGGAGAAAAGTATAGAAGCACATGCTTTTCCTCTACTTTTACCTACTGGCAAAGGAGGAAGGTACAATGATAGACCTATTGAAATAACAGCATCAGAATATCGCTCATTACGGATGTATTCTGAAGATCCCAGATTTAGACAAAATGTGGAATACATATTCCACCTACTCTTTGAAAGTGAACTAGCAACTTTATGTTACGGAGTTGCACACACTTTAAAATCAGGATCCCACTTTCAAAATATGTCAGCTAAACATTATTACAAAAAGTGCAACAATAAGATGAGGTTTTACAATCAAATATTACAAATCTATTAGCAAATGTGCGTGATATTAAAGAATACTGGTTTCAACGTCACGGAGATGAACGTTGTATGATAAGAAACCTTGGCCCACCCACTTGGTTTGTTACATTACGTTGTGCAGAATATGCATGGGAAGATTTACATGATTTCCTACACATATCAAACAAAAATAAAACAAACATAGATATACTAACACCTGGAGAACTTTGTTCTCTAGATCCTGTTAATGTTTCAAGATATTTTCACCATCGCTCATTGCTATGCTACACATTATTTGTAATAAAACTGCTCGTCCCCTTGGAGAAGTGCAACACTTCTTTTGGAGAAAAGAATACCAAGCCAGAGGAGCACCACATAACCACATGCTTTTATGGATTAAAGATGCTCCTAAATTTGGTCAAGACAGTGACGCCACTGTTTTACAGTTTATTGAAAAAAATGTCACTTGTCAAATTCCATCAGAAGTAACAAATAGTGATCTTAAAGCACAAATTTTACAATTTCAAAGACACACATGTGGAAAATATTGTCGTTGCAAATACAAAAACAAAGGGAAATACTACACTAAATGCTGCTTTGGTTTCCCTAGACCAGTTACAAAAACAGGTCAAGTGAACAACTTCATGTCTTCAGTTAGACATAGTGTTAAAGGTAAATCACCTAAAAATACATATTACATAAAAAGAACAGAAGAAGAAAAATATATCAAGGATTACAATGCAATCATTGCCCACTTATGGAATGCAAACATAGATGTGCAGTACATTGCAGACAATTCTACTGCGGTTGCACAATATGTTACAGCATACTTAACCAAAGCAGAAAAAACAGAGCTACAAGACCTCTGGAATGACCTGTCATCAGACAAAACACTGTCTCAAAAATTATACAGCTTGGGCATAAAAATGCTCTCCCATAGAAAGTGTGGCTCCTATGAAGCAGCAGATCGTTTAACTGGTACTGCTTTGTATGGAAAATCTGAAAATATAGTATGGCTAAGTCTTGGTCCTGCTAAATCTAGAAAAAGAGTTCTAAAATCATACAAAAATATAGAAACAATAGCCAAACGTGATCCCAACAGCCAAGACATTTTAAAAAACTATTTGCTGGACACATACTACCCAAACAGAAGTACCACTTTGGAAACCATGTGTCTATACCACATAGCCCAAAACTTCACATACAAAAATAATATAAAAACCGATGAAAATCATTAAAGACTCCTCAACATAAAGAACTATATTACATGTGCCTGCTACAACTCTTTAAACCATGTAGAAAAGAAGAAGAAATATTAGATAACTATGACTCCTATGAAGACGCTTTCAAAGCAAATGAAAGCACTATGGGCCTCATCACGAGTTGGGCGGTAACGCCAGCGGTATTACTGCCGGCGGTATTAGCCCTACTGCCAAACCCCGGCGCTATTAGCGCCAGATCACGGGTTTGGCGGTAATGAAATTCCCCATTCCCCACTGAGCCCATTCGGGAATGCCCCATTCCCCATTGGGCTCAATGGGGAATTTTCACGCTCTTACTGCTGGCAGATTTCTCGCCGGCGATAATAGCGTGAATTTTCGCCAGATTTCCCCCCAGCTCAGAGCTGGGGAGAAATCCGCCAAAGCCCTGATTTGACGGAGCCTTAAATCCGACAGTAATAGCGCGACCGCCGGATTTAAGGGTTACTGCCAAACTCGTGATGAGGCCCTATAACTGATGTAAACTTTACACAGTACAAAACAATGTTGCACAATGAACAGCAGCACGAAGAAGAACTGCATGCCCAACTAGATAAGGACACTCCTGACAGTAGTCAATCTTCTGTAACAGGAAGCCAAGAACCACTGGGAGAGCCACTAATGGCACTGAGGCAAAATTAGCTATGACAAAATGACCATGTGTCAGTATGAAGATAAAGAAGGCTTAACTATACTACAATCAAAACTAAACAATGAACAACATATCATTTTTGAAGAATTAACAAAAGAAATTGCACATGGTGTACAACATGAAAACAGAAAATGCACCTGTCAAAATTACAAACCTATACTACTGTACGTCAGTGGTGAAGCTGGTTCTGGCAAAACATTCTTAATCAAAATCATCAGTAAATTTATTCAACAATTGACAAACAACAAACTATCAGATGTTGTCACTGCCCCCACAGGTTTATCTGCCTACAACATAGGCAGTGTTACTTTACACCGATTACTACTCCTGCCAGTAGAACAATAAAAAAATTTGACTATTGCAAACTTTCTACAGAAGCTGCAATGGAACTACGCAAAGTATTAAAACAAATGAAAATGCTACTAATAGATGAAGTGAGCATGGTCTCCAACCTAATGTTGGCCTTGATTCACCTCAGATTACAAGAAGTACTCAAAAGAAACTACGAAGAGCTCGTTAGAGGAAAACACATTATTGATTTCGGAGATCTTCTTCAATTGACACAAGTGAAAAGTGAGCCTATTTTTAAAACCTTAGGACACAAACTCTGCCGTAAAACTGTTGGCAGCATTGGAAATGTCAACCTTTGGAAACATTTCCAATACAGAGAATTAACAGAAAACATGCAGCAATCTGCAGATCTCACTTATGCCAAATTCTTAAAAAGTATTAGAGTTGGTATATTATCTCAAGAAGCACAAGCAATATTGAAAACCCGGCACATTCATGCACTTTATGGCCATAATGCATGTGCTACGGATGCTATGGAACAATTAGCCCACAAAAATGTCAATTGTATGGCCTTAATGCCAACTCTTGCAAGCTGTTTCAAATTCAATGAAACAATGTTAAAAAAATAAATGCAACCAATAAATGAAATTAGCGCCACAGACAAACTAGACATACATGGTATGACACTGCCCATGTGTGAACAAGCCACAACGAGACTAAATAGTTTAGAAAATTCAATCTCCAACACAGCTGGATTGGAAAAAATATTTAAATTATCCTTAAATTGCAGAGTAATGCTTAAACGTAACCTTGACATGGATCAAGGACTAGTTAATGGAGCACTGGGTACAGTTGTTGGCTTTCAAACATACCCATGTGACAACAACATTCAGTTTCTCAATATTCTCTTTGACAAACTTTCATAAGGGAAAAGGATAGTACGCTCAACAGTTCGATTCCTTCTCTTCAAAGACATGTATGTACGAAGAGAACAATTTTCTCTAACTCTTGCATACGCAGTCACCATTCATAAATCACAAGGTCTTACCCTAGACAAACCATTGATAGACATTGGTAACACAGTCTTTAAAGAAGGCATGAGCTACGTAGCACTATCACGCTTACGTACACTTGACAGTTGATTTATAATCAACTTTGATGCAAGTAAAGTAAACGCTGATATTCCTTGCATTTCCGAATACAATCGACTTCGTTCACTATACACCCCCCTTCTAAAAACATTCCACAAAAAGTAAAATGTTCTAAAAGAAAACTAAATCAAATAGAAATGCAACAGGATGTCACTCCAAATCCTCCAAAGTGATTAAAAGAAACTAATACTTCATCAAGTACCACAATCAAAAAATAACATATTAGGGAAAGTAAACTAGATACTTCTTCAAAGAAGGAAGACAAACTCCAAAAAAAGCACTCAGATATAGAACTACCTGGTCCATTTAAACTTTCAAGTGTAAATGGTGTAAGTTGCTATGCAAATGTAGCAATGAATATTCTATTTCATTTACCACCAATAGTTGACAACATTTACTTACACAGTACAGACCAATTGTGTTTGCAAATGTTAGTACTTCATAGAAACGCAACAAACAATCCTGGCAAAATGTATAGTGTTTATGGAATAAGAGAACAATTGGACTATTGTGCTGGAATGGTGAAATTCACTATAAACTCACAGGAAGATCCACAAGAATGTCTAATGTACTTACTACAAGTACTGGAAAACAAAAACATAGCTATAAAGGAAATCTTCCAGATTTCATACATGTGGAAACATACATGCACTCTGTGCAACAATGTGACACAAGAGCAAATCCCCAATGAGCGCTTTGTGTATGTATCAATACCTAATTGTGAATCCATTCCATTTCAGCAACTTGTACAAAATGCAAACCATGGTAGATTATGTACTAGCTGCAATTCGGATAATCGCTCCATTTTACTAATACAATGTTATAAGTTGTTACAAAATACCAATACTAACATGATCTTTTCTTTTATCACAGAAATAAACAAGAAATAAATGTACTCCAGTTACTAAACCAAACAGTAAGCATATTATATTAAGTACAACCATCACAGCAAATCGCACCCATAGTGACTTATAACTTTGCTGCCTATAAATTTGATCTTGTCCATGCACCCAAGACTATAGACCCTGCCCACAACCACCACAGCATATCACACCCATAGTGGCTTATAACTTCGTTGCTTATAAATTTGTATTTGGATCCAAATGTTATAAGCCACTATGGGTGTGACATGCTGCGGTGGTTGTGGCCAGGGCATAAAGTCTTGGGTGCATGGCCATATGGCCATGCTCCCAAGACTCTATGCCCTGGCCACAACCACCGCAGCATGTCACACCCATAGAGTCAAACATTTTAACTATGCCATATGGACACTTTTAATGTCTGCGGACATCATGAGTGTCATTAGAACAGTTTCAACTTTGCTGCCTATACATTTAATCTTGTCCATGCACCCAAGACTATAGGCCCTGCTCACAACCACCACAGCATATCACACCGACAGTGGCTTATAATTTTGTTGCTTATAAATTTGTTCTTGGATCCCAAACTTATAAACCACTATGGGCGTGATATGCTGTGGTAGTTGTGGCCAGGGCATAGATTCTTGGGTGCATGGCTATACAGCCATGCTCCCAAGACTCTATGCCCTGGCCCCAACCATCGCAGCATATCACACCCATAGAGTCAAACATTTTAACTATGCCATTTGGACACTTTTAATGTCTGCGGACATCATAAGTGTCATTAGAACAGTTTCAACTTGCCTACGCACAGTACGGACAGACATAGCATCCTCAGGACACCCTCATTTTGTTTATTTACGAACATACCAGGACACATAATGTGTTCTAAGAACACTTTGAATGTGCTTGCGAAAATGTGTTCTTAGAACAATTTGAAATAGCTTGCGAACAGAACGGACAGGCATACCGTCCTCAGGACACCCCCATTTTATTTATTGACGAACATCCCAGGACACATGATGTGTTCTTAGAACAGATTCAACTTGTCTGCAAACAAAACAAACAGGCTTACCATCCTCAGAACACACCCATTTCGTTTATTTTCGAACATTTCAGGACACCGCCAGTGTTCTTAGAACACTTTCAGCTTGCTTGCAAACAATACTGACAGGCGTAGTGTCCTCAGAACACCCCCATTTCGTTTATTTAGAACATTTTAGAACATCTGCGTTGTCCGTGGACAAAGCGAACACATGATGTTGGTTTTCCAGGTTGGACGAAGAGTCTGTATGATAAATTGGCTCAAGCATGGGCATGTGGTGCCGGTTTAAGTGAAACTTGGGATCAAGGATTGGGAGATGCCAATCCGTCTGATGTAATTGCATGCTTGAAACAAGTTCCAGTAGAACATGGTAAAGAATGTGCAGCATTGGGTAGGCGAGGTTGGGTTCTTTTGCATGCTTATAGGAAAATATATCAGATGAAAGTGGACATGAAAAATGAGGTTGTGCGATTAGAGAGAGAGCTAGCTGTAGAACGGCAGACTATATTAATGCAACAGATTCAAATGAGATTGTTTAAAGATAAGGCCGACACATATCAGGCTGTGGTCGAGAGGGCAGCTTTCAGAGTAGCTCGATATAAGTATAGGAAAAGACGGGGAGGGGTCAACAAAAGGAAGGTGGCAACTGTATTCGCTGCTGCTGGCATAGACTGGGATCCGGACAAGTGGGATGGTGATATTTTTGATTCGACCAGTCTAGAAAGTAGTTCCGCAGAGGAGTGTGACCCCAAACCAGAGGTGAAACAGAAAACAGTGGTGGCTAAGCCTGTTAGAAGGCAGCGAGCCGGACCACACCCGCAGAATCCTGGTGGTGGTATGGTGGATTTAAGCACTTTTGAAGATTACACACAACAGGAGGTTGGGGAAATTATTACCCGTTTGAGGCAAAAATCAGGGGAAGCTTTATTGACATGGATGGTGAGATTACTAGATGGGGGTGCTGCAGGGTTGTTGGTAGATTCTACTGATTCACTGCGTTGTTTACCCCTGTCAATTGACACCAATGTACAGGAGGTCTTAAGAGCAGGACCGCCGCCTGATGCAAATGGTCAAGATACGCAGGTGTCTTTGTTGCACCTGATAGCCCAAGCATGTAACCGTAAATACCCTATTACCACAGATTGGCCCAGTGAAGAAACAAAGTGGTATACGTTGAGAGAAGCAATAAAAAAAGTCAGAGAGCATGCGATGAAAGAGGCGATTCACAAAGATGCTCCTGATCACATGGGAGCCGTACCGCTCTCTTTTTCAACTGAAACATGGTGATTAGAAATGCGCCACCCGCATACAAAAGTGTCATTATGACTCGTAGGCATGACGGGCAAGGCTACTGATGAGGTAGCAGATGACATTCGGCAACTCGCAGATCTGGGAGAGTGGGATAAGAGCGATAACAAGGCACGGGAGAGAGAGGGACGTAGTGAGAGAAGAACTGAAGGCAGGCGACAAGATAGCAGAGACTCCCGAGTGTCCCAAAAAGACATGTTTTTGGCTTTGTTAAAAGATGATGTGCCACATGAAGAAATTGATGGCATTGAAACCAGAGAAATGTATGAATTATACAAAAAACGAGGACTTGCAGCCAAAGAGCGCTACAAACAGGTTAAGAAACAAGTAGTCACCACGCCACAGGGGGACGCCTCACCTTCTGCTCCCCCTGCAGAAGAACAAGATGAAGGGTATATGGGGACACCTTCACCGTACCAGCCAACATATGCTGATTTGAGAAAGGTGGTGAGTGCGATGCTAGAGGCGGAGACGAGTCACACTCATTCGAAGTTTGACTTGGGCTTCGGCCAAGATCCGGCAGCGTCTGCCCACATAAAAGTGGATAGGCGGCCTCATGTTGATGTTAAGATTTTTTGGGGGCCAGGAAATACACAAGGGGTGCGAGCATTGATAGACACCCGGGCGGAGGCCTCCTTGATTCATGGTAATCCGACATGATTTAAGGGCAAACAGTTTACGATCACAGGTTTAGGGGGAAAGGAAACTCCCGCAGTGCAAACGCGAATGGAGATGAAAATAGGCAATTTAAAGAGGCAGAAATACCAAGTGTTGATTGTCCCGAAACCTGAGTATATAATTGGCTTTGACATTTTGGAAGGGCTAACCTTGGGACTTGGCGGTAAAACGTACCAGTTTGGGGTGAGTGCATTGATCTGTACACCCATTACTGTAGGCGAATTGAAGATGCCCCCAGTGCAAGTGCCAGTTGCAACCAAGCGGGTAGCTATGAAACAATACCACATTCCTGGGGGGCACAAGGACATTTCAGACACCATCAAAGAGTATGTGGAGGCGGGTGTATTACGCCCTATTACCACATCATGGAACAATCCGCTCTGGCCCATTAAAAAGGGGGATGGGTCGTTGTTAGGGAGAATTCTCTGTTTAGGCTGAATTTCCTAACCTAGTGAGTCCCCCAGCAGCTTTGCTGGATTTTTGGGGTTTATTTTTTCTCCTGCCAGGAGTGAGACTCTTTTACCCTCACTCCTGGACATGACTTGAGAGGTTTTCTGTGACTTGCTATGTGCTTATGGGCTAGGGGGTAATTTTCCCCATAGGCCATCATTGGTTTTTGGAATGTGTGTTACACAGCACCCTCAGTGCAGTAACACAGGGGTGTCTTAGAGACCCCCAATCATAGACTCCACACCCTGGGACTGACTACTGTCTCCCTGGGTCAGTAAAGTTACCATTGACTTTACTAGTCTTAACTTAGGAACTTAACCAGTACAAACCATCTTACTGTGGAAGTACTGGTAGGGGCAATTAGATTGCCCCTGGGTCTGTTGTCGAGGGGGTACTGTCCCGTCCCCCCTCGCCGAGTTCTGGCTGGTGGCAGTGGATACCACGGAAATATTCCACCGGAATATTTCCCAATGGGATTTCCCATTGTTTTTAATGCACCACTTTTTGGTGCAATGTTAAAGATACCGCCGGTTTATTTATTTAATATAAATTCACCGGTTGGGATTTTTTGCCAGAACTCGCCGCCAAAATGGCGTCTAGGTTCACTTCAGTAACCCTGAACCCGAGTCGAGCCTTTGTTCCACTTTTGGCGGGCTTCTGCACAGAAGCCCTCCAAAGTGGTGCCATTCTGTCTGGGTACCACAGGGGGTGTGGGAGGGGGTTTAGGCACCCTGGACTGAGTTGCCTTGCCAACTCATGTCGCACTCTAGTGTGATTGGCCCAAGTGGTGAGCCACCCCGCTCACCACTTAGCATGTTTGAGTGACAGCTAGGCTGCATGAATGGGGGTTTGCTGCATAAAAGCAGGGTTTTTGGGACTGGTTCTTCAGAAGTCGCCACAGGACCTAAGAAGCCGAAGAGGGAGAAGCCGAGCCGACCTGCCAAGACGACTCCACCGGTGGAGCCCTGCGGAACCGTCTCACCACTTTTCCCGAAGACAGAGGAGATCTCCCGCCGGAGAGTCTTCTTCCCTTAACTGGTGGGGACAACCAGTTGCTGCCTTCTTTTCGCCGTCCCGAAGCATCTCGTGGCCGCCTTGCCTGTGCCAAGCACCCCGGCAACCGGGATACCACTTTTTACCTCAACCGCGAAAGAGGAGTAAAACCCTTTGTGTGCGGAAAACTACACGGCTGGCCTCATCCCTGGTAGTGCAACGACCTTCAGCTTTCCTCCACGTCGAGATCACCTCTTCCTCTGGACGACGCCGCGACTTGCACCCACTACCAGGAACGACTACCACCGCTGGAGGATCCTTTCCACTTTTAAAGGTACTGTGTTCCGCCCGGCCTCCCTTGCCACCGATTGTACGGGGTAGATTTAGTCCTTGGCTCTCGAACCTGGGTAGGCCTGGGACACCCTAACTAAACTTTTCGGAAACTTAGTAAAACCTTTTCTACTCACCTGCAAAGACTTGTGACATTGTGTGATCTTGGGCATATTTTCGCCTGGCTCCCTCTAAAGTGGGCCCCGAACTAATTTTCCTTGTTCCACAATTGACTGCCTTTTCTAACCTTATGTGAAAAGTGTTTTACCTTACTGCTCTCTTTATTTCTGCCTTTTCCCTCCCTTTTTTAATAACTTTTTGGAGTACCATCTAACGTTAAGCACTCACCTCTGGTTGGAAATAAGTGGTGTTAACTTAGAATTGTCCAACAAATGATTAGGGATGTACATATGAGTCATAGTAACTGTGTTTTGACTTCCTTACCTTTTTTCTGTGCTAGTGTAATTTATGAGTGTGTCTTTAATAAATAAGTTTATACTTTTACACCTAGCTCTGGTCAGTGTTTGCTTGTACTACTGTGCCTCTGTACCTATTGTGTATCCTCTGTATACTGTCTAACTCTTCTTGAGGGAAGTCTGACTGCTCAGCCACAGCTACCATAGTGAATCTGTGTGGTGCAGACTGCTACCAAGTGGGTTTACTGCCAACACCTGTAGTCTTAAATCTTTTGCAGTGGTCCCAGAGGGAACTGCACAGGTTTCTGCCTAACACTGGTGTATAGTGGTGGGATTTGTATTGTGTATACACTTTAGAGTACTTTTGAGATACCTTAGTGCAACTAACCACAAAGCTTAAGCACAAGAAAGAAAAAGTCATTTTTAACCTGTCCACTATGGAAAGTTATAGTCAAGAGTCCCTTGCTACAAAAACTGCTGATTGTCTAAGACTTCTCTGTAAGCATAAGAATCTCATGACTAAATGAAAGAAAATGTAGCTAATAGAAAGGTTGTTAGAAAACTAAAGTCTGGATGATGGTTCAGAGGAACCTATCACCCCAGCAAATGTAGAGAACAGCAATGATATTGATATTGAACAAAGTATTGATGATCTTGGGTCAGAACCAGAAGAGGAGGATGAAACTGTTATAAATGTTCCCCCTAGGCCTCTGTCTGCTCTACCAGCTGTACCTACTGGGCCTTTGCCAGGTCCCACATTCAACCCTCAATACTTTGAACTAGAGAGAATGAAAATTGAATTAGAGTACAAGAAACTTACTGCTCAAACTGAAAAAGAACTAAGGCTAAGAGAAATGGAGCTCAAGTATGAGCTAGAATTGAAGAAATTGTCTGTTGAAAATGCTTCTCTCTCTGGCTCCTCTAGAAGTTCCAGTCCTAAAAGACCCAGGATGCCTAAGGAATTGATTGGTATGTATGAGCCTAAATTGGATGTGTTGGATTGGTTGTCTCAGTTTGAATATAATCATGGGCTCCAGAATATCACAGGAAATGCTTTACTTACCTGGTTGTTCTCTAGGCTTCCCCCTGTTGCAACTGAGGTGGTAATGGAGTTGGGGGAGGAGGATAGGAAAGAGTATGAATGTGTGAAACTAGCTTTGATAGCTAGATTTGGGAAGACCCCTTCCCAGTATCTTAAGAGGTTTAGGAGCCTCAAAAAGCATGATGGTAACCCTTGGGCTACCTGGGTGTGTGAAGGGTTGAAGAACTTAGAGGGATGGATTAAGGGTTACAAAGTGAACACTTATGAAGGAATGAGAAATCTTGTAATGTTGGAGTCAATTTATGATGCCTGCTCTCCTGAGCTCAGACAGCACTTGGCTGATTCACGGGAATTAGATCCTAGGAAACTAGCTAAGGCTGCTGACTTGTGGGTTGCCAACAGGGCTACTCACAAGGATTCTGGGGTAACTCAGAAGAAGGATGAGGGAAGACAGCCTAAGAAAGACTCCAAAGAGAATTCTAATAATTCTAATTCCAAAGAGGGCCCTAAACCAAACCATAAGGGTAAGCCACCTGGAAAACCACAGCAGAGTAGTATACCTTCTGGTGCTAAACCAGAAGGAGGTCAGAACAAGCCTCCATTCCAAAGGACCTTTGGGGCCTGTTATGTTTGTAAGGCTACTGACCATGTGAAAGGAGATCCCAGATGTAAGGGTAAACCTTCAAGGGTCCAGCTTGTCTCCTTAGCCTTCGCTCCAGAGGAGGAAGTCACTATGGCAAGTGGAAACTTTCTACTACTGGCTGATGAACCCACTGGAGTCTCAGCCAGTGTTTCTTTAGTCTCTCTGGGGTTGTGGGAACAACAGAATTTAGATGTGTATAATTCTATCCCAGATAATACTAAAGAGTATTATAAGGACAGTGTCCACGTGAATGGTCAGGAGACTCCTGCCATCAGGGACACTGGGGCCAGCATAACTGTGGTGGATGAATCATTTTTCAAGGCAGAGGATGTTGCTAAGGCACCCAAATGCCTCACCAAGTTAGCTGGAGGGCCTGTGCAGATGTGTCCCCAGTTACCAGTTCTCATCCAGTGTAATGATATGGCTGTGAAGATACCTGTCAGTATACAATGTGAGGTGCCAGGAAGGGTTCTGTTGGGAAATGACCTGAAAGCTCTTGGAGTTGTGTCACATACCCCCAGACCTCCTAGTAAACGGTTACAGGAGCTCACCAAACCTGCAAGAGAGAAAACCCTGCAAGGTTTATCTCAGGAGATGATGACAGAAATCACTCCTCTCCCACTGGAGCAACTTACTGCAGTAACTACCAGATCAGGAGCAAAGGGGCAACCCAAGACTCCTAGAAAAAAACCTACAGCAAGCACTCCAGGGCTTCCAACAAGGACTTCCCTGAGGTTGTCCAAAGTTACACCTGTAACTCCACCTCCAGCTGAGGCTGAGAGGGAGGTACAACCCTGTGTGGTTGAACTAGACTCTGAAGAAGAGCTAGTAGGAGGCCCAGAACTTATTGGAGACCTGGACCCGGCTGACCATCCTGACCTGCAGTCTTTACTAGCAGAAGGTGGACCCAGCAGGACAGCTTTCCGTAAGGGACAAAGAGAATGTCCAACTCTGGAGGGTCTCCGCCAGCAGGCAGCTTCTCAGGCTGATGGGCAAGAGCCTGGGAAGTATAGGTTACACTGGGAAGATGGCCTCTTCTACAGTGAACCAACTGAATCTGAACCTGGAGCCTACCAACGCCTGGTAGTGCCCCAAGAGAACAGACAACAGTTCTTGCAACTAGCCCACGAGATTCCTTTGGCTGGTCACTTGAGTTTCAAGAAGACCAAGGAAAGGCTCTCCCTCTACTTTTATTGGCCAAAGATGGGGGCTGAAGTAGATAGATATTGCAGGAGCTGCCATACCTGCCAGACTTCTGGTAAGGTTGGTTCCAAGAATGTGGCACCTTTAGTGCCCCTCCCAGTTGTGGGAGTCCCATTTGAGAGGGTAGGGATTGACATTGTTGGTCCCCTTGATCCCCCAACCTCCTCAGGCAACAGGTTTATCCTTGTTGTAGTAGACCATGCTACTAGGTACCCTGAGGCAATTCCTATGAGGACTGTTACAGCTCAGGCTGTGGCTAAGGCCCTCCTTGGTATCTTTACCAGGGTTGGGTTTCCTAAGGAGGTGATCTCTGACAGGGGGTCAAACTTTATGTCCAACTACATGAAAGCCATGTGGAAAACCTGCGGAGTCACCTACAAGTTCTCAACCGCCTACCACCCTCAGACAAACGGGTTGGTAGAAAGATTTAACAGAACCATGAAGAGCATGATAGGTGCTTTAGAGGAACCCCTTAAGAAGAAGTGGGACCTTCTACTGCCATGCCTTCTCTTTGCTTATAGAGAAGTCCCTCAGGAGGGAGTAGGTTATTCTCCCTTTGAACTTCTCTATGGCCATCCAGTCAGAGGCCCCTTGGCCCTGATTAAGGAGGGGTTGGAGAATGCTCCTTCCCCCAAGCCAGTCAGATTAACTGACTATGTGATAGGTCTCCGAAGGAGAATGTCACACATGATGGCAGAAGCAAGTGACAACTTGAAAGCTGGCCAAGCTCTGATCAAACATTGGCATGATCAGAAGGCTAACATGGTTGAGTTTACTCAAGACCAGCTAGTTCTAGTTATGCTTCCAACAAGGCAGAGGGCCTTGCAAGACAAATGGATGGGACCCTTCAAGGTTGTGGGAAAACTTGGAGAGGTCAACTATCTGGTGGATCTGGGCAAACCCAGGGAAGCTCCCAGAGTCTTCCACACCAACCGCCTCAAAGCCTATGTCTCTAGACCAGAAGTAGGAGCATTGCTTCTAGCTTCATCAGAAGAGGAGGAGGAGAGTGAAGCTCTACCTGACCTCCTGAGAGGCTTACCTTTGGACGAAAAGGTTGAAGGAGTTAATCTCTCTTCAGATCTGACCCCTGAGCAACAGGAGGAGTGCAAAGCTATGTTAAATCAGTTTGCCTCCCTGTTCTCACTTTCACCAGGCTTGACCCCTTGGGGACAGCATGAGATACTCACTGGTGACTGTCTGCCAGTCAAAAGCAGAGGGTATAGAATGTCAGAACATGTCAGAACCCACATCAAAGGTGAGGTCAAGAAGATGCTTGATCTCGGGGTAATAGAGCCCTCTACTAGTCCATGGTCTAGCCCAGTGGTGTTAGTACCAAAGGCAGGATCCAAAGAGTTGAGATTCTGTGTGGACTATAGAGCTCTTAATGCAGTCACCAAGACTGATGCCCACCCTTTGCCAAGGACAGATGAGTTGGTGGATAAACTTGGTGCAGCCAAGTACCTCAGCACACTGGACCTTACGTCAGGCTATTGGCAAATAGCCCTGACAGACCATGCCAAGGAGAAAACTGCATTTTCTACCCCAGTTGGCCTATACCAATTCCAGGTTATGCCTTTTGGACTGAAAAATGCACCTGCAACATTCCAAAGGATGGTGAACCAAGTTCTAGCTGGGATGGAGGACTTCTGCATGGCATACTTGGATGACATTGCAGTCTTCAGCCACTCCTGGGAGGAACATGTGACCCACTTAGGACATGTTTTGCAGGCTCTTGAGCAGGCCAATCTGACCATAAAGGCAAGCAAATGCCAAATTGGTCAGAGTAAAGTGGTCTACCTTGGACATGAGGTAAGAGGTGGAGAAATAAGGCCTTTGCTCAGCAAGATTGAAGCTGTGCAAAATTGGACAACACCTACTACTCAGACCCAGGTGAGAGCCTTCTTAGGCCTCACTGGGTACTACAGGAATTTCGTTGAGAACTATGGGACCATAGCTTCTCCTCTGAATGTGATCTCCTCTCCATAATTCCCTAAGAAGGTCAAATGGAATGAGGAATGCAATCAGGCCTTTGTAAACCTGAAGAAAGCTCTTTGCCAAGCTCCAGTACTCAGAGCTCCTGACTACCACCAAACTTTCATTGTACAAACTGATGCTTCCAATGTAGGTATAGGTGCAGTTCTTAGCCAACTGGATGAGAAGGGTAGGGAACACCCCATTTGCTTCATCAGTAGAAAACTGAAGGATCCTGAAACAAGGTGGGCAACAATCGAAAGAGAATGCTTTGCTATTGTGTGGGCACTGAAGAAGTTTAGGCCATACTTGTATGGATCTACTTTTGTCATTCAGACTGACCACCAACCCTTGAGATGGTTAATGCAAATGAAAGGGGAAAATCCAAAACTATTGAGATGGTCAATCTGCCTCCCAGGGTTTGATTTCACCATTGAGCACAGGTCAGGGTGTCACCATCAAAATGCTGATGGACTCTCTAGGATGTATGTCATCGACTAGAGGTATGAGGTTCATCCAGGAGTGGATTAAATCCTCCTGTCCCTTAGTCTGGGGGGGGCGAGTGTTAGGGAAAATTCTCTGTTTAGGCTGAATTTCCTAACCTAGTGAGTCCCCCAGCAGCTTTGCTGGATTTTTGGGGTTTATTTTTTCTCCTGCCAGGAGTAAGACTCTTTTACCCTCACTCCTGGACATGACTTGAGAGGTTTTCTGTGACTTGCTATGTGCTTATGGGCTAGGGGGTAATTTTCCCCATAGGCCATCATTGGTTTTTGGAATGTGTGTTACACAGCACCCTCAGTGCAGTAACACAGGGGTGTCTTAGAGACCCCCAATCATAGACTCCACACCCTGGGACTGACTACTGTCTCCCTGGGTCAGTAAAGTTACCATTGACTTTACTAGTCTTAACTTAGGAACTTAACCAGTACAAACCATCTTACTGTGGAAGTACTGGTAGGGGCAATTAGATTACCCCTGGGTCTGTTGTCGAGGGGGTACTGTCCCGTCCCCCCTCGCCGAGTTCTGGCTGGTGGCAGTGGATACCACAGAAATATTCCACCGGAATATTTCCCAATGGGATTTCCCATTGTTTTTAATGCACCACTTTTTGGTGCAATGTTAAAGATACCGCCGGTTTATTTATTTAATATAAATTCACCGGTTGGGATTTTTTGCCAGAACTCGCCGCCAAAATGGCGTCTAGGTTCACTTCAGTAACCCTGAACCCGAGTCGAGCCTTTGTTCCACTTTTGGCGGCCTTCTGCACAGAAGCCCTCCAAAGTGGTGCCATTCTGTCTGGGTACCACAGGGGGTGCGGGAGGGGGTTTAGGCACCCTGGACTGAGTTGCCTTGCCAACTCATGTCGCACTCTAGTGTGATTGGCCCAAGTGGTGAGCCACCCCGCTCACCACTTAGCATGTTTGAGTGACAGCTAGGCTGCATGAATGGGGGTTTGCTGCATAAAAGCAGGGTTTTTGGGACTGGTTCTTCAGAAGTCGCCACAGGACCTAAGAAGCCGAAGAGGGAGAAGCCGAGCCGACCTGCCAAGACGACACCACCGGTGGAGCCCTGCGGAACCGTCTCACCACTTTTCCCGACGACAGAGGAGATCTCCCGCCGGAGAGTCTTCTTCCCTTAACTGGTGGGGACAACCAGTTGCTGCCTTCTTTTCGCCGTCCCGAAGCATCTCGTGGCCGCCTTGCCTGTGCCAAGCACCCTGGCAACCGGGATACCACTTTTTACCTCAACCGCGAAAGAGGAGTAAAACCCTTTGTGTGCGGAAAACTCCACGGCTGGCCTCATCCCTGGTAGTGCAACGACCTTCAGCTTTCCTCCACGTCGAGATCACCTCTTCCTCTGGACGACGCCGTGACTTGCACCCACTACCAGGAACGACTACCACCGCTGGAGGATCCTTTCCACTTTTAAAGGTACTGTGTTCCGCCCGGCCTCCCTTGCCACCGATTGTACGGGGTAGATTTAGTCCTCGGCTCTCGAACCTGGGTAGGCCTGGGACACCCTAACTAAACTTTTCGGAAACTTAGTAAAACCTTTTCTACTCACCTGCAAAGACTTGTGACATTGTGTGATCTTGGGCATATTTTCGCCTGGCTCCCTCTAAAGTGGGCCCCGAACTAATTTTCCTTGTTCCACAATTGACTGCCTTTTCTAACCTTATGTGAAAAGTGTTTTACCTTACTGCTCTCTTTATTTCTGCCTTTTCCCTCCCTTTTTTTAATAACTTGTTGGAGTACCATCTAACGTTAAGCACTCACCTCTGGTTGGAAATAAGTGGTGTTAACTTAGAATTGTCCAACAAATGATTAGGGATGTACATATGAGTAATAGTAACTGTGTTTTGACTTCCTTACCTTTTTTCTGTGCTAGTGTAATTTATAAGTGTGTCTTTAATAAATAAGTTTATACTTTTACACCTAGCTCTGGTCAGTGTTTGCTTGTACTACTGTGCCTCTGTACCTATTGTGTATCCTCTGTATACTGTCTAACTCTTCTTGAGGGAAGTCTGACTGCTCAGCCACAGCTACCACAGTGAATCTGTGTGGTGCAGACTGCTACCAAGTGGGTTTACTGCCAACACCTGTAGTCTTAAATCTTTTGTAGTGGTCCCAGAGGGAACTGCACAGGTTTCTGCCTAACACTGGTGTACAGCGGTGGGATTTGTATTGAGTATACACTTTAGAGTACTTTTGAGATACCTTAGTGCAACTAACCACAAAGCTTAAGCACAAGAAAGAAAAAGTCATTTTTAACCTGTCTACTATGGAAAGTTATAGTCAAGAGTCCCTTGCTACAAAAACTGCTGATTGTCTAAGACTTCTCTGTAAGCATAAGAATCTCATGACTAAAGGAAAGAAAATGGAGCTAATAGAAAGGTTGTTAGAAAACCAAAGTCTGGATGATGGTTCAGAGGAACCTATCACCCCAGCAAATGTAGAGAACAGCAATGATATTGATATTGAACAAAGTATTGATGATCTTGGGTCAGAACCAGAAGAGGAGGATGAAACTGTTATAAATGTTCCCCCTAGGCCTCTGTCTGCTCTACCAGCTGTACCTACTGGGCCTTTGCCAGGTCCCACATTCAACCCTCAATACTTTGAACTAGAGAGAATGAAAATTGAATTAGAGTACAAGAAACTTACTGCTCAAACTGAAAAAGAACTAAGGCTAAGAGAAATGGAGCTCAAGTATGAGCTAGAATTGAAGAAATTGTCTGTTGAAAATGCTTCTCTCTCTGGCTCCTCTAGAAGTTCCAGTCCTAAAAGACCCAGGATGCCTAAGGAATTGATTGGTATGTATGAGCCTAAATTGGATGTGTTGGATTGGTTGTCTCAGTTTGAATATAATCATGGGCTCCAGAATATCACAGGAAATGCTTTACTTACCTGGTTGTTCTCTAGGCTTCCCCCTGTTGCAACTGAGGTGGTAATGGAGTTGGGGGGAGGAGGATAGGAAAGAGTATGAATGTGTGAAACTAGCTTTGATAGCTAGATTTGGGAAGACCCCTTCCCAGTATCTTAAGAGGTTTAGGAGCCTCAAAAAGCATGATGGTACCCCTTGGACTACCTGGGTGTGTGAAGGGTTGAAGAACTTAGAGGGATGGATTAAGGGTTACAAAGTGAACACTTATGAAGGAATGAGAAATCTTGTAATGTTGGAGTCAATTTATGATGCCTGCTCTCCTGAGCTCAGACAGCACTTGGCTGATTCACGGGAATTAGATCCTAGGAAACTAACTAAGGCTGCTGACTTGTGGGTTGCCAACAGGGCTACTCACAAGGATTCTGGGGTAACTCAGAAGAAGGATGAGGGAAGACAGCCTAAGAAAGACTCCAAAGAGAATTCTAATAATTCTAATTCCAAAGAGGGCCCCAAACCAAACCATAAGGGTAAGCCACCTGGAAAACCACAGCAGAGTAGTATACCTTCTGGTGCTAAACCAGAAGGAGGTCAGAACAAGCCTCCATTCCAAAGGACCTTTGGGGCCTGTTATGTTTGTAAGGCTACTGACCATGTGAAAGGAGATCCCAGATGTAAGGGTAAACCTTCAGGGGTCCAGCTTGTCTCCTTAGCCTTCGCTCCAGAGGAGGAAGTCACTATGGCAAGTGGAAACTTTCTACTACTGGCTGATGAACCCACTGGAGTCTCAGCCAGTGTTTCTTTAGTCTCTCTGGGGTTGTGGGAACAACAGAATTTAGATGTGTATAATTCTATCCCAGATAATACTAAAGAGTATTATAAGGACAGTGTCCACGTGAATGGTCAGGAGACTCCTGCCATCAGGGACACTGGGGCCAGCATAACTGTGGTGGATGAATCATTTTTCAAGGCAGAGGATGTTGCTAAGGCACCCAAATGCCTCACCAAGTTAGCTGGAGGGCCTGTGCCCCCAGTTACCAGTTCTCATCCAGTGTAATGATATGGCTGTGAAGATACCTGTCAGTATACAATGTGAGGTGCCAGGAAGGGTTCTGTTGGGAAATGACCTGAAAGCTCTTGGAGTTGTGTCACATACCCCCAGACCTCCTAGTAAAAGGTTACAGGAGCTCACCAAACCTGCAAGAGAGAAAACCCTGCGAGGTTTATCTCAGGAGATGATGACAGAAATCACTCCTCTCCCACTGGAGCAACTTACTGCAGTAACTACCAGATCAGGAGCAAAGGGGCAACCCAAGACTCCTAGAAAAATACCTACAGCAAGCACTCCAGGGCTTCCAACAAGGACTTCCCTGAGGTTGTCCAAAGTTACACCTGTAACTCCACCTCCAGCTGAGGCTGAGAGGGAGGTACAACCCTGTGTGGTTGAACTAGACTCTGAAGAAGAGCTAGTAGGAGGCCCAGAACTTATTGGAGACCTGGACCCGGCTGACCATCCTGAGCTGCAGTCTTTACTAGCAGAAGGTGGACCCAGCAGGACAGCTTTCCGTAAGGGACAAAGAGAATGTCCAACTCTGGAGGGTCTCCGCCAGCAGGCAGCTGTCACTCGCAGTCGCGGCCATCGCCGTGACTGGCGTTTACTTCCGCGTTGGAGTTTGAGAGGTCATGGGGGAAGGTTGCTTTAGTCCCTTTTTTGTGTTTATGGCCGCAGCTCCTAACGCGAGACGCAACGCTGCCGGGAGTATAAAATCCCTGCCTCCCGGCAGGTCATTGCGTTGCAACCCCTCTCCGTTGTTTACTTCGTTTCTGGGTCCTTCGCTCTTCCTCTGCACCTCGCTTTGGATTCTACTAGGGGTTAATATTTACCCCCACGCGGTTACTTCTCATAGGTGTCCAGTCACCAGTAACCTCCATACTTTGTTTCCCTTTGCCATCCGCCGCCCCCCTTTAGGCGGCGTCTGCCGTGCTCTCTCTCTCTCTCTCTCTCTCTCTCTCTCTCTCTCTCTCTCTCTCTCTCTCTCTCTCTCTCTCTCTCTCTCTCTCTCTCTCTCTCTCTCTCTCGTTCTCTCACTCCCTCTCGTCCTCTCACCTAGCTCTTGAGTCTGGTCATCGCGGGGTTTTCTCTCCCGTGCTCCCGTGTTCCTCCGCAGTGCCTCTCGGAAGACTTCTACCTTCAATCCGGACTTCCCAGCTGCTGTTTCCCTCGCCTCTCTCCAGGTCGACCGCTACAGTGGACGTTTTCAGCGTTTGGTGATCCTTCGCTTCCTCCTCTTCATCGGTGGACTGCTGGCCTTCTGAGAACAGTCTTGGCACCTCCTATCAGGGTTTTTTCCCCTAGTGGGTTTTTCCCTGCTTTTTCTGGTTTGATTCCGGAGAGGGGGTCGCTGTGCCGCTGTTCACACCCAGCGGCCACAGTGGCTTCTCTCCGTGACAAGCCCTCGCACCAGAGGAAAGAGAGAGACTACCTGGCACGTCGAGGCCTGCAAGATACCATCGACTCGGAAAGCCCAGGTGAGGAGAACGTGGGTACGGAGGGAACACAGTCAAAGGTACCCCTTCAGTCACAGATTGCAACGCCTAAGAGTATCACGATGTCAGCTGACGAACAAGTCCAAGAGCTCTGGAAGGCATTCCAAGCGATGTCCCAAGAGCTACAAGGGGTCAAGACTGAGAACGCTTTGCTTAAACAGATGGTTGCGGCTAGGGAACCTACTCCCTCGGAATTGCCACCCATGGCACTGTCCTCGGGGAAATTTGATGGCTCCCCAAAGAAGGTAAAGGAGTTTCTCGAAGCATGCCTGGTTCACTTTACGTTCAGACCCCGTACCTTTGCTACAGATCAGGCCCGGGTGGGTTTCCTAATAACCAACATGACGGGAAACGCTCTTTCCTGGGCCACCCCTCTGGTGACTAGCGGAAACGCCATTCTGCAGGACTATCCGGGGTTTCAGAATCTTCTCAAGCACACCTTCGAACGACCAGAGCTCTCCTTTACAGCCTGCGAAGACCTGTTGGATGTCAGGCAAAGCTCGCTAGACGTGTTATCATACATCTCCTCTTTCAAGACATTAGCAGCCGGGGCCGGATGGCCCGAGACAGCCCAGTATGCCATTTTCAGAAGAGGACTGAAGGAAGAAATTAAAGACGAGCTAGCCAGGTCTCCTCGTTCTCCTACTTTCACAGATCTACTTTCTGCTGCTCTTCACATTGAGTATCGCCTTCAGGAGAGACGAGTTGAACGTCGTAAGCAAAGGACTCCTGGCCATAACTCAGACCCCTCTGTACCCGTTCTCCCTGGTCGCTCTACTAACATCATTACGGAAGAACCTATGCAGATCGGTGCTACCAGGGCGCCCTTGTCCGCTGCTGAAAGACGTCGCAGAAGAGAGAAAGGACTGTGTGCCTACTGCGGATCAGAGCAGCATTTTCTCAGAGACTGCACAGAACTGTCAAACAAGAGGTCGGGAAACGACTACCCTCGGCGTTAGTAGGGACAAACGACCGAGGGTCTTTAAGAAATCTCCATCGTCCCTATGTTTCTCTGTCAGTGACCTCTTCCGAGTCTAAGGAAGATTCCAGGCTAATGGTCATTCCAGTACAACTCAACCTCGGAAACCATCAGGAGGAGACACTGGCTCTGTTGGACTGTGGCGCGGCAGGGAACTTTGTTGACACCGTGTGGGCTGACAAGGTGGGCCTCCGTCGAATTCCCCGGGCAGAAGGTCAGAAGGTGGAAGGAGTAGACGGCTCGCCTTTGTCCTCAGGTCCTATCACCCATACCACTGAGGAACTCACTTTGACGATCAACCAACATAAGGAAGTCCTGAGTTTTGATATTATCAGAGCGGCTCATTTTCCCATCATCTTGGGCATTACCTGGCTCCGACGACACAATCCTCTGATTAATTGGACCGAGAACCAAATAAGCTTCAGTTCCCCATATTGCGCTACTAACTGTTGTTCTCTGGAAGGTCGGGCTGATCTTCAGCCAGTCAAGGTGTTTCCCAATAATCATGTAGGTATCCATGCTTTACCCTATTTCTGCTCAGATTTTTCAGACGTTTTTCAGGAGTGCCTCCATGCCAGACTTCCACCCCATCGGCCAAAGGACTGCACTATCGACCTGGAGCCCCATGCCTTGGTGCCATTCGGAAGGATGTTCGCCCTCACTCAGACCGAGAGACAAGTGCTTCAGAAATACTTGGATACCAACATGGAGAATGGTCTCATACAACCTTCCAAGTCTCCAGCAGGAGCCCCTTTGTTTTTTATAAAGAAAAGAGATTCCACCGATCTTAGACCTTGCATCGACTACAGGGGTCTAAATACAGTGACAGTCCGTGACAGGTATCCGATGCCCCTAATCACGGATATTATTGAGGCAGTGCAAGGTGCTCGAATCTTTACCAAACTGGACCTACGAAACGCTTACCATTTGTTGCGGATAGCCAAGGGTGACGAATGGAAAACTGCGTTTCGTACTCCTCTGGGCCTATATGAATACAAGGTAATGCCGTTTGGCTTGGTGAACGCCCCTGCGGTATTTCAGAGGTTCATGGACCGGATGTTCTCCGACATGCTTTCCATCTCGGTCATCATCTATTTAGATGATATCTTGGTTTTTTCCCCTAATATGAGAGAACACATAGCACAAGTACGACGAGTTTTGGAGCGTCTTAAGGAAAACCATCTTCTGGTCAAAGAGGAGAAGTGCAGCTTCGCGGTACCTTCGGTACATTATCTGGGATACGTGCTATCAGAAGAAGGGATCGCCATGGATCCTGACAAGATGCAAGTGATTCTTGGCTGGCCGGCCCCGACCTCTGTCCGGGAGGTTCAGAGGTTCTTGGGTCTTTCAAATTACTACCGAAGATTCATTCCGAACTTTTCAGAGGTGGTGTTTCCCATCACCCGCCTACTCAAGAAGACGGCCTATCCTTTTTCCTGGTCTACTGAAGCAGAAAGAAGTTTCTGTCATCTAAAAACCCTCTTCTGCTCTGCCCCGATTCTGCAGCATCCAAACCAAACTCTTCCATTTATTCTGGAGACGGACGCCTCCGCTATCGCTGTAGGAGCAGTGTTGCTTCAGTCTTTCAACAAGGTGGAGCATCCGGTCGCCTATCTCTCTAAGACTCTTTCTCCCAGCCAGCTCAACTACTCGGTTTTGGAGAAAGAATTGTTGGCGATGAAATTGGCTTGTGAGGAATGGAGGCACCTTCTCATGGGTGCCCGTCATCGGTTTCTCATTCGCACTGACCACAAAAACCTCAAGGCTTTACAGGACATGGAATGTTCTAACTCCAGACAAGCTAGATGGGCCTACCTGTTTTCGCAGTACGACTTCCAGATCACGTACATCCCTGGGTCTCTCAACCGTCTGGCTGACGCTTTGTCTCGCAAAGATTCCCACTTGGAAACGGTAGCGGTCAAGTCTGAGCCGTTATTCCACAGAAATCGGATCTTAGCCACAGTGAGTTCTTTCCTTCAGGAGGTCAAGGCTGCCGTTGCGCAAGAGGCTCCCCAGTTCTCTTTTTCCGTTGATTCTCCTTTCCAAATCAAAGACGGCTGGGTCTTCTACAAGAAGAAGTGGTATATTCCTGAGGGGTCACTGCGCCGGAAAATCCTTAAATGGTGTCACGACTCACGTCTAGGTGGACACCGAAGCGGGAATGGTACGTTGGAACTCATCTCGAGATCGTTCCAGTGGCCCAACATCAGGAGAGACGTGTTTAACTACGTAAAGACCTGCCCTACTTGTGCCAGTGTCAAATATGCTTCCGGGAAGCCCCTAGGACTTCTTACCCAAGCAGAGATGCCGACTCGCCCGTGGGGTCTCATCTCCACGGACTTCATAGTGGAGCTTCCCGACTCCGAGTCATGCACATGTATCATGGTGACAGTGGACTCTCTAAGCAAGCTAGCCCATTTCTCTCCTCTTCCAGGACTCCCTTCGGCCACCAAAATGGCAGAAACCTTTGCCCGAGATATCTTTAAGCATCATGGCCTCCCCGACAAGATGATATCCGATCGAGGAAGCCAGTACATATCCAAATTCTGGACGGCTTTATGTACTCGATTGGGGATGGAAAGGGCCCTATCCTCAGGGTTTCACCCCCAGACAAACGGCCAAACGGAGCGACTCAACGCAACTTTGGAGCAGTACTTGCGATGTTTTATTTCCCAGTGCCAAGATAATTGGGTTTCTCTACTCCCTACGGCGGAATTCATGTACAACAACTCCAAGCACAGTGCCACTGGCCTATCACCTTTTTATTGTACCTATGGCGTTCACCCGCGTTATCTAATGCCCGAGGTACCCAGTTACTCCAACTCTCCCACTGCAGAAGAGGTGTTAAGTAATCTCAAGGAGGCCAGGGACAGTGCATTAACGAGTTTGGCGGATTGCAGACGGCGGAATAAGACCGAGGCCGATAAACACCGCAGGGATACACCTTCATGGAAACCGGGGGACAAAGTGTGGTTGTCCACCAGATTCCTTCCCAGATGGACAAGGCCTTCTAAACTATCTCCTCGTTTCTTGGGACCTTTTCCCATCCTCTCCAAGGTCAATCCAGTTGCCTATCGCCTACAACTCTCTCCGTCTCTCAGACGCATACACCCTGTTTTTCACGCCTCTCTTCTTAAACCTTACTATTCAGATCCCAATCACCGGTCTCTCCGCCGGAAACTACCTGTCACTACAACCGACCAGGAGGAATACGAAGTTTCCGCCATTCATGATTCCAGATTCCTTCATGGTCGGTTGGAATACCTCCTGTCATGGAAGGGTTTCCCAAGGTCGGAGGATTCCTGGGAGCCAGCTTCCCATGTACATGCCCCTCAACTGTTGGCAAAGTTCCATCGCTTGCACCCAGGTAGGCCTGGGCGGTTGCACTCTAGGGGGGGGCATACTGTCACTCGCAGTCGCGGCCATCGCCGTGACTGGCGTTTACTTCCGCGTTGGAGTTTGAGAGGTCATGGGGGAAGGTTGCTTTAGTCCCTTTTTTGTGTTTATGGCCGCAGCTCCTAACGCGAGACGCAACGCTGCCGGGAGTATAAAATCCCTGCCTCCCGGCAGGTCATTGCGTTGCAACCCCTCTCCGTTGTTTACTTCGTTTCTGGGTCCTTCGCTCTTCCTCTGCACCTCGCTTTGGATTCTACTAGGGGTTAATATTTACCCCCACGCGGTTACTTCTCATAGGTGTCCAGTCACCAGTAACCTCCATACTTTGTTTCCCTTTGCCATCCGCCGCCCCCCTTTAGGCGGCGTCTGCCGTGCTCTCTCTCTCTCTCTCTCTCTCTCTCTCTCTCTCTCTCTCTCTCTCTCTCTCTCTCTCTCTCTCTCTCTCTCTCTCTCTCTCTCTCTCTCTCGTTCTCTCACTCCCTCTCGTCCTCTCACCTAGCTCTTGAGTCTGGTCATCGCGGGGTTTTCTCTCCCGTGCTCCCGTGTTCCTCCGCAGTGCCTCTCGGAAGACTTCTACCTTCAATCCGGACTTCCCAGCTGCTGTTTCCCTCGCCTCTCTCCAGGTCGACCGCTACAGTGGACGTTTTCAGCGTTTGGTGATCCTTCGCTTCCTCCTCTTCATCGGTGGACTGCTGGCCTTCTGAGAACAGTCTTGGCACCTCCTATCAGGGTTTTTTCCCCTAGTGGGTTTTTCCCTGCTTTTTCTGGTTTGATTCCGGAGAGGGGGTCGCTGTGCCGCTGTTCACACCCAGCGGCCACAGTGGCTTCTCTCCGTGACAAGCCCTCGCACCAGAGGAAAGAGAGAGACTACCTGGCACGTCGAGGCCTGCAAGATACCATCGACTCGGAAAGCCCAGGTGAGGAGAACGTGGGTACGGAGGGAACACAGTCAAAGGTACCCCTTCAGTCACAGCAGCTTCTCAGGCTGATGGGCAAGAGCCTGGGAAGTATAGGTTACACTGGGAAGATGGCCTCTTCTACAGTGAACCAACTGAATCTGAACCTGGAGCCTACGAACGCCTGGTAGTGCCCCAAGAGAACAGACAACAGTTCTTGCAACTAGCCCACGAGATTCCTTTGGCTGGTCACTTGAGTTTCAAGAAGACCAAGGAAAGGCTCTCCCTCTACTTTTATTGGCCAAAGATGGGGGCTGAAGTAGATAGATATTGCAGGAGCTGCCATACCTGCCAGACTTCTGGTAAGGTTGGTTCCAAGAATGTGGCACCTTTAGTGCCCCTCCCAGTTGTGGGAGTCCCATTTGAGAGGGTAGGGATTGACATTGTTGGTCCCCTTGATCCCCCAACCTCCTCAGGCAACAGGTTTATCCTTGTTGTAGTAGACCATGCTACTAGGTACCCTGAGGCAATTCCTATGAGGACTGTTACAGCTCAGGCTGTGGCTAAGGCCCTCCTTGGTATCTTTACCAGGGTTGGGTTTCCTAAGGAGGTGATCTCTGACAGGGGGTCAAACTTTATGTCCAACTACATGAAAGCCATGTGGAAAACCTGCGGAGTCACCTACAAGTTCTCAACCGCCTACCACCCTCAGACAAACGGGTTGGTAGAAAGATTTAACAGAACCATGAAGAGCATGATAGGTGCTTTAGAGGAACCCCTTAAGAAGAAGTGGGACCTTCTACTGCCATGCCTTCTCTTTGCTTATAGAGAAGTCCCTCAGGAGGGAGTAGGTTATTCTCCCTTTGAACTTCTCTATGGCCATCCAGTCAGAGGCCCCTTGGCCCTGATTAAGGAGGGGTTGGAGAATGCTCCTTCCCCCAAGCCAGTCAGAGTAACTGACTATGTGATAGGTCTCCGAAGGAGAATGTCACACATGATGGCAGAAGCAAGTGACAACTTGAAAGCTGGCCAAGCTCTGATCAAACATTGGCATGATCAGAAGGCTAACATGGTTGAGTTTACTCAAGACCAGCTAGTTCTAGTTATGCTTCCAACAAGGCAGAGGGCCTTGCAAGACAAATGGATGGGACCCTTCAAGTTTGTGGGAAAACTTGGAGAGGTCAACTATCTGGTGGATCTGGGCAAACCCAGGGAAGCTCCCAGAGTCTTCCACACCAACCGCCTCAAAGCCTATGTCTCTAGACCAGAAGTAGGAGCATTGCTTCTAGCTTCATCAGAAGAGGAGGAGGAGAGTGAAGCTCTACCTGACCTCCTGAGAGGCTTACCTTTGGACGAAAAGGTTGAAGGAGTTAATCTCTCTTCAGATCTGACCCCTGAGCAACAGGAGGAGTGCAAAGCTATGTTAAATCAGTTTGCCTCCCTGTTCTCACTTTCACCAGGCTTGACCCCTTGGGGACAGCATGAGATACTCACTGGTGACTGTCTGCCAGTCAAAAGCAGAGGGTATAGAATGTCAGAACATGTCAGAACCCACATCAAAGGTGAGGTCAAGAAGATGCTTGATCTCGGGGTAATAGAGCCCTCTACTAGTCCATGGTCTAGCCCAGTGGTGTTAGTACCAAAGGCAGGATCCAAAGAGTTGAGATTCTGTGTGGACTATAGAGCTCTTAATGCAGTCACCAAGACTGATGCCCACCCTTTGCCAAGGACAGATGAGTTGGTGGATAAACTTGGTGCAGCCAAGTACCTCAGCACACTGGACCTTACGTCAGGCTATTGGCAAATAGCCCTGACAGACCATGCCAAGGAGAAAACTGCATTTTCTACCCCAGTTGGCCTATACCAATTCCAGGTTATGCCTTTTGGACTGAAAAATGCACCTGCAACATTCCAAAGGATGGTGAACCAAGTTCTAGCTGGGATGGAGGACTTCTGCATGGCATACTTGGATGACATTGCAGTCTTCAGCCACTCCTGGGAGGAACATGTGACCCACTTAGGACATGTTTTGCAGGCTCTTGAGCAGGCCAATCTGACCATAAAGGCAAGCAAATGCCAAATTGGTCAGAGTAAAGTGGTCTACCTTGGACATGAGGTAAGAGGTGGAGAAATAAGGCCTTTGCTCAGCAAGATTGAAGCTGTGCAAAATTGGACAACACCTACTACTCAGACCCAGGTGAGAGCCTTCTTAGGCCTCACTGGGTACTACAGGAATTTCATTGAGAACTATGGGACCATAGCTTCTCCTCTGAATGTGATCTCCTCTCCAAAATTCCCTAAGAAGGTCAAATGGAATGAGGAATGCAATCAGGCCTTTGAAAACCTGAAGAAAGCTCTTTGCCAAGCTCCAGTACTCAGAGCTCCTGACTACCACCAAACTTTCATTGTACAAACTGATGCTTCCAATGTAGGTATAGGTGCAGTTCTTAGCCAACTGGATGAGAAGGGTAGGGAACACCCCATTTGCTTCATCAGTAGAAAACTGAAGGATCCTGAAACAAGGTGGGCAACAATCGAAAGAGAATGCTTTGCTATTGTGTGGGCACTGAAGAAGTTTAGGCCATACTTGTATGGATCTACTTTTGTCATTCAGACTGACCACCAACCCTTGAGATGGTTAATGCAAATGAAAGGGGAAAATCCAAAACTATTGAGATGGTCAATCTGCCTCCCAGGGTTTGATTTCACCATTGAGCACAGGTCAGGGTGTCACCATCAAAATGCTGATGGACTCTCTAGGATGTATGTCATCGACTAGAGGTATGAGGTTCATCCAGGAGTGGATTAAATCCTCCTGTCCCTTAGTCTGGGGGGGGGCGAGTGTTATGGAGAATTTTCTGTTTAGGCTGAATTTCCTAACCTAGTGAGTCCCCCAGCTGCTTTGCTGGATTTTTGGGGTTTATTCTTTCTCCTGCCAGGAGTGAGACTCTTTTACCCTCACTCCTGGACATGACTTGAGAGGTTTTCTGTGACTTGCTATGTGCTTATGGGCTAGGGGGTAATTTTCCCCATAGGCCATCATTAGTTTTTGGAATGTGTGTTACACAGCACCCTCAGTGCAGTAACACAGGGGTGTCTTAGAGACCCCCAATCATAGACTCCACACCCTGGGACTGACTACTGTCTCCCTGGGTCAGTAAAGTTACCATTGACTTTACTAGTCTTAACTTAGGAACTTAACCAGTACAAACCATCTTACTGTGGAAGTACTGGTAGGGGCAATTAGATTGCCCCTGGGTCTGTTGTCGAGGGGGTACTGTCCCGTCCCCCCTCGCCGAGTTCTGGCTGGTGGCAGTGGATACCACGGAAATATTCCACTGGAATATTTCCCAATGGGATTTCCCATTGTTTTTAATGCACCACTTTTTGGTGCAATGTTAAAGATACCGCCGGTTTATTTATTTAATATAAATTCACCAGTTGGGATTTTTTGCCAGAACTCGCCGCCAAAATGGCGTCTAGGTTCACTTCAGTAACCCTGAACCTGAGTCGAGCCTTTGTTCCACTTTTGGCGGCCTTCTGCACAGAAGCCCTCCAAAGTGGTGCCATTCTGTCTGGGTACCACAGGGGGTGTTGGAGGGGGTTTAGGCACCCTGGACTGAGTTGCCTTGCCAACTAATGTCGCACTCTAGTGTGATTGGCCCAAGTGGTGAGCCACCCCGCTCACCACTTAGCATGTTTGAGTGACAGCTAGGCTGCATGAATGGGGGTTTGCTGCATAAAAGCAGGGTTTTTGGGACTGGTTCTTCAGAAGTCGCCACAGGACCTAAGAAGCCGAAGAGGGAGAAGCCGAGCCGACCTGCCAAGACGACACCACCGGTGGAGCCCTGCGGAACCGTCTCACCACTTTTCCCGACGACAGAGGAGATCTCCCGCCGGAGAGTCTTCTTCCCTTAACTGGTGGGGACAACCAGTTGCTGCCTTCTTTTCGCCGTCCCGAAGCATCTCGTGGCCGCCTTGCCTGTGCCAAGCACCCCGGCAACCGGGATACCACTTTTTACCTCAACCGCGAAAGAGGAGTAAAACCCTTTGTGTGCGGAAAACTCCACGGCTGGCCTCATCCCTGGTAGTGCAACGACCTTCAGCTTTCCTCCACGTCAAGATCACCTCTTCCTCTGGACGACGCCGCGACTTGCACCCACTACCAGGAACGACTACCACCGCTGGAGGATCCTTTCCACTTTTAAAGGTACTGTGTTCCGCCCGGCCTCCCTTGCCACCGATTGTACGGGGTAGATTTAGTCCTCGGCTCTCGAACCTGGGTAGGCCTGGGACACCCTAACTAAACTTTTCGGAAACTTAGTAAAACCTTTTCTACTCACCTGCAAAGACTTGTGACATTGTGTGATCTTGGGCATATTTTCGCCTGGCTCCCTCTAAAGTGGGCCCCGAACTAATTTTCCTTGTTCCACAATTGACTGCCTTTTCTAACCTTATGTGAAAAGTGTTTTACCTTACTGCTCTCTTTATTTCTGCCTTTTCCCTCCCTTTTTTAATAACTTGTTGGAGTACCATCTAACGTTAAGCACTCACCTCTGGTTGGAAATAAGTGGTGTTAACTTAGAATTGTCCAACAAATGATTAGGGATGTACATATGAGTAATAGTAACTGTGTTTTGACTTCTTTACCTTTTTTCTGTGCTAGTGTAATTTATGAGTGTGTCTTTAATAAATAAGTTTATACTTTTACACCTAGCTCTGGTCAGTGTTTGCTTGTACTACTGTGCCTCTGTACCTATTGTGTATCCTCTTTTAAACTCTCTAACTCTTCTTGAGGGAAGTCTGACTGCTCAGCCACAGCTACCACAGTGAATCTGTGTGGTGCAGACTGCTACCAAGTGGGTTTACTGCCAGCACCTGTAGTCTTAAATCTTTTGCAGTGGTCCCAGAGGGAACTGCACAGGTTTCTGCCTAACAGTCGTGGAGGATGACGGTGGATTACAGGGAGCTGAATAAACACACTCCTCCCTTAGTGCCCGCAGTCCCAGATGCTATTACTTTGATTGAAAATGTCCAAAAGTTTGAGGGGTCTTGGTATGCAGTGATCGATTTAGCTAATGCATTTTTCTCCTCGCCAATTGCTGACGAGTGTCAAGAACAGTTTGCATTTTCGTGGGGTGAACGTCAGTACACTTTCACAAGACTACCCATGGGGTACATGCACAGTCTGACTATTTGTCACCGGCTGGTGGCAGAGCACTTAGACAAGATACCATGTAAACCTGACATACAAATCTCTCATTACATTGATGATATTTTGATACAGGGCAAGGATGAGCACAATGTGAAAAGTCAGCTAGATGTCATTATAGAAGGTTTGAAAAAGGAAGGGTGGGAGATCAATCTGAGTAAAATTCAAGGTCCAGCTGAAACAGTGATATTCTTAGGGATTCAGTGGCGAAAGACACAGTGCAGCAGGTGCTTGATTTATGGCCCTTGAAGGAAGGTAAAGTGGAATTAAATGTGTCTGTGCAAGCCAATTATGCTAACTGGAGTGTGTGGCAGAAACAAGACAGGAAACGTGTGCCCTTAGGGTTTTGGAGTCGTAAGTTGCCCGACGCTAGTAACTCATATACTCCGTTTGAGAAGCAATTGCTGGCATGTTATTGGGCTCTTGTTGATACCGAGCAGATGACGTTGAGTCATGATGTATTCATGAGACCTGAAATACCAATCATGCAGTGGGTACTGAGCTCTCCTAAAACGCATCGTATAGGACATGCTCAAGAAGCCAGCATAATTAAGTGGAAATGGTATATTCAAGACAGAGCCAAATCAGTAAAGGGTGGAGTGGCAAAACTACATGAGCAAGTAGCCAACATACTGCCCTCAGATTACATACCACCGGAGGTGCCAGAAAAACGTGAGTCTCCCGTGAAATGGGGAGTACCTTACAGTGATTTGACCGTGGAGCAAACAGAGCATGCTTGATTCACGGATGGTTCAGCTCGATACGTGGGAACTGAACGGTACTGGAAAGCAGTGTCATACAATCCCAAAACAAAAAAGATGTTGACAATGACAGGGAAAGGAAAGAGCAGTCAGTTCGCCGAACTTTACGCAGTTTACCAAGCATTGAAACAAGAGACCCCTGGTTAATGTCATGTGTACACAGATTCATGGTCAGTGGCGAATGGATTGGCAGTGTGGTTGCCGACTTGGCAAAAGAATGGATGGAAGATTCATTCAAAAGAGTTGTGGGGAAAGGAACTGTGGCAAGATATTGCAGAAATGTTGTTACAAAGTGAAGTCACTGTATATCATGTGGACGCACATTGTGCCACAGATTCATTAGAACGTTGGTTTAATTCTGTTGCAGACAAACACACCAAGATTGCGACAATGGATGCAGAGGCTCGGGAAGACGATATGGAGGGTTTGGCCAAATGGGCCCATCAGAAAAGTTGGCACCTTGGAGAAAAGACTACTATCAGGTGGGCACAAGCTCGAGGCATCAATCTTCCTTTAGAAATAGTGAAAACAATCATTTTGCAGTGTCCCGTGTGCCAACACCAATTGCATAGACCTATACCTCAGATTGTTAGAGGCACATTGAGAAGAGGAAAATTACCAGGTCAAATTTGGCAGATTGATTATATCGGTCCTATGCCAAACAGTAGAGGTTGTCAGTATGCATGCACCATTGTGGATACATACTCGGGATATTTGATGGTTTTGCCGTGCAAACGTGCAACCCAATTGAACACCATCAGGTTGTTAGATCAGATCATATTACATTATGGAGAGCCTTTGCAGATTCAAAGTGACAATGGGTCACATTTCAAAGGCAAACTAATACAAGAGTATTGTCAGGAAAAGAGCATTGAGTGGCTTTACCACGTTCCCTACCATTCAGCTGCGGCAGGGCTAATTGAATGAATGAATGGGTTACTGAAAGAACAGTTGCACAAATCTGGAGACGGCAGTTTGGCAGGCTGGCGTGATTGTGTGTTTGATGCGGTGCAAGTGTAAAACAATAGGCCTGTGTATGAACATGAAACTCTTTTGATGCGATTAGTGACTCCTAATTTACAGTTTCAACCCAATTCAGTCAGAGAAACATTGTTATACTGGGAAATTACCCCAGGTTCTTTAGCTCTCTATCGAGCAACCCCAGAGTCAGCAGGGGTAGATTTGCATTCCAATGAAGAAGTCTGATTAGATCCAAGAGGAATAGTTGTCATTGAAACAGGAATTGGAGTACAGATTCCCCCAGAGCATATGGGATGGATTGCCCCTAGATCTAGCCTAGCATTGAAGGGAGTTCAAGTGTTGGGAGGGGTAATTGATGCTGATTACCAAGGAGAGATCAAAGTCATCCTAATGAATAGTGGGGATCAATTGTTATCAATCCACAAGGGTGATCGAGTGGCCCAATTGATAGTCATTCCCATTAAATTGTCCATGATTAAGAAAGGGGAGCCTCCTACAGTGTTAACTACCCGTGGGAATCGCGGTTTTGGCTCTTCAGACAGTATGGTACCGGGTGCAAAGGTATGGGTGGAAAAGCCAAGTGGCCCACCAGCGCCCGCAGATGTCATTGAATCAGGCAAAGATCAAGTGGTTTTAGTTATGGAGCCTGGTAGAAAGAAATGGCAATATGTACTATCAGACAAATGTTACCTGAGAGAGTGATGTGCAACACTGATATCTCTTTTCTGGGTTTGCTTTGTAGATCCTGGGTCTGGTTGGTGTGACTGTGGCACTAAATGGACTCGATTTGGGCGAATTAAACGATCTACTGTTACCAGCGACACATGTCACATCTGTGCCAGTGATCAAGGGGATACTGATAGTGATGAATAATGTTGTCCCCAAGCAGCCCTATGCCAGTGCCGAAAAGCCCGCCAGACCGAAGACATGGATCCGTGAAATGCGACAAACACGTCAGGAGCAAGTGAAAACAACCTTGATGCCAGCCGTGCCGGAATCATTGGTAGAAAGGAGGAAACACTCTCCTATGATTACTCAAGAAGAGAATATGTGGATATATCTGGCACAGCAAGTACTGAATACATCACACTTTTGTCTTACTGATGTGCCCAATGCTGAAGCTTTATTGACTACATGTTTAGTAGCGGTGCCGACGGCTGTTCCGGTGTTAATGCATATCTTCGGCGTCACACATAATGATTCTTTAGTTCAAGACTCAGACATTAGACAATCTTTTTCAGTTTATGAATATTGTCGGTTCTGCCAAGAGACTGACAAGTAATGGAGAAATGTGACACGTGTGATTACGTACAACATAACTCAAGGAGATGTGTGTTACATTATGACGTGCAAAGCACAAGAAATTGGTAAATGCAGACAAATAGAGTTGACCAATCAGTATAATCACACTATGTTCGAAAGGAGACTATGTTTGCGAATGTCTGGCAAATGCACCAGTGTAAATAACACTATGGGCCTCATTACGAGTCCGGCGGTAACCGAGGCGGTAAAACCACCTGGTTACCACCGGACTCGTATTACCATTCCGCCTCCGTGATTCCCGGAATTACCGAGGCATTACAACCCCGGTTTTCCAGGAATCACGGAGGCGGAATGGTGTTAATCCCCATTCCCATTGAGTCCTATGGGACACGATGGGAAAGGGGATCATGGAAACACCGGCAGCATCTCGCAATGCTGCTGGTGTTTCCTCGTCCGCCTGCAGGCGGGCAGTGTTAAACCCGCCAGGTCAAACCTGGCGGGAACATCACCTCCCGCCTGCAGGAGTCGGGATCAGGCGGTCCGGAAACAACAGTGGCGGCGGGTTTACCGCCACCGTTATTTCCGGACCGCCTGATTTGTAATGAGGCCCTATGTCTTGCAATCATACAGTGATAACTGCTAGTCATTTGAATCACGTGAATCTTCCAACAGGATGGCTCTTTTCATGTGGTAACATTACATATACTTATATTCCAGCTAACATTTCTGGAGGTCCATGTGCTTTGACTCGATTAGGACTAATGATGTTTCATTTACACTCAGCAATAACTCGAGGTAAAAGGTCAACTTTTGAATCTGTAGGGCTATCTACTGACTGTGATTCACATGTACATTTGCTATCAGAAGCGGAGGTTCTAGCATTAACCCTTTCATTAGTGGGTGTTTGGGGTTTAGCTGCTGGAGGTTACAAATCTTTGATGAAATTAGCATGTTTAGTAGTTAAAAGTCTTAACCATACTTCGCAGGCTTTAGAAGAATTACTCCTTGATAGTCAAGTTATTAGAAAAGCAACTTTGCAGAACAGAGCTGCTGTTGATTACCTATTGCTGAAACAGAATTTAGGGTGTAATGCCTTTGAAGGTATGTGTTGTTTCAATTTAAGTGACCACTCACAATCTATTGAAAGTCATATTCGAGGTTTGAGGGATCTCATTTCTCAAGTGTCTCAAGATCGTAACAGAAATTGGTGGGATTGGTTATTTTCATGGATACCTGATATTGGGGGTACAATACGTGATATTTTTGCTTGTATTTTTATTATATTGTCTATTATAATTGTTTGTTGTTGTCGCATTCAATGTGTTCCAATTTAGTTTTAAAATTTCGTAGGTTTCAGGGACCGGTTCCTGTGCCACCTGTCTACGGAAGATAAATATCCAAAGGGTGGAATTGTTATGCTTGATTTATGCTTGATTCAAAATGGCGCGGGCGCGCAATGCATTCTGTGAGTGCTCGGAGCCATGTTGGATAATTACTTCATGCCGCAGTGAAAGGCTGCACACATTTTGCTCAAGTGTTAGATTCACAGTGCTGAGAAAAACATGCTTTTCCAAACCTGGTATGTGGTCAAGGCCATTTCTGCTGGGAAAGCTAACGTTGTTATGGATTGCTACTGTTCTCCATGGAGCGTGTTTTTAGAGCAGGGAGGCCCTGCGTTCCTTGGGGGGAGCTCTCGGTTGACCCAGCTGGCAACCGACGGCTGTTCCTCAACTGCGCAAGTGCAATTTCCAGAATGTTCAAGAATTAACTCCCCTTTGTGGAGTGTGTATATATGCGGAGGCCTGGAGGGGGTCAGGTGAGACTTCCGCCAGAGAAGGACGCTCCGTCCGGCCTTCCCGTGAGTTGTGGTGCTCTCGACCTGGCTGTCCCCGGGGTCTTCAAGTCGCTTCTGGACAGGATGAGGACTTCTATTACGCTCACGGTGATGTATTTCCTTTTGACTTCTTTACTTCTTCTGTGATCTATGACCTTACTATTTTTATGAGTTATTTCTATGTACTTGTAAGCTTTGAATAAATAGCCGTAAAGAGCTGATTTATCTTCTAAGAGTGCGTGGTTGTGAGTTATTGTGTCTGTCTGTTTTTTTTGGTTCAAAGTACTTGCTCTATAATTGCATTGATGATTTATGGTTGTTTTGTGCACTTTTCGGGGGAGAGCAGTACAATGACGCAAGCTGTTTGGCCAATCAGGACACTGTCCGCGGAGCGAACAGGGAAGTGTGTCCGCGGACCGAACATAGATATCACTAATTTGTTTTAAACTATTTTTTGCTCATTTTATAAAAAACTACTGGACGGATTTTCACCAAATTTGAAAAAGCACACTTTCGGGGCAAAGGCACTGCTCCTGGTCCAAATTTGGTGAAAATCCGTCCAGCGGTTTGGGCTGTAGGCGTGAGCAAAGTTTTTCCCCATTCAGTCTATGGGAATAAAAGAAGTTTTGGGAGCCCCCCTAAAACTTTGCCCCCCCTGGACCAAACCTCACCAAACTTTGCAAAACAATTCAGAGTGACCCATATACTTTATTTGCAGGATTCGTCCAGGGAGAGCGAAGTTATAAGCCGCCCAAAAAGTGCTATTCCTATGGAAACAGCAACTTAACTATAACTACACAGCCACTATCGTTTATCATTACATGCTTAATTTTGTTGCTATTGTGGCTTCTGTTTTTCTGGACTGTTCTAGGGTTCTTTTACCCATGCTTGCACTTGCACTTTAGATTGGCCCCGTTACTACGCGGCCTCAGAAGAGATATTTCTCCTATGTTGTTGCCACGTATGCACTTTAAGCATGGTAGATATGTATTTGTATTTGCATTATATGCCTCCCCCTTCATGATTTAAGTAACAACCATTATGTATACTAGCAGCCATCGCTGGCCCTCATGGTGGCATGAAATTGCTGTAATTATTTTATATCATGAGGGATGCACTTTTGGACTGTTTTTTGCTTACAAACCCTGCTAGCATTGAACATGCAGAATCGTGCTTCTCCGTATACAGGACCATGTTACATTGTTATGCCTCATGTCTAAGCACGGTTGAGCCTTTGTTTTTGACTCTTGCTTGTAGGTATTAGTATCATTTACTTTTATTGGTGGTGATTTTATCCCCTCCCCTGCACTAGCACTTTAGTCATCTTCCTCCTCTCTGGTTGCAGTAGCTAGTCTACCCTCCTGCTGCTTGTTTTAGATTAGGTTTTAACATCTGTCCAATGTGCATGCATGCCTCATGTTGGCCATTGTATCATTACCTACTCGGTGGTTTTAAATATTTTAAATGTTTACCATCTATGAATTTGGCCTTTTTTACTATCAGTTGTTATTACATTGTGGAAATACATGCTTTGCCATATCACATTTTTTGCTAAACCATGCATTGTATATTTGTTACCAACTTTGAGTATGTATTCTACATAGATTTAGGCATATTTACACCTCCTCTGCAATTTCACATTGGACTGCTCTGTTTTCCTTTTCTCAGCCGTATTGTCATTTATATGTATTGGTACTTGTGCACTATGCACTCAAGTACGTGTTCTTTGCTATTTTTGCTATATTTGGTTCTGGCTTCCATTTGTCATGCATGTGTTTCCACTATATTCCATCATGCCTACCAGCATTTTTACTCCACTGCATTGGCCTTTACAGAGTCAATCAACAGAGCAGAAGGACTAGTTTTGGTTTGATACTTATGTCAGTTATCCCTCCCTTCCCCCTACGTGATAAAGCGCTCAGTGTAGCGCGAAACGCGTTCTTTGTAGGTCGTGCACCTGTCGTCCTGCCTCTGTCTGTATTTTTGTGTTGCTGCCTTTGGCGCATTTTTAATTTTTTTTGCGCAACTTTTTTTCTTTTTTAAAACCATTAAAAATGTACATCTGTATTTATTACATGGTGTTTGCTTTGTCAATATTTTCTGGAGTTTGGCATCCGCCATTGGCCCGCGGGAGTGTGGTTCACCCGCTCCACTTGCTTCTTGATATTTTTTACACGGAGCGTTCCATGTTAGAACCAGCACCAGGACTTGGAATTTGTTTTGCGCGCCCTTTCTCAATCTTCACCCCGTGAGTAGGGCTGCTGCAGCTGGTGGCAGATTATGCCTCTGATAGGATTGGGATGTTGTGCACGTTTAAGAGATTGCAGCTGAACTTTCCTTTCCTGTTGGCAGTTCTACTTGTGCCGGAGGACGCACGGACGATCGTTATAAAGGTAGGCTTTGTTTTAACTTGCCTTTCTTCTCTTATGCTTCATTGGTATCTACTGTGTCTATAATCCCTCTCCACACAAGTTCTTTTTGTCCTTTTGTAACCATGCCCTCAGTTTTGGGTCAGTACTCCGCTTTTGGGCCTCTCCATTGGTCAGCATTATTGATTTCTGCCCTATTTTTTTATTTGTTTCATGGCAGCTACCAAAACAACAGACATGCAGGACGCCTGGGTAGCAGCCCGGCTACTCCAGGCTAAAGACTTGTTCAGTTAGCAACAGGAACTTGCTGTTTACCTGCCCACTGTTGGGGCCAGCAAAAAGACTATTCCTAATGTTAGCAGAGAAGTGAATTTGTTGAAGGAGCTTGAAAAACTACGGAGAAAAGAGATTTCTAAGTGGTGGGAGTCGCACTCGCTCCAAAACCATCTGGACATTGGCAGTATACCTCGTGGTCTGCGTATTATGACCACCCCCTCCTTTGAGGACCAAGATCCACTGATGCTTCAGGATTGGGGCGAAGCCAGTAAAGGCTGCTCTGGCAGGTTCCTAGCCATTCTAGTAAAATATGCCAAATTGGACCGTGAGACAGCTATTAAAGAACTGGCCACAATCAAGACTGAGCTCACCAAAATTCCATCCACAGAAGAAGGCAGACTATTACGCACCAAAATCGATGAAGGCTTAATCTCATACGAGGATGAGATAAAACAACAGAAACATAGAAAGGTTCTTAGGGATAAAATCGATTATGAGATGGGACGTGTTTTTACTTTTTCCAAATGATTTGACTCCCTCCCTTAGACTCCTGCCACACAACCAGCCGCTAGACAGTCTGGTAACTTAGTTGCTGCTACATCTGAGTCAGATGTTTCTGCATCTGAAACAGATGAGCCTACACCCAGACTCAATTTTTTAGATGAGATGCGGCTCCTGTGCCAAGATAGGAAAAATCAAAAAAGAGGCAAGGGTATCGGCAAAACAAGAGGAATAGGAAGAGGACAGAAATCCAAGGCAGCAGGATCATACGCCGAGGACGACGTGGGAAACGGCCCAAAGGGGCACCAACAGGGCAGATCAATGCGCTCAGGGATAAAAAATTAACAACTGAGACCATGAAGTGTTGCCAAATAATGAATTTATCGTCCCACGTCCTTACAGCATCGGAAACATCGCTCCTCTCCTTGGGTCTCAATTTTTGCCCTACTATGAACTTGGACTATGTGCAAACTTGCATCGATTTGGATAAGTTCTTGCGTAAAATTAAACTTAAGAAGATTTTTGTTGCCAATCCCACACCGGCTAAGCATTCAACACCACGTACGGGGGGCTCTGATCTACTTATTGCTGACATACCTTCACTAGTAGATCTAGCTTGCCTCGGCGATGATACATTTGATTCCACCAACTTTGATTTACTCGACTTTGATATCAATCCGAACTGGGACATACGGACTAAATTAAAGAACAAATCAAGATTTAATCCACAATTTCCAGTAGGTGGGTGCATTGAGGCATTTTATGATCTCTGTGTCAGCAACCTGAGAAAGTTGCGACAAAGAACCAGTAGCAATAAGCAGAATCTCACTTCTGCTCAACGTCTGGCCATTGGTGAACTTCAACAGCTGTCCAGTATTGTTATCAAACCAGCCGACAAAGGTTCGAACATTGTGATACAAGACAGAATCAAATATGTTGCTGAAGCTAATCGGCAATTGAATGACCGTCTGTGCTATACCAAACTCTCTGATGAACCTTTTTTGGAAATAAGAGCTGCACTTACTGCCCTTGTACTAAGTGGGCCAGTGAAGACCTATTAGAGGATGATTTAATCAAATTCCTCATTCCTGCATGCCATACAGTTCCCAATATCTACTTCCTTTATAAAACTCACAAATCACTTAGACATCCCCCTGGTAGGCCAATTGTCACATTATGTGGCTCATTATTAGAGCATCTGGCACAATTCATTGATGAAACTCTTCTACTGTTTGTATCAGTATTGCCATCCTACCTTCGGGATACTAAGGATTTCTTACAACATGTGACTAATACACCTTGAGAAGAAGGTTTGATTTTTGACTACACTTGATGTTGTCTCCTTGTTGGTATTAATGCATGCAAATATTATTTGGACACTTGCTCACTTAATTATTTGGGACACAGCTTTATGATTTTGGAGATGCTTCTTTTTCTGCCTACAAAACAATGTTTTTCTGTTTGAGGGGTCTTTTTTTCGTCAAGTTAGGGGGACTGCTATTGGCAGTACATTTGCCCAGTCTTATGCTAATCTCACGATGGGGTGGTGGGAGGCCACTTTTCTATATGATTTACTCTTGTCTTGTTTTACGACACAGATCATTTCTTGCTGGCGGTACATCGATGATGTTTTTATTATTTGGAAGGGTACAGAAATTGATTGGCTATCTTTTGTGAAGACCATTAATACCAACAAGGCCAATCTTGCCTTTACTGAATGCCACAGCCACTCTGAGATTATTTACCTAGATGTCATCTTTATGTTGGACAGCTCAGGTATTCATACGGCTCTTCATAAAAAAAAACTCCAACACTGGTCTGCCCCTCCATGCCAACAGCTGTCATCCTCCGGCATGTAAAAAATCAATTCCTTACGGTGAATTTATCCATTTTCGCCAGAACTGCCCCAATATTGCTTGGTTTGACCATCATTGTGCCTTGGCAGCTGTGGACATTGTTAAACAAGGATATGAAAAGCAGACTATTGAAATGGCCTACACCAAGGCACGTGGCATGTCCAGAGACAGTCTTTTGTATGACAACAATCCTGTCAATCGTAGTATTGATGATGATCCTAGATTGATTATCTCTTTTGACACCGCCTCTAATGACATACGAAAAATTGTTGAGAAACATTGGCGTGTTTTAACTCTTGATAATGACCTCAGATTTGTATTGTCCAAGCGCCCAACTATGACTTTTAAGCGTGTCCAATCCCTCAGAGACAAATTGGTGTCCAGTTTTCTGTCTCCAACAGGAAAAAATGTGCTTGCTTTGACTTGCCTGCCTGCCTCTTCCATGGGCTTACCAAATGCATGAAATGTAAAGCTTGCGCACATGCCACTGCGTTGAAATCTTTTGTACACCCTGTCACCAAAATTGATTTCAAGATAAAATATTCCATCAATTGTGACACTACTTTTGTGGTGTACGTGCTCTCATGTCCCTGTATGAGATGGTACATTGGGATTACAACATGTAAACTCAAGTTACGTATCCTTCAACACCTCAGAGCCATCAAGAACCCGGATCCGGCGTACCCCATGGCCAAACACTTCAAACAGGAACATGGGAATGATTCCAATTTGTTGAAATTCTTTTCAGTGGCACATGTGCCCATACATCCCAGAGGCGGTGACCGCGTCTGTAAACTCAGAAAACTGGAGACAAGTTTCATTTTGGATTTTGACACTAACTCTCCAAAGGGACACAATGTAGATGAGGAGTTGTACACCTTTTTGGGGACTTGATTTGTTTTCCCAGTTTGCATCTGATTACATCTTGTCTTCACTCTTTTCTTCCGTTTTTCTCTTATCTTTGCTTGCTCTTTGACTGATTATGTTTGCATGATTTTTTATTCTGTGCTACTGCATTAATCTCTTTAGCTGTGGATATGATCTTTATTTTTATCTTATCCTTTTAATATTTTTTATTTTTGCCCACGATCTGGCTGCTTACTATCGCAATCTGTGGGGAATAGTATTTGCCTATGTATATCCATACATTTTGGATCATAGGAGGGATTTAATTCTGACTGTTTTTTTCTTTCAACCTTCCTTCTTTGTTCACTGATCGTCGTTACCATATTCTTTTTCCTATGTTGTTGCCACGTATGCACTTTAAGCATGGTAGATATGTATTTGTATTTGCATTATATTCCATATTATCATTCATGCACTTTATGCGTAGGATGCATCGTATTGCATTTGCATTATTTGTCATATTTTTACTCTGCCCTCTCTTTGTGATTTAAGTAACGACCATTATGTATACTAGCAGCCATCGCTGGCCCTCATGGTGGCATGAAATTGCCGTAATTATTTTATATCATGAGGGATGCACTTTTGAACTGTTTTTTGCTTACAAACCCTGCTAGCATTGAACATGCAGAATCGTGCTTCTCCATATACAGGACTATGTTACATTGTTATGCCTCATGTCTAAGCACGGTTGGGCCTCTGTTTTTGACTCTTGCTTGTAGGTATTAGTATAATTCACTTTTACTGGTGGTGATTTTATCCCCACCCCTGCACTAGCACTTTAGTCATCTTCCCCCTCTATGGTTGCAGTAGCTAGTCTACCCTCCTGCTGCTTGTCTTAGATTAGGTTTTAACATCTGTCAAATGTGCATGCATGCCTCATGTTGGTCATTTTATCATTACCTACTCGGTGGTTTTAAATATTTTAAATTTTTACCATCTATGAATTTGGCCCTTTTACTATCAGTTGTTATTACATTGTGGAAAACATGCTTTGCCATATCACATTTTTTGCTAAACCATGCATTGTATATTTGTTACCACCTTTGAGTATGTATTCTACATAGATTTATGGCATATTTACACCTCCTCTGCAATTTCACATTGGACGGCTTTGTTTTCCTTTTCTCAGCCGTATTGTCATTTATATGTACTGGTACTTGTGCACTATGCACTCAAGTACGTGTTCTTTGCTATTTTTGCTACATTTGGTTCTGGCTTCCATTTGTCATGCATGTGTTTCCACTCCATTCCATCATGGCCACCAGCGTTTTTACTCTACTGCATTGGCCTTTACAGAGTCAATCAACAGAGCAGAAGGACTAGTTTTGGTTTGATACTTATGTCAGTCATCCCTCCCTCCCCCTACGTGATCAAGCGCTCAGTGTAGCGCGAAACGCGTTGTTTGTAGGTCGTTCACCCGGCGTCCTGCCTCTGTCTGTGTTTTTGTGTTGCTGCCTTTGGCGCATTGCAATTTTTTTTGCACAACCTTTTTTCTTTTTTAAAACCATGAAAAATGTACATCTGTATTAACTACATGGTGTTTGCTTTGTCAATTTTTTCTGGAGTTTGGCATCCGCCATTGGCACGCGGGAGTGCGGTTCACCCGCTCCTCTTTTTTCTTGATATATATATATATATATATATATATATATATATATATATATATATATTACATGCCCATGGTAGTGGCCATGTAGTCATGTAGTTATGGTTAAGTTGCTGTTTCCATAGGAAGAGCACTTTTTGGGCGGCCTATATCTTTGCTCTCCCTGGACATATCCTCATCAAAATTTTCAAAAAAAAGTATATGGGGCCCTCTGATTTTTTTTTTTGTAAAGTTTTGTGAGAATTCTTCCAGGGGGAGCAGAATTCTAGGGGTGTCCCAAAACGTCTTTTTTTTCCCATAGACTGAATGGTGGAAAAACTTTGCGCACGGCTACAGGTGAAACCGCTGGACGGATTTTGACAAAATCTGCAGCAGGTACAGGGGCTTGGTCCAGAAAGTGTGCTTTTGTAAAGTTTGTCACCATACGTGCAGTACGTTCATTTATAATTATGAAAAAGTAGGTCTGAAATAATTAGTGATATCTATGTTCGCTCCGCGGTCACACTTCCCTGTTCGGTCGAAGAACAAGAAACCGATTGGCTAAGGGGCTGCCATCATGACCACGTACACGCAACGTCTCTGCCCATTGGCTGCTGCGAGACGTGCTCTGTGGTAGATGGTTTGGATGCGCCCAACATCTTGGATCCGAGGAAAACAGAGCAACAACCAGCGTACACATGCTTTTCTCATTAACCTGTTTTGCTGTATCACAGAGTATATGCATTTGTTCTTCGGCCGTCATGCTGTAAATTCTATGGACACCTTGTACGTACAGTAAATGTGGGGGGTAATAACGGTAGCACTTTAGTCCATGTAGTGGGTAGGAAATTTGTAACACTTCAGTCCATGTAGCGGACAGGGATTTTGTAACTCGTGAAAGCACACGGGTATAGGTAGGCAACATTGAAATTGACAACATGCCGTCAAAGTATTCTTTCTCACAATGGCTATTTTTATATTCAGTAGCACGCCGCCATGGGTGGCACATGCTACGGTAGTAGTGGCCAGGGGCTACAGTCTTAACATATGGGTAAATAATGCACTTGTTCTTGGGGTCGGTCGTCATGATGTAATGTGCATGGACATCTTGTAGGCACATTACTCTTATACCTACTTAATGACGTACATTCTATGGTCTCCTTGTACGAACAAAAAAGGAGGGGTCCAATAAGGGCAGTATTTGAGCCTGTGCACTGCATGGGGGAGTTGTTACATTGTAAGGGCACGTGTGGTGTTAGGGAACATTGAAATTGCCTACATTACTGTTTCAAATGGCTATTATTATATTCATTAGTACGCTCACATGGTTGGCACATGCTACAGTGGTTGTGGAGAGGGCCTAGAGTCTTGGATGCATGGGCTTTGGCCAAAGGCCTTACTTTCAAGACTCTAGGCCCTGGCCACAACCATCGCTGCATGTGGCACCCATGCATACACCCCTTGTGTTGCATTTTCATTGGCAAGTTGTGGGGAGTGTGTGCAGTGTTGGGTGCATGGCCATTTTGTCAAGAGGTAGTTGTGGGGAGATCCTGCACTCTTGGGTGCAGGGCCGAAAGCCATGCACCCAATAATACACTTACACCTGCTTTTTGACATATGTTCTGTGGCCTCCTTATACGAACAGAAAATGAGGGGTCCAATAAGCCCAGTATTTCAGCCCCTGCAGTGCACAGGGGAGTTGTTAGATTTGTAAGGACACGTGTGGTGTTAGGGTACATTGAAATTGACAACATGCCCTGAATGCATTATTTTTTGTAATGGTTATCATTACTATGCCGCCATGGGTGGCACATGCTACGGTGGTTGTGGCCAGGGCCTAGAGTCTTGGATGCATGGCTGTTGGCCAAAGGCCAAAGCCCTTACTTACAAGACTGTAGGCCCTGGCCACAACCACCGCCACATGTGCCACCCATGCACACACCCGTAGTTTTGCGGCAGGAACAGGGGATTGGTCCAGAAAGAGTTGGAAGACACTGCACACCCATCCCATGCAAGATCTACAGACACACACCTAGGAGGGAATGCTCTGGGTAGAGGTACTTAATGATAACACACATATAGAATAAACCCACTACCACACATCGCTGAGGTAGTTGTGGAGAGACCCTGCAGTCTTGGGTGCATGGCTAAAGCCCATGCACGCAAGACTGAATTCATAAACCGTGGAGTTACAAGTTGATATAGGTGTGGTGGATTGTGGTTGTTGTGTTCATGCCCTAGTTTCTTCACTTCATGGCTGCAGACGATGGTCCGCAAAGTACATTTATAAGCAGCTAATTTACAAGGACCATGTTTTACATATGCAGCGATGGTTGTGGATAGGAACTGTACTCCTTAAAACTTGGTTGTAAGGCGTAGGTGGTAGGTTACTTACCGCAGACGAAAGGCCAGCCTATAGGCACTGCAGCATATTACTACCATACATTAGACGAGTTGATTCCCATGTCTAGAAAATGCCTGCCAATATACTTACTCCTTACTTTGTTCAGACTCCATAATTTTTTTTACAATTGGTTATCGTACTTGGCAGAAGATTCACTTTTTCCATATTTGTGATGAAAGAAAAAGGTGTGTTAATGTTTGAAGTTATTCTACATTTGACACATTGCATAATAGACAGTTAACTTTTTTTTAGACCCTCATATTTAGTTTACAAACCAGTGTACAGTGCATTGCGCTCAGTTTCTGTGTTTGCTTTTCTAATCTGGGCAAAAAAAATCATTGTCGGATTAAAAAAAAACTCAATTTCTTATGCAACTAAGTATTTCATTTTTTCCTTTCAGCATTTTCTTAATATTTCTAATCAATGTTATGTGTGTTGCCTTGCTGCCCATTTTTAACAACAGTTAGATACATGTAGGCGTATTCTAACTGAGCATGTGTACTTACAGATTTTTGAAACTCATTCATGTGTGTCGTTGTTACATCCTGTTTCCTTCATCTTTCCCATTAATGTTTTCTTTGTTGCTTTCTTGCCAATTTTTACCAACACTTACATAACTATAGGTATATTCTACCTGTGCATTTGCTTCCAACGATCTGTGCTTAAAATGTATTTGTGTCATTCTTCCATCCTGTTGGGTAGTTAGATACCTGTGGGCATATTCTAACTGTACATTTGTTCCTACAGATTTGAGATACTCATTCATTTGTGTCGTTGACATATCCTGTTTCCTTTATCTTTCCCATTACTGTTTTCTTTGTTGCCTTTCTGCCCATTTTTATGAACAGGTAGATACTTTTAGGCGTATTCTGCCTGTGCATTTGTTTCCAACGATCTGTGATAATCATTTATTTGTGTCATTCTTCCATCCTGCTGGGTAGTTAGATACCTGTGGGCGTATTCTAACTGTTTGTAGTCTTTCACATCCTTTGTTCACAATTTTGAAGTACACCTTATTACATAAAAGTTGCCTTCAAGAACAAATAAGCCTTTGTTAGGTTAGCTGGCAACCTCTGCTTTAGAGTAATGGTGCTATCATTACATTCAAACCATCCAGAACTCTTTTTAATGTATGCAGTGTAGTGACCTGCATTGGTTGTAGCTCCTGCATGGTAGATTATTCCTACTGTTGTAAAGGTTTTCTTTCTAAGTGACACTTGACCGTGTGTAAATCCAGTTAGTTTGCAGTTGTTTTTGGTGCCATCTGCATTATAACGTAGAAGCATAACTATTATGTAGGCACTATGTGATTGTGTCAGTAAGGTAGAGCGATTGTCTGAATTGCAAATACTACATAATCTGCCATGGTTTGCATTTTGTACCAGTTGCTGAAATGGAATGCTCTCACAATTTGGTATGGTAATATACACAAATTGCTCATTTGGAATTTCTTCCTGTATTACTTTGTTACAGAGAGTGCATGTATGTTTCCACATGTACGAAATTTGGAACATTTCATTTACAGGTATGCTTTTGTTTTCCAATACTAATAGTATGTACATTAGAAATTCTTGTGGATCTTCTTGTGAGTTCATAGTGAATCTCACTATTCCAGCACAGTCGTCCAATTGTTGCCTTACTCCATAGACACTGTATGTGTTGTCAGGATTGCTTGTTGCGTTTCTATGCAGCACTAACATTTGCAAACACGATTGGTCTGTGCTGTGCAGGTAAATATTGTTAACAATTGGTGGCAATTGAAATAGAATATTCATTGCTACATTTGCATAGCAATTTACCCCACTTTCATTTGTAAATTTGAATGGGCCAGCAAGTTCTGTATCTGAGTGCATTTTTTGTTTTTTCTGTTGCTTCTTTGCCGAAGTGCCTGGTTTACATTCCCTAATAGGTTCTTCCATGTTTGCGGCAATTGATGAAACTTTAGCTTCTTTTCTTTTATTTGCAGAATTTCCTGTTGCATTTTGTTGCATTTCTGTTTCATTTACTTTTCTTTTACCACGTTTCACTTTATCTGGAACAGGTATTGTTTCAGATGAGGGGTATACAGTAAACGCAATCTATTGTACTCTATACTGCAAGGAATATCAGCTTTGACTTTACTTGAATCAAAGTTTATTAGCATTAGACCGTCAAGTGTACGTAAGCGTGATAATGCTACGTAGCTCATGCCTTCCTTAAACACTGTCTTTCCTATATCTATCATTGCTTTCTCTAGGGTAAGACCTTGAGATTTATGAATGGTAACTGCATATGCAAGAGTTAGAGAAAATTGCTCTCTACGTACATATATGTATATGAAGAGAAGGAATCGAGATATTGAGTGCCCTATCATTTTTACTTCTGAAAGTTTATCAAAGCGAATATTGACAAACTGAATGCTGCTATCACGTGGGTATGATTGAAAGCCTACAACTGTGCTCAGTGCTCCATTAACTAGCCCTTGCTCTACATCAAGGTTACGTTTAAGCATTACTATACAATTTAATGATAATTTCAATACTTTTTCCAATTCAGCTGTGTTGGAGTTTGAATTTTCTAAACTATTTAGTCTTACTCACACATGGGTACTGTCAAACCATGAACGTCTAGTTTGTCTGTGGCGCTAATTTCTATTATTGCTTGCATTTCTTGCTTTAACATTGTTTCATTGAATTTGAAACAGCTTGCAAGAGTTAGCATTAAGGCCATACAATTGACATTTTTGTGCCATAACATCAGTTGCACATGCATTATCGCCATAAAGTGCATGATTATGCCGCTTTTTCAATAAAGCTTGTGCTTCTTGCGATAATACACCAACTCTAATAATTTTCAAGATGTTGGCATAAGTGAGATCTGCAGATTGCCGCATGTTCTCGGTTAATTCTCTGTATTGGAAATGTTGCCAAAAGTTAACATTACCTATGCTACCAACAGTTTTCCGGCAGAGTTTGTGGCCTAAGGTTTTAAAAATCGGTTGACATTTTACTGGTGTCAATTGCAGAAGATCTCCGAAAACGATAATGTGTTTCCCTGCAAAAAGTTCTTTGTTATTACTTTTAAGTACCTCTTGCAATCTGAGATTAATCAAAGCCAACATTAGATTTGAGACCATGCTCACTTCATCTATTAGCAGCATTTTCATTTGTTTCAATACTCTACGTAATTCCATTGCAGCTTCTGCAGAAAGTTTGTAGTAGTCTAATTTATTTTGATGCTCTACTGGAAGCAGTAGTAATCGGTGTAAAGTCACACCGCCTATGTTTTAGGCAGCTAAACCTGTGGGAGCTGTTACAACAGCTGACAGTTTGTTGTTTGTGAATTGTTGAAGGAACTTGCTGATAATTTTGATTAAGAATGTTTTTCCTGATCCAGCTTCACCACTGATGTACAGCAGTATAGGTTTGTAATTGTGGCAGGTGCATTCTTTATTTTCGTGTTGTACGCCATGCACAATTTGTTTTGTTACCTCATCAAAAATGGTGCGCTGATCGTTGTTAGGTTTTCCTTGTTGTACAGTTAAGTCCTCTGTATCTTCTTGATACTGATACATGGTGTTTTCTACTTCTGCCATAGCAACTTCAGCCTCATTTGCTATTAGTGGTTGTCCTAATGGTTCTTGACTTCCTGTTACAGAAGGTTGGCTACTGTCGGAAGAGTCTTTATATAGTTGGGCCTGAATTTCTTCTTCCTGTTGCTGCTCATTGTGTAACATTGTTTTGTACTGTGTAACGTTAACATCAGTGATAGTGCTTTCATTTGCTTTGAAAGCATCTTTATAGCACTCATAATTATCTAGTATGTCTTCCTCTTTTCTCCATGGTTTGAACGGTTGCAACAGAGACATGTAATATAGTTCTTTCTGTTGAGAAGTTTTAATGCCAATTTCACATGATTAATTAAGCTTCGTTTGTTAAGTTTCACTAAGCTCCCTTCACAATCGGTCACTCTATATCGATGTTTGCTTTCATCAGGTTTTACATTATTTTTGTATGCTGTCACGCTTTCTCCCGCACACCCTCTCCCTGCTCCCTCAGCACGCCAGGTCTCTGCCAGAATCCATCAGGGGATCCCGTTTATGCACTCTGGCAGTCGGAGACTGCATCATCTTACCCGCAATACCAGGACACTGTTTGGAACAGGGGTTTACCGGCCATCCCAGCGCTGGAAAGCACAATGGAGACTCCCACTGGCAGCCCGTAACAATCCACATCGTTTGCAACGATCCTCGCGTCACGTGAGAGGGCCAACACGATCACGCATCACGTGAGGGGGCAAGCACTACCAGGAGTCACGTGGAGACAACGCTTCCGCATCACGTGACACGCATCACGTGATTCCTCTCAAGGATTCAAATACGGCCAGGAACACGGAAGCGTTGCTTCACAGCTGAACTCTTTCAGTACTGTACGGCTCTTGTTCCTTGTTCCTTACTTTGAACCTTGCTCCTACGATTCTGTCACGACCTCGGATTTTGTCTACTGGATTGCCTTTGTCTAACCCTTGGCATTGTGAACTTTGGCTTGAACTCTATCACGACCTCGGATTTGTCTACTGGATTGATTTGTCTACTCCTCTGGCACCTTTGAACTTTGGCCTTGCATTTTTCTACGACCTCGGACTTGGATTTGGATTGCCTCACGGATTTCGTTGTGTTTTGGTATTCTTGGCCACCGGCCTCTGCAAGGCGTTCGCCTGGCTGCATAACCTGGATTGCCTCAAACCTCGGTGTGCGCCCATCCACAGTGTCTCGCACACTAAGCCCCGTCCAGGGCCCCACTATCCATCTGGGTGTCATTTCCTATACACTAGGTAAGCGGTGCTCTTTTCCTTGCTGGGTATTATTGTACTACACGCACATTGTTTTGATAGTCACTTATTGCCTTGCAGTGCTCCAGGGGTCCTTCTGGCTGTTCCCGGTTCCAGACCTGACGGCTCACAACAAATCCTGTGGCCTCAAAGACTGCACAGACACTGAATATCTTGTTGTCTGTGTGGTACTTGGGGACGGAGGCTTACTAATCTACACGACCATCAAGACCAAGTCCGTAACAGACTGTGAAGCCTGCTTGGTCGTGCTGATTATGGATACCTCCGCCAGGGACCCTGTGACCGCTCTAATGCAGGCTGTCGCGGCCCTTAGGACCGACATGGCCGCCGCAACCACTGCCATTCACCATCGTCTCGACGCCTTACAAAGCGCACGCCAACCCCTGCCTATTGACGCCGAGTTCGGGGATCCCGACCCTCCGCTCCAGCCTGCCCCTACTCTGCCTCCTACTCCCATGCCTGTTCTACTCCCAACCCCTCTTCCCCTGGCAGCTCCAGAACGCTACCAAGGCGATCCCCGCAAATACCGCACGTTCATCAACCAATGCAAACTGCATTTTTTGTGCAGACCCCAGGCCTTCCCCGACTCCGTTACCAAGGCCGCCTTTCTTCTGTCCCACTTATCCGGTGTAGCCGCTACTTGGGCGAATCCGTTACTAGAGAACGACCATCCAGCCTTGTATGATTTCGAGCTACTAGTGTCCGAGATGGCGAAGGTGTTCGATACCCGATATAAGGCCCAATCACGAGACCTGGAACTCCTTGATCTATCACAGGGCAAGCTATCTTTGATTGAGTACATCACTCGTTTCAACCAGCTTGCAGCTGAAACATCCTGGCCAGAGCAGAAAAAGGCGATTGTCTACTATCGAGGGTTATGCAACCCCATGAAAGACGCCCTCGCGATGGTTCCGTCCCTTCCTTCTGTTTTCTCTGATCTTGTTGATCTCACTCTCCAGGTGGACGCCCGCAGAACCGAACGTAAAGCAGAGACGTTTACTTCTGGTCAGCTTTCTCCCGCTCAAACTGCCACTGGTGGTGAACCTATGCAAATTGGTGGCATCCGTAGTCCTATAACCTCAGTTGAGCGGGAACGCAGGAGAACCAGTAATGCCTGTTTTTACTGTGGGACTAGTGGGCATTATGTAAGAGAATGTCCACGTCGGCCAAAAAACAAAACTCTGGGTTTTCCGAAGGCTCGCCCTTGAGATCGGGGGTACCGGCGAGCCCTTCATTGACCCCCACTGGACCCGTATTTGGCCCTATTAGACCCATAGTCGTACAGGCACTGCTGAAACCCTCTAGGGAGGTCATGCATGCCGTATGCATCGTGATTGACTCAGGGGCCACTGGCTGTTTTCTTGACATCACTTTAGCCCAGCATCTCAATCTGCCCCTAGTTCAGAAACAACATCCTGAGCCTGTACAAGCGGTTGACGGCACCCCCCTTTCGTCTGGACCAATCAAACAGCAGACCGCCCCTCTAGAAGTGGTGATTCAGGACACCCATAAAGAAACCATGTCTTTCGACCTTATCACCACACCCCAGTTTGGTATCATACTGGGCATACCCTGGTTAAGGCAACACAACCCCTTGATCAATTGGGGCACTGGGCAGGTAACGTTTGAATCAGATGTATGTCAGCATTTCTGCTTAACAGAACCCGAGGTACTCACCTCTCCCGCCGCTATTCTTGGCGCCATGGCCTCTTCTCGAATTGAGGATGTTGATCCAACCACACCCACACATACCGTGGGGGCTGTTACAGCTGGTATTCCTGCTGATTACCACGATTATCTGCCGGTTTTTGATAAAGCCACGGCAGAAGGTCTCCCTCCGCATAGGCCTTATGACTGCCCCATAGACTTGATTCCCGAAGCGCCAATACCAAAGGGTAGGATTTACTCATTATCCCCTTCCGAAGAAACCGTTTTGAAGGACTATATACAACAAGCCCTACGGTTAGGCCACATTCGTCCCTCTTGTTCCCCAGCCGCCAGCCCTATCTTTTTTGTGCCTAAAAAGGAGGGTGACCTACGACCATGCATAGACTATAGACGGTTGAATGCCATCACTATAAAGAACAGGTATCCCATCCCGCTTATCTCCACCTTGCTTGATAGACTGACACGTGCGTCCATCTTCACTAAGTTGGATCTAAGGGGGGCATACAACTTGATCCGAATGCGCCATGGAGACGAATGGAAGACGGCGTTCTGCTCCCGACAAGGGTTATATGAGTATACAGTGATGCCTTTCGGGCTGTGTAACGCCCCTGCCACCTTCCAGCGTTTCGTCAATGAAGTCTTCTCTGACATTCTTGATGTCTATGTTGTTGTCTATCTGGATGACATACTAATATATTCTTCCTCCTTGGAAGAACATATCATGCATGTCAGAGAAGTCCTATCCCGTCTCAAGAACAATGCTTTATTCGCTAAACCTGAGAAGTGCTTGTTTCACTCGAAGGAAGTGGATTTCCTGGGTTTTCACATCACCCCCGGGGGTCTCTCCATGAATTCGTCGAAAGTTAGGGCCGTCATGGAATGGCCTGCCCCGATCAATGTTAAACAGCTCCAGTCTTTCCTTGGCTTCGCCAATTTTTACCGACGCTTTATCGCCGGTTTCTCGGCTATTGTTTCTCCCCTCACAGCCCTGACCAGCCCTCTTGTTCCGTTTAATTGGACTCCCGAACACCAAAAGGCATTTGAGGCACTGAAATCTAGGTTTGCCTCGGCTCCGGTCTTACAACACCCAGACCCAGAACTCCCGTTCATCCTAGAAGCAGACGCCTCCTCTTTCGCATTAGGGGCAGTTCTTTCCCAGTATTGTCCAACTACAGGCCGTCTCCATCCGGTAGCCTATCATTCCCGGAAATTCACTCCTGCCGAATCCCACTATACAGTTACCGAGAAGGAACTGTTAGCCATCAAGGATGCCCTCCAGACATGGCGACACCACCTCATCGGGGCAAAACACCAGACGGTGGTTTATTCTGATCATAAGAATCTGCAAGACCTAGCTACGCTGAAGTGTACAAACAGCAGGCATGTCCGCTGGCATCTCTTTCTTGCAGCATTTGATTTCGTGGTGAAACATAGGCCGGGTCTCTCCCACGGCAAGGCGGATGCACTCTCCCGGTCTCCTGGCGGGGATCCGTTACCTCTCTTTCCCGACACATTGTTAAAAAAGGGCCACGTCATCTGCGTTTGTACCCCATCCCCTCCTATGCTTACCACCATCAGACACTGGGTTTCCCAACACCCACACGCCTTAAATGAGTGGGATGTTCAACTACAGGAGGGGTTGCCTTTTATCCAAGGGAAACTATTTCTCCCGACCAGCGATGCACGCAATCACGCACTCGCTTGGTCTCATGATGCTGCAGTCAACGGGCACCCGGGGCAAAAACGCACTCTAGAACTCCTACAGCGGTGGTGCTGGTGGCCTTCAATGAGGAGAGACATAGAGAACTACGTCAGCACATGTTCGATATATGCTCAGTGCAAGTCATCTAGGGGGCGGCCTCTGGGACTGCTCCAACCACTACCAGTCCCGCCCAGGCCCTGGCACACGGTCTCTATGGACCTTATCACTGACCTACCCCGCAGACGAGGCTACGACACGATCTGGGTTATCGTTGACTCCTACACAAAGATGGCCCGCTTCATACCTTGTACGGGAATACCCTCAGCACCCACATTGGCCCGTTTGTTCTTTCAGTCCGTTTTCTGTCTGTTTGGTCTCCCGCAGGTCATTGTTTCGGACCGAGGGTCCCAGTTCACGTCTCGTTTCTGGCGTGCTCTCACTGGCATTTTGGGTATCGATTCACGCTTCTCCTCTGCCTATCATCCAGAAAGTGATGGGCAGACCGAGAGAGTGAACCAGGCCCTGGAACAGTATCTGCGCTGTCTTACCCTCCAGTACCAGGATTCCTGGTTTAACCTGCTCCATCTAGCTGAGTTTGCCTATAACAATTCCTGGCACTCGTCTACTGGTTTCTCCCCTTTCTATTCCTTGTACGGTCAGCATCCTCGTGCCCTTCCTCTTCCTGATTTCCCCTCCGCCACTCCTGCTGCTGACGCCTGCGCTCGTGACCTGGTCGCGATCCATGCCCAGACACTCACCCACCTGCGCGAGGCCCAGGCGGTGATGAAAACCAAGGCAGATAGGAGGCGGCTGGCGGCTCCTAAATATTGTGTGGGTGACCGGGTATGGCTCTCGACCCGCCATTTGCATATACCTGGCTGTCGTAAGCTGCTGCCTCGCTTTGTTGGTCCCTACAAGATTGCTAAAGTCCTGAATCCTGTGGCCTTGCGCCTTTCAGTTCCCCCTACCTGGCGGATTCACCCTGTTTTCCACACCTCCCTCCTCAAACCCTGTCTTGCTCCTACCCGTCTTAGTGCCCCTCCTGCTCCTGTTTCTGTGTCCTCTCCTGACGAGTACGAGGTCAGTGCCATTTTGGGTTCTCGTTTCCTCAGGGGTCGTCTTCAGTATCTTGTGGATTGGGTGGGTTATGGCCCTGAGGACCGCTCCTGGGTCCCTTCCCGAGACGTGCACGCCCCGGCCCTGGTTGCCCGTTTTCATAGGGACTTCCCATCTAGCCCACGGGGTCGTGGGCCTTTGAGGGGGGGCTCTGTCACGCTTTCTCCCGCACACCCTCTCCCTGCTCCCTCAGCACGCCAGGTCTCTGCCAGAATCCATCAGGGGATCCCGTTTATGCACTCTGGCAGTCGGAGACTGCATCATCTTACCCGCAATACCAGGACACTGTTTGGAACAGGGGTTTACCGGCCATCCCAGCGCTGGAAAGCACAATGGAGACTCCCACTGGCAGCCCGTAACAATCCACATCGTTTGCAACGATCCTCGCGTCACGTGAGAGGGCCAACACGATCACGCATCACGTGAGGGGGCAAGCACTACCAGGAGTCACGTGGAGACAACGCTTCCGCATCACGTGACACGCATCACGTGATTCCTCTCAAGGATTCAAATACGGCCAGGAACACGGAAGCGTTGCTTCACAGCTGAACTCTTTCAGTACTGTACGGCTCTTGTTCCTTGTTCCTTACTTTGAACCTTGCTCCTACGATTCTGTCACGACCTCGGATTTTGTCTACTGGATTGCCTTTGTCTAACCCTTGGCATTGTGAACTTTGGCTTGAACTCTATCACGACCTCGGATTTGTCTACTGGATTGATTTGTCTACTCCTCTGTCACCTTTGAACTTTGGCCTTGCATTTTTCTACGACCTCGGACTTGGATTTGGATTGCCTCACGGATTTCGTTGTGTTTTGGTATTCTTGGCCACCGGCCTCTGCAAGGCGTTCGCCTGGCTGCATAACCTGGATTGCCTCAAACCTCGGTGTGCGCCCATCCACAGTGTCTCGCACACTAAGCCCCGTCCAGGGCCCCACTATCCATCTGGGTGTCATTTCCTATACACTAGGTAAGCGGTGCTCTTTTCCTTGCTGGGTATTATTGTACTACACGCACATTGTTTTGATAGTCACTTATTGCCTTGCAGTGCTCCAGGGGTCCTTCTGGCTGTTCCCGGTTCCAGACCTGACGGCTCACAACAAATCCTGTGGCCTCAAAGACTGCACAGACACTGAATATCTTGTTGTCTGTGTGGTACTTGGGGACGGAGGCTTACTAATCTACACGACCATCAAGACCAAGTCCGTAACATATGCAAAGTTTTGAGCTATGTGGTATAGACACATGCTTTTCAGAGTGGTACTCCTGTTCGGATAGTATGTGTCCAGTAAAATGTTTTTTTAGAATGTCTTGGCTGTTGGGATCATTTCTGGCAATTGTTCCTATGTCCTCATATGATTTTAGCACTCTTTTTCTAGATTTTGCAGGACCAAGACTGAGCAATACTATGTTGTCTGATTTTCCATACAAAGCAGTGCCGGTTAAACGATCTGCTGCTTCATAGGCCCCCCATTCTCTATGAGACAGCATTTTTATCCCTAGGCTGTACAATTCCTGTGATAATATTTTGTCTGATGCTAGGTCATCCCAGAGGTCTTGAAGCTCTGTTTTTTCTGCTTTTGTTAAGTAGGCTGTAACATATCGTGCAACAGCAGTTGAACTGTCTGAAATATACTGCACATCTATGTTTGCATTCCATAAGAGGGCAATGATTGCATTGTAATCATTGATATATTTTGATTCTTCCCTTCTTTTTATGTAATACATGTTTTTAGGTGATTTACCTTTAACACTATGTCAAACTGAAGACATGAAGTTGTTTACTTCACCTGTTTCTGTAACTGGTCTAGGGAAACCAAAGCAGCATTTCGTTTAGTATTTATCTTTGTTTTTGTATTTACAGCGACAATATTTGCCACATTTGTGTCTTTAAAATTGTAAAATCTGCCCATGCAGCTCACTATGTGTCATTTGTGAAAGGATTTCACATGTGACATATTTTTGGATAAACTGCAAAACAGTGCTATCACTGCTGTGCCCAGATTTCGGAGTACCTTTGATCCATAACAGGATGTGAATATGTGGTGCTCCTCTCGCTTGATATTCTTTTCTCCAAAAGAAGTGTTGCACTTCTCCAAGGAGAGGAACAGTTGCATTGCAAATAAAGTGTAGCATTGCAATAAAACGATGATGGAAATATCTTGAGACATTAACTGGATCTAGAGAGCAAAGTTCTCCAGGTGTTAATATATCTATGTTGTTTTTGTTGCTGTTTGCTATGCGTAGGAACTCATGTCAATCTTCCCATGCATATTCTGCACAATTTAGCGTAACAAACCAAGTTGGTGGTCCAAGGTTTCTGATCATGCAACGCACGTCTCCGTGCCGTCTGAAACAGTATTCCTTTGTACCACGCATGTTTTCAAACAAATTTGTTATACTTGATTGTAAAACCTCATCTTTTTCTTGTACTTTAGCTGACATATTTTGAAAGTGCATTCCAGATTTAAGAATGTGTGCAACTCCATAACATAGTGTTGCTAATTCACTTTCATATAGTAGGTGGAATATGTATTCCACATTTTGCCTAAATCTGGGATCTTGCGAATACATTCGTAATGAGCGGTATTCTGATGCCCCAATCTGAGTGGGTCTATCATCGTATCTCCCACCTTTGCCAGTAGGAAATAGCAGTGGAAAAGCACGTAATTCTATAATTTTTTCCCAAATACTCATTGGTGACCTTTTGGTTTGTCGCATTTGGTAAGTTTCTAGTGCATCATCAATGCTTTCATTGGAATGCAATGGATGAATTGTGTAATGGTCCAAAAGAGTGGATAATGTAGCTGGATCCAGACATTTGAATTGCCCAGTTTCTTATGGCTCTTGAATTATTTCAGTTTTTTGCCTTAAGCTTTCATCCATATTTATTTCCTTGTAGTACTCATTGTTATCTTTTAGATATTGCAATGCATGTGTAACTTTGTGTAAGTCTACTAATTGTTGCCAATTATTTTTATCCTTTGTTGGTACTCCATTCACCAAGACTATTAAAGAATGGTCTATTGAACGTTCCACTCCTAGAGTGTGCACATTTTCTGTTAGATCTAATGGCAAGTAAACTACTTTGCCACAAATTCCTTTCACCAATTCAGAGGAAGGTAAATTTGCTGTTTTTGGATGAAGGCGTATAATTGCTTGAAATGGGTGAACTGTTTGAATTATTATGCTCTCATACAAATTGAGCTGTTGCAGGATTTTTGGTAATGGAAACAATTCCAAATTATTTGTAATTGCACGTGAAGGAGTGTGGTTGTTGTCTAATTTTGCAGTACAGTAACTGTAACATATTAGGCGTTCAGTAATTTCATATTTGCTTTCAGCTAAAAGATACAAAGCTAATTGAAACCACTTAGAGTCCTCATTGCTTTGTATTTTGTATGCTATGTCCACATTTTTTTGTTCCTTTTGTAAAACGTTCTGCGGCAGCATACACACATGGTTTGGTACTTCAGCCGATGACCTTTAAAATGTTAGTATTTCTTTTCTGTATGTGTGTAATAGAAGGTTGCTATGTGCAGAATTGTCGCTACTGTGCTCTAAAACTGTTCCATTTTCTACGTGGCTTTCACTTCCAAAATACTTTTTCTGAATACGGTCCATTTCTTCTTGTAAGTATTTGGGTGTACCATGCAGAAGAGTGGTATTTAAATTGCCTAATTCTGAAGCTGGACTTTTTGCACTGTATATTTTGTACACTAAATGTCTTACTTTGGAATGATGTACTGCTATTCTTTTGTTTGTTTGTTTGTTTATTTATTTGTTGTGCACACCGGACCCTCGAGTAGCAGGGCGCATTTTATATCATGGAAGGTACTTTTGCAAATAGGGCCAGAAATGCAGGCTAATGAATGTTCTTTTAGTCCTGTGACTTTCCACACTACACAAATATCCATATTTTGCAGCACTTTCATTTTACTTTTGTCTTTACCTTTTACATATTGATTAAGGAACTGACGTAAAGACTTGAAAGCTTTGTTTGGAATGGCACACATTGATGTGTACGGCCATTTGTATACTGACGGTGTGGTTCTGCTGAATCAAGAGCTAATTCTGAGTTTTCAGAAGACAGTTTTGTAAGCAGTGTTTCTTGTTCCATGATGGTAGTATTGATTTTCTCATAACCTCATCCACTGCTATGGATGGCAATTGTGTTTATTTTATTTTGTTTGTATGCTTCTTCATTAAAGTATGGCTCTGTGCTTGTTGTGTGACTCCATTCACCACCACAAATATGCAAAAAATTATTTTTGTTCACATACCGTTTATTGCTGAGTTTCATTTGTAGTTTGGTACTTAGTTTGTTAATGCTTTCATCCTTTTCAACACTAATATGAACAACTTCCTTTTGAGAAGGATGGCACTGTCCACGAGTGCTTGTAGAATTAACTTTCTAGAGTACGTTTTAAGGGGCGATGATGATTTTGGTCCTCTTCTTGGTACATTCTGAAGGACTCTGTGATGAAACATTTTTGCTAAAATACTTTTTTTACTATGGGTTATTCATACACTATCAGGATTATTAGGAACATTGTTAGCTGTACTGGCAGCCATTTTTTTGACAACATTTCTGTGTTTTGTGACACTTTTTGATGGAGGAGGTACAGTTTCAGTAGTTGAGACTTCTTTTACTATGTTACCCAACTGCATTAGGTGGTTTGTACCAAGATTCTCCACTAACTCTACAACAGGTGGATGCTTATATTGGGCACATTTATTTTTATTTGCTCTAATTCTGCGTTCCTTTCTATGGAGCTGCTTTTTTGTAGGCATTCTTGGTGTCTGTTGAGAAAAAAATATATACTTTGGTCTGTTGTCCAATGTGTGTGTGCTGTATGCATGTGTGCATAAGTGTGATGGGGCAGCTTTTTGGCATGGTGTGTCAACGCACAGTGACCTCTAACTGTCATTTGGTAAGGCTACTTTACTGTTTGTATACCAGTACAATGTTCTTTACATGAGAGTAGAAAGTGCCCTTCTTGTGGCAAGACCCATTATTAATAACCGAAATGCCAAATACTTGCTACCACAACTTACTTTCACAATCTAACCTTCTAAGGATTCCCTATGTTATTTCAGTACCAAACACACAGGGATTTGTCAGCCATTCCACCTGTTATTCTTTGTTCAATAAATGGATATTTGTAGGTAGAATGGTTTACAAATGAATGCTTGCTTTGGTGCCCAAAACAAAGAAATAATCCACGCAGGCTCTTTAAGAACTAGTAACAATATCAAGGTTGTACTGTACTTACTTCTTTGTACAAGATGAGCAGGTTTCTTTGGATATGTCATCTGCAGTGTAGATGCTGTTGATTCTCAGGAAAGTAGTCTTCACTGTGAATTAAAAAAACAATATCAATTACTTTGTGTGTTTGCAGCGGTCACGATACTGCAGAATTTACTTTTACTTCTCTCGTCAGAGGATTTAACTTTCATATTTGAACCCAGTCCACAAGCGCATTTTACTTCTCTCTATGCAGTCTTTCCATACTACTTTCAATATGGTACTTGTAAGTCCTTCAAAATAACTACATTTTTTAAGGGTTTGGAAATGCCTTGTTCTTAACAAGATGTAGTATGCATAGGCGAGAGGTTTGTAAGGGATAGGGCAAAGTACTAGATGGGCAAACATTTTGTACTTGTTAATGAAAAGCACAATGTCCAAAAATCGGGAGACCCTCCGAAGGACATGTGAGCACCACAATCAGGAGCGATTACTACTCTCATGCGATCACATTGCAAGTAGCATTACTGTAGGCAGTATAGAGTACAGAGCTCCGACATTTTCACTTACAAAATTGAGATCTACCCTAAATTCTACTTCTCAACTCACACGCTTTTGGCGGGTGTTACCCACCTTGTAAAGGGCAGACTCACCCGCCAAGCCTCCTGCACAGCCATTCAATCCAATGGACGTCTGACCCACCAAAAACAAAATCGTCTGAATCCACCCGCCTTTAAGAAAAAAATGGGCATGCTTGCAACGTATGTACAGGTTATGCAGAGGATAGTAAGTGGTCATGCGATTTGTTAATGCCAAATCGGCATTGTTGCACTTTAAAAGGGGGAGCGTTGTTATGTGTTCCCTATGGAAATTTACTGCCATTATTTGGTCTATTTTACATCATAAGGGTTCCACATTCACTCTGATTAAAATGTACATACCTGTACTCTATACTGATGCATGTGCACATGCATGGAGCTGTACGTAGAAATTCGCAATCTTTGCACAGTCACTTCTGAAGTAGGTGCTTTGCAATGGTATGCGAATTTCATTAAGAATCATCGGCAGTAATTTTGAAGTGCGCAATGTTGATGACGGAGTTAAAATTAGCGATGTTCTATGTGATTGGTGGATGATTGTGGATGATTGTGCGCCCACTTAGTTGTGTCCAATGAGGGACTCGTTTTGCTACCGTTGTAGAAAGGGTGGAAGGACTGGGTAAGAGTTACGTGCCACACGTAGGCAACGCTTGTCCGCTGGTAGGGCGTGTCACATATGGGTTTCTACAGCAAATCCTGCATGGCAAAATGACTGTAGGAATCAGCCAATCAGATGTTCACATTAGTCTTTTGTGTCGAAAGACGGTGCGCACACTGAAAATGGCAGAGGAGCAGAGCGTCAGGGTTTTGCTGCTTGGAGACATTTTTATGCAAAGCTTACAACACTATGCCGAGAGTAGGCATGTGGCACACCATTTCGATGTGTGAGGAGTGGAGGTGGTGTGGAGCGCTGACACAAATGCCAATGCTGTGGCAATTCTGCAAGTTTGCAGAACATGCGTCAAATGACCACTCCTCATGTGGTAATTTTGCACTACGGTGCTTGCCACTTGGGCTACCTGACTTCACGTACTTTGTTGGCAAATTTGGCACAGTTGGTTGAAGCACTCATGACCATCTTCCCAACATCGAAATTTATTTTTTCTGCTTTACTCCCGAGAGTGCAATGGAACAACACTTCTGTTTTCTGTCCAGATCAAAGCATCGTGAGGTGCATCATCAATCGCGGCATGCGTGCATTCATGCTATGAGTTGGTATGTTTTTTTTGTAGCCACGATAACATTGCTGCAAGCAATGCACACTACTTTGAAGCAGATGGTGTTGCGCTATCATCTTTGGGAAATGCAATGTTTTTTTGGAATTTATGACTTGCTTTAGAGAACGTTCTGTAATGTTTGAACGAGTAAATCAAGGACAAAAAATACAAAACAATACATAAAATACCACATATCTGTACGATATGTGGCCAAAAACAAAAAAAACAGCTCTTTCAGAGCCTACTTTAAAGGGGAAAAAGGGGAATAGTACTTTAATGTACAGTCGTCACGCTGTGATCCTGTGCATGTCCGCGAACATGGCGGTACTAAGCAGCCAGCATATATCGCCACCGGGAATTGAAGGGTGGAGCCGCATGTAAATGAGAATGAGTGGAGCTAGGGATTGGTCCATAAAGTTCAGTAGGTGTGTTCTGACCGACGTACTTTAGTAAGACCGTCTTCTCCCTCACAGGACACCACACAGCCATTGCTTTCCATGCTCAAAAGCAGATTATCTGGATTGTGGGAGACTCATGGATACATTGGTTGAAGGTGCATGCAGAAAGCTGAAGTTCATCTACAAATCTTGGATTTCCACATGCGGATGTCCACTTTCAAGGCGTGCCTGGCATGAGATGGGTGTTTGTGTTACTTTACAGACAGAGCGTCCTCCAGATATACTCATCATTCATTGTGGAGGAAACAGTTTAGGCCATCTATCTGGCATTTCTTTACAATTTGCCATGAAGGAAGGACTCCCGAAGCTCATGGACATGTTTCCAAATTGTCAAATACTTTTTTCCCGTATTGCCCAAAGACAAAAATGGTTGCGTTCTTCAGCATTTGGTCCACAAATGGAGAAAGCGAGACGCAATGCGAATAAGGCTTTGTGTGCCTTTTTTAGAGATGTTGGCATGTGCTCTTTCCACATTGAAAACATTTTGTTTAGTAGCAGTTTCATTTTCTGCAGAGATGGAGTCCACCTCACATATGCTGGTAATGAGATTTTTCTTCGAAATGTGCAAAATGCATTGCGCCCTCTTTTGCAATCACACTAACCTATCTGACAATCCGTTTTCCCCATTCCACTGTTTTTGACCCATACAACACACCACCAAGAGGCTTTTTTCAGAGTCACCACTTACTCCCAACGTACACTTTATTACGTTTGCGCCACTTGCACCCTCCCTTTTACCCCCTCTACGACTGTCCGCAAACATTTGCTGAACTTCACTGGGGTCTACGGCCTTCACTTCATAGTTCTATTGTTACACTGAGAAAGGCGGCTCTGAAAAGAGCCTTTTGTGTCATTTATGTGGTTTTTACGTTCAGTAATTACCCGTACCCGCCACACTAGGAGAAGAGGTGAAAGGAGGGTAAGGAAGGGCCACCAGCCACAGGGATAAGAAAGGGCAACTCAATAGACAAATATGACGGGTGATCTCTATTTAGGTAAGGAGCAAATCTTCTGGTGCTCGGTGACTGTAGCCTCAAAAGCACTTCGAAAACTCTCCCCCGTGCAGAGTACTGCATCACAATACGCGCACACTACTGTCACCTTTGAAAGGTAAGGGTCCACAGCATTGCAAATGGCTTGTAAAGCAGCTGGAGGAAGGCGCTCCCCCACAGGAGTGTCTCTTGTGGTGGGAGGAGCAGATTCCGAGGATGCTGTGGAGGAACTCAAACGACTACGCTCCTCTAATGGCACCACCTTGCGAATGTCCGCAGTGTGGAACGAAGTGAGGTGTCACTTCATGGTTGTCCTACCAAAACTGTACGCTCCAAATCTCCCGCGACTCAACACCACATCGCAATGGTTACACTTCACCAGGTTCGCACGTGGTTTTGGTACGTTTCCATAAATGGAAAACAACTGCCACACCCACGACTCCCGCCGAGTGCTCCTAGTGCAGAGTTCCTCCACTTCATTCTCTTCCTCCTCTTCTTCCTCAATCTCTACATCCTCACCCATATATCTCTCTGCAGGCCCTTGGTGAGGTGGTGATGGTGGTGGGTTTGGGGGTGGTGCAGAGGCTAATAACCGAACAGCAGCCATGGAAGCCAAACCGATTAGTTTCCTTTTCGTCACTACAGCAGTAAAGGCAATTCACCTCTATCTACTATAGCTAGAAGGACAATGAAGATGCGCTCGGGGTGTGGCCTTTTGAAGGGGTGCAGGGGTGTGCCTCGCAACCGTCTTCATCCCTACAAAGTGGTACACACATTTTACACAGGAACTCCTGAGGTGGTCTATTGTTTGGGATGTGTCAATTTACATTTTTACACTCCTCAATAGTTTGCCTTGTGTCTACAAGTTTATTTTTAGTGTTGCAGAAGCACACAAACAGCGGAAACTAGTCCCCACGGGCAGCATAAGTGTGGTCACAAGCTGACGTCCTCAACACATCCGCCCCCTTAATGAAAGTCCACTGGATAGCAAATGCAAAGAATCAAACATGCGCATGCGCACAAATGTCCTACGGCCAGTGTTCTGGTTCTCAAACTACTTCAAAGTGCGACACAAGTGAGACGGACAGTTAGGAAATGGCGCAATATTGGCAATCCTTTTGTTTGCAGTGTGCATGTGCATGCATGCAATGTTCACTGCACAGGCAGTTCCAGTGTCCTTAGGACAACTCCATTTTGTATGCCTAGGAACGTGCCGGCCACCGTGCCTGTTCTAAGGATGGCACCATTTTGACTGTGCCCAATATGGACCGCTATACTGTCCTTCACACACTCCCTTTTTACTTATTTACACCCATTCCGGACAACTTGTGTGTTCTACGACCATGTATTATCTCATTTGCAAGCGGTATGCCGAGGTGGTGTATCCTTTAGACACCCCTTTCTGTTTCTGTACGACCTTTTTGCAAAGATGGTGCGGTCTCACATCACATCCGTCTTACTTGGCATTAGACAGCACCCACATTCCATTGCTTGCGGATAGGTTGAACAGGCGCGCAGTTCGCGAACATTTTACGTCTTTTAAAAAAAAACTTTTACACACAAACTCTTTCTCTACAACTACTGTACAGAACCATTTACTACACACATACACACATCAATCTAAAGAAACAGCGGGGGAAGCGGACACTGAAACAAATATGGGGGAATTTGGATTTAAAACAGGTTGGTTATGAGGGGAAGATTTGTGAGGGGAAGAAGGGATGGATACTTTGTCGAAACGTCTATTTTCCTCTGGCAGGTTTGGGAATGGTTCACTAGGGAATGGAGAAGCCGGGCAGGTGCAGGTGGGGCAATGGTACCAAACCTTTCCTCTCACACAGTCCTCCACAAACTCCCGTAAACTTTGAAAATTGACATTCAACATGTCCATTTTCTGCTCTATCCTTTTTATCCTGTCTTCTTCTAAGCAACCATAACTCGCATCATCTACGTTCATTGCTAAGACTAACACCCAGGACATCAAAGATGACATCACAAATATCATTGCTGACATCACTGATGACATCACATGTGTGCCTCACTTATTTTGGTGCCTTGAAAAATGTAGGCTAGGTGGTTTTATTCACTGACCAGCACAATATGAAAATTGAAAAGGTGCTCTAAACCAAACCGTTACCCTTGTCATGTGTTTTTAAAGTACTTTCCTTAGGGTCTGGTGTCAGCTCATGATGCACATGCATGGGGCAATGGCAGGCCTCAAACACACAATTAATTTGTATACAGGAAGATAAACTGTGGGATGCTGCTAGTTCTTTCTGCCTTACTTCAGTTTCCCTGTATGTGCCGCTCAGTTATATGCATTGGGTCGTCATATGTACTGTTTGTTTTAGCACAAGTCTGTATTAACTCTAGATTTGTGATCTAGTTATTACATGTGTCACATTACACAATCACCCCTGACATCTTGCTACCAACATAATAGAAAGAACCCCTTATAGGTGGGGACTTTTTAGGAATATTATTTTCACATGTGATGTCATCAGTGATGTCAGCAATGATATTTGTGATGTCATCTTTGATGTCCCGGGTGTTAGTCTTAGCAATGCACGTAGATGGTGCGAGTTATGGTTGCTTAGCTTACTATAATGGGGGAATGTGCAGTGGTGTTTGGTTGCACTGTGAAGTATAACATTCCCTTAGTGACATTTTTTTACTGAATGCACATATATATGTATGGCTGGGAAGGAAAAGAAAGGGGCTAAGCAAGTGATGTTGTCACTGATGTCAGCATTGACATTTGAGATGACATCTTACATGGTCTCGGTGTTGGTGTTAGCAGTGCACAGGGGTGATGGCAGGGGTAGGGGCTTAGTTTACCATAACTGGCAAATTTTAGGGGTTTTTCGGTTTAAATTTAAAGCATTAGTGAAGTTTACAGGTTTTTGTTAGGGCAACTTAACCATGACGTCCCCTCAACAAAGTTTTTTTTGTTTTTTTTGTAGTGAATAAATATATATATATATATATTTCAAAAGAAGGAGGAAAAGGTGAACCGCACTCCCGCAGGCACAAAAACAGGTGCCAAGTTCAAAAATGGTCGGACAAAACACACCGGACACAGTAGAAAAATTACTGATGTCTTTAATGTTTTACAAAATTTTTAAAAAATGCATTGTGCAGAAACAAATGCACAACACATGAGCAGCACATAGAAACAAAACAACAACAGGACGCCTAGGTATAGCAGCCTGCAAACAACGCGTTTCGCGCTATACTGAGCGCTTGATCACGTATATATATGAGTGAGTGAGTGACCTTTGGATGATTCCACTAGGTATTTTAGCAGAGCTGCACCAGAAAAAGGAAGGCTATTCCAGTGTGGCCCAGCTGAAAAGCAACCGAATTATAGAGGTGAATCAAGAAGGGCGAGGCTGGATCAGCCCCGAGAAGCCAAGGCCGCTCTAGCTGGAATGATCAAACAGTAGCTACAAACGTGTGAAAGAACAAACTCCTGTTCAGAAGACGTCAGAGGATTCATTATATAATAATATTTTAAATATACTAGAGCTCGAAATCATGGTCTCCAGTCACGTGGATGGCTGAAAATGGGCAAGTGTGACGAACTACACCTATGCAAGGAGACACAGCATGCTACACTCCCTCGTATTCTCAAGAGCAAGGAACAATTCCAAGGCCGAGTTCAAAGCCTTAATTGATGTGCAGACCACAAAGATGATGATAGATGATTTGATAATTGGTGGGAAGCTATGGTCAAGACCAACCCATCGGCACCTGGAGGCCAGCCTGCATTCTGCTGGCATAGGTGGAAAAGTACTGACGGTTGTAAGGGTGCGAACTAATTATAGAGGGCCACATAGTAAAGAGCCCTATAGTTTGTGTAACCAATGGGATAACGTTTATTTTTTAAAAAAATTAATTTTATTGGTTTAAATTCAAACCTTTAAAATCTTACACAAAACAACACAGTCGACACAAACAATCGCATCATCCTCCCTCCCCACCTCCATTGTCATGTTATTCCGGCTTATTCAACATAAATGAGTCATCTTAGTTTTGTTTAGGATCTTCAGTCTGTGGCTGATCGAACAAATGTAATCTTTCTTCAATTGAGGCCAAAAAAGAAGTCAAAGGCATAATTAGCTTCATCTCAGAGCCATTCCACATTCTCATCCACAATACTTCCGCACACACGGTCGGATGATCATCACTCCACCGGCCCAGATTAATTGATCTTACATCTTTCAATTTGGGGCAGAATAGCACAAGATGTTTAAGTGATTCAACTTCTTTGTCACAAAAACGGCAAGAGAGATTCGATCCTAAGTTACATGACCAGTGGCTGAGCCGCCCTTTGGTTTTAAAAGCGTTTAAACGGAACACCATGAAGAGTCTGCGGGCTTTCGAATTTGGAAATAAATGCAGATATTTTTGGAGTACATTAAAGCCTCTTGCTTCAGCAGGTGAGTCTTTCATTGCACTAGCAGAATAACGCTCGCTACACGTAGTCACCCAATCGGCTCGCCAGATCTTCACTTTTGCTGCCGTAGGATTTGAGTGGAGAGTTTCCAAGCTGATGTTGTATGCTAGCAAGAGATCTTCACAACGTTTCACCCATAGGGAGAAAATGTCCAAACCACTCGAAGATGCATTATGCAGTATTTGAAACTGTAGGATTCCTTCCTCCGCTCTGGATTTCCAGAATAAGGCCAATTGGTTCCAGCTGATCCAGGCATGCAATGAAGTTAAGGCCAATTCATACCTTATACAGGCTGTCAAAATTCCCATTGGTAAACTCACAGCTTTGGTCCAGAACATATGTTCTAGCGATGCCCAATGATTGAACGAGTATCCAAAAGCATTTTCTGCGCCGTATGTCAAGATAGGCAATACTTTCTGTTCATAGAAGTTTTGCAGGGGTCGCATTGAGAATCGTCCAAACTTTCTATGTAACAGTAGACCCTGACATGCTAACTGGCCACATTTCCTCCTAAAATCGACTATCCAAGGGTCATCACAGATGCTCGAGTTCAATATCATTCCCAAGTACTTTAAGCTTTTTGATATCCGCAGTTGATCTTAACCAAGTTTCCACACAAACTTTGATTCCCTTGTCTTTTGTGTTGCTCTTAAGTTCTGGAATACCAGTATTTTGGTCTTTACTGCGTTGATTTTTAGATTGTTCGTGTTCACATACCTTTGGACTGCCTCAAGTTTACTCTGATCGGGGTTAAATCTAAGATAACTAAATCGTCAGCATACAACAACCAGTTTATCTGAGATAGTGGAATTTAGGTGGAAACGCCCTCACTGAGTTTATTGCAACGCCGATGTCTGAGATGAAAAGACTAAAGACTGCAGCTGCCAACGGGCAACCCTGTTTGACCCCCTTGTACGTCTTGATTTGTGTAGACAAAGACCCCGATTGGTCTAAACGAATTGCGATAGACGTATTTGTGTGAAGCTCTTTAATGGCCTTTAATAAGCCTGCTACAAAGGCAAGATAGACTTTCGTATTTGCTCGCAAAGCTTCCATTTTCAGTATATTTAGGACCAGCAGGTTCAAAGAGCAGCCAACATATTTCACGAATCCTGCCTGTCTTTCATCCACTCTTTTAACTGACCGGGCCCAATTAGTCTGTTTTCTTTGGAGCAAGGAGGCATAAATCTTGCCTAATACATCGAGCACTGCCACCGGGCGGTAATTTTTCGGTGACATTCTGTTGCCTTTCTTGAAGATTGGAACAATTATTCCTGTTTTCCATGAGCTTGGCGACTGTTGATGCATATTGATTCTTGCAAATAGGTCGAAGCATAAATCATTCCAGAGTTCAGGGCACTGTTTGATCATGAAATTCGACAACCCATCGGGGCCAGGAGCCCTAGAGTTTTTAGCTCTCATGATAGCTTCTCGAATGTCATCCCTCGCAAAATGTAAGTCCCATGCTTTTGAATCTTGTGCCGGAGAATTGGAAGCAGGTTTTTTAAAGTATAATGATGTAAAATGCTGTACCCATTAAATTTAAGGTACCAAGCACACTTGTAAGGCCTTCTGCAGCATTTCCATGCGATTGATGATTCACCAAAACTCCCCACTGTTCTTGTTTATTAGGGTCTTCAGCATGGCCTCAGCATCTTTTTGGTTTAGTAGAAATGTATGACTTTTGATCCAGTTTTTATAAGATTGCTTAGTCACTCTGTTTCTTGTTGATATTATTTCGCTCTTAGGCCTTTGGTTGTTTTTCCGAATTTCGGCTCTCATCATTCTTTTCCGCTGCATCAACGGCCCTCATTACAACTCAGGCGTTAATGGTTAACGCCGTTGTTAACCCTTAACGCCTGATTCCAATTTTAACGCCTGCTTTTAGCAGGCATTAAAATCCATGGCGCTAAACAGCCTTGGTGCTAATTACGGCACCGTAATTTACGGTGCCGTAATTAGCGCCTTCCCCACTCCCATTATGCCCTATGGGGCAAAAATGGGAATGGGGAAGGGTAAATGGGAAATGGGGATTTACCGCCCCACTCACCTTGGAATGGGGCGGTAAATCCGCCATCCACCATGGTGTAAACATAGTTTACACCATGGTGGTAAAGTTGGTGTACTTACCGCCTGGGTCGTAATGACCTCCAACGTCAAGTCGAAACAATGCTTTTTCTGAAACAACCAATTATCCAGCCCAATGTTTTTTGCTTTGAACTGAGACAGTAGGGAAACATATTCAATCTCCTCCGGAATCAGCTGAAATTCGGTGCATATCGTCTGCACGTCCCGTTCATCCAGCCTCACTCTTAAGCAGTTTGATTCCATCAAGACTTTTGCTCCCCATTTCCGACTTTGCTCAAGTACAGATACTTGAAATGTTTGCTCCAACATGTTGTGATCGCTCTTTTCCATTCCACGAACTTTCAATGAATTAACCCTTGCATGCATAGAGTCCTATATGAAGATATAATCAATAGTTGACGATTGGCCTTCCCGATGCCACGTGGACTTTGCCGGGATGTCCCCTTGTGTACAGCCATTTAACCTTGAAAGACCTCTTGCGTTCAACTCTTCCAACCAATCTTTGGCCAGATGTACTTTAGCGGGATTCTGTGGTTTAAAAAAATCAATGTTTAAATCACCACATACTATCATTCCAACCCCTCTGCTTGATTCTATCAGGTTGTTGATGATTGATGTTACTCGATCAATAAAGGGATACGTCCCTGTCCATTGTTGATTCCAGTACAGATTTATGACTTGGATCATGTCCAGAACATTTATGATATGATATGATATGATATGGCATTTGTAACGCGCCTATACACAGGTGTTTTAAGGCGCGACGAGGCAGGGAGGGGAGGAAACAAGGGGAGACAGACAACGATCCTACTAGGCCAGGTGTCATTCAGATCGCGCAAGTGCAGGGGTGGGGGAGGGGGAAAAGTGCAAGGGGAAGGGGAGGGGGGGAAGTGCAGTACAAGATAAGTGGCGTAAAGTAATAAATAAATAGGGCCAGCTGGTGGCAAGTGCAAGGTAAGTGCAGAACAAGTGCTGGAAAAAGGGGGGGGGGGCTGTAGGGATACAGAGACAGTCCCGAAGTGCAGAGGGGTTCCAGGGCATCAGTGCAAGTGGAGAGTGGCTGGGCCCAGGACCGAGGCCGTTAAGAGTGGTCCAGTTGCAGAATCAGTGCAGTTTCAGTGAAGAATATTAGCTGTTCAGCAGGGGAGAGGGAGAGAGAAAGCAGAGGCAAAGAGGAAGGTTTTGAGGTGCTTCCGGAACCGGAGATGGTTCTCCTCAAGTTTCAGGGAGGCAGGAAGGCTGTTCCAGAGGGAGGCCCCTGCCGCCGAGAGAGATCTACCCCCAGCTCGTTGCTTCGAGAAGCGGCTGACCCTGAGGGAGTTGGAGGCGGATGAGCGAAGGGCTCGGGAAGGAAGATATTTGGGAAGAGAGAGTTGAAGGTATTTAGGACCAAGGCCCCAGAAGGCCTTGTGGACAATGCAGAGGGTTTTGAACTTTATCCTCGCAGCCACTGGGAGCCAGTGTAGAGATTTCAATCCTGGAGAGATACAGTCCCTGGGCTTGAGGCCAAGGACAAGTCTCGCAGTTCTGTTCTGTATGAGTTGCAGAGGGCGGAGAGTGGAGGCAGGCAGATTAAGGTAGAGGCTGTTACAGTAATCCAGCTTCGAGAGAACCAGGGCTCGGGAGACAGTGAGCTTCTGGGGGAAGGAGAGGAAGGGAAGAATACCTCTGAGGAGGTGCAGCTGGTAGTGTGACTTCTTAGCGACGTCAGAAATATGAGGAGAGAAGGAGAGTGTGGAGTCGAAGATGACCCCAAGGTTTTTTGCATTGCAGGTAGGAGCAGAGAGGGGGCCAAGGGAGGCAGGCCAGAGAGCTGCAGGGAAGGAGGGAGTGGGTGTACTGATGAGTAGAATCTCAGTCTTACTGGCATTAAGGCAGAGGTCATTGGCGGCACACCATTCCTGGATAGCAGACAGACAGTCAGAGATGAGGGAAGGAGAGGGGGAGGCTGAGGGTAGCCTGAAAATGAGCTGGGTATCGTCCGCATAGCACTGGAAATTAGGGCAGAGAGCGGCGATGCGGTGGGCAAGGAGTGCCAGATACTGGTTGAACAGCCAGGGAGAGAGATTAGATCCCTGGGGGACACCACAGGTGGAGAAAAAGATGTCGGAGAGGAAGGACCCCAGTTGGACCTGGGAGGGTCGATTTGAAAGGAAAGAGGTCAGCCACGCCAGAGCCTGACCAGTGATACCCAGGTTTTCACGGAGACGGTTGATCAGGATGGCATGGTTGACAGTGTCAAAGGCAGAGGAGAGATCGAGCAGAATGAGAACACACGGAGTGTTGGAATCGAGGTTCAAGAGCAGGTCTTCACGGATGTTCAGGAGAGCAGTTTCCGTGCTTCTGGCAGCTCTGAAACCAGATTGATGGTCATGAAGACTACCAACAGATTCAGCATGGAGGTTAAGCTGGGAGATGGCCAGTTTCTCCAGGAGCTTGCCCAGGAAGGGAGTGATGGAGATAGGGCGATAGTTAGCCGGGCAGGAGGGGTCGGAAGAGGGTTTCTTGAGAAGAGGGTGCACAAGGGAGTGCTTGAGGGGGGAAGGGAAGACTCCAGAGGCGAAGGAGTGGTTGCAAAAGTCAGCCAGGGCAGGAGCCAGGGAGTCGATGTGGTCCTTGATAGTTTTGGAGGAACAGGGGTGAACCTGTTTAGACGAGACTTTCATAGATCGGACTTGTCTGGAAACCTCGTCAGCAGAGAAAAGTGGAAAGGCAGAGAAAGAGGGAGGAGGGGTGACTGCGGAAGGGCCAGAGGAAGAGCCGGGAAGGGAGGGAGGTGAAAGGAGGAGAGCGAGGACAGGATGTCCTGAGTTTTAGAGATGAAGTGAGAGGCCAATGCAGTGCAGAGGGCCTGGGAGGGGACAGGAGAGATAGAGACTGCAACAGGGTTGGCCAGCTCCTTGCAGATTTTAAAGAGTTCGGCGGAGTTGTTAGATGCCGCAGAGATGCGGGCTTGGATAAGGGCTCTCTTCTTGGTGAGAACGGAGAGCCGATACTGCCTTTGGAGCAGGCGGCAGGCCAGTTTGTCAGAGGATGAACATGAAGCACGCCATTTCCTCTCTGCAACCCTGCACTTGCGTTTTAGGGTGGCGAGATCCGAGTCATACCAGGAGTTACATTTGGCTTTGGGCTTCAGGCGGATTCTCATGACGGGGGCAAGGATATCAAGAGTAACAGATATAGCAGAGTGGAGCATGGAGAGGGCTGTGTCAGGGTGGGAGTCAGCCGAAGGGGCGGGGGGGCGAGAAGGTAGCAGCGAAAGCCTCAACTGACACACGCTTCATGGGTCGGATGACCGAGAAGGTGGGTGGCAGTGAAGAGGGTGGCTTTGCCTGTGGGGTAGGGAGGGTGAGGTGGGAGGATAGGAGAAAGTGATCACTCCAGGAGAGAGGAGTGGAGAGAGGGACGGAGAGGGGAAGGTCAGAAGAGATCAGAGCATCAAGAGTGTGCCCAGCAGAGTGAGTAGACCCAGACGGGAGAATAGAGAGTGAGAGAGAGTCGCAGAGGTCACGAAAGAGAGCAGTGGGGGGACTGGAGGCATCAAGGTGGATGTTGAAGTCACCAAGAAAGAGGAGTTGAGTGGTTGAGGACAGGAGTGAGGAGGAGAGGTCAGCCCACTCAGAGAGGAAGGAGGAAATTTGACCAGGTGGCCGATAGATAGTAGCCACGGTAAGGGAATGGCTAGGAGAGAGAGAGAGTCGGCAGACAAGACATTCAAAAGAGGAGTAGGTCTGCGTAGGAGTGACAGTGGCAGGAATCCACTCAGGGAAGATAAGGGCAACACCACCCCCTGCACGGTTAGGCCTGGGCATGGAGAGGATCTTGTAACCGTCAGGTAGGAGTGTGTCAAAGCTGGTGGCAGAGCTGGCTGTGAACCATGTCTCAGTGAGCGAGGCATTGGTTTTACCTATCTCGCAAACTTGAATATAAGGCGTATGGTTCTTTGACTTTAACAAGCGATAGCCTGAAGACCGTTTGATCATAGTTAAAAGGCCAGCTCTAGGACGCCCCTTTTCTGCCTTAATAGTCGGATGCAATGCACATTCGAATTCAGAGATCACTGGCATTTCACACATCCATGTCTCTTGAAGACAAACTAATTCAAGCTCATGAAGCCAGTCGTTGTTTAACAAGTGCATAAAACCGTGCGTATTCCATGAGGCAAAGGAACAGAGCTGAATCTCGCTGGCCTTCGGGCATTAGCTGTTAGATTTCGCATTCAACGCCATGGCCAGCCAATTCCAGTCTTCGATATTTTCTTTACCCATTAGGCTACTTGTTAGTTTGGGAACACACTCATTAACTGATCTGTCACTATTTATAGTAATTTTGATTTTCTTCATAGGACTGGTTCTGTACACCACCTCCTGCTTGACTGTCATCACGTTTTGGATTGCGGGTACTGAGTGCCCTACTTTGTGGGCCTGCTCACTCCGACAAAGCTGTCCCTTCAAGCTTTGTTCCGTTGGCACAGGTTTTTGTGAGCTCTCGATGAAGCTTAGGTTTGTCTTTTGAGTATCCCGAGTTGCGCTCAGTACAGCATTCGGCTCCCATTTTTTGTACCTTTCGCGTTCCATTATTTTATAGGTATCAAACCCCAGGGACAATTACTCTTCACCTGCTTCCAATATTACATTTGCAAATATGCTGGAGTTGACATGCAGGATCACCTTGTCATTACATGATTCATCGGGAAATTCAACGATATTTAGGTCTTTAGAACCTAACGATCGTAGGCGAGGTACATGATGAAGCAGTCTTAACACATTTGATCGATTCAAAATTAAATTGTCACCAGACTCTAGTCTCTCCAGCATCAATTTGATCGTCACAGTAGAATCCAAAGAGCGAACTGGTTCATGTCTTTCCTTACTGAACTGTTTTTTTCTCAGCTGCTTCCGGCTGATGGTAGTCGGCTTTCTTTGTATTGGATACACCAGCAGCCACCGAAGCCACCACAGGCTCCACATATTTGCCTTCAGAGTTCATGTCATTCAGAGGAAAACTGGCGCGTGCCACCACTCACTCGGTGTTCTGCTTGAGAGCATGTCATCAAGCGTTTCCTTTTTTGTTGTAGAGTGATGAATTCGGGACTTGCTGGTAACGGATCCCTGTTGTTAGCCACTACTTCGGGCGGCACTATAGAACAAATCCTACCTCCAGTTGCTGGTGTTATATTGTTTAAAGTGGCTTGCGGCTCCTTCGGCCTAGACAGTTTATGGATCAATGTTCCTGCATCAACGTTCTTAGGATCACTCTTTTCACTCTGTCTGGGGGGAAAGGTAACCGTTTTTATGATAATCGAAGCATCAAGAGGTACATCCGCTGATTCGCATTCCTCGTCGACAAGGTCTTCGTAGACTGATAATTCCAATAGCTCATCATGATCAGCTAATGTGGAATCACAAGGAAGGGCATTGGCTACTTGTAAATTATTTTTTGCCGAATCTACTTTAACCTTTTTGGTCTCCTTAGTTGTTTCACCTAATTTCAGTCGAGCTGTAATTGCTTTGTCAACAAATTGTAACATATTAATATTGCGAAGAAATTTCCGAGCCCCTCTTTGTTGAGTCTTTTTCCGGGCAGGCATGTTCTTTTGCTTTTTGGTTAGGGGTGGGTTGCGTTTTTTTAACCTCCCCATTTGTTTTTTGTTGCTATTCAGCATCTAGTCCTCCAAAAATAGGGAACAAGCCTGCAGGTTTTACACTCGCAACAAACACTTCTTCATGTCCTGCGGTTTGGCCCCCCGCTTGTATTTGGACAGATGAGCCAGACGCACTTTGGCAATCCAACAAGGCAGCGTTTGTTGAATGTCTGGTTTGCAAGAAAGCTGTGTGGAACAAAGTTTCAAGTATATTGACTTGTCCCACAACTTCGCCGTGTAGATCACTAATGTTTTTGGGGCAAGACCCATTGTATCCGGGTTAAGGGGGCCATCAGATGCCAATGGTGGACTTTTAAAGCTTGTGTCAGTTTGGGCAGTATTACACTTGCTTTGGATTGACTGCGTATGAGCGGAAACGATCTCTACTGCCCTTACAGTCTGAAGCAGAAGCAGCAATAGAGGTGACTGCTCTTTCATTGCCATGTGAGACATATTGCTGACTCCACCCAACTCCCCATCGCTTTGTTCCATCTGTGATTTGCGAAACAGAGACAGCGCTTCCTTTGCAACCTCTGCAAACAACTTTTTGTCAATCATGTTGTTACGTTTGCTGTCCGCAGCTGATTTGAGTCCTGCTAGTAGGTTTTGGTTTATCTCTTCTTGTTTGGTTCTTTGCACGCCATGCATTACCTCTAGATGTAGGAGTTTTGAGTTCATCAGGGCAAGTAAAGTTGTGACATCTTTCACGTTTTCATTTATCGTTTCATAAAGTTTCGTAAATGGTGTAAGAGAAATTTCCATCGCAGAAGTCAAGGCTGTTAAAAGGTCATTTGAGGGCACATGTACACAAGGGGCCAATCTCCCACCTCTGATTTTCCCTTGTGTCTACCGTGAAGCTTGACCAAAGCCCGCCCGTTCTCTTCTCACTTTCGGGAAGGGTCGCTCTGCAGCTCATGAGTCCCTGGAAGTAGATTCATCCAGGGAGTCATCACTGTTTGAATTTTTTGTTGATTGAGTTTGTTGCCGTAACTGTCTTTTCTGCGAGTCAGCCACCTTTTTTTCTGGTGACCGCACTGAATCGTCCTCTAGTATCCACGCTCTTTTGTAATTGCTGGACCCCCATATATCCCGATTAATATCAGTCACGTTTATGCACTGCCTTTTCTGTGACATTTTCAATGTCGCATTATGGTCAGGAGTAGACACAGATATCCGTTTACAAGTACGGGCTTTATTTAATTCAATTAAGTTTTGAAGCACCGATGAAACCACTTCTAAGGAGTTTGTTCTACCAATGTTTGGCGCCACATCCCTTTCCTCCCCTGGCCTGCATTCACTTTGTATTGATGCAACCTCATTAGACAATGTTAACTTGATATGGGGGTCCGTTGGGCGTTGGACTGGGGTTACACAGACTCTCTCAGGCGAAACAGGCACAGAAATATCCTTGTGATGTGGGGCAACAAACAGATTATCAGTCACGTGCATATCTGGGCTTGTATACAGATCAATGGTATCGCTTACCTCCCTTTCCTCGTTATTCAGGATGCTGCCCACCCCTGAGGCCACCGCCACGGAAAGCCCCAGCTCGGCTGGGCTCATCGATCGACTGACCGAATGCGCCTCTGCTAGATCCTGCAGACGCTGCAATACTGCAGACTCCTTGCATCAGGACCCATGGCGCCGCGGCCTTGCCACGCCCCCGGCATCATTGGCTGCGACGGATGAATTGGCATCCACAAGCATCGATGCTGGGACCGCCACAGATGGTGGAACCACTCCACACTCCACAGACAGCTAAACCGGCCCCGCGCCCGCCCCAACCTCCGTCAAAGAGGGCGGGCCAACCCGTACGGTATGCTCGATATCGGTGGGCATATTGCCAACGTAATCTGTGATGACTGATGTTTGAATGTGAGTTGGAAGTAGGGGCAAGGTGGCCGTGGACAAGCATACTTGCAAGTGCGCAGAAGGAACCGTTAGGTCACAAGTCAATACAGATGGCGCAATAGAAGTAGCTTCAAAAGCATCTTCTGTCATGACAGAATCCGGTCCCTCAATTAATTCTGTTATGGAGCCACATGAGAAGCACTGGCTCACCTGTTGTTGTCGTGCCCGTTTACCAGAATATTCTTCTTGTGTAGCCATGCGTTTTACTTGAGCTCTAGTCCTAGAGGATAGAATGGCTGGGCCCATCCTTGTCAGCTCACAATGGGATGGCACCCTGCGCCACTCGCCAAACAGCCAAACAGATGCTCCTCGCCCTTGCTCCTGAGGGCTACCTGAGGGATGACGTGTATTTGATAACGTTCATAGTGACCTGTTTGGGGTGTGGGCTTAGTTTCCCCACCTGACGTTAAAGACCCTATCACCCTCTTAGACAAGTATGGAACATATACCTAGATGTTTCCGTAGAACCAATCACTTTCTCCATTAGGTTTTTGTAGTTTGCCACGTAGATTGATGTCAGCAATGACAAGATTTTGCTATAAAAGTAATGTTTTTTATAAAATTCTGAGAGATCATGCTGTGCGACGTCCGTTGATCTCCCTGTTTTAGACAGTTGCAAATAAAACAGTTTTGTTTTGCCAACTTCCTGAGTTAGTCTGATTATTGATGTTTGAGTATCTTCTGCATCCCCATCCATCTCAAAGTATTGCTACCTCGTCTTAATGGGCTGGGTTGGTAATCCCGGTTCACTGAGGTATAAGCTGTTAGCACAGTCTGTTCTGGACATGATGAAGGCGATGATGATAAGTGTTTTATGAGTGAAGGAGAGGAATGGCACGATCCTTTTTATCGTGTTTAGGAGGAAGAAGCATGTATTGATTAGTTGGTTCTAGTGTTAGTTCCTTGTCCATTAGGACTCCAAGATATTTTTACTGTTTTGGATGGTGTGGGTGAGAGCACTATCCCTAGTTTTGATGGCCATGGGATATAATGGTTATTTTCCTGGGTTTTGGATATAAACATTATTTCTGTCTTGCCTCAGTTGAGTTTGAGGCTGTTTGTATTCACCCATTCATAGAGTTCTTTTAGACAGTTTTTCAGCGTTGTGTTCTCTTCTTTTGCATCTTTGGTTTTATAGTTGAATTTTGTGTCTTCTGTGTAGTTGCAGCATGTAAGTATGTGTCTTTTGATGAGCTTGATTAATGGAGTCAGGTAGATATTGAATAGCAGTGGGGATAGGGACGATCCTTGTGGTACTCGGCAGTTGGTGTCCTGTGTCCTGTGGAGTGGATTTGAATGGTTTTCTCCAGACAGTTTCCATTTTATCAGTTAGGAATGATTTAATCCAGAGTAGAGCAAAATATTTTTTTCCTATTTCTTCTAGTCTCTTGATGAGGATGTGAAGGATGACTATGTAAAATACTGCAGAGAGGTCCAGTAGTATCAGGGCTGAGTTTTTGTAGGAGTCTGCGTTTGTCTTTAGGTCATCCCAGATAGACAGGAGTGCTGTCTCTGTCCCTCTCGTTGGTCTAAAACCGACTTGTGCCTAGTTCAGCAGCTGATATTTTTCTACATGATTCTATGTTAGTCTGAAGACGCAGGTTTCTAGCAGTTTTGCTTGGTAGGGAATGTTTAAAATAGGTCTGTAGTTAGATAGGTCTTCCATGTCGCCTTCCGTGTCCTTGAGGAGTGGTTTGATGTACACCGATTTGTATGATTGCTGTACTTTCCCTGTTGTGAGTGATAGGTTAAGGAGGTTTCTGTAGCATTCCAATGGTCTACCCTGTGTGAGGTTTGATACTAACATGCCATAAGCGATGGACTTCAGACATACCCGCTGTGTATTATATAACACTAACCAGCCTCTACCTATGGCCTTCGGCCGTGCCCACTGTATATTATATACACTAACCAGCCACTAGCCATAGTCTTCAACACAATACTAGGCAGTAGCTACGGACCTTGGCTGTGCCGACTGGATCTTCAAACATATTAATGGGCACTAACTATGGCCTTTAGCTATGGCCACTGACTGCAGCTTTCAACGTTGCACACTGTATATTTTGAAACAGTGACAGGCCACTAGGCATGGCTTTTAACCATGCGCTTTGGTATTTTGCAACACTAACTGACCACTAGCTATGGTGGTATGAGATTGCCGTGACCACAGCCTTTGTCATGGCCAAGTCCATGGCCTAAATTGTTATTAAGAAAAAAACAAAGTTTTTAAGAGCTAAAATATTATTCATGCAATGTCTAATGCCTTTATTGATGTAATCTGTTAAATACATCTAATTGATGTAATCTGTTAAATAGTGTTGTCACCAGTGATGTCATCAGTGATGCAATTTGTGATGTTATCAGTGTTCTCCAACAAAATGTAATTAGTGATGTTATCTGTGATGTCATCATTGTGGTCATAGGCTGTATAACAGGGGGTGTGAAGTTAAGGTGGCTTTAGCTGAATTTCAGGGGTTTTGTTGCACTAGTTCTCACCTTAATGTCCATGCAACTCACGTGTTTTCCTTGAAAAAAGAAAATATATATATATATATATATATATATTCAGTGAAAAAAACTTTGTTAAAGGTACGTTACGGTTAAGTTGCGCTACTAAAAACCTATGAAATTCAGTGAAAAAACTTTGTTAAAGGGACGTTATGGTTCCAGGTAAATCCGAAAAACCCTTGAAATTCGCCAGTTGTGGTAAGCTAAGCAACCATAACTCGCGCCACCACCGTGCACTGCTAGGACTAACACCCAGGACATCAAAGATGACATCACAAATGTCATTGATGACATCACTGATGACATCACATGTCTGGCTCACTATTTTTTCTTTTGCTGACATATCTAGGCCACATGGTTTTCTTCAGTAACAGTCAGAAACTAAGAATTTCATTTTATTTGTAGACATATCCTTCTAGTAGGTTCTTACAGTAACTCCCTTAGAGTACAGTCACATCATATGAAACATATACATATGGGAAAACACAAGCTTGAAAGACAGCAATCCTTTTTGTGCATAAAGATAATCACTAGACTTATGAGCACTTTCTGATAGTTCTGTTGTTTTTTTTATGGCTGTACTTTCCCTGTATATGGTCATATTTGTATACATTGTACTCACACTACTTTCCTTAGGGTCCAATCACATCAAGTGATACATATACATAGGGTAAATAGCAGCTTTGAAACAGAGCAATCATTTATTTGCATGAAACTAATCAGTTAAGTTATGAATTGTTTCTGCTTCTACTTGTGCTTTTTTGCTAACTTCACTTTCCCTGTATATACCCATATTGGTATGTGTTCTTGTGTCTTTGTGTTTTGTCTATAGTAATGCAATTATGTAATACATGGGTTTTATTAGCTACGTATTACATATTTCACAGTACACAAAAATCTATTAAGAAAACAATTATCATTTCATTATTCAACATATTAACATTACGAATATCATACCTTCATCTTGTACGCTGCACACAATGTTATGTTTCTGTATGAATAGCTTAGTATACTAGATAGAACGCCATAATAGGATGCTATTTATATCAATGCATCGTTCAATGCACTTATTAGGGTATATTTCTTGCAATAATTCTTGACACTTTTTTCACAACATAATAAGAATCCCTTCTACACATATTTCATGAGAAGTACATACACATGTGATGTCATCAGTGATGTCATCAATGACATTTGTGATGTCATCTTTGATGTCCTGGGTGTTAGTCTTAGCAGTGCACGGTGGTGGCGCGAGTTATGGTTGCTTAGCTTACCAAAACTGGCGAATTTCAAGGGTTTTTCGGTTTTACTTGGAACCATAACGTCCCTTTAACAAAGTTTTTTCACTGAATTTCATAGGTTTTTAGTAGCGCAACTTAACCATAACGTCCCTTTAACAAAGTTTTTTTCACTGAATTTCATAGGTTTTTAGTAGCGCAACTTAACCATAACGTCCCTTTAACAAAGTTTTTTTCACTGAATTTCATAGGTTTTTAGTAGCGCAACTTAACCATAACGTCCCTTTAACAAAGTTTTTTCACTGAATTTCATAGTTTTTTAGTAGCACAATTTATCAATAATGACTTTGACTTTATATACATGTCATATGGAACTGACTAGATCTCTTCTTATGAACTTGATGTCCGCGAACTTATTTAATGTTCGCGGACATGTTCGGAGAACAGTACCACTACCTAAAAACTGTGGGGTGGGGGGGTGGGGTATGTTTGATTGTTATATCATAATATAGGAACATTTAACAAATTCAAAAAGCAGCACACAAACACATTATATATAGTAATACATAAGAAATGTAACCCATATATGTAACACACTAACCATTCATTTAAATAAAATATGTTCTGAAATGGAATATACCACAAGAAGATAAATTGGCTTCCAACATAATTACCTCACAGACACAACAGAACTGAGAACAAGACCAGACCCACTGAATACATAGGACTTATCTTACCAGAAATAGTAAGTGTACTTCATTTTACTCATATATTTATAAACTTTCTGTATTAGATTAAAAAATATATTATCTTTTTTTTTTCTCACAGAAATGTCTAGTACTCTGGAATGGCTAGAGGACAATTTCCCACATGAAGAAATGTCACAAGATAGTGAAACTAATGGTAAACACTTTATAATATAAACCATTTATTTATTATTTTTTTATATACATTTAACATATATATTTTTTTTTGTACAGAGCATACCAAAATAGAAAAAACTTCAGAAAACCCTGTTATGGATAACAGTCTTCACAATATAGAAGAAAAAATGGATGTATTGTTGGCTAATTTTAATAATTTAAAAACACCCCCATTTTGTTTATTTGCGAACATTTCAGGACACCGCGGGTGTTCTTAGAACACATTCAACTTGACAGAGAACAATATGGACAGCGTCCTCAGGACACCCCCTACAAACACTCCCCGGACACCGCGAGTGTTCTTAGAAGCGTCTTCAGAACACCACCATCTTGTTTATTTGCGAACATTTCAGGACACCGCGAGTGTTCTTAGGACACATTCAACTTGACAGAGAACAATACGGACAGCGTCCTCAGGACACCCCCTACGAACACTCCCCGGACACCGCGAGTGTTCTTAGAAGCATCTTCAGAACACCACCATCTTGTTTATTTGCGAACATTTCAGGACACCGCAAGTGTTCTTAGGACACATTCAACTTGACAGAGAACCATACATTTGTTTTTCACCCAAAGTTATAAGCAAATATGAATGTGATATGCTGCGGTGGTTGTTGCCAGGGCATAGAGTCTTGGGTGCATGGCCAAACGGCCATTCACCCAAGACTCTATGCCCTGGCAACAACCACCGCAGCATATCACATCCATAGAGTCAAACATTTCAACTATGATCTATGGGAAACTTTTAATGTCCGCGAACAATGTGAGTGTTCTTAGAACACTTTGAACTTGCCAGCGAACAATACAGACACCGTTTTCAGGACACCCCCTACGAACATTTTAGAACAACGCGATAGTTCTTAGAACACTTTCAACTTAACAACGAACAATACGGACAGCGTCCTAAGGACACCCCTTACGAACATTCCAGGACACCGGGAGTGTTTTCAAAAACGTCTTCAGAACACCCCTATTTTGTTTATTTGCGAACATTTCAGGACACCGCGGGTGTTCTTAGAACACATTCAACTTGACAGAGAACAATACAGAGAGCGTCCTCAGGACACCCCCTACGAACACTCCCCGGACACCTCAAGTGTTCCTAGAAGCGTCTTCAGAACACCCCCATCTTGTTTATTTGCGAACATTTCAGGACACCGCGAGTGTTCTTAGGACACATTCAACTTGACAGAGAACAATACGGACAGCGTCCTCAGGACACCCCCTACGAACATTCCAGGACACCGGGAGTGTTCTTAGAAGCTTCTTCAGAACACCACGATCTTGTTTATTTGCGAAAATTTCAGGACACCGCGAGTGTTCTTAGGACACATTCAACTTGACAGAGAACAATACGGACAGCATCCTCAGGACACCCCCTATGAACACTCCACGGACACCGCGAGTGTTCTTAGAAGTGTCTTCAGAACACCACCATCTTGTTTATTTGCGAACATTTCAGGACACCACGGGTGTTCTTAGAACACATTCAACTTGACAGAGAACAATACGGACAGCGTCCTCAGGACACCCCCTACGAACATTCCAGGACACCGGGAGTGTTCTTAGAAGCGTCTTCAGAACACCACCATCTTGTTTATTTGCGAACATGTCAGGACACCGCGAGTGTTCTTAGCACACATTCAACTTGACAGAGAACAATACGGACAGCGTCCTCAGGACACTCCCTACGAACACTCCCCGGACACCGCGAGTGTTCTTAGAAGCGTCTTAAGAACACCCCCATTTTGTTTATTTGCGAACATTTCAGGACTCCGCGAGTGTTCTTAGGACACATTCAACTTGACAGAGAACAATACGGACAGCGTCCTCAGGAAACCCCCTACGAACACTCCCCGGACACCGCGAGTGTTCTTAGGAGCGTCTTCAGAACACCCCCATTTTGTTTATTTGCGAACATTTCAGGACACCGCTGGTGTTCTTAGAACACATTCAACTTGACAGAGAACAATACGGACAGCGTCCTCAGGACACCCCCTACGAACATTTCAGGACACCGGGAGTGTTCTCAAAAACGTCTTCAGAACACCCCCATTTTGTTTATTTGCGAACATTTCAGGACATCGCGGGTGTTCTTAGAACACATTCAACTTGACAGAGAACAATACGGACAGCGTCCTCAGGACACCCCCTACGAACACTCCCCGGACACTGCAAGTGTTCTTAGAACAGTTTCACTTTGCTTGCGAACAAAACGGACACATATTGAGTCCTTAGAACACCCCCCAGTCAGTTTATTTAGAACATTTCAGAACACCCGTGATGTCCACAAACAAATCGAACACAAAAAGAACGTCTAACACATAAAAAACACAACTTTCATCCTATCTCATACACTCCCACCCTCCCCAAACACTCCTACACACCAACACACTCTACTAAATACACATTTTGAACAAAGTTTCACCGCGCTATCCGCGGACGTCCGCGAATCCAAGATGGCGGGCACTACCGAAAAATCTGACGCGCTTCGCGCTCCACGCCGTCCAATCAGCGAACACGTTGCATGTCCGCGAATATCACGCAAGACGATTGGCCAATCAGGACACTGTCCGCGGAGCGAACAGGGAAGTGTGTCCGCGAACCGAACACAGATATCACTAATTTTTTTTTACCTACTTTTTGGTCATTTTAAAAAAAACTACTGGACGGATTTTCACCAAATTTGCAAAAGCACGCTTTCGGGACCAAGCTGCTGCTCCTGGTCCAAATTTGGTGGAAATCCGTCCAGCGGTTTGGGCTGTAGGCGCAAGCAAATATTTTTTCGCATTCAGTCTATGGGAAAAAAAAAAAGTTTTGGGACCCCCCTATAACTTTGCCCCCCCTGGACGAATCCTCACCAAACTTTGCAAAAACATTCAGAGTGACCCAAATACTTTTTTTTGCAAAGTTTGGTGAGGATCCGTCTAGGGAGAGCAAAGTTATAAGCCACCCAAAAAGTGCTCTTCCTATGGAAACAGCAACTTAACCATAACTACATGGCCACTACCGTGGCCATGTAATATATATAATATATATATGTATGAGACGTGCTGGAAATATTTATTTGAATGCATGATCCCATCGGGAGGGAGTGCCATGCAAGGGGGCGCGACAGAGGTGGGGGGGTTGAATGTGTTTAGATTGTTAGTCCTACTTTTATGTTTCTAACCTGACCCAGTTTTTGATTTTCAAAATCTGGTCACCCTACCCATTCCCCTTCATGGGATATCCCTCCTCCTTCCATTTAACCTTACTGCTAGAATCTACCATAGGGGGCTATTTGGATTTTTGGTGAATTTCGACCTTGTGCGTGATTTGCATTTGTTCTTCCTTTAGGGAGGATCTGCTCAGTAAATACTGGCATAAATGCTACATGACAGGCCTAGTCACATGGTATTTATGAACAACCGCAGCTGCATATCATTTGCAATACTCAAAAGAAGTAAGCCTCTTACATCCTGTTTACCTGAAAGAATCACGCCGGAGACGCAACTGAGCAGGCCTTTTAATTTGCGTGGCCTTCGGAAGCTCATATTTTATGCATGTTGCAACCATTTGCTCGTCCAAATAAAAGCAGCGCATGGCATTCGAAGGGAGGTTTTCTAAAGTTCAATTCCCTCCCCCTCTTCAGCTATCTGCTACTGTAATGATTAAAACACTATCATCCTTTTCCATTTAGTCTGACCTTTTGCAATTGAGAAATCTATGCAGAGAGTCTGAAAAAATAACTTGAAAAACGTCAGTACTGTATTGCCGCTAGAATGGTTGCGCTCGGGAAAAGATCAACGCTATACATTCTGCCAGCAATGAAAAGCATACGTTAGAGAATGCATATAGCCCATTAGTAAGAAAAACAGCATTGGAACATGTAACGTCCTGATGTAATAAAACAATGAGTTTAATGTCAAACTGAAATGCAGCTCAATGACTAAATGAATCCCAAACATTTTCTCTTCAAATACAAAGCAGAAAATTAGTTAATTTTGTCCTTATACAATTCCACGCTGTCTCACCAATCTGCACCAGTTACCTGTTAGGGCCCTCCTGACATTACTGGCTACATGACATTTGGACACCCGTCCCGTTTCCCCAGATTTCAGCCCCTTCACACATGAGATGGTTGCCTGAAATTGGCGAAACATCAATGTGGTCATAGAAGGACCAAACAAAATTAATTTGAAGCGTCTCAACGCAAGGAACAAAACTTTCCCAAGCCCTAGGATGCACCTTTTGTGAGATATTTGCACTGCAGTGCAACACGCCAGGGTGAGGCAACCAGTGGGGACAGCGCACAGAAGGGCCCAGTATGTGGCAGCACGCCAACTCTCAACTGCCCCCAGCATCTGCTATGGGGTATGTCAGCCAGCCACATGTACCTATTCTCAGTGCAGTTTACTTCAGAGTGCAAAGCACATAAAGCGATAACCGACTCGGAAAAGCGATCTACATGATCATGGATTTTCAACAATTGATGAGAGTGTTATTGTGTCTGTCTACAGCACCCGTGCGGAGTATGGGTACTTTTTGCTAGTTTTGAAAACAACATAGGTGAAACAATGCCACCATGGAACAAACAAACATTGCTACAATCTATGGAGCAGTGCCTGAAACGTATGCAATGATAGGATTTTAATAATGGAGCATTAATACAGTATTGTGAAGAGAAGACCAAAGGTGTCACAAAAGGCAAACCATCAAGATCAAGTAGAATGTGCATATAAGGTTGGTCGTACTGTGCCTTCTTGCAGTAAACAAACAACTGGTGCAAATTCACAAAAATCCAGACAATTATCTCCAGAACAAAAATTGGCTATTTGATTTTTTTAAAAGGGAAACTTTCTGATTCTCAAAAGGGATTTCATACAGTTTGGTGGGTTCTCTGTTAAGCACATGTGTATATTGTCTAATCACTAATAAATATGCAGAAGAAGGGCCATGATCCATGTATGCATTGCCTTCCTATTTTCAGGGTCTAGGCAGACTTCCTCGTGTTTGCTTACTAGTACTAAAGTGCCAGACTCCTGCAGCGTTCCAGCATCTCGGACAATGTACTCTCTAGGCAAGATCACATGTTTCCTCAGACACACTCTGACTGCAAAGTACAGTCACACAGGCAAAACTCAAAGCCAAAGGATCAGCTTTTATCTCCTTTGCCAGCCTGGCCACACTCCTAGTGAACTGTGACCCTTCGCTCCACAGCCCACTGAGTGTTGTACGTTTGTCCAGGAAGTAGGGGATATGTCGTTGCTTTCATTGCCTTAGTTGTCAGACCTTTGGTATGTCCCTCCTGCAAGCTTTCAAGTGTGAGAGTTGCTCCATGTCACTGAAAGAGAACCTTTAAGGAATACTGTAATCACCATCACCTTTTGGCATGCAGCAAGTTGTTTGGTGATGGTTGAGGATCCTTGGAGTAATCTTGCTTGCTTGTTGAAATTGCTACGTCACAATCGTCACGTAATGGTCATGTGCTAATCAAGAAATAGGAATTGTTCATATTATTGAATTACATTTTCATTGTAATATTCTGAATGCCAACCCAACTGAATAGCATCTTTGTTCCAAGTTGCACCACTTCACTCAGGAGACCAGATTTCAAAATGTAGAGCTGGATTCTAAAGGATTTTCATTGAAGAAGATGAGGAAATGCCCTTGGTCATTTTTGATTTGCACCTACTACCTTATGCCTGATTCTCAAAAGTTAAAACGGAGGCAAATCTGAGGGTTTGTGCAGCATCTTTGGAAAGCTCCTCTGCCAATACTTTTAACAGATGTTTGCTCAAAGTGTATCTTGGAGATTTATCAGGCACCTCCACATTTGCTCAAGTTTCAGGCTTGGTGAATCAAGTAAAAAATCAGTCCTGTAATTTGTTCACATGGTAATACCTGCAATGAATTGCTGAATTATGTGTGTCATGAGAAGGACTCTCTCCCCTTTATTTATAGTCTCACTCAAGGGACAAAGACCAAATGTAGTCGAGTTCAGTGGATTTGATTTCTGTCCCGAAGGCAAATAACTGTCATTTATTAATACATTGTTGGTATCGTGGGGTGCATCCAAAGGCCCTAACCTAACAGAACTAAAAGGCCTATTGGAAAAATGACCTGCTAGCATTCATACAAAATAAAATAACAGAGCCTTCACGCTGAAAATCTGGTCTACTAAGGCAGACTGTGGGGTTTCTGCAAGTAGCACAAGGAAGGGCCATGTGAAAAAGGCGTACTTGTCATTTCCAAAGGATAAGCAGCATTTTAATTCACAAAGGAAGAAGAAATTCAGAGGTCTCTTTCACATGAAAAACAGGATTTTTAAACACCGACACAAAACCAGCTTTGCATGTGTGTTTGCAAGTTTAAGCAAGACATGCGAAAAATGTCCCCCTGCCAACATAAAGATGTCAGGGAAAAGACATGGGGCCTCAATACGAGTTTGGCAGCAGCCGTGCTGGTAAAACCGGCACGGCTGCCACCAAACTCATGAAAATACTTGCACCCGGCAATGGGCAATTACCAGGGTATTCAGACCCCGCTGGTAATTACCCATCACCGGGTGCCGGTCATTGTCAGTCCCCATTCCCATTTGAGCCCCTCACGGCTCAATGGGAACGGGGAGCACGATAGCACCTACACCATTAATAACGGTGCCGGTGCTACCGTCAAGTTCTGCTCGTGGCTGCCGGTACTCAAGCTTAGCTTACCGGTACCATAGTTCCCGGACCAGAAAACTTGTAATGACCCCCACAATGTTTGTGTTGACAAAAAGTAAGGTAGATTATGCTTCACGTGCGAAATACTGGCAAAACATTTGAAAAGAAAAGTCCACTTAGCTGCCATGAAAGGTTCCGGTAGGGCTATTTAGGCATACTATGCAGGCGTCTTTTTGCAAGGAAAACCCAGAGAAGGCTAAAACTAAAATGTAATCCATGTGAAGATTGGAAAAGCACATCACATTACTGGCTGGTAAATAGGATGCTGTATTTTCTCAAAAACTGCCACCTATCAGAAGGTGGTGCATTGTGGCACTTCAGACTCACTTTTCAGCAGGAAAATGAACAGCAGATAATTAAAAGTGTATTTTATTAATTACTGAAAGAAACAGCCCTGTACGTTCACTGACAAAGCGAAGTGGACCCTGAAAACACACAATACATCAAGGAATCAAGGCTGGTGTTAGAAAATGCAATGTGTGAGTTCATTTCAGCATAGGGGCATTGGTGGGGCTATGGGCAAAAGTCACAAAGAACTCCCCCACTAAAAGCCTGTTTGGCATCCCAACTGTTTACTAAAGGAATAAAATGCGTCCTGCTAAGAGGTGTTGAAACAGACTTTCATTAGGCCTACTGTCTCTAAGAGCAGTCCTGAGTAGGCCAAATGCTTGGAATGGTGCATGACCAAAGTGGGGGAGGTGTGTATACAGGGTCTATAATTAAGGCTGAACTTTGGAGAACAAAATAGGAAAATAGAAATCTGTCAGATAAGAGGGCAGGATGCCAGATGTCTACAGTGGCGGATCTCTGTGTAGCAAATTCATCCCCCATTTATGTTCTGCACCCTACACCTCACAAAACAAAGAGACTAAGCAAATAGGCTGGCCCAGAGAGACAAATGGCCTGGAGGAAAGGAACCTCAAATTTGTACATATGATGATTCAGTTTGTTTAAATGGACTGTCACAATTGTGGCTTTTCCTCGGAAACTACAGATCACAGTGTATACATGTCTGTTTTATGTATTAGATAATTTCAAGGTGATTTAAGTGATATAAAATTCATCCACCTGCAACTCAGGGAACTATAATGGCCATCTAAAATGGGTTTCTAGCTTGTCTGAACATTTTCAAATTTTGAGAATTGGCGAATGGGTGGAGGGTGAAATTAGTAATATAGATAATAAATTGCATGTTCCTAACGATTAGGCTTCTTTGTAAAAACGGCAGAAAATTGCCAAACGGCTGTGCAACATGGTCCAGACCCGGCTGTTGTCTTATTAAATTCCCTCTGATTAGCTGAATCAAAATATATACATATTATGGAAGTTGCTAGTAAAATTATGAAGTTTTGCCAGAAAACTAGTTTTTGCCAAAAAATTGACATGAGAACAAAGGGGATTGCAAATTGGAATTGCATTATGTCTGCTCCAGACTTCTAAACCAATCCTTAGAGAGGGGCTGGAGTTGGGAGTAGAGATACGCGTAACTGACCAATCCTATTTGCGAGCACTCTTGCAGGGTACTCCCCAAGATTGTAAACTTCACTGTGTCATTGCTGCTATATTAAGTGGATGCACTATGAGGAAAGGGGAGAGCTGCTAAAAATTACAATCAGACAGAGCTGCTGAAATGTAGAGATACGCGTAACTGACAAATCCTATTTGCGAGCACTCTTGCAGGGTACTCCCCAAGATTGTAAACTTCACTGTGTCATTGCTGCTATATTAAGTGGATGCACTATGAGGAAAGGGGAGAGCTGCTAAAAATTACAATCAGACAGAGCTGCTGAAATGTACCATCTGACAGCAGCAAGGAAACACCAAAGTAGATTGCATCTGGGTGGAGCTACCCATTACTGGGACAGCCTAAAAAGCTGACTGGGGCCTATGGTGGAGAGCTGGAGGCCATCCTTGAGAGTGAAGTGACCAGAATGCCTGTCCTTCCAGGGGACCCTGACATGCAACTGACTTTCCTGACTTTAAACAGAGGTTTTCAATGTAAGTAGACTTGAACCCTTTGCAACCCAAAGGTGGGGGAATCTGCTGGCCTCAAATCCTTTCCCTATATAGTGGGGGGCTGGAGAGAGGGACTGTGTAGATCCTTAGACTATTTATCAAAAAAATGTTAATTTAATCAATTCCCCATGGCAGAACACACAACATAGTGATTTTTGTTAAAATTCAAAATGAACAAAGCTCATTCCCATGTACGCTGAAAACTATAGACTATGATTTAATTGGGTAAACCTGTGAGTTTAGCTTCCCCAACACAGGCCTTTAAGTGGAAGGGGGGTCTGAAATCCAAAATTCTCAAATCATCCAAAAATGTTACCATCCAGCTTCCCCAAAACAGACCTTTAAGTGAAGGGGGGGTCTGAAACCCAAAATTCTCAAATCATCTCAATTTTTACCATCCAGCTCCCTCAACATGGGCCTTTGAGTGGAAGGGGGTCTGAAATCCAAAATTCTCAAATCATCTCAATTTTTACCATCCAGCTCCCTCAACATGGGCCTTTGAGTGGAAGGGGGTCTGAAATCCAAAATTCTCAAATCATCCCAATTTTACTGTCCAACTTCCCCAACACAAACCTTTCAGTGAGGGGGGTCGTAAAAAACAAACTGCTAAATCACCCTTTGTTTATTTACTGCTAGCCTTTCCTTTTAAGCGTGCAGGAAATACGAAATTGTACAGCATCACAAATGTAAAGTGATGTTATTCAGGTATTGTGATTTAAGTTTCCTAATCCAAATTGTGTGAGTTATTTATGTAGAGAGATGTTTATTGTGTTGTGCCACTTATAAAATGGTGTGTGACATTTTTGTGCAATTTTCTATTACCTATGATCCAAATAAATACAAATATTACAAATATATTTCCTGTACACGCCCTGGTTCTTGGCTCATTGGTAGCTCAGGGGGAAGGAAGCCTGTATGTTGATGGTGACCTGTCAATAAACTGTTACAAATTGGGGGCTTGTGGCTGGGATTTGGCTGGCTATTTCTGACTCGTGACAAGTGCATTGTGACAGACCATTCATTTTGGTGCAAGTGCATTAAGGTGGAGGGAAAGTTATCTCTGTTTTGTTAAAGTGCCATGAGGACTTGAACCCTGAGTTCCAGGGAAGTGTATAGTGAAAACATATGATTGAATAGTGCTGATTTTGAAGTGCCATTGTGATTGGAAATTAAGCATGAACGGGGTGAGATTGTGCCCCTGCCGAGAGAATGTTAACAAGATTGTACAATCCATTTGAACATGAGCACTATTAATTTTGATGCCAGGAAGCACCTTCTATCCAAATTATTCCTTAGAGGGGAATGAAAGGAGGACAAACATTAAATTTGGCAAACAAGAATGTCTGTAAGCACTGACATTTGACAGTTTAATGGTCTGTTACATCAAGTTCTAAAATAATTTTACATGCCACAAATGACTTGTGATGAGCTGATTAAAATGACTCAGTTCACAGCCGTGGACGGGGGCTAAATCTGACGCTCATGCCCCCCACAAGACTCTCAACACGAAGGCATGGAAACAACAGATGTGCCTCACTTTTAGGCCCATCACCACAAACTTAGCTCTGACAGCCATTTAGACCATACCCAATTGATGACTTGGATGACATGAAAATGACATTGATTGAGCAAATTGACTGACTTCAAAGCCAAAAACCAATGATGTCTTCACTGACATCACGATGTAGCTACATTATACATGTCGTACATATTCATCCATCCATGAAGCTACACGAACATGCACTAGTTTATTGCATATAGGCATTAAGCACATTCTTATGACCCACATTGGCAGAGGACGGAGACATATAAATATCTCTTCATATTCGTATTGTTCACCGAAGCGCAAACCGTAAGATGCAAGTTATTCACATATTTAGCTTGCACATGCTTGACTGCGACTAACATGGAAAAGCCATAGAGAAACATATAGAACTTATAGTCCTCTGAAACAAGTGGCAAAGGAGAGACAGGCTTCGAGTACATGTAAAAGCTTACATGATCGCCGTAGCCAGAGGCATGCAGAAACTAGGCACTAAGCCAAGGGCAAGTGGAGACAGAAAGTTCCAGTTACCAAGACTATGAGCCAGCTGCAGAATGTCAGGCTAAAATCCTCATAATTACAAGCAGGACAGCTTCATTTTGTGGTCTCCACACAGGTGACCCAGCTGGATAGGACAATCCCCATTCAACCACGGTAGACGAAGTGGCCTGTTCCCATAGTACCAGAAAGGAAAAAAGCTATACGTGCTGTGCACAAGCTGCTAACTGAATGCACTCTTCCCAGGCTTAGGTGATCAGAGATGGCAACATTAGGGAACATTTCAGACCTCCATGTTCATTCCCATTGCCTTGAAAAGTTACACTCAGTCTGGTAAATATACATGGTCCCCGGGATGGCAGGAAACATTCTGACCAATCCAGATTCCCCTTTTACATGGGGATATAATTTGTTGCAAGGGCAAATGTTCTCTCTGCGACCCTGCAACATTGTAGATTGATGCTAGTAGAGCTGCTCCTAGGAAGGGCCCCTAGACATGGCTATCCAATTGTAGAACTAACCCATATATCTTCTATATGTATCCTACCCAAACTGACCAATGTATATGCGTGATAGGTTTCTGGGATGGAACCTGGATTTGTGATGTCACAATGGGATAAAACCAGGTGACACATGCTTAGAAGATGAGAACTCCAGAGGATACTTGTTTTTCTGGTGTGATCCCTGTCATTTTGTTTGCTAAATAAAAAACAGTAACTTTTTCCCATGGGCGAGTCTTCCATTCTTGAGGTGGGGAGTCTTTGATGGTCCCAAGTATTTTCTGTTGATAATTGGGATGACTGCTAGAGGACACCGGTCACACCTAAACACAGCATATTTGTATTTCATTTGCCGTCAGTTGAAGAACAATTCCAAAAGAGTGAGACCTGTGTGTAGAATCAGACTTTGGTTTTGAAAGAGACCCAGCAATAACTTAAACAGTTGGAAGATAAAGCACAACCGAGCTGCATCATATAATTAAAACAAGAAAGTCTCCTTGACCAACTAAACAATTAGCTCATAACACAGCAACAAGAGAGTGTCGAACGTGAAATGCATTTTAATGCACTGCAAGATGCACATAAAGAGAATGTGGAAAATGTGAGCACACTGCAACATAAGGTAAATGATCACAATATTTATAATAGAGGGCTGTGAGATGAGATTATGGCTCTCAAACAACAAATCATGCACTTAAAGAAGGAAAACAGTCAGTTTATCATGAGATGGACTCTCAACAGGAATTTTATGAAATGCGTCAGAATTTTATGAAATGCAACAGAATTTGCAGCTGGTAAAAGAGCATGATACAGAAAAAGAATCATCAACCTCTCAGGAGCTGACCTGAATTAGAGAGGAAAACAGGGAAGTTGTGGTGCGTGTGAAGCAAGCAGAGTCAGAACTGTCACAGACAGCAAATTGCAGTGGTGCATTGGAGAAAGAGATCAGTCTCTTGAAAGACACGCACTTGGAATAAGTACACATCACACAGCACTCCCAGAAAGATAATAAAGCATTTCAGAAGGAATTACAGCAAATGAAAATGAAAAATACAAACAGGCATTGAGGCACCCTATCAGTCGGATCTACGTTAAAATGCTATATTCCGAAAAGCGCAAGGTTCAAAATAGTGAAGCCGACTTGCTTGCATTTTGATTCAAGCTTTTGGGATTCTGCCATTGTGTTCCCTGCTTCTCATTTAATGCATGCAGGGGAGACCCCAGCAAACCTCTAAGCCCATAATGCTGAACCCCGCTCACCTAGTTCAGCATTTTGGTTCTCGTCATTTTGTATCATGCAGAATGCGCAATAAAAGCACATTCAGCATTTTATTTATGCTTTTTTTCAAGTAATATCGACCAGCCAGGGTATGGAAAAGTGCCTACCGATAAAAGGATGATACCCACTGTACCAGGAACCTCATGCCTGTTAGCCAACATCTTCATATGTCCTGACAGCAACTTACCTCATACACACCACTTAGCAGGAACAGGGAAACATTAGGCAGTTAGATTCACCCAGGCCTAGCCCAACTAAGCCAGGCCAATCCTTATTAGATATTGATGAATATGCATCTTTAGCAAGCAGAAGAGAAGGTGGCCGGACCAGTGTATCCTGGGAAATCTAGTCAGCTTGGTAGAAAGAGAAGATGATCAAAAGCTTTGGCCTAGGAAGAGCATTCTGAAAACCTCTGCACATTCCAGGGGTTGGGGGATTTCCCTGGCCTATCTGCAAGGGAGAATCAAGCGAATGGGTGCACTCCTCTGCAAAATGCGGACTACTGGAGAAATGACCCTTAGAGTTCACAGCGCCATAGGATAGAGGAGTCAAGGCCCTGTGACTCCGGGAGGCATTCCCAAACTCACTGAGATGAGGAGCGCATAAAGGACAGGGAATGAACTGAAAACTGTAGAAGCTATGAGTCAGAAGGTGAGGGTACTCAGGTGTAGAGGAAATGTAAGGCTGCAAAGACCCAATTTGACAGATACAGCCCATGAAGAGTTTGTTGACTCCCTACTACAAGAATGCGAAATATTCAATATGGGAGCACTTAGCTTTTTGAGCAAATGATGACATCATATGTAATCAAAAATGATGTGAATTGTATGGAGTTTGTCAAGTGGACATTCTCCCCCGAATACTCCAGCTTATTTGCAGGGCTAGAAGATTAGGATCACTACAAATGGTCTGCCTATAAGGCAGCCATATTGAAAACATTTTCCACCCACCGGAAACCCACAAGAGGGCCGCAATGCAGCATATGACTTGCAATGTGAGGAAGACCAAGTGCCTTGGGAGTTTGTGCAATATTTATAACACGCATCTGCGCAGACTTCCCGATGTGTGAACACCAATAGTAGGGGGTTTGTGGCGACCTACTTCCATGCCCTCCCCAAATATATAATGACTCAGCTGGTGCAGAATTTTCATTAGCACAGGACCCTGGATTGGGTGATTGAACAGGCCACCAGGATAAATCAGGTCGAGAAGCCCACTGAGAGTTAAAACAACCCCCAGAACCCTCTACTACACCTGCCGTTGCAGAGGTGGCAGAGATGAAAACTACCCTTCCATTGGATCTGGAGACGGGGTCCTAAAATATTCCTTCTGCAACAAGCAGAATAAAAGGCAGAAGAGACTCTCTGATCCAGCCCAACCGAATGGTGGTCAGGCGGGGTACCAGAATGGTGACCCATCTGACACTACTACCTATGTAAGCCCGCAATACAAGGGCAATAGGCCAATCCTGGGGTATGTATACACTCCCATGGCATGGGGGGGCAAACTTCCCTCAGGAATGAAGTATTACTCCACCTCCCACCCTGAACTTTTTCCCCAGGTACCCCAAAACCAGAACTTCTAGAATAATCCTCCTCTCTCGCCCCGCTTCCAGGATAACAGATCCCTGAACCTGGGAGAAAGGAGACCCAGAATGGAAAATTATGGGGGAAATTGACAATACCCAATCTACTCCAGGAGAAGGGACAGTTACTCTTTCCAGGAGCAGCAGATATATGACCAGAGACTGCCTTACAACTCAGAAAACATTTCCTAACTGGAGCAACAAGTCCAGCAACTCACCAATGATCTGGGACACATGCTGAAAACTCAGTCAAACCCTCAACTGGTCCCTGATGCCCAGAACACACAAACACCCTGATTTTATGCCCAGTGGGTAGAGAATGACTGAAGGAAATGTCCAACAACCAACAGGTTCCTGAGGTGGGGGCACAGATGTGAAAGAGATGCCTAGCCCTAGTGGAAGGTTTGTTTCCCAGTGGAACAACACCCCTGGAAACCTCTGAGCCTGAATATGAATATTCTACCCTGAAAAGTTGGAACTTAAAGAACAGAGGGTAAGTAGCAGAAGTCAAAAGAGAAGCTACTTTGTGGAGAAGCTCCGAATCATTTGAAAGAGAAGAGTCCCTCGAGGATTCAGGTAAGGAAATCTTCTCTTTCAGGAATGGAGGATCCCTCCCAAAGGAAAATGGGTCCCAACAGACCCTAAATTGGACAGGCTAAGTATGTAAACAAACCCGGAGCAAGACATTCAACCCCCAAAATGTGTGCCAGACAGAATTGAAATTGAGCTGTGTCCTTTCTCCAAACAGGTTCTGAGAATTGTCACCAGGTAAGGCGGACAGCCAAGGAGCCGGGGAAAAGGAGAATTCCCCAACGACTTCCATTGTGAGTTTCAAAGTTTTCTTTACAGATCCCGAACTCTGACACTGAAAATTGCTCAAAATCACACAGTGTCAGAGTTAAATAAATAAAATGACCACTGCGCTGTCAAATAACTCACACCTTAGTTGCATCTGAGAGGAAAAAGAAGGCAGATTTTATGCACCGGCCAGGTTCGGGGCCAATGTGAATTATCAGCAATGGTGGATACTGGATCCCAAGCCACTCTCGTTTCCAATAAGGCCATTGACCAACAAAACTCAGGACAAGGGGAGGGCCACCAAAATCCCCTCACGCCACTTCCTGGACAATTTCCTGAGGAGGTTATCACATCTGATCAACTGTGTAAACAAGGTCCTCTGAACCCACTAACCGACCTATAAAATTAAAAATGAATACCAATAATGTAAGCATGAATGGTACCTGTCATTTAATTGATCAATGTTCTTTGAATGTAGAATTCCATTTCAAGAATGACTAAGTCACAGACGTCACTCCCATCTCTGCAGAAGAACAATCAGGTGATGGGAACCCTTCTCCTTTCTTGAAAAAAACTTTCTTTCCAGTTTTGAGTGGCAATCTACACTGGAAGGGAACACCCTAAAGTTTTACACCAGTCCAAAATCAGAAGAAACCTTGAGTCCTGTGAAACCAGACAAGGAATAGCCCACTGAAAGTCTCACGGACATTCAGAAAAAGGGTAAACAGTTGTCTTTCCCCATTCAGTCAAATGGGGAGGATGCGCCGGTGTTCGCCAGAGTATGCCTGAATAATGGAAGGAGCTGCATCAGCGAAGAATTATTCAGGAAACTCTCAAAAGATCAGACATTCCCACATTTAAATTGATCAACAAATGGAAGTAGGTCTGAAAACCCTGAATTTGAAGCATCTCATGCCTAGCAGGTGCATGCTAAAAATATGCATTGGCAACAAAAGCATAGAGTATAATTGCTGGGTCATAAGAGATGTCCCTTCTGCCTTTTATTTGGGCGGTGACATTGTCAACTGATTTGCAATCAATTTGGACTTAACTAATAATAAAGCCTGGTCCTGACTGGAGGGTAAGCCCATGGACTTTGACAACACTGAAAAACCATTTCGGTCAGCTATATTGCTGCCTTATCCCATTGAAGTTCAAGTGCGAGAAGAGGTTTCCATATCAGGACATGTGCAACAATTCACTATTCCTCTCAAAGTTAAGCAAGGACACCTATTTAAACGTAAATTCCCATCTCGAGAAACAATGTTTTTGTTTAAATCCGACACCTCCAGTAGACATAGAACACAACACCATTTGAATGTAGGTGGATAACCGCTTCCCTCGAAGTATCACTTTGGGAACAGACCCCTTTATTGGAATGGCGGTTGATGCCCAACATTATTCTATTGATTTAGGTAATGAAATCATGGGACCAATCCCAAACGAATGTCTCGACATCAGTGACGGTATTCCTCCAGAAAAGATGTTTACTAGGCATGGGGGGAATTTCATGGTGTACTCTTCCTGTCCCTACGGGGTGCAAGAGGTTACCTCTGACATTCAGAGGGAAGAGATAGTGTTCAGAGGCAAGGACCACTACCTCGAATCTTCGAATCTCCTGTCCAGGTCAACACCATCAAAAGAGATTTCTCCACCCAACTGGAGGATACCGCTGAAATTGCAGGTTTCACGCTGATGGTTGAAAAAAGGATCAATCTTGCTGATGCCTGTGAGACCGAGGAGCAAAGACAAAAGCTTACAAGATATCTTTTCAGTGGACTCAAATGACTGTGGACGCACCCCTATTCATTCATCCACCACACCCACAGACCCCTAGATGGCTCCTGTATTTGTGAAACAATAGCGGTTACCTCTCGTGTTCATGGAGTCACTCACAGAGATTACTAAGAATTTAGAATTTTGTGGGATAATTCATCCAATCAACAGTACTTTCAACAACCCGGAACTGGGGATACTCAAACCATACGGCCAATGAAGAGTATGTACAGACCTGAGGGAGTTGAACAAACAGTTCCACATGTCAAGTTGGCCCAGATCCAAGGGTCAAAGGTGTACACAACCATTGACCTGGCCAATAGTTACTGCACAGTATCCGTGAGTAGAGAAGATTGGTACAAGCTTGCCTTTACCTTCAGGGGCAGCAGTACATGTGGACCCAAACCCCCTTTGGATACATAAACTCCAGCAATGAGTTCATCTTTCTACATAAAGCCATCCACGACTTGAGCGAAAGTGGAAACCTGGCCTATGTAGATGATGTTCTGACCAAGAGCTCAACTGTGGAGGAATATATAGCAGAAGTCCACCATGTTCTAACCCAGTTGCAGAAAGCCACAGCAAAACTGTCCTTTCAGAAGGCGCAGTGGTGTAAGACCCGAGTGAACCTCTTGTGACACAAGATCAACTCTGAGGGTCTTAATCCCCAGGCGAAGAAGGTGAAAGCCTTATTGAAATTAAAAGACTCACTACTCTGCAAGAATTAAGAAGCCTTCTTGGACTCACAAATTATGGTAGGAAGCTCATTGAAGACTACATGGAGGTTGATCTACACTTGGTCTATTTATTAAAGGCAGGAGTCAAGTGGGAGTGGGTTCCGGAACAAGGCACAGCAGTTAAACAACTGAAAAGAAGCCTTTCCCAGGCTCCTTGTTTAGCTTACCCCATAAAGAACAAGAAGTTCTTCTTGGAGACGGGGTTCTCAGATACTTGCCTAACAGTGGTGTTGTATCAAAAGCATGAGAAGGTCAACAAACTAATCTTGTACGCGAGCAATCTTTGTCCTCTGTAGAGGAAGAATTCAACGACTGCAAGAAGGCACTCCTGTCAACGGTGTGGGCATTAAAATATTTCTGCCCATTCATCAAGGGGCAGCACATCATTGTTGAGACTCATCACCAACCCTTGCAATATCTCCAAAGTGTCAGAATCTGGGTGGGGAACCTTAGCAATTCCAGATTTACTTCCTGGATTATATCCATGGAAGCTTTTCCTGTGGAGGTCAGATATAGCTAAAACAAGAAGAGTACCCTAGCACAAGGGTTGGCGAACTTGCATGATTGTGCCTAGAAAACTGTCTTGAGGATGAAAGTCTAATGACCAATAACAACATGGAGGGATACTTAACTTCCCCACACAAGGCCTATGAAGAAGACGCAGGTCAGGGGATACCCACAGTTTATGTGGATGGGTACTCCTACCCTGTTGATAACAGCGTGGAAAAAGAATGAGTGGTTGGCATTGGGAAAGCCTGGGTGAATGATACCCCAGAACCTTCTGCTGGTTACAAAATAGGACCCAAAGTAGTCAGGCTGAGGTGATGACCGTTCATCAAGCTATCCTCACTGCAGTGCACCACCAACTCAATGAACTGGTCATTATCACTGACTGGTTTGTGGAGCACCTGATTAACTGGAAGAATCGAGTCATATTGTGTGCCAACAATAAAACCCTAAACATGTCAAACTATCAATTGACAATCAGGTGACCTCCAACGAGATGACCATATATTGGAAGAAGATAAGAGGTCATTCCAAAATAGAAGGGCGAGATAAGACTGAGAATGACCTGGCTGACCAGCTGGCTAAAACCAGAGCTCTGCAGGTGGAGACAGCTGCTGCACGAATGATCAACCACATCTTCTCTCGTTTTGGCCTCCCGCAAAGGATTGAGTTGGGCAGAGGAAGCCATTTTACAAGTGCAGTGATAGTGAAGATTTGGGAGATTCTAGGGGTAAAAAGGAAACTCCACATTGCCTACTGCCTGGCCTCAAGCAGGGGGGTACAGGGAGTGTTCTTTGTGTGCGCCAGAGTCTTTCTACCGTTGCCATCACTTTTGGAGGAGGCGGCATCCTTAAAAAGAACATACGGGATGCTGGAGTATCGAAGGAGTGTCAAGGAGTGTTCTTTGTGTTCCTTGTGGAGCCTTTGGAGCCTCTTTCTTGGCTGGGACTTGAGTCTCAACTCTGAAAAACATGCTCAACCGGGAGACCAGGTAACACCCGTTTTGTCCTATACCTCCTATCTTGTTCTGATTAGGACGTTGGCGTATTATCACAAAAACTTTTAATCTATCATTATAGGCACAAAACTGTACGTTGAACTGAACTGAACTGTGTTGTTATCATAATTAAAATAATACACGTCCGTTTAAACTACTTTACCATCAAACCAGATCATGTGTCTGTGTGATTGTGCCATAAGAGTTCATCCGGATCCATTTGATCATTCTTTCCAGGAGGCAGAGATCTACTACCTGAAGGAGGCCGATGACCAACTATTACAATTTGAGAAGTGGTAGTTGCTCAAATAGTGGAAGGGACAACCTTAAGGATCCCAAACCTGATAATATGCCTCATGAAAATGTTACAGAGACTATGATGTCACAGTCCTTTGTTTATCCTCTTCAAGTAGAGCAAGAATCTGGTTCCAAGCATCTAACAACTATAGCATCCAGTCCCTGTCCATTGAACTATCATATGGGACCTTCAGGAAGCAATGACCTGGATTTCACTCTCTCAACTTCATCTATGAAGTGCATTATAACTAAGGGGATGACAAATAAGAGGAGATCTTTGAGTTACACTATTTTGAATGAAGCAAGACATACAACCAATACTTTACCGATGTGGAATTTAGTGCTTCAGATATGTGAGAAGAATTCTGCATGCCGAACATTGCGAAGGGTCCCCGAGAGTTGGTAGAGCAAGTGTCTCCTCCCTCCACCTCTACGGGCCCACACGAGGGGCCCTTTTAAATCAGTAACACCTCATACAAAGATGGAGATGCAGAATTACTCTGACACTAAATAATAAGACCGACTCAGGAAGTTGACAACATGACTCTCTCGACTGTTTTATTGTCAATATTCTAAAACAGGGAGTTACAACGGATATCAACAGATGTCGCACAGCATAATCTCAATGTATTTAATAAAAAAGCGTTCTTATGTAGCAAAACATCATGATATGTGACATCATACTTCGTGACAAAATAAGAAAATATATGTGGGATTGTGGTTGGCTCAAGGGGAACATCTAAGTATACTTTCTCTAAGGGATTGGGTTGTGATTGGGTCCCTACAGTCAGGCGGACAACTTATGCCCACCCCTAGTGCAAGTCATCTTCATCAATTATTAAGTACACGGCATATAATTGACTCTAAAACTACAAATCCCTTTGTTATGTGGCCTTCTACAATTGGTTGGTACACTCATGCCCTTCTGAAACATAAGGGTCACTAGCACAATGTAAGCTGGTTCCCCAGGTGCTAGTGAGTGGACTTGACCGTGTCTCCCCACTCAATTAGCCCACCATCTCTCATCACTCATGCTGTCTGCCATTCAGATTGTCTTTGGACTTGACCTTGCAAAATATCTTTGCTCCTGAGAATAAAAGGGAGTATAGAAACATCCTTATGGTAGCTCAGGTCTGCACATCCACTCCTATTTTCGTCCACGACTCACGTGACTGGATACTGTATTTTGGCCTGTTTTGCAGCATTTAATTGTCTTGAATTAATAAACTTGGCACTCACAGTGTTCTTTCCTCGCACCTTAACAAGGGCTGATTCAGCTTCTCACATCCACTGTTCTTCAAGGATAGACAACCGGTTCTTGGCTACTCCATCCTTTGACTCCAGGCCAGACAGCTTTCAGGCCTCTCCTTGATCTTCGGCTGTTTTCTTACTGCGTCACATAGCCCTTGATCATTCTTTCTCCGTGGGTCTGAGCTTACTAAAAATGTGACACTGATGTCCAGAATTCTATATAATTGCAGCACCACCTGCAGTCTATTCACTACGTATAGCCAGCCTTATTATTACTTAGTCTACTTCCGTTACAGCTTTTGTACAGTTATAAACCAGCTTTCATTTTCTGCAGTGCTCTTTACACATGCAATCTTCATTCCGCATATGAAAGTCTTCTCAATTCTTCATTTTGTCATCAGATTCTATCAGGTCTATGCATTCTCTTCTTCAGCCACTCTTCCCAGTGTGTCACGCTCATCTCTTGTGATGTCAAAGGCTCTCTTTCTCTCATCTTCATATTCCTTCGGGGATCTCCTACAAGAGACTGGCATGTCTACGGAGACACCTAATATAGGGTCTTCTCAATGGATACCTTGTCTGAAAGGCTCTTCGTGGAATAAGCACCTACACCAGTGTGGTCAGGTTGCAATTCCTGGTTTCCAACATATAGGCAAAATGGGGGCGGAACTTCCTGCAGAGGCATTCAGCTGCTCCTCTAGAGTTCACTCCCCAGTCAAACTCTGACAGCCCTGAGTTTTGTCTTAAACTCCCTTGTAAGCGTCTTTGAACTACTAAGGATAGAAGTTCAAACTCACTCAGGAACCCTTCTGGAATTAACCAGAGAGGGGGGGGATTGTGAGTCTTCCAAGGTGGGTCTAAGCTGCCTAATAAACTCATCAATTTTGAAGGATTTGGGACTCCTAAAGGAAGCAAGCACTAATCAATCTCTGCTATGTCAAGAAATTAAGTCCCATTTGGTGGAACCTGGACTGAAATTCCATTAAATGAAAGCTGAGTTCCCATGCAGGAGGGGCGAGGTAAGTTGGCAGATCAACCCTCGATCATAGATGCCTTGGAAAGTTTCCCCCCTGATGACACTCCTTTATCTCAGTCAACCCTGGAGGAATTCATCAGGCTTGCCCAGTCTGGTGAGGCCATTCTGGAAACCTCAAAAAAAGGGCCCAAAGAAACTGGTCCTTCGGAAGAGTTGTAGACTGATGTGTAGATCCAACATCCATTGGTTCCTTGTGCATCTAAGGCTGCCCGACTAGTATCTACATTGAATGTGGAATCGGCATGTAAGGAAGGAATTAAGAAAAAACTAAACGAATAAAAGGGGGGATGCTAAACAAGAAACCACAACTCAAAAGGAAGTGCATCAGCCTCAACCTCAGAAATCAAAGAATAAAAGATTGATGAAGCAAAAGAATCCGGGGAAAAGGAAATTCTTTAAATGAAATGACCAGTAAGGCTTCATCAGATGCTCCTAATTCCTCAGTCACTCTTCAATTGATTACAAAAAAACGAAGAACAGGATGAAATTAGCCCAGGACCGGGAAGCAAAATTCCCCAATTGTCAAAAAATGTGTATAAAACCACTATTACCAAAATCAGCATGGGCCTCCAAATGGAAAATCCAAATTAAGTAACCAAGCCCTACACCTACGACTGGCCCCAATCTTTATTAAAGGAATTTCAAAGTTGGACCATGAGCAGAAAGCCTCAGACATCATCAGTATCAGCACCCACGCTGCGAATCAAACAATTCCAACTGTTTTGCATGATCAGCTCTCATGTGGTATTATAAATGTTGAGTCAGAAGATAAATCACTGCCCGGACCAAATACCTTGCTTATTACAAATGAGGCTCAGACAAAGTTGAGAGATTCAACAGGCCAGAAAGAAATAAGCCCCTTCACTGTACCCAGAATATGGCTGAAGAGATTAGACCCAATAAAGGATCATCCCAGTCCAAATAGAGGAACGATCTTGGCTATAACAAGACAAATTCCAGCTCGTTATCTATTATCATCTCACGACATCGATCATGTAACCTTTCCATACAAACATAATACCAACATAGTGGAGGTGGTGATGAAATCACAATTGGGTGTAATGGCGCTGCTGGATTCAGTGAAGGAATTTAAGGTCCTAGGGCTAGAAGTGTCACTGCCTCCAGCTTCGGCTCCAGCAAATCTAAGGTCTGGGTCCTCCATTATGAAAATGAAGGAAGAGACAGTTCTTAAGATAGAGAATCTAATATGGGGGTTATCCAGGTACCATGAAGGGGGAGGAGGGTGACCATTCATCTAAGGATCAAAGGGGCAAAAAAACAGGATATGGACTTTGCCTCCAGGTATCCTAACTGAGGTATTTCAAAAATTAACTGCTATGGAAGAGTTCCTGTAGCTGATGGGACTTTGAAACAAATCAGTTGGAGCACACGGGGCTCTCATTCTTTCAAAAATGTGGAAATGAGGAAACACGTCTTTCAAAACCATGATTTAATCCTTTTCCAGGAAACATGGCTGAGGGAGTCCTTCACGCTGGATGGCTTTTCTACCTTTAATCAGCCAGCCACAAACATGCATGGGCGAAACTGTCATGCCCCCACCTTCATCCACGCGTTCCATGAACACATCTCATAATCCAACTCCCACTATTTCCACCAAAATACATGCCAGGACATACTCTTCCCTGCAGGCCTGCTGGAAAGGAATGGGACAAGGTCAGCGACGCCGGTTCTTGCCTTATCAGCGTTGGTTTCCATTCCGGCGTTGGCAGTTACCATGGAGACGCGCCATGGGCATTCTACAACGTCTCCGTTGCCGGCACCTGAGAGCTCCTCCTTGAGCACGTTCGATCACGTGACGGATGATGAGAGTCACGTGATCATTAGTCAGCGTTCAAAAGGGACGCGCTGACTGCCCTCCAGCGCTTCACAGCTGATCCTGTTGGGCGCATTACGGACTACGGATTCAGATTACTACCACTGACCACGGATTGTTCTTGGACTCTGATTTTGGCTTCTTCCTTCACGGTACCTTTGTTTGGAACTATTCTCTACTGGATTCGACCACATTTCCGTCCCTGGATTGCTATTTGGATTGCCCTTTTGTTATGAACTATGTTCTTGGATTACGCACTTTTCAACTGATTGACTTACGTTTTCTGGCTTCCACGTAAGGTGGTGATTTCTTTCATACTAAGTATCTTACCAACCTGTCATCTGGTCGTCACCCTTGCCGGCTGCCTCTGACAAACATCTTTACACCTTTATTAAGTCCCGACCAACTCCTAAGGGTAAGCCCTATTTTAGACTTATTACATACTCATATACAAGTCTGGGGTTCTGTGTTATGACCTAACTTCGTGTTTGCCTTACAGTGGTCATAGAGGGCATCTTCCGGCATCTTCTGCCATCTTCCGGCATTCCTGGTTCCGACTGACGAAAATCCACCACCTGTGGCCTCAAGGACCGCTCGGGCAGTAATTTCTTGTTTGCTCGAGTGGTACTTGGGGACGGAGGTTTCATCGGCTACACGACCATCAAGTCTTGACAGACTGTGAAGTGATTTTTTTTGGTCGTCCAGACGATGGAACCTGCTGCCGGGGACCCTGTGGCTGCTCTAATGCAAGCTGCTGCATCCCTTAGAACCGAAGTGGCGGCTGCCACAACCGCGATACATCATCGCTTAGATAATATCCAAAGTACCCGCAACCCTTTACCGGCAGATGCTGAGTTTGGCGATCAGGCAACACCAACACCGGGTCCCTCTGTCCCTCCTAAACCACCTACTCCCGTGGTGTTACCTACTCAGTTTCCATTGGCACCTCCTGAGAAGTTCCAGGGTGATCCTAGAAAATATTGCACTTTTATTAATCAGTGTAAACTTCATTTTCTTTGCCGACCAGTGGTGTTCCATGATTCCACCACAAAAGCTGCCTTTTTGTTATCCCATTTGACCGGGGTTGCAGCTACCTGGGCTAATCCTTTTCTTGAGAACAACCACCCAGCCCTTTACGATTTCGATCTTCTGGTGAGCGATTAGGCCAAAGTATTCGATACCAGGTACAAAGCCCAGTCTCGGGATCTGGAGCTCCTAGAACTATCCCAACGCAGACAAACCTTAATAGAATACATCACACGCTTCAACCAATTGTCAGCTGAGACTTTATGGCCTGAAAACAAGAAAGCTGTGGTATTTTACAAAGGTCTGTGTAACGCTATGAAGGAAGCTCTTTCTGTCATTCCTTCCCTTCCTGATGCATATCCCGAACTAGTAGACCTAACTCTTCAGGTAGACGCTCGGAAGACCGAACGTCGGGCAGAATCTAGTATTTCAGGTAAACCCTTGCCCTCTCTGCCAGATGGTGCAAGTGAACCCATGCAAATAGGTGGTCTACGAAGTCCCATCACTCAGACCGAAAGGGAGCGTCGGAGAACTGACAACGCATGCTTCTACTGCGGACTCAGTGGTCATTTCATCAAAGAGTGCCCAAGACGCCCGAAGAACAAGTCCTCTGGTTTTCAGAGAGCTCGTCCTTGAGTATGGGCGACAAGACGAGCTCGATTCACAACCCCAGGGTTCCTACCTTCGGCCCAGTAAGACCAGTGGTCGTTCAGGCAGTGCTTTATCCTGATAGGGAGTGTTCACACACAGTACATATAGTTATTGATTCAGGGGCTACTGGTTGCTTTATTGATATACCTCTGGCCAAAGCATTGAACCTTCCACTAGTGACCAAGACACATCCCGAACCAGTCCAAACTGTGGACGGGTCCTCTCTCATTTCTGGTCCGATTAAACAACAGACCGCCCAGATGGATGTGATTATTCAGGGTAACCATAAAGAACAGTTGTCCTTTGATCTGATATCCGCACCACAGTTCGGGATAATCCTAGGCCTTCCCTGGCTAAAGAAGCATAACCCACTCATCGACTGGGGTACGGGGCAGGTTTCTTTTGAATCAGACATTTGCCAACACTTTTGTTTACTGGAAGAAGATTTCAACAACCCTGCGAGGGCACTTGGGGCCCTACACTTAGCCCCTGTAGGGGAGAACGACCCACCTGAAACAACCCACACGGTGGGAGCCACTTTGTCAGGAGTACCCCCAGAATACCATGATTTCCATTCGGTTTTTGATAAAACATCTGCCGAGATACTGCCCCCTCACAGACCGTATGATTGTTCTATTGACCTAATTGATGGGGCATCATTCCCAAAGGACGCATATATTCACTATCACCATCTGAAGAAACGTCCCTTAAAGAATACATCTGCCACGCCCTACATTTAGGACATATCAGGCCTTCTTCATCACCCGTGGCCAGCCCCATTTTTTTTGTCCCGAAAAAAGAAGGCGATCTCCGCCCCTGTGTAGATTGCAGACGCCTGAATGCGATTACCATAAAGAATCGTTACCCTATCCCACTCATCTCTACCCTGTTAGACAAGTTGACCAATGCCTCCATCTATACCAAACTAGATCTCCGTGGGGGCATACAATTTAGTCCGCATGCGACCTGGGGATGAGTGGAAGACTGCTTTCTGCTCTCGCCAAGGATTGCATGAATACATGGTGATGCCTTTTGGCCTCTGTAATGCCCCTGCCATTTTCCAACGATTGGTAAACGATATATTTAGTGATATTCTGGATGTTTACGTCGTGGCGTAGCTGGATGACATACTGATATTCTCCCAAACATTGGCCGAACACGTCTTTCATGTCAGAGAGGTACTCACAAGACCCAGGTAGAACTCGCTATACGCTAAACCTGAGAAATGTCTGTTCCATACAGCTGAAGTTGAATTCCTGGGTTTCCATATTTCACCTGGGGGGCTAACAATGAACCGATCCAAAGTTCAGGCTATCACAAATTGTCCAGTACCTGTTACATTGAAACAATTGCAATCCTTTCTAGGGTTTGCAAATTTTTACCAGAGGTTCATTGCAAATTTTTCCTCCATTGTGGCACCATTAACCGCATTGACCAGTCCTGCAGTACCATTTATATGGACCGATGCACATCAAGCAGCCTTCGACTCCCTTAAAACCTCATTCACCACGGCCCCAGTCCTGCAGCATCCTGACCCAGAGCTCCCGTATATCGTAGAAGCAGATGCTTCCTCCTTTGCCTTAGGGGCCGTCCTATCTCAGCCTTGTCCTACCACCGGAGCACTACACCCGGTGGCCTACCATTCCAGGAAATTCACACCGACCGAAACTCACTACACAGTCACTGAAAAAGAGCTCCTGGCCATCAGAGACGCCTTTTTGGTCTGGAGACACCATCTTCTGGGGGCAAAACATCAGACTATCGTCTACACAGACCATAAAAATGTACAGGACCTAGCGTCTCTGAAATGCGAAAATAGTAGACAAGTTCGTTGGCACCTCTTTTTTGCTGCATACGACTTCCTTGTCAAACACAGACCGGGTTTGTCACATGGCAAAGCGGATGCTCTGTCCCGTTCACCTGGGGGAATACCTCTCCCTTCATATCCCGAAACTCTCTTAGGTAAAGGCCATATTGTTTGTACCTGTACTCCATCTCCACCTATGATAACGGCTATACGCCAATGGGTTATACAACATCCCCAAGTATTGGATGATTGGGATACCGTTATGCAGGATGGGTTGCCTTTTGTCCAAGGAAAACTGTTCCTCCCCACCAGTGACTCTCGCAACCAGGCCTTAGAGTGGTCCCACAATGCTCCTATCAATGGCCACCCAGGTCAGCGACGTACTCTAGAGTTGTTGAAACGCTGGTGCTGGTGGCCATCGATGCGGCGAGACGTGGAGACATATGTTAACACCTGCTCTATATGCGCACAATGCAAGACTCGGAATGGTCGTCCACTAGGACTGCTACAACCATTGCCCATACCCCCGAAACCATGGCATACGGTATCCATGGATCTGATAACCGATCTACCACGATACAAGGCTACGACACGATTTGGGTGGTAGTAGACTCATATACAAAAATGGCCCGTTTTTTACCATGTAAAGGCATTCCTACTGCTCCCTCATTGGCTCGTATGTTCTTTGAATCTGTTTTCTGTCTGTTCGGCTTGCCGAGTGTCATTGTGTCAGACAGGGAGTCCCAGTTCACCTCACGTTTCTGGTTGGCTCTTACCAAACTACTAGGTATAGATGCCCGCTTCTCTTCAGCTTACCATCCAGAAAGCGACGGACAAACTGAGAGAGTAAACCAGGTCTTGGAACAGTACTTAAGGTGCTTAACTTTGCAATTCCAGAATACCTGGCTTGAGTCTCTTCATTTTGCGGAATTTGCATATAACAACGCCCTGCACTCGTCCACTGGGTTTTCTCAGTTTTTTTCGCTCTATGGCCAACATCCAAGTACTTTACCCTTTTCTGATTCGAATCCTGCCAATGCCCCTGTATTGAGTACCAGTACCCATGCGGCAAATGATTGTGTCAGAGATCTCACATCCGTCCATGGTCAAACCCTTGTCCATCTCCAGGAGGCCCAGGTGTCTATGAGTACCGCCGCTAACAAAAAAAGGAAAGAGGCCCAGTCATATAAACAAGGCGACCGGGTATGGTTGTCTACACGGCACCTCCATATACCGGGTTGTCGTAAACTGCTGCCCCGTTTTGTCGGCCAGTATAGGGTTTCCAAGGTCCTGAACCCGGTGGTCTATAGACTCGACGTCCCCGCTTCATGGAAATTACACCCCGTTTTTCACACATCTCTCCTCAAGCCTTGTCCTGATGATACACGCATTGCTCCCGCTCCTGGTCCTGTCCCTGTGATTTCCCAGGAGGATTATGAGGTTAGCGCTATTCTGGGATCCCGGGTTGTTAGAGGGAAGTTATAATACTTGGTGGACTGGTTGGGTTATGGTCCTGAGGAGAGGTCCTGGGTCCCATCTTCTGATGTGCATGCCCCGTTGTTGGTGTCCAGATTCCATCGGGAGAACCCTTCTAGCCCACGGGGTCGTGGGCCTTTGAGAGGGGGCTCTGTCACGCCCCCACCTTCATCCACGCGTTCCATGAACACATCTCATAATCAACTCCCACTATTTCCACCAAAATACATGCCAGGACACACTCTTCCCTGCAGGCCTGCCGGCAAGGAATGGGACAAGGTCAGCGATGCCGGTTCTTGCCTTATCAGCGTTGGTTTCCATTCCGGCGTTGGCAGTTACCATGGAGACGCGCCACGGCATTCTACAACATCTCCATTGCCGGCACCTGAGAGCTCCTCCTTCAGCAAGTTCGATCACGTGACGGATGATGAGAGTCACGTGATCATTAGTCAGCGTTCAAAAGGGACGCGCTGACTGCCCTCCAGCGCTTCACAGCTGATCCTGTTGGGCGCATTACGGACTACGGATTCAGATTACTACCACTGACCTCGGATTGTTCTTGGACTCTGATTTTGGCAACTTCCTTGACGGTACCTTTATTTGGAACTATTCTCTACTGGATTCGACCACATTTCCGTCCCTGGATTGCTATTTGGATTGCCCTTTTGTTATGAACTATGTTCTTGGATTACGCATTTTTCAACTGATTGACTTACGTTTTCTGGCTTCTACGTAAGGTGGTGATTTCTTTCATACTAAGTACCTTACCAACCTGTCATCTGGTCGTCACCCTTGCCGGCTGCCTCCGACAAACATCTTTACACCTTTATTAAGTCCCGACCAACTCCTAAGTGTAAGCCCTATTGTAGACTTATTACATACTCATATACAAGTCTGGGGTTCTGTGTTATGACCTAACTTCGTGTTTGCCTTACAGTAGTCATAGGGGGCATCTTCCGGCATCTTCCGGAATCTTCCGGCATCTTCCGGCATTCCTGGTTCCGACTGACGAAAATCCACCACCTGTGGCCTCAAGGACCGCTCGGGAAGTAATTTCTTGTTTGCTCGAGTGATACTTGGGGACGGAGGTTTCATCGGCTACACGACCATCAAGTCTTGACAGAAACCCCACGGGTGGGCTGGTGGCTGCTATTTGTAATATCGGGGTTAGTAACATGAACACCTACCATCCAATAGATTGGCCATTTTGCCTATTAGGATACGTTTTTCTCCCCAACAGACAGATTATTCATTGATCTTAGTCAATATATATTGGAGACCTGTGCATTCCACCATAGAAAGTTTCTTAGGCAATCTCGCTGAAATACTGCTTAATGTGGGGACTGCTTTTCCAAAGGATACCATCCTGGTGGCGGGAGACTTAAATTCAAATTGCTTGGAGACTTTTAGGAGGGGTTCATAGAGGGTCTTCACGTGTGAATGGTGGGGCATGGCTAAGGTTCTTTAAGGAATGAAATGTACGCATTGCAAATGGTGCTGTTTCTGGGTACATTCCGCCTGCCAAAACCTGGAGAAGCACTGGTTTGTCTTCAACCATCGACTACGTCATGATGTCAGAATCACTTTTTAGGGAATGGAGGGAGCTAAGGGTTCATGACATTGGTACGAGTGACCATATGCCACTGTTAGTCACTTTAGACGTCCCTAAATAAGGTATCCAAAAACCACTCTATTCATCAGTGCTCACGGTAACTCACGGTGGTAATCGAGTGGTCAGGTACAATTGTAAAGGAGGGAACCTAAATTCTAAATTGGAAGATTTAGTGGGGTCTGAAAGCACATGGGTATTACAAAAATGATGTGATCCCAGATGTCTTGTTGACCTCCTTTGGGACTTAGATAGACCAGGTATCAAACAGGGCTCCTCGGGTCGAACACACACTCATGGTTTTGATGCAGAGACCAGGGAGCGCAAAAGATCATTGCACCTGAATATTACATCACTGATAAGGGAAGGTTTGAAAAAACAAATGAATGACAAAAAAAGAGGTCATTATGCAATGATTATAGAAATTGGTTGAGAACCAAGAAATTCTAGAGAAATCGCTTAGATGGTCTGTCTATGCTGAGGGCAGTGACAGAAGCAACTTTCTGAATTTTTGGGTGCTTAGTAACCCTCAGAAGCAATATGTTTTGTTGCAGTCAAATTGCATTGCTGAATCAGCATAGAATTTGTATTGTTTCTGATGTCTTTGAGGAAACTCACCAAGGAACCTGCAGGTTAAAAACTATGGTGAAGTGAGACCTCAATTTTGAGGAAAAAGATATAGACAGGTCAATCGTAGCTCATTGAGATCATGGGACACGAGGCCTCACAAATGAAATACCATGCTCTACTTTGGGCCTTTGGACCTCTCTTCTTTTCAACCTCTTTAATAATATTTTAAAAACACAGCAAATCCCCGACTCTTGGAACACTGGCATTATAGTCCCATTTATAAGAAGGGCGAGCGTGTAAATCCGGGAAATTATCACCCTATTGCCCTGATGGACATAGAGAGCAAAATCTTTGCCCGTATAGTCCTGAATCATTTGGAAACATGTGCAGAGAAGTGAAATATTCTATCTAAATTCAAAACAGGATTTTGAAAGGGTAGGTCAACAACTTTAAATGGCCTAATGTTCAACTTTTTAAATCCAAAGCAAACGAAAGATCAATAACTCTATGGTGTCTGGATAGACTTATCGAGAGCCTTTGATACCATCAATAGAGGTAAACTCTGGGGCAAATTAAAAGACTGGGGCATTCCTGAGAGACTCCTGGCAATTGTCATACATTTGCACACAAATACCAGGCAAGATTCAAGTAAAATGAAACTTTGATGGACATCTGTCTTTATCAATTTCCATTGAGAAGGGCCTGAGACAGGGATGCATAGTAGCACTATGTCTTTTTAACCTTTTCTTGACTGATCTCTGGAGCAAACCTGTGTCCTTCTCAATGGTTTCCCCATTAATTAGTAAACTCATATTTACCAGTCTGGCATATGCGGATGATGTGGTATTATTGGATCACACCCTTATTGGTTTGCAGAGGCTGATTAGAGCCTTTGAAAATTGTGCACTATCAAATGACCTCATCATCAATCCAACAAAAACCTTTATCATGCTGTATAACCGTTCAGCTTATAAAAAGACTAGAGGTTTCAAATGGAATATGGGAAAACAAACACTACCAGTGGTAAATGAAATCAAATACCTGGGATTCATGATTAGAACGACTCCTACAAGGGTTCCGCTAGATGCAGATTTACGTAAAAAAGGGACACAACTAATTTGCCAAATGAAAAAAATCTTTTCTGTTACCCTTAATTAAATTCTATAAGGGTAAGGTGATTCCAATTCTAACGTATGGAATAGAAATTGAGAAATCAGTCCTAAAGATCAACTAGGCTAATATTTGGGGCATGATATGGAAAAAAGTTTTGAGCTGTTACCATGCTCATTACCTATTGTCAGGCTACAGTGTAAATTAGGTCTACAATCTTTAAAATCTCAAGTAGAACGGAGAAAGGTCCATTTATATTGATCCATCATTTGCCCCTCAAAAACAAATCTCTATATGTGGACATCCGTAGCCTCATGGAATTAAACACCAATGAGTGTCTTTGTGAATTAAAAAAGATGCCTTAGCGATACAATCAAAATGCCAGTCCACTGAAAGAGATTTGACAGAAAATCCACTTATTGCCACCAGGGCCTCGTTGGTAAACATGAAAAGTTACAAGGATTTCCCATTTTCTGATAAATCTTTGGGCTATTTGCTACCTTACCTCAGGAATGTTCCAAACTATATTTTTGAGGATGACCTTCCTAAGGCTACGCATGAATCTGTATTTTACTCGTGACTTGCTTGGAATTAGAAAAAAAGGCCCCGGGTGGATGAATGGAGTAATCTTTTAGATGAGAATGTACGCAAAAAGACTAAACATTTGTGAATGTCATGTACGGGCACTACACAGCAGTACATCCAGCATTCTGCTGGATGTGTACTCATTGATTTCTTGGGTTCTTTTATATATTTTCTTTTTCTTTCCTTTGTATTTTTATTTGAAGAATTCAACTGATTGTAAATGTGATTTTGAGGATTGTATTGCTTAATTAATTGTTTTTTATATGTACTTTTTGATACATTCTTCTTTTGTGAAAAGTCAAATATTAACTAACCACAAATAAAAAAATAAATTAAACAAAATTAAATAAAAACAAACAAGTACATGTTGACTTTGACATGCTTGTTCTCAAAGTGGGTAGATTATCTTCCAGCCCCGAATTGTAAGGCGGAGACAGCTGCTGCACTAATGATCAACCACAACTTCTCTCGTTTTGGCCTCCCGCAAAGGATTGAGTCAGAAAGAGGAAGCCATTTTACAAGTGCGGTGATGGCGAAGATGTGGGAGATTCTAGGGGTAAAAAGAAAATGCCACATAGCCTACCACCTGGCCTCAAGCGGGGGGGTACAACAAAACAATTGTGAGTTTCTTAAATAAGTTTGTGGCAGACTCTGTTCCCAGTTGGGACATCCGATTACCGCTTGTCCTGAAGGCTAGTAGGTCTACACCATCTTCTACAAAAAAGATGTCTCCATTTGAACTCATGATGGGACGAAACATTATGATACCTCAGCATCTACTCCACAGAACACAGGAGCAGACAATGATAAATGTGTCCACTACTCATGAGTAAACTGAAAATGTAACTAAGACCTCCAGTACGCTTTTGCTAATGCTCAGCGCAATTTAGAAAAGTCAGCTGAAGGAATGAAGAACTATTATGATCTAAAGAGGACCAGAAAGAATATGAAGTAGGTGACAATGTTTACCTGTACAATTTTCTAAGGAATCAGGCCAAGGAGCGGAAATGTCTTCCATCTTGGCGTGGTGCCTTTGAAATTGTAGATAAAATATCACCTGTTGCCAACAAGATCTGCATCCCTAAAGAAAATCCGACAGAAGAAAAAATGGTCCACATTAATCAATTGAAAATCTGTCATCCCAGACACACTTTACGACTGATTTAGGAGCTATATATATATATGTATATATAGAGAGTAATGTACTTAGTGCTCATTGTAAAAAAGAAGAAAATAAATGAATCAGGTTTTGTGAAATGGTGAAAATGTCTTTTTATACTCGTATGCTGTTGTTGGTTTGTCAATTCTGTGTAAATCTTCCAGGAAAATATGTGTGTTGTGTAAAAAGTACTGAACTTCTTTTTCTTTCAATTTGTTAAAAATTATCTCCATTAACTTTCAGCATGGAGGCAAGAGTGGAGTACGAGAGGACCTTTTTTTTTGGGACACCAGAAAGAAGGAAGAAAGTGGGTGCCATGCCACACCCCCCCAACCCAGAGATGGAAGGTGAGGCTGCAGGGACCACTCTCTAAAGAAGGAAGAAAGGGGGCGTTGTGCCACACACCCCAACCCAAAGATGCAAGGGGAGACTGCAGTGCCCACTCCCTAATGAAGTAAGTTGGGCCGGACGGGCTCCAACCGAGCGAAAATTAGGAAAGAAATAGAAAAGGGGTCGAATGAAAACTCTACTCTGCCCTGCTCTTCCCCATGACATAATCATTGAAGAACAGGGAGGGGGGCTGTGGGGTGTAATCAAAGGCCTTAAACCAACAGAACTAAAAGGCCCAATGTAAAAATTACCTGCCAACCATCATAAAATATAACAGAGCATTCACACTGCAAAACGGACCTATTAAGGCAGACTGTGGGGTTTCTGCAAGTAGCACAAGGAAGGGCATTGAGAAAAAGCCCTATCTGTCATTACCAAAGGAAAAGCATAATTTTTCCTGGTTCTACCTCCCTTCTCCTGCCTCCCAGCCCTCCCACCCTGTGATTGGCTAAATTTCTCGTTGGTTTCTCGAGTCTAGTGACCCTCTGCTAATGCCTGCCTCCACTTTCACCGGAGCAAAGCAGGTGAGTGGGGCTACTAGAGTGACCCCATTTTGTTTGAAATTGCCTAAAAAAGGGCATCCAGGCCCTGTGTGCCTCCATTGCAGGCCGGCACCTTCTTCCTGGTTCTCCCTCCCTCATCCCGCCTCCGAGGCCCTCCCACCCCTGTGATGTCTCTCCTCAAACTCATCACTGACCACTCCGGGGCAGCACTCTGCCCGTTACAGCCCCGCGGCTAAGGACCGAGGCAAAGGATGACTCCAACTGAGGCGGCTCCAGATCATGTCGGCAGGTGTCCACAGGAGACTCCAGGAGAAGCCAGTGGCCAGCCGTCAAACTGTCTTGAGGATGAAAGTCTAATGACCAATAACAACATGGAGGGATACTTAACTTCCCCACACAAGGCCTATGAAGAAGACGCAGGTTAGGGGATACCCACAGTTTATGTGGATGGGTACTCCTACCCTGTTGATAACAGCGTGGAAAAAGAATGAGTGGTTGGCATTGGGAAAGCCTGGGTGAATGATACCCCAGAACCTTCTGCTGGTTACAAAATAGGACCCAAAGTAGTCAGGCTGAGGTGATGACCGTTCATCAAGCTATCCTCACTGCAGTGCACCACCAACTCAATGAACTGGTCATTATCACTGACTGGTTTGTGGAGCACCTGATTAACTGGAAGAATCGAGTCATATTGTGTGCCAACAATAAATCCCTAAAGCATGTCAAACTATCAATTGACAATCAGGTGACCTCCAACGAGATGACCATATATTGGAAGAAGATAAGAGGTCATTCCAAAATAGAAGGGCGAGATGAGACTGAGAATGACCTGGCTGACCAGCTGGCTAAAACCGGAGCTCTGCAGGTGGAGACAGCTGCTGTACTAATGATCAACCACATCTTCTCTCGTTTCGGCCTCCCGCAAAGGATTGAGTTGGGCAGACGAAGCCATTTTACAAGTGCAGTGATAGTGAAGATTTGGGAGATTCTAGGGGTAAAAGGGAAACTCCACATTGCCTACTGCCTGGCCTCAAGCAGGGGGTACAAGGAGTGTTCTTTGTGTGCGCCAGAGTCTTTCTACTGTTGCCATCACTTTTGGAGGAGGCGGCATCCTTAAAAAGAACATACTGGATGCTGGAGTATCGAAGGAGTGTCAAGGAGCGTTCTTTGTGTTCCTTGTAGAGACTTTGGAGCCTCTTTCCTGGCTGGGACGTGAGTCTTGACTCAGAAAAACATGCTCAACCGGGAGACCAGGTAACACCCGTTTTGTCCTATACCTCCTATCTTGTTCTGATTAGGACGTTGGCGTATTATCACAATAACTTTTAATCTATCATTATAGGCACAAAACTGTACGTTGAACTGAACTGAACTGAACTGTGTTGTTATCATAATTAAAATAATACACGTCCGTTTAAACTACTTTACCATCAAACCAGATCATGTGTCTGTGTGATTGTGCCATAAGAGTTTATCCGGATCCATTTGATCATTCTTTCCAGGAGGCAGAGATCTACTACCTGAAGGAGGCCGATGACCAACTATTACAATCTGAGAAGTGGTAGTTGCTCAAATAGTGGCAGGGACAACCTAAGGATCCCAAACCTGATAATATGCCTCATAAAAATGTTACAGAGACAATGATGTCACAGTCCTTTGTTTATCCTCTTCAAGTAGAGCAAGAATCTGGTTCCAAGCATCTAACAACTATAGCATCCAGTCCCTGTCCATTGAACTATCATATGGGACCTTCAGGAAGCAATGACCTGGATTTCACTCTCTCAACTTCATCTATGAAGTGCATCATAACTAAGGGGATGACAAATAAGAGGAGATCTTTGAGTGACACTATTTTGAATTAAGCAAGACATACAACCAATACTTTACGGATGTGGAATTTAGTGCTTCAGATATGTGAGAAGAATTCTGCATGCCGAACATTGCGAAGGGTCCCCGAGAGTTGGTAGAGCAAGTGTCTTCTTCCTCCACCTCTACGGGCCTCCACGAGGGGCCCTTTTAAATCAGTAACACCTCATACAAAGATGGAGAGGCAGAATTACTCTGACACTAAGTAATAAGACCGACTCAGGAAGTTGACAACATGTCTCTCTCGACTGTTTTATTGTCAATATTCTAAAACAGGGAGTTACAACGGATATCAACGGATGTCGCACAGCATAATCTCAATGTATTTAATAAAAAAGCATTCTTATGTAGCAAAACATCATGATATGTGACATCATACTTTGTGACAAAATAAGAAAATATATGTGGGATTGTGGTTGGCTCAAGGGGAACATCTAAGTATACTTTCTCTAAGGGATTGGGTTGTGATTGGGTCCCTACAGTCAGGCGGACAACTTATGCCCACCCCTAGTGCAAGTCATCTTCATCAGTTATTAAGTACACGGCATATAATTGACTCTCAAACTACAAATCCCTTTGTTATGTGGCCTTCTACAATTGGTTGGCACGCTCATGCCCTTCTGAAACATAAGGGTCACTTGCACAATGTAAGCTGGTTCCCCAGGTGCTAGTGAGTGGACTTGACCGTGTCTCCCCACTCAATTAGCCCACCATCTCTCATCACTCATGCTGTCTGCCATTCAGATTGTCTTTGGACTTGACCTTGCAAAATATCTTTGCTCCTGAGGATAAAAGGGAGTATAGAAACATCCTTATGGTAGCTCAGGTCTGCACATCCACTCCTATTTTCGTCCTCGACTCGCGTGACTGGATACTGTATTTTGGCCTGTTTTGCAGCATTTAATTGTCTTGAATTAATAAACTTGGCACTCACAGTGTTCTTTCCTCACACCTTAACAAGGGCTGATTCAGCTTCTCACATCCACTGTTCTTCAAGGATAGACAACCGGTTCTTGGCTACTCCATCCTTTGACTCCACGCCAGACAGCTTTCCGGCCTCTCCTTGATCTTCGGCTGTTTTCTTACTGCGACACATAGCCCTTGATCATTCTTTCTCCGTGGGTCTGAGCTTACTAAAAATGTGACACTGATGTCCAGAATTCTATATACTTGCAGCACCACCTGCAGTCTATTCACTAAATATAACCAGCCTTATTATTACTTAGTCTACTTCTGCTACAGCTTTTGTACAGTTATAAACCAACTTTCATTTTCTGCAGTGCTCTTTACACATGCAATCTTCATTCCACATATGAAAGTCTTCTCAATTCTTTATTTTGTCATCAGATTCTATCAGGTTTATGCATTCTCTTCTTCAGCCACTCTTCCCAGTGCGTCACGCTCATCTCTTGTGATTTCAAAGGCCACTCTTTCTCTCATCTTCATATTCCTTCGGGGATCTCCTACAAGAGACTGTCATGTCTACGGGGACACCTAATATAGGGTCTTCTCAATGGATACCTTGTCTGAAAGGCTCTTCGTGGAATAGGCACCATCACCGGTGTGGTCATGTTGCAATTCCTGGTTTCCAACAAATAGGCAAAATGGGGGCGGAACTTCCTGCAGAGGCATTCAGCTGCTCCTCTAGAGTTCACTCCCCAATCAATCTCTGACAGCCCTGAGTTTTGTCTTAAACTCCCTTGTAAGCGTCTTTGAACTACTAAGGATAGAAGTTCAAACGCACTCAGGAACCCTTCTGGAATTAACCAGAGAGGTGGGGGCTTGTGAGTCTTCCAAGGTGGGTCTAAGCTGCCTAATAAACTCATCAATTTTGAAGGATTTGGGACACCTGAAGGAAGCAAGCACTAATCAATCTCTGCTATGTCAAGAAATTAAGTCCCATTTGGTGGAACCTGGACTGGAATTCCATTAAATGAAAGCTGAGTTCCCATGCAGGAGGGGCGAGGACAAGTTGGCAGATCACCCCTCGATCATAGATGCCTTGGAAAGTTTCCCCCCTGATGACACTCCTTTATCTCAGTCAACCCTGGAGGAATTCATCAGGCTTGCCCAGTCTGGTGAGGCCATTCTGGAAACCTCAAAAAAAGGGCCCAAAGAAACTGGTCCTTCGGAAGAGTTGTAGACTGATGTGTAGATCCAACATCCATTGGTTCCTTGTGCATCTAAGGCTGCCCGACTAGTGTCTACATTGAATATGGAATCGGCATGTAAGGAAGGAATTAAGAAAAAACTAAAAGAATAAAAGGGGGGATGCTAAACAAGAAACCACAACTCAAAAGGAAGTGCATCAGGCTCAACCTCAGAAATCAAAGAATAAAAGATTGATGAAGCAAAAGAATCCGGGGAAAGGGAAATTCTTTAAATAAAATGATCAGTAAGGCTTCATCAGATGCTCCTAATTCCTCAGTCACTCTTCAATTGATTACAAAAACGAAGAACAGGATGAAATTAGCCCAGGACCGGGAAGCAAAATATCCCAATTGTCAAAAAATGTGTATAAAACCACTATTACCAAAATCAGCATGGGCCTCCAAATGGAAAATCCAAATTAAGTAACCAAGCCCTGCACCTACGACTGGCCCCAATCTTTATTAATGGAATTTCAAAGTTGGACCATGGGCAGAAAGCCTCAGACATCATCAGTATCAGCACCCATGCTGCGAATCAAACGATTCCAACTGTTTTGCATGATCAGCTCTCAGGTGGTATTATACATGTTGAGTCAGAAGATAAATCACTGCCCAGACCAAATACCTTGCCTATTACAAATGAGGCTCAGACAGAGTCGAGAGATTCAACAGACCAGAAAGAAATAAGCCCCTTCACTGTACCCAGAATATGTCTGAAGAGATTAGACCCAATAAAGGATCATCCCAGTCTGAATAGAGGAACGATCTTGGCTCTAACAAGACAAATTCCAGCTCGTTATCTATTATCATCTCACGACATCGATCATGTAACCTTTCCATACAAACATAATACCAACATAGTGGAGGTGGTGATGAAATCACAATTGGGTGTAATGGCGCTGCTGGATTCAGTGAAGGAATTTAAGGTCCTGGGGCTAGAAGTGTCACCGCCTCCAGCTTCGGCTCCAGCAAATCTAAGGTCTGGGTCCTCCATTATGCAAATGAAGGAAGAGACAGTTCTTAAGATAGAGAATCTAATGGGGGTTATCCAGGTACCATGAAGGGGGAGGAGGGTGACCATTCATCTAAGGATCAAAGGGGCAAAAAAACAGGATCTGCACTTTGCCTCCAGATATCCTAACTGAGGTATTTCAAAAATTAACTGCTATGGAAGAGTTCCTGTAGCTGATGGGACTTTGAAACAAATCAGTTGGAGCACACGGGGCTCTCATTCTTTCAAAAATGTGGAAATGAGGAAACACGTCTTTCAAAACCATGATTTAATCCTTTTCCAGGAAACATGGCTGAGGGAGTCCTTCACGCTGGATGGCTTTTCTACCTTTAATCAGCCAGCCACAAACGTGAATGGGGGAAATCCCTCGGGTGGGCTGGTGGCCGCTATTTGTAATATCGGGGTTAGTAACATGAACACCTACCATCCAATAGATTGGCCATTTTGCCTATTAGGATACGTTTTTCTCCCCAACACACCGATTATTCATTGATCTTAGTAAATATATATTGGAGACCTGTGCATTCCACCATAGAAAGTTTCTTAGGAGATCTCGCTGAAATACTGCTTAATGTGGGGACTGCTTTTCCAAAGGATACCATCCTGGTGGCGGGAGACTTAAATTCAAATTGCTTGGAGACTTTAAGGAGGGGTTCATAGAGGGTCTTCACGTGTGAATGGTGGGACATGGCTGAGGTTCTTTAAGGAATGAAATGTAGGCATTGCAAATGGTGTTGTTTCTAGGTACATTCCGCCTGCCAAAACCTGGAGAAGCACTGGTTTGTCTTCAACCATCGACTACGTCATGATGTCAGAATCACTTTTTAGGGAATGGAGGGAGCTAAGGGTTCATGACATTGGTACGAGTGACCATATGCCATTGTTAGTCACTTTAGACGTCCCTAAATAAGGTATCCAAAAACCACTCTATTCATCAGTGCTCACGGTAACTCACGGTGGTAATCGAGTGGTCAGGTACAATTGTAAAGGAGGGAACCTAAATTCTAAATTGGAAGATTTAGTGGGGTCTGAAAGCACATGGGTATTACAAAAATGATGTGATCCCAGATGTCTTGTTGATCTCCTTTGGGACTTAGATAGACCAGGTATCAAACAGGGCTCCTCGGGTCGAACACGCACTCATGGTTTTGATGCAGAGACCAGGGAGCGCAAAAGATCATTGCACCAGAATATTACATCACTGATAAGGGAAGGTTTGAAAAAAGAAATGAATGACAAAAAAAAGAGGTCATTATGCAATGATTATAGAAATTGGTTGAGAACCAAGAAATTCTAGAGAAATCGCTTAGATGGTCTGTCTATGCTGAGGGCAGTGACAGAAGCAACTTTCTGAATTTTTGGGTGCTTAGTAACCCTCAGAAGCAATATGTTTTGTTGCAGTCAAATTGCATTGCTGAATCAGCATAGAATGAGTATTTTTTCTGATGTCTTTGAGGAAACTCACCCAGGAACCTGCGGGTTAAAAACTATGGTGAAGTGAGACCTCAATTTTGAGGAAAAAGATATAGACAGGTCAATCGTAGCTCATTGAGATCATGGGACACGAGGCCTCACAAATGAAATACCATGCTCTGCTTTGGGCCTATGGACCTCTCTTCTTTTCAACCTCTTTAATAATATTTTAAAAACACAGCAAATCCCTGACTCTTGGAACACTGGCATTATATTCCCATTCATAAGAAGGGCGAGCGTGTAAATCCGGGAAATTATCACCCTATTGCCCTGATGGACATAGAGAGCAAGATCTTTGCCCGTATAGTCCTGAATCATTTGGAAACATGTGCAGAGCAGTGAAATATTCTATCTAAATTCAAAACAGGATTTTGAAAGGGTAGGTCAACAACTTTAAATGGCCTAATGTTCAGCTTTTTAAATCCAAAGCAAACGAAAGATCAATAACTCTATGGTGTCTGGATAGACTTATCGAGAGCCTTTGATACCATCAATAGAGGTAAACTCTGGGGCAAATTAAAAGACTGGGGCATTCCTGAGAGACTCCTGGCAATTGTCATACATTTGCACACGAATACCAAGCAAGATTCAAGTAAGATTAAACTTTGATGGACATCTGTTTTTATCAAATTCCACTGAGAAGGGCCTGAGACAGAGTTGCATAGTAGCACTATGTCTTTTCAACCTTTTCTTGGCTGATCTCTGGAGAAAACCTGTGTCCTTCTCAATGGTTTCCCCATTAATTAGTAAACTCAAATTTACCAGTCTGGCATATGCGGATGATGTGGTATTATTGGATCACACCCTTATTGGTTTGCAGAGGTTGATTACAGCCTTTGAAAATTGCGCACTATCAAATGACCTCATCATCAATCCAACTAAAACCTTTATCATGCTGTATAACCGTTCAGCTTATAAAAAGACTAGAGGTTTCAAATGGAATATGGGAAAACAAACACTACCAGTGGTAAATGAAATCAAATACCTGGGATTCATGATTAGAACGACTCTTACAAGGGTTGTGCTAGAGGCAGATTTACGTAAAAAAGGGACGCAACTAATTTACCAAATGGAAAAAATCTTTTGTGTTACCCGGAATTAAATTCTATAAGGGTAAGGTGATTCCAATTCTAACGTATGGAATAGAAATTGAGAAATTAGTCCTAAAGATCAACTAGGCTAATATTGAGGGCATGATATGGAAAAAAGTTTTGAGCTGTTACCATGCTCATTACCATCAGGCTACAGTGTAAATTAGGTCTACAATCTTTAAAATCTCAAGTAGAATGGAGAAGGGTCAATTTATATTGATCCATCATTTGCCCCTCAAAAACAAATCTCTATATGTGGACATCCGTAGCCTCATGGAATTAAACACCAATGAGTGTCTTTGTGAATTAAAAAAGATGCCTTAGCGATACAATCAAAATGCCAGTCCACTGAAAGAGATTTGACAGAAAATCCACTTATTGCCACCAGGGCCTCGTTGGTAAACATGAAAAGTTACGAGGATTTCCCATTTTCTGATAAATCTTTGGGCTATTTGCTACCTTACCTCAGGAATGTTCCAAACTATATTTTTGAGGATGACCTTCCTAAGGCTACGCATGAATCTGTATGTTACTCGTGACTTGCTTGGAATTAGAAAAAAAGGCCCCCGGTGGATGAATGGAGTAATCTTTTAGATGAGAATGTACGCAAAAAGACTAAACATTTGAGAATGTCATGTACGGGCACTACACAGCAGAGGGTCGTTCATTTCTCCCGCTTTGTCCATCACATTGATTGGCTTGATTCTGATGAATTTTGGAACCGAATGTCCAGAGGTTGAGAAACCTTCTTATCCCTGGAAGTGTTGTATTTCTTGAAAAACATGTAATCCATGATTGGGTTATGATAAAAGTTCAATTATAAAAATGTAATATTTAATTTTGTGTTTCTAGCTTCTGCTGGATGTGTACTCATTGATTTCTTGGGTTCTTTCATCTATTTTCTTTTTCTTTCCTTTAGATTTTTATCTGAAGAATTTAACTGATTATAAATGTGATTTTGAGGATTGTATTGATTAATTAATTGTTTTTTATATGTACTTTTTTGATACATTCTTCTTTTGTGAAAAGTCAAATATTAACTAACCACAAATAAAAAAATAAATTAAACAAAATTAAATAAAAACAAACAAGTACATGTTGACTGTGACATGCTTGTTCTCAAAGTGGGTAGATTATCTTCCAGCCCCGAATTGTAAGGCGGAGACAGCTGCTGCACTAATGATCAACCACATCTTCTCTCGTTTTGGCCTCCCGCAAAGGATTGAGTCAGAAAGAGGAACCATTTTACAAGTGCGGTGATGGCGAAGATGTGGGAGATTCTAGGGGTAAAAAGAAAATGCCACATTGCCTACCACCTGGCCTCAAGCGGGGGGGTACAACAAAACAATTGTGAGTATCTTAAATAAGTTTGTGGCAGACTCTGTTCCCAGTTGGGACATCCGATTACCGCTTGTCCTGAAGGCTAGTAGGTCTACACCATCTTCTACAAAAAATATGTCTCCATTTGAGCTCATGATGGGACGAAACATTATGATACCTCAGCATCTACTCCACAGAACACAGGAGCAGACAATGATAAATGTGTCCACTACTCATGAGTAAACTGAAAATGTAACTAAGACCTCCAGTACGCTTTTGCTAATGCTCAGCGCAATTTAGAAAAGTCAGCTGAAGGAATGAAGAACTATTATGATCTAAAGAGGACCAGAAAGAATATGAAGTAGGTGACAAGGTTTACCTGTACAATTTTCAAAGGAATCAGGCCAAGGAGCGGAAATGTCTTCCATCTTGGCGTGGTGCCTTTGAAATTGTAGATAAAATATCACCTGTTGCCAACAAGATCTGCATCCCTAAAGAAAATCCGACAGAAGAAAAAATGGTCCACATTAATCAATTGAAAAGCTGTCATCCCAGACACACTTTACGACTGATTTAGGAGCTATATATATATATATATGTATATATAGAGAGTAATGTACTTAGTGCTCATTGTAAAAAGGAAGAAAATAAATGAATCAGGTTTTGTGAAATGGTGAAAATGTCTTTTTATACTCGTATGCTGTTGTTGTTTTGTCAATTCTGTGTAAATCTTCCAGGAAAATATGTGTGTTGTGTAAAAAGTACTGAACTTCTTTTTCTTTCAATTTGTTAAAAATTATCTCCATTAACTTACAGCATGGAGGCAAGAGTGGAGTCCGAGAGGACCTTTTGGGACACCAGAAAGAAGGAAGAAAGTGGGTGCCATGCCACACCCCCCCAACCCAGAGATGGAAGGTGAGGCTGCAGGGACCACCCTCTAAAGAAGGAAGAAAGGGGGCGTTGTGCCACACACCCCAACCCAAAGATGCAAGGGGAGACTGCAGTGCCCACTCCCTAATGAAGTAAGTTGAGCCGGACGGGCTCCAACCGAGCGCAAATTAGGAAAGAAAAAGAAAAGGGGTCGAATGAAAACCCTACTCTGCCCTGCTCTTCCCCATGACATAATCATTGAAGAACAGGGGGGGGCTGTGGGGTGTAATCAAAGGCCTTAAACCAACAGAACTAAAAGGCCCACTGTAAAAATTACCTGCCAACCATCATAAAATATAACAGAGCATTCACACTGCAAAACTGACCTATTAAGGCAGACTGTGGCGTTTCTGCAAGTAGCACAAGGAAGGGCATTGAGAAAAAGCCCTATCTGTCATTACCAAAGGAAAAGCATAATTTTTCCTGGTTCTACCTCCCTCCTCCTGCCTCCCAGCCCTCCCACCCTGTGATTGGCTAAATTTCTCGTTGGTTTCTCGGGTCTAGTGACCCTCTGCTAATGCCTGCCTCCACTTTCACCGGAGCAAAGCAGGTGAGTGGGGCTACTAGAGTGACCCCATTTTGTTTGAAATTGCCTAAAAAAGGGGCATCCAGGCCCTGTGTGCCTTCATTGCAGGCCGGAACCTTCTTCCTGGTTCTCCCTCCCTCATCCCGCCTCCGAGGCCCTCCCACCCCTGCGATGTCTCTCCTCAAACTCATCACTGACCACTCTGGGGCAGCACTCTGCCCGTTACAGCCCCGCGGCTAAGGACCGAGGCAAAGGATGACTCCAACTGAGGCGGCTCCAGATCATGTCAGCAGGTGTCCACAGGAGACTCCAGGAGAAGCCAGTGGCCAGCCGTCAAACTGTCTTGAGGATGAAAGTCGAATGACCAATAACAACATGGAGGGATACTTAACTTCCCCACACAAGGCCTATGAAGAAGACGCAGGTCAGGGGATACCCACAGTTAATGTGGATGGGTACTCCTACCCTGTTGATAACAGCGTGGAAAAAGAATGAGTGGTTGGCATTGGGAAAGCCTGGGTGAATGATACCCCAGAACCTTCTGCTGGTTACAAAATAGGACCCAAAGTAGTCAGGCTGAGGTGATGACCGTTCATCAAGCTATCCTCACTGCAGTGCACCACCAACTCAATGAACTGGTCATTATCACTGACTGGTTTGTGGAGCACCTGATTAACTGGAAGAATCGAGTCATATTGTGTGCCAACAATAAACCCCTAAAGCATGTCAAACTATCAATTGACAATCAGGTGACCTTCAACAAGATGACCATATATTGGAAGAAGATAAGAGGTCATTCCAAAATAGAAGGGCGAGATGAGACTGAGAATGACCTGGCTGACCAGCTGGCTAAAACCGGAGCTCTGCAGGTGGAGACAGCTGCTGTACTAATGATCAACCACATCTTCTCTCGTTTCGGCCTCCCACAAAGGATTGAGTTGGGCAGAGGAAGCCATTTTACAAGTGCAGTGATAGTGAAGATTTGGGAGATTCTAGGGGTAAAAAGGAAACTCCACATTGCCTACTGCCTGGCCTCAAGCAGGGGGGTACAAGGAGTGTTCTTTGTGTGCGCCAGAGTCTTTCTACTGTTGCCATCACTTTTGGAGGAGGCGGCATCCTTAAAAAGAACATACTGGATGCTGGAGTATCGAAGGAGTGTCAAGGAGCGTTCTTTGTGTTCCTTGTGGAGCCTTTGGAGCCTCTTTCCTGGCTGGGACGTGAGTCTCGACTCAGAAAAACATGCTCAACCGGGAGACCAGGTAACACCCGTTTTGTTCTATACCTCCTATCTTGTTCTGATTAGGACGTTGGCGTATTACCACAATAACTTTTAATCTATCATTATAGGCACAAAACTGTACGTTGAACTGAACTGAACTGACCTGTGTTGTTATCATAATTAAAATAATACACGTCCGTTTAAACTATTTTACCATCAAACCAGATCATGTGTCTGTGTGATTGTGCCATAAGAGTTTATCCGGATCCATTTGATCATTCTTTCCAGGAGGCAGAGATCTACTACCTGAAGGAGGCCGATGAGCAACTATTACAATCTGAGAAGTGGTAGTTGCTCCTATAGTGGAAGGGACAACCTAAGGATCCCAAACCTGATAATATGCCTCATGAAAATGTTACAGAGACTATGATGTCACAGTCCTTTGTTTATCCTCTTCAAGTAGAGCAAGAATCCGGTTCCAAGCATCTAACAACTATAGCATCCAGTCCCTGTCCATTGAACTATCATATGGGACCTTCAGGAAGCAATTACCTGGATTTCACTCTCTTAACTTCATCTATGAAGTGCATTATAACTAAGGGGATGACAAATAAGAGGAGATCTTTGAGTGACACTATTTTGAATGAAGCAAGACATACAACCAATACTTTACGGATGTGGAATTTAGTGCTTCAGATATGTGAGAAGAATTCTGCATGCCGAACATTGCGAAGGGTCCCCGAGAGTTGGTAGAGCAAGTGTCTTCTTCCTCCACCTCTACGGGCCTCCACGAGGGGCCCTTTTAAATCAGTAACACCTCATACAAAGATGGAGAGGCAGAATTACTCTGACACTAAGTAATAAGACCGACTCAGGAAGTTGACAACATGTCTCTCTCGACTGTTTTATTGTCAATATTCTAAAACAGGGAGTTACAACGGATATCAACGGATGTCGCACAGCATAATCTCAATGTATTTAATAAAAAAGCATTCTTATGTAGCAAAACATCATGATATGTGACATCATACTTTGTGACAAAATAAGAAAATATATGTGGGATTGTGGTTGGCTCAAGGGGAACATCTAAGTATACTTTCTCTAAGGGATTGGGTTGTGATTGGGTCCCTACAGTCAGGCGGACAACTTATGCCCACCCCTAGTGCAAGTCATCTTCATCAGTTATTAAGTACACGGCATATAATTGACTCTCAAACTACAAATCCCTTTGTTATGTGGCCTTCTACAATTGGTTGGCACGCTCATGCCCTTCTGAAACATAAGGGTCACTTGCACAATGTAAGCTGGTTCCCCAGGTGCTAGTGAGTGGACTTGACCGTGTCTCCCCACTCAATTAGCCCACCATCTCTCATCACTCATGCTGTCTGCCATTCAGATTGTCTTTGGACTTGACCTTGCAAAATATCTTTGCTCCTGAGGATAAAAGGGAGTATAGAAACATCCTTATGGTAGCTCAGGTCTGCACATCCACTCCTATTTTCGTCCTCGACTCACGTGACTGGATACTGTATTTTGGCCTGTTTTGCAGCATTTAATTGTCTTGAATTAATAAACTTGGCACTCAAAGTGTTCTTTCCTCACACCTTAACAAAGGCTGATTCAGCTTCTCACATCCACTGTTCTTCAAGGATAGACAACCGGTTCTTGGCTACTCCATCCTTTGACTCCACGCCAGACAGCTTTCCGGCCTCTCCTTGATCTTCGGCTGTTTTCTTACTGCGACACATAGCCCTTGATCATTCTTTCTCCGTGGGTCTGAGCTTACTAAAAATGTGACACTGATGTCCAGAATTCTATATACTTGCAGCACCACCTGCAGTCTATTCACTAAATATAACCAGCCTTATTATTACTTAGTCTACTTCTGCTACAGCTTTTGTACAGTTATAAACCAACTTTCATTTTCTGCAGTGCTCTTTACACATGCAATCTTCATTCCGCATATGAAAGTCTTCTCAATTCTTTATTTTGTCATCAGATTCTATCAGGTTTATGCATTCTCTTCTTCAGCCACTCTTCCCAGTGCGTCACGCTCATCTCTTGTGATTTCAAAGGCCACTCTTTCTCTCATCTTCATATTCCTTCGGGGATCTCCTACAAGAGACTGTCATGTCTACGGGGACACCTAATATAGGGTCTTCTCAATGGATACCTTGTCTGAAAGGCTCTTCGTGGAATAGGCACCATCACCGGTGTGGTCATGTTGCAATTCCTGGTTTCCAACAAATAGGCAAAATGGGGGCGGAACTTCCTGCAGAGGCATTCAGCTGCTCCTCTAGAGTTCACTCCCCAATCAATCTCTGACAGCCCTGAGTTTTGTCTTAAACTCCCTTGTAAGCGTCTTTGAACTACTAAGGATAGAAGTTCAAACGCACTCAGGAACCCTTCTGGAATTAACCAGAGAGGTGGGGGCTTGTGAGTCTTCCAAGGTGGGTCTAAGCTGCCTAATAAACTCATCAATTTTGAAGGATTTGGGACACCTGAAGGAAGCAAGCACTAATCAATCTCTGCTATGTCAAGAAATTAAGTCCCATTTGGTGGAACCTGGACTGGAATTCCATTAAATGAAAGCTGAGTTCCCATGCAGGAGGGGCGAGGACAAGTTGGCAGATCACCCCTCGATCATAGATGCCTTGGAAAGTTTCCCCCCTGATGACACTCCTTTATCTCAGTCAACCCTGGAGGAATTCATCAGGCTTGCCCAGTCTGGTGAGGCCATTCTGGAAACCTCAAAAAAAGGGCCCAAAGAAACTGGTCCTTCGGAAGAGTTGTAGACTGATGTGTAGATCCAACATCCATTGGTTCCTTGTGCATCTAAGGCTGCCCGACTAGTGTCTACATTGAATATGGAATCGGCATGTAAGGAAGGAATTAAGAAAAAACTAAAAGAATAAAAGGGGGGATGCTAAACAAGAAACCACAACTCAAAAGGAAGTGCATCAGGCTCAACCTCAGAAATCAAAGAATAAAAGATTGATGAAGCAAAAGAATCCGGGGAAAGGGAAATTCTTTAAATAAAATGATCAGTAAGGCTTCATCAGATGCTCCTAATTCCTCAGTCACTCTTCAATTGATTACAAAAACGAAGAACAGGATGAAATTAGCCCAGGACCGGGAAGCAAAATATCCCAATTGTCAAAAAATGTGTATAAAACCACTATTACCAAAATCAGCATGGGCCTCCAAATGGAAAATCCAAATTAAGTAACCAAGCCCTGCACCTACGACTGGCCCCAATCTTTATTAATGGAATTTCAAAGTTGGACCATGGGCAGAAAGCCTCAGACATCATCAGTATCAGCACCCATGCTGCGAATCAAACGATTCCAACTGTTTTGCATGATCAGCTCTCAGGTGGTATTATACATGTTGAGTCAGAAGATAAATCACTGCCCAGACCAAATACCTTGCCTATTACAAATGAGGCTCAGACAGAGTCGAGAGATTCAACAGACCAGAAAGAAATAAGCCCCTTCACTGTACCCAGAATATGTCTGAAGAGATTAGACCCAATAAAGGATCATCCCAGTCTGAATAGAGGAACGATCTTGGCTCTAACAAGACAAATTCCAGCTCATTATCTATTATCATCTCACGACATCGATCATGTAACCTTTCCATACAAACATAATACCAACATAGTGGAGGTGGTGATGAAATCACAATTGGGTGTAATAGCGCTGCTGGATTCAGTGAAGGAATTTAAGGTCCTGGGGCTAGAAGTGTCACCGCCTCCAGCTTCGGCTCCAGCAAATCTAAGGTCTGGGTCCTCCATTATGCAAATGAAGGAAGAGACAGTTCTTAAGATAGAGAATCTAATGGGGGTTATCCAGGTACCATGAAGGGGGAGGAGGGTGACCATTCATCTAAGGATCAAAGGGGCAAAAAAACAGGATCTGCACTTTGCCTCCAGATATCCTAACTGAGGTATTTCAAAAATTAACTGCTATGGAAGAGTTCCTGTAGCTGATGGGACTTTGAAACAAATCAGTTGGAGCACACGGGGCTCTCATTCTTTCAAAAATGTGGAAATGAGGAAACACGTCTTTCAAAACCATGATTTAATCCTTTTCCAGGAAACATGGCTGAGGGAGTCCTTCACGCTGGATGGCTTTTCTACCTTTAATCAGCCAGCCACAAACGTGAATGGGGGAAACCCCTCGGGTGGGCTGGTGGCCGCTATTTGTAATATCGGGGTTAGTAACATGAACACCTACCATCCAATAGATTGGCCATTTTGCCTATTAGGATACGTTTTTCTCCCCAACACACCGATTATTCATTGATCTTAGTAAATATATATTGGAGACCTGTGCATTCCACCATAGAAAGTTTCTTAGGAGATCTCGCTGAAATACTGCTTAATGTGGGGACTGCTTTTCCAAAGGATACCATCCTGGTGGCGGGAGACTTAAATTCAAATTGCTTGGAGACTTTAAGGAGGGGTTCATAGAGAGTCTTCACGTGTGAATGGTGGGACATGGCTGAGGTTCTTTAAGGAATGAAATGTAGGCATTGCAAATGGTGTTGTTTCTAGGTACATTCCGCCTGCCAAAACCTGGAGAAGCACTGGTTTGTCTTCAACCATCGACTACGTCATGATGTCAGAATCACTTTTTAGGGAATGGAGGGAGCTAAGGGTTCATGACATTGGTACGAGTGACCATATGCCACTGTTAGTCACTTTAGACGTCCCTAAATAAGGTATCCAAAAACCACTCTATTCATCAGTGCTCACGGTAACTCACGGTGGTAATCGAGTGGTCAGGTACAATTGTAAAGGATGGAACCTAAATTCTAAATTGGAAGATTTAGTGGGGTCTGAAAGCACATGGGTATTACAAAAATGATGTGATCCCAGATGTCTTGTTGATCTCCTTTGGGACTTAGATAGACCAGGTATCAAACAGGGCTCCTCGGGTCGAACACGCACTCATGGTTTTGATGCAGAGACCAGGGAGCGCAAAAGATCATTGCACCAGAATATTACATCACTGATAAGGGAAGGTTTGAAAAAAGAAATGAATGACAAAAAAAAGAGGTCATTATGCAATGATTATAGAAATTGGTTGAGAACCAAGAAATTCTAGAGAAATCGCTTAGATGGTCTGTCTATGCTGAGGGCAGTGACAGAAGCAACTTTCTGAATTTTTGGGTGCTTAGTAACCCTCAGAAGCAATATGTTTTGTTGCAGTCAAATTGCATTGCTGAATCAGCATAGAATGAGTATTTTTTCTGATGTCTTTGAGGAAACTCACCCAGGAACCTGCGGGTTAAAAACTATGGTGAAGTGAGACCTCAATTTTGAGGAAAAAGATATAGACAGGTCAATCGTAGCTCATTGAGATCATGGGACACGAGGCCTCACAAATGAAATACCATGCTCTGCTTTGGGCCTATGGACCTCTCTTCTTTTCAACCTCTTTAATAATATTTTAAAAACACAGCAAATCCCTGACTCTTGGAACACTGGCATTATATTCCCATTCATAAGAAGGGCGAGCGTGTAAATCCGGGAAATTATCACCCTATTGCCCTGATGGACATAGAGAGCAAGATCTTTGCCCGTATAGTCCTGAATCATTTGGAAACATGTGCAGAGCAGTGAAATATTCTATCTAAATTCAAAACAGGATTTTGAAAGGGTAGGTCAACAACTTTAAATGGCCTAATGTTCAGCTTTTTAAATCCAAAGCAAACGAAAGATCAATAACTCTATGGTGTCTGGATAGACTTATCGAGAGCCTTTGATACCATCAATAGAGGTAAACTCTGGGGCAAATTAAAAGACTGGGCATTCCTGAGAGACTCCTGGCAATTGTCATACATTTGCACACGAATACCAAGCAAGATTCAAGTAAGATTAAACTTTGATGGACATCTGTTTTTATCAAATTCCACTGAGAAGGGCCTGAGACAGAGTTGCATAGTAGCACTATGTCTTTTCAACCTTTTCTTGGCTGATCTCTGGAGCAAACCTGTGTCCTTCTCAATGGTTTCCCCATTAATTAGTAAACTCAAATTTACCAGTCTGGCATATGCGGATGATGTGGTATTATTGGATCACACCCTTATTGGTTTGCAGAGGTTGATTACAGCCTTTGAAAATTGCGCACTATCAAATGACCTCATCATCAATCCAACTAAAACCTTTATCATGCTGTATAACCGTTCAGCTTATAAAAAGACTAGAGGTTTCAAATGGAATATGGGAAAACAAACACTACCAGTGGTAAATGAAATCAAATACCTGGGATTCATGATTAGAACGACTCTTACAAGGGTTGTGCTAGAGGCAGATTTACGTAAAAAAGGGACGCAACTAATTTACCAAATGGAAAAAATCTTTTGTGTTACCCGGAATTAAATTCTATAAGGGTAAGGTGATTCCAATTCTAACGTATGGAATAGAAATTGAGAAATTAGTCCTAAAGATCAACTAGGCTAATATTGAGGGCATGATATGGAAAAAAGTTTTGAGCTGTTACCATGCTCATTACCATCAGGCTACAGTGTAAATTAGGTCTACAATCTTTAAAATCTCAAGTAGAATGGAGAAGGGTCAATTTATATTGATCCATCATTTGCCCCTCAAAAACAAATCTCTATATGTGGACATCCGTAGCCTCATGGAATTAAACACCAATGAGTGTCTTTGTGAATTAAAAAAGATGCCTTAGCGATACAATCAAAATGCCAGTCCACTGAAAGAGATTTGACAGAAAATCCACTTATTGCCACCAGGGCCTCGTTGGTAAACATGAAAAGTTACGAGGATTTCCCATTTTCTGATAAATCTTTGGGCTATTTGCTACCTTACCTCAGGAATGTTCCAAACTATATTTTTGAGGATGACCTTCCTAAGGCTACGCATGAATCTGTATGTTACTCGTGACTTGCTTGGAATTAGAAAAAAAGGCCCCCGGTGGATGAATGGAGTAATCTTTTAGATGAGAATGTACGCAAAAAGACTAAACATTTGAGAATGTCATGTACGGGCACTACACAGCAGAGGGTCGTTCATTTCTCCCGCTTTGTCCATCACATTGATTGGCTTGATTCTGATGAATTTTGGAACCGAATGTCCAGAGGTTGAGAAACCTTCTTATCCCTGGAAGTGTTGTATTTCTTGAAAAACATGTAATCCATGATTGGGTTATGATAAAAGTTCAATTATAAAAATGTAATATTTAATTTTGTGTTTCTAGCTTCTGCTGGATGTGTACTCATTGATTTCTTGGGTTCTTTCATCTATTTTCTTTTTCTTTCCTTTAGATTTTTATCTGAAGAATTTAACTGATTGTAAATGTGATTTTGAGGATTGTATTGATTAATTAATTGTTTTTTATATGTACTTTTTTGATACATTCTTCTTTTGTGAAAAGTCAAATATTAACTAACCACAAATAAAAAAATAAATTAAACAAAATTAAATAAAAACAAACAAGTACATGTTGACTGTGACATGCTTGTTCTCAAAGTGGGTAGATTATCTTCCAGCCCCGAATTGTAAGGCGGAGACAGCTGCTGCACTAATGATCAACCACATCTTCTCTCGTTTTGGCCTCCCGCAAAGGATTGAGTCAGAAAGAGGAAGCCATTTTACAAGTGCGGTGATGGCGAAGATGTGGCAGATTCTAGGGGTAAAAAGAAAATGCCACATTGCCTACCGCCTGGCCTCAAGCGGGGGGGGGTACAACAAAACAATTGTGAGTATCTTAAATTAGTTTGTGGCAGACTCTGTTCCCAGTTGGGACATCCGATTACCGCTTGTCCTGAAGGCTAGTAGGTCTACACCATCTTCTACAAAAAAGATGTCTCCATTTGAGCTCATGACGGGACGAAACATTATGATACCTCAGCATCTACTCCACAGAACACAGGAGCAGACAATGATAAATGTGTCCACTACTCATGAGTAAACTGAAAATGTAACTAAGACCTCCAGTACGCTTTTGCTAATGCTCAGCGCAATTTAGAAAAGTCAGCTGAAGGAATGAAGAACTATTATGAACTAAAGAGGGCCACAAAGAATATGAAGTAGGTGACAAGGTTTACCTGTACAATTTTCAAAGGAATCAGGCCAAGGAGCGGAAATGTCTTCCATCTTGGCGTGGTGCCTTTGAAATTGTAGATAAAACATCACCTGTTGCCAACAAGATCTGCATCCCTAAAGAAAATCCGACAGAAGAAAAATTGCTCCACATTAATCAATTGAAAAGCTGTCATCCCAGACACACTTTACGACTGATTTAGGAGCTATATATATATATATATATATATATATATATATATATATATATATATATATATATATGTATATATAGAGAGTAATGTACTTAGTGCTCATTGTAAAAAGGAAGAAAATAAATGAATCAGGTTTTGTGAAATGGTGAAAATGTCTTTTTATACTCGTATGCTGTTGTTGTTTTGTCAATTCTGTGTAAATCTTCCAGGAAAATATGTGTGTTGTGTAAAAAGTACTGAACTTCTTTTTCTTTCGATTTGTTAAAAATGATCTCCATTAACTTTCAGCATGGAGGCCGAGAGGACCTTTTGGGACACCAGAAAGAAGGAAGAAAGTGGGTGCCATGCCACACCCCCCTAACCCAGAGATGGAAGGTGAGGCTGCAGGGACCACTCTCTAAAGAAGGAAGAAAGGGGGCATCGTGCCACACACCCCAACCCAAAGATGCAAGGGGAGACTGCAGTGCCCACTCCCTAATGAAGTAAGTTGAGCCGGACGGGCTCCAACCGACAGAAAATTAGGAAAGAAAAAGAAAAGGGGTCGAATGAAAACCCTACTCTGCCCTGCTCTTCCCCATGACATAATCATTGAAGAACAGGGGGGGGGCTCTGTGGTGTAATCAAAGGCCTTAAGCCAACAGAAGTAAAAGGCCCACTGTAAAAATGACCTGCCAACCATCATAAAATATAACAGAGCATTCACACTGCAAAACGGACGTATTAAGGCAGACTGTGGGGTTTCTGCAAGTAGCACAAGGAAGGGCATTGAGAAAAAGGCCTATCTGTCATTACCAAAGGAAAAGCATAATTTTTCCTGGTTCTACCTCCCTCCTCCTGCCTCCTAGCCCTCCCACCCTGTGATTGGTTACATTTCTCGTTGGTTTCTCGGGTCTAGTGACCCTCTGCTAACGCCTGCCTCCACTTTTACCGGAGCAAAGCAGGTGAGTGGGGCTTCTAGAGTGACCCCATTTTGTTTGAAATTGCCTAAAAAAAGGGCATCCAGGCCCTGTGTGCCTCCATTGCAGGCCGGCACCTTCTTCCTGGTTCTCCCTCCCTCATCCCGCCTCCGAGGCCCTCCCACCCCTGTGATGGCTCTCCTCAAACTCATCACTGACCACTCCGGGGCAGCCCTCTGCCCGTTGCAGCCCCGCGGCTAAGGACCCGAGGCAAAGGATGACTCCAACTGAAGCGGCTCCAGATCATGTCAGCAGGTGTCCACAGGAGACTCCAGGAGAAGCCAGTGGCCAGCCGTCAACCAGCACCAACCTTTACAGTAAGTGTGACACAGGTGGGGAGTAGAGCAGTTACTCTTTTCCAGAAAGCCCTGCCACTCTACACTAACCTACCTCTGAAACCGTGTTGTACTCTGTCTCATCTAGATAGTGTGCCGGAAGACTACTGTGTAAAGTTCAGCCTCATCAGTTGCTCGTCGGCTGTTTGGTATTCTGCCTCTTAAAGACTGTGGTCTAGATAGCGCGCTCTGCTTTTGTACCAAAGGTTTCTTGTGTTTAATTCTGCATACTAAGACTGTGTCACTCCTCGATAGTGCGGCCAAGCGACGTTGAGTTTGCACTAAAGGTTTACTGTGTTGAATTCTGCATCTAGAGATGGTGCTCAAGCGACATTGAGATTGCACTAAAAGTTTACTGTGTTGAATTCTGCATCTAGAGATTGGGGTCAAGCGACATTGAGTTTACACTAAAAGTTTATTGTGTTTAATTGTGCATACTAAGATTGTGTCACTCCTAGATATTGTGGTCAAGCGACATGGAGTTTGCACTAAAAGTCTACTGTGTAGATCTCTGCATCTAGAGGTTGTGATCAGCGACATTGAGTTCGCACTACAAGGTGTATTATGTTGAATTCTGCATCTAGAGATCGTGGTCATGTGACATTGAGAGTGCACTAAAAGTTTACTGTCTTGAATTCTGCATCTAGAGATTGTGGTCAAGCGACATTGAGATTGCACTAAAAGTTTACTTTGCTGTACTCTGAATTTAGAGATTGTGGTCAAGCAACATTGAGATGACACTAAAAGTTTACTGTGAAGAATTCTGCATCTAGAGAGTGTGGTCATGCAACACTGAGAGTGCACTAAAAGTCCACTGTGTTGAATTTTGCATCTAGAGATTGGGGTCAAGCGACATTGAGACTACACTAAAAGTTTATCGTGTTCAATTCTGCATACTAAGACTGTGTCACTCCTAGATATTTCGGCCAAGCAATATTGAGTTTGCACTAAAAATGTACTGTGATGAATTCTGCATCTAGAGATTGAGGTCAAGTGACATTAAAATGACGCTAAAAGTTCATTGTGTTTAATTCTGCATTTTAAAGACTGTGGGCCTCATTACGACCCAGGCGGATTTCGCGGTGCTAAATGCACCGCGAAGCATGGCGGAAAGCCGCCGATAGCGCCATGGGGGTTGGCGGATTTACCGCCCCATTCCGACCTCGGCGGAGCGGTAAATCCCCAATCCCCATTCTGCCCTTCCCCATTCCCATTTTTGCCCCATAGGGTATAATGGGAGTGGGGAAGGAGTTAATTACGCCACCGTAAAATACGGTGGCGTAATTAACAACGAGGTCCCGTAGCGCCATGGTTTTCTCCGGCTGGTAAAACCAGGCGGAGAAAACCTCCATGGCGCTACGGGAACTCGTAGTATGGCGGAGAGGTACGCCATGCACTACGCTGGCGTAATACCCTCTCCGCCAGGGTCCTAATGAGGCCCTGTGTCACTCCTAGATATTCTGGCCAAGCGACATTGAGTTTGCACTTAAAGTCTACTATGTAGATCTCTGCATCTAGAGATTGTGGTCAAGCAACATTGAGATTGCACTAAACATTTACTGTGCTGTACTCTGAATCTAGAGATTGTGGTCAAGTGACATTGAGATTGCACCAAAGGTTTACTGTGTAGAATTCTGCATCTAGAGATTGTGGTCATGCGACACTTAGAGTGCACTAAAAGTCTACTGTGTTAAATTGTGCATCTAGAGATTGGGGTCAAGCGACATTGTGATTACACTAAAAGTTTACTGTGTTTAATTCTGCATCTTAAACACTGTGTCACTCCTAGATAGTCTGGCCAAGCGAAATTGAGTTTGTACTAACAGGCTACTGTGTATATCACTGCATCGCCATATTATGGTAAAGGGACATTGAGAGTGCACTAAAAGTTTACTGTGTTTAAATCCTCATCTAGAGATTGTGGTCAAGCGACATTGAGTTCGCACTAAAAAGTTTAGTGTGTTGAATTCTTCATCTAGAGATTGTGATCAGGCGACACTGAGATTGCACTAAATATTACTCTGTGTAATTCTGCATGTCGATTCCTCATTACATCATTCCATGACTCCCCGCCACCCATCTAAATCTAAAACAAGAGCTTCACTCTGGTGCGCCTCCCACTTCCCTCCTCTTAAACCCTCCCACCACGCGTCCCAAAGTAACCCATCGCTCCCAATCCACCCTCCACTCACCATTGAGATCTTCCTAGTAACCCTCACCCTGGCACCCTTCCCCCTATCCAACTCCCAAGCCAAAGGAGCCTGTTGGTGCTCCAAACATCCAAAAGCCTCTGCTTCTTCCATCTCTTCCTCCCACCCTCCTGCAATCACACCTCCCCACCTCGCACTCCAATACCTCAAAGTCCCCACCCCCAACCCGTAACTGAACTGCCCTCCCCCCACTCGGACCCACCCCCACTTTCCCCTGTCCCCTGCACTATCCTCCCATCGACACCAGCCAACACCTCACCCTACCATACACCTTCCCCTCTCTAAAAACTGCACGTCACGCCATGGCAAGAACAGTGGCCTCATCTCCATCACCCACCGACCCCCCCGCTCTCTCTCACACATCGACTGCACTGAAAACCCTGAAAAGTAGAAAACAAACCTGGTCCACCTCAATGACTACTTAATCCTCAACCCCTCCAACCTCAACCAAACTGCAGAATCTCTCACCCCCCACCATCACCACACTCCCCCTACCCTCACTCTGCTTCCAACCCCTCTCCCTCGACTACTCCCCCAGTGCACCTGGCATCCCCAGCCCTCGAGATTCACGCAAGAATCTCCGGCACCAAATCCCTTCCCACCCTCTGACCAACTGCCCACCCACACCCGCCTTCCCACCTCTGTCTGCCCCCTCTCACATCCTCCTCCACCCACCTACTCTTCCCAACCTCCATCGACCTGAACTCAACATTCATCAACCTGAACCCGCATACACCCTATCCCCTCCTCCCTTCCTATCCCTGAACCACCATCCTTGAATGCCCCAACCCCCTCACTGTGCCCCGTCACTCTCGTTACACCCCACACCCCACCACCTCCAGGACAACTTCCCACTCAGAAGTCAGATGCATCCTCTTTAATGCCCGCTCTGTAGCAAAAAACAGACACAGCATCTCTGACCTCCTCTCCTCTGACAATCTTGACCTAGTCTTTATCACTGAAACCTGATTCTCTGACAACTTTGCCCCTGTTGCTCATTAGGCCTTCCCCCCGACTACTCCCTCATCCCGCTCAACACACACTCTAGAGTAGGCGGCGTAGCAGTCCTGTTCAAATCTCACTTCTCCGTCTCACTCATCGACTCCCAGACCTGCACTCCATCTTGCGAATCCCTTCTTGTTAAACGTTCACTGCCTCTGACATTCTTTATTTATTTATTTATGTGTGTATTTATTTATTTATTTATATTTACATAGCACGCAAACAGCCCAAGGGCATTGAGGCGCTGTTATTTGCATGAGCTTAGTTACAGAGGTACAGGCATGGTAGCAGTTGTTGGCACATTATGAATAAATACAGATATAGTTATCATTACAGCTTATGCGATTGGTCTTTACAGCTTAAGCAGTGGGTCATATGGTTAGTATTCATGCTGCTACAAGGAACCTTATGGGAAGAGGATGGTTTTCATTGCTTTACGGAAAGCAAAGAGGAAGGCCTCACCTCGGATAGTGGGAGGTAGGGCATTCCAGTGAATGGGTGTGAGATATGGGAAGCTGGATCCGCCCGTTCTGCCTCTTTTTACTAGTGGCGCACAGAGCATGTTGGTATAGGGTGATCTGGTTGGTCTTGTAGAGGAGATGGGGTGGATTCCCATAGCTTCGTAATCATCTACAGACCTCCAGGTTATGGCAGACATTTCACAACCAACCTCTGTGACTCTATAGCCGCCATCCAAGTAAACCACCCCTCGCTGACTCTACTAGGAGATTTCAATATCTGGCTAGACGTCCCCACCAACCCCATGACCCATTCACTGGTCGACAGCCTTGATACGCTTAACCTCTCCCTTCACATGAATGGCCCAACTAATTCTAAAGGACACACCCTAGATGCTATCTTCAGCTCCCTCAACCTGATACATCTATCGCCCCCCCTTACCACTCATCTGCCAGATCACTTTATTGTTCCTTTCTCCATCCTCTCCCCTGACTCCACCCCCACCCCTGAACCAGCAGCCCCCCATCAACGCAAATGCTGGAACAAACAAAACATCCTCCCTGACCTAGCCAAAGCCCTGCTTCACAGAGCCCCCCCACAACTATCCCCCCTGATGAATCTCTAACCATCGACTCCTTTGACTCATGGCTCAATGACTCACTAATTCCGCTTACCACATCATGCCGCTCCTCCTCATGCCTCAGACCTTTTCACAAATGGTTTACTCCTGAGCTGAGGAATGTCAAACAACTAAATAAATCCCTGGAATGCAAATGGCAGAAAAGAACAACCAATCTCAATAGATCCACCTTCACCTTGCACTATTGCAACTATAAAGCAGAAATCCAAAAAGCCAAAAAGTCCCACTACAACAATCAAATTCTCAACTGTGAAAACCGCAGCAAGGAACTCCACATAATCATATCTGAATTCATCAAACCTACCTGTACCTCTGCCCAATCTATCCCATCACAATCACTCTGCGACTCTCTCTCGATCCATTTCTACACCACCGCTCTCGACAGGACGACTTCTCTCAATTACAAACTAGCCCTCCTCTCCCCGTCCCACAATTCGACCACCCTAGCAACCACTGCACCGCCTGCCGCCGGAACACCCACCTTACCCACCTTTGACTCCTTCAAACCAATCTCCAGAGACAAATTTCTTGATCTTCTCTCTGCTTGAAAACCCTCTGGCTTCCCCCTTGACCCCTGCCCCACCTCAGTCCTCAAAGAAATATACTCATCCACCTGTGCAGGAGAGTAGACAGGAACCATCCTAAATAACTCCCGCAGCTCTGGAATCTTCCCCGATGCCTTCAAAATTGCAAATGTCAAGTCTCTCCTAAAAAAAATATCCTTGACCCTTTTGACCCCAAAAATGACCGGCCCATCTCGAACACCAGGTTCCTTGCAAAACTCATTGACCAAACTGCATACTCCCAACTAAACGACTTTGTCGAATCCAACAACCTCCTTGACCCCGGCCAGTCAGGCTTCAGACCGCGACACGGAACCGAAAGCACTCTGGTCTCAATCTGGGATGACCTAAAGATCGCCGCTGACTCTGCAGGATGCGCTGCACTAATTCTCCTAGACCTCTCTACCGCTTTCGACACAATTAACCACTCAATCCTTCTTTACCGCCTCCACTCCCTAGGAATCCGTGGAACCACTCTCAAATGTATTGCCTCCTTCCTCAACAACAGGAAACAAATAACCCTCCTTTCTACTTTTACCTCGGCCGCTCGCGCAGTTAGTACTTGAGTACCTCAAGGCACATGTCTATCAGCCATCCTATTCAACCTCTATATGTCCACCCTCCATGGAATCATCCGCCCGCACAATATCCTGTGCTACAACTACGATGATGATACACAAATCATGCTGAAACTCCTCAACTCAGACTCCAACTCACAGCCCGACCTTGCAGCCTGCCGCCCTGATATTGACCATTGGATGACTACAAACCACCTCCTCCTAAACCCCACTTAAACCGAAATCATGGTGTGCGGCAACACTGAGCTTCTCCCCCATCCACACCCTTGGCCCCCATCCATGGGCCAACCGCCAACCCCCTTCGCCACAGTAAAAAAACTTGGATGCACTGTGGACTCTAACCTAACTCTCTCTCGTCAAATCAACAATGTATCAAAGTTTTGTCATTACCATCTCAAAATTCTTAGGCGCATTTATCCCTGCCTCTCCTTCCCGAACAGACTTGCTGCTGTTACGTCTATTTTAATTTCGAGACTGCACTATGCTAACTCCCTTTAGCTTGGAGTCCCGGCATACCACCTCAATAAACTGCAAAGAGTGCAAAACGCTGCTGCCAAAATGCTACTTGCGCTGGGTCCAAAAGACCACACCACTCCAGCTCTCAGAACCCTCCACTGGCTCCAAGTTGGACGAAGGGCCACTTTCAAGACCCTGTGAATCACTCACCGTGTAGTGCACAAGACCGGACCTCTATACCTACAAGACAAGTGGAAACCTTACCTCCCACCCGCACCCTAACATCAAGCTCTGCCCTCCTTTTAGTGATCCCAACCACCAACTCCATCAGGATTGGAGGATCCTCCTTCTCAGCCTTGGCCTCTACTCTGTGGAGCTCGCTTCCATCCAACATCCGACACACCCAAGACTATCTGTCATTCCGCAAATTACTAAAAACATGGCTCTTCCCATAACACCAACAACCACCCTAAACATATGTCTGAATCCCCAACAACCCAATGACGAAACACACAATGAGACTCTCTACCTGGTGTTCAAAGACCTCCGACCGTGCCCACAGGATAGGATGGATTGGATAGATCAAGTGGATGGTGGAGTGGATGAATTGAAGGAAGGGATGGAATGGAATGGAGTGGATGGAGTGATGGAGTGATGGAGTGGATGGAGTAGATGGAATTGGATATAGTGTATGAAGTGGATCGAATGAGTGGATGGAGTGGATGGGGTGGATGGGAGTGGATGGCGTTTATTGGAATTGGTGGGAATTGGATGGAGTGTGTGGAGTGGATCAAGTGGAATGAGTAGAATAGGTGGAATGAGTGGATGATATGGGTGGAGCAAATGGAGTGGATAGAGCCGATGTAGCGGATGGAGTGTGTGGAGCGGATGGAGCGGATGGAATGAATGGCATTGATGGAATGGTCAGAGTGGATAACATGAGTGGAATTGGATAGAGTGGATGGAGTGGAAGGAACGGATGGAGTGGATGAGCAGATGGAGTGGATGGAACAGATAGAATGGATGGAACAGATAGTTTGAATGGAATGGATAGAGTGGATGGATCCGACAGAGTGGATGGAACCAACAGAGTGGATGGAACCGACAGAGTGGATGGAACGGATAGAGTGGATGGAACGGATGAAGTGGACGGAACAGATAGAGTAGATGGAACGGAAGGAATGGACGGAACGGATGGAGTGAATGAAACGGACGGAGTGGCTGAAACGGATGCAGAGGAGGAAACCGATGGAGTGAAGGAAACGGATGGGGTGGATGAAACAGATGGAGTGTACAAAACGGGTGGAGTGGGTGAATTGGATGGTGTGGATGAAACTGGATGGAGTGGGCGGAACTGGATGGAGTGGATGGAACTGGATGGAGTGGATGGAACTGATGGAACTGATGGAACTGATGGAGCGGATGGAATGGATAGAGTGGATGGAATGGATGGAGTCAATGGTTTGGATGGAATGGACGGAATAGGCAGAATACATGGAGCTGATGGAGTGAAGGCAACGGACGGAACTGGTGGAATGGATGGAACTGATGGAGTGGATGAACTGGAATAGATGGAATGAATGAACTGGATAAAACGGATGAATTGGAATATATGGCAATTTATGGAGTGGATTGAATAAAGGAACGGAATAAATAGAATGGATTAACTGGATAGAATGGATGAACTGAATAGAGCGGGTGAATTGGATGGAATGAGTGAATTGGACAGAATGGATGAATCTGATAGGGTTAATGGAATAGATAATAGATGGATGGAATGAATGGAGCGGATGGTGTGGATGGAATGGATGGAAACAATTGATAGTGTGAATGGAATATATGAGGTGGATAGAGTACATGGAATTGATGAGTGGATGGAGTACATGGAATTGAGGAATGGATAGAATGGATCGACTTGACGGATGGAATGAGTGGAGTGGATGGAACAGTTGGAATGAATGGAATGGAGGGAGTGGATGGAATGGGTGGAGTGGATGATATAGATGAAATGAATGAAATAACTAGAGTGGATGAAGTAGAAGAAATATACGGAGTGGAAGGAATGAATGGGGCAGAACGGAGTGAACGGAATTCAATGGAATTCTCCCCACACGTTGTTTCGCTGTGCACCCTCTGCCCAGTTCCCCATGACGTTCCCCCTATATATGCTATATATCTGTATACCCCTATATACCCTTATTCCCCTGTCTCTAAGTGTCTGTCTGTGTCATGATTCCTGCCCCTCATGTCCCCAGCCCTCCAAGATGTCAGGCTGGAACCAGGCCATGATCACCTACATGGCCCTCAAGGGCCTCTCCATCCCTCCAAAGACCCACTTGGAGTCAGACTTGGCGCTTGTGGCACCAGACTCACTCACTCCCATAGGATAACATTGGGGATTGGACTTGTAGTGCATTGATGGGGACAAGATGGATGCCCCCACATATTTCGGTTCCCAGAACTGCATGTGCAGTCTAGTCTTTTGGGTGTGGTTCAGCCCAGAGACACCTGGGATACCCAAAGACTATTTAAGCCAGACCCAGGCTGAGAAACATGCTTTGTGTTTTCTGCACCTGCAGTGTGACACTCACCGTGTTCGGATCGGTCTCCAGTAGGCCTGCGTCTTTCTTCTGCGCTCAGCTCCTGCAAGAACAAGAACACCGTTGGAAACAGCCTTACCTTGCGGCGCTTCTGCTCATCATTCATCGCTCCTTCTGTTCTGCGGGCATCTTCGGCGGTGTCATTCCCATCCTGGCACGCCGCTTCCTAAGGAAAAGCGAAAAGAACAGAAAAAAGGCATTAGTAAGCATTCAGCAAATCTTTGCTTATTTTTAAAGACTGTACGAGCTTCAAACGCTTACCTGAATCCCAGCTGCTCTAGGGGAACTCTGTCTCCGGAACTTCTCATCCATCTGCAAGAGGGAAAAGACACTCCAGGTTAGCGTGGAAACATCTAGAGGCGCCGCATACCGCGCTTACTCACCGCATTTCTTCTTCATAAAAAGAAAACGTCGTGGCACCTAAAAGACACAGAAAAAGAACTCAGTTCAATACAAATATGAAAGGGCCACATTGCGCATCGTGATCTCACTCGCCTTCAGCGCTACTCATCTCAGCAGCACGTCGCCATCCACGGACGCCGGCCATCATCTAAGGAAGGAAAGGAACGAAGTTAGAGAACTGTTCAAAAGCCTCATTATACTTACCTGTCGGACTCTTGCCAGTGAAGTAACTAGGCAGCAACAAGCCCACATCAATCAACGCGCCCCTGTGCTGAAAGCAGGACGGAGAGCACACTTTCCAAGAAAACAAGGTGACCTGTGGATCAAAGGGAAGGGTTGGACCCCGGGGAAGAAGGGGTTCAAGCACACAGAGACAATAGGGAGTTAAACTCTACCAATCCTGTGTTTCAGGCCTAGTCTCCAGTCGAATAGACTCCAGGGAAGGGTTCGAGGTCGTAAGAGGTCAGAACAGGCTGAGTGACGTCCCCGTGGATACCAGGTGAGCGTTACAATCTGTCGCTTTGTTTCCCACCATCCTGTTCACGTGCCTGGACTCGGGTGCTCTATAGATAACAACCACATCACATCACCACTCTTACTCTCTACTATACACCATCACTCAAGTAGAACACAGCTATACCCCTGATTAGTTCGGCCTAGCTGTCCACATACGAACACAACCTCATCAACACCTCATCACCCTAATAAAACGCAGCTAGCCGAACACATTCCGGCATAGTTGCTCACATATGCATCATTCAGGCCTAACGCAGCCAGAACCCAGTCTGGATGTCCACCCACGAGGCTGCACACATCAAACTGACATCTCCAGCACCACACCTAAATGCTAGGATGCAGCTACCAACTGGCTATTACACCAGCTGCACACTTATCTCATGCTCCCACATACCCTACGAAACTATCTATCTCTACTGACCAGAACTATGGTTCCCGAGGGCGTTCAACCTACCAGCAATTTGTGGTCATACTGATGATATATAGAGCGCTATATAAATGCCAATAGCAAAACATAACATAATATTAATTCACAAAGGAAGAAGAAATCCAAAGGTCCCTTTAACATGAAAAACAGAATTTTTAAACACTGACAAAAAAACGGCTTTGCACGTGTCTTTGCAAGTTAAATAAAGCAAGACATGAGAAAATGTCCACCCTGCCAACATAAAGATGTCAGGGAAAAGACATGGGGCCTCATTACGACCCAGGCGCTGGACCATGGTGCTATTAGCACCATGGTCCATGCCGGTCTCCGGCATGGTGGATGGCGGAATTACCGCCCCATCACAAGGTTGGCGGGGGCGGTAATTCCCCATTCACCATTTGTCCTTCCCCATTCCCATTTTGCCCCATAGCCTCCAACCCACTAAGGGACCTTGTAATCAGGTGCTAATTGTTTAACGGTGCCGACGCTCTTTACGGCGCCGTTAAACCATTAGCGCCAGGGTCGTAATGAGGGCCATGGTGTTTGTGGTGGCAAAAAGTAAGGTACATTATGCTTCAATTGCAAAATATGAGCAAAACATTTGAAAAGAAAAGCCTGCTTGGTTTCCATGAAAGGTTCCTGTAGGTCTAATTAGGCAGACTATGCGGGTGTCTTTCTGCAAGGGAAACCCAGAGAAGGCTAAAACAAACATGTGATATAAGTGCAGATAGGAAAAGCACATCACATCACTGGCTGAGAAATAGAATGCAGCATTTTCATTGAAACCGCCACCAATCAAAAGGTGGTGCAGTGTGGACATTCAGATTCACTTTTCAGCAGTAAAACCAACATCAGATAACTCAAAGTGTATTTTATTAATGACTGAAAGAAGCAGCCTTGTACGTTCAGTGAAAAAGCAAAGTGTACCATGAAAACACAAAGTATGTCAACGAATCAAGGCTGATGTTACAAAATGCAATGTGTGAGTCAATTTCAGCCCAGGATAAAGGGTGGTACTGTGGGTAAAATTCACCAATAACTCCACCACTAAAAGCCTGGCAGGCATCCCAACTGTTTACAACTGCAATGAAATGTGTCCTGCTAAGAGGTGTTGAAAACAGACTTTCCCTAGACCTACTGTCTCAGAGGGCAATCCTGAGTAGGCCAAATTCTTGGGCAGGTGCATGACCAAAGTAGGGCAGAGGTGTGAACACATCTGCTATAATTAAGGCTGAAATCTGGAGATAGAAATACAGGAAATTAGAACATTTTCAGATAAGAGGGCAGGATGTCAGATGTCTGCAGTGGAGGATCTCTGTGTAGCCAATGCATCCCCCATTTACGATCTGCACCATGTACCTCAAACAACAAAGAAACTAATCAAAAAGGCTGGCCCAAAGAGACAAATGGCCTGGAGGAAGGGGACTTCATATTTGCACATATGAAGATTCAGATGCACTTTGAGGAAAGAAAGGAGCTGCTAAAAATTCCCATCAGACAGAGCTGTTGAAATGTACCATCTGACAGCTGCAAGGAAACACCAAAGGGGATTGCATCTGGGTGGAGCTGTCCATTACTAGGGAGGCCAAAAAAGCTGACTGGGGATTATGGTGGAGAGATGCAGACCATCCTTGAGAGTGGAGTTACCAAATTGCCTGTCCTTCCGAGGGTCCTGACATGCAGGTGGCTTTCCTGATTTTAAACAGAGGTTCTCAATGCAAGTAGATTCAAACCCTTTGCAACCCAAAGGTGGGGAAATCTGCTGGCCTCAAATCCTTTCCCGTTATAATGGTGGGGGGGTGGGCGTCAAGGGACAAAACTGTGTAGATCCCCTTGACAGAACACCACATGGTGATTTTTGTCAGAATTTGAAATTAACAAAGCTCATTCCCAGTGTGCGCTCAAAACTATAGACTGTAATTTAATTGGGTAATTCTGCGAGCTCAGCTTCCCCAACACAGGCATTTAAGTGGAGGCGGGTCTGAACCTCAGCATTCTCACATCATCCCAATTGTTATCACCCAGCTTCGTCATCACATGCCTTTAAGTGGAGGGGGTCTATAACCCATAATTTCCAAACATCCCAATTGTTACCATCCAGCTTCCCCAACACAGGCCTTTAAGTGGAGGGGGGGAGGTCTGAAATCCAAAATTTTCAAATTGTCCCAATTTTACCATCCAACTTCCCCAACACAGACCTTTCAGTGAGGGGGGTCTGGAAAAACAAACTACTAAATCCCCTTGTGTTTCTTTACTGCTAGCCTTTTAAGGGCGCAGGAAAACAGAAATTGTATAGCATCACAAATGTAATGTGATGTTATTCAGGGACCAGTGTTGATGATCATTTATTTTGAAATGTGTATGAAGTCAAATATTGTGATTTAAGTTTTCCAATCCAATTTGTGTGAGTTATTTATTTAGAGAGAAGTGTATTGTGTTGTGCCAATTACCTATGATCCAAATAACTACAAACATATGCCCTGTACACCGGCCTGGTTCGTGTCTCATTGGTAGCTTAGGGGGAGGGATTCAAGGCGAATTAGATGAATTGGAGGTAGGGCTGAAGAAAAAAAATGAAATTAACTATTTATTATGTGACAATGTGGAGGCAAGGAACTCCCTGTTTTGCGGGCGGCCTCTCGATAAGTTACAGTATTTATTGAGCATGGATCTAGCTCCGACAAACAGCAAGGTGATATATAATAATGTGCTATCAGGTAAGGGGACAAAAGTTAACTCAAGGCTGTACTATACACAATTATGCAAGATGAGAAGGAATTCGAGGTGAGTTGGGGTCAGTTGGTGGGTGTCTATGGTACATGAAGAAAGTGGCCCTTGAAGAGAACGTTTTTGCACTTCTTTCTAAATTGCATGAGTTTGTTCCTTTGTTCGTTTATGAGTGTGGGTGCAAGTCTAATTTTGGTGGCTACGAGATTCGAAAGCCTTAGAGTGTAGACTGGGAATGATTCCTGTTTTTTTTTCGTTTTGCAGTTATGCAGCTTTAATCTGGCCACATCCTGCCTTCTTGTTGATCATTTGAATCCGGAATGCAGGCAATGGGCCTCATTACGACCCAGGCGGTAAGTTACCGCCTGGGCCGTGACTTTACCACCATGGCGTAAACTATGTTTACGCCATGGTGGTTGGCGGACTTACCGCCCCATTCCGACCTTGGCGGGGCGGTAAGTCCCCAATCCCCATTTACCCTTCCCCATTCCCATTTTTGCCCCATAGGGCATAATGGGAGTGGGGAAGGCGTTAATTACGCCACCGTAAATTACGGTGGCGTAATTAACTCCATGGTCCCTTAGCGCCATGGATTTTAACACCTGCTAAAAGCAGGTGTTAAAAGCGCCATGGCGCTAAGGGACCTCGTACTCAGGCGGTAAGGGTCGGCGCTGTTGACGCTGCCGTAAACCCCTTACCGCCTGGGTCGTAATGAGGCCCAATAACTCCCATTAGTGCCCAGCACGCTCTGCCCACGGATAATACTACGCATGGATTGGCTCTTTTCTGAGCCATATCACACGATATTCCCGTGAACGTACGAGCGTGCCAGTGTTTGTTCCCAGTGGGGGGCGTGGCAGCCCCTTAGCCAATGAGGAGGCTTGAAACGGGGCAATCCCCGCTCCGAGCCTCCCCAAGGCTGGAGGCTGCCTTTGTCCCCCGCCGGGGACTCAGGTACGTTTTTTTTTTCCCTCCACCCTCCTCCCCTGAAAACTATCCCCTCCCCTCCCTGACCTCCCAACCCTACTTATCGTCTTTTTTCTTTTTCTCAGGAGCGAACGTGCTAGGAACACTTCTGTTCCCAGCGCGTCTGCTCCCGATGGCTGCCATGGAAAGGGAAAATTGACTACTTTTTCTTTTTCCCGGCAGCCATTTTATTTGACTTTTTTTTTTGAAACGCAGCAGCAAAAAAATGCCATTAGTACCCGGTCTAACGTACCAGAGTACTAATGGCTGTAAGACCCTCAGCGGCGGGCCAAAACCGGCCACCGTAATGCCCCTGAGGGCATTACCTGGGGGTTATTGACCGGCCGCCTCGTGTCTTACTGCCACAGTATTGTACCACAATATGAGAATGCTTTCTTTTCTTAGTTTATCTTCATACCGCATGTTCAAACAATCTCCTTCTTTTGCTGGCTTAAATGACTTCTGTTGCTATCTTAGCTGTAATGGAAACAGAAAGTGGGCATCCTCATTAGCCAAAGACCTTTCCTTTTCCATGGTTCTCACAATTTCTTTTTCTCACCCAAAGCTGCAATCTTGTTCGTGTTCTGAGCGCAAAGCATTCAGAACATGTTCAGCATTTATTCTTTGAAAAGAAGAACACGAGGTATTGTCTGGTTCCAATACCCTTCCCTACCAGAGTGGTCTTTTTTGTGCTTCAGAGGCCTCCTTCAATGTGACCTCTGAGTCTTTAATGTCCGGATTTGCCCGCACGGCCTCAAGGTTAAAATCATTGCGTCTGTTGCATCATGGATTTTGAACCAGGCTACAGAGACAACTGAATTAATATGTCGTCTGGGCATTAACTGGGTTCTTATAAAAACAACAGGAAGCAGCAGCAAAGGGTGCCGATCATTCAGCAATTGAGTTAACTCATAGAGCGGAATTGGTCAGATGTACATATCACTGACTGACAGAGACATGGCGCTTTTGCATAGACTGAACAATCACCAACCACAGTGAGACCTCCCATGAAGACAGGTACTCATTTTCCCCGAGTAGTTTTTAAAAGTCAAATGCATCACCTAACACAACATTCTATCAGCTACCAACACATACTGGAGGGCTCACGAGAGATAGAGATCTTGGTGGTTACATCAAAGGAACTACAGAACAGTCCAGTCTTGCAATAATACTTATCACACGTCTCTGCCCATGAGAAATTATTTTAATTGATAGAGCTGAAAGAAGATGGACATTAGCCCGTACATTGAACACTCCAATATCTAACCAATCACCCACGTTCTTAACTTCACCTTTCACCAATACTTCTTTAGCAAAGAATGTTGCCATTGACTAAGCATTATATGGTAGGTTATTTATAACGCTCTTAATACCCAGAGGTTTTTAACCGCAGACCCGGGATCGAACCTGTGTTGCGCCATGTCATCTTGTTTCTAAGGCGAGTACGTTGCCCTGAGCTATCCTCCCGAGACCATGCCGAAGAAGTTTAGAAGCGAATCACCTGCTTTCAAAGAATTTACTTGGAACCAGCCCAGTTTCATCCAAACTGCAACCATGTGTGCAGTGGATAGAAAAACACATATTGCGTCGACTTCCCATCTAACGTGATGTAGTGTTTGGTGTCAGCCACACAATACTTAAAATCCAATTCAGTGTTGGTAATTACAGGGGTGTAATGTTAATATTCTAAAAACCTTGGGACCTGTCTGACCCCAGGAGGGCCTCACATCAAACAATCACCAATGTGGAACAGAAGTTGCCAACGATCACAAACAGTGCTCTCTTAGAATGAACAGTGAAACTCCCATTGTCGGTAAGTGGATCAACTGCTGTAACCAACTGATGTCAATATCACCCATATACAAGGGATCGGCTTGGTCGCAGAGAATCGGAGAACACATTTTTGGTCGTGTCAAAATGTTGTGGCTAAAAATATTTGCTCCAATGAGCAGATTTGTAAGAAGCAATTCGGGTGCTGGACTTTTCATTTTCCAGCTGCACCGTGATTTCATATTGTGCTTTTTTTGGGCTGTTTTCAGAGACACGGCCATTTTGGCCTACCTTTGATGGAAGATCTGTTTTTGTCCTCCTGAGGCTGCCTTTCTACTACCACCCGTACCCCCACTCTCCCTACCCCCATCCATCCCACTCCCACTATCCCTACGGATCCCCATTACATGTGCTGGATGTGTTGTGTTTGGGCTATTTTGGGCTACTTTTGACAAGTCCTCATGAGGCTGATTTGTTCTTTATGTTTTTTGCACCCAACCAACTACCATCAACCACCCTTCCCATCCCCACTATCTCTAACCCCACTCACTCACCCACCCCTCCCCACCCTAACATCTCAGCCTACCACCTCCCTCTATGCCCACACCCTAGCCCCAATCTCTCTAACTCCACCCATCCAACCCTATCTGATTGTATACCACCCCTAACTACCCACTCTTCCCCCACCCTCTCTACCTCCACCCTACCCCAACTCTCTCTACCCCCACCCACCCTACCACCATTCTCTATCCACACACACCCTACCCCCACTATCTCTTTCCTGATACCACCCACCCTACTCCCACTCTTTCTACATCCACCCACCCTACACCCACTCTCTCTACCCCACCTACCCACTACCCACCCTAGCCCGTTCGTTCTACCCCCACCCACCCTACCACCACTCTCTCGACCCCCACACTACCCTGACGTTCTCTACCCCACTCACCCTATACTACCCCACTCATCCATCCTACCCCCACAAACTCACCCCACCCCCACTCACTCTACTCCCACCCACCCACCCTCCTTCCACTCTCTCTACCCCCACCCACCGTACCCCCACTCTCTAATCCCACCCACCCTACACCATATCTCCATACTGCAATCCACCCACCCTACCCTCACTCTCTCTACCCCAACCCACACACCCTACATCCACTCTCTCAACCAAAACCTGCTCCCACTACTTTCTCCTCTCTACCACCAATGACCATACCTCACCCTTTTCTATCCAAAACACCAGTCTCTCTACTGCAACTGTCTCTACCCCCACCCACCCACCATACCACCATTGTCTCTACCCCCATTCATCCAGTGCCTCAATGCTGCTGGGCTGTTAGTGTGCTTTACAAATCCAAAAATAATAAATAACCCTACCACCATTCTCTCTACAACCACTCTCTCTATGCCCACCCAGCCTACCTCCACTCTCTCTACCACCACCCACCCAACCATCACTTTCTCTCTCTACCCCCACCCACCCACACTACTGCCACTCTCTCTACCCCCACATACCCACCATACCTCTACTCTCTCTACCCCGATCCATCCTGCCTCCACTCTCTCTACCCACACCTATCCACCCTACCTCCAATCTCTACCCCCACCCACCTTACCACCACTATCATCCCCTACCTACCCTACACCTACTCTCGCTAACCCACTCACCCTATATTCTCTCTCTATCCCACCCACCTTACTCCCACTCTCTCTACTACCCACCCACCTATCCACACTCTCTCTACCCCCACCCACCCTATCCCCACTCTCTCTACCCCAATCACCCACCCTACCTTCACTCTCTATACCCTATCCGCCTGCCCTACCACCACGCTTTCTTCCCCTACCCACCCAACCTATCCCCACTCTCTCTTCCCCACCATACCTCCCCACTCTCTCTACCCCCACTCACCCACTCTACCCCGACTCTCTCTAACCTTACCTCCACTCTCTCTGCCCCAAACCACCCAACTCTCTCTATAACCCAAACAACCAACTCCACCCCACTCTCTACCTCCTGTCATCCTTCCTCTCACACTGTCACTTTATTTGTTACCCTCTCATTAATATTTCCTCTTGTTCACCATCGATGGCACCCTCTATCCATTGTTTCCTCCCTTGCTCTATTCTCCTTACTTCTCATTCTCTTGCACATCTGTGCCCCGTATTGCATCCTCCTTTGAAATGTTGTACTCTACTCCTGGTTTCCTGGTGCCCATAAATGCAAACGGCAAAGAACATCAGTAAACGCCAAAACCATTGGCTTTGCCAATGCTTGTTCAAGAAGACCTCTTGCTATAAATATTATGAAAAAACAGACAATGAGTTGGTTTCAATTTGATGGCCCAGGCTGATTCTGGGTTGTAAGCCCTAGACTAGCAGGACGATGAAGATATCCCAGGAACTCTATGACAAGAACTACTTCAAGCGATATTGTCGGGCTTGGAAACAAAGTCATGATTTGGTAGCGCCTGATGAAAGGCACTACCGACTTGTCTTTGTGCGAAAGGACCTGACAAATCCTTGTTTAAAGGAAATGGGGCTTTGCCTTGTTTTACGGCACAAGGAAATACCCTTGATATAGGGACAGAGCAAATGGTTCCCTTGGCTACATTTTCAATGAGCACTGCGCCTTTACAAGCAAGCACTGGTTTTACTTTATGACAGATCAGCACTATTAAATCCTGAGATGTTTCTGGAAGGAAGAATGTCAGGACCCAACACCTCATTCTTTGTGAGAATGGTGAGGGTTAATCTGTCACATCTATTGCAGCCCATATTTAATCAATGTTTTTATAAACTGATGTGTTGTTTTCAGTCTCTGGGCTTCCACGATCTGCTTGGAAATTAAGCTATTGGAATCCTGCTGGTGCACACAGCACGCAGCAACCTTCTTATGCAAGTAGGCTGGTTCACATTGAACAATGTCTGGTCATTATGGTATTGTTACATGAGGGCCATTGCCTGTGGAGCGTAAAAGCACGTGACAGAAAAAGTCGCGTGTTAAAGCTTTGCACATGGTTTTATACATGCTTTTAAACTCCAAGGTATTTTCCTTATTTTGGCAGGTGGAGTGGGAGCATGGAATGAAATAAACATATGTCGACGCCATGCACTCAGGCTGCCGGAAATGCATTGCATTCCATAGGAATGTATGAGGGGGGGGTTACGCGATTTTGCTTTTTGAAGGTCTGTTTGGCATCTCCAGGGTTTGACTGTACTTTGCATGGAGCTAACTCCCTTGTAAGTAATTGTATTAATTGATGCTCCCCAGCCATGCAATTTGCGCAATTTAGCAAATTACCTCATACGTTTCTTCCACCACTTCTTTCCCACCTTTCGCATTAGTCTTTTGAGGGATTATGCATCCTCTGATAGCCAGTGTCTGGAATATCCCCTTTACTTATGATAATCCTCAATACTCTGAAGAGTACTCTTGCCCATTCCATTCCTTACTTTAGAAAGGATGTTGAACATGAATCTCCGAATACTTCCCAAACATCCGTATAGGAAGCCCTCCCTTCTGGCAGCTGCACTTAAGGTCCATGTATACATCATGACCATGCACAAGACTTTAAAAAGGCATATCACTGGAGCATCCATCAGTGCAGAAGCGGGGCAGGGAAAGAAAGGGACAAGCAGAAGGTGGAATTGGTTTGATCGGGATGACTGTATGTAATCAGTGCGCCAACGCCTTGACCCACTTACCCAGGCACTTTAATGATTTGCAAAGGGGTGCCAAAAATATGTTATCATTCAGACACCACCAGAAAAGAAAACAGAGAAACCATGAGTGCTGCAAAAGGTAAAATATGTTTCAATGGTATGCGTTCTATCGTCGAACAAAATGGGCGTCTGATCTATGTGGACAGTGATCTTTGCAAGTATTCGGGAAATTAAAAAAAATGGAAGGCCATCTAGCTCTTGTCGTTAATTTTATATACATTTCTTTTACTATTCATTACCTCGGTTCATGCTCACCCCTTTGTTGTTATATTGTTAAGAGGAGTCCATTTGAAACCTCTGGAAATGCACTTTGAAGTAAGAGGCTGCAGTGAAGCTGTAATTCTTTGTAGGATTCCCGGCTGAGTCCCAGTTTTCCCAGTTACTCTGTGTCTGTGATACCGTGAGGAGCTGCAGCGACTTGTGAGTCCTCTCTCTGCCTTCATTATTGGATTTGCATAAAGACTGCTTTGCCGCGCGGAGCGCAGCGCGGAGTCCCGGCTGAGTCCCAGTTTTCCCAGTTACTCTGTGTCTGTGATACCGTGAGGAGCTGCAGCGACTTGTGAGTCCTCTCTCTGCCTTCATTATTGGATTTGCATAAAGACTGCTTTGCCGCGCGGAGCGCGGCACGGAGTCCCGGCTGAGTCCCAGTTTTCCCAGTTCGCCTGAGTGCGTCCGAGGGCCGGGGGGCCGGCAACTTTATCTTTAAGGGTCGATGGCTGCAATGCAGAAGGCCCCTTCGTTGGGGTGGCCTCAGACACGTAATAAGACATTGCTACAGCGTTGGATGCTTAATCCATGGACTCCCCTGCCAAACAACACAGCTGTCGGCCAGAAGTCACAAGGTAAGCCCGCTGCATGTTCGAAGGAGGTTTCCCCGGCGCCTCCGGAACCTTCGGCAGCGCCTGTCCAATTGGTTCAAACAACTGCACAGGTACATCATGACGATGGTTCTTTGGTTGAAAGCTGTGCGGTTAATGCCACTGATACAGCGGCGTCTGTAGGCATTAGTCTGGATCACAGTGGGCTTAGCACGACAACTCACAAGCCCTTGCCAAAACCACTTACCATGCTTTCTCTTGCGGACCTTGTGCCGATGCCACTCCCGTTGCTTATGTCGCCGTCAGCGGGGCATGAGTCATCGAAGGTGGTTCCAGCCACGCACTCTCATCCTTTTAAAATGTTTTCGCCATTTGATTTGACGGATGCAGAAATAATAAGTGCAATCTCAGCTACACAGGAAAAGTTAAATGTAAATGAGAGCCCGTTGGTTCGATCGCACACTTCAACTGCGCAAATTAAAGCTACTGCACGAGCTTCCATTCCTCTGCAGAAGATCGCCGATTCAATGGGAAGCCTTGCTTCAACTGACTTTGACTCTAGTGCTGTGAGCACTGGAGTCTCCAGCGTTTCTAGTGAGCAACAGGAAAGTGGAAAGGCCTCGACGGCGCAATCTTGCGTTCCTCCAGACAGTTCGGTGTCATGCCTAATAAATAAAGAAGGTGTCAGTCACTCTGGACTCATGTTCAATGCTCCTATAACTTCACAAAAGTCAATTCTGCTGACGTGGGCCGGTAGTGCTTTGAGCAAAGCCCCCGAAGTGCAAAAAATGGCTGACGTGGATTTGAAACCAACGACTTCTAGCGATTCTTGTGCTTTTCCTACGCGGCCTCCTATTGATAGGCTTGTTCGTTCTACCGCTCAAAACAAGAAAGCTGAAGACATTTCTTCGCTGCAGCTTTCGACTAGTGACTGTCTGAATAGCGGTGCCAGTCAGTCACGCCCATCGCAGAAAAAGCAGGCGCTTCTGTCCCCCATCACGTCAGCGCCGCAATCGCCAAAATCTCGACTGAAACTTCCTGGAGCTCAGGACCCAGGGCCAGCTCATCAATCTCAAGGCATGGTGAACCTATCTGAAGTCAACAGCTATATAAAAAGGCACAACGCGATTGATGCACTGCTAAAAAAGAATGCAACATCAGCAGCGCCAGTTACTCCAGTAAAAAGCACAACTTCTGTGAATGATTCTCTATTTATTCCAACTCCATGTAAAGACTCTCTGAAAACGCCGACTTCAAAAATAAATCTGTCTGCGGGTGCAGCCGTTCAACTGCATAATAATGTTCTCGCTGCATCATCCCAGGCGATGATTCCGTTTGTAAAGCTTTATGAGACTCTAAACGAGACAATAAGAGACCAAGGTGCTCTTATTTTGAATCTTTCGGCGAAATTGGATCAAATAGATTCTTTTACCAAGCTCATTCAACTCGATGTTCAAGCCGGTAAAGACTTAAGTTCATTTTGGCAATCTCGTCTTAATGATCTAGTGACCCTGCAACAGGAGCGACATGATTTACAGCTAAAATGTCTGTTAGAGGTGCTGTCCGAATTAGTACCTGTGTTAAAGTCAGGGCATAGTCCTGACCTGCCTAAATCTGATGCACAGTGCTTCGCTCCATCGGCAAATTCTGAGCAGGGGTCCCGGTCTACGATGCAAACTAGTGAACATCTGGACGCAACGACATGCCAAAGGGTTGATGTATTACACCATTCGAAGAGCTGTCACAGCGCTAATCCATCGACTGTGGTCAGTGATGCTAATTCATCTGACTGCGTCCTCTTACATGTTTCCTCCGATATCAGATCGCCAACAGGGGCTGTAGAGGTGCCTTTAGCTGATGCTTCTCAGGCGAACAAAGTAACAACACAAGTCTTTTCACAGGATGGTTCTCCGTCTACATTTGGCATATTTGGAGGCACGGCAAAATCTTTTACTCTGAATGGTACTGCCAAATCGAAGGAGAAAGTGAAGCCCACTAAAGCGACTTCCACAGCCAAGAAAGCTAAATCAGCACCTCATGCTGCAACAACAAGCTTTATAAGAAACTTGTCGACCCCACCAAGGCCAGGTCTGTTCAAGTGACCTACGAATGGAGCAAAGGTGCCTCCTTCATTACAGCATACTGCACCGTCTCGATCATCGAATCATGGTGTAAAGCGTAGATGACTAAACTCGAGTGACAGCACTTTAGCCATCACGGTGGCCGCAGAGGTACAAGATTTGTGTGACATTTCTATTTATTCCCATCGTAGTGATGAGGACATTCGATAGAAGAACAGCCACTGGATATAAACCTGCCTATGAGAACTGATAATACTAGACTAAGCTGCCCGCCCTCAGAGTAGCAAGTAGTGCAAGGTCGCCGTGCTTCTACTATAAAAAAGGAAGTTTTGTCCTAAAAGGCAACTATTTCGAAATTGAACCCAAAATTTACGACTAACCAACGTAACAAGCAACGCTGCTCTCCACTGAGGCCACAGGACCAGCTGCAGCACCGTACAAAGGATGGCAGGTGTAAATTGAGACTGCAAAACATACTTAAGGATGATAATGATCTGAATCTCAACCACGCAAATGTTTTGCGGTTGTTTAAGCACATTCCACCACTTCGACTGATTGAATCAGATGATATCAAAATTGTCGAATATGTGACAGAAAGTGCCTCTGATGCTGTGCTCCTACATATTGATGCCGCTGGTGTACGTAACACTCTTCTTAAGGCAGCTGAAGATTTTCTGTTATTTGGCTTTGATATCTCAGTTGAACCAGATGTGGATAGGAGAAGCTCAAATCCTGCGCAGGCGATTCATGGCTCAACATCGAAAAAACAAACAGTTGTGAAATCTGTTCGCCATAGTATGACTTCTGAAACACGCCAAGGTGACTCTCGTCGGTCTGAGAAACTACTGGTGCATCAGAGACAACAGAAGCAGGAATAGCCATGATTAGGATCGCAGGAAGCAATCTTCTCGATCCTATCATGGAACACTCGTGGCTTTCAACATTTGTTTCAGGACTTCGATATTCCATTAGATGATGTGTTTGTAATTTGTCTGCAGGAAACTTGGTTAGTTGATGCTCCAATGAGAGATGGCTTCAATATATTGGTTAATCTTGCAATCCAAAATACTCAAGGCCGACCATCGACAGGACTCTTGAAAATGGTTCGGATCTCACGAGAGTGGTCTACACCCATTTGTTTTAATCCTAATCCCTATGTTCAAGGTTTAATAATGCAAGCATGTTCAGACCCGCCAAATACAGTTGCAACTCTGTTGATCATAAATTGTTACTGGAATCCGGCCAAAATAAAAGTTACAGAGTTTACCACTGCGATCAGCTGTCTAATGGAAGAGGCAGCCATGCAATACAATAACTTGAGCATCATATGCTGCGGTGACCTAAATGGCTCGTGGTTTAAATACGATCTCCACATTCAAGCATATAGCCAGATTCCATATGAAGAGTTAGGTGAGAAAGAACAACGCTGGTCAGATATTATGGAGTCGTTTGACTGCATTTTGTTGAACGGCAATGTGCGTGGCGATATTCCAGCTCAGGACACATGGCATCGTGAATCCACGCACAGCGTTATTGACTATTTCTGGGGGTCTAGTAACCTGGGGTCAAGGATTCTTACACTGCAATCATTGAAAACGACTAAGAGCGATCATTCGTTGTTGAAACTCAAATGTCTTTTGGCGGTATCGGATACTTTGTCTCCATAACTAGCAGCAGTTGAAGTAAACATGAGCGGAAATCGCTTAAGACTGAGCGCAAATGAGATCCGTGTTCTAACGGCTAATCTAAGTGATTTGATAGATGTGTGGACTATACTCCACTTCTACAGAATAATATAATTTCGATCAAAGATAGCGCTCAACAACATAAGCTGCATATTCACCCTTTTAGTAAATTGCTTGATGTTAAAAAGAAAGAACTAAGAAAAGATGTCCGTAAAATAAAAATGCAAAAAAATGTACCACCTAAGATAATGCTGGAGAAAGTGAAGGCCAGACGGGCGATCTATAGAAATTGGTTGAAATCTCATAAAGTGATTGTAGAACAGGATTCTGCCGAGTTAATGATGAAACTGATGACTACAAAGAATACACGCGACATCTGGCGAATATTAAATAGGGGCCCCTTTAATGGTTCCAATTCTACGCAGAACACAATTTCTGGGGATACTTGGTGTAAACACTTTACGTCAGTGTTCAATAGCCAGTTGAAGGTTCCTTAAAGTAAACCAGCGGTTAGATTGGGTCCCTGGGATGTCCAGATGTCGCTGTCAGACATCATTGGTGCTATTAAGTCACTGAAAAATTCTCGCGCTGCTGGTCCGGACATGATAAGTAATGTCAGACTAAAAAAAAATCCACAGATCTGGGCACCTTTTATTGAGTGTTTGTTCCATAAAATCGCAACATCTAAGTGTTTGCCTAAATCGTGGTTAACAGCAATCGTAACTCCAATCCATAAGAAGGGCTGTTGGGATGCACCTGAAAACTATCGTCCCATTGCCCTATTGGACTCTATTGGAAAACTCTTTGGTTCTAATTTGAGATGTAAATTGGTGAGTTGGGCTAAAAAGGCAGGAATCCTTGATTTCAGGCAAACTGGGTTCTCAAAAGGTACAGGTGTGGAAGTCAACCTTTCAATTCTGACAGCTTTGAAATATCATGCATTACAGAGTAAGACCAAATTGCATTTACCCTTTATAGACATGAGGCAAGCATTTGATGGAGTTAACCGTCAGATGCTATGGGCCAAATGAATGAAATGGAAATGTCCTATGGCCCTTCTTAACCCAATAATGGTGTTACATACGGATACCTCCTTTAGAGTACGCCTTAACAAACAAGGCATATTATCTGACAGCATTCCAACGACAAGGGGTGTTAAGCAAGGCTGCCCATTGGCAGCTGATTTGTTCAAACTATGTTTGGCAGATCTCCCAGTATTCTTGGAGCAAGCTCATTGTTTTCCTCCACGTCTAAACGGAACTCCAGTTCGGTATATTGCCTATGCTGACGATCTCGTTCTGATCGATAGAACACAAATCAGCCTTCAACGTTTGCTAAGTTGCCTCTATGACTATATAGTCGTAAATGAATTGGCCATTAACACAGATAAAACTAAAATTGTGTCGATTGGTTCGCTGTCGAGTAGAAGAGATCGTGCATTTAAATGGGCGGTAGGCGGTCAGCAGTTAATGTCTGTTAATTCGATTTGCTATCTAGGCACCGAATTTAACAGCTCAATCGGAGAAGTCCAATGGCTAATTGCGCTGAAACTGAAAGCAGTAAGACTGGCACTGCAAGCAGCCCAGATCAATAAAAACTTTGGTAAATTTTCCTTATCCCCGGTGATAACGCTCTACCGTCAAAAGGTTGTTCCTATTTTAACGTTTGGTGCTGAAGCGGGATGGAATATCAGTGAACAAAATTGGAATATTGTAGAGGGTCTTTTTTGGAAACGGGTTCTCAACCTCCCGAACTGTATTCCAATTATAGCAATACGTCACAAACTATCGTTAAATTCACTTTTTTCAAATGTGGTCTGGAAGTCCATCTCGCTTTGGCGCAAGATGAGAGAAGCGGGTGGAGCGCCAGCGTATAGAATATTTACTGCCTCTGATGATTCGAAAATCAGTAATCTGTTGGCCTAATGGAGCTGAAGAGTGCAAGAGTGGATTGTAGCAGCTGATATTAATAATTTCGACCTGTTTTCACGCCCAAAAGTGGCAAAAAGAAAATTTGAAACTTGGGCATGGATTATTAATGTTGAAAGATACTCTAATCTCGCTCTTTCTAATAAATTGGGTATTGTTAAAAAAAAATTAAATTCTCAGCCACTTTACCTGCTTCAATGCTATACTCGTTATTATCGGGAACAATTTCTTCGTTTCCGTTTAAATACGTTGAATACGAAAGAAATTCTTTTTCAAAGAATGCAGTCTGCTATAAACAACAATCTGTGTCGATTCTGTGAGGAATCGGTTGAATCTTTGAAACACCTGATTTTAAGTTGTCCAGCAATTGTTGATTTCGTTCTGTTCATCCAGGCGAATATGCCCCGTCGAATGGTGATATGATCACTTGGTGGTGTCTGATATCTTCAGGCCAAAACATTAAACATGTTTGTGCGATTGTACATTTTATGAATGCTCTCCTGAGATGTCCTCCTTAATCAGAAGTGGTGCTAGGCTGATGCTCGAAGATGGTAGAGTGATTAATGAACTGTTTAAGTGCTTAATTGTTTAATTGTTAAGTTGAATGTTTAACTGACTTTGTCCGCTTGCTTGTCTATCAAGTGTAATGTATGATCTGATGATGCTTAGAAGATTTCTGTTGAAAGCATAGTAAGACACAATGATGATGATGATAATAATGATATGTATTTGATGTGTAGATAATTTGAAACAAAAGTTCTCTTTATTTTTCTTTCCATCTTTACGATGGAGGGGGAAAGGGGAAAACTGTAGTTTTTCAATAAAAAAAAAAAAAGTATTTGGGAAAAACACCAGAAGTTACATAAACGTCTAGCAGGAACTTGAGACTGAAACTATGCCACAGCGGGCTCAACAAGGACACTCCAATTCACAATTGCTGGTTGCCAGCCTCTCATCAAAACAACCTTGAGTGTTTGCCATTGGACAATGTATGCATTTTTGATCGACGTTTACCATATACTTCTATACGTCCCACTATGCCCACGTCACAAATTCTATGTGGGCAGCCCTAAAAGACACCCGGAACTCGGGATAACAGAATCACCTGGCACTAATCAATCACAAGAATGAAAGTTAACAATGGATAATCACGTTGCCTCATTATACAACAGTGTCTTCCACAACTCATAAGTTTTAGCGCTGAACATGTCCAACAGAAAACACTTGGAGGCAACTTTGAACTATGATTATCTCAAATGGGAGCTAAAAAGGTAGAGGAAGGACTCAAAAGCAACAGGGAATTGAAGAACTTTCTCCTTTAATTTGTACCGCTCACTTTCTGTGCCTAGTTTTTCCCTGACTATAGCAATATCTATATCATCATGATCATGTTTATTTCAGATATGCACAGAACATTCCATAAAAACAATTAAAAACACAAAATACATTTCAGTTGTGACACAGTAAAATACAGCATAATACATCATATAAAAATATTTTTAAAAAACAACTAGGGAACTCAGGACCCTGATCAATGATAATGGGGCACCATTTCATTTCATAAAGCTCTATTTGACAGGCGTTTCTGTAGATAGAGTGCCGATTTCAGATATGAGAGCAAGGACCAGCTCACACATGTGAATCCGCACACAGGCTGACACAGCAAATGTATCAAGATCGGCCATATTGTACAAAACCCAATTCCTGCAGCATTGGTCGTAAGAGCAGGCCTCTTGCCCTCACATAAGTAGGACAAAAAAAACAGATGGGCCAAATCTATATCTCCATAGCTCGCCTCTCATCCTCCAGTATCCTCTGGAGTGCCCATCAAGGCGTTACCCATTTGATGGGAAGCACATGCTGTGTTGCCAATCAGTCCCACCCACTTGAGTACCACTGGAAAGTTCAGATTCAACCCTCCCCACAAAACAGGGCCTTTCATCATTGTTCATGTGACATTGGCCTGTTTTAACACATCTGGATCCTTCCCCTCATTGTAACATCCTGTGCAGGAATGGAAGAGAAATTGTGCCTATTAAGCAACAGGCAAAACTCCTAAATGATGACTATTGTTACCATGAGAAAGTGTTGGGTGTTAATAACCCATTGGTGCATTAAACCCTCTCTGCAAATGCTGACAGCATATGGCTCCCTCTTTGGATTCTGCCAATGTGAATGTCAACAGAAGGAATGCAGAGAGAGTCCCTTTGGTCGCGTAATGGAGAGCATCCATTGGCCATTCCAGGTCACATAGGAACCTGGTCACAATTTGGGAAGAAAAACATGTATTAATGGATTGCAAAATCATTGGCTAATCTTGGAGAACAGGACAGAGAAAATAAGTAAAAAGTTGGAAGGAACTTGCTTATGCTGTCTGCTGCTACAATCTGTATCCCTGGGATGTGAACTGCTAACACGGATGACATATTCATCTACAACAAATGTTCAGCCTGATGACTATGATTTTTTTTTATATATATTGTTTTTATTGATACAGCTGATAATATCAACTTTTCAATATTTTTACATTACATTCTTTTAAAAGAGGGAAAACATATTCAAAACTTTGACAACAAAATATAAATCCTTTTAGATAAAAAAGGATTGAGATATGCAACATATTTAAAAAAAAAAAGTAATTAAACTGTCTTGGTCATTCATGTCAATGATTGCAATACATCGCCTATTTAAACATGTTATTTTTCATTTTTCTAACACCTCCGTCAGGCGACTTTCATAAAAATGTCCACTCTATGCTGATCAAATTGGATTCTCACTCACTGACAAAAGAATAGAATCCAATAGCTTATTTGCCTAGGTTTATCAGACGTGCATAGTCCCAGTTCAGTGCATCCAGAAAGTTCAAAGTTGCAATTTTGACACTGATTTTTTCAGTATTAATTATTAGTGACCAAAAGTCATCTATGTCTAAACCCATTAAATGTGAAAATAACGGGATGCGCTGTGAGCTCAAATTTGCACATTCTGCTTTTAGGTGTTTTAATGTCTCTACTTGGCCCACTTTGTGGCAGTGGCGACATTCATCCATGAGCTTTTTAGTTTAAGTGATGGGCTCTTCATCATGTAGCTCTCTAATTTGCCCAGAGCTTTAGGAATGAAGGGATTTTGTTTGATGTCTTTATAATTGGCGCGGGAATACATGTTTTTATCCAGTCACATAAAAAGAGATTGAGTTTCGAATGTGCTGGATCGTGCATCAGGATTTTCGTCTGATATATCTGCTGCCCTCAGGGCCTCCACCACAGTCCAATCGGTGCTAAATTGTAGTTCACTTGTGTTGAAGTGATTTGCTATAATAGATAGCAAATGGTTGTTGTTCTCACACAACATGTATTTCCTGTAAAACAGGCAAAGCTTGAGCTAGGGAGAAGTCTCCAAATGTGCTAATTTCCCTTACCTTTTGAGACTCGCAGCAACTTTGCCGGATTTCTAGGATTTCATTTTTTACCTGGGAAGAGTGTGAGCCTTTTTTTCCCACTCTTCCATGTATTTTGTGTGGGTTTTACTTTTGTGATCTTTGGTTATGGAGTTTTAAAACAACTCCAGTGGCGTCATCTTTTCTGTGTGTCACAGAGCATCTTGAGTGCAGTGGCACAGGGGTGTCTTTCAGACTCCCCAAGGTTTAAATACCTTCTCTGGGACTGACTACTGTCTCCTAGAGTCTTTAAATGTACTGACCCAGCACACCCTATATTGCTATATAGTGCTGCAGGGGTTGCCTAGCTTCCCCTGAGTCAAAACACTCATGTAACAGTCAAATGTTACCCTTTCCTACTTTAAATGGCTGGTGGAAATGGTTTAGATCAACTACCGTAATTTTTCCCGACCGCTAACAACGGTCATCTTTTTTTGCAATTTCTTTTGGAAAATGTCCTTCTTGTGTTTGTCTCTGCGCACCAAACCAGGTTTGATCCCTTTGTTCGGAGGCCTTTGGCAGGCTTCAGTGCTGAAGCCGTCCTCTGGCGCCAGGGTGCCTGGGGTGGACAGGATGTGAAGGAGGTGCCTGAAACTCCCTGTGCTTCGTCTCCTAGGAGACCTGAATGCACTCTGGCATGATTGGCCGGCTGGCTGTCCAGCAAGGACAGCCACCCTGCTGCGTTAGGGACAGCCAGGATGGAATAAATGGGGTAAAACTGTTTAAAAGCAGGTCTCTGGGACTTGGAAATCAGATGCGACCACTGGAACAAAAGAACCGAAGAGGAAAGGAAGGAAGAGGACTGCTGCAACTCCTGCACGACCGGTGAAGCCCTACTGCAGGTCCGAATTGCCTGAAACTCCTACGACAGAGAAGCCCTTCAAGGTTAACTTCTTCCCTTGACTTTTGTGGGAGCAACCAACTCGCAAGCCACATGGACACTGTCCTATACTGGTCGAATTTTCTTCAGAGTGCTGTTGAAAACTGGATAGCCAGAGGGAAGGAAACCAGGGGGACTTTAAGGCACTCACACCTTAAAATGATGTCTTGCGACAGCTTTTGGCTTCTTCCCTGTGCAGTGCAGGAACCTCCCAACGTTCTCCTTCTTTTCCCCATGACTGAAGCTCAAGAACAGTGAGATCTGTTCGAACTGCCAGGAACAACTGCCTCAGCTACAGCTTTCTTCATTGACAAGGTACTGTGCAAACGCGGTCCGGAAATCTTTTTGGCCATTGAGAAAGTGTGTGAAACTTTCCTCAACTACGAAGGCTTGTCCTTCCGTAAACATTCATCAGACTTTTCGCCTAGCCAAATCCTTTAAAAATCTGCAGGCAAAAACATAACCGTTATCTACCAGAACTGTGCTATCCTATACAAGAGACTCTGAAACATTGACTTTGGCCCAGGCCTATTGAGAAGAATGGCTGGTTGTATTTAACTGAAACCCTTTGCCCTACCTATGAAAGTATTTGGGTTGTCTATTCTTCCAACCTTGTCTTTTACCTGCTTTATTAAGTATCTGAAGTGCCATTTTGCTCCTACTTCATTTTGGAGCTAAACTTGTTCAGTTACTTACCAGTTACATTTTTGTGGTGTATTAGTGTGTAATATTGAGCTGCTTGTGCTAGCGTAATGTTTTATAACTGACTGAGTGAATAAATGTATATTATTTTACCAAGAAACCTTGAGTACGTGTTTGCTTGAATCAATGTATAGGTTGGTCCTTTGTGTAACTTGTTCTACTGCTCACTTAAACTCTTGAGATAAGCCTGGCTGCTCAGCCATCACTACCACTTTACTGTGTGGTACAGGCTTGTACCAAAGGTGAAATTGTGCTTACACTTGTAGTCCTAATTGTCTGTAGTGTTCCCAAAGTGTACTGCGGGTGATTCTGCCTAACACTGGTGTACAGCGGTGAGGATAAAGTATACTTGTTACATTTAGAGTGCTTCTTTTACTTTTGTTCAAGTAATACTCCCAAGGCAAAGCAACACTAGTAAAGCAATTGTTTTATCATGACTGATATGGAAAACTACAGACAGGAGAACCTAGTGACTTTAACTGTTGATCAATTGAGAGATACGTGTAAAGCTAGGAATCTCACTGCCAAAGCCAAAAAGGTTGAATTGATAGAAATGTTGTGAGAATACCAAAGTTTGATGAGTGGGTCTGAATCCCCCAAACCTACAGCAAATGTGGAAAATGTTGATGAGGATTATAATGTTTCTGAGAATAACTCAAATGTTATGGATGAGTTAGATGAGGAAGAAGAGTCTTCAAATGTAGGCCCTGTTTTACCTCTACCTGCTCATAAGCCTCAACCTCTGACCACAGGGACCCCACCAGGTCCAACCTTAAGTCTGAATGTGTCTGTTTAGAAAGAATGAAACTTGAGTTAAAGTTTAAAAGAATCCAAGCTCAAACTGAATGCAAACGTCAAGAACTTAAACTGAGAGAGATGGAATTGAACCATGCACTAGAGATGAAAAGGTTGTCTGTTGAAACTGGTTCTCTCCCAGAGTCTCCTAGGTCTTCCAGTCCTAAAATGCCTTGCATGCCCAACGATGCAGTAAGTTAAGGGTTACAGAGTGAACACTTATGAAGGTATGAGAAATGTGTTTATGTTGGAATCTATTTATGATGCCTGCTCTCCTGAGCTGAAACAGCACTTGGCTGACTCTAAGGAAATTGATCCAAAGAAGTTAGCAAGGGCTGCTGACTTGTGGGTTGCCAACAGGGCTACACACAAGGATTCTGGGGCAACTCAGAAGAAGGATGAGGAGAATCAGCACAAGAAAGATACCAAAGAGAATTCAAATACCTCCAATCCAAAAGAGGGCCAAAAACATAACAAGGGTAAGCCACCAGGGAAAACCAAATCAGGCTAGTGTACCTTCTGGGGACAAACCAGAAGGAGGTCAGAAGAAAACCCCATTCATAAAAAAACATTTGGTAAATGTTATGCTTGTGGATCAACTGACCATGTGAAAGGGGAACCCAGATGTAAGGGTGAACCTTCAGGGGTCCACACTGTATCCTTAGCCTTTTCCCCAGTGGATGAAGTACCAATGGCAAGTGGAAACATTCACTTACTGGCTGAGGAACCCATGAAAGTTGCAGCCAGTGTTTATTTAGTGTCCCTGGGTCTGTGGGAACAACAGAATTTAGATGTGTATAACTCTATCCCAGATAATACTAAAGAGTATTACAAAGACAGTGTTCTTGTCAATGGTCAGGAGACCCCTGCCATTCGAGACACTAGGGCCAGCATAACTGTAGTTGATGAATCATTTTTCAAGGTTGAGGATGTTGCTAAGGCACCCAAAATCTTAACTAAGCTTGCTGGAGGCCCTGTCCAAATGCTTCCACAGTTACCAGCTCTCATCCAGTGTAATGATATGACTGTCAAGATACCTGTAATTGTGCAGAGTGAAGTACCTGCGAGAGTCCTGTTGGGGAATGACTTAAACACTCTTGGAGTTGTATCAAGCACCCCAGGCCTCCCAGCAAAAGGAAACAGGAGCAGACTACGAAGGCCAGAGAGAGTAACCTAAGGGGCTCTCCATAGGAGATTATAGAGGAAACTATAACTCCTAGTCCACAGGACTTACTGACTGCAATTTCTAAGAAGAAAGAGGAAAAGGAGCAACCTAATATCTCTAGGAAGAAACCAGCCAGCACTCCTACCGACAAGGACATCCCCGAGAGGACTGTCCAAGATCACACCTGTGATCCCTCCACCAGCTGAGGCTGAGTGTGTGGAACAACCTAGTGTGGTTGAGTCAGCTACTGAGGAATCAAGCTGGAAGAGTGTAAAGTCCGGTAGGGGGTGTCTGTACTTCCGCTCTCTATATGGTAGAGGAGAGGCACAGAGGACCCCAGCCAAGATTCTCTATTGTGGTAGCAATGAACGAGCAATCAAGACCTACCTTCTCAGGAGGTGATGCGGGCGGGTTCTTAAGTACAGTGTAGTCCCCGAACCCCCACAAAGGAATGTCCACACACTGTATTACTGAAAACAGAGTCTTTATATAATTAATATTCAAAGGTATGTACACGATCACAATAACGCACTTTGTACTCGGAAGTCAAAAATGATAAATATATACAATTCTAAAGTGGTACCACCAATGTTATCAAATCTCATTAAAGTGCATCAACTGTACGGTTAAAATGTCACACAGATTAATAACGAGGAAACCAGCAATAGAGATAGGAAAGAACGCAAGATGGTTGAAACAGTAGGCAGAATACTGGCCCCATACCCTGGACACAGTTCTGTGTGGAGATCCCCCCACCTGGGCAACCTGTAAAATAAAGATATATTGCACAAGCCCAGTCCATATGTTCAATAGTCTCACTTCTTCCTATTAAGGTTTTACCCCCCAATGTACCTGGTGGAGTAGAGTCCTCCGACAATGCGCCAACCAATCCTTCTTGAGTGCCTCCCTTTCAGGCGGGAGCCACGGATCGTCGAGCGGTGTCGGGGAACTTGGCGTTCGGTGTCGGGGAATTGACGGCCCTTCTTGAGTGCCCTCCCTTTAAGGCGGGAGTCAGGGGTCGTCGAAAGTGCGACGGTGAACAGGGTGAACTACGGCAGGGAAGTGGCAGCTTCGTTCCTAGCGGTGCTCGTCGATGACAGAGCGTTGGCGTCCTGCAAGGAAGAGGCGTGCGGGGCACCTCGGTGACGATAGTTCTGGACCGCAAAGAGATGATGAAGAACTGTGGCCCAGCAAGGGCGTCGAGTCGTTGGCGTCTCTGTGATCGTTAGGTGGCGGGAAACCCACCGGTGGATGCTCCTCGGCGCGTCGACGGTCAGGCCTTCTCCAGCGGGAGACAAGCGGGTGACAATGCAGACGTTAGCGTCCGATGATCAATGGAAGTTCTTAGGCAAACGGGAGCACGGCGGCTCTGGTCGGCGACGGCAGTCGTTGACAGTGGCGTACAACAGACTGAGTGCTTCTCCTTGGAGTTCCGCAGCAGTCCCCGTATCGGGTCGGCAGCCTGGCGAAGGTCTGTCTACCAGGGAGCGTTGGCAAAGATCAGCTGTGCACTATGGTCCCTCGTAGCTCGGGAAGAGGTCACCTTACCAAGTCCTATCTGGGTCAGTCCTTGGAGGCACAGCAGCTTTCAGATTGTGAAGAAGAGCAACAGCAATTCTTCTCGTCCAGCAGGGCTTCAAGGTCAAGCGTCAGTTACTCAAGTTACTCGTCGTAGTGGACTTCAGCTTCTGAACACGATTCCTAGCAGTGAAAGGTCCCCAGATATACTGTTGATCTCCCATTAATTCCGCTGGGTCACACTCGAGCATCCAATTACGACTACGGGCATTCATGCAGGCAGGCAGCCAATCAGGCACACAAGGTATTCAGGCTATTCACTTCTCTCCAGACACTCACAACAAGTTATGTGTATTAGGACAAGTACCGAGCCATTCAACACTCCAAGCTGCATTTATACCAGTTTCGGGCAGGGTTGTCTCAGTCATTGTGTCAACCACCAGATACTAGACACCCACAACACAGAATGTATATTTGTCACACACTCTATTCGCCCAGGTCCCACCCACAGGAGGTACCCACAACATACATCACCGGGAAGGCTCCAGCTAGTCTGGCCGGGCCTTCACAACAACACCATATATGGCAATCCCACTCAACAGCCAGTCAGGGGGAAGGGACAAAGTCAGGGCTTCCCAGGACTTTGGGAAAACAAGGTAATGGGTAATAGAAAGCAAGAGGCCACAGGGGCCATCTTGTTTCCCATCAGGAATCAACTGATCCCAATGGCAGGGCCGGGGTATCCCAAAATGGAGGATACTCTGCGCACCTGTCAAGTTCAGCATGGAGCTGCCACCAGCCCATGCCCTGCTCTGCGGGCTACCCACAGGTTCCCAAAAACATACACTAGGGGCACAGGGTTGTACTCCAGCCCATAGGTGCCATAAGGGTATCCCACGGGTCCGTTCACCAAACCAAAAAGAGAGAGCTGCACCGCCAGGAGTCCCATCTGAACTCCTGCGCAGAAAACACAAAAAGGACAAGGATACGGAGGCCCTGTCCCTCCGATGCATTTCCAGCATCACAAAGAGGACCTTGCTCCTGTTGAAGATCAGGACCCTGCAGACCATCCTGAGCTGCAGTCTTTACTGGCAGAAGGTCGACACTGTAGGGCAGACTTCAGCAGAGGTCAAAGAGAATGTCCTATTCTTGAAGGTCTTCACCAACAGTCAGCTTCTCAGCTGGATTGGCAAGAGCCAGGGAAGCATATGTTGTACTGGGAAGATAGTCTTTTCTACAGTGAACTGACTGAGTTCTCCCAGGGAACTACAGGAGACTTCTTGAAGTGCCTCTTGAAAGCAGACTCAAGTTCCTACAGTTAGCCCATGAGTGTTAGGACACTTTCTTGGACTACCCCCACAGGACGATTCTGGTCCTGGCGTCTTTACCCACGGATTCGGCTTGCAAGGGCAGGCTTGCTTCCGACCCATACACGGAAGCGTACGCCTGCACGGGCCTCACAGGTTGCCATGAGCAACGAGACGGGCTTGCGCTTCATGCCTCGTTCTCGTCCCCGTTCGGCCACTGCGCATGCATGGATGGGTTTGCGCTGCAGGACTCGGTTTCATGCCGAGTGCCATAAGTAGCGTCCAAGTCTGGATACAAACCGCGTCTTAACACTGTTTGTTCCTGACTCTCAGCTGGGCTTGGATCTTTGATTGACCCCCTGCTTTTGTTCTTGGACTTGCCTTTCCCGCTCCCTGGCCTTGCCCGCTCCTTGGTCCCTTCCTCCCGTCTTCCTGGGTCCTTGCTGGGTTCCTTGGGTCTGGGTTCCCCGCTCTGTTTCCTGGTCTTCTCCTTGGGGTTCCCTTGCCTTCGCTCCTCCCTTGCTTACCTGGTCTTTGTTCCACGTTGCTCCTGAGTAGTGTCCTGTTTTTTTGCTCCTTACCTGCCTTGCCGGGGTGCCAGCTCTTCGAGACTCCTTCCTGGTTTCACCCTGAACGCCTTCCTGGAGCTGCATTGTGTTATCCTGCCACCTGCTTACCTGAAGTACAGAGTATTCAATTCAACCTTCTTCAGTCTGCCATCGGGACTAGTCTGCACTACTCTACCTGAAGTATCAGTATCATCTACCTTCCCTTTCAATGCTTGCACTGTCCTGACGTCAAGCTAATCCGCAGGGAAATGTCTTTCGTGGCATCAGGAGTTGGTCCCCGTTCATCCCTGTACCATTAGGGTTTAATTGGGATTGACTCCTTGTGTCATCTTTACTTCACCCTGCCTACGGATCAAACAGTCTGGCTTCTTCAGTGAAGACATGTCCTGGAAAAACAGGTAAGCAGAATCCACGTGACACACACCTTAACAGATTAAGACACCTTACTTCCAGCTCTGATTCTGAGATGGAGGATTCGTATCGAGATGACGGCCTTGCATCAGGAAAACCTGGCTCTACGCCAGTTGGTTGCTGAAGGAGCCAGTACCAGTACCTTAGCTGAGTCTGTGATGGCTCAAACAAATCCAGTAAAGTTTGATGGTGATCCCCAGTGGGTGGGTGAATTTTGTAACCATTGTAGGATTCATTTTTTCTGTCGCCCAACTCATTTCAATCAGGACAAGGCCAAGATGGGATATATCCTGGGAAACCTAACTGGAAATTCTTTTGCCTGGGCTACACCCTTGGTGGTAGCCAAGAGTTGTATTTTGGAGGATTTTGTAGCCTTTGAAAAGGCTTTCTTGGAAGTGTTTCAGTCTCCCAATTTGGCTGCAACTGCTCAGAATCAGCTAATGGATCTGAGACAAGGGTCAAGTGACATCATTACATACATGAGTCGCTTCTGTCAGTTGGCTACCGACTCCTAATGGCCTGAAGTTACTCATAAGACCCTTTTTCGACGAGGATTGAGGGAAGACTACAAGGATGAGTTGCTTCATATTCCCGAACCAGACACCTTGCAGTCTCTTCAAGAACAAGTACTACGGATCGACCATAGACTGGCAGAAAGACGCAGCGAGAGGCGTCACATGGAGAGAACAGTTCCAAGGTATTTGCCTGTACCAGTCAAGGCTATTGGTTCCCCTGAACCTACTTCTGAACCAATGCAATTGGGGGCTGTCAGAGGTCCTCTAACTGATGCCGAGAGAAAACGCAGAAGAGATTTCCATTTGTGTATGTATTGTGGAGCATCTGGACACTATCTTGGTACTTGCCCTCTATGACCACTTTGGAAATCGGAAAACTAAATGGCCTGTCTTGTAAAGAGAAGGCAACGATGGGCCTTTCACTTCTTCCATTGCTTCCAGATTCCAAGCAAGCCCTGCAACCCATGCCACCGGTGGTACTCATGGCTTTGTGCATCAAGGTCTCATGGCCACGAAAAGAGACTATTGAGGTCTTGGGGTTGTTGGATTGTGGCGCTTCTGGTAATTATATTGATGCTGATTTTGCCAACAAGAATGGAATGATCCTGCTGGATAAGAACTGTGCCACAATGGTGGAAGTCATTGATGGGACTCCTTTGTCTTCAGGTCCTGTCCGTCAACACACTGGGACTTTAAGATTGCAGATTGAGGGGCATCATGAACTGATTTCTCTGGATGTTATCAAAACACCCTCATACCCTATAATCTTGTGTTTACCTTGGTTGTTATGTCACAATCTCAACATCAATTGGGTAACTCAGACTCTAGTTTTTTGTTTGGATCATTGTGTACAAGAATGTTGTGGTACTGAGTCCTCTCCGGCGACACTGTCAATCTCAACTCAGACTGATGGGAATGGCGTTTCTTGCCTATTTTCTGTATCATCTATACCACCTGAGTATTTGGAATTTCAAGAAGTCTTTTCTGAACCAAAGTATATTCTGTTACCTCCCCACAGAACCTTTGATTGTGCCATTGACTTGTTACCAGACACTGTGATACCACATGGTAAGGTGTATTCTCTAACTTCACATGAGAAGGAAGTATTACAGGAGTACCTAGAAGAATGCATCCGTAAAGGGTATATAATGCCTTCTAATTCTCCGGTGGGATTTCTACTATTCTTTGTAAAAAAAAAGAAGGTACTTTGCATCCATGCGTCGATTAAAGACAACTCAATGACATCACAAGGAAGGACCGGTATCCATTACCCCTGATACGGAATATAATAGTATCATTGCATACTGCACGAGTATTTTCCAAGTTTGATCTTCGAGGGGCCTACCATTTGGTGCGGATAAAACCAGGCGATGAATGGAAAACAGCATTCAAGACACCATCAGGGCACTACGCGTATAGAGTTATGCCGTTTGGGTTGTGCAATGCCCCTGCAGTTTTCCAGCGTCTCATGGGCCATATATTTGCTGACTTGATTGGAATATCAGTATGGGTATATTTGGATGACATTTTGATCTTTTCCAGAGATCCCAAGTAACACATATCCCACGTGAAGGAGGTTCTCAGACGGCTAAGTCAAAACAATTTATATGCCAAGACCGAGAAATTTCATTTCCACCAAGATCAGATTGAATTCCTTGGTTATATAATCAGTGCTTCAGGTATACATATGGATTCTGCCAAGATACATGCCAACCTGGAATGGAGACCTCCCAGCGATCAACGATTCCTTCAGCAATTCCTTGGATTCGTCAATTTTTACATACGTTTCATCCCTTCCTTTTCTCATTTGACAACCCCTTTGTCTAGTTTAACCAGTACCAAAAGACCCTTTGTCTGGGGTTCGGAAGCTTCAGCTGCTTTTGAACAATTAAAGGAGACCTTCAGTGCTTCCCCAATTTTGCACCACCCCCAGGATGAGAGACCGTTCATTGTGGAAGCAGATGCTTCAGATTTCGCAGTGGGTGCTGTTCTACCACAGAATGACCCAGAAGTGGGGATGAGTTCCCAGTTGCATACTATTCCAGGAAACTTACAGCAAGTGAACAAAATTATCCAGTCATTGAAAAGGAGTTCTTGGCCATTAAGACCGCTTTTGAAGAATGGCGGTATCACCTTCTGGGAGGCCGGTTTCCTGTAGAGGTACGCACGGACCATCGTAATTTGCAATTCTTGCGTTCCCTTCAGTGTTGAACATCTCGACAGGCTCGGTGGGCCTTCTTCTTTTCGCATTATGATTTCAACATCACCTATGTTCCCAATACACAGAATCTGAAAACGGATGCATTATCTCGTTCCTTGGAGAATGATGTCAATCAGGAAGGTTGGAAGCAGCCTGTGATTGCCTCAATACATTTCCTTCTGGCTTTAATACCCTACCAACAGAATGTTGCTCAAGCTACCAAGATCGATCTGAGTCAGGTTGCTTTGATGAGACGTCCCCAAGTAAGAGAAAACGATGGCGTGCTCTTTTTTCAAAATAGATTGTATCTTCCTACGGAGGACCTTCGCAAAACCATACTGCAGGGTTTTCATGATTCCAAGATTGGGGGGTCACCGTGGTATCCGGTCTACTCAAGAACTCGTTGCTCGACAGTTTTGGTGGCCAGGATGGGCTACCCAAGTCAAGCATTATGTTGAATGCTGCCCTGGCTGTGCTCAGGTCAAGACACCGCACAAGAGACCTTTGGGACTACTGCATCCTACAGAGGTACCACCATATCCTTGGCACACAATTGCCAAGGATTTCATTGTTGACCTTACGCCGTCTGAAAATCACACTTGTATCATGGTTGTTGCAGATTGTTTCACCAAGCTTTCTCACTTCGTTCCCTTTCAGAAGATCCCCACAGCGGTTCAAATGGCACAAGCTTTCTTGCATAACATCTTTCGCTTACATGGTTTGCCTGAAAAAATTATATCTGATCATGGATCTCAGTTTGTTTCGTCTTTTTGGAGTCAGCTTTGTCAACACCTAGGCATCCATCGGGCACTCAGTTCTGGCCATCATCCTCAAACTAATGGACAGACAGAAAGGACCAATCAGACCTTGGAGCAGTATCTGCGCTGTTTCACCAATGCCTCTCAATCAAATTGGATGTCACATCTGGATTTGGCCGAGGTGGCATATAACAATTCTGTTCACTCTGCTACGGGGCTGAGTCCCTTGTGTTCCTCTGGTCATCACCCCAAGTTACTACCTCTTCCTCCAATCCAACCCAGCATTGTTCCTTCGGCTGATCGTCTTGTGTCTAACATCCAAGATCTCCAACATCAAGCCGCTGGTACCGTGGTTAAGGAATGTGAGAGTATGAGGATTCAGGCTGACAAACACCGGAATCTTGGTCCACCGTTTCAGGTGGGGGATTTGGTTTGGTTATCATCCAAGAATTTGCCAGCCCGAAACCTGCCTTTGAAACTGGCTCCCAGATTTCTTGGTCCTTTTCTTATAACCAAACAGGTTTCCCCAGTTGCTTTTAGGTTGGCCTTACCCGAATCTTGGCGGGTTCATCCCGTTTTTCATGTCTCTTTGTTGAAGGTTTACCGTCCTGATCCCTATGGTCGCTCCAGCCCCTGTCCTGCTGCCATTGAGATCAAGGGTACACCTGAGTTTGAGGTCCAGGAAATTTGCGATTCCCGATACTGTCTGGGACAATTGCAGTTTTTGGTGCATTGGAAAGGTTATCCTGCTTGTGACCGCACCTAGGAGCCGATGGCAAATGTTCATGGCTCTCGTTTAGTGAGGGAGTTTTATTCTCGACATCCTTCGAAGCCAGGTGCTCCTGGTCTTTCCAAGGGGGGTCATGGTGTTAGGACACTCACCTGGGCTACCCCCACAAGACGCTCCTGGTCCTGTCATCTTTAACCACGGATTCGGCTTGCAAGGGCAGGCTTGCTTCCGACTTGTACGCGGAAGCGTATGCCTGCGCGGGCCTCACAGGTTGCCATGAGCAACGAGATGGGCTTGTGCTTCATGCCTCGTTCTCGTCACCGTTCGGCCACTGCACATGCGTGGATTGGTTTGCGCTGCAGGACTCGGCTTCATGCCAAGTGCCATAAGTAGCGTCCAAGTCTGGATACAAACCGCTTCTTAACGCTGTTTGTTCCTGACTCTCCTCTGCGCTTGGATCTTTGATCCACCTTCTGCTTTTGTTCTTGGACTTGCCTTTCCCGCTCCCTGGCCTTTCCCCCCTCCTTGGTCCCTTCCTCCCGTCTTCCTGGGTCCTTGCTGGGTTCCTTAGGTCTGGGTTCACCGCTCTGTTTCCTGGTCTTCTCCTTGGGGTTCCCTTGCCCTTGCTCCTCCCTTGCTTACCTGGTCTTTGTTCCACCTTGGTCCTGAGTAGTGTCCTGCTTTTATGCTCCTTGCCTGCCTTGCCGGGGTGCCAGCTCTTCAGGACTCCTTCCTGGTTTCACCCTGAACGCCTTGTTATCCTGCCACCTGCTTACCTGGAGCACAGAGTATTCGATTCAACCTTCTTCAGTCTACCATCTGGGCTAGTCTACACTACTCTACCTGAAGTATCAGTACTATCTACCTTCCCTGTCAGTGCTTGCACTGTCTTGACGTCACGCTAGTGTCTTTCGTGGTGTCAGGGTTTGGTCCCCGTTCATCCCTGTACCATTAGGGTTGAATTGGGATTGACTCCTTGTGTCACCTTTACTTCACCCTGCCCACGGATCAAACAGTCTGGCTTCTTCAGTGTGGACATCTCCTGGAAAAACAGGTATGCAGCGCCCACGTGACGCACACCTTAACAATGAGATACCTTTGGCTGGTCACTTAAGTTTTAAGAAGACCAAGGAGAGGCTCTCTTTCTATTTCTACCAGCCTAAATTGGGGTCTGATGTAGGTAGATTCTGTAGGAGCTGATGGGATCCGTCCTGGTGGGTGTCGCGTTGCGCACAGTTGACATTCGTGATGACGTGCGTTGTTCCTGGGCAGAGAACGCACGCCATCACGAAGAGCAGTGTCGTGATGTGACGTGGCACTGCTGGGAAGGGCCCTGGTCGGTGAGCTAAAAAAAGGCCTTTGCGCAAACTACTAGGCGGGTGCACACGAATAGTAGAGAATTTATAACCACCTATTTTCACGCGCTCCCAAAATATATAATGACACGGCTGGTAAGAAATGTTCATGACAACAGGACACTGGACACAGGCTACCCGGATCTATGAGGTCCAAAAACCTGCAGAAAGCAAAAACCAAACAAAAAACCCCAAACCAACCAACACTCCCGCTGCTGCTAAGGTGGCGGAGTTGAAGGTTGGCCCCATTTTAAAAATGGGGGGGCCTAAAAATACACCTTCTCAAAACCAGCCAAATCAGAGGCAAAGAAGGCCTTCTCATCAATCAGCAGCAGGTGGTAGTCAGGTAGGTAATCCCACCAATGTGACCTCTATCTCTGCTAATTATTTCAGTCCCAGGCATAAGGGCAACAGACCTATTTTGGGGTACATATGGACTCCCCTGGCTCCAAGGAGGGGTCCAACCAGGTGTGTACTGCCTCAGGAAACTTCCCTTCCAACTTCCCTCAGGAGGGGAGTAAACCTCTGAATCCTGGGTTAAGTTTCTTTCCCCGGTACCTTCCAAACCCCAACCTACAGGAAGACTTTCCTTGCCCTCCCCACTTTCAGGAGTCCAAACCACCCAATCCGGGAGAGGGGAGGCCAAGGGTGGAGGGTTAACAAGGGAATCTCCAGTACCCACTTACCCCAGGAGAAGGGATAGTTACCCTTCCCGAGAACCATCTAGGTTTGATCAGAGTCCCCCGTACCAGCCTGAGTGGGTGTCCCAACTGGAGCGCCAAGTCCAGAACCTCACTGAGGATCTGAGTCGCATGTTGAGGGCTCAGCAGAACCCTCAGATGAACATGGTATCTCAGAACTCCGCAAACCAAGGGTCTGGCACCCCGGAACAATGACGGGGAGAGAACCCCGACAACCCACGGGTTCCAGAGGAGGAGGCACAGGAGGAAGGGGGTGCAAAGCCATAGAGGAAGCTTCCTTCCTCACCCATGAAAAGTCCCTGGACACCCCGGAACCGGAACAAAAATCTCTTGCCCTGAAAATCTGCAACCCAGGGAACAGAGGGTGTGTAGGAGAAACAAAGAAATCAAAAAGACCCATGTTGTGGAGGAAATCAGTGTCCTCCAGTTTGAAGGGGAAGAACCCTTGGAGGATTCTGGGAAGAAAATCTTCTCCTCGGGGATGGGGAAATTCCTCCCAAAGAAAAATGGGTGCTAAGAGGCCGGAACTTAAACTGGGTAGGTGTGGGGACTGATTCAGAATCGCCCATCCCTGAACCCCAGGGTTGTCATCCAGAGAACAAAATATTGATGGAGGGATCCTACCCACAAACTGGTTCTAGTGACTGCCACCCGGTAAAAGGGGGCAGCACAGAGCTAAGGGAAAAAGGGGATTTCGAAATCCCACATATTTCAGTTTGCCAAATTTTTGTTACAGATTTCCAGACTCCGGCACACAAAACTGTACAAAACTCCACAGTGTCGGAGTCCAAAATAAAGAAATTGACCGCCCAACTTGCCCAAAATGCCCATTACCTTTGCCCATTGGAGGAGAAAGAAGGTAGATTCTATGCCCCCTCCCGAGTGCAAGGGCAATGTGCATTTTCAGTGCTGGTGGACACTGGATGCCAAGCCACTCTTCTGTCCAAAAGGACCATTGAGCAGCTAAATTCAGGAAGGGGGGAGGGGCATCAGATCCCTCTCACCCCTCTTCCTGGACAACTCCAGAATTGAAACGGGAATAAAATTCACATCGAGGGGACTGCAGAGAAATAAAGTGAAGCACCCGGTTATAGCTGTGACTCCAGAGGGGACCCCATGTCTATTAGGTAATTACCTCCTCCGCAGGTTGTCACCCCTGATAGACTGTGAAAATAAGGTCCTCTGCACTCAGACTAACCGGCCAATAAAATTAAAAGAAAGTGTCAACCATGTTAGTTTAAATGGCACATGCCACATGGTTGATCACAAATCTGATCAAATTGAGTTTCATTTCTAAAATAATCAAAATCTGACATTACAGTAATTGCTGTAGGACAACAAACTGGTAATGGGAACTCCTCTCCATTCCTGAAAATCAACCTTCCTTCCTGTTTCAAGTGGCATTCCACACTGGAAGGAAATAGCATAGAGCATAATTGTTGAGTCATGCGAGATCTCCCTGCTGCATTCTATTTAGGCAGTGACATTCTCAATCATTTTGCAATTAATTCGGGCCTTATAAATTACAAGGCCTGGTCCCGACTGGGGGGCAATCCAATGGGCTTTGATGATTCTGGAAAGGCACTAAGGTCAGCTCAATTGCTGCCAGATGCGGTTGAAGTTCAAATTGGAGAGGAGGTCACCATCCCATGATGGACCCGACAATTCCCACTTGACTTAAAAATTAAAAGAGGACAGAAACTGCAAAACCCAGACACATATGTACACCTCAATGCCCATCTTCAACAACAGGGGTTGGGGTTAAACCCAACACCATTAGCCAATGTAGAACATAACACTATTCCAATAGTGGTGGATAACAGCGACCATAAGAGTATCACTCTGGGCGCAGGCACCATTATTGGAATGGTGGTTGGTGACCAGCATTTTCCATGGATTTAGGAAATTAACTGATAGGACCAATCCCCATTGACTGCTGGGAAATGACAATGCAATGACATATCGCCAGAAATGATCTTCACCCGGCAAGGGGGGAATTTCCTGGTGTGCTTTTCTTTCCCTTACGGGGGGGGAAGAGCTGACCTGTGACATCAGGAAGGATGAGGTGATATTTCAGGTCCACAATGACAGCCTTCCCTACCTGAAACCCTCTGTCCAAGTCAACACCCTAACCAGAGACCTCTCCACACAGCTGGAGGAGGGCGCTGAGATCACAAAACCCAAAGACTTTCCAGGCTTCAGGCAGATGGTTAAAGAGCGGGTCAACCTCGCTGATGCCTGGGAGACTGAGGAACAAAAGCAAAAGTTGAAACAGGTGTTCTTAGATTTTCAAGATAGCTTTGCTGTGGACTTGTACGACTGTGGTCGCACCAAGATGCATACTACCTCAATTCCCTCAGACCCTGGGATGACTCCTGTGTTTGTGAAGCAATATTGCTTGCCTCTTGCGTCTATGGAGTCCCTGACAGAAATTATCAAAAACCTAGAGTCCTGTTGGGTAATTCATCCAATCCACAGCACCTTTAATAATTTGGTGCTGGGGATTTTAAAACCAAATGGCCAATGGAGACTTTGCGCAGACCTAAGGGAGCTAAACAAATGGGTCCACATGTCTGATGGCCTCTTCCCTACATTGACCAAGGGCTGGCCCAGATCCAGGGGTCAAAGGTGTACACTGCCATTGACCTGACAAATGGATACTGGACGATGCCCATCAGTAGGGAAGACCAGTGCAAGCTAACCTTTACCTTCGGGGGGCAGCAGTACACATGGACCCAGACTCCCTTCGGATACATAAACTCCAACAATGAATTCAACATCTTCCTATAGAAGACCAAGCCTGACTTGGGTGAAAGGGGTAACCTGGCCTATGTGGATGATGTCTTGATTAAAAGATCAACTGTGGAGGAACACATAGCGGAAATCCGCTATGTTCTGACCCGGTTGAGGTTTATCGCAGCAAAACTGTCCTTCCAAAAGGCGCAGTGGTGCAGGACCTGTGTCAACTTCTTGGGACATGAAATAACCCTTGAGGGTCTTTGTCCCCAGGCGAAGAAAGTGGAAGCACTAATAAAACTCAAAGACCCCACAACTCTGTTTGAACTAAGAAGCCTCCTTGGACTGACTAATTACAGTAGGAAGTTCATTGAGGATTACGCGGAGGTCACAAGACCCCTGGTCCATCTGTTGAAGGGGGGGTCAGGTGGGAGTGGGGTGCAGAACAAGCCGAGACAGTAAAACAACTCAAAGAAGTCTCTCACAGTGCCTTGCCTAGCTAACCCCGTCAAAAACAAGGAGTTTTTTCTTGGAGACAGGGTTCTCGAATACAAGCTTGATAGCAGTATTATACCAAAAGCATGACAAGGTCAATAATGTAATCTCCTATGCAAGTAAGACTTTATCCTCTGTGGAGGAAAAATTCAATGATAGTGAGAAGGCACTCCTGGCAACAGTGTGGGCATTGAAAAATGACCGCCCGTATACCCAGGGGGAGCACATCATAGTGGAGACTCAACACCAGCCTTTGCAATACCTCCAAAGTGACAGAATCTGAGCAGGAAATGTGAGTAATTCCAGAATTACCTCCTGGATTCTGTCCATGCAAGGCTTTACTGTGGAGGTCAGATATGGCCAAAACAAAAGAGTCCCCTCGCGCAAGGTCTGGCTGACATGCATGATTTTGCCAGAGAAAACTGCCTCGAGGACGAAAGTCTCAAAACCCAAGACAACATGAAGGCATACCTGAATTCCCTGCACACAGTCTATGAAGAAGACAAGTGCTAGGGGATGCCCACAGTTTATGTGGATGGGTGCTCCTACTTTGTTGACAACAACGGGGAAAAAGAACTGGGAATGCCTGGGTGAATGATTCCCCCGGAACCCTTCGCTGGGTACAAAATCGGTCCCCGCAGTAGTCGGGTGGCAGAGTTGATGGCAGTTCACCAGGCCATCCTCACTGCCGTGCAACACTGTCTCCACAAACTGGTCATAATCACTGATTCAGATTATGTCCGGAACCGGTTCATGAAGCATCTGATCAATTGGAAAAACAGAGGCATGCTGTGTACTAATAACAAACCACTTAAACATGGCTAGCTCATACAAAATATTGATGATCTGGTCACCGCTAATGGGATGTCTGTTACGCTCCAAGTAGAGGAGACATCTGGAGAATGAGAAGACAGAAAAAGAAAAAGCAGAAGGGAATAGGTAGGTCCCTAGGTATATTTGTCTAACAGGGAGTATTTTTCTTCATTGTTATTGCAAGAATGTGTAACAAGACCATGGTGTAAAAGTTCAATCATGTTGTTGCCTTGTTGAGTAATTTTCTGATATTGTTCAAAGACCCCTGATAATTATACATGTATGCCTTTTTCCACTGATGTCCAACTTCCGGGAAGGCAATCAGTGAAAGATTCTAAAACCTGTTTTTATCTATCTTCTATTAGAATACTAATTACATTCCCTCTTAGATCGATGAGGACCTCCCTGGGGACCTGGAAAGGGAAGGAAGGATGGAAAGGTGTTGACGCTCCACACTCTCCAATGAAAGACAGAAGGAAGTTCTTGGTGTACCACTCCCAGATGAAAGAAGAACTCCAATAGATGAACCCAACTTTGCCTTACTCTCCCTCAACTAGAAGTCCCCGGAAAGCAAGGGGGATCCTGTGGGACACATTTACCAGACCAGCAGAACTCCCCTGCATTATCAAACTGCATTTTTAGCAGTTAGAAGAAAAATGGCTGCGCTGGGTCTGATGAGCACATATTCCCTTGCATCAAAACTGCGTTTTTAGCATTTTAGCAGTTACCAAAAATAATGGCTGTGCTGGCTCTGCTGAGCACATATGGGGGAGATGGAACATCGAACACCCTGTGAATGGCTGCATTTATTTTCTTCATGTGCACCAAAGAAAATAATTCAAAGGCAGTCTGGCTAGGAGCTGCTAAGCTTCCAGCTCAAAACTTCTAACTGAAAGAGAAAATGTTCTGTGTTTAAAATGACTTTGTACTGGTGCTATTTTCATCTTTCAACATTACACAGTTTGGTTCCAGTAAAACACAGCCATGCCCATCAAAATTCAGGACGAACACCATCAAGGGCCAGTCCTCCCTGAAAGGCATTGTGGTGTCCAGTAAAATCTGTGAAAGAGCAGAGAAATTAATTTCAGGCCGTACGGCAAGCGTTTACTTTTGCAACAAAGTAACACAGGTAAAACTCTTCACAGGAAGCTCTCTCTCTCTCTCTCTCTCTCTCTCTCTCTCTCTCTCTCTCTCTCTCTCTCTCTCTCTCTCTCTCTCTCTCTTTGCTTGTGTCAGTTTCAAAGAACACTTTTCTTGAACATATCCCTCTGTACAGAAATTTACTAGAGCTCTGGAAGCTTTCAGACAGCAAAATGCGAGGAAAACCGCATTTTGTTAATTGGATCAAAATAAAAAGAACCTGTGCTACTTTGAATGAAAAGACATGATGGAAACTAAATGGGAAAACATACTGTAAAATGCCCAGGAACACAACTGTGTATTGGGGGAAGAAAAGCTGAATACATATAGGTATATCTAACTCTCTGTATGTTATTTTCTTTACAAAAAGTATTTCAACAGCCTAGCTGACTCAGGCATTCCTTTTAGACCAGTTTGGCTGAAAGGCCAAATCTCGCACCTCCTCGTGATTTCCCATTGCCAGGGCAGAAACCCAGTTCTGTGGACTGCTAAGTGTGATAATTACAGGGTACCTCAGACTGCATGGCAGGGATACTCCCAAGAACAAAAGGGGACTCCAAACCATGTGTTTCCCCCAGAAGTGTGAATACCTCTGCATTCAAACTAAGGCCTTCAAAAGAGAATCCATGACAACCTCTTGGCAAAGCTGACCAAGGAAAGACATTTGCTGGGGGGTTGGGAAGATTGGCCACTTTTGATAACAAAGCCGGCCCATGAGAATCAAAATACTTTTTGCATTAAAACATTTATTTTAGTGATATGGAAACGCAGTAATGTAAAATAGTGATGGTTTTTAATGTGATTTTTGACACCATTAAAAGAAGACGATGTGGATATTCCCAGCATGTGGGGGACGCAAACAACAGTAAAAAGACATTTCTGGAAAAAGCATACATGACACGGTTATGAAAGCGAAATGAAAATATGCCAAACATTGATAAGCTTCTTTGTATCCATTTGTAGATTTTTTGGGGAAATATTTTTCATAGAAGTGGGAAAGATTGCCAGTAGGATAAAACAGCATTGTACAAACTTAGGAGCTGGAACAGCATATTTCTTGTAAAATATGGGGCCACCTATTTGATTTTCAGGAGGCTAACATTTGTAAAAATTAGCATTTTGTGTCATTTCTGATTTTGGCAAAAGTAACTACGGTATAACAATGCGCATCCTAAAACACACACCCTATAGCTGATGTCACTTCCCTGGGTCCAATCTGCTTACAGGGAGGCAGCGACATTCACAGGCTGACCTATCCCTTCTTAGAGGTAGGTCTAGCTTAGTTCTGCCAACATAGTAAAACTCCTCTGATGTCATCCGGTTTATAAAAGGAGGAAGCTTAGGGAGCGTCAGGATATTCAAGAATCATTTGTTCAAAAATCAACATCCAGAGATCCAGACATTCCACTTTCACCCTGCAAGATTCCAGACTCCAGTGCCAGGCCAGGGGTAGCTGATCCAGATCCATGCAGTGCCTCCTATCCAGGCAGAACCACCATCCAGAACTAAACACTACAAACATCCCAATAATTCAGGGGAAAAGGGGGAAAGGCTGCTGACCGCTTTTGGGATTATCCAGTGACCAGACCTGCTTTGCCCAGCTGATGCACCCCGCCGTCCACTGTGACCAGACCCCGCTGTGTCCCTAGAGGGGAGTCCGGCTGTTGCCCAAGTGACCAGATCCTGTCCCGTTGTCCAGAGGCCCGGCTGGCTGTCCAAACTACCCCATTCAAGTGAGTTTTTAGGTATCACCCTTCCCCAGTAACCAAAAAGCAGCATCCATTGCTTTGTTACCTGGTATTATGTCCAATCCCATAGAAATCCTATAAATACCCTAGTAAATTCTTAAATTGTCAGAATCCTTGGTGTATCCTGTCCTTAGGAAAATCTGTGCTAATCTCCATGTGTTAGCGCAATTCTTTCCAAATCATTTCAGTCCGTTGTATAAGTCCTTAGTACTAAACTAGGGGGGTCTGGGAATCTCTCTACCAGCACGAACACAGCCCAATGACCTGTTCCTGGGTGAGTAACCCCTGGGAGAGACTCTACCAAGTCTTTAGCTCACTGTCCCTTTCACAGAGAAGAAATGTCCCTGCATATCAGTCTTTGTCCTGCCCAGGGCAGTCCAGCACTGAAATACTAGGCAATTCTCCTCTGAACAAGAGTACCAACCACAACCCCATACACGTGTTTCAGACTTGTTGGGCATCATCAGTGAGGTGAAGCTGTGCCTCTCTAAGAACAGTGAGCAAGGGCTCCATGTCTGGATTGCCCTTTTAACTTAGGGTGAGACCCAAACTTAATTTATGCAAAACTAGGGGGGCTCTGGGAATCTCTCTACCAGCACGAACACAGCCCAATGACCTGGTCTTGGGTGAGTAACCCCTGGGAGAGACTCTAACAAGTCTTTAGCTCACTGTCCTTTTCACAGAGAAGACATTTCCCTGCATATCAGTCTTTGTCCTGCCCAGAGGCAGTCCAGCACCAAAATACTAGGCAATTCTCCTCTGAACAAGAGTACCAACAACAACCTCATACATGTGTTTCAGCCTTTTTGGGCATCATCAGTGAGGTGAAGCTGTGCCTCTCTAAGAACAGTGAGCAAGGGCTCCACGTCTGGATTGGCTTTTAACTTAGGGTGAGACTCAAAGTTCATTTAAGAACAACTAGGGGGGCCTGGGAATCTCTCTACCAGCACAAACACAGCCCAATGACCTGTTCTTGGGTGAGTAACCCCTGGGAGAGACTCTACCAAGTCTTTAGCTCACTGTCCCTTTCACAGAGAAGAGATTTCCCTGCATATCAGTCTTTGTCCTGCCCAGGGGCAGTCCAGCACCGAAATACTAGGCAATTCTCTTCTGAACAAGAGTGCCAACAGCAACCTCATACAGCTCATGTTTCAGCCTTGTTGGGCATCATCAGTGAGGTGAAGCTGCGCCTCTCTAAGAACAGTGAGCAAGGGGTCCACATCTGGATTGCCCTTTTAACTTAGGGTGAGACCCAAAGTTAATTCATGCAAAACTAGGGGGGGGGTTTGGGAATCTCTCTACCAGCACGAACACAGCCCAATGACCTGTTCTTGGGTGAGTAACCCCTGGGAGAGACTCTACAAAGTCTTTAGCTCACTGTCCCTTTCACAGAGAAGAAATGTGCCTGCATATCAGTCTTTGTCCTGCCCAGGGGCAGTCCAGCACCGAAATACTAGGAAATTCTCCTTAGTACTATTTGGAATAAATTAATTCCCATATAAAGAGGCACACAACGTGAATGGAATATTGCAAATCAATCTTCTCACTGGCAGTGTCCTTCTTTCATAATCTAGCCACTAAAAATATGTCTCCGTAGAACCTGTCATTGTTCTCTTAAAACCGATTTTGCCCGTTTAACTGCTTTCATTATAAAATCTTATGTACCTTTCCTACAAAAAATCCCATACTGTCCCCACCAAGAGTCACCCTTTCACTTTAGTATCATACCTGTTACATGCCTTTGTACATTAGCATTAAAACCAATTTCTGATAAGGTCTGTTTAGCTAATTTCTGAAGTTGTTCGCCTATTTAAACCCGTAAAAACGAAGAAATTGCAATTTTAGCACGTGTGATGCTTGCTGCACTGTTTTTCTTTCCCAAAGTTGCTTTTCTAAACTGTCTGCCCATTGCTTAATACCTTGCCTTGTAGCTTGTAAGTTTTCCTGCTTCTTTAGTACACGCACACACATTCTTGTCTTATCCGTTTGAGGGAGTATTGCAGAGGGAATGCCTAACTGTGGTGCCACTTAAAAATATTACCCAAAAAGTAATCTTTTATTTATTTGCATTTTTTAATTATTCACACAGCCCAGGGCATCGAGGCACTGTTACAGGAATATGTCTCTTAGTTGTGCATTTATAATACGCTTAATATCCAGAGGTTTCTAAGTGTGGACCCGTGGATTGAACGTCTTGTTTCCAAGGCGAGCATGTTGCCACTGAGCTATCCTCCCAAGAATTAAATCTTGCTCTCATTCACTTGTGCATTGTGTATTTGATGTTAGAAGGTTAAACTAAGGTATGCTATCATTTCCCTGTGTAATTATCACTACACTGGTGAGTGTGGCCCTATATTGAATATGTTTGATTTTTATTCAAAATTTAAAATAAATAAATATTTCATTATTACACACCGGCCTGGTTCATGGTCCATTGCGACACGCAGTGTACATTAATGTACGTTAATGGGGGGGGGTGAGACGGGTTGGCTGCCTTCTCAAAAATTGAATCTGAATGTAATAAACTTAAAACCGTTTTTATTGTGTGTCGCATCTCTGAAGAAAGAGTCCTGGTGTGGAGTGTGCTGCATCTTTAAAATACTTAACAAGGCACTGTGCCACAACCCTTGCGAAAACCTGTTTGGGTCATATCAATCAATCCTCTGCTTTCATACCACCTGTCTAGATCGCTCAAAAGTATTTTTGAAAAGATTTTACTGCTGGCGTCCATGATCGCCAGCAGTCTGTAATGGGCAATGCTGCAGGGTAACTGCTGTTAGAATGTTGGCTGGCCCGGGAGAGGGGCAGCTGCCTTCCCCCCAAACCTGAGCCCCTCTCCCTCACACACACAGAGACATGCAGTCTCTCAGACCCACAAAGCACAGGATGGGTGAGGTGTGAACAATCACCTCACCCTTCCATAAGGCAACTGGGTGCTAAGCACCCAGAGGAAACCAGTCATTCAGGCAATTACAAAGATCTGCCCCCTGGGGGTGCAGACAGTTGGCTACAGCCGGCCTGGTGGGCTGGGCCTCATCCCCCACAGCTACACATCAAAGAACCAGGGCTACCCCTGGGTCTTATGTAAGGAGCTGCTGCAGCTCACAAAAATACACATTGTTTGTGGACCCTGAACGGGGATCCAAACAGTCAGGAGGTTTGCAGTGCACTCAGCGTCTTCCTCTCTTTTTTCTTTTCTTGGCAGAAGTTTGCTGTGGACTCAGCATCTTTCCTTTGCCCCTCTCCCAAACCTTTTGGGCACTTACTCGCAAAGTTTGCTGCTTCCGCAGTGTCTTTCTTTCTTCCCGAACATAATCCTGTTCAAGAGCCGGGCCCAGCGAGAGAGCGGAAAGCAGCTGAGATGGGGAACAAAGATTGTGGTTCAGAAGGAGAAAGCTGGCTCGATCACAGACAGCTCACACGAGCTCCGTCCGAAGTGCGACTTGCAAGCAGAGGAACAGGAGAGTGGCCGGCGGCAAGGAGAAAAACAAATCAACCCGGCACAGGCGGCGTTCAATTTTCAAGTGAGCCCCTGCACCGGGGTTGCCCGACAGCGAAAGGCAGTCAGCCCTGTTGAAAGTTAGAAAGTAACGCTTCCAATTGGAAGCAAGTCAACACAGAGCAACTTTCCAAATCTCACCGCGCGCTGTATGCAATAACAGGAGATTGAGATAAGTGGCTGAACATGTTACATCTCTATATTGACCAACACAGTTTTTTCCCTTTTAAAAACACAAAGTTGGGCAAACAAACCTCATTCACAAATGCTGTAAAATTTTAGCAAACGGACAGAGAAGGAAAGAACGTTGCATAGACAACAAACTAATGCAAACAAGCCACTACGGCACAAGTTGCAATACGCTGTTGTGTGGCCCAGCGGAGTGTGGGTGGCCAAACACACGTGCACACACACACCCATGCACAGAGGAGTCAGACACGATGTTGCCGGTTGCATCACCCGGCGGCAACTGCCGCACGGACTTACTTTATTCTATTGCGCATGCGCGGGCCCACACGAGGCTCGCGCATGCCCAGTGCACACTCGGGACATCACATCCCTTTTTATCTTTAACAACAAACAACAACATGAACTTAACTTAGTAAACATTAACTGGAGCGACCTGGGAGCAGGTTAATTCCCGTCACTTACTGATGGCCACGGATCTCCTGACCTCAGTCCCCTGAGTCCAACACATAGTCCTTGAGATGGGCAGGCGGTCTCCTGGACACTCTTGAGGGATACCTAGAAGTGACTGCTGGGGTCTCCGTGCTTGCTTCTGCTGCTGGGGCTCCGATGTTCATGGGTTCCTCGCCCAGCTCTTCAGGGCCTCCTTCCGGGGTGGGCAAGGCTTGGGCACTGGACATTCCTGTTGGTGTGTCCACCTTCTTGAAGAAAGATACATTACGCGTGACCGTACAGTGCTCACAGGCGGCTGTCACCATGGTCCCCTTTACATGGGTGACCTTACAAGGGTGCGGTTCAAACGGTAGAGCTAGCTTTCCTTCGGGGTGACGGTTCTTGACTAGCACTGAATCTCCGACATGGATCTCCTTGCCCTGCAGACCGCGCCTGTCACTTTCCTTCTGGTTGTTTATGGCCCGCTCTTGTCGTACCTTTTCATTGTCTATGATGCCCGGACTCCTCCCCTCCATTTCAGGTATCATTCCTCTGGGACAGCGCCCAAACAGGGCCTCCGCCGGGGCGACACCCGTGGACTGATGGGGTGTGGTCCGATATTCCCTCAAGAAGTCCACTAGCTTCTTCTGCAGGTCGTCACCTCCGTTTGCCGAGATCCTCAGTACTTTATTCAGCGTGCGCATCATTCTTTCCGCTTCTCCGTTAGCGCGAGGCCACAGTGGCGATACTCTGCGGTGCTGGATTCCCCTATCACTGAGGTATTGCGCAAATTGGTTGCCGGTAAACGGCGGTCCGTTGTCGGAGCATAGCATCTCTGGAAAACCGTGTGCCGCAAACATTCTGTCAAATGCCCTCGTGGTGAATTCTGTTGCCGTTGATTCTACCACCTCCACCTCCGGGTATCTCGACCATTGGTCAACGGCCACCAGAAAATACATGCCCCGACCCGTTGAACCAAAGTCTACATGGATTGTCCCCCACGGCTTCTCACTCCGCTCCATCGAGCTTATCAGGGGCAGCCCTGTCACCTGGGGTCGCCGCCTGGCAAGCCAAACACCTCTTCACGAAGCCCTCGACCTTTTCTTCTAGATCCGGAAACCACACCTTTGGTCGTAGTCTCGCTTTCGTTTTGACCACCCCTTGATGTCCGATGTGTGCCAGTTCAAGCACCCGCTTCCTTAGTGTCTGCGGGATTACAATTTGCCTCCCTCTCAGTAGCAGACCATCGTCGGAGATTGAGAGCTCCTCCTTCACCCGCCATAGTGCCTGAAGATCTCTCTGGGCCTCCTGCTGGTGCCGGGAGTTGTTGCGCAGCATTTCCTTCCATTCTCCACTTCTAATGGCTTCTTTAGTGATGTCAAAAACTTCATCCTTGGATGACTCAGAGGCAATGGTTGCTCTCGACAACGCTACGGGGAGCGCCCCATCCACCACATTACAGAGTAGACCCGTTGGGGTGACGTGACAGGTAGTCTGCCGGATTGTTGGTGCCTGGCCTGTACGTTAGTCGCACCCCGTACTCCATCAGGGCCAGCATCCACCTCTCTATCCTTGGTGGCGGCTTCGAAGATAGACCCGCCAGAATTGGTAGTAGGGGCTTGTGGTCTGTTACCACTATCACCGTCTTTCCCAGAATATACAGGCGAAAATGGTGGCAGCCCCACAAAATGGCGAGCGCCTCCCTCTCAATTTGCGAGTATCGCATTTCAGTATCAGAGAGGGCCTTGCTGGCGTACGCAACAGGTCTCATGTCTCCTCTTCCGTCCGGCTGCAAAAACACTGCCCCCACTCCCACCGGACTGGCATCGACGACAATCTCTGACTCTACGGCGGGATTAAAGTAGGCCATAGTGTCCCCATCCGACAGGGCATTCTTGAATGCCTGAAACGCCTCCTGCTCCTTACCTTCCCACTTCCACACCGCATCACTTCTGGTCAGTGCTCTGAGGGGTTCTGATAAGGAGGCCAGGCCCTTGATAAAGCGTCCGCAATAGTTCACCATCCCCAGGAAGCTTCTTACCTCTGTGGGGGATGTTGGCGCTGCTGCCTCCCGAATGTCCCTGATCTTTTCCAGGTCCGGTGACACTCCCGCTGCATGAAATATGAACCCAAAAAACCCAATCCGATCTTTGAGGAACTCACATTTCTGGCGGTGCAAGGTGAGGCCTAGGTCGTGCAATCTCTTGAGTGTGCTCTCGAGCCTTCTCATGTGCTCGGCTTCTGTGTCCGCAAACACCAAGATATCGTCACTTATGTTCAGCACCCCTTTTAGGCCTGCGAGTGCCCCTCTTATAGTGTTCTGAAAAACCTCTGCCGCTGAGGAGATACCAAAACTCAGGCGTTTAAATTGATAAAGCCCCTCGTGCGTCGTGAAGACGGTGATGAACCTAGAGTCTTGGTGATGCTCAAGCTGGTGATAGCCCGCTCGTAGGTCCAATTTTGAAAATACCTTCGCTCCCTGTAATTCGCCAATAATATCGTCCAGCGTTGGCGTGAGGTGCCTCTCCCTCTTAATGGCGGCATTGGGGAGACGCATGTCCACACAAATCCTCACCGCCCCTGGCTGCTTCGGCTTTGGCGCCACTACTATGGGGGATACCCAGGGTGTCTGCCCTTCCACCCTCTCAATAATATCATTGTTGACCAGCGAGCGAAGCTCCTCTTCCACCTTCTCTCTCATGTGGAACAGAATCCGCCTGTGCTTCAGGGCGGTCGGCCTGATCGTATTATCAATGTGCAGCCGCATCGGTGGTGCTTTCAACTTTCCAACCCCTTCAAAAATGCCTGTAAATTTGTTTAACAGTACCTCGATGTCCATTTGACAGACTGCCATCGTGAAATTGACCAAATTCAGGGCCTCGGACGCTGCGCAGCTGAGCAACGAGTGGGGGCTCACGTCCGTAACGAAGAAACGTGCCTTTATGGTGATACCGTCCTTGGACACGGGCGCTATAAACACGCCATCAATGGGAAGGGGGGTGTCCCCTCCAAACGTAAAGATCTTGGCAGTTGATGTACATAGCGCCGGAGGTCCCGGAATCCGCCTATAGTGGTCTGCGGCCAGCACACAGACCGATGCACTGGTATCGATGAGCACTTGCGTCGGCACCCCTTGGATGTCGACTACGCATTTAGGCTGTCTCTTGTTCTTGGCACCTGAAGCAATGTTTGAGATGAAGAATACTTCTTCTTCTTCCTCCTCCTCCTCCTCTTCCGCCATGTGCAGCCTCTGTATCTCCTGCTCCAACGCTGCGATGCTTCGCAATTTTCTTGAGCCACTGCCACGTGCTCTGGCTGGGCCTCTCTGCACTGACACTGGGGCGGGGGCGCAGCACATTCGGGCATAATGGCCAGGTCTATCACATCTGCCACATGACCTGTCCTTGGCAGGACATTCCTCTGAGTGGGGCAGATCATAGCCGCATTGCTGGCAAATGCTGTCAGACCCCGCAGTCAAGCGACTTTCCTGCTTTCTCTGCCCCCACTTGTCTCTAGACATCGACCGTTTCCCCATGGCAAATGCTTCCTCCAATGCTCCTGGACGCACCGCCGCATCCATTTTTGCACCTCCGGACTCGGCCAGCTCAAATGTTCTGCCACTGTCCAATATCTGCTGCAGGGACCAGCCTGGTTCTCTTAACACTTGTCTCTGCAGTTTGCTGGAACTGCAACCCTGTAAAACCTGATTATGTATCATGCACTCATCATTGTCCCATCGACAAGAGGTGGCCATCATTCGAAGCCGGGCACAGAACTGGTCGAGCAACTCCTCCTCTCTCTGCTTTTCCCCGCAGAAGAGGAACCTCTCGTAATCGACATTCGAGAGCGGTATGAAACAGTTCTCCAGCGCCTTCTTCACCTCGGCGTATGTGTCTACCTGCAAGTTGAGGGACTCGTAAATGAGTAAAACCTCTAAGCCTGCTGAGTACAACAAAGTGGCCCTCTTTGCATTGTCATCATTAATCCCCGTTGCTGTAAAGTACATATCCAGTTTTTTGATCCAAAGCCACCATCTTGGGCCCAACTTCGAAGGGGGTCCTGACACATCAAATTCTTGCATGGGTAGCAAGGCTCCCTGTTGTGCTCTCGCCGCCACCGCTGCAGTTTCTGTCTCTCCATCACTGTCTGACATGATCACAGGTCGCACAGGCACCTCCTGCTGGACTGGAGGCCGCAAACCTGACTCTGGAGGGTCTTGCACGTACCTTCACTTCTCTTACTGCATGTGGTGGCCCCCTTGTTGCATTTTGCTGCTTTCAGGTCCCCTTCGTGTGGTGCCTGCCTTCAATGGGTCATCCTCTGGGCATGGAGGATAGCCAGAAATTCCAAAAATTAGTCGAAATGGAGCTAGTGGCGCACGAGCACCTTCTCAGGCCACTACCACTGTGCTCCTGCTTCTAAACATCATCGGAATGCACCCGCCGGGTCTGTGACTCATCCACCGTGACGTTGCTGCTACAATGTGCTATGTGTTTCACGAGCGCTCGTGCGGCATCCCATCCTCGTCGCCAGTTGTTGTGTGGCCCAGCGGAGTGTGGGTGGCCAAACACATGTGCACACACACACGCATGCACAGAGGAGTCAGACACGATGTTGCCGGTTGCATCACCCGGCGGCAACTGCCGCACGGACTTACTTTATTCTATTGCGCATGCGCGGGCCCACATGAGGCTCGCGCATGCCCAGTGCACACTCGGGACGTCACATACGCATTACAACAGCTGACAGTCTCAGTTGCGCAGTCAGTAAATGCATGTGGCTGGCCCCGGAAAGGTTGAGGGTTCGAATCCAACCTGTGATAGAGAAAAATCTTAAAGTAAAGTGTTGTTTACAAGGGCAAAAGTCAAAACGAAAAGTTTAGGTTACGCTAACATACGTAAAATGTTATATTTGGGGAATTACATTAACTATATTGTGAAACACAGGGAAAAAGACAAAGAGTTACCGGGTGACGAAATCTTCGTTTTAAATTTAACAGCAGCCAGTCATAGCACGTATTAGGCGGCTTCGTTAAACGAACATGTTTACAAATCTCATACAAAGGCGGCGCAACTGAGCAAACTGACTAACAGTGCACGACGCCCGACACAAACAAAACTATTTGTTTTATCAAAACGGTATTCATGAATCTATATGAAACACACAGCCTATACCGCGGGGGAAAGAAAATGAAATACCTGAAAGCAGTTTTTATACAAACAAATGCAAGTAAACAAGTCCAGGAGCATGAATATTTAGCGAGAGGCCTACTTACCCACAAGACACCAAGATAAGCAATACCACATAATGAAACATGGGGGAAGAAAGCAATTGGTCAGAATACAAACCGGTGCAGGCTGTGCAGCAAGCCTGCGGGACTGCACAATGTGGGTTGTCATTACATGTCACAGCAGCATTTTTGCTTGAAACAGAAATGTTCTGCCTCATCGCACCACTCAAAGCAACAAGCCATAAGAAGTTTAATACTTCGAATTCAGGGATGAAAGAAGCAAGCCATACAAAGTTGTTTTGAACAAAAGCGTAGTTTCGCTCCTTGGTCAAAACGACACATTTTGGGAATTAAAGAACACACGCCTGCACAAGCATAAATAGTCGTTATGCATAAGCATGTTTAGCCCCCCATTTTGAAACACAAGCTGCAAAACGAGTTTACCAAGGGCGCATCAGTTAGAGAGTAAAGGGAAACATTTACCCATGCCTTTCAGAAATTAAACACTGCGAAGCTCTGAATAACACCCTGATACGGGGTGCAGCATATCAGTTACCAGCCGGGTGACAAACATATTTCTGATCTCTGATGGACATGGACGTGGACATCAGTACAGAACCTGTTGGTTGCAGTTTCAAATCCTGGCAGGGTACATAAATGCAAATACTGTTAGTATTAGCTGTGGCCCCCACCGTCCCAGAGCAGGCTGGTGAGGGGAAACCACCCATAAAAAACAGTCTTGCCTGTTTTTATGCGGGGTAAAATAGCAGCAACAGTCGCCATATACAGAGTAGCACACAAACTTCACTACAAGGGGGGCAACACCGGCTACAGTGCGCCCCATTTGAAGCTGGAAGCATGACCAGTAACGGCAACCCAAACATTCATCTAAAAGCTCTAGGGGGTTGCCCAATAACGCAACAGTTAGACCAGGAGTCGATCAATAACAACATGCAAGTGGCAAGCCACCAACAGACAAAGGAAAGCAAAAATGACAGAGGAAGTGCAAATCTGATATTCAAACCAAGAATAATCACACACGGATCAAGTTTTCCTTGCACAAGCCCTACAAATCGGTGTAACCAGCCATGAGACAAGTTTATATCTACAACCCAATACTCTGACACGGGGCACAGCAAGGCGTTGAACATGCAACCCAACAACAGGGGTAGACCATGGACAGCACGCAACAAGCCAAAATTACCACAAACATGGCAGTTTCTCAAATTGCCAAATTGATGCAGCAGATGCAGCGCGTAAGACGCAAGCCTCCCTCATAGCACGGGAAGTTTGAGGGTAGAGCAAGGGACAAGACAATACCTCGGACCTCAGGAATGAATTGGGAAACCACCCATACAAAAGCAGGCGTCAGCACTCAAATTTTGTACACCCGAACAGAGCCTTCTGATGCAGTTAGAAGCATGCCAGAGCCAACACACAAGCCAATGCGTATCAACATCAGCCAGAAACAAAGGCCATGAAAGGGAGAACCCGTTGAACGGGATCTCCAACTACAAGCAGCTATCCAAAATGGAGCTTGCCAAATAGTTCTGTGAATGCAGAATAAACACAGAACCCTAAAATGGGGTTCAAAACAACACACAACTAAGGAAAACCTGTACTCAGGGGACCTAGTTGCAACAACACTACTGAGGTAGTGCAACAGAAACAGACCACAGGCTCGGAAGAGGGTGACGACAATATGGCAAAAGAGCACATAAGCATTCAGGACATCGGGGGCTAGTGGTAAGGAGCCAGGGGAAGAAGGTGCGATGATACCAAAGTCACCACGGCAAGGTAAGTAAGTGAGAACCCCCACAGGGCACCAGAAGACACCGATTCCACACACCCACCGATGGTCACCCAACCATCCAGGGTCCCAAAGAAACACACACGCAGACAGATGAATAGCGAGCCAGCCCTACAAACAGTTCAAAGAACTGAAACAAATAGCTAAGACAGGACATAAAACCAAACAGTCAGGCAACACAGCAAACAGAGCGTTTTGCAGCTTACAACCAGCACTAGAGGGTGGTTCCAGAGCCAAGTCCAGGCCATACCAAACACAGCCCACCAGCCTTCATAAATCAAAAGAGTTATCCGTCTCATATGGCAAACCCGCACAGAAAGACAGAGCCGGGCCTGTTAGCACAAATATCTGAGCCCTCCCCTTAACACCGGACCAAGTCGAACACACCATTTTAAAAAACCCGGCCGGGTCAAACCTCAGCCTTCACCTCACATAAGGGCAAAAAAAAAAAAAACAGCGCCCCATTTTAGGGGCAATAATAAATACACATAACCAAAGTGAGAGCCGAAGGATTAAAACAAAACCCAGAAACCAAGGTGCTAACAAACGAGAAGTGTTCCAGACCATCAGGACCCCCCGCAACATTCAGGTAGTACACAAGCGGATGACCAGTTTCCCCGGCAGCTTGAGGTGGCCGAGACTGCAGCAGAAACAACATACAACACAGGTAACAGGACAAACAAGCACAAACTAGGGGCCAGAACAAAAGCCCAGTCTTGCCACTAGGCTAGCCAAGGTAACAGATAGAGGATATATTTACAAAATATAGTCACACCCCCCAAAACAGTACACCTAGTCATATACCGCAGCAAGTAGAGCGCTCACCTTGACGGTGTCCAGTCAAAGGATCTAAAACAAAAGGATTGAATGCCTTTTGTTCGACACCAAAAGGACCGAAAAAAAAGTGCTGAATGTGTTATTCATTTATATAATTTTTTAGTTTGGTATGCATAAAAAAAATGTTAAAAAGAAAACAGGGGGTTGGGGAGAAACCCCCACATAAAAAAAAATCTAAAAAATAAAAACAAATCAACCCTTTTTTTCAGTCCTTTTGGTTTTGAAAAAAAGGGCATTCGATCCTTTTTTTTATTCTTTCACCTACAACCCACCTTGACATCAGGGCAGAGCCTGCAGACACAGTTTTGAACCCCAGCAGGCTGAACTCAGCCTTTCATTTTTTCCAAAGTCGATGAATGAGCACCACACACCGTGGGAAATTAGCAGCGCTCGGATGCCTGAGGGTCCTGTAAGTGACTCCAATCCAGCAATCCAACTAAGTCAATGGGCCTCATTACGACCCAGGCGGTAAGTATCGGACATTACCGCCATGGCGTAAATAGCGTTTACGGCTTGGCCCGATGGCGTAAAGTGCGGCTCATTCCGACCCATCGGGCACGAGCTTTACGCCATGGCGATAATGTAAAGTATGCGATGGCGGAAATGACCCCAAAACGGCACTCACCGGCGTCGTCCGCCGCGCTAGGTACACTTCCGCCATCCATCTTAGCGGTCACCGTACTTAGCGGTGACTGTAATTAGCGGTCAGCGTACTTTACGGTCACCGTAAATAAGCGGAACCGGAAGTAGCGCCATCGCGCCGGAACGGGAAAGAGCACGGCGGCCATCTTGAAAAACACAATCCATCGGCATCCTCCGCAACCACTGGACATCTGACCCTGAGACCCTGCAAAAACCAATACCTACCCATTTCCCTGCTCGAAAATGCCCAAATCTGTCCGAAAAGCCTGTGACCGGCAGCGGCAAGACCGGTTCACAAGGGAGGAGCTCAATATACTTGCTGAGACCCTACAGGAGAATTCCGCTGTGGTCTTTTCCACACAGATGACCCGGCCGGCTATCGTGAAGAAGAAGGCCATATGGGCCTTAGTTGCCCAGCGGGTTAGTGCGGTAGGGACCGTCCCCCGCAACGCAAGGCAGTGCCGGAAGCGCTGGGACGATCTCCGGCTCGGCGTCAGGAGCATCCTCTCGGCGAACCGCAACATGGGCATGGCGACCGGGGGAGGATCTGAGTCCCCAATCAAACTACAGCCCTGGGAAGAAATATGCGCCTCAACAATCGGGATGGAGTCCATTGAAGGGGTAGGAGGGATGGAGCGAGGAGCACCGGCATCAGGCGATGCAGGTAGGTGCCTCAAATGAAGCCATGCTAGAGTCACTGAAGTCCATTCATGTGAAGCCCAATGTTACCCTATAGTGTAAATGCAACACATCAGCAGGGCACTGCCTAGAGCCACATCTGACCTCCACCCAGTACGCATGCAGTATGCACACCCTAACTGCAGGCACCCACATACCTCCATGCTACTTCCACGCAAAAGTGAGACAACCTGTATGCCCCTGCCTCAAATGTGCCGCATCTAGTAACCCAAATGATGTCATCCATCACGATGCACGCGCAATGTACGCAGACCCATCAATAACACTCTTCCTCCTTTGCTCCACCACAGGCTCAAACTCAGAACCCGATGATGAGGACACACCTGACACCACACCTGTCAAGAGGGCCAGGACCACAGGGCCAACACTACAACCCTCCACCTCTGCTGCAGCAAAAAAAACACCACAGCAGCCAAAAGCCGGTGCCAGACAACAGGACAGGCCACTGACCGGCACCCCAGCAGGTAGCAAGGTAGCTGCAGCAGAAGCAGTAAACCTCCCCCAAATGGTTCCCACAGAGGGGACAGGTTCAGCAGGAAGCAGCACTATGGGGGAAACTGCTGCCATACCAGCTTGCTCAGACAGTGATGCAGGGGATGCAGAGGATACTGATGTGGGACCCCCCACTGCCCACCTCCAATCCCCCACCCTGTCCCAAAGCAGCCCACATGAGGATGCCATACAGGTGCAAATCGATGATGACGATTGGCCATCCCCCCCAAGCCCTGTTGTAAGTCTGCAGGAGGGGACCAGCCCCATGGACACACCACAGGCAATAGGCATGGCACAGAGGGAACAACAGAGCCTGGAGGAGCTCATAACTCGCCAGCAGCAACTCTCCTCGCTCCTTAATGAGCATGTCACGGAATGTGGGGGTGCAAGGGCATCAATGGAACACTGCACCGAGACCCTGAGGGCAGCGATGGTGCAAAGCACCGAGACCCTGAGGGCAGCGATGGTGCAAACCTCTGAGACCCTGAGGGCTGACATGCAGTCCTGCACAAAGGACATTTGTGCCGAACTTGCTGACATGCGGCGCGTGCTGTCTGAGCTTGCACGCTCAATTCGGGACATGCATCCAACTGAGCAGCCAAGCACATCCTCCGCTGCCAGTTCCACCCCGAGCAGCCCCGTCCACCGATCAGGCACGACCCTGCGGAGCACAGGCAGGGGTGCCCCGGGGTCTGGGAGAGGGGGCTGCCAATAGTGCCTGCCCGGTGCAATAATACATCAGCCACTTGATCACAGGGGGTGTTGGGGTATTCAGGGGGGAGGAGGGAGGGGAGAGTGGGTGTGTTGGGGTATTCAGGGGGGAGGGGGGAGGGGGGAGTGGGTGTGTTGGGGTATTCAGGGGGGAGGGGGGAGGGGGGAGTGGGTGTGTTGGGGTATTCAGGGGGGAGGGGGAGGGGGGAGTAGGTGTGTTGGGGTATTCAAGGGGGAGGGGGGAGTGGGTGTGTTGGGGTATTCAGGGGGGAGGGGGGAGGGGGTGTGCCACGACATGTTATCTCCGAAATACACTTTTTGCTTCTCCAAAATGAATTGTGTCGACATTTTCATTGCATATGTGTGCTTTATTGGTGTACAGTCCACAGTGTGCATGTCCCAGGAACACACAGTGGCCCAAGTGCAGTCTCCATGTGGTACACACCAGCCGTGTGTGTTAGAAGCAGTGGTCGATGATAGTTTGGCGCATTGCACGCCCCTCCTGGGCATCGCCTCCTCCATAGGGTGCCGCCCCATCTGCACCCTCCGCATCCTCATCGTCAGGTGGTTGCAGTTCTGCGTCAGGGGGCAGGGGCACATTCCGTCTGACGCACATATTGTGTAGCATGACACATGACATGACGATCTTTGCCACCTTCTCATGGCGGTACAGTAGTGCACCACCAGACCTGCTGAGGCATCGGAACCGTGCCTTCAATAGGCCAAATGTTTGCTCTATGACCACACGGGTACGTGTATGTGCACGGTTGAAGTCCTCCTCGTGCTGGTTCTGCGGGTTCCGGACTGGTGTAAGGAGCCACCTCTTCAGGGGATAGCCTGCATCACCTGTATTTGGGCGAGATTGTATGTGTCAGTCATGACGTATGACAAAAAACATGATGTGCCACCATGGCTTGTATCCAACTGTTACTTTGGATCACTCCTACATGCACTGATCAATTCACACAATGCAACAAGTATATGCTCATGTCTCCCATGGCCTGTCTTGCATGCCATCACCCAATGTATGCAGTGGGGTGGAGTGCATTGTGAGTGCCCATCCACTGTGTCCGTTCATGCCGTTTGGTTAGTTGGCCTGGCACATGTCCTGTAATGGCAATGCGCACATCATTGCAACATTTCTGTGCGCCTCATCATGGCCCCAGTGAGCGATGGTGATGTGGACAGGGCCATTTTGGGGGCCCTGCTGTCTGTGTAATGGTGTGTTGATGTTTCTGTCCGTCATGTGCCTCCTTCGTGGTCAGTTGTGGGGGACAGGCCTGTCGGTTGATGGTGTTTGGTGCATTTAGGTGTTCTGCATTGTTGGCAATGGGGTCTGATTTGGTAAAATGCACATGCAGATGGTTGTGTCATGGTTGGGGCACGACCTCATTCACAGGGGAGGGCTGCATACATTGGGTATTGGCTTTACTGGCGTTGGGTGGAGTCTGGGTTGCTCTAGGGTATCATCTATCTCCGTTCTCTCCGCTACTCACAGCCAGGTGGAGTATGCATCATTCCCCCCCCTTTCAGCCAGGTGGAGTATGCATCGGTACGTCATTCACCTACCCACTTCACATTTCCATGGTCATGACATTGGACTCACCGAGTAGCCAGGATCTTGGGCCTGCATGTCGCTCCATGTAGCGTGGTATTGTGGAGTTCCTCAGGACCATTGCGTCATGGGTTGATCCGGGGAATCGGGCACAACAATGTGTGATGATCTTGTTGGAGTCACAGACCATTTGCACGTTAATTGAGTGGTACTGTTTCCGGTTGCGGTACGGTACCTCCATGGCACGTGGAACAACCAATTCCACATGGGTGCAGTCGATGGCACCAATGCAACCAGGTATGCCTGCTAGTGCATGGAATCCCACTTTGGTGTTTGCAATCTCCTGGGCAGTCTGTGGTAATGAGATGTGGTCATCTGTGTGCTTGAGGAGGGCATCGAGCACTTGGATGAGCGTACGTGAGAATAATGGTTGTGAGATTCCATGCAAGTGCCCCACTGTGTGCTGATAGGTGCCTGTGGCCAGGAAGTGGAGTACAGACACTACCTTCAGTAGGGGTGGGATGGCGGTTGGACTTTCTATCATGCTGACGATGTCGTTGTGTGTCATGTCTACGATGGCGGTAATGGTGTCCCGGTCCAAACGGTACAGGGTATGGATCTGCTCTGCAGTGAGGTTGAATGGACTGGCTCTGATGCGTGGGATTGGGGGCTGCCTGCGTGGTGCCACTGGCTGTGCTGGTGGGGCTAGCTGGCCCTGCCTTGCCCTCCTTCTCCTCCTGCGTCTCCTCCGTGCAGCCTGTTGTTGTTGTTGTTGTTGTTGTTGTTGCTGCAGTTGTAGCACTCGCATTGCTATCAGGTCCTCCAGCCCCAACATTGCTAGTCGTATTGGTATCATTGTGGAGTGTGACTGGGTGTGGGAAGGGGTGGGGTGTGCACTTTTTGTACTTCCTGAGTCTGTATTGCCTTCACCTGTGCTGTTTCTGTGCACCTGTGGCAGCTGCATTCACTTTACATGTCCCTTTACGGTTGGTTCGCGATGGCGTAATTAGCACCATGGCGGTAAGGTACTTAACGGCCTGGGTGATGGCGTTAGGTGCATGTCCGCTCGGGTCGGCATTCGCGTACCTTACCGCCATGGCGCTAAGTACGGTGTGGGAGGTCGCGTGCGCGCTCCCTTGGTGCAGTTAGCGGCAGCGTTAACTACGATGGCGCTAATGGCATCGTAGTTAACGGTCACGGGTCATAATCGTGCCTGGCGGAAAACGATGGCGGTAACCATTTACCGCCATCGTTTTTCACTTAGCGCCAAGGTCGTAATGAGGCCCAATGCCTAGTTTGGGATGCCCAATGGAAGCCCTTATTAATATGTTTTTATGTCAAATTCTTTGAATCTGGATGATGATCCCAGAAGTAGGTTTGTTTTGCAAATTAAAGGGTTTATTGGAAAAATTAAACAACATATCTATATCACACTTTTATGAACAAAATAATATCTGATAGCACACTTATGAATATAATAGTGGTCAACAATGGGGAATATTACAATAGCACACTCTCTTTAATCAATGAGGAGTTGGTATAGAAAGGATAAGGTAGCAGAGAAAACTTTGTATGGTTTCAAGGAAATGCAAGATATGAAAGAATGCAGCACAGAAATAAACTTGATATGGTTTCAATCACAAGATATTATGGTCACTTTTTCCCCTGTGATTACTCACTCCACCCCACTATGCAATATGAAGAGATGGAATTGAGAGCACACAGGTTTCAAGAATACAATCACTATACAGCTCAATTCCAGTTCCCCCAGCAAGCTTGGAGAAAACAGGGATGATTTTAAAGCAGGCAAAAAATACTTTGAATATGGTTGCACTGAATGTGAAAAATATGCTAAAATGTTTTTAATTCACTAAAGGATATTCAGGATAAGTGATAACTACTTTGGATTTGTTCAGGTCAACGCTAGCAATGATTCATGAATGATTATCAGATTGAAAACGAATTTCAGCAGTGGAAAGCAAGAAACGGCGATTTTTAACATGTGGTGAAATGGAGAAAATGTTCAATTTGCGGCACTTTTTCCGAGTGCGCAGATCGCAATCATGGAAGAACTATAAGGAGATGAGGATCTTAGCTTTAAAATGACAGTTAAATTTCGCTTCTAGGACATGCGGTTCAAGAGATACGGATGTTTTTGTGAAGGTAGATTTTCAGAAAATAAGTCAAGATTTCAGAATGACAGATGACGCTTTTACAGATTTGAAATCACAGGATGGACACAAAATTCTAAATGCAGTTCTGGACAGGTTGAAATGGATGGGATAAGATTACTTTAGACTAAGAGATTGGTTCTGTACAGTTCTTAGACTGGATACTCACTCCTAGGTTTGGAATAGAATGGACCTCATCACAGATCTGGTCAGGTTTGGACTGCACTGTCGCCACAGGGCGGTCTCAGGCACTGGTTATGCTCACAGCACGGCACAGTGGTCTGGTCTGGCCTCTTGGACTGGATCAAGCGGGTTCTGGATACAGCGCTGCTTTCTGGGTCTGGATCTGGTTCTGGCACAGGGTTCTAGCCAGTCACAAACCAGCTCGCCCAGCTGTTGAAAGATTAGGTTAGGTTACTAGATGCTGCAGGCCTCTGAAAAGGATTCAGCTTGTGGATTAGGCCTCTGCTTCAGGTTCTAGAGCTTGGTTCTAGAGTCTGGTCTCTGGATCTAGCTGGAGTCTCTGCCTGAATACTATCTGGATCTGTAGTCTTCCGACAAAGTGCTTCGCAAGAAATCAATTGAAGTGGAAAGTGAGTGTGTCCTATCTGTCCTGAGCAGTCTCTGTTTATGTGTTTTCAAAGGGGTGTGGAGGCTGACTTTCTATGCCCAACCCACTAAGAATTTGATAGGTTAGAGGATTCCATGTGACCTGACTGGAGGATGGAGTAGTGAGTCAGAGTGAGTCATCAGGTGTCATGTTTACGCTTAAGGAAAGAACACTCCCCTTTGCTTTTATTTAGAAAATCAATTTTACCCAAAACACATATTTCCCAGATACACAAGTTATTGAAAATACATGTACACATCACATATTAATTAAGACAGGTCTCTGTTCAACCCTGATCTTTCTAAGAGCTTGGGTTCAGAAATGACAACATATTCGCGATTTTAGTGGGTTTTGCAATATTGGTTTTGCACCAAATCTTACACTGAGGTACACGCCCTCTCTGCGCATATTACTGTAAGTTTTCATTTTTCTAGTATAAACACAGTGTCTACAATATTAATAAATCCCAGGTTTTGGTGTCGGAACATTGTACGGATTTCAGCTTAGTCTCAAACTGTGAGTGCATGTGTCATATTAAGAATCCCAGAGTTGTACATTTCTGTCAGCTTGATACAATATTTTATAAGCAATTTAATAAAACATACATTTGCCTCCAATTCAGTACACCCATTTGTTTGTCCCCGCCCCCAGAAGCTTGGCTCTGACTCAGAGGTCACATGTCTTGCTTCTCCCAGAGCAGTTGTTGTTGTCACACCCCAAATCAGCATATTCTATTCAATTTAAAAAGTCTATTGTCTTGGTTTTCCTGCCAGCAGAGCATCAGTCCAGGGTGCCACTCTCCATCTGATTAACATGACCATGCGATTTCCTGCCTTCTGGTGTAGAGGCCTGAGAAGAGTAGGTGTGAAGAGTTCTCATAGAAAAGCAAGCTTTTTGAAGTCTTAGCTAAATCAGATTGCCTTCTAGTCAATTTCAACAGAGTTCCTTGTAAAAAAAAATATAACATTATAAACTGAAAATAAGCAACATATCTTTAATCAAGTCTTTTTCCACATTAAATCAATGTGTGGAACTCTATATGGCATTTTTATAGACTTCTCTGCTTTGGCTTATTTAGCTTCTGCAAGACAGCTCTCCTGTCAGGATTAGGAATCCTCAGCACCTGTCAGTGGCGAGCACTGGTATTGCACCCATTTTTGACAGCTGTCTTTAAATCAAATGTCTTTAACATGGGATTTTGTCCTAATAACATATGATTCTTGCTGACATTGTACTGATATGGATTCTTGCAGTAGAGTAATGTAGAACACCCAACACGAAGTTGTATCCTTTTGGTGGTTTTGTGAGCCATGATTTTAGCAATTTTGACGATCAAGAAAATGAATTCCCAAACAGCTCTGGGTTGCTTTTGCCAATCATTATTGCTATGTCCAAGTGGTTTCAGGCTACTGTGTGGGTATCCCAATGGTGGTTTTAGGCAGTGATCTCCTGTGCTCACTGAGATGGCAAAAATGGGTGGCAGCCTATTTTTCAGATTTTTACTGCTCATTTTTGGATGATCTCTGGCGAGCATCATGCTTTCCGGCGGCCATTATGATGTTTCCGCTGCCAGTAATGCACAGTTCTGTTGTAGGGCTTGGATGAGTGGGTTAAAAAATCCACAGTCCGTAGCACCATATAAATACCAAAAACAAAACATGTGATGCATGTGCTTCCAGAACGGAATAGAGAAGGAAAACAAAAGAGGTAGCGGAACATACAAGAGAAAAAGGTGTGTGTTTTAAGACACAAGGAAAGACCATTAACACCTGGGTAGCATCACAAGTCAGGCTGATAGTACATCAAGATGTGAGAGAATAGGGTGACACAGCCCACTAGGCAGCAAAAATAGGCAGAGGAAAATACAAGCAAGAAATAGAAGAAGGCAAAAAGCCAACAACCGAGGGCTGGGGCCTAAAAACTGCAAGTAGCACTGAACCCAAAAACGGGTTCTACAAAAATAATAAGCAGTGGGGAATAAACACCACACAACACAACAGGCCGATGCCCGAGGGCCGAGGCCAAAATGCTGCAAGTAGCACGGAACCTGAAAACAGGTTCAATGAAATCAGAATGCAGTGGGGAAAAAACACCAGATAACACAACAGGCCAATGCCAGAAGGCCGGGGCCAGGGTGCGATAAATAGCATCGAACCTGAAAACGGTTCCAAACGTAAACTAATAAGCAGTGCGGAAAAAACACCACACAGCACAACAGGCCAACGCCCGAGGGCGGGGGCCAGGGTGCTACAACGGGTGGGGGCCAGAGTGCTACACGGAGCTGGGAAACAGGTTCAGCAAAATGTATAAGCAGTGGGGAAAAATCTCCACACATCGCAATACAACAGGCCAACAGAGGCCCGAGGGTGAAGGCCAGGGAGCTACAACGTAGCTTGGAACTTAAAGGCAGGTACAAAACAATGTTTTTTTTAACAAACAAGAATATAACAGGGGTGCACTATCCCTTAGAAAACCCGGGAAATTCCACAATGGTTACTGAACCTCGGGGCACAGGGGGGAGTTACCCACCCATATAAGATAAGGTGCCTTTGTCGTTGGAAACATGGTAGAGAGAACTACCAAGACCTGCCCCCCTGCCGCCTGGGGGTGCAGACAGTCGGCTACTGCCGGCCTGGTGGGCTGGGCCTCAGCCTCCAAAGCTACACATATATAAGGAGCTGCTGCAGCTCACAAAAATACAAACTGTGGATCCTGAACGGGGACCCAAACAGACAGGAGGTTCGCTGTGCACTCAGCGTCTTCCTCTCTCTTTTCTTTTCCACAAAGCCCTCCCACCCTAGAAAAAAAGGGAGAAGAATAACGGAAGAGAAGAACAGAACACTGCACGGTGACCACAACGAGTCGTGGGACAATAAGGTGGCGCAGGCCAGAGGGGGTAACCTCAGGACCCAGTGCCCAAAAGTATGATATTATTAGGATATGCTATTATTATTGTTATTGTTTCCATAACCATATCTGTAACAATAAAATCGCACTGCCTTCTATTGCCAACACTTGACAAACGTGTCATCTAACCTTTCTCTGGGGAGGGAAAGGGTTTCATCAGCTCAAAACCACCATCACGAAAAGCACTAAGGTAAATTGCGTGCATATGGGTCCAGCAGTTATTCTTAGGATCATCTCTCGGACCTTTCTTGTGGACTGGTATGAGAAACGGAGGATCTCCAGCTGATGTCAGGAACCTCGCTGGGCCTCACAGTAGCCTTTAAGTCTTGACAGAAGAACTTCGCCCACAACACTGGGTCGCTTTTGTGCTGGGATATACTATACAGACACGATTTTGAAAATGCTCTGTGGGCCTTACACGGATGGCGGTAAGGATTTACCGGTACCGGTAAAATACTAGTACCGGTAAATCCTTACCGCCTTACTACGAGGTCCCTTTGCGGGTTGGGGGATTTAACGCCTGATTTTTGCAGGCGTTAAAATCCAACCCGCTAAGGGACCTCGGAGCTAATTACGGCACCGCAAAATTGCGGTGCCGTAATTAGCGCCTTCCCCATTCCCATAGAGCCCTATGGGGCAGAAATGGGAATGGGGAAGGGCAATGGTGGAAGGGGGATTTACCGCCCCTCCAACCTTGGAATGGGGCGGTAAATCCCCTTTCCGCCAAGGCGGTGCCGGTATTTTACGCATGGCTCACCGCCTACCGTGTAATGAGGCCCTAATTCTGTTTCTTTTTACAACAAATATCAGAAAAGCAAACATAGGTTTTTAATACACCAGCTTTTCATTGGCTGCTGCTCTTCCTTTTTTCTCTTCCGTGTTTTTGGTCAATATCTGGACAGCTGGCACCTACGCAGGAGCAACTCGCTCAAAAGTTAACATGCCCGTAGAATATAATCAGTCTGAAAAGATTTAAACTCGACTCATAGATACAGCTGCTAAACATCGAATACGTTCATAAACACCCGTAAACCTGATGTTTTGAGGTGTCTATTTGGCTGACCTAAATGCGGATAATCACGTGAAACACGCAAAGTTGCACGTTCCATTTTTTGAAAATTTCCATTTTTATTTTTGGGCACAAACAAAACAGATAATTTAGGTAGTGTTCCGCTTCCGCACAGGCCTGCACCATATGGTCCCACACCTCGCTCTGTAAACACCGCGACTGATTTAGCGGCCAGGAAGCGCGCGGGTGGGCGATACATCCCCGTACTTTTGCCAGCACCCGGACAGCAACAGACGCAGAGTTTGTAAACTCTGCCTTGGATTGGATAATTTGCATGCAGTTTAATTTGCCTGCAGCAGGTTCACAGTGAAAGCTTCCAACCTGAAAAAAATATATACCGAATGAGCGAGCTGGGTTTGAAGACACGAGTTAAACATTTTAGACCAGCAGTGGCTGCTCGCAATTTAGTTGTTTCACAGTGCAGCCATTCAAAGTACTTTTTAAATATTGCATGAGGTACTTAAAGGTGAGGACACAGATGTTGTTGGTACCCATATCCATAAATCACGATTAATGACTAGGCCTTCTGACAGAGCTCTCAGGGAGATGGTTGTGCATGCTAGGATGGGACTGACAATGCCTTTAAAAATTCATCAGCTCTTTTCACTCCTTGCAGTGCACAATTTTGTTAAATATGATTAAACAGCTCTTCTCCGCAACTTGGGTGGAATGTAATAAGGCTTTAGCGGTTCCGGCGCGTTCCCAGGGCTGCAACAAAATCAGCTTAGGAGAGAGTGACAGGAAATTACAGCTCCGATCCAAGGGCCTCGAAGGTAAGAAAATACATGCAAAGATATACTCTAATTCCAAATGAAGGCTTTTTTTATTGAAAAAATGCACTGCTCTCAAATTTTTTTATAGTCCTCTTTTGAGATCTCTTGACTCTTCAAAAGACTTTTGGGTTCCATTTTGTCCCGGTTTACTCCCTTTACGCAAGGCGGGCAATATTTAGATTTTGCAGAGAATATGCTATAACGTTTAAATAAAGGACATGATAAATCGCCTGGGATTTGTGGAAGCTGACGGTAACAGTTTTTTTTTGGCAATAAAGGGTTCAGTGTGCAAAGTAACCTGATAAAAAATACTGCAATTCGACCTCCTCATGAAAGCTGCCACTTATTCACAGAGGGTTAGTTTCAAGACTCCTCCACAGCGCTGCGGGAGCATTTTGTCATTCTTGCAGAAGAACAAATGCATTGGACCCTTTGCTGTGTTGATCTGCTATTCGAACAGGACCTAACCGATCAATCAATCAATCGATGCTGACTAGATAATGACTCACCAACAGCCAGAAAAAGCACATTTTTCTTTTGGCGCATCAACAACTAAAGAAGATAAGGTTTGACATTTTAAATGGTGTCCCTTTAAAGCTGAAAGTCCTAAGTGGTCAGGGCTTGAGATCCCATGGAGTGCTTCAGGATTTTCGATTGGAGCCCTGGGAGTGGTCCAGGTGGGTGGCAGCGGTTGCCCTTCAGTGCACTACACCGGACGTTCTCTTAATCAGAAGCCGCATTTGTTTGTGTGTTTGCATTGCGCGTGGGAGAGGGCAGGGCAATGGGGTTTGTAGGGAGCACGGGCAGGCAAGCAGGGAACATAGTTCCACTACTTCTTTTCATACACTTTGACCACTGGAGCCTGGTAACAAAATGTCAGCTCTCACATGGGCGGCTTGATTTTGCATACTGCAACGATGTGTGAACCTCTGCGATTTTACCCATGACTCAAAAACATAGGACTAGTGTCTTCCCTGCACTGGACACTCCTTTTTAGCTGGTCGCATGACTATTTGTGGACTGTTTTGTATGGCAGCAAACCATATTCCACTGTTGGCACTGGACAGCGTGTGCTCACAGACAACTGCACAATGACCCCCACCTCTCTGCCTTCAGGCATTCTAGAATATCCTAAAAACCTGACAAACCTTCTAGCACGGTCGCTGCCCGCAGCATCACTCACTTTATGAATAAGATATGATATGATGTGATATGGCATTTATAGCGCGCCTATACACACGTGTTTCAAGGCGCGATGAGCAAGGGAGGGGGAAAAGAGGGACGACAGAGACAATGTTCTTACTAGGCCAGGTGACATTGAGATTGCGCAAGTGCAGGGGGAAGGGGAAAAGTGTGGGGGGTGAGGGGTAGGGGGCAGTGCAGTACATGAGATAGACAGTAAAGAAAATAGAATAAATCAAAGCAATATTAAAAAGAGCAGCCAGCTGGTGGCAAGTGCAGGGTAAGTGCAGACATCAGGTGGCAAGTGCTGGTAGGGCACTGTAGGGATATAGAATACAGTCCCAAGTGCAGGAGTTGCCAGGGAGGTAGTGCAGGGGTGCAACTGGGGGGGGGGCTGGGCCCGAGATCAGGGGGTGCCAGGTGACCAGTGGAGTTTCATTTCCGGCCAGGAGTTTAGCAGGGAGAAGAGGAGAGAAAGCACAAACAAAGAGGAAGGTTTTAAGGTGCTTCCAGAATCAGAGATGGTTTTCCTCAGGTTTCAGGGAGGCTGTTCCTGAGGGAGGTCCCAGCCGAAAAAAGAGATCTACCACCAACTTGTTGCTTGGATAAGCGACTGACCCTAAGGGAGTTGGAGGCGGATGAACAAAGAGCTCAAGAAGGAAGATATTTAAGAAGAGAGAGTTGAAGGTATTGAGGCCCGAGGCCCCAGAATGCCTTGTGGATATTGCAGAGGGTTTTGAACTTAATCCTAGCAGCCACTGGGAGCCAGTGCAGAGATTTCAGTCCTGGAGAGATACGATCCCTGGGCTTGAGACCAAGGGCAAGTATCAAGTCCTGTTCTGGATGAGTTGCAGAGGGCAGAGAGTAGAAGCAGGCAGATTGAGAAAGAGGCTGTTGTAGTAGTCTAGCCTAGAGAGAACCAAAGCTCTGGAGTCAGTGAGCTGCTGGGGGAAGGAGAGGAAAGGAAGAATACATCTGAGTAGGTGCAGCTGGTAACATTACTTCTTAGAGACATCAGAGATGTGAGGAGAGAAGGAGAGTGTAGAGTCGAAGATGAACCCAAGGTTTTTAGAATCACAGGTAGGAACAGGAAGAGGGCCAAGAGAGGCCAGCCAGAGAGAGACAGCAAAGAAGGGAGCAGGTGTGCTGATGCAGAAAATCTCAGTCTTACTAGCATTAAGGCAGAGATCATTGGCAGCACACCACGCCTGGATAGCAGACAGACAGAGATGAGAGAAGGAGAAGAAGTGGCGGAAAGGGAGCCTGAAAATGAGTTGAGTGTCATCTGCATAGCACTGAAAGTTAGGGCAGAAAGTGGCAATGCGGTTGGAAAGACGAACCCGAGTTGTACCTGGGAGGGTCGATCGGAGAGGAAAGAGGACAGCCAAGCCGGGTCCTGATGGGGTTACTCAGGTTATCACAGAGACGGTTGAGCAGGATGGAGTGGTTGACCATGTCAAAGGCAGAAGAAAGATCAACTAAGATGAGGACACAGGGGGTGTTGGAATCGAGGTTGGAGAGAAGGTCTTCACAGATGTTCAGGAGAGCAGTTTCCATGCTTCTGGCTGCTCTGAAGCCAGACGGATGGTCATGGAGACAGTCAACAGATTTAGTGTGAAGATTAAGCTGGGAGATAGCCAGCTTTTCCAGGATCTTACCCAAGAAAGGAGTGATGGAGATTAGGCGATAGTCAGGAAGGACGGGTTGGCAGAGGGTTTCTTAAGAAGAGGGTGCACAAGCGAGTGCTTCAAACGTGAACCGCCATTCTCACTGGGACCAAAAGACCAAAACATGTTTAAGATCTTGAGCTAATGCCAGACAGTCTGCTGAACATGTCACATCACAGTTTGTCTCTGGAATGCACACACTCTGGTTAGTCCCACTTCTGTATCATAAACATCCTTACAACCAAGATGCTAGGGAACTGACTGATAGGATTAATCACATTTCCGAGCCTTAGGGCCTGTGACCATCACCTGAAGTGCCTTGAATAGGAAACTTTAGGCACAGATGTGATCACCTCATGAGTTGGGGGCCTGCTGCAGTCACCCAGAGAAAGGACCCACAGTCCCTTGCCATTAATCCTGCCTGCCTTTATGTGCTGCTTTAATTTTTCATGAAGAGGTGCATGTTGATCACAAGGCAATGATTTAAAGAGGCTTTATTGGCAAGAGCTGACATGAGAGCTAACCATCATACTTTTATTTTCTTTCTTTAGTTATAAACTTACAGACCAGTGTAGTCCACAAGTCAACCTTATTTTGTTGAAAAGATCTGTTATGCTTAGGCAGCCTGAGGGCTGTTTCCTCCAATAGATGGCTGTTTCTAGTAACAGAGGAAGAACAATTAAAGGGTTGTGCCCTCTTTGTGTTGATCACCACCTCGCCAATTTGAATCTACTTCCTTTGTTATGTCATCTTTCCACATAGGTGGTGAAGTTCTGCCAGTGGAGAAGGTCTCCAAGCTCCATTTCTGAGATTGCTATCCAATCAAAGGTTTCAGCACACTGCGTTCCTCTGCACCCCATGTCTTCAATTCCCAGGGTGAAATGGCAGTGCGGCTGGCATGAGTAACAAGAATTGGCAAAGCCAACCAGCCTGGCTTATTATAGGTGTCAGTGTTTGATAATGATGGCTAGAAGGCTGGGCGGGTGAGTTTGGTTTTGTGGAGTGAAGAGAGATGGGTTGATGATCATTAGTGCCATAAACGGATGGAGGGTTGGACTGGGACAAGCCACAACGTTGGTGCTGCTGGTTGGACAAGCAGGACAGGGATGGTGTGAAGGAACAAAGGTGAAAGGATTAATATAGGGTCAACAGCAAATTCCAGAGGTGGTTGGTGTGTTTGAGACACCAGGGGTTGGTGTGGGGCCATGTTGAAGATGTATGCAGTGTGTAAGAGAAGTTGGGTAAGAAACCCTACAATTTACATTTGGTTTTGTGGGGTAACATATGAACAAATCTGACAGCTGCCTGGTCACCTGGAGTGCATAGGAATATTGTACATGTTCATGACACCTTTGCCCAACAATACAAAACATATGCCATCATTACTTCTGGAAAACACTGTCAGGATGCTGCACCCACAAAGTGCGCCAGCAGTCTCGCTGAAAAATACTGTGGTGGTGGTGTCCACAGTATATGAGAGCATGGCCACTGTAAAACACGTGTTAGTTGGCTTGTGCCCAGAATATATGAAAGCACCATTTTCTATCTCCCTTGTATGTTAATAGTCGTTCATTCTGCACCAAATCACCACAGTAGTTTCAGATTGCCTGAGACTGTCCATGGAGGGCATGGAGGGGCATGCTGTGCCCCACCCAGGATTATTCAGACTTTAGCCTGCATGAGAAAATAAAATGATCAGGGGGGAAAGACATTCATGTTACAAGCAAAGGGAGGAGGGATGCAGTGGTAAAAGAATGGGGATTACCTGAGTGCATGTAAATTCTGTTAGGGAGACCATTCTTCTGCAAAAGGGAGGAGGACATGTCCTAACATGTTATGACAATTAGGTTGTGTTTATAAGGCTGACTTGATGAATTGTAAGCTAGTATTCAATGCACTGTTGGATGCATAAGTGGCTCAAGAATATGCTTGGGCAATCCTGGAAGTTTGTTAGCTTATTTGCCCAGACATTTCTACCTGTTGTACACCAGTTAACATTCCAGACTTTGAATTGTCGGGCTGACAACGCTGAGCCAAGAGAGGCACAGTCTAGATAAGATTATGCATAAAGGTGAATGGTTTTGGTAACAGAAGGCAAGGGAATGGAGTGGTCAAATGAATATATGAATATGGTAAAGTTGAAAAAGTCTGACAGCTTAATGCCAAAATGTTTGTGACTATAGCAATAGCCCCTCCACCCCCAATTGCTTGTTGGGTTGCTAATGTTCTTGGGCTCAATTTATAGGTCAGAGCGAAGCAAAGCATTAATACTGAGCCCAGCACCCTTATGGCCCTTGAAGTCCTCAGAGGGGGTGATTATAGCTATTAGCATCCTGGGTTTATAAACCGGGGTGCTGATAGCAATGTATTTGTTGGAATCAATGAGTCAAAAGCTTGCAACCTCCAGTTGATTCAAGCAAATTCTTACCCAAGATGGCCAACATGGAAGGTGTGCTCCATGAGCAGGACCCCTTCTATTTCCATGGTGACCAGGGATCTTGTTATGAGCGGTGCAGTGGCGGTACTGAAAAATCACACGGTGGTGGGAGCTTTATTGTTTGATTCAGTCCGGGTGTGGAAGAACCTGAATGGCTGCCACACCAGCACCTGGTGCTAATAAGAATGTGTTTCATGCCATGCCATGCTAGTACATATGGAGACAGTGAGGTGCCTTACTTAGTAGTAGGCTATCAAAGATTTGCAATAGGTACCCATCTACAGTGAGAAATATGCCCTGAGCACCACATGCATGCTCTGTTCTTTAGACTCTGTGAAAATCAGCTATGGACTTGCGAAAAGCAGGGCAGATAGGGAAACATAGAAAAAAGGTTGCAGTCCCCCCTCTCTCGAAAGAACACGGCATGATAACCTGTGGTTTTTAACCACTTTGAGAGTTCGCAGCCATCTGCTTTTAGCATGACCAGATGCTGCCATATATGTGAAATCTTTCGATGATGTGAGTACATCTTTGGCTCATGAGTGGTCCAGCTTTAAAGCTTTACAGAACACCAGGGTATCATTGCGAGCCTGGGTATGTTGAAACCATGGACAAAGGAACATGGCATCATATATTCTTCTACCATTAGGCCATGTAGAAAGGAAAACTGGAGAAACCATGGGCGCTTTTAATGAGGGAGGTTTTTGATCTGTGGCTCCTCTGCACTTGGCTCCTGGAGGTTTATGAGGCCTGCAAGAAACTTTGCAGGATGGTTATTGGGCTGGGCTGTGGCTGGACACCTTTAGAAGTTAATGTGCATAATATATAGCATTGACTACCCTTCTCAAACCAGGCTATAGTTGCCTTGGCCTGATGGCAGATGGCAGCTTGGTGATCCCAGGTCCAACAGGGCTGTAGAGTCTGAGTAAAAGTTTACATTTGCAGGTCTGCTTCAGGGATATGGCCCTTTTATTGTTAAAGATATATGTATTCATGTATATACAGGAGGAACAATGATTTCTTTATCACAAAAGAACATACTTTAAAAAAAAAATACAAATTGTACATTTACACAAAAAGAATCAACATTTTATCCTCTGATCTTACTATTCTCACTATTACTTCTTCATGAAGAAAACTAAAACTTCTAATAACCTAAAATTCCTAAACTAGTTATTACATGTTTCCAACACTCACATACAACTACATATACATCCATTGTCATCTGTAAAGTCAGCTGAGCCATTACATTACCATTGCCAAGTGCAAAGCACCTTGTTCTTTGACTTTATTAATTGCTGCAAAAATGTCAAGTAACATCCTAATTAAAGCTATCAACAGTGATTGTTGGGGTGATATCATTAATCGGTACCATAAGTTGTTTGTCAATACTGAGGAGGATGAGTGAATAAACCTTTCAAAATGCTGTCTCCTGTGACTCAAGAATGTAGGCCACTCTTTACCAGATGGAATAGTGACTCAATCGTGTTTGAATCGCACATTCTGCATTTTTGCAATTCACGAATTACACCCATCTTAGGTCCCACCACCTCTAATGTTGGTAGGCAATTTAGCCTAAATTTCAGGTACTATTCTCGATAGTGGGAACTGGGGAATTTTGCTAAATAAGATCTTGTATGGGGCAAAATAAGATCCATTATCTCCTTACCCTTATAATGTTTTAGGGAGGTAAAATCAGACAAATCCATTGACTTATCCCACATTTTTATTTTGTTTTTCATGGATATTTCTGACTCGGAGACATCCAGATCAATCATTTTCACGAAGATATCACATCTATTTTTCAATTTCCTTAAGTACTGTATGGTGTTCTTCTTTATTAGAAAGTTTAAATAAAACGTTAATGAGTTCTGATCAGACCTTTCTAGTACATCAAAGAACTTTCTGTTTGCAATGTTCAAAAGCTTGCACCTGTACAGCACTATGGGTGAAATGTTTACTTTGGAAAACGTTAATAGAGGTATCGCTGAATAAGCGCATAGTTTACTTTTTACCCTTTTCAGCAAGGACAGGCAGGAGGTAATCTTATCATTGATTCAAACTCTATCAATTTTGCTCTGTTTTTTTACAGCTATATCGTATGCAAGATACCTGATTGAGCCGACTTGCTTAATTGTCGAATTGTTCAGTTCCCAGATATATTTCCTGCCTTTTTTTGGTCGAGCTGACCACTACAGAGGATTTTGTGGTGTTTATTTGTAATGAATTTTCTTTCAGGTATTTATTGAGCCCATTCAATTGGCAGTGGAGCCTGGCTGGTGTATAGTGCATTAAGATGATATCATCTGCAAAGACGATAGCCCTCAGTTTAAGCCCCACCCACATGGGTACATATCCCATAGTGGGTGCTAGCACACACCCTTGTTGTATGTCCTTATTCAATGTGATTGAACTAGATAAATCTCCTGTAATGTTTAATCTAACCCTTGTAGAGTTATTTGAGTACAACAGTTGAATCAATCCCAACAGGGAAGGATCGATGTCCCATTTTATCCGTTTGGACCACAATTTAGAGATGTCGACATTGTCAAATGCATGCGTTAACTCCACGGCTGCTACATACATTCAGAGCACCCAGAGTCAGATCCAACTCTGACAGTCAGGCTTTAAGGGCAAGCCCACTAATTGTTGTTCATACGCCCTTTCTGTACCCCGTCTGCAGCAGGCTTAATAGGTTCATTCTTTTGTCCCATGCCCTTAAGTCTCTCAATACTAAGTTGGGAAAAATGTTAGATGAGCTGTCAAGGAGGGAAATCGAATGGTAACAAGATGGTTCATCACGATTTCCCTTTTTAAAAATAGGGACCAATATTGATTCTGTCAAACACTCTGGGCACTTGATATCAGAAGTTATGTGATGAAATAGATGTAGTAGGATATCATCCCGAAGGACAGGGTTGTCTTTAAATATACTATTAGTTATTCCATCCGGGCCGCTCGCTCTGGTGGTTTTTTAGTTTATTGATTATTATTTCAATGTCTTGGTGATCGAAGCTAATTGATGATGGTTTACAACTTTGATCGATGGCACCACAGCTGTGGTTGAATACATATTTTATTTACTCGAGAAGTAATCAGCCCAACCACCCTCACTTACTCCACTTGATTGGATCACTGCCTGTTGGTGAGTTTTGTTATTTAATTCCCACCAAATGGCTCTGGTATCCTTCTTGATTATTTTGTGCAACAGAGCTTGATTAGATACTATGGGGGTAATTCATGGAATTAAGGGCAGAAGTGATGCATGTGGCTTTGTGCACAGAGTGCGCATGCGGCTGCTTGCGCCAGCCGCCTGTGCCGAAACCCATTTTGGCGCACAGCATATTCATGGATTTATAATCCATAAGCAGCCATGGCGCAGAGTGGCGCAGCGAGCCTGCAGCAGCGCCAGTTACGCCCCCATCCTCGCCCGGTGTGCCAAAAACATTGTACAAATCCCCTACATGGCGCAAAGGCCAGGGGACCAGTATACAGCCCCCAACCACGAAAACACGCTAAAAATGGCACACAGCCTCACGCGCCAGCGGAATTGCGTGCAAAATTCCCTGCGCACCCCTCGGAATACGCGTACCTCGCTCGCGCAAACAAAATCACATGTAAAAGTTCCCACGCACCCCTCCGAATATGCGTACCCAGCTTGCACCAGTGAAATCACGTGTAAAAGCCCCCACGCACCCCTCGGAATATGCGTATCCCGCTCGTGCCAGTGAAATTGCGTGTAAAACTCCTGCGCACCTCGAATACATGTACCCCGCTTTCACCAGGTAAATTGCGTGGAAAAAGTCCCCCCTGTGGTGTGGGCTGCCTGTGGGGCAAGGGGAGGGTGGATGGGCTGCCTGTGGGGCATGGCCAGTGGTGATGGGCTGCCTGTGGGGCATGCCCAGGGGTCATGGGCTGCCTGCGGGGCATACCCAGGGGTCATGGACTGCCTGCGGGGCATTGCCTGGTGTGATGTGTTGCCTGCGGGGTATGCCCAGGGGTGATGGGCTGCCTGCGGGGCATGGTCAGGGTGGATGGGCTGCCTGCGGGGCATGGGGAGGGTGAATGGGCTGCCTGCGCATATTCTGCGGGGGTGCGGGGAGTTTCACATGTGATTGGCCTGGAACAAGCGAGGTACGCATATTCCGGGGGTACGCAGGGAGTACTACATGCGATTGGCCTGATGCGAGTGGGGTACATGTATTCCGAGGGGTGTGCGGGATTTTCACACACGATTGGCCAGGCGCAAGCGAGGTACGTGTATTCTGAGGGGTGCGTGGGGATTTTCACACACGATTGGCCTGGCGCGAGTGGGGTACGTATATTCCGTGGGTGCCCAGGGAGTTTCACAAGCGATTTGGCAGTGTGAGCCCTCCCGGGTGTGCCCCTCCCCCTCCCCATGCCCCGCAGGCAGACCACACCACAGTGAACCACCCTACACACCTGGGCATGCACCACAGGCAGCCCATCAATCCTGGGCATGCCCCGCAGGCAGCCCATCACCCCTGGGCATGTCCCCCAGGCAACCGATCACCCCAAACCATGACCCGCAGGCAGCCAATCACCCCAGACCATGACCCGCATGCAGCCCATCACCGCTGGACATGCCCCGCAGGCAGCCCATTACCCCTGGCCATGACCCGCAGGCAGGCCAAATGGCACCTTGCACTGGGGAGCCCCAACTCATGTCCCTCACCCCACCCCCAGTGATGGGCACCTGCCAGCAGGCCCGACTCATGTACCGCACCCCACCACCAGTGACGGGCACCTGCCAGCAGGCCCTGACTCATATATACATGTCCGTCACACCCACACAATGGCGACACATGAATGAGAACACCCACATTGTGATATGCACAAACCCAATGAGAGAAGACCACACAAATGAAGTAAAAAATAGAAATGTATTATATACTAAACAGAATGAATGAAGCGAAATCACACAAGAAAATAAATAATAAATAAGTCTGCATGTCCGTAATAAAGGAACAAAAATGAATACAGAAATCAATAAAATCCAAAGTAAAATGGCTCCAAAGTGTCCCTCCATAAAACAAAATCCTAAGTTTAAAAAAAAGCAAACCATTCCTCCATGGTGAACAATAAAATAAAGTAAAATCCGGTCCATAACTATGTACAAATTAAAAATCAAGGGTCCATGAGCCCAACATCCCAAAGGAAACCTAACAAAAAAACGACCTAATAAATAACTATTTACAAAACGGTGGGGCATAGTCCATGCGCCACAAAGGAAAAAAAAAGAAAGGAAACCTACAACTACATAACTATTTACAAAGGCGGCGGGCTAGTCCGACGGCTCACTCATTGATGTCCCGGGCCAGGGCATCATCGAACTCCACTTCAACGTCCCGGAGGCGGGCCTGTTCCCTGGCCATGAGGTCTCGCAGGGATGCACCCATGGCCTCCTCCAACTCCCTGTGAGTTGCCTCGAGGTAGTCAGCCAGCCTCAACGCCCGGCGCATGGAGTTCTCTGCCCTGGCCATTGTGAGCTGTGCCTCCTCCGCCTGCCGCTCCGCATCTATCTGCTGGCCCACCCGCTGCCACACGGAAGACACTCCCAATCCTGGGTCCTCCTGCCCTCCGGCTGATGCCTGCCCCTGTGATGTTGATGGCCCCGAGCCATGATCGCTCCCACTCTGAGCCTGCTGCTGCCGTGCACGTGCCCTACCTGTTGATGCCTGCATGTCCTCCTCCCCGCAGGCAGCCCATCACCCCTGGGCATGCCCTGCAGGCAGCCGATCACCCAAACCATGACCTGCAGGCAGCCAATCACCCCAGACCATGACCCGCAGGCAGCCATTCACCCCTGGATATGCCCCGCAGGCAGCCCATCACCTCTGGCCATGACCCGCAGGCAGGCCAAATGGCACCTTTCACTTGGGAGCCCCAACCCATGTCCCTCACCTCACCCCCAGCACGGGCACCTGCCAGCAGGCCCCGACTCATGTCCCGCACCCCACCCCCTGTTACGGGTACCTGCCAGCAGGTCCTGATAAAAAACCTACCTAATAAATAACTATTTACAACAAGGTGGGCATAGTCCATATGCCCCAAAGAAAAAAAAAAGAAAGGAAACCTACAACTACATAACTATTTACAAAGGCGGCGGGCTAGTCCGACGGCTCACTCATTGATGTTCTGGGCCAGGGCATCATCGAATTCCACTTCAACGTCCCGGAGGCGGGCCTGTTCCCTGGCCTTGAGGTCTCGCAGGGAGGCACTCATGGCCTGTTCCAACTCCCTGCGAGTTGCCTTGAGGCACTCAGCCCACCTCAATGCCCGGCGCATGGAGTTCTCTGCCCTGACCATTGTGAGCTGTGCCTCCTCCGCCCGCCGCTCCGCATCTATCTGCTGGCCCACCCACTGCCACATGGAAGACACTCCCAATCCTGGGTCCTCCTGCCCTCCGGCCGATGCCTGCCCCTGTGATGTGGATGGCCCAGAGCCATGATCGCTCCCACTCTGAGCCTGCTGCTGCGGTGCATGTGCCCTTCCTGTTGATGCCTGCAGGTCCTCCTCTTGCTGGGGTCCAGTTGATGGGGTGGCCAATCCTGCTGGACCTCCGACTCCCGACTGTGGCAGGGATGTGTCCTCCACCAGCCTGGCCACTGGCTCAGGGGCAGCTCCACAGGGGTTCCAGGTGATACTTGGGTGGGAAGATGGCACAGAGGACGACTGGTGCATAGGGGGCTCAGTTGAGGAGGGGGTCGCAAGATCCTCCAGCACACGTAGGAACCCAGCGCCAGTGACCTGTCCTAGTAGGATGACGCGGTCAAAGAGGTATTCAAAATGCCATGCATTATCCTCACGAGAACCCTGCACGTCATCCCGAATACCACATTGACGCAATGCCCTCCTAAGTAGGACAGGCTCAACACAGTCAGAGATTGCAACGTTCGCAGGGAGAGGAAGGCCAGTTGTTGTATGCGCACCCCCTCCCTGAAAACGGGTCTGGAAGAAGGCATCCCTGCTGCTGTGGGATGATGCAGTCACAGGATTGGGGACAGGATTACACACAGGCACCTCCGTGGCGGTCTGTGCTGCCTCATGACCCTGCCCCTGGACTGCACCACTAGCATCAGTGGAATCCCCCCTCCAGGCCACGTGCATTGGCCTTCCACGGCCTCTTCCTCAACCGAACCCCCCATCAACCGGGATAACTCTGTGTCATCTTCCTTCATAGGCCCCTGTGTGGGCTCAGCTGCCCCTACTGCTGCAGAGGACTCCACATCCAACATCCGCCTCTTGGACCTTCCCTCGGCAGCTGCGGCCATGGATGCGGCACCAGACTCCTCACTCCCGGAAGAGATGACTATGTGAGAGGAGAGCTGGGCCTTGCATCTCTGGCTGGCGGTGGGATCCCTGCCGCTGTGCTCCACAGCACCATCTCCGCCCTCTTCATCAGTTGACGCTGCAGACAGGGAGAGACAGAACACAGGCATCAGAGCACTGTACAATGGTCTGATACACACATGACAGTTGCACATGAGTGGCAGTGTCAAACTTCACAGATGGCATCACACTCCCCAAAACTCATATCATTTGAACCCACACACATGCATAAATTAACAGGAATCGTGCAGCAAGCAGCAGCATCCATACACACACACCAGCATGAACATCTGAAGGTTGGCATGACGTCACAAGCAACATAGGGAGTGCCGAACACATGCACACACACCAACAGACAGACATGCATCTGTACATCTCCACCACCTGTCACAGTGCAATCATCTGCAACTATGTCACATCTGCCAATCGGGTTCCGACATGTCTCTGTCACATGCATCCATGGCGTATCACAGTCGCACACATGTCAAACACACAAATGCACATGTATGCCGTGCAGGTACATGAAGGTGGAACCAGCATCCATGTGTCACACCCCAACCATGCCATAGTACATACACAGAAATGCTAACATGAGTGCGTCTCCACATGCAGTTGTGCAACATGCTTTGGAACACATACACCATTGATGTGCATCACACATGACTAGACTGACTTGCAGCACAGTCATGTCCCTGCACATGCACATCCATACATGGCCCATTTCAGACATATGTCCAAGCTGCACACTCCTGCCACACCTCAACATGCACTGCGTCCAATAAGTACGCATGGACACTTATCGCTCGATTTCCAGACGGATCTGCCTCTTGAGGACCTGGAGGTGAAGCGCTGGGTTAATACGTTCCAGGACCCTCATGTCGTCGGTGGTAAGGTGGACCCGGCGCACTGCACCCGTTGCTTCCAAGAGGCGCCGGGCATTCCTGAGGGTCCTGGACCTGAAGTCCTCCCAGCGCTTACGGACATGTGGTAGGTCGCGGGTTGCCACCCCCTCCACGGGATGGCAACCACAATGTCCTTCCAGATCCTCGCCCATCCATCCTTGTCAGCACGTGTTCTTCCGTAGAGAGCATCATAATGCACCAGAACTTGCTCAACCAGGATGCCAACCTCTCCTGCTGTGAAGCTGGAAGCCCTCTGCCTCTCTGGCAGGGGGTTGCCAGTGGTCTCCGATGGTGTTTCCCCTGACATGGCAACCCCCGAGGCAGGTGTGGGTGGGCAACTGGGTCCTGGTGCTGGGCTGTGGAGCGATGGAACTGCAGTCAGGAGTCTTCTGTTCCAGCAGTGGTGGTCACAGCAACTGGACCCCGGCAGATGGCTGACGTGCAGGCACCAAATAGCAGGGCACGTGGACAGCAGGCAGGCAAGAGCAGATGTCTGGTGGGAGTCGGCTCGGGACTCTGGGGGTAGGAAAATGGCCTTCTGGACAGGAGCGTGGTCTTCCATGTGTTGTCGCGTTGCCAGCTTGATAGGGAGTGAATTGGCACGTGAAAAAACAGCACGTCAGCGTGTAATTCGAGAAAAGGGCCTTACTGCGTAAGTGTGTATGTGACATGACGCGCACGGGCATTTCCCTCGGCACGGGTTAAAGGTCCCATGTGGGTTTCCATCGCTCTGTACGTGTTTTACGTGGAGAGCGGTGCATGTGTTTTCCAGACATTGGGGTTCACACGTGATTACTTCACAGCGGCTACAGTGCATACTTCTTCTTTTGGCGGGGGTGTTGCCTATGCGTTTTTCTTCTACACGCAAGGCAGACGGTGAGTCGTGCATGCTATTTTTCCCACTGTGCAGGAGATGAATTGTGACCATACCCTGCCATTATTAGATGTTCCTACCTTTGACAAATTAGGTGAACCTTTTCGCCCGATTACTGAATCCTGCCACTCAAAATCTCCAACCAAACACTGACAGTTTAAGTCTCCTGCAACTACCACACATACATTTGGACTAGCCGTTGAGCAGTCTACCAAAATGTCTTCAATCTAATGCAGGGTAGCCTCAAGAGAAGCTTTTAGTGGGTTAATATACACATTGATCACCAACATTAGGGGAGCTGGTGGATACTTTCTTCTGTCTATGATCCTAATAATTAAGATATAAGATAGAGTTGTTGTATCTTGCTAATTCAATAACACCTATTCCACTGAATCTTTTACTACAGTGATAAGACCCCCTTTAGGCCTTCTTTTAATACCCTTGCTTGCTAACTTAGACACAACATGAAAGCCACCCCATACAGGTATAGAAGTTAATCATTTTTCCTGTAGAAGCACCAATTGAAAATCATTCCATACCACATTCTTTTCCCTATTAAAAAATGAATTGTGCCCCCTTGTATTCGAACAAAGGATATTCCATGTTATAAGGGAAGCCAGGACGGCTTTGCCCTGTGGTGGGTAAAGCTGAGGGGAGCCAACTCCAGTTACGATCTACACAGGAGGAGGCATTGTCGTAATTATTGACAGAATCAAAATGCAGTGTAATTATAAGTATTGGTTTAGCTGTAAGTAAGTTTTGGCCTTTAGCTTTACATGCATAGTAACATTCAAACCGTTCCAATAAGATTTCTTCCTGTTGCTCAATAATAATTTTTCCAATCATTTTAGAATACAAATGTACAGAGCATTTCCCCAAATGGTCAACATCGAACAAGTGAACAAACTTAATATCTGCTGATGAAATTGTGTTAAGTTGCTGGATAGACCAGAGAAGGTTCCATGTGTTAATATCCCATATCCCCGCAAAAATTTTGCCATACACAAATATTGCCATATTTTTGGGCCGATTTTAAGGCATGGAAACTGCGGGGGACACCCCTGCAACCCCCTCATTATTTTTAAAGGAGCGGGGGACACTTCAGCAACCCCCGCTCCCAAAAACCCCCAAAATGATCCCCCCCAAAAATATCGCCTATGGCCGTTCCAGCCGACCATATATATATATATCACATATTGCTTCAAAAATTAGAAATCCTTTCCTTCTCAAAAGTGACTCTCTGCCTTTTTTCCCTGTCGTGGCTTAGTGTTGAGGGAGTCAAATGGTAGGGCTTATTCGGCATTATCATTAGGCCGATGTTCTTCTTGTGTTCGACTTTTAGTTAATCGATGATTCCTTTTAGTTAGATCGATCCATGGGGTCTCACTTCTTAAATAAGTTGAAGGGATTGTAGTAGTCGATCGTGGTATCACCATTTTTTTCCTGTATTCCCGATTCACAGGAGTCACAGTGTTTGGTAGCCTTCTTCGTTTGAGGACATTACCCCTCCGATTCTTTCGACCACTTTTGGTGTAGTTCTTCGCTAGTTTTGTGAACACATTTTCGTTCAGTAAGAGCTGTGGATCCTGTTTCTTTTTTTATGTTATTCTCAAATGATGAGTCTTCCCTTGTAGTTGAAGCATTATGAGCCTCAAACGTAAGGTTGATGACATCGCTAGAGGTATCCGCACCTCTTTTCTGTTGGGTGACCCATTTTACTGCGCACAGCATGTAATGTAAAAACATGCAGGACCCCTTATTGGAGGTTTTGTGGTCCCCTCTCATGTTTTTTGTTTTTTTGTTTTGTTTTTGTAGCAGCTTCTTATTGAGTTCCTCTTTCTCACGGAATTCAGCTCGTTCTTGAATGTTTAGGGGTTCTATTAACACAGAGGAATTCACATTTACTTCTGGAATTGCTTTTTGGCTTCTCTTGTTGTCTTGTAAATGCATTTTCTCCTGAGCTTTTACTTGTGGACTTCTTAAGTGGGCGTTAGAGGTTTTCTCACTGTGCTGAGAGTTAGGACAGGATATTTTGAGTTAATAATGATTTTATTTCATTCAATGACTGAGAATTAAGCTGAACTTCAGATACAAGACTGCAGCACAGTGTTGAGGGCTGCCAAAGACGAAGTTCTGCCTTCACAAGAGTCATTACTTTTTGAGTCATTTTCATAAAAAGGTGGTGAGGAGTGATCTTGTAACATAGTAGAATTGTCTATTCCTGGGATAGCAGGTTGAAGTGATGCTTCTAGCGCATCAGAGAAGTTGTCCTGGGCACAAAAGATTGTGGGTCTCATGCAAAGTCTATCTCACAGGTCTTTGATTGCCTGTATCTCGTTCTTGAGGCTGACACCGGCGTTGAAACTCATGGCATTTGCCTGATGTTCGATTTCCATCAGAATCTGGCCTGAGATTTCAGTTTCTGTATTTATCATACAAGAATCTGTTGGTTGAGTTTCATTTATAACTATTGCTATATTTTCAGGCCCCTCCCCCCTTTATTGCTTGACTAAACAATTTTGATGGCCTGGGTGGAAAGAACGCCAAAATCTCTCTGTGCATCTTTAATGTCTGGGGTTCTGACTGATTTGTCTCAATACTAAGATTAGAGTTACCCCTCAAACGGGGGTCTGCGCACCGAAGCGCATAACTTTTTGTTTTCCCTCACATTGTATTTGGAAAGGAGTTCAAAGAATCAAAGTGGCTAGCCCTGCAGTCTCCTTCTACTTCCTAATTAATAGTTTGTCAGCAAACGTCTGGACTGTGTTTACAGGTGCCCCCCTTTCACTCGCTGTTTGCTCCTAGACAAGTTATTCTGTGGGCGACTGCTTGCAAACAGAGAAAGAAAAGCCACTCGAGGCACTCACCATTCACTGTAGTTCACAGGCACACAAGCAGGCTTTGTTATTGGTTGCATGGGTCAGAGTCTCGCTGTGAGCTGTTACGCTGTTGTCCTGCTTGGACTGCAAGGACTGTGTTCCACTCTGCCCCACTCCACTCCGCTCCGTTGACCTGGGAAGAGTATTACAATAAAACTCCACCTCTGACACCAACAGCAATAGTAGACAGATCGCTTGCCTGAATAGCTGCAAGGACATTGTTCCACTCTGCCCCACTCTGCGGACCTGGGAAGAGTATTTCAATAAAGCTCCACCTCTGACACCAACAGCAATAGTAGACAGACTGCTTGCCTGAGTAGCTGCAAGGACATTGTTCCACTCTGCCCCACTCCGTACTGCTCCGTGGAGCTGGGAAGAGTATTTCAATAAATCTCTGCCTCTGACACCAACAGCAGTAGTAGACAGACAGCTTGCCTGAGTAGCTGCAAGGACTGTGTTCCACTCTGTCCCACTCTGCGGACCTGGGAAGGGTATTTCAATAAAGCTCTGCCTCGGGCACCAACAACATTAGTAGACAGACTTCTTTCCTGAGTAGCTGCACAGACTGTGTTAAACTCTTCCCTACTCCGCTCCGCGGACCTGGGAAGAGTATTTGAATAAAGCTCTGCCTCTTAAACCAATATCAATAGTAGACAGACCACTTGCCTGAGTAGCTGCAAGGACTGTCTTCCACTCTGCCCCACTCCACTCCACTCCGTTGACCCGGGAAAAATGGTACAATAAAACTCCACCTCTGACACCAACAGCAATAGTAGACAGATCGCTTGCCTGAGTAGCTACAAGGACATTGTTCCACTCTGCCCAACTCCGTTCTGCTCCGTGGAGCTGGGAAGAGTATTTCAATAAAGCTCTGCCTCTGACACCAACAGCAGTAGTAGACAGACCGCTTGCCTGAGTAGCTGCAAGGACTGTGTTCCACTCTGTCCCACTCTGTGGACCTGGGAAGAGTATTTCAATAAAGCTCCACCTCTGACACCAACAGCAATAGTAGACAGACTGCTTGCCTGAGTAGCTGCGAGGACTGTGTTCCACTCTACCCACCTCCGCTCTGCGGACCTGGGAAGAGTATTACAATAAAACTCCACCTCTGACACCAACAGCAATAGTAGACAGATCGCTTGCCTGAGTAGCTGCAAGGACATTGTTCCACTCTGCCCCACTCTGCGGACCTGGGAAGAGTATTTCAATAAAGCTCCACCTCTGACACCAACAGCAATAGTAGACAGACTTCTTTCCTGAGTAGCTGCACAGACTGTGTTAAACTCTTCCCTACTCCGCTCCGCGGACCTGGGAAGAGTATTTGAATAAAGCTCTGCCTCTTAAACCAATATCAATAGTAGACAGACCGCTTGCCTGAGTAGCTGCAAGGACTGTGTTCCACTCTGCCCCACTCCACTGCACTCCGTTGACCTGGGAAGAGTGGTACAATAAAACTCCACCTCTGACACCAACAGCAATAGTAGACAGATCGCTTGCCTGAGTAGCTGCAAGGACATTGTTCCACTCTGCCCCACTCCGTTCTGCTCCGTGGAGCTGGGAAGAGTATTTCAATAAAGCTCTGCCTCTGACACCAACAGCAGTAGTAGACAGACCGCTTGCCTGAGTAGCTGCAAGGACTGTGTTCCACTCTGTCCCACTCTGCGGACCTGGGAAGAGTATTTCAATAAAGCTCCACCTCTGACACCAACAGCAATAGTAGACAGACTGCTTGCCTGAGTAGCTGCGAGGACTGTGTTCCACTCTACTCACCTCCGCTCTGCAGACCTGGGAAGAGTATTTGAATAAAGCTCTGCCTCTTAAACCAATATCAATAGTAGACAGACCGCTTGCCTGAGTAGCTGCAAGGACTGTGTTCCACTCTGCCCCACTCCACTCCACTCCGTTGACCTGGGAAGAGTGGTACAATAAAACTCCACCTCTGACACCAACAGCAATAGTAGACAGATCGCTTGCCTGAGTAGCTGCAAGGACATTGTTCCACTCTGCCCCACTCCGTTCTGCTCCGTGGAGCTGGGAAGAGTATTTCAATAAAGCTCTGCCTCTGACACCAACAGCAGTAGTAGACAGACCGCTTGCCTGAGTAGCTGCAAGGACTGTGTTCCACTCTGTCCCACTCTGCGGACCTGGGAAGAGTATTTCAATAAAGCTCCACCTCTGACACCAACAGCAATAGTAGACAGACTGCTTGCCTGAGTAGCTGCGAGGACTGTGTTCCACTCTACTCACCTCCGCTCTGCGGACCTGCGAAGAGTATTACAATAAAACTCCACCTCTGACACCAACAGCAATAGTAGACAGATCGCTTGCCTGAGTAGCTGCAAGGACATTGTTCCACTCTGCCCCACTCCGTTCTGCTCCGTGGAGCTGGGAAGAGTATTTCAATAAAGCTCTGCCTCTGACACCAACAGCAGTAGTAGACAGACCGCTTGCCTGAGTAGCTGCAAGGACTGTGTTCCACTCTGTCCCACTCTGCGGACCTGGGAAGAGTATTTCAATAAAGCTCCACCTCTGACACCAACAGCAATAGTAGACAGACTGCTTGCCTGAGTAGCTGCGAGGACTGTGTTCCACTCTACCCACCTCCGCTCTGCGGACCTGGGAAGAGTATTTCAATAAAGCTCTGAGTCTGACACCAACAGCAATAGTAGACAGACCGCTTGTCTGAGTAGCTGCAAGGACTGTGTTCCATTCTGCCCCACTCCGCTCCGCGCCGCGAACCTGGGAAGGGTATTTCAGTAAAGCTCTGCCTCTGACAACAACAGCAATAGAACAGACCACTTGCCTGAGTAGCTGCAAGTACTGTGTTCCACTCTGCCCCACTCCGCTCTGCGGACCTGGGAAGAGTATTTCAATAAAGCTCTGCATGTGACACCAACATCAATAGTAGACAGACCGCTCGCCTGAGTAGCTCCAAGGACTGTGTTCTATTCTGCCTCACTCCACTCCACTCCACTCCGTGGACCTGAGAAGAGTATTTCAATAATACTCAGCCTCTGACACCAACAGCAATAGTAGACAGATTGCTTGCCTGAGCAGCTGCAAGGACATTGTTCCACTCTGCCCCACTCCGTTCTGCTCCATGGAGCTGGGAAGAGTATTTCAATAAAGCTCTGCCTCTGACACCAACAGCAGTAGTAGACAGACCGCTTGCCTGAGTAGCTGCAAGGACTGTGTTCCACTCTGTCCCACTCTGCGGACCTGGGAAGAGTATTTCAATAAAGCTCCACCTCTGACACCAACAGCAATAGTAGACAGACTGCTTGCCTGAGTAGCTGCGAGGACTGTGTTCCACTCTACCCACCTCCGCTCTGCGGACCTGGCAAGAGTATTTCAATAAAGCTCTGAGTCTGACACCAACAGCAATAGTAGACAGACCGCTTGTCTGAGTAGCTTAAAGGACTGTGTTCCATTCTGCCCCACTCTGTTCCGCGCCGCGAACCTGGGAAGGTTATTTCAATAAAGCTCTGCCTCTGACAACAACAGCAATAGAACAGACCACTTGCCTGAGTAGCTGCAAGTACTGTGTTCCACTCTGCCCCACTCCGCTCTGCGGACCTGGGAAGAATAGTTCAATAAAGCTCTGCATTTGACCCCAACATCAATAGTAGACAGACCGCTCGCCTGAGTAGCTCCAAGGACTGTGTTCTAATCTGCCTCACTCCACTCCACTCCACTCCACTCTGTGGACCTGAGAAGAATATTTCAATAATACTCAGCCTCTGACACCAACAGCAATAGTAGGCAGACCGCTTTCCTGAGTAGCTGCAAGGACTGTGTTCCACTCTGCCCCACTCTGCTCCACTCTGTGGACCTGGGAAGAGTATTTCAATAAAGCTCTGCCTCTGACACCAACAGCAATAGTAGACAGACTGCTTGCCTGAGTAGCTGCAAGGACTGTGTTCCACTCTGCCCCACTCAGCCCTGCGGACCTGGGAAGAGTATTTCAATAAAGCTCTACCTGTGACACCAACATCAATAGTAGACAGACCGCTTTCCATAGTAGCTGCAAGGACTGTGTTCTAATCTGCCCCACTCCACTCCACTCCGTGGACCTGAAAAGAGTATTTCAATAAAGCTTTGCCTCTAACACCAACAGCAGCAGTAGACAGACTGCTTTCCAGATTAGCTACAAGGACTGTGTTCCACTCTGCCCCACTCCACTCCACGGACCTGGGAAGAGTGTTTCAATAAAGCCCTGCCTCTGACACCAACATCAACAGTAGACAGGCCACTTCCCTGAGTAGCTGCAAGGACTGTGTTCCACTCTGCCCCACTCCGCTGTGCTCCGCGGACCTGGGAAGAGTATTTAAATAAAGCTCTGCCTCTGACAACAACAGCAATATTAGACAGACCGCTTGCCTGAGTAGCTGCAAGGACTGTGTTCCACTCTGCCCCACCCGGCAAAGAACATACAATAAATAGGGAATCATATTTGATGGGAAGCAGTGAGCTTTTTACAATTAGGTGTGTTTGAGGGACATTCTGACCAGGTTGTGCAGGGGAATACATGGAACAGTCACTGGAGACAATATATAAGTGGACATACATAGATTAAGGACATGTTTAAGTGCAGGTGGGTGGTACGGCCAGCTGTGTTCAGGATGTGACCATGAGTGCTGCTGTGCTTGAGTGGAGGCAGAGGGAATGAGGGACACAGGCAGGCTAGAAGCGAGAGAAAAAATGTTAGCTGCAGGCAGCTGAGAGGTAGGTTAAGAAGGGAACTAGGAGGTGAGGAGGTTGGGTTAGAAACCACATTGGCAGTTGAGGAGGCAAAGCAGAGATTATGAGAAGGCTTTTAGAGTTGGATAGAGGAGGATAGGTACAGTGGTGCCTGACCGTGGATGGATTTGAGAATCAGGAGAATACATTTAAATCTGGCCCTGTTTTGTATCGTCAACTATCCAGCCTGGTGATGGTACTAGAAAGTAGGTGTGAAGTGAGGACGTTTAAACAGAGTCCTGTTAGTGAAGTTAATGATCTTGTTGAGACAACAGAAAGCATTGTTAGGGAGACCAAAGACGATGCTGGCACAGTAGTCCAGTTTAGAGAAGACAATGGAGGTTAAGAGATGCTTGGCAGTGTTAAAAGGAAGGAGGTGTCTAATTTTCCTGCTATTTAGGAGGTTGAGGCAAGCAGCTTTTCCAGTTTTGGGGGTGAAAGTAGAGAAGGTGTGAGAAGGGTCATAGAAGACAGCGAGGTCTCTAGCCTAAGAAAAGTAGGGGAGAGTGTCAGGTGGGAACTGGATAGACAGAGGAAGAGATGAGAGAGAGCTTTTGGCAGGGAAAAAGAACACATCTGTTTTGGTAGAGTTTAACATCGGAGAGTGCAAAGCCATCCACAATTTTATGGATAGAGATCAAAGGAGAGTTCAGGAAAAGAGAACAAGATTTGGGTGTTGTACATGAAGAGCTGGTAAGAGAATCCAAAGGAGATTAGTGCCCCAAGAGTAGAGGTGTAGAGTGTAAAGAGGAGCTGACCCAAGGCACATCCTTGTGGAACACCAACAGTTAGCGGAGTGAGTTGAGAGGTGTTGCTGCTCCAGGAGACAGAGAATTGGTCAGGTGCAAGGTAGGATTCAATTCAGGCAAGGGCCCGATTGTGAATTCTAAGAAGAAAGAGGATATTAAGGAGAGCAGAGTGATCGAAGGTGTCAAAGGCAGCAGACATGTCAAGGAGAATTAGGATAGAGGATAGGTTGGAGTGATCAGCAGAGGCAATGAGGTTGGTCTTAAAAGTTGTGGTTGTCTAAGAAATTGGTAAGACGGTTGAACACAACCCTTTCCAGCACTTTGGAGTAGTGTGGAAAGAGAGACACAGGGCAAAAGTTAGTCAGTAGGTTCGGTTCAGCCCCTTGCTTTTTTAGGAGAGGGATGACCATGGCTGTTTTGAAAACAGAGTGAAAGCAAGCGGAGTCGAAGGGCAGATTGAACAGATCAGTGAGGTGAGAGGCCACTAAAGGGGCAATAGGCTTGACTAGCTGACGAACAAGAGTGTCTGATGGGGCACAAGAGGGGCTAGCCTTCATCAGTAGATAGCACTTTGTCAGTATTAGTGTGACTAAAGTGGGAGATAGAGGCAGAGGATGATGGTAGAGTAGGCTTTTCTTTTGAAAAGTAGTCTTTTCTTTTTTGAACTATTTGCCTTATATGTGTATTATTTACTTTTGTTGATGTTTTTTGGACTGTTACCTCCCACCTTATGGTAGCTTCAAAGCACTGGACATTTGACCTTAATGTGAAACACTACAATGAAATATCACATAATATAAACCTGACGTAACAGGACCTAACCAGCTATTATAACAAACGGGAAGAAGGATGCATTTTTAAGATGGGTCTCATCCATAATGAACACAGCACCTATTTCTTCCATATACAATGAGCAAAAACAACAATATTTAATAGATAAATTAAGGTTGACGCCCATTCCAATGTGGTTAGCCTTATGGCTTAACCCTTATGCCACGCTGACCCAAAGAATTTAGCAGGTTATATACTCTCAAAGGATCATATGCTCAAAATTCAATAAATTCATTATAATCATGATACCTTGAGGGAAATAAATGTGATTATGCTTTTAACAATCCAGGTTATATAAGAAAGAAAGACCAGGATACAGTTTCTACATTTTTTTTTAGAAAGGCGGTCCTGTCTCAGAGAAAAGACAGAGTTGATGAAACCACTTAACTGACACTTGTCTTTTTAACTTTCAATTATATTTAGATTGGATATGTACAACAAGAGACAGATTTATAATAACTCTTTTTAGATTTAACCCCCTCCCAACTAGCCATAATGTGGTGCATTGGAGGGGACATTTTAATTCTCTGTGTTTTACTCTTTTTGTGTAAATATTAAAGAATCAATTTTACATTTTTTTTTAATGTTTGCAGAAAATATAAAAATATGAGAACAAACACTTTATTGTTGGTATAATTCAGTTGATGCCAGGTATATAGACCTGCATTATTCTATCTTAAGTTATTTCAATATATAGTGGCATGCTTGTCTTTACAAAATATTTGACAGTGGCCATAAGACTCACGAAGCAAGTTCGCAAATTTTTACAGCATTCTCTGATTGTATTGTTTGTATTTATTTGCTATACCTGTTTATGTATCATCTACTTTGGAAAATGTATGGCTTGTTGCTGAAATACAGTTATAACAATGATGATGACATATAGGACTAAACAAAAACAAGCTTTTATAGGGTGATAGAGATCACCTTTTATCCAATTAAATTATCAGTTGAGCAGGTTGCAACGATAGACATATTAATACCTCAGAGCCGCATCAAAAAGCATTGATCAAATTGAAACGCTAAAAGGAATTTATGTAAGACTTATTGGGGCTAGCAGAATGGTCAAAATTCCGCCTAACAAATCTGTATGCACCTGTGGCCGCCTTACATGAAGTGCATCTGCTGTACAAAAGGCACATCATGCAAGTTGCCTGGCAATGGCCACACCTAGGTATTACAGAAGGGCTGTAAAATACCTTGTTTAATACAAAATGCTTGCACAAAAAGAGGCATCTTTACCTCACCCATTTCAAAATTAATCAATAGATTGCTGCAGAATTTCAGTGTTCAGTTGACACTTAAATACGCCCAATCTATTTCATCTTATGAACTACTTTTGGGTATGTAACTGTTATTTGGTTTACACAGCTGAGTGAATGTAAGAAATATATATTACTGAATCAATATATACTCAAAAACATGCATACATTGAATTATAAAAACACTATTATGCATTGCATGTCCTTTCCAATATATAGAGAAGAATATTTCATATAGTTTGTTTGAGGATAAAATGTTAATATATTTAGTATCATACTTCCAGTCTTTCTGTGCTTACACTGAAATAAATGGAGATAGATTAGCTCTGCATACCTTATGATAATTGTCAGATCTTTCTTGGTGATGACCTGGCTCTTGGAAGCTTTAGGAAGCTGTGCTCCACCTCCCCAAAAGAGCAAGCTCAACAGACTAAGGAACAATCTGTATGGCCTGATCCCCCAGGCAGCAGTAGTACTGGACACACCCTCTCTGGAACTGGCGATGGGGAGAACACATGAGCTACAGTAAGACAAAGGGAAGAGAATGTAATAAAGTAAACTAACCTAACCCACAACACTTTGTTTAGACAATATCACAGCCCCCCTCCTCTTGCCTTATACTTGAAACTCCTAAATATCATGGAACCCCTGTGAATGATACAGGTGCCTCCTCTACTCTGACCTAATAATTCAACCTAATTACCTATGAGATATGACCTGTAGTTGGGCACCTTGAAGCACAAGTCTGACGCAACGTGAAGAATGACCGTTGTGAGACGCTGAGCTCTGTTCAATGTGAGCCTTTATACCAATCTGGAAATGCGTGCAACTGTTAGAGGAATAGACCACATGCAACATAATGTCCCACGTCACTGGTGACAGGACGAGAGGAAAAACTGTGACTGTGGCGTTGGGAATCCCCTAGATGCCATGGTAAACCATAATGGGACAAGAAAGGACCCTTGCAACCACAGGTCTGTCACTGGCCTGGAGGCCCGCACCCCTGATGTTTGTTCCCTGAGGTGCGGAGTGTCCTCCCACCTCCATGTAGACACTTGTTGTGACTGCTGCAGCGGCGGTGTCTGCTGCAACACCCTAACAGCATGCCGCCCCTAAGCACCCCTGTATCGCGCAGGACCCGGGAACATCCGGACCATGTCTATCCAGAAACCGGCTATGGAAAGTACTGACCAAACAAGGGGCCATGACATTATGATGTGACACCCAAGAACGGTACTCTACCTCATACACCTTTCAATGCACCACATACTGCAACGTTCTCCCACGGTAGTGGGAATCCACAATATAATGGACCACAAACTCGTTCTGACCCCCAACCGCAGGAAGCAATGCAGAAGACAAATCCTTGGGGTATATCAGTGACTGTATTGCTTTCTTTAGGAGGGAGACATGAAAAACTGGATGGATCCTATAATGGTAGGGCAAATCCAATTCCATAGAGACCGAAAAAGGCCCAATGAATCAAGGTTTGAATTTCTTAGAACTCGCTGAGAGTTTAATATTAGCTGTAGACAACCACACTCAGTCAACTATCTGGTTGGGAGGAGCAGGTCTCCTTTTCTTGTCAGTGTAACTCTGGGCACGTTCCTGAGCCAAAAGCAGTTTTTTCTGGCCAATCCAGAGTCCTGTAGGGATACATTGTATTCGTATCTGGACAGAAGGAACCTTGTAGTCAATGGAGTTCAACATAGGACAGAAACAAAAATTATTATCTTCACAAAAAACGGAGAAGACAACCACTACATCCACTAGCCAAAAGAAATTGGCCCAACCCCAGCTCCATCATCGATTTTAAACAACCTCGGATTCTTGATGGACAACAAACTCACACTAGAGCCACAAATAAATGCTCTAATAAAGAAATGCTTCTTTCTCCTGCAAGCAGTAAAAAGGATCCTACCATTCCTGCCATTCAATAACAAAACACCCACCGTCATCGCTCTCGACATGTCCAGAGTAGACTACACCAATAGCCTATATCTGGGCATGCCAGAACAACTCCTGAAAAAACTCCAATGCAGAGAAAATGCGGCAGCTACACTGCTCCTCAAATTACCTTCAAGTGGACACATCACACCAGCACTGAAAACGCTACACTGGCTACCAATAAAACAGTGAATCAAGTTCAAATCCATGTTAATAACGCATAGAGCAATTCACAGCCAAGGCGCAGAGTTCCTAAGAGAAAAATTAAACATACACCGACCAACAAGGCCACTTAAATCCAGCGGCGACATCCACTTGGAACCCAAAACTAAAAACAAAAGAAAATTCGGAAGATCCTTCTTTTCCCTCCTCACCCCAAAAACCTGGAACGATCTACCAAAGAACATACGTAGCACAAGAGATCAGCTCCTATTCAGAAAACTCCTCAAATCCTGGCTCTTTACCCCATAACTAGGAAGAATGCCGAGGGGGCACTTATACAGCTAAACAAAGATGAGAGAGAACACCGATCCCCCCGTCTCCCTAAGCTACCTCCCATCCACTCAAGTAAGGGAAGACCAATGTACGGCATATCCTAGCAATTGAGAGACAGAAAGCTAGAATCATACCACCGAACGAGCAGCAAGGGTTCAGGATGGAAATGGAAGGATGATATGTCAGCAATATTTTGACCTACAAAGTAAACACAGGCAGTAGTGGATCACCGACAAAAAATAGATAGGAAGGGAACCAGAGTTTGTAAATAATCTACTAACCCAAAAGCTCAAACTTCTGCATTATTATCTCAAACAAACATACAAACAACCACCCTCTCGCACAGCAAACCGCACAGACTTCACCATATCGCAACAACAATCAACATATAAGCCACTCCAACAGGACACAAGGTCTCACATCGATCTGATATTCGCACCCAAGCTCAGCGCACGGTGAAAAACTGAACGGAAGCTGCCAACAGGACATCACCCTTTTCACTTTCCGTCTCCCTCTCCACCCGACTAACCCCCCCGCCACCTTCTAGTTTTCAGGTCCACCTGAGTGCCTGGGGACCAATTCCATTGGTGACGGTGCACGGTACAAATACCTTTAACATTAACATAGGAAGCGAAAGGGAATGATACCGAAACGGGGCATGGAAGGGGATATCCTGGAGAGAAACATGATAGGAATCATTGTATGCAAGCTTAGCCAAAGGAAGAAGATCAGTCCACCCTGCTTTGTTTTTCATGACACAGCACTGTAAATATTTGCCTAGGGTCTGATTGGCTTGTTCACTTTGACAAGCCTTTTGCACACATCCTTCCAAAACATTGAATTAAACTGAGATTCTCACTCCGTAATCAGGACTCTGGGAAGCCCATGCAACCAGAAGACATAAAGAAAGAATAGAGAAGCAAAAATAGACACCAAAACCACTTTCTTTATGGCTACAAATTGGGTCATTTTAGTAAAAGAGTCCACTATTGTTAATATGGCTGTATGACCCGTGTCAGGTCTATGATAACACCCAGTGAATATGTGTGCCAAGGACCCAGGGGGACAGGAAGGGGTTGTAACAGACCCTGGGGTCACATTCGGAGTATCTTGGCACAAGCACAGATGCCACCCCCCATAAGATAGTCTCTGGTATCTTGATGAATGGTACGCCACCAGACAAAGCTCTGTAGCTTGTCCAGGGTTTTCCTGAGTACAAAATGCCTAGAACCAGGTAGATCAAGGCACCAAGATACTTTGGCTGGTGAGTGTAGGCAACCAAAGACGGTCATGATGACACAAGACGCATTGTCGCCCTGTGTTTTCTATCACTACGAAGGAAGGTGTCCATATCCTGAAGGGTGCATTTGTCCTTCAGAGCTTCTTCGTAAGAAGAGAGCATGAGGGAATTGGTGGCAATTATTTTATCCGGAGGTAGGAAAGGAACACTTTCTGGCTCTTCCTGTTCATCCCTATAAGCTTGTGAGAGTGGATCCACCTTGGTATTCAGGCAACATGGCTTGAAGGTGACTATAAAATCAAATCTGGCAAAGAAGTGTATCCAGCGATTCTGATGCTGATTCATAGACCTTGTGATCTTAAGGAAACCCACATTCTGATGATCTGTGAAGACTGTAATAGTGTGATGGGCTCCCTATAACAGATGCTTCCAGTTAAGGAGGCATCCTACTGTCTAGTCTGTCCCTATCTTGATCCCATCTATCAGAGCTTCACTATAGCAGGAAGCAACATCACAGTTGCCAAGAGCGTTAAAACGCTTGGCGTCATCCTCAACGCTGAGCTTAAAATGAAATACCAGGTAGCACACATTTGAGCCTTGTGTGGCTACATTAATGAGCCACTTAATCAGATTTGCCCTTTTGTCTCCTTCAGTAATAGATCCATGCTGGCTTCCGTCTTAGTAAACTCACACTTGGATCACTGCAACAGCTTGTTGATTGGCACCTCCTAAACTAATATTACTGTTCTGCAAGTGGTCCAGAACGGCGCTGTCCATACAATTCATGGCTTGACTCGTCATGACCACATTGCTAAGACCATGAGGGACCTTTATTGGCTCCCTTTAAAATATTGCATTACACATACGCTTCTTACATTGACCCACAAATCTTGGAATCATGAGGCACCTATATATCTCTGTGACAGTTTAGCTTAAAAGCACACCAGCCAACCCGTAACCTTCGTTCCCTGGACCAGTTTAGCTATCCCAGCCTATGTTTAAGCTGGTTAGATTTGGTGGTACCAGTTTTGATGTCCAGTCACCCGTAGACTGGAATGCCCTCCCTCTTGGAATGAGGATGACTACAACTCTTAAAGAGTTGATCAAAATGATCAAGACGCATCTGTTTAACCTTGCACCAGATTAACTACTCCCTCTGTTTTGCTGATCGATTTTTCCTCTGTTTTGCTTTGTCTGTTTAGTTTGTTTGTGTTATGTGTTCATCCTGAGGCCTATGGGTGTGAGGTGCATTATAAGAATTAAAATAAATACATACATAAATAAATAAAATATCCTGGGAAGGGCCTAAAGACTGCAGCTTTCTCTTGCTAACTCCCTCAGGAATATCCTACTTGCCCTAAGCAGGGTATTATGATTGTGCTTGTATTCATTCCCCCAGAAGACTGTGTTTCAACCTTTTGCCACATTCTCCTCTCTCTATGCCTATCTCCACTCTCTTTCACCCTCCTCTATGCCCCCATCTCTTTCCCTCTATCTCCCCATCTCTCATATCTACACTCCATATCCTGGTCTTATTGCTCTCCCTCTAGCTCTCTCTCTATCTTGCTCTCTCTGTCTCTCTCTCTTCCCTTATCTCCACTCTTCATCTCCCTCCTAATCTTATCCGTTTCCCTCTAGAACTAAGTCTGTCCCACACAACTCCTTTGTAAACTCTCCTTTGCCATCTTGCCTCTCACTTGCCTCCCTCTGTCATCCTCTGCCTTTCTGTAGATCCACTTCTCTCTCTGTCACTCTACAGTATTCTCCCCACCTAGTAGTACCTTCTCTCCCGTCCTAGCTCCACACACCCTTACTGACCCTGATCTAACTTGTCTTTCCCTCTTAACTCTTTTGATTTTACTTCTCTCTCTCACACTCGGCACAAACATACAAACAGCAAAATTGGTACTACCATTTCAGGCCCTACACCTTACCTATACTGTACACTCATGACAGAAAGTATTCTCCAAGTCCTCTTCCATCAGATGCACACTCCTCTCTGGTATCTTGATCCTCCTTCACCTCATCCAAACTCCCCGAAACACTTCTCACTGATAACTGACTTAGCTGGATGTTTATAGCCCTGCCCTTACTGTCTAGAAGGTTCTCTTTGTCCCACTGCATACTCAAGACAGCTGCTTCCCTTGGCAAATCTCTTTCTATCTAGACCAAACTCCTCTCATCTCCTCCCCTTCTAAGCTGGAACTTCCACTGGATGTCGCAATCTGGTCATTGTCAAGGCCCCCTTTTCAGTCTCAATTTTTTACTGGCCTGCCATATGGTCAATGTGGGTATTTGTTCTCTGTTCCCCTGCTGGATCAAATAAGTCATGTCCAAGTAGATTTTGGGGGGTGCTCCTTGTCTTCCCTAGTCCTGGGTAACTCTCTGCTTATTCCTGCTCTGTCATTGCTGCTCCATTGTTCCCCTGGGGCCAGTCTGAGATTTGTGGGGTAGGTGTTGAGTCTCCCCTTCAGCTTCTGAATAGGAAAGGATAGTCCATTTCAATTAGGGTATCCAGTTTTTTACTTCTGTTCCAGGGTGTGTCTTATCCATTGGGCTAAGATGCATTGCAGTATTTGTAGTTTATTTTGCATTGTGCTGTTTCCCAGGATTCACAATCTAGGCCACGATTCTTAAGACTCTGCTGCATGCTGATAGCTTCAGTCTCTGGGTCTTTCATTTGATACTCTCTGAAAGCCATAATTCTGGGGAACTGGGGTATCCCCATGAAATTTAAATAAAGAGACTTGACCTCAAACAAAATCCATAGGCATCCAGTCAGAGGAAGAGGTACCATTGTACATGCATGGCTCCACACTTACACAGGAGCCAAGGACAGGGCTCCCTCTCAATATTTGTCACACCACCACTAGATCAGGTCTGGCTCTGATATTACCCTGGTATGTTAGCTACCCCAGATTGAGAGAGGTCCTTACCACCACCCCCTGTTTGACATACATCCACCCTTTCTTTTTGGTCCCCCTCTTACATATCAAAATCTTCCTTTTGGCTATCCAGATGTTTTCATAGTCCCAGGACAGGTTTGCTAATCCATGTCCCCTCTGGAGAATATTCTGTAGTTCTTCTGGTCAGCTTCTCTTGTCCCTCTAGGTCAAGAGACTCTTCTTATGCTGTAGTTCCTGCTTGTCTCTTTGCCTCATGCCATGGTGTTGGCCTTCTAGCTGGTGTCAGGCCTTGTCCTTGGTTGAGGAATTGGTTTTCTTCAGGCTCACTGATCACCAATTATTTTATGATATAGACCTCTTCTCATTCTGGGATCAGACTAAATGCTTCATGTAAAGCTTAGGTTTTAGCTTGGTTTTTAGTAATGACTCCTGCCATTCTTCCAGACAGCACTCCAGTCTCCACTGGGGCTGGCTCGTCAGCCTTCTCTCTGATCTGGGTTTTATGGGGGTGGCCACTGTTTTGTGGGAGGCTGGGTCCCTTGTGTGCTGTATAATCCAAACTTTGCTTTCTTATCTAAGAAGGCCACAGTTAACTGTTCATGTTAAAATGTGTTTCATGTGAAAAAATTAATTTATTTAACTTTGCCAAAGAGAAAGGTGTTTTATTTGCCTGCTATCCAGCACTTTCCACACATACTCAAGAGCTGCAGTTTGTTTATATAATTATGCTGGTCCTATAGTATGTTGAGAAGGATGTATAGTGAGAATATCAGGGGAGGGGGGCAGCCGGGTACACAAGGGTTCCACGTAAGTGTAGAGTAAAGCTTATTAGAATGGATAATGGGCAAAGCTTTCTACTACTTTCTGAAAGTTACAAGAACCGTAGTGTGGCATTGGTATATGATAATTTAGTCTGTTTAAAGGGCCATATTTACAGCTATGAGAGTGCTAACACCTGACAAGCTCTCTAGAGTTGTCCGTTCCATGAAAGTTTCCTCTAAACAGGTGTCCCCCTGCTCCTCCAGAACCATCAAGGACAACATTGCCTCTCTGCCCCAGCTTTGGCTGACCTCTGCAACCTTTGTTTTGCCACTGGCTCCTACCCTCAACCCCTTAAGCACTCTCTTGTGCACTGCCTTCTGCTGACCCTTCTTGCCCAGATACCTACCGCCCTATCACTTTCAACCCTTTCTTGGGCAAACTCATGGAGAAGCTGTTCATCCGCCAACTGACCCACCACACTGAAATGGCTGGCTGCCTCCATGACCCACCAGTACTGTTGCAAGGCATCCAGAAGCACGGAAGCTGCTCTCCTGAACACCTGCGAAGACCTGCTCTCCAACCTGGACTCTTATACTTCCACCATCCCGATCTTTCTTCTGCCTTTGACACAGTCAGCCACTCCATCCTCATAAACCGTCTCCATGATACCCTTGACATCACGAAGAGGGCACTGGCGTGGCTTACCTCCTTCATTTCAAACAGACCCTCCCAAGTACAATTGGGTCCTGTTCTTTCCTCCATCTCACTCTCTACCTGGGGCATGCCTCAGGGATCTATCCTATCGCCATGGCTTTTCAACATCTATCTGACCCCTTTGGCCAAACTTATATCCACCTTCTCCCCTCATTTCAAGTGTTATGCAGATGACACACATCTCTCCTTTAAGATGCCAACCTCTTCCTCCTCTCCTTCCTCTCTCATACCTGAATGCTTGATTGCTATACAGGCATGGCGCTCTGCCAACAATCTCTGCCTTATTGCCCTTAAGACAGAAATCCTTCTCATTGGGATGCCTGCTCCTTATTCCCCCCCACTCACTGGCCACCCTCCTTGGGCCCCCTCCCTTCACCTACCTGCGCGGCAAAAAACCTTGGGGTTATCTTTGATTGCTCTCTCTCCTTCTCTCCACACATCGCAGACCTTGCCAGGAAGTCCAACTTTCTGATGCACCTCCTCAGAGGCATTCTCCGTTTTCTCACCTTCCCCCAGAAGCTCAATGTCTCCAGAGCCCTGGTTTTCTCTAGACTGGACCACTGGAACAGCCTCTTATTCAATCTCCCTCCTTCCTCCCTTCGCCCCGTTCAACTAATCCAGAATAGAGCTGCAAGACTTGACCACATCTCTCCAGCCCTAAAGTCTCTTCAAAGGCTCCCGGTGACTGCAAGGATCAAATTTAGGACCCTTTGCATCATCCACAAGGCTGTCTGGGGCCTTGGGCATCTCAACATCCAGCTTTCCCTCTAAATACCTCCCTGCCAGAATTCTTTGGTTCTCTGGCTCAAACTCTCTGCTAGTCAAACGTTTCCCCAAGCAGAGAGTGGGAAGTAGATCCCTTTACCCAGCAGGTTGCTCCCTCTGGAACAGCCTCCCTGACCCCATCAAACTTGAGGCGGATTTTCTTAAGTTCAGGATACTTCTTAAGACTTTTGTTTTCTCCTCTTTCTTCCCTCTCGCCCTCCCCTGCTAATGCCCCTCTGCTGCTGTGACTAGGGCCTGGTCCCTTCAAAATCATACAGGGGCCAGACCACCACCCAGTCTTCCCAGCATCCCCCGCCAGCACTTGCCCTCAAGCAACTTTTCTCTGGACTAGCCCAACGTGGTCCCCCCTGTCCATCACACTTACCCTCCCTTCCCCCTTTTTCCCCTGGCACTGGCTAACTTTCTCCCCCCGCCAGCACTTGCTCACCCCCCCTTCTTTCTTTTGGGCCACCCTGCACTTCTCCCTCTCTCCCTCCCCTGCACTTGCCACCTATGCCTTGCACTTGCCCAGATGGTTGTTACAAGGCCAATATAACCATTAGTGCTGTTTTTGTACTTCTCCTTCCTATGTCCCCCTACCCCACAATTTGTCTTGTAGTATCTGGAAACACTTGTGTATGGGTGCCATACAAATGTCCAATAAATAAAATAAAAAATATATACATGGTTAACTGCATCCCCATGGGTTCTCCAGGAAACTAGGGCATGATGACACACACCCATTCACACTTTGGTCTATTTCAGAAGCTGGTTGCAGAGACCCTGTCAAAGACAATGTCCTGGTCTAAAGAGGAAGTAAGATCTGAGCATGGAGACAGAGTGGGTGCAGAGAGCCTGACATGTCTGTGAGAAGAGTGGGGGGAATAGAAAAGGGAATTGTGCAACTGAAGGTAAAGGCCATGTTAAGCCTATGACAATGGGCGTCCACATTAAGGAGTGCTTAGGCTCCTTCTCTGTCAGCACAGGGATGGGTTTCGAAGTCATACTATTGACGGCATCTAGATTGCCTTGGCCAGTGCTACAGAGACTCTTGAGTAATAGACAGAGACAGACAGCTCTGGATGGACTTGTGTGCCCAAGATTGTCTAGGGACTGAACAATGGACAGCTGATGGTGCATTATGCAAAATGGAAACCCTGATCTATCAACTTCCAAGGCCTGTCTATTTAGCTCTCCACCAGAAAAGTGAATGTGTCTGGAGTTAAGTGTCTTTTCTTGAGGCCTATACTCTTTAGATCTGCCTTAGAGAGCCAAATTCAGCAGGGCCATAATCCCTTCCTCATGACTTGTGAGTCTAGATTGTACATGGATCCGTGTGTGGCCGTATCTGCCCCAAATACAACTAGTTGGTATGATCCCCACACATGTAGGATATACCTATAACTTGGAATAATATTTTCATGTGTGTTAATGTAAGAAATAAACATATCTTCCACACAGACCACATTGTAATATTGGTATCCAGTTAATATGTCTAAAAAACATTTTCAAATGACAAAAATGTCGAAAACATTTTACCGACATTTTTTTTTGTCGAATATATTGTTTTTTAATTTACATGTTTTTTTTTTGTTTCGTGAGTAAAAAAAGGGGAAAAAACGGGGGAGGAGTTCGGGGGGGAACCCCCCATTGCAAACAAAAAATAACAAACAAAAGACATTCGAAATTTTATTTTTTTCGGAAACATTTTTTTGACATTTTGGCATTCGGAATTATGTAATTCGAAATATTCACTATAAACCTGTAATATTCAATCCAATATCAAGCAAAGAGATGGTTCCCATAGATCTCTTTGAACTTCAGTATGAAATTCATGAAATTATGGACAACGACTATTTGAAATAAATAACAGATGGTAGAATATACATTTGTGTGTTCCTTTATTTAAGTGGAGTTCATGTGTGTAAAAGTATTTTCATACACATCTAAATAGATAACATGCACTTAGTCTCCTATACTTGTGTTCCCCATGTGCCGTACATGATTGGCGGAGGGCCTGTAGCGCATTATATCATTCTAGGTGTGTAAACAAAGGCAGAAGGGCAAAGCAAAGAATTTAGGAGGGCAAATCTTTAATCTGTCTCCTGTATATCCTAACAGACAAGCTCATAAACAAAAACACTGTTATGATGTAGTGGTAGGGCTAGATTTTGACCCACTGCTGGACAGAAAGCGGACGCCACTTTGATAATATGTGTTCGCATGTAATTGTTGCTATTTGCGAGGGGAGCAGGGACGACAATTGGGTGGGGAAGCCATTGCAGTAAAGGGTTGGTTGCAAGACCAAACCGGTTCACAGAGAATGATGAGGCTGAGTTTAAGAGACAATGAAGGAGAATAAAAGCACCAGCTCAAGGATGGCCCTGTCCTATCATCACGCGCACAAATAGCCACATACCGCAAAGCACATCCATTACAAATGAAGCCTACCTGCATGCTAGTCTAAGTGCATCTGAATGGTATGTGACGACAGCTGGGGAAAGGTAACCAAGTGCATATTTAAGTGCAGCCTTGACGGTCCAACAGACACCTATTATGTGGGCCTCACATCCCCGTAATAATAACTCCTCAGGCCTTGCTTCTATGCCAGACCTTACAAAAACACAGGTACTCTAATCAGGGGCCTGAGCCAGATTGCGAAGCCAGGGCACCATTTACATATAGGCCCACCATCAACGAAATAAAAGATGGCCATTCGCCAGCGTGCACTCAGCCTATTAGCATAGCAAGCATGACACAAGATAACACAGCACACAGTAGAACACAACCTCCTGCGAAAGCATAACACCAGTGCCTGCTTTCTTCTTTCAAACACCTGCCCATTGAATGTTTTAAGGGTGTCCACTCATGATCCTCATTTCCTATTTAGACTGCCGCGTCCCACCCTCTCCCACTAATTCAGCATATTGGCTTCCTGACTTCTTTTTCCAGCTCATAATACAGGATGCTTGAAACATCCAGTGCCTGATGCAGATAGAAAAGGTCCTTTAAGATCGAAAGGCACAATTCGAAGTAGTGAAACCCATCTATGAGAAGAACTTGGATAATCCTCAAACGCCTGCTCCAGCTTACTGACTGAAAAAAGAAGAGTTTTAAAACACAAAACATGAGCATCTCAGCAGCAAATAAACTTCAATCTTACATTTGATAGTCATTTATATTTATTATAATTTTGTATTTATTTATTTTAATTTTCATACAGGCCTCAGGGCGCACAAAGAACAGGAACATAACACACAAACATGCAGAGGTCAAGAAAGGAGATAAACTGAGCAGAGAGAAACTTGTTAATCAGGACTCAAGTTGAAGAGATGAGTCTTGATAACTTTTTTGAAGGGTAGATCATTCTTTATTTGGCGAATAGCTGCAGGAAGAGAGTTCCAGAGAACAGGGGCCTGAAAAACATACGTAAAACATATTGATTTCTATTGCCAGGTTATTTAGAATTGCTCAGGGTTTGAAGTTATACCATATATTTCAATATGTGCATGAAGATAAAAACTCTGCAGTAATCCCGCCTGACCTGTCCTAGCTGAAAGCTCTCAGTGTCGGAAATGTGGACATTCTTGGTTGTACTGTGTGGTTACCGAGATGTATAAGACTCTGAGAAGAGGTTATGAAAATGAAGGCCAAGCTATAGATGTTAAATGACTTGTTGAATACTGCCACACACTCTAACCTCATCAACCACTGTACAAAGCCTTATTCCTGGGGGAGCGGGCTTCCAAAGTGTATTTCTGTCAGGGAGTGGAAGGCAAAATGTCAGGGCATGGATATGGATAACCCACTGTCTCTTGGTCTTATTAGAGGACAGAAGCTGTTGGTAGAACGCCCATGTGCTAAATGATGCTACACTTGTGCATGACCTAGGTAAGAAGCATTATAAAATAGCTTGTTTTGTTTTATGTCAGCAGGGGTATTGATTCAGTAGCATGGATAAAGGTTATAAGAATTATATTTATAATGTATTTTGTATTGTTTGTATGGAATGGTCTGTGCATTTCCGAAATACACATAATGATGATGATATAAGAAGTTCTCTGCATTGCCAATCAGCTTCAGGATACATTTACTACTGAAGAACTGTACGGCAATGTCAGTTCTGGGGGCATTACAGTGTTACAGACAAAGGAGCTCTCTCTAATGCATGAAGAGAGTGGAGCCTGGGAAACACTCTGGAGGGCTCAGGGTACAGCGGAGCGCCGATTACAAGCTTCCCATCGCGGGACCTGGACCTGGTAAAACCAGGCGTGCTTTCAGGGTCCCGCGAGGGGAAGAGGGAGGCAATAACGGGCAAGTTGTACTCTGCCCGGTATTACCTCGCTCCCCATTCCAATTGAGCCCTATGGGGGCTCAAATGGTAATGGGGATTGGTTCCTGCATGGAGGACTTACCGGGTCCTCCTATCTCGGAGTAACCTGGTAAGTCCCCATTGCAGGAACCCGGTAATGGAGCCCGGAACGGAGGCAGCCATGGAGATAATAGCTCCATGGCTACCTCCATTCTCGTGATGAGGCCCATAGTGAATTGTTGTAGTATAACTGAAAAAAAGCCATAGCCCTATCTAACAATATTGAAACAAATACCTTGTTAACTTCAAATGCGTCTAAATCTGAAACATTGAGAAAGATGTGTGCTGAGAGAGGTGTCTCTGCTCAAGGCACAGAAATGGAAATGATCCAAAGGATCATGGACTGGCAAGAAGCTTAGCTTAGTGCCAAAGCTTCTGATGACAGTGCAGAAGAAGGTGGGGCTGCTCCCACTGGCAGAACTAGTACTGTCACTGCACTGGTCTCCAGGGACCATGAGCATTTGGAAGATGTAATGTCTAAAGTTTCCTCTGCCAGTGCTGAAGGTGTGGCCATGCTTGAATTCAAGAAGCAAGAGCTGCTGTTTAGGCAGAAGGAGCTTGAAATTTAACATGGCCAAACTGAAGACAGAGCAGGCAGAAAAACAGAAAGACACGGATCACCAGTTGGAACTGGCCAAGCTTCAAGTTGCGAATGGATCCAAGGGTCCTGGACATGGGTCTGGGTCCTCCTCTCATCCAAGCTCAGTGTGTATGGGGAAAAGAATGACATTTTGGACTGGTTGAATACATTTGAGTATGCATGTGAAGTTCAACAAGTTGATAATGCTGATAAAATTGCCTGGTTACTTAACAGACTGCCCCATTCTGGCTGCAGTGCCATTATGGAAATGTCAAAAGCTGAGAGAGCGGATTTTGCAATGTTGAAGCAAACTCTCATGTTAAAATTTGGAAAGACTCCTGCCCAATTCTTAAAAAGATTCACAGAGTACAAAAAGAAAGAAGGTGGTACTTGGGTATTTTATGCAACTGAATCCTTAAAGAACGTGACTGGCTGGGTTGAAGGTTATAAGGTCTCTACCTTTGAAGGTATGATATGTCTTGTCATGCTGGAACATATTTTTGCATCTTCTTCCCCTGAACTTAAGCAGCATTTGGCAGATTCAAAGGAGATAGATCATAAGAAGCTTGCCATAGCAGCAGATTTGTGGGTGTCACATGGAGTATCCCATAAGGACAAGACTTATCCTGGTAAGCAGGAGGAAGGGAAAAAGTCCAAAGATAAGGAGGGTGGGGAATCTGATAAATCTTCCTCCCATAAGGGCCACAAAAAGAAAAATAAGGGTAAGACACAAGAGAACTCACAGGGTAGTGGAGGTCATCCTCCAAAACAGAACTCTGGTTATAGTAAGCCCCCCTATGGAAACAGACCAAGTAGATCTTGTTTTGCTTGTGGAGCAACTTACCATGTGAAGGGGGATCCCAGATGTAAGGTCAAAACCTTGGGAGTCCACTTTGCTAATCTGGCCTTCTCCTCCTATGAGGAAGAAGAGATTACAGGAGCATCCTTCTCCTCAGACTCCTTCCCCAGTGGGATAGAAGTTGAAGTAGTTTTACTTTCCCTGGGTTCCTGGGAGCCTAAAGTCTCAGAGGCTTATGCTAGGATTCCAGATAATGCCAAGCACTACTTTTAAGACAATGTTTTGATCAATGGAGTAGATACTCCAGCTCTTAGGGATAGTGGGTGTAGTCTAACTGTAGTGGATTCTACCTTGGTAGACCCAGAGGAAGTTGCCAGAGCTCCTCTGTTGCCCAATAAGTTGGCTGATGGCCCACCTCTAATGTTCCCAGTAATACCTGTACATCTTTTATAAATGGTACAGCAGGCAGGATTCCAGTGAGCATCCAGAGGAGTGTCCCAGGAAAGGTCTTGCTGGGAAATGATCTCAGAGCCCTAGAGCTTGTGGGAGATACAGCTGACAGACCCTGCACAAGGTCTTAAACAAGGGCAGCACTGGCCAAGACCAATGTCCTGCCCCAGCCAAAGGGGAAACCCTAGGCTAAAGGAGTAAGAAAATCAAAAAGAGGGAAAGAAAATATTCCCCCTAACTCACCTACCACTGCGGTGGAGGTAGTTGGTCAATCATTAGAACCTGACGAGGAGGTGGTGATACCTGAAGTATTTGACCCCATTGACCATCCTGAACTAAAAGATTTGTTAGTGGACGGTGGTCCTGACAGGGAAGAATTTAGTAAGGGCCAACGTGAGTGCCCATCTCTGGAAGGCCTAAGGAGACAGGCCTGCTCCCAGCTTGAGGGTTAACCTCCTGGGAAGCACAGGATTTATTGGGAGGGTGGGCTCCTGTATAGTGAGCCTACAGAGTCTACAGAAGGAGACCATAGGGGGTTGGTGGTTCCCCTTGCTGTAAGACCCTTCCTCCTGCAGCTCACACATTAAGTGCCCCTTGCTGGTCACCTTGGAATCAAGAGAACCAAGCAAAGGTTATCCATGCACTTCTACTGGCCCAAGATGGGGGTGCAATTAGAAAGTCAATGCAGGAGTTGTGCCTCCTGCCAGTTGTCTGGTAAGAGTGGCTCAACAATCCAAGCTCCATTGGTACCACTCCCAGTTGTGGGGGTACCATTTGAGAGGGTAGGTATTGACATTGTTGGTCCCCTTGACCCCCAAACATCCTCAGGTAATAGGTCTATCTTGGTGCTGGTCGACCATGCCACCAGGTATCCTGAAGCCATCCCATTAAAAACTGTGACTGCCAAGTCAGTTGCAAAAGCTTTGCTTGGCATATTTACTAGGGTTGGCTTCCCTAAAGAAGTGTGTCTGACAGAGGCAGCAACTTTATATCAAAGTATATGCAGGCCATGTGGAAGGAATGTTGTGTCACCTATAAGTTTTCATCCACATATTCACCCACAGACCAATGATCTGGTGGAAAGGTTTAACAGGACCTTGAAAAGCATGATTGGGGCTCTGGAAGAACCTCAAAGAAGAAAATGGGATCTTCTGTTACCATGCTTACTGTTTGCCCACTGAGAAGTACCACAAGAGGGTGTTGGCTTCAGCCACTTTGAACGTCTGTTTGGTCACCCTGTAAGGGGACCCTTAGCCATAGTCAAGGAGGGATGGGAAGAATTGAAATCGCTGCACTGCTGCTGGCTTCAGATGTTGAGGAGGAGGAGTCGGAAACTCTCCCTGCCTGACCTGTTCCAAAGCAGTCCTTCAGACAGCTCCATCTAAGGTGTCCGCGTGGCCCCACACCTGACTTCTGATCAACAGGCTGAGGTTAAAAGTTTGCTGATGCAATTTTCCCCCTTGTTTTCACAGTCTCCTAGTTTGACACCTCGGTGCAAACATAACATAGACACAGGAGACAGTGTACCTACCAGAAGTAGGGGATACAGAATGTCAGACAAAGTAAGGTCTTACATTAAGACAGAGGTCAACAAAATTTTGGATCTTGGTGTGATTGAACCCTCCCGTAGTCCTTGGTCCAGCCCAGTGGTTTTGGTTCCAAAGGCAGGTACTTCTGAATTGAGGTTCTGTGTGGATTACAGGGCTCTGAATGCTGTCACCAAGACAGATACACACCCCTTGCCTAGAACAGATGAGCTGGTGGATACTTTGGGTGCCTCCAAGTAACTCAGCAAGTTTTGACCTCACTGCAGGCTATTGGCAAATAGCCCTTGCAGAACATGCCAACGAGAAGACAGCTTTCTCAACTCCAGAGGGTCTTTACCAGGTCAGGGTAATGTCTTTCAGGTTGAAGAATGTACCTGCCACTTTCCAGATGCTTGTGAATCATGTGTTGAATAGGTTTGATGAATTCTGTCTTGCATATCTGGATGATATAGCAGTTGTCAGTGCCACCTGCGAAAGACCATTTGAAACACCTGGGGATTGTGTTACAGGCTCTTCAGAAGGCCCACTTGACCATATAGGCCAGTAAGTGCCAGATCGGACAAAGATCAGTGGTCTACCTTGGACATGAAGTAGGTGGAGGGGGGATACAGCCTCTACCCAGTAAAGTACAAGCAGTACAAAACTGGCCTACCACCACTAGACAGACCCAAGTGAGAGCCTTTTTAGGACTCACTGGGTACCACAGAAATTTCATGGCAGACTATGGTATCATAGCTTCCCCTCTGACTGCTCTCACCACTCCAAAGAAACAAAAGAAGTTAAGTTGGTCTGAAGAGTGTGAGAAGGCCTTCAATGGCTTAAAAGACTCCTTGTGCCAGGCCCCTGTTCTCAGGGCCCCTGACTACCAAAGACCTTTTATTGTGCAGGCAGATGCCTCTGACACTGGGATAGGAGCTGTACTATCACAGATAGAGGAGAACGGTAAGGAACACCCTATTGGCTTCATTAGTCGCCAGCTGAAGGACAGAGAGCTCAGATGGTCCACAGTAGAGAAGGAATGTTTCTCTGTTGTGTGGGCCCTAAGGAAGCTGAGGCCCTATCTCTATGGGACCCACTTCACTGTGCAAACTGACCATAAGCCCTTAAAGTGGCTAATTAACATGAAGGGAGAGAATACAAAGTTGCTTGGTGGTCCATAAGTCTGCAAGGCTTCGACTTCACTATTGAGCATAGGCCAGGTGTCCAACATAGCAATGCTGATGGGTTGTCCAGAATGTTTAACCAACCTGAACAAAAAACTCATCCAGGGGTGGATTAGTTTCCCCTGTCCTTAGTCTGGGAGGGGCGAGTGTTAGGAAAGATTTCATAATTGTATGCAATTTTCCCTCCATGTGTCAACCCCCAAACGTTGTTGCTGCTGTTTTGACACCATTGACTGACTTTGCCAGAGAAGCACAGCCTTCAGCTGCACTCCTCTGGGCTTTTCGCTCAGTTCTTATGGGGAAACTGACATGCCCTTAAGACAGTCAGTACTGGGAGACTTTGTTTCCCTTAGTCCTTTCCTCATGTTGCAGCTTTTGTGCAACATGTAACAAGTGTGCAATGTATTTTACCATACAGGACACTTGGGTCTCTAGTCATTTTCCAAAGGCCTTAGAAACTCTCACTGGACTTTTTATGAACTGTGCAGATGTGTCATTGACAGGACTGGTGGCAGCTATCTTTTCGCATTATTTTTAACCCGTTCCTGCCATGTTAACTGCGTTAACCGCATTTGGCACGAATAGGTGGCCTGGCTCCAAAATGACCATGCCACGAGGTTCTTTGTCCTGTCCTTTAGCCATCTTGCCCCTTCACCTTCCCCTGGTCGAGTCGCACTGGGTCAGTCCTTATTTGGTCATGCACTTTCCTGTGAATCCCAATGCTTTCGCGGGCTTCTGCATGCCTTGTGTGTGTGCCTCCAGGATGTGGGCTGGGATGTCTGATCCCAATACCTATCCTGGGTGCCAGAGAGTCTGGAATGCCCTGAATGCCTGGGACCATTGGGTCCTCTTCATTTTGGCGCAAAGGGAACTTTGGATAAGAGGAGGCTGAAAACACCCCTACCATGTCGATCTCCTGATTTCACACCGAACAAAGGATAGGAGCCAAGTATCCTGCAACAGGAATCCGAGTCGAGGAACTGCTGGTGACCCGCTGGAAGGTTTGGAACCCTGAACCCACTGTCGTCCTGTGGGACCCCTCTGCATCTGATCGTCCTAGAAGGTCTGGGAAGACGCTTCGACCCATTGGAATAGTGGGACCAACTATTCTCGGCACCCTCATCAAACCCTGCAAGTAAGCCTTCTTGGAAGTGTCCCTGGGCCAACCAGTGGGCTAACCAGCTTGCGCAGGACCTTTACTCTGTCTCCGCTGTTGTTTCGAGGAGGCCCTTGAAACTTGGTAAACTGCTAGCTCTTTGTCCCCGACACTGTCACACCAAATTTCGTACACTTGGCATTCCCAGGTCTGAAGTGAGATGAGTGTGCCAGGACCGGAGTAAACGTGGTTACCGTGTTGCCCTGCCGCGGCAATGACCTGTGAAAGTTCACCGCAATTGTGAGCCTCTTGCCCCTGAAGCCTGCTGCAGTGAAACTGCCCCGATTCCTCCACCCGGAGTGGAGAAATTGCCACTGTCCTGTTTGGGAATCATCGCTGTATCTTGGGAACAACAAGGTGTCGAGACATCCTTTTTGCCACATTCGAACCTGCCAGCGAAGAAGACTGTACTGGTGAAGTTTGGGTCTGCCTGCATCGGGGACCGGTGAGTAGTCCTTACCCCAACCAGTGGCCCCTAGTGCAGGAGCCCATTTTTACGCATGAATGGCCCCTGAGGGCCTCTTTCCTTTACACAGCTATTGCGAAATAGCGACTCCATCCCACACTCTCAAACTGCCTCTGCCCTCAAGTGGAGGTCCTATTTGAATGGTGGGAACTTGTTATGCAACACCTCATCCACCTTCCTGAGCTGCTAGAGACCCTTGAAGAGACCCTATCCTGCCCATTGGCACAAGCGCATGCATGTACTATTGAGCACAAGGCTCCTCTTTTCGTAGGGCTTGCACTGCCTATTAGTTAGGTGTATTATTGATGTGGAACTGGGTCTAAATATTACCTGCACTGCCTGCTTTCTCCTCTTCTGGGTTGACAGCATATTTTGCGTGTTTAACCCTTTAGATCCCATTGGTCTTGTATATATATTGTATTGAGTGTGATGTGCTGGTTTACTTAGTGTTACTATGATTCTTTGCTATGGTCTATGTTACAAAGGTCTTGTAATAAATGTGTCTATATTTTCAATATAACACCAGTCTGGAGTAATTTGTAAGTTTCCTTGCTCTGTATGCTCATTGAAGTTTTTCAGTCACCTTCACCCCTCCTGAGACTTAGTCTTGACCGCCTGCCATAACTACCCTGATTGGTCTGGCTTGTCCAGAGGTTACCCTGTTCCAAGAAACTAGGCTGGCCTTCTGAACCTCTGCTCCTCCAGAACAGAGTTCAGAAATCCTTATTAACAGGTATTCTGGCGGATTTACTGCCTGAATACTGCCCAACTTGTTAAGAGGTCAATCTATTTTGGATTTCCTTTCTGTGGCCCATTCAATTATGTTACTTGATGAAAGGCTGACATTTTAGTGTGACTTAGCCATACAACATAATGGTACATTTATCAAATCCGTACTCCAGCCTCTCAGATGACAAACGATTCCAAGCAATTTCCACAGTGTGTATTAGTCTCCTTTTCCTGTTTATTGATATGACATATGGTCTTGTCTATTCAATATTCTCAGTTAAAAAACATGTTTCATATACAGACACTTTCACAGGGCAAATTACAACTGTAAAGATGTGCAAATCTCAAGAAAGGTTCAAGCAGTGTTCAAATAGATCCAAGGGTTAGAAGGTTAACACTTGTATGGTAAGTCTACTGTGATTGTGCGTTCTGGTTTACACTTGAACAATCATACATTATTTATTTAATCAAAAGCACATGACATTAATGGACATTTGAACAGCTGGAAAATTGTTTTGATGATGTATTTCTGTGTTTAACAAGGTGCAGCCTTTCTTTTTCCATTTCTCAACTCCAACAAAGTGACACAGATGTTTTACAAAGAGTGTCTCATAACTGCATTATCCTCATTACATAAATTTACCTTTTTGAGGAAGGGTTGGCCTGGGGGATTTTTTGTCTACTGGCTCTATGCCAACTGGATACAATTCCAATAAGACACTTCTAGACTGAAGACGGCTGCCTGTGACAAACAGATACATTTTCTGAGATTCATTTTGTTCAGATGTGTGTTTATGTCCATTATGTACATCGATTACCTAAACAAGTATGATCATTGTGTGCATGTATATTGACAGGGTGTGCCCCAAGATGGATCTGGGACCATAAACCCCAGAAAATGTTCCTCAGTCTGTATATTAGTCTGGTGGGGGTGCTGGCCGTAATGATAAAGTTTCTGTCAGCTCTGGGATGTGCTCGGTTCAGTCACACCATTACTCTTTTCTACCAGGATCTCTGGCCCGTGCTCCAGGACATAGAGCATACTTAAGTATCTATTTTATTTTTTAAATGTATTTTGAAAAAGTAATGATGTGCCATAAACCTGAGAAATAAAGGGGTACTGTTCAGAAACCTCTGCCTATGATAAAAGTAGAATGAGGAGCATCAATAACCTTTGATCTCCAAATACTAGGTTCTCCTTTTCACTACATTCAGCTTACTGCTGCTGGTCAGGAAGGCCAATCATTTAGCACACATTTGGATGAAGAATGGTTTCATTGCTAGACCTTTCTATGTGAGTGTAAGTCATGGCCCAAATTGGGTGTCATTGAACACCCTGACTTACATTTTTTTGCAGTTTTGAATCAGAAGAAAGCACATTTTTAACCCATGTTACTTCATATCCAAAAAACGTAGTCATACTGTCAGCCAAATTATTTTTCTCCCGATTTTCTTGTCTTAGTTTATATTTTATATATTAAACTATAATTTCTAATAGGTGGTAGTAGTGTAACGAAGAAGTAGTGGAACTAGGGTCTCTGCAGGGGAGAGGGTAGGAGGAAGAATAGTGCAACATGTGACAAGGTGTTGCAGGCGGGGCATTGCAATTGTATAAGTCACTAGTAACTAAGGCTCCTATTACAACATTACACTTGCAGAAGGACATGAATGGACAAACCCTCTGTATAGAATGTTGAATATGGTCATACAATGTAGAGGAATGTTAAACATTAAAAAGGAAAAGTAGTGGAACACCGCTCCCGACCATTCCCGCTCACTTCGATCACTGTTTCTAGTTAATCTCTGTCAAAATGAAAGGTGTGCTTGTGACCAGGCAGCGAGCGAGTGAGCACATATTACAGATGTCTGTCAAGTAAAGGAATAGGAAGATAGATACTCCCAGAGAAATGTACATGTGTCATTCTATTTTTGTCTTACCCTCAAAATAAAACCGCCTCATTCTGCATTGGTGGGTGCTTGAAATCCAAGCATAATGTATTTTGTCAATCCCTGGAGATGTTTTATATTTTTTTTGTTGATCAATGATATCTTCGGCAGGTGGTGATTAGAAGTGTGTGCTTTTTTCTGCCCCAAAATTCTTACTGCTAGTATTAGGAATATTTTAGACACAAATACACAAGTAAACCCTTCAGCAATTGTTCCGTGAAACCTAGTGGACAGCGGCAAATCGCAACATCATCCCTTTGAGGTTGATAATTTGAGTACTATTTAAATTGTATTAGAACAACAGCATTAATTGCAGTGCTTAGTAGCAGGATACAGCTGCCATAAAATGGTATAGAACACCTGATGTAATTTGTATTATCACTCAAGTTGTTATTATTATCATCATCATGATTATTATTACATGTATGGCAGACATTATCTTATCTTCTGGATAAAATATGTATGGAGTGACCCAAAATGCACTCTTTCAGGAGATAAGACTGTCAAACTAAACTAATGTTCACCAGATCTGGAGACCACACTTTGTAGTAAATACTGCTGCAATCAAAACAAATGTAATAACACAATCACAAGATGATTCATTTGCCTATTCTTGGTGACAATCTTTAATAGGGCATGTTGTGACATCTTTAAAACTGAAGCAGCAGAGTCAGTGGCCGATGTATTTTGGTCTAGAAGTGCGTCATCAGGGCTAGCTCTATAGAAAATGCAAACATTTGGATTTTTGGATTGATGTTACCCTACAACACAATTGCAAATGCTATGGCCTTTTAGCCAATTATTCTCCAAAATTGTGCTGTATAATGCATTAAAACACGTTTTTATATCTTTCTCCTAGTGCAGTGTGCAGCGTACCTCTGCAGCAGCACATTTGTACGTATTGCGCAAGTGTAGTGATCTAGGCTGGCCCAGAGAGAGGCACAACCCAGGATTTGTTGTCTAGTTGGGGGGGGGGGGCTATGCATGGCTCACAGGGGGCCCCCACATTTTGTATTACACCACTGTGTCAGGGTTTACAAATAAAACATTTCCTAGAGGGGATTAAGAGACATAGATGGGGGACCAACAGAATCAAGCAGACTTTCTGAACCATAGCTTTTTCCAACTCAGATAACATGTATTTTAGATACTAGTGCTTAAATATTACCCTGTGTGTTTACTATATATGGAAAGAGATGGTTGATATGCTCTACAAATTGCCACTTTCAACAAGTTACATAACAAATGTATCCTGTTGCCAATTTCAATCCCGCATCCACCAATTGTCCTGTAGTTGGGAACTGACAGAGGTGTTTCCCCTCGGAGAGGATTCACAGCTGGCATGTGACACACAGCCACTGGAGTCACAGATTGGAAACTCATAACAATTCTGGTGTGAGATGAATCATTGTGGCTGCTCAATCACCTTTGGGAGCTCCTGAGCTAACCCAAACCTGCCACAGTCCACCGCGGAAACATTATGAAGGCTTAGATTGATTGATGTTCGAGGGCTGGGATGTGGCGGGGGCTGTGGGGCTTGCAGGATTTCTCTGGGAAAGGGAGAAATGAACAGCAATGCATTAGCTTTGTATTTCTCTACACTGCTCTGCTTCGTTCCACAGCAAGAGAGAAAACAAGAAATGCCTCAATGAGTGTGGACATCCCGGGAAATTAGCGCTTTACTTATACATCTCCATAGTGTTTGGAGACATATGAGAATAGTTCAGGAAGTGCCTGACAAACCTGCTAAGCAGTAGCAACAAAATGAGCCTGTAATGTCAATCATCTCCCTATGACTAAATGTGACTTTCCAATCACTTGCAAGTTTACCTCTGTATCATTTTAGTTAGTTGAGTGAATTAACAAATGAATACATGAATGAATGAGTAAACTGATTTATTTTAAAATCTCACTTTCCATAAAAGCATACAGTAAAATACATTATCCATTTGTAGTTTACTTGAAAATCACCAATTAAAATAAATGCATTAATTACAGCTTTATCCCCCCCACAGCAAACACCATTTCTATGTTGAACAGGGGGATCTCTTCCCATCAAGCTTTGTGGCATCCATGAATTCTGGCTCAGAATAATAGACAAAAAAGAAAAAACAGGCACCTGGAAGAGTCTCATTAGCAGTATTTATTGGGTGTAGGTTCAAGACACGCTTCACACACACTCTCAAAGACATTCTGCTTTATAGTCTTTTGTACACCAAGCCCACATTAGTCATACTTGGCATTGACAATTGCTGTCTGACGCACAGACTGATAGGCTATTTCAGACCCAGCTGACCATAATTACAACATTCTTCAACTTCTGGCAAAAAAAATGTAATCACATCATTGTCAATCTTTTATCTACTTTTCGAGGTGCTGCCAAGATTAGTTAGCCCTTATACAATGGCAAATGAATAGTCTCTATTTTATGATGCCAAATAATGCAGCTGGTCTGTTCAAATTAGTAATTTCTCTTGCCTTTATCTGACTCCATCATCAATTGTGTATGCTTTTCCTGCCAAGTTCCAAGATTAATCTCTCAGACTCAATTATCTCAAAGCGAGATACTGCCAAAGACTATTTCATGTGTCGGTTTCTATTGCTTTATCAGCATGAGTCAGGATTTTCCCACACCTGGCCTTAACAATAGACACAATTTTGTGCTTGTGGTATCCATTTTGAAATATCTCTATATCTGCCTACTGTATTTATTCCTTCTGGGAGCCGTTAATTATTTATTTAAGCATTTTTCACCTTGTATCCTACATTCATAATATCTCTTTGCCCTTATGACATGTGTGTAATATTTAAAGCACCCTTCATTTCCTGGGTCATCGTAACCCAGATATTGCAGTGCCATGTGTACTTTTTACCTTTAAAAAAAGGCACTATAAGCCTGATTTCTGCAAAAATGGAACCATTGATCTTCCTATCATGTTATTGGTACTTAGTAGAGGGGGGAGGTGTTGGTACTCCTATACACACCTCCCTCTGGTCGATATTGTACCACTGTTTAATATATGACCACTACACTCAGTGTCCACCCTGCCTCATATACAGTGTACCAATGCATCCCTATATCAGTCACTCCCCTCAGAGTAGTGCTATATCTCAACATGGGACGTATCATTAAAGACACTTCTAAAGAATCAACAGTGTCTTCAACAATATTTTATTCTCCTAATCTAAAATATGTATGTCTCTTTTTTCTGTCAAAAGACCATGGCATATGTTACACCCTCTTTTAATATTTGTTTGTACACATCCTCAAAGAATAACTTTGTTTTGCTCCTGTCTGGATCCTAATCCCATTACCCAATTAAATATAAAATAACATGCACAAGTGATTTCAGCCACCACGAGAATCGGGAGTGATCATTCTTTCAGGGAGCCCATCAGCCGGTGCTCTATTGTTCCATCCACAAGACACACTGCACTGTTCATATAAACTTTTTCCTTCCTCCCACCCCACGGCACTTCCTTGTTTCCTGCCCTTTCCCCATGCACATTTAATTTCGCCCTCGTCTTCCATTGGCACATCTTCCACCCGATTCATCTTATTCTCCTTATTTCACGTCCAAGGACTTTTTTTCATCTTCATTCCATTTATGTTTGTTTTATTTGTCCTTTGGGCTACTTTGCAGCAAGTTCAAGGGCCCCTTAATTCATAGGCTAGTCTTTTTTGGATTCACTGTTTTTTTTTGTGACCACTGAGGACCCAAACTCTCAATCTTCTTTATTCACATAGAATAGTCAGGAGGGCATTCAATGATTGTTTCTCATGTTCTCATGGAGAAAAGGTTTGCAAGGGTGGTTGCAACTGGGCATCTGGCTGGGTCCCTCAAAACCCTTTTCACAATGGGCTTTTTCTCCCTGCTCGGAGGATTGGTTGCTGTCAATCACCTGGTGGGCAGGTACCTCTCGTCCATCTGTAATATAAAAGCTGAATGATTTTCTTGAAAAATAAGTGTATTTTTATCATCAGTACTGCCTGGGTAGAAACCCAAAACTCTGAATAACCATGTCCTTCTTGTAAACACTCCTACCTCCTAAAACAATTTCTACTGCATTTTCTCTTTTTCTAATACAATAAGATGGCTTCTTCCTTCTCCCTTTTGGGCATATCTTAGTGTCACCTATGCTCCATACATATTGGCTTATACCGGGGTGTGGCTATGACATGAAACCATAAAGCATATACACATTTGCCTTTTCCTGGCATTGCCCTATTTTTTCATTGGCTTTTTTCTGAAAAGTGTATAGTGTACTTATATTCTAAATAGCAAAAGAAAAATGTTCTCTGAGGTTGTCATTCTTTATACTACTAGACTTTATGCAGTCTCCTTCTTTATGAGAAAAATAATAAAAGACAAAACAAACAACATAACAAATTCAAAAATCATTTTTTGAAAAAGTAAGTGGTATTCAGCCGCTCCTTTTTCTTTCTTCTTGGTACACCTGTAGGTGATGTGGTTGCTTGCTCCCTGTAGAAACTGCAATAGAGGCAAAGTTATGAAATATTGGCAAAGCGATCAGTTACTTCCTTAACGTAGGCCTTTGTTCTTTCTTTCAACATAATGTTGCTGAGATCTTCTCTTGGCATTCTCAGCCCACTAAAACGTAGGCTTGCTTTTCTGAAAAATAAAGACGTTGGTGCACTTTTAGTTGATCTGTCATTAGTGTAGTAACAGGTCTGTTTTTTAGTTTTTCTGATATGCTGAAAATGTTCTCTGTGCTTTTGAAGTCCTCTTGATGGTGTGGGACCGCGGTCTTTTCTTTCTTTGCTGTATTTATTCTGTTGAGACATAATTAACATTTTTTGTTGTCCTTCCTACACTAATCTTGCCTACCCATGTTATTTGGAACCCAGCACTTATTCTATTAAGTGCATGCGAGTATGGCATATAGGCATAAATTATATTTCCTATCCTTAAAGTTTCAGGCATTTGCCAAATAGACATATTTGGCATTTCCTTATCACCAGAATTACAAAAAAGGTTACTCCACCTTCTATCCAAAAGTCCTCTTCATTCTCGTCATTAGAATGGGCATATTTGCATATCTATGCTATTCTATGCTCACACCTGTTTGCCCCTTTCTTGGGAAAATGCTACCTATTCAAAAAGGATTGTATCCCTTATTACCTTTTCCTGTACTCACCGGGTTTTTTCTTTCTCCTAATAATGATCAATAAGGTGGGTCACACACTTGCTGTGTCAACTGGTACTTACCTTTTCTATCTCTACTGTTCCACTATTACTTACTTTTGCCATAATGTTTTCTTCTCATTATATTGCTACACTCCACTAAGGCCATAATGACATTCCTCCCATGCTCCAAAAAATGACAATATTTTTAATCTGTAAAATATAAATCAACATCTTTATATAAACATAAACAATGTTTTTGTTACTTACTCTCATATGTTCATTTGTGCAGTTTTACAAAAAAGTCTCTCATATTGTTAGATCAAACTTGGCTATCCATACCTTTTTTGCCTTTTATTAATCGCATTTCATCTTTATGAAATATTTTACACTGATCAATTTAAACAAGCACCATCCATTGTGCTTGTTTGAAAAAATCTGGATATCTTATCCACACCTTCCTCCATCACTCTTGTCTCACAATGTTATTCTTTGTTCCTTTATTTACACCTTCTGTCAACTTGTGTTTTTTTGGTGCTTTAATATCCCTTCATTCATTCATTATTATTATGTTTTACTTATTTATTTATTTCAACCCCTGGATTGATGCCAATTTTTTAGTTTTGAACTTCTTACTTCAGCTCTTTTAGTTTTAATTGTGTATTATTACCTACATTAATTAGTCTAATCACATTAGTCTAATCACAACACAAACTCTCATATTTTACATATTATAATCCCTTACATGTGTGTTCTTTTATTTTATTCCCCTATTCCTTTCAATAGACCCATATCATAAGGGACTGTGGTATAAGGGACTTCTGCAAATCTTCCTGAAATTATGCTGGGTGCTGCCGCATTATTTCCATTTGCTGTGGGATTTCCCTTCTCTCTATTTTTATCCAGTTATGTAATGTTCATAAAAAAATTCAACTTCATTGTCTGAGTCTTCTCTAAACATGTCATCATCAATCATGTCAGTCAACGGCGGGCGTTGCTAGCAGCGAGGCAATGCAGACGTGAGCTTCCTCGGCTCCCGTGGCCTCTGCACACATCCTGCTTTTCCAGCCTGTTATTCATATGCTACTGTCTCCAAAAGATCATAATTACCACTGTATGCCCAGCAGCATAAATAAGCGAAAGCTTGAAGCAAATCGTGCCTGCTAAATAAAGTTAGATGCAATCGAAAACTGATGACTCTCCCAGACGGCAAATCCAAGATGGCCGCACAGAGAAGCTGTTAACCGCAGCCCCGGGCATGTAGGTGCTGCATGGTGCACGCCGGAGTCTCGACTGCCGGGTGAAAGGACCAGGACAGAGATCCCTGCGAGCGCCCTGAACCCCGGAGCTGTTACTCCTGGGCACCACTGTAGGCCATGATGCAGACTACGCCTGGTACCTCTTGGGGGACTTCACAGAGCGACAGGACATCACGACTCCTCAGCTCCGCAGCGTAGCAGGATGCTGCCGAATCAATAAGTTAGCATGCGGGGAACTCCGCAGATGACTGAAGGCCACTTAGCGGTCCGTGAGCCCTGCCCAGACACAACAGGTGAAACGCCCAGCGGAGAGGCGACATTGCCAATGGCACCAAGGAAAGAGATCAACGCGCTGCGGTCCGTTCTCCAGGCAGCACCGCAACATATAGCCGCCCTGCGAGCGGCTACGACACTGAGGGGTGTTTCGGACGACTGCTCTGGTGCTTGGTTTTGAAGGACTGGGGTCCAGGCTTGAGCCCCTGTAACCCTGTGCCAGCATCCACATACCCTGATGTGAAGGAGGTGCACACGGGGGAAAAGAACCTGGGTTGCAACTGCAACACTACGATCGTAACGCGTCCTGGACAATCGGCCCTTCAGTGCCGAACTTCGGCATGTGAGTCAGGAGCAGAATATCTTGGGAAATCCCTGGGGGAGAGGCAGAACGCGTGCACCTACGAGACCTGGAGAGGCACATTGCCGGTTATTCCCTACGCGACACCTGCTGAGAAATGGAGACTCACCAGGAGACACACAACTGAAGAATACAAGTGCATGGTCCGCAGTGAGTAACACCGTTGTCACAAGGGTCTCGATTGCCTAAGCGTGCCCAGAAACCCTGAGACTTGCAGCAGGTGGGGATTTGCCAGAGCAGACGCGCAGGGGTGCAGCATCGGGTGATACGAGGGCCAGGGGAGTATCCAAGAGAAAACACTACTGACCAAAACTTGCAAATGCAAAGGAGCTTCCATATAAAGTGTCCCCATGGCTAGAGAGGCACTCAGCAACTGCCCCACCTTGTCGCTGCCTGCCCGAAAACACAATAGAGGAGACCTGTAAGGTACTACAGCATAACAGTGAACTACGCCTCCGTACCCATCGTGGTGCCGGGGTCCTTGCGCACCCCATTGGCCCGACCTGAAGGAAGGTCTGCACCCTGCTACCACCAAAGCAGGACCCCTTAGAGGGGTAAGATACAGCGATAACTCTAACACACGAAGTACAGCCTCTCAGGTGCACCCAAGCAAACACGTTTGTTTTATTTCTGCCACAGAGTGTGCCCACCAAATGTATGAAGGGATAAAGAGAACAATGGGGAGAATTGGAAGGAGCAACTCCGAGAATTAACGTAGAAACCCAGGAAGCACGAGTGTGAAAAATCTCCACAGGAAACCTGAATGATCCGAACCCACTGACATTGCAACAGCAAAACACACAGCGATGTGCAAAAGGAGACAATAGTGTTTACTTAAACAGAGCTGGGTTGAAGTGGACCGGTCACAGCCACCGGCACTTTGGGGCGAATAGACACTCTGCCCCATTGAGAGTCAGTAGGCCCATGAGCTGTTGAACCTTCATAACCTTGGTGACTCCACAGACTAAGCGCTGTAGGAATGGGGCACACGGGTTGGTTGTTGGCATTAACACGATTCGGCACACGCTACCAATGCTCCTGACCTAACCGCCCCAGAGACAAGAAAGCTGCAATGGATATGGGCAAGGACAAGGGGAAAAAGCAGTCCACGCAAAACAGAATTGATCAATATACGATGACACCAACCCTTGCACACAACAACCACAGTCTGTCAGGTACAATGGCTGAAGCTGAAACCACATTATCTTTGAAAGATGTTATGACTGCCATTGCAGACTCACACGCCTCCATGGAACAAAACATGGATGGCATAAGCATGGACGTGTCTCTCCTCCGCCACGATCTACAAAAGCTGACATTGCGCACCGGGGAGGCAGAACAGCACATCTCCGGCGCGGAAGACGCAATACACGACCTGCAGCACTGACCACTGTCAAGAACAGGCTGAAAATGAAGGAGGCGAGAGTAGATGAAGGAGAGGGGAGATAAACACGCAATAACATTTGTATGCTCAGCCTACCAGAAAAGGTGGAAGATTCCAGTATGGAACTTTTTCTGAAACAATGGCTAATGGATATGTTTGAATCAGACTCTTTCTCTCCAAATTCTTCTCAATAGAGAGAGCACATCGCATACCTACAGGCAGACCAGTGCCTGGAGCCCCTCTGCGCACTGTGATAGCCAAGCACCTAAATTACAGAGATCGTGATGCGCTGCTCCAGAGAGCATGCACCAAAAACTCAATAACATATAATGGATCCAAGATTGCCTTCTTCCCTGACTACACGAGGGAGGTGCAGAAAGCTAGACAATCATTCGATCAGCTCAAGAAGCAACTGCAAAAGTTAAATGTCAAATAAGGTCTGCTCTTTCCTGCCCAACTTAAAATATATCACAAGGGCACGACGGTCCACTTTAACGACCCCAAAGAAGCATGGCGTCGGGCCAAACAGTATATAGAAGGGGCTTGGTCAGTTCTCCGGAACAATAGGAACAGGAACCCCCGGGTCCCTCTGGATCAGAGACTGCAGAGACTGCAACCACCGGCAAAAGACCGCCCAGGAGAGAGGAATGAAAACCAGCACGGATTGACCCCATTTCACTTCACTGCTGCTGGAAATGAGGTCTGGAACATGTCCGCAATAATAAGCTTGAATAACAACAAGAATTCACTGCAGATCTAGAATATCTCACCATCGAGCGGCCACGGAAAGTGTTGCCAGCCCCCTACCCCCAGCGAAGTGAACAGCATCCTAGACTGCCTGGTCTGGGATACATCAAGTCACGAGAGTAATTGGTATTAGTTAGTGTTTGGTTTTATGACAGCTGTCCTTGTTTGACAACTGCCTTTTGTTGGTCGGGTGACAGATGCTTCAAGTTGGGTGGAGTATAGGTTTGGGGGAACAAGGGTTTTTAGTTTTGGTTCATGATGGGTCCAGCATCTTTGGCATACTTTCCTTTTTGATAGCAAAGTACACAGCAGCACCACAAAGTCAGGGGTTTACCACCGCATCTAACTCAAGCAAACATGGCATGCACTCTTTCTCGACTGCAAAGCACATCATAGTACCACAAAGCCATAGTCTTCACACAACACAAACTCTGGCACAGGTCGTTTTCACTCCAAATCGCGATGGCCACATGTAGGAATGACCCCAGAACCCTTCGGGCACGAACTGTAACCTATTCAAATGCACTAACTACCGCATAGCGATGGCTTTACCATGGGCTCAAGAGGGGTGCTCGTGTTGATTCACAAAAAACTTCCCTTCACTCTCTCTGGTGTCACTCAGGATACAGGAAGCAGATATGTATGCATAACAGGATCACTCTGGGATCATACTATCGTAATATTGGCGGTCTATGCACCTGCGACACTGCTGGCCACCGTAATCAGCAACATCACACCCATAATCACCAGGAACACATCAGATGTTATGATTATGGGAGGGGATTTCAATGAGGTCATGAACATAGAACTAGACCGAACACACCTGCGTGATAGAAACCCCAACATCCACACCAAGCTTGCTGCTTTCGCTGATGCTCTGGGACTCCGTGATGTATGGTGTGATTTACACCCTAATACAAGGGAATACTCATGTCACTCTGGTGCACACGCCTCGCTCTCGAGGTTAGATTATTTCTTCCTTCCATCTGTCGATATTCATAAAGCATGCAAGGCACTTTTGCTCCACAGGGACATTTCGGATCATTCCCCTCTATTAATAGACTTGAGAACCAACAGACCGATGCCCCCTCCCCTGTGGCGACTGAATAATTACTACCTTGGGTTCCCTGATCTCATGGAACAAATCCAAAATACCACAAAGACATACTGTGAACTAAATACAGGGTCTGTCGATGACCCAGGGGTGCTATGGGAGGCGTACAAGATGGTACTAAGAGGAGAAATCATCTGTTGGACCTCAGCACACCAAAAGAAACACCAAAATACATTGCGGGAAGTGGAGCAGCAAGTGAAAAAAGTGGAAGAGACTCACCTAGCTTGTGACCAACCCGAGACAAGACGGGCACTATTACTTGCACAGAAATGTTTAGATAACATAGCTCTGGATAGCGCTAAACAGGCACATAGGGCGATGCGAGCCAGAGTGTATGAGACAGGGGACAAAGCTGGCAAAATGCTTGCATGGCTGGAGCGTAGAGATGAGGGCCATTATCAGGTCAGAAAGATCAGTCCAGAAGACACTGACCCACTACTTGCAGATCAGGACATAAAGGAAGGCTTTGCCACTTCCAATGCGAGCTTTACAAAGCCCCACCCTCCCCATTGACACTTCGATCCTAAGAGAGGTCACCCTCCCCACCCTAGCCACTGACCAGCAATGTCTCCTTGAGATGGACATCACAGAGGACAAATTGGTTACATCCATGTCGGAACTCCAATCTGGGAAAACCCCGGGGCCTAATGGCTTTTGGATAGAGTTGTGGAAGAAAATAGGCGCAAATGAGATAACCTCATATCTACTACGCATGTATCTGAACTCGCGAGAACAGGGCTGCTTACCTCCCAATCTTACAAAAGCCACTATAATAGTGATACCCAAAGCAGATAAACCTCCTGATAAATGCAGTTCATACAGGCCTATCTCCCTCATAAATAGTGAAACTAAATTACTCGCGAAAGTATTAGCAAACCGATTACAACGAGTTATACCATCATTGATCCATCCAGACCAATGTGGCTTTATGCCGCAGAGATCTACCCGCATGAACCTACACAGACTACATTCGGCACTCTAAAATACACCTACCCTTCAGCACCCCCTGGCCCTGCTCGCAATAGACTTCAAAAAAGACTTTGATTCAGTATATTGGGAAGCAATTTGGGAAATAATGCTCCACATGAACTTTGGTCCACAGTTTATGAGCTGGGTAAAGTTTCTTTATAGTTCCCTGCAGGCTGTAACAAGAGTAAATTTATGGCTATCACGTCCCTTCGGATTAGGGAACGGGACAAGGCAAGGCTGTCCCCTATCGGCCATGATTTTTGCATTAGCAATCAAACCCCTCGCCGTACTCTTAAGAAGCACAGAGACATGGCACTGCTTTCGCTGGTCAGGAAGCTGGGAGGATAAAGTCTCCTTATACACAGACGATCTATTAATATATTTAAAAGACCCGATTAATTCCTGCACCATCGTGACACACGTGCTAGAGAGATATGGCGCCTTCAGCGGCATATGTGTTAACTGGGCCAAATTCATAGTCTTCCCGATAAGCGGAATGAGGGACACAGTACCAGCTGACTGCCCCTACCATGTAGAGACGAAGCAATTCAGAAACCTCGGTATATAGATCACGAACGATCTTAATGACTATATATCTAAGAACCTGCACCCGGTTGTGGTTCGATTCTCAGAAGATGTTCATCATTGGACCTCCCTGCCAATAACTTTGCTAGCCAGAGCAGCACTTTTTAAAATGATGACCTCCCGCGTTTCTTGTATATATTACAGAATGCACCACTACACATACCAGAGAGCGAATTTAATAAAATTGAGCGTATTCTTAGGAAACTATTGTGGTGCAGCGGTCACCCACGCATAGCACTTACCACCCTTCAGAGATCCATATGGGAGGGTGGGATTGGACTTCCCCATCTGCAAACCTATTATTGGGCCAGCCAAATGGCAGTTGTGAATGACATATTGCACAGGGACATGTCACTGCCGCACATAGGAAGAGTAAACACTAACCTCCCTGGAAAACCCCCCATGGAATACCCTTACCGCAAGATACCCCACGCAACCCTGCCGCCATGCTCAAAAATATGTCACAATTATGGATTGAAACGCAAAAAAACATGGAATGGGATAAAAGACGGACTCCTATACAACCGCTGTGGGATAACAAGAACCTCCCAGAGGAAAGCAAACTCCCTAGGTTGCCCATCTGGATGAAGCAAGGGATTTTGAAAATCGGCGATGTAGTAAAAGAGGATAAAATAGTCCTTTTTGAAGCTCTGGCAACCCGTTTTTGTCTCCCACCATCTGAACAGTACCATTACACTTAGCTGAAACACGCGCTGCTAGCTCACCTCCCGGCACTGAACAACATGCCTGAATATACCCCAATGAAACGCAATCTATTCCCAGAACATATTAAACAAAAGATAACATTGGTCATGTATAGTGCCATAACCTCCTTTGCTACAACTGAGTTGGTGGGTCTGAAAGCCAAATGGGAAAAAGACGTAGGCACTATACAACCGTTAACCTGTCATTTAGCCCGACAGGGCCACCTGGTATCCGAGACTAAGCTGTAACTGTGTAGTGACTGCTGTGACACAAATTATCAATGCTGCTTGTATTTGAGACCCAATTTTGTGTTTTAATTTCAGTAATTCGTAGTGATGGGCTTCGGCTCGAAGCCAATGTTGGTTGATGTATTGCTTATTTGTATGTAAAAACAATAAAGTGTTTTATTTTTGAAAAAAATGATGTCAGTCAACCTCAACCCTTCTTTGAGAGCTGTCACTGTCCTCCATGGTCTACCCTCATCATCTATTCCTGCGAGAATTGCCATTTCCTTTCGTACTATGGCTGCGTCTTGTTCAATAGGGATAATCTGTCACTCCTCTTCGTCCATAGGTACCTGTGGTCTGAACCAGAATTCGTCAGGTATTCTCACCGTCTTCCCCACCAAGCCAGGTATACATGTTAATAAAATGCTCACCCCATAAAGGAAAACCTCTGGCTTAACTGAAACACCTTGCAGAGCTACTTGTCCTGTGAATGCCATTATAAACTCGCCCACAATCATGTAGTGTATTCCAGGAGTAGAACACACTATCCCTTAGTCAATAAATGAAATCGCCCTGTTAAGTTTTGTCATAAAATCTCTTCCCAAAATATTAACTGGTGTCTGTTGCAAATATAACAAGGGAGCAGTCATGTCACACTCTCCTATAGAGACTAGTAATTTCATCAGTAAAAGGAACTCTACTTGTAGCTCCAAAAAAACCTTGAGCATCTCATGACAATTTCCCGATATTGGGTACCTTCCATCCCGTATATATGAACATGTAGCCCCAGTGTCTACTAGAAAAGAAAAAGGATGTGCCTCCTATCGTCACAGATAGTACTGAACATATCTGTCACCCTGTGAACTGTCCTATTGTGGGTATATGCATATTCCCATTCATGGAAAAGGATTTCCTCCTACCACAGTGGTATCTCCTATTCTGAGTGTCAATACCTGTCCTGTGATTGCGTATTGCTGAGTCTGCATCGGGGTTTGTTGCGATTGCCCTTGTAGTGGATTCATTTGCAGTTGCTCTGCCTATTGTACCTGTTGTACTCTCATCGCATGCGTCTGATACAATGCCTGATCTTGAGCGAACCTTAGTATCCCTATCTCTCTTCCATTTATAGTCTCAAAAAATCTAGCTACTTTTATAACATTTTAGCAAAACATAATGTTCCTAACTGGTATTCCTAATGTAAAGTGAAAGAATCATATATATGTGTGTGTGTGCTAATTGCAATATTGAACTCCTCTGATTACCTATGTGTGTTTTTATGTGAATTGAGTCTGTGAGCCATTGATTGCCTGTATTTCCACAAGATCATGTGTGTATGTATGTGTCTGTGTGCATGTGTGTGTGCATGTGTGTATGTGTGCATACATGTGTGTGTGTTTGCATGTGTGTGTATGCATGCATGCTTATGTGTGTGTGCATGTGTGGATGTGTGCATGCATGTTTGTGTGTGCATGCATGTGTGTGTGTGTGCATGTACGTGTGTGCATGTATGTATGTGTCACTCCCCCTCTCCTTATAAGCATATCATGACAGGGACTCCAACCTAAATCAATTCATCATGCATAATAGTAATCCATATCATGCTCAATAATGGTTTCAAGACTTTGTTGTTTTTCCTTGTCAGTGCCCAGCCTGCTTGTACTTATTCATAAATATATTTCATTTAAACAAACCCTGAAAAAAATCTAAATAATGCACTCCTTATTCTTGAAAATCATATTAATCAGTGTGTGTGCTCTATAGAAAATACTCTTTTGACCTAATGTCTTTTCAATACAACTGTTAAGTTTATCATACTCGTTTCTCTACATTGTGTGTAACCTTCGCCTTAGAACATTTGAGAGTACTTCCCCCTCATTACTTACTGCTTCCCCATTCTAAATACAAATGTTTGCATTAATACATGCATTTTTTAACATTGCTGCTGAAAAAAGGTGTTTGTCTTATTCATTCTTGCTATTCCCCATAAATATTCACTGTGCTTAATTTAATATAATTCATTATTGCATTAATCAACTTTTTTGTGTCATTTGCACTCATAATTACATTTTTATTTTCAGCAACATACTTCACAAATTGTGTGATTTTAGACAAATTCATTCTTTTTTCTCGATGCCTCTAAACTGTGCAGTGAGGGAAATGCTGTCCCCTCTCTTGAAGCCTGTCCAATCTGCTGTGGTCCTGGTGATCATGCCTGAGTCTGCATGTATAACATTCCCATGACTCTGCATTGTATTGTTGTGCATATCCCATGTCTCCTCTCTCTGTCCGTTATTACAAATATTCTCACCGTTCTGGTTACTTATAGCACTCCCCTGTGCTTTTATTTCCAATCTATACCTCTCCCTTGCTCTTCCAATGATCCCGCGTCCCGTTCCATCTACTGACTTACTTCCTTGCCTTCTGTTTCAATTTCTATGACTGTGTGCATCTGCTCTTCCCTTTGGTAGCACACTGAAACCTTTTAGCGGGATTAGCCCATGCATGTCTTCTGATCTATGCTCTTTCAAAATGTCCAATTTATCACTAATGAAAATGCCTATATTGTTTTAAGATGAGATTAACAAATCAGGGGTACTCCAATGCGTGCTTAACAGCGAAGGTATCTAACATTAACTCCAAAATAACTAACAACCCTTTTGACATGGGGAGTGACTTGTGTGTCCTTTAAACAGTGACCTAATTCGACCACTCTAGCTCACATATATGTCATACCTGGGGGCAGCTTCTCATATAAAACAATAAACTCACATATGGTGGCAAAATCAACATTTTTTTCAAAATATAACTAAACAACCAGGGTTTTAATTATCCCACAATGTCATATAATTCAATGCAGTACCTCTCTAGCACCTGGCTTCAGTAAACATGTGCAAATGCCATGAAAGAATTGTGTTTTCAAAATGTACTCAATTGTCCATTTACTGAACTGAGGTTTGTCATACACACCTACAGCTGAGGTTCCTTATTCTAGAACACAAGCATTACATGTGTATATCACACAACTCCTTAAAAAACGAAAATTAATTCATTGAGTTCTGGTTCAAGACTATATTTCCATAAGGTTGTAAGTCAGCCCTGGCTCACTTACAGCTTGGTACAAAACATATGAACATTTTCAAAAAGAATACACAAATAACTCACTACTTGTTCCAAGAAAACATATATATATATATATCAGCTTTGACTCTACTGATTGTCACTTGTTTCAGACATATCTTCATTACTTTTTATTTATTTTCCTGTTACAATGTTTATACACATACATACATTTTCCTAAATTGCCCATGACTTCGCTAGTGTTTCATAAAATATATTTTCAAAGGCATATTTCTGTTTCTCTGTGCAAACCGATACATAGCTGCTTTGACTTGCAGAGCTATCTCATGTTTTACAAAATTCACACAGCATTAACTTCCTGCAACTATTTAATCACTTCTTGGCTTTGTGTCAGCACAAAGAGCCTTGGCTAATCTTCAAAGGCACAGTGGTTTGGAACATAAATCTCACTGTGCACCTTATAAAAATTGCTATATTTCAATTTTGTTGTATTTTTAAAACATGTCATGTACAAACATATCTTAATTTGTTCAAACAGAAAAGGAAAAGAACTTACTGTTGGATTTTGGCTTGTAACTCAGATTTTAAGATTTTTTTTTTAACTATGCACTTTTTTCCTAGCCATGAAAATGCTTGCAGAGTCTACTACATGTCTTATCAGTTCCTTCGTTTCTATGCTCTGCTTATTGAATTCCCACTGTTGAAAGCATTTCAGTCTGTGAAAAGCCTTCTCATTGTCCGTATATACATTTGAACCCTTTACCTGATTAGTACATAGGAGAGTCACAATTGACTGCATGTTTTTTACCAGATCTTTTAAACAATGCCTTTAAACATCTCAAAACAACAAATATGAGTGCACTCCAACAATTGCAGCTCAAACCTCTTATTTCTCCAAATTATCTCTGTCTATCTCTGGATTGGTGCCAACCACTTCCCCAGATAAATAGTATTAACTTTTATCTCAATTCTTTTGTAATTCATGTCACTCCTTGAAACTTTGTCTTCACACAAATACACAAACAGACAGATTAGTCGACTTTTCACATTTAAAACCTCGGTGATCACCCTTATTTCTTCTCCGCCCCTAATCAATACTCTGATCACAGAGTTTAGGTTGTCTCCTTATGCAGACCTGTCCTGCACATAGCCTATATTTTACTCAGATTGGAGTGTGAGACAACCTCTTCTGTACTCCTTGAGTCAGGACTCATTAGGCATTACTTCTATCTCCTCTCACAATATTTCCCGATACTCACGTTACTCTTTAAATTACCACACGCCTGTTCTCTTAAAATATACATAAACATGTTTCATTTTACTTTGCCTCTGTCCCTCATAATACATACCATGATTCACACATGCCAAGTGTGCCATGCTGACGGTCATGGGGAGAATACCCTGCCACAAATGAGAGCACACTGCAGTTTTGCCACTCACCTTGTCTCTCTTTCAGGCATTTCCCCATTCTGGCAGCACATCAACATGAAGCCTGGGTCCTAGTCCCTGAATCTTTATGAAAGACTTTAGGGTCCCATCTGGAGGCGCTAAGTGAACAGGGGGATCTCTTCCCATCAAGCTTTCTGGCATCCATGAATTCTGGCTCAGAGACATAGACAAAAAAGAAAAATCAGGCACCTGGAACAGTCTCTTTAGCAGTCTTTATTGGGTGTAGGATCAAGACACGCTTCACACACACTCTCAAAGACATTATGGGCCTCATTACGAGTCCAGCGGTAACCGTGGCGGTAAAACCGCCTGGTTACCGCCGGACTCGTATTGCCATTCCGCCTCCGTGATTCCCGGAATTACTGGGGCATTACAACCCCGGTTTTCCGGGAATCACAGAGGCGGAATGGTGTAAATCCCCATTCCCATTGAGTCCTATGGGACTCAATGGGAATGGAGATCATGGAAACACCGGCAGCATCTCGTAATGCTGCCGGTGTTTCCTCGTCCGCCTGCAGGTGGGCGGTGTTAAACCCGCCAGGTCAAACCTGGCAGGAACATCACCTCCCGCCTGCAGGAGTCGGGATCAGGCGGTCCAGAAACAACAGTGGCGGCGGGTTTACCGTCGCCGTTATTTCCGAACTGCCTGATTTGTAATGAGGCCCTATGCCTCTCTTCTGCTCTTATAGTCTTTTGTACACCAAGCCCACATTAGTCATATTTGGCATTGACAATTGCTGTCTGATGCACAGACTGATAGACTATTTTAGACCCGGCTGAAAAATCAGGCACCTGGAACAGTCTCTTTAGCAGTCTTTATTGGGTGTAGGATCAAGACACGCTTCACACACACTCTCAAAGACATTATGGGCCTCATTACGAGTCCAGCGGTAACCGTGGCGGTAAAACCGCCTGGTTACCGCCGGACTCGTATTGCCATTCCGCCTCCGTGATTCCCGGAATTACTGGGGCATTACAACCCCGGTTTTCCGGGAATCACAGAGGCGGAATGGTGTAAATCCCCATTCCCATTGAGTCCTATGGGACTCAATGGGAATGGAGATCATGGAAACACCGGCAGCATCTCGTAATGCTGCCGGTGTTTCCTCGTCCGCCTGCAGGTGGGCGGTGTTAAACCCGCCAGGTCAAACCTGGCAGGAACATCACCTCCCGCCTGCAGGAGTCGGGATCAGGCGGTCCAGAAACAACAGTGGCGGCGGGTTTACCGTCGCCGTTATTTCCGAACTGCCTGATTTGTAATGAGGCCCTATGCCTCTCTTCTGCTCTTATAGTCTTTTGTACACCAAGCCCACATTAGTCATATTTGGCATTGACAATTGCTGTCTGATGCACAGACTGATAGACTATTTTAGACCCGGCTGAACATAATAACAACATTCTTCAACTTCTGCCAAAAACAATTTTAATCACATCACTGTCAATCTCTTATCTACTTTTCGAGGTCCTGCCAAGTCTAGTTAGCCCTTATACCGTGGGGAAATTAATAGTCTCTATTTCATTATGCCAAATAATGCAGCTGGTCTGTTCAAATTGGTAATTTCCTTTGCCTTTATCTGACTCCATCATCAATTTTGTCTGATTTTCCTGCCAAGTTCGAAAATTCATCTCCCAGGCTCAATTATCTCACAGTGAAATGCTGCCAAAGACTATTTCATATGACGGTTTCTATTGCTTTATCATCACGAGTCAGGATTTTCCCATACCTGGCTTTAATACTAGACACCATTTTGTGCTTACGGTATCCATTTTGAAATATCTCTCAGTCTGCCTACTGTATTTAATCCTTCAGGGAGCTATTCATTATTTATTTAAGCATTTCTCACCTTATATCCTATATTCATAATATCTCTGTGTCCTTATGACATGTGTGATATTTAAAGCACCCTTCAATTCCTGGGTCATTTTAACCCAGATATCGCAGCGCCATGTGCACTTTTTACCTTTAATAAAATGCACTATAATCCTGATTACTGCAATAATGAAACCATTGATCTGCCTATCATGTTATCAGTACTTAGTTGAGCGGAGGGAGGGGTTGGCACACCTATACAATGTATTTGGAAGCGAGATAAAATAATAAAATGAAAAAAAGCCCTTTCATGATTTGAGGGCTTCCATAGAAAACTTCCCACAAAAAGCATTCCATAAATGTGTAGGTCATGGTATTCACTCATCCGCACTAAAAAGCAATTGTGGTCTGCATTTTCTATAACAGGCTTTTTTGAGTAGGAGGATCAAATAAATTTTCCGGCCTTCAGAATAATATATGCAAGATATATGCAAATATAGCAGCATGCAATATTGTTTTTTGGTAACTTTCCAAACTGCCCACATTGTGCTGTCACACTAAAAAGTGTTAAAAAATTGTATCAAAACTCTGCAACGAGAGCTTGTGGGAGTAGGCCTTATTCAGCAGTGCGGGAAAGAACTGGTGTTAATTCCGTTACCACCACATTTTTTACAGTAATGGAATTGCTACCGCTTTTATTGCGCCACTGAATGACAAGTTTGACCCGGAGGTGTAGGATTTTCCTACAGCATCATGCAGGAGATAAATCTGCCACGTTCAGATAAATAATCTCAGGTAAATAATTGTCGGAATTACTGCTTGTGGTAATTCCACCCAAATCCCCCAAATGGGGATTAACAACACAGTACTACCACTTGTAATCCCGTGGTAAAACCATGGGTCCAAGTGGTGGTAGCAGTAAACAAGTTTAGCAGTAATTTGACAGATTTACTGCTGAATTACCATCAAACTCATAAATGTGGCCCATAGGGCCCAGTCTAGATACTTTTCTTGTAATGTCACGGTGGAAATATAATAGGATGGTTTCAACATTTCTATCCCCTCTTTTTCAGTTTACCAAATTAATAAATTGTGATCCTTCAAATCCTTTTTACAGTTATTAACAAACTCACTAGGGTTCACAGACCAGCAACTTTGAAGTTTTCTCTACAAATGTCAACCCCGGGATACAATGCTGCACATCACCCATACCATACTCCTGTGGAGGGGTGTGTGCAATCCTTTCTCGCAGGCTAGATCACATAGAGACCCGTTGCAAACAGTCTCATTGGTCTGATTTACCAAACGTTTTTCAATGGGGAAATCTCATTGAAAACGGTTTGTAAATCATAGTGTGTCTGAAATATAGGGTGCGCCAAGGTTGTAATTCTTTTAGAATGCCGGGGCCAAACTGGGTTAACCCAACAGACTCTTCACACAGGGATTCTCCATTTCAAGTAATGATTGACTGTTTCCATACCCTCACACAGCAGTCCCATGTGTTGTTACACACAATCATTTAGCACAATATATATCCACAATAACACTGATTGGGTAACTTTCCAAAGCAGAAGCAAATTGCCCGATGGCAAACTAGCAAGAAGGACAGAATTAAGCTGTTTCTCTAAGAAGTTGATTTTCAAAAAATGAGCAATGTAAACGTCTCACTGCCGCCAAATGTTCGTCATTTGCACTACGTGGTGCCAATGTAAAGGACAAAAGGCGGTGCACACGCGTGTAAGCTGCCTTTTGCCCTTCACATTTGCACTCCACAGTGCAAAGTGAGTAAAGGCAGCCAGGCATGCTCTCATGCCAGGAATAATTAACTTTTCATTGTGAAAGCCACCTGCCATGCTTGCATAATAAGCCATATTATATAGAGATCTCCAGCATTTGTGCTGGCATGAAAATTCATGCTACTGCAAATGCTGGAGCATTTGTGTGGCAAAGAGGAAGAAAGACGGCAGAAATGTAAGTTGCATACTGCCCCTCCTCGCCCCCATATAAATGAACGAAAATGAGCTGTGGCATCACTGGAAGGTGTAAAATCCTTATGCAAGGCTTGTACGCCTTACATCGACGTTACGGCTCAATTGAACATGACCCCTTATATGTCTAGTCCATATGAAGGCAACTGTAAAGTGAATGCAAGATAATGATTCCACTCTACCCAAGCTACATCTTCCCTATAGCAGCATAATATTCCAGGGTGGGAGGCTCTAGACTCCAGGTGCATTACTTTTGGCGTGGATATAACGATCCTCAGGTTAGGTGACCCCATAACCTCTGCCCAGTGATTGTTCAGATGTTGATGTGCCCTCAGTGGTCAAGCAATGAGGGCTGCATCATGCGCATGCAATAGTAGCAGAATTCGGAGTCGTGCCATTGCCTGGACCTCTTCAACTGACAACAATGAGTCAATCATATGTCATTTTTAGTTCGTTCATCTGTTTGTAATTTGTGACCAATCCTATGTTCTCCTGGCAAACTGTATCCACGTGTGCTCAATCCTTTTGTACAGTGGAATGAATATTGACCAAAACACAGGTTACTTTGTGTTATCCAGATCAAGCATATGCATCGATGGTTTTGGAAAACTGCCATGTTTCTTTATAAAAAAAAAAAATACACGTTTATAGCACCACACATTTACCCTATCTTAGCCTTTTACAATACCGGCGCCTGCTCCAAAAGGCAGAGTAAAATGTACAGAGTTGCTTGGCAACCACCAAGAGCACAACAATTTTTCTTGAAATAGAGTCTGTGTCAAGTTAATGCAGGTATTGTACAATGTGCTTGTTACATCTACATCCATTCTGCCCTCAGCATCTGTGCAACTGCTAGACAATATCCTTTTAGTGCCTGCTTGTGCAGTTTGACATGCTGCGGGCAAGTGGCATGTTGAAAGGGAACTCTTCAATACTGCCTCCTGCGCCCATGAGGGCTGAAGGGGTGACATGCAGGCGGCCCCAGAGACGAACATAGGCTGCTTACGTCATTTCAATTCAGAGGCATTTTAAGGTTTCGACAAATGGGCTTCAACGTGGTAACAGACATTCATGTGTAGCTAAATAATGAAGTTACAGTGCATTGAAACGTCTAGTAAAAGCTCACGGTCGACTGTGGTCGAACTTAAAGGATTTTATCTTGCACATTGTGATCATGCTGTGAGCATTACAGTTCATTCGTAAGCATCTTGAGACACTACGCAATGGTAATGCTGTACTGTGTTGCTTTAAGGCGTTCAAGTTCCTACCTCTAATCGCAAATGTAACGCATGCACATATGGCAATAACATGCATGGATAACATCAAGTGCTTGATTCGGATGTATGCAGGTGCAGCAAAAATATGCGCGACGGGGTTGCACATATGTTCTGCATTCCTGGGGTAAATTTATAACCACAACGCTTAGTCGTTTCTTGTGGATGAAGTATGGCTGCATTTTAAACACATTGCCTGTGGCTGTGGCCAATAACGTATTGGAATAGCCCACAGCCCAAGTTAGTTGTCCCAAGGTAAACAAGGGCCATTAACAAGGGTTATGCGGCCAGTATTAAAGCCTGGCTGGGCAGTCAAATATCATATTGACAACACTGTGTATTACATTTGAAAACTGATCCCATGCATTTGGAGTGCGAGCATAAAACATAGTTCCCAAAATAAGAAATGAAAATCACATGTATGCTTCCCCTTTGTCAGTGTGCTGGAACTTGGTAAATGAGGTTAACATTCTGTGTGCATGCAGGAGCCGCGGGCAACATAAGGGTCAGTGCAAACGTGTAAGCAAGTCATGCACCCTGTGGTCCACATGACTTCCTGCTTCCAGTTTCATGAACTGATACATTATCCCCTCCAGCAGCCTAGCAGATTAGAAGGTGCCAGGCAAGGGGTTTTCGAGAAGCTGGGGATGGGGGCTTAGGCCCTGTTAGGGCAGAGAGAGGAGTGATGGTTGGAGGTGTAGGTGGGAGTTTGGGGGAGAAGAAGGCAGAGTTGCAGGAGCTCCGGCTTTAGGGCAGAGGACGGTGATTAGCCTATGACAGAAAGCAACCTTAAAAGGAAGTGACCCCTCTTTGCTGGTGCATAGATTGTCCCAATCATGCGTTCCCACAACACTAGACATTCCAAGATGCCGGCTCTGCTCCAGCTTGCCCTGACTCATTGCAGGACAAACCAGACGGAATTTATTCCTGAGCCACAGAACCTTGATGATTTCTCTCTTGGCTCATTTTGCCACAACCCTCCTCCAGGATTGGGCCCCATTCACCAGCTAGCCACAGGTCTGTCCAACCCGGACGCCCACCGGACCTCGCATTCAGGACCTGGGTTCCATCTCTGGTCCCCCGAGGGCTGCCTCCCTCCTTCCCGGCCGCCCCCTTAACAATTCACGCTAACACAGACCACCTTGATTTCTCCATCTTACCAATGATGAAACCTCCTGTGTTCATCGGCTCCCACCAGAAGCATGACCCATGAGTCTCCTGACTTTTTTTGGCCCCAGAAGAAGGCTATCATCTATTCTGCCGAAACGTCAGCAGAACATTGACCCAGACCATCTATGGGCATTATTCAGTGCTGCTATTACACTCCTAACATCATACTCAGACGTAGGCATTGTAATGGTATCCTGTGTTTTCTACACCTATTGACATGAGACATTCCTCATACAAGCAAATTGCCTACTAAATGTACAAGTGGATGATCCACACCCTATGTCATTTGTAATCATGCTATAGTGAATTTCTAACTACATGTTTGTTGACCACAATGTACATCATGTATTGTCATGTGTATACTAAAACTTAAATCCTTTGCAAATGAAAAAAAGCACCAGCTAATGAATAATTAAAAGCTGTAACTTTTTTACATGATCGTGAGATATGTGTTTGTTAACAGCAAGCATGTTGTTCCCAACAACGGTTGCCAAAATTGTATGGGCACCCAACAGGGTCTAAAAACCAGTGTGCACTTGATTTTTTGTGTGCATTTCTTAGATTCATAGAGGGTAGGACAACCCCCTTGTTATAGCCCCACAACACTAGACAGCATGGAATTAAATCGAGCAGCTTTTCCTGGGAGAGAGAGGATTGGCCCTGCCGAGACTCTGGAGGGTTTTAGGATGTCCTGTGACTTAGAAGACTTGACAATGGTTTGACAGAATGCCAACATTAAAACCCCTTGTTTATTATGTCCTGGGCCAAACTGTTACCAGTCCCCTAAATGAAATCCAGAATTGGCTGTGCTAGTTAGTACTGATTCTCTTAAAGACACTGTACCATGACTGGTGTCTTTCTTCCATGTTATTAAAGAATTCCTCAAATCGACGTAGTAAAGTTGTCATGAATGCTGGGAAAACTCTTCTCGTGTTCTGTGTGCAGTTGGTAGAATACGTCTCCACCACAGGTAAATATCATGAAATATATCATTTGTTATTTATAACGCACTTAATACCCAGAGGTTTCTAAGCACGGATCTGGGGATCGAACCTGTGTTGCTCGGCGTCGCCTTACTTTCAAGGCGAGCGCGTTGCACCTGAGCTATCCTCCCGAGGTAGGCAGGAATTGTTTACCAATGTTTCATAATAAACTGTAGGTCAAATCTCCCACAGATATTAATAGGAAAGCAATGTTTAATGAGGACTCAGGTGACTTGAAGCTGTTTTAAGACAGATTTCCACAAAGATCCCAAATAAACGTAATGTTAAACAGCGAGTAGGACTATGGGACATGAGATATGTAAAGACTTGAAATATAGTTATTTTCTTGCAGCGCCTTTGATTAGCCGTTTCTGTGTGTTTGTTTATTGAGTGTACAGACTGATGTCAATATGCATATATTGGTAATAGAGATACTGCTTTCATTTACTTACAAATGGCCCCGTGTAGATCCAGCGAGACAGGTGGAGACACACTAGTTTATAAAAGATCACCTAAGGCATTTGAAAAGATATCCACATTGGTCTGGTGATGAGGAAAACAGTGAAACATTCATAGAAGCTAAGGAGGGCACTAACAACACGGCCAGTGTACTGTTAAACCGCACAGGTAGACCCTAAAATACATAGAAATGGGAGTGGCCATGCCAAAAAAGGCAAACTCAAGCGGATAAAAGTCCCCTTTTTCTTTTCATTTTTAGAAGGCTATGAAGTGGCACAGCAGAGGCTGTGAGGGACCCTCCCGGGTCCAAAGGAGAAATGGAGCCAGTGGGAGCCGAGAATCCCTCATCAGACAGATGTGAGAAAGTGAGAGACACCAGGTGCGGGTAACAGGAGGAGGGACTAGAAGGCAAGAGTGATCTGCAGGGGGGAGCCGGAAGGCACCTGGGCCAGGTGCACGGCGAGCAAGCACCAGCAACATCCTTGAAGTTGTGTCAATTACAGTAATTGCTTTCCCCTTTGCAAAGATCCTGATTTCCTGAAAAGCACACAAGGTTCCGTTCCCAGTGCTAATAAGACGGTTAATTAATTAATGCCTACATCTCTTGAAAAAAGAATACATGTATATTATTAAGAAAGTGTTGTGTTTGTCCATAGAGTACTATGTGTGGACACATGACTATGCATACGTTTACAAAACTATTTTATGTCTGTGCATATTCCGTTGTATTAAGCCATAGGGCATCCCATATAGTCATGCTCGTAGATTAAAATAATTAAAAGTGTCTCCACAATAGCAGGTTGATATGTCTTATTTGCAAAAGAATTTTTTTAGGAAAATGAAGGATTGACTCCCACCAAATCTGCTTGCTCTGATTACTTCCCAGTAATTATTACAAGTCCTACTCTTCCTTGTCACATTCCTTATTCCCTGATGATGTGTCATAAATCTCGCCCATCACCCCTCATAATGTTAGTATTACCCAAGCAGTCCTGTAAGAGTCGAAGACATAGGTCACACAGATAGGTGACAGACATTCCAGGACTGTGAGAAGGAAGAGTAGTATTTGTGTAATGAAGATTACTAGTAAATAATCAGAGCATTCCCACTGTGTCATTCTTCCACCTTATTCTGTTATGTCACAGCAAGCAGTCTCAAGTCTTAAAGCAGAACCATCAACATCCAAGCAATAACCAAGACTCATAAGGCAGTACAGGTTTCAACACACAACACAGATAAAGAAGGGACTTATAGGACAACCATCAATAAAAAAGATCACAGAACAACTACTACCATTAATATAGAATTGCAACAACATGGCTGCCTGCAAACAGGCAGTCTCGTCAAAAGCTGACATAAATGCAGCTACCAAACCAACAAGCAAAGAGCATTTAACAAAACAAAGTTGGAATCATTCCAAAATCCCCAAGTGGTGATTTTGCATCAAGGGGAGAAATTGAAACTGTATACACCAACCCACACAAATCTCATGCATATGGGAAAGAGGAGGGGCCTGGGGAAATAAGAAAGGCAATCCTCAAAACACTGATACCAGAGGAAATACAAGCAGATTATGGGAGGATCGTATCTGTAACCCCAAAAGCAAACCCAGAATTTACTAACCAGCTTTAACAATCGTTTGACACCAACTCACAGACTTCACACTAGTTTCAAGGCCCCACGACCTAATTAGATTTATTAGGGTATGTATTGAGCACTAACCTAGCTTTGGGAATCAACAACGTGCTTTACAAGCCACAGGGGGAAGGACATGATGGGGGAAGTAGGGAAACAAGGGAGCTCATATAAGAGCACAAACATGTCATGCAAGCCTAAAAAGAGCCCCAACCTACCAGGCAAGCACACACAGCAGTGGGGCAGATAAAGAGTGCAGCCCTGCCCATAAAAGACTGTGACAAATTATATGAACATCCACAAGGAATATAACACAATTAAGAATGAATGAAGTACTGTGAAGGTTCAGCTGCAGATATCATCAAAAGGTACTTTACAACAATGTATCAGGCCAATATGGGAAGAGGAGCATGTTGGCACAGTAAGACACCACACTTGTATCGACAAGAAAAGGAAAGAGGTCATGCAGGTTTTAAGGCCTCGATGACCTTGCAAAGATAGAACACTGAAGAATAAAACAAAAAAAGGTCATAGTGGTGTTAAGACCATTGCCTCCAATGGAAACTGTAACTCTGTGGAGGCCTTAGAACTATCAGACGTCCTGACCAGCACGTGAATGTTACACCGTGTGTTCAAAGGCAACACACCACAGGCAATTTCCTTCTTTAAATACCTGAGTATTTTACTCACAACAAAGCAAAAAAGAAGATTGTTTAGAAAACAATTAAAACAATCAATCTCTAAGAACTAAGAACTGATTCATCAGAGATGGAGCTGTAAGAAATACCAATAAGGTGTCACGTGGCCTGCCTTGCAAGGTCGTGGTATCAGATAACCTGCTGAACCTCCGCCCTCCAGCCAATCTAGAATGTCTGCTGATTTAAATTGTGTTACTGCATCCAAATTTAACCTATACCATAGGTGAAAGGAAACTGAACCCATTTCTTTAAACATGTAACCACTGACCTGGGGCTGTGAAGTATGTTAAGTGTGCCATGTAATTTTGTTTCAGCATGTTTCAGCTTCACCCACCATTGTCACATCCCGAGCATAGCTGGCATACCGCTTACCTGCACTTAAACATGTCCCGTTTTGGTGGTCCTTAACCTATGCATGTACACGTATGTATTGTCCCTGGTGACTGTTCTATTTACTCCCCTCCACAACCTAGTCAGAATGTCCTTCAAACTCACCCTATTGTAAGAAGCTGACTACTTCCAGTCAAATCTGATTTCTTATCTATTGTACGTTCTTTTGTGATCAAAAGAGCATTGTTCCTCCTGTATATAAATATAAATACAAAAATAAATAAAAATGTAAAAATATTTAAATAAATGTAAGGCCTCCTTTCAGATGAAGTGGCCAGGATTCCTTGTAAGCATATAATAAAGAGGTTCCCTTATGTTTTGTCTGCCTCAGATGGGTCAATACACTCAACTCCCAGAATAAGCTGAGGGTCTCTGTCAACTATTCTATAGCTGGAGGGAATTTTATTGCAGTACAAGGGATTCTTATTGTAATGTTAATAAAAAAGTGTCAAGGATCATTGGAATAAATATCATGAGGTACGTAGTGCATTAAGTAATGCATTAATCCAAATAGCATTGTATTATGAAGTTTTTTCCAATATACTAAGGTACACATGTAGTAACATAGGCATAGTGTGCAGCAGACATGATATTTTTCATGAACGGTAAATGCACATGTGATGTCATCAGTGATGTCATCAATGACATTTGTGATGTCATCTTTGATGTCCTGGGTGTTAGTTTTAGCAGTGCACGGTGGTGGCGCAAGTTATGGTTGCTTAGCTTACCATAACTGGCAAATTTCAGGGGGTTTTTGGTTTTACTTGGAACCATAACCTCCCTTTAACAAAGTTGTTTCACTGAATTTCATAGGTTTTCAGTAGCGCAACTTAACCATAATGTCCCCTTAACTACATTTTTTCACTGAATTTCATAGGTTTTTAGTAACGCAACTTAACCATAACATTCCCTCAACAAAGTATTTTCATTGAATTTCATAGGTTTTTATAAGTGCAACTTAACCATAATGTCTATGAACATCTGACTTCATTGCAGACCTTCTGGAGAGTGCCACATGACCATATGCTGGCACGCGGCATAATAACGGGTCCGAGAACCCGTACGCACTTCACGATAAGATCTGTGCTTCACGGGCAATTAGGAACTGCATTTTCTACTGATTTAGGAACTTTCAACTTCAAAATTTCCCTTGCACAGCTCCAACACCTATTCCTACTCATCCATTAATAATCTAGTACACAGTACATACTTTTAGCAAAATTGCTATTTATCTTAAAATAGAATCAGCTAATGCCATCCCTCCTCCGCAAGAGACACCACCACTGCTGTAATCAAGGAGCATGAGAAACACTGCCCCCTACCTTAGAAATAACACACAAGCAACATTTCCCCCTGTCCACCTACCCCTCCATATTAGTGTTTGGTGCCTCTTCCCTCATTTCCCTCCTCACCTTTCATTCTAAGCTCTCCTGCCAAAATAAATGCATCCAAAAAGAAAATAAATGTTCCTTTAGGAACCTCCTTTCACAGTTAAAAAATAGAACTAAAAACAAACATATAGACTCCATCTACTTTATATTTCTCAGGAAAGTACATACACTCAATAAGATTTTCCAACATTTCCATTTGCATTTTGTGTAATGCTAATGCAAATATTGTGGCGTTCATCCTCCGTTCCAGGGACTAGAATGGTGGATACTGGGACAGCAGCCCAAGTTATCAGCCCAAGCAAAGCAAGGGTGGATAACGAGGTCTCTGGACCATTATCCCCCCATTCCAGTCCCTGAAATGGGGGATGAAGCTGGGGGATAAAGGCCATTAGCAACCTAGGTTCCCAAAGCGGGAACCCGAGGTGCTAAAAAAGAGGATTTTGCTTCCTACACCGGGACACCTGTGGCGTCCCGATGTAGGAAGGAAAATACTTTTCTAAGATGGCCACCATGGACAGAGAAGGTGAGGGTTCCATACAGGGCCCTCTTCGCTTTCCATGGCAGCCTACAGAAGGCAAAAAGAGAACACTATGACCATATTACCACAAGCACATTTTTCTTCCCTTTCAGTTCTATTCTTATTTCGAATAACTTCACCACAAAGCCAGTCCCAGGTGGACATGGCCACTTTAATCCTATGTTTTGTCCCTTGTGGTCATGGCCAGTAGCCAGATTGTTCCGGAGCATGACCTTATTCCATGAACCGGACAATCTGGCCACCACCCATGGGCACAGGCTACCCCTCAGTCACTAAAGGTATACCGCTATTTTTTGTAACTACATTATGACACTTGTCAAATAATAAAACGCTGGCACATTTGCAACACCATGCTTTTAGGTACTTGCCAATGCGCCTTACACAAGTTTGCTGGAAATCCACCCACGTTTTTTTTTTTCAAAAGTGTCAAATGAATGCACATGTAATCATCATATAACCTAGCCCCCACTTGACAAAATCCATTCAGACTTTACGAAAACATTTATATCTAGATCTATAATCTTTTTGCAAACCTTTGTGTAGATTTGTCAAATGGCACCACATTTATAAGCCTATACATTGTTTTGGCACCCCCCTCTAATTTTGCCCTCTCTGGACAAAATCCCACCAAACTTCGCAAAAACATTTATATCTAGATCTATTATCAGTTTGCCAAATTAAGTGTAGATTCGTCAAATGGCACCTCATTTATAAGCCTTTACATTATTTTGCACCCCCCCTCTAATTTTGCCCCCTCTGGACAAAATCCCACCAAACTTCGCAAAAACATTTATATCTAGATCTATTATCAGTTTGCCAAATTAAGTGTAGATTCGTCAAATGGCACCTCATTTATAAGCCATTACATTATTTTGGTACCCCTCTCTAATTTTCCCCCCTCATGACAGAATCCCACCAAACTTTGTAAACTCATTCAGAATCAGGTCAGAAATATCCCATCCCATCCTCAACACCCCTCACCTCCCCAGAGATTATTTGATAAGTTTGACAAGTGCAATGCTCAGAAAATATTATTGTCCCGAGGGTTTGGCATGTATTTTTATACATACGTTGATCGATCGCACAAACATTTCCAATGCACCTTACCTTAGTTTTCCTCTTTTGTAAACATGCGAAATCTGGCAGCAGGGCCTGGCCATCTTGTGCTAATCTTATTTTTTGCTGCATCGGCGTAAGGTAAACTGCCCTGACGGCACTAAATCATATGCCCCGCCCCTGAGCCTCACATCACCAAATCTAGTGATATTCTCCATCTTTCTCGGCGACGTTCCTTGGCAGCGTAGCCAAACGCGCCCATAATCACCTACGTGACGTTACACAGAACCCAAAAATCAACACACATCGTCTCACAATACAGCACGTCACAATTCAGAATATTAAACAATACTTTAAAAGGAAATAACAAGAATGTACAATTTGTAAAGTACTTTTATTTGACAATAAACGCTCCGAGAACATCCGACTATTGCCATATTCAATCAAATTGAGAATGTGTTTCTTCGCTCGCGATCCAAAACGTTTATCGTGAGTCACGTGTTGTTCTTTTGGCATACACAAGGTGTTCATTTTCGGTAAAAGATGTGCTTGAGTCACACAGTGAATTCCAGGGCTTGTGCATCAACTTGGGGCTAGACCACCGTAAAATATGTTATGTTGCTCCTAATCGCTAGTGCAGTGTAAGGGCATATGGGCCCTTGGCGATTGTCCGAAAAAAGAGTCAAATATATCCAGTGATTCACAAGTATCTGCAGCTGCCGGTTAAAGAACCCGTCAGTTGGCATCTGGAATCTATGACAATCGCAGAATGGCAGAATGTACCTGTTTCAAAAACATAATAGAAATGTGTCTCACTTACCAATCTTTATTACAATTTAACTATTGACTTATTAATTCTGCATAGAGTTTAAACTAACGATTAGCACAGACATGAAACCATCTCAACAGAGAGAAAACATTGTGGAAAGTGGTACACAATTTGCTTCCGAGGACATTGCTATGTAGTATGATCAACTGTAAACGCTACAATTCGAGGTGCTCATACATGGCATTTTAATTAAATATTAGAGTTGAACCTGGGGGAACCGATTGGTGGTATACATGCACCTCGATGCTGGACTGCCCATGTGCACGTTAGAAATACCACTACACGCTAAATTTGTACTTGCGTTTCATTTCAATATGCCACACAGAACAAGCTAGTAGAATGTAACCCAGAGATAATGGTCAGATAATGATAAATTGATGCTTGTTCGGATATAAAATCGTCGAAAATCAAACTTACATTATATTCACCATTTCCATTCTCTTGGCATAACTCAGATCATAACACAGACTCCGTTCGCACCAACAATTTTTCATAAACTGAATTTACATGTTCCTTAGTCCAGTTTTGCAATGCATAACCTTATCATATCTGACATTAAAACAACGTTCCTTTCATTTAATTCCTTTCGGAATGGTCCCTTTCTCTCAATGTCAAAAACAATTGAACCTTATACTGTGTGTCTGATGCGTGGGCTTCCTTAGCTCGCAAGCAAAAATTCAAAGCTGGTGACCTTCACTCAGAATCAACACACATACTTACAGGCCGATTCATGGAATAATTAGCGCGGCGCAAGTGGGCAAAAACGTGCGTATCGCAGTGGAATAAGGAAAATTGCAGTGCAAGTGCGAAAATCGCACGAAAAGCAGCGCACATCGATTCATGGAAGGCCGTGTGCGAGAAAACCAGCGGATGTCCGATAAAAAAGTGCGCTGCGCACGTTGGCGCACAGGCCATCTAACTGCGTGCGCCAGGTCACAGCGAAAATCGCACAGGCCACAGCGAAATTCGCACAGAGCGTGGCGCACGCAACAAAAGTAGGCGGAACACGGGCGTAACACTCGGAATGGGGAACAACTTGCCAAAACGTGGGCGTCACGGGGGAAGTACAGGGCACAAGTGCCCGGAACGCCCACACGCTCGCCTACAACACGTATTCATGGAATAGAATAGGGCAAAAAAGCGCACGCTCAAACCAGCGCACAGACACAAACACGACCGCCACAAGAAAGCAGGCGGTAGCGTCTCTGCGGCTGTAAGAAATGTGCGCCAAAAGGTGCGCCAACAAATAGCACCTATATACTGCCATGATGAATGTCCTATACTGTGGCCCTCCAGGACAAATGACGTGCAAAGGGGTACCCACAAACACGGACACCCGCTGACAAAAAATACGTGTGCGTGTATACCGGGGTGCGCGGGAAGTCTCACATGCGATTTGGCCGGGTACGTGGATTTCAGGGGTGCGGGGGAAGTTCCACACGCGATTTGGCCGTGTACGTGGATTTCACGTGTGCGCGGGAAGTTCCACACGCGATTTCAGCAGAATATGTGTATTTCATGGGTGCGCGGGAAGTTCCACACGCGATTTCATCAGGGTACGTGTATTTCAGGGGTGCGCGGGAAGTTCCACACGCGATTGGCCCCGTGCAAGCAGGGTATGTGTGTTTCAGGGGTGCGCGGGAAGTTCCACACGCGATTTCAGCAGGGTATGTGTATTTCAGGGGTGCGCGGGAAGTTCCACACGCGATTGGCCCAGTGCGAGCAGGGTACGTGTATTTCAGGGGTGCGCGGGAAGTTCCACACGCGATTTCATCAGGGTACGTGTATTTCAGGGGTGCGCGGGAAGTTCCACACGCGATTGGCCCCATGCAAGCAGGGTACGTGTATTTCAGGGGTGTGCGGGAAGTTCCACACGCGATTTCAGCAGGGTATGTGTATTTCAGGGGTGCGCGGGAAGTTCCACACGCGATTTCATCAGGGTACGTGTATTTCAGGGGTGCGCGGGAAGTTCCACACGCGATTGGCCCAGTGCGAGCAGGGTACGTGTATTTCAGGGGTGCGCGGGAAGTTCCACACGCGAATGGCCCCGTGCAAGCAGGGTACGTGTATTTCAGGGGTGCGCGGGAAGTTCCACACGCGATTGGCCCCGTGCAAGCAGGGTACGTGTATTTCAGGGGTGCGCGGGAAGTTCCACACGTGATTACAGCAGGGTATGTGTATTTCAGGGGTGCGCGGGACGTTCCACACGCGATTTCATCAGGGTACGTGTATTTCAGGGGTGCGCGGGAAGTTCCACACGCGATTGGCCCAGTGCGAGCAGGGTACGTGTATTTCAGGGGTGCGCGGGAATTCCCACATGCGATTTCAGCAGGGTATGTGTATTTCAGGGGTGCGCGAGAAGTTCCACACGCGATTTCATCAGGGTACGTGTATTTCAGGGGTGCGCGGGAAGTTCCACACGCGATTGGCCCAGTGCGAGCAGGGTACGTGTATTTCAGGGGTGCGCGGGAATTTCCACACGCAATTTCAGCAGGGTGTGTGTATTTCAGGGGTGTGCGCGAAGTTCCACACGCGATTTCATCAGGGTACGTGTATTGCAGGGGTGCGCGGGAAGTTCCACACGCGAATGGCCCAATGCGAGCAGGGTACGTGTATTTCAGGGGTGCGCGGGAAGTTCCACACGCGATTTCAGCAGGGTATGTGTATTTCAGGGGTTCTGGGGAGTACCACACGTGAATTGGCCGTGTAGGTCCTCCCAGGTGTACGCTCCACAACCTCCACGGCCCCTGCAGGCAGCCCACACCATGGGGGACTACCCTGCACCCCTGCACATGTCCCGCAGGCAGCCCATCCACCATGGGCATGCCCCCCAGCCAACCCAAATGTCACCTTGCACTACTGATCAACAATGCATGTCTTCCACCACCCCCACCCCCCAGCCACCAGGGGCACCCACCACCAGGCCCCCACTCATGTCTCCCACCACCCCCACCCCCCTGCCACCATGGGCAGCCCACACCAGGCCCCCACACATGTCTCCCACCACCCCCACCCCCCAGCAGTGCAGGGGCACCCTCCACCAGGCCCCCACTCATGTCTCCCACCACCCCCACCCTCCAGCAGTGCAGGGGCACCCTCCACCAGGCCCCCACCAATGTCTCCCACCACCCCAACCCCCCAGCCACCAGGGGCACCCTCCACCAGGCCCCCACTCATGTCTCCCACCACCCCCACCCCCCAGCAGTGCAGGGGCAGCCTCCACCAGGCCCCCACCCATGTCTCCCACCACCCCAACCCCCCAGCCACCAGGGGCACCCTCCACCAGGCCCCCACTCATGTCTCCCACCACCCCCACCCCCCAGCAGTGCAGGGGCAGCCTCCACCAGGCCCCCACTCATGTCTCCCACAACCCCCACCCCCCAGCCACCAGGGGCACCCTCCACCAGGCCCCCACTCATGTCTCCCACTACCCCCACCACCCAGCAGTGCAGGGGCAGCCTCCACCAGGCCCCCACTCATGTCTCCCACCACCCCAACCCCCCAGCCACCAGAGGCACCCTCCACCAGGCCCCCACTCATGTCTCCCACCACCCCCACCCCCCTGCCACCATGGGCAGCCCCCACCAGGCCGCCACTCATGTCTCCCATCACCCCCACCCCCCAGCAGTGCAGGGGCACCCTCCACCAGGCCCCCACTCATGTCTACCCCCACCCACACCCCCCTGCCACCATGGGCAGCCCCCACCAGGCCCCCACTCATGTCTCCCACCACCCCCACCCCCCAGCAGTGCAGGGGCAGCCTCCACCAGGCCCCCGCCCATGTCTCCCACCACCCCACCCCGCAGCAGTGCAGGGGCACCCTCCACCAGGCCCCCACTCATGTCTCCCACCACCCCCACCCCCCTGCCACCATGGGCAGCCCCCACGAGGCCCCCACTCATGTCTCCCACCACCCCCACCCCCCTGGCACCATGGGCAGCCTCCACCAGGCCCCCACCCATGTCTCCCACCACCCCCACCCCCCAGCAGTGCAGGGGCACCCTCCACCAGGCCCCCACTCATGTCTACCCCCACCCCCACCCCCCTGCCACCATGGGCAGCCCCCACCAGGCCCCCACTCATGTCTCCCACCACCCCCACCCCCTAGCAGTGCAGGGGCAGCCTCCACCAGGCCCCCACCCATGTCTCCCACCACCCCCACCCCCCAGCAGTGCAGGGGCACCCTCCACCAGGCCCCCACTCATGTCTCCCACCACCCCCACCCCCCTGCCACCATGGGCAGCCCCCACCAGGCCCCCACCCATGTCTCCCACCACCCCCACCCCCCAGCAGTGCAGGGGCAGCCTCCACCAGGCCCCCAACCATGTCTCCCACCACCCCACCCACCTGCCACCAGGGGCACCCTCCTCCAGGCCCCCACTCATGTCTCCCACCACCCCCACCCCCCAGCAGTGCAGGGGCACCCTCCACCAGGCCCCCACTCATGTCTCCCACCACCCCACTCCCCTGCCACCATGGGCACCCTCCACCAGGCCTCCACTCATGTCTCCCACCACACCCACCCCCCAGCAGTGCAGGGGCACCCTCCACCAGGCCCCCACTCATGTCTCCCACCACCCCCACCCCCCAGCAGTGCAGGGGCACCCTCCACCAGGCCCCCACTCATGTCTCCCACCACCCCCACCCCCCAGCAGTGCAGGGGCACCCTCCACCAGGCCCTCACTCATGTCTCCCACCACCCCCACCCCCCAGCAGTGCAGGGGCACCCTCCACCAGGCCCCCACTCATGTCTCCCACCACCCCCACCCCCAGCCACCAGGGGCACCCACCACCAGGCCCCCACTCATGTCTCCCACCACCCCCACCCCCCTGCCACCATGGGCAGCCCCCACCAGGCCCCCACACATGTCTCCCACCACCCCCACCCCCCAGCAGTGCGGGGGCACCTTCCACCAGGCCCCCACTCATGTCTCCCACCACCCCCACCCCCAGGCAGTGCAGGGGCACCCTCCACCAGGCCCCCACCCATGTCTCCCACCACCCCAACCCCCCAGCCACCAGGGGCACCCTCCACCAGGCCCCCACTCATGTCTCCCACCACCCCCACCCCCCAGCAGTGCAGGGGCAGCCTCCACCAGGCCCCCACCCATGTCTCCCACCACCCCAACCCCCCAGCCACCAGGGGCACCCTCCACCAGGCCCCCACTCATGTCTCCCACCACCCCCACCCCCCAGCAGTGCAGGGGCAGCCTCCACCAGGCCCCCACTCATGTCTCCCACCACCCCCACCCCCCAGCCACCAGGGGCACCCTCCACCAGGCCCCCACGCATGTCTCCCACTACCCCCACCCCCCAGCAGTGCAGGGGCAGCCTCCACCAGGCCCCCACTCATGTCTCCCACCACCCCAACCCCCCAGCCACCAGGGGCACCCTCCACCAGGCCCCCACTCATGTCTCCCACCACCCCCACCCCCATCAGTGCAGGGGCACCCTCCACCAGGCCCCCACTCATGTCTCCCACCACCCCCACCCCCCAGCAGTGCAGGGGCACCCTCCACCAGGCCCCCACTCATGTCTCCCACCACCCCACCCCCCTGCCATCATGGGCACCCTCCACCAGGCCTCCACTCATGTCTCCCACCACACCCACCCCCCAGCAGTGCAGGGGCACCCTCCACCAGGCCCCCACTCATGTCTCCCACCACCCCCACCCCCCAGCAGTGCAGGGGCACCCTCCACCAGGCCCCCACTCATGTCTCCCACCACCCCCACCCCCCAGCAGTGCAGGGGCACCCTCCACCAGGCCCCCACTCATGTCTCCCACCACCCCCACCCCCCAGCAGTGCAGGGGCATCCTCCACCAGGCCCAAACTCATGTCTCCCACCACCCCCACCCCCAGCAGTGCAGGGGCACCCTCCACCAGGCCCCCACTCATGTCTCCCACCACCCCCACCCCCCTGCCACCATGGGCATCACCCACCAGGCCCCCACTCATGTCTCCCACCACCCCCACCCCCCAGCAGTGCAGGGGCACCCTCCACCAGGCCCCCACTCATGTCTCCCACCACCCCCACCCCCCAGCAGTGCAGGGGCACCCTCCACCAGGCCCCCACTCATGTCTCCCTGCACCCCCACCCCCCAGCATCCAGGGGCACCCTCCACCAGGCCCCCACTCATGTCTCCCACCACCCCCACCCACAGCAGTGCAGGGGTACCCTCCACCAGGCCCCCACTCATGTCTCCCACCACCCCCACCCCCCAGCAGTGCAGGGGCACCCTCCACCAGGCCCCCACTCATGTCTCCCACCACCCCCACCCCTCAGCAGTGCAGGGGCACCCTCCACCAGGCCCCCACCCATGTCTCCCACCACCCCAACCCCCCAGCCACCAGGGGCACCCTCCACCAGGCCCCCACTCATGTCTCCCACCACCCCCACCCCCTGCCACCATGGGCAGCCCCCACCAGGCCCCCACTCATGTCTCCCACCACCCCCACCCCCCAGCAGTGCAGGGGCAGCCTCCACCAGGCCCCCACTCATGGCTACCCCCACCCCCACCCCCCTGCCACCATGGGCAGCCCCCACCAGGCCCCCACTCATGTCTCCCACCACCCCCACCCCCCAGCAGTGCAGGGGCACCCTCCACCAGGCCCCCACTCATGTCTCCCACCACCCCCACCCCCCAGCAGTGCAGGGGCACCCTCCACCAGGCCCCCACTCATGTCTCCCACCACCCCCACCCCCAGCAGTGCAGGGGCACCCTCCACCAGGCCCCCACTCATGTCTCCCACCACCCCCACCCCCCTGCCACCATGGGCAGCACCCACCAGGCCCCCACTCATGTCTCCCACCACCCCCACCCCCCAGCAGTGCAGGGGCACCCTCCACCAGGCCCCCACTCATGTCTCCCACCACCCCCACCCCCCAGCAGTGCAGGGGCACCCTCCACCAGGCCCCCACTCATGTCTCCCTGCACCCCCACCCCCCAGCATCCAGGGGCACCCTCCACCAGGCCCCCACTCATGTCTCCCACCACCCCCACCCACAGCAGTGCAGGGGTACCCTCTACCAGGCCCCCACTCATGTCTCCCACCACCCCCACCCCCCAGCAGTGCAGGGGCACCCTCCACCAGGCCCCCATTCATGTCTCCCACCACCCCCACCCCTCAGCAGTGCAGGGGCACCCTCCACCAGGCCCCCACCCATGTCTCCCACCACCCCAACCCCCCAGCCACCAGGGGCACCCTCCACCAGGCCCCCACTCATGTCTCCCACCACCCCCACCCCCTGCCACCATGGGCAGCCCCCACCAGGCCCCCACTCATGTCTCCCACCACCCCCACCCCCCAGCAGTCAGGGGCACCCTCCACCAGGCCCCCACTCATGGCTACCCCCACCCCCACCCCCCTGCCACCATGGGCAGCCCCCACCAGGCCCCCACTCATGTCTCCCACCACCCCCACCCCCCAGCAGTGCAGGGGCACCCTCCACCAGGCCCCCACTCATGTCTCCCACCACCCCCACCCTCCAGCAGTGCAGGGGCAGCCTCCACCAGGCCCCCACCCATGTCTCCCACCACCCCCACCCCCCAGCAGTGCAGGGGCACCCTCCACCAGGCCCCCACTCATGTCCCCCTGCACCCCCACCCCCCAGCATCCAGGGGCACCCTCCACCAGGCCCCCACTCATGTCTCCCACCACCCCCACCCCCCAGCAGTGCATGGGCACCCTCCACCAGGCCCCCACTCATGTCTCCCACCACCCCCACCCCCCAGCAGTGCAGGGGCACCCTCCACCAGGCCCCCACCCATGTCTCCCACCACCCCAACCCCCCAGCCACCAGGGGCACCCTCCACCAGGCCCCCACTCATGTCTCCCACCACCCCCACCCCCCTGCCACCATGGGCAGCCCCCACCAGGCCCCCACTCATGTCTCCCACCACCCCCACCCCCAGCAGTGCAGGGGCACCCTCCACCAGGCCCCCACTCATGTCTACCCCCACCCCCACCCCCCTGCCACCATGGGCAGCCCCCACCAGGCCCCCACTCATGTCTCCCACCACCCCCACCCCCCAGCCACCAGGGGCACCCTCCACCAGGGCCCCACTCATGTCTCCCACCACCCCCACCCCCCTGCCACCATGGGCAGCCCCCACCAGGCCCCCACTCATGTCTCCCACCACCCCCACCCCCCAGCCACCAGAGGCACCCTCCACCAGGCCCCCACTCATGTCTACCCCCACCCCCACCCCCCTGCCACCATGGGCAGCCTCCACCAGGCCCCCACCCATGTCTCCCACCCCCCACCCCCCAGCCAACAGAGGCACCCTCCACCAGGCCCCCACTCATGTCTCCCACCACCCCCACCCCCCAGAAGTGCAGGGGCACCCTCCACCAGGCCCCCACTCATGTCTCCCACCACCCCCACCCCCCAGCAGTGCAGGGGCACCCTCCACCAGGCCCCCACTCATGTCTACCCCCACCCCCACCCCCCTGCCACCATGGGCAGCCTCCACCAGGCCCCCACCCATGTCTCCCACCCCCCCACCCCCCAGCCACCAGAGGCACCCTCCACCAGGCCCCCACTCATGTCTCCCACCACCCCCACCCCCCAGCAGTGCAGGGGCACCCTCCACCAGGCCCCCACTCATGTCTCCCACCACCCCCACCCCCCAGCAGTGCAGGGGCACCCTCCACCAGGCCCCCACCCATGTCTCCCACCACCCCCACCCCCCAGCCACCAGGGGCACCCTCCACCAGGTCCTCACAATCCCCAATCATGTGCGTAATGGTCAGCCTCCACAGCCAAAAAGCTCTACCAAGTAACCCATTCACCCACAAAGAAATGGAAATTACATGTTACACCCCCAATGTACATGAAGCTAATGAACCCATGTCCGTCACACACAATGGTTGCAACTGAATGGGAAAACACCCAACATGACATGCATGAAACCAATGAGATGATACCACACAGTAAAGTATGAAAACAAAATTGTATTGAAAAAAATAAAGAATGCTAAAGAAAGGAAACAAACTACAATGGGAATGAGAAAAAATAAGCTGCATGTCCGTATAAAAAAAAAAAACTGCAAATCAGAATCCAAAAAAATGTTGTCCAAAGTCAAATGTAAAAAAATCTCTATGCAATAAAGAACTATGTAAAAACTACCAAGGGTCCATGAGCCCAACTGAACAAAGGAAACCTACTAAAAAACCTAACTAAAAATCAACTATATACAAAAAGTGGAGCAGTGTCCGTCGACTCCAAATCATAATAAGAAACAAAGGAAACCTAAAACTAAAGAACTATATACAAAGGCGGCGGGCAAGTCCAGCGGCTCACTCCGTGGTGTCCCGGGCCAGGGCATCATCGAACTCCTGTTCGATGTCCCGGAGGCGGTCCAGTTCCATGGCCCCGAGGGTCCGCAGGGACGACGCCGTGTCCTCCTCGAACCCCCTGCGGATTGCCTCGAGGCACTCGGCCCGCCTCAGGGCCCTCCGCATGGAGTTCTCCGCCCTGACCATTGTGAGCCGCGCCTCTTCCGCCCGCCGCCGCTCCGCACCTATGGCGTGGCCCAACCGCTGCCACACGGAAGACACTCTCTGTCCTGGGTCCCCCTGCCCTCCGGCCGATGCCTGCCCCTCCGATGTCGAAAGCCCCGAGCCTTCATGTCTCCCACCATGTTGCTGCTGCTGCTCTGCCTCTGCCCGTGCACTGCCTCCTGCTGCCTGCACATCCTCCGCCGGCTGGGGTCCAGTTGTTGATGTGGCCACCCCTGCTGGACTTCCGACTCCCGACTGTGGCAGGGATGCCTCCTCCACCAGCCTGGCCGCACCGTCAGAGGCAGCTCCACAGGGCACCCAGGTGACTGATGGGTGGGAAGATGGCACAGAGGACGACTGGCGCGTAGGGGGTCCAGTTGAGGAGGGGGTCGGAGCAAGCCCCATCAGACGGAGGAATCCGGCCTGGGTGACCTGTCCCAGCAGGCTGACGTGGTCAACGAGCCATTCGAGATGACGTGCAGTCTCTCCATGAAAAGACTGCAGGTCACCTCGCATGGCACGTTGACGCAACGCCACACCAGCCAGGACAGGCTCAACCCGGACCTGGATGGCCACGTCCGCAGGCAGAGGAAGGCCAGTTGACGTCAACTCATCCCCTGCCTGAAAACGGGTCTGGACGTAGCCATCCCTGCTGGTGCAAGATGATGCAGGGACAGGATCGGGGACAGGATTGCACACAGGCACCTCCGCGGCGGCCTGTGCTGCCTCCTGTCCCTGGTCCTGCACTGCACCACTAGCACCAGTGGGATCCCCACCTCCAGACCCCGTCTCTGGTGCTTGCACCGCCTCCTCCTCCACCAAACCCCCCATCAACCTGGATGACTCCGTGCCATCTTCCCCTGTTGGGCCCTGTGGGGTCCCAGCTGCCCCTTCTGCTGCCGAGGAGTCCAACTCCAACCTCCGCCTCTTGGACCTCCCCCCGGCAGCTGCGGCCTGGGACGCGGCACCGGACTCCTCACTCCCCGACGAGATGACAACACGGGAGGGGAGCCGGGACTTGCGTCTCCGGCTGGCGGTCGGATCCCCGCCGCTGTGCTCCACAGCACCTTCTCCGCCCTCTTCATCAGTTGACGCTGCAGACAGGGAGAAACAAAACACAGGCATCAGGGCACTGTACAATGGACACATACACACATGACAGTTGCACATGAGTGGCATTGGCAAACCTCAGACATGTCATCACAATCCCCAACACACATGTCATTGCAACTCGCACACATGAGCCATACCACAGCCATATCGCAAATGCCAGCACCATCCCTACACATACAACAGCATCAGCAGCCAAAGGGGAGCCAGACATCACATGCAACACAGGAAGTGCACCACACATGTACACACACCACCACACTTGCATGCATGTGTACACCTCTGCCAAGTGTCGCACTGTTCAAACGGGCATCCATGTCACATCTGCCAATCAGGCTTCCACATACCGCTGTCACATGCATCCATGTTGCATCACTGTTGCACCCTTGTCAAATACACACACATGCACATGTACACAGTGCTCATACATGCAGCTGAAAACAACATACATGCGTGACATCACGGACATGTCTACTTACATACACATTCATCCAAACATGTGTGCACGCACAACTGCATTTGCCATGCAAGCCTACACACACAAGCACCATCCATGTCTCACACATTACAGCCCTCGCATGTGTCAGCCCCATGGCCCTGTACACCCCCACCCATACTCGACCCCATACAAACAGATGTGCAACCTGCACAATACCGAATAATCACCACACGCACTGCTCACAATCAGGATGCATGTACACTCACCGCTCGACTCCAGACGGGTCTGCTTCTCTAGGACCTGGACGTGGAGCGATGGGGATATGCGTTCCAGGACCCCCATCTGTTCTTCCGACAAGTGGCCCCGGCGCCCCTTGGCATCCGCTGCCTTCAAGAGGCGCCGGGCCTTGTTCAGGGTCCTGGACCTGAAGTCCTCCCAGCGCTTCCTGACATGTTGTGAGTCCCGGACTGCCACCCTCTCCGCGTTGATGGCAGTCACGATGTCAGTCCAGATCCGAGTCCGTCCTTCCTTGTCGGCGCGGGAACTTCCGAAGAGGGCATCATACTGCCTCAGGACTTGCTCCACCAGGACACCAACTTCGGTGGCACTGAAGCTGGTGCCCCTCTGCCTCTCTGGCCGGGGGTTGTCAGTGGTCACAGATGGTGTTTGCCCCGACATGACAACCCCAGAGGCAGGAGTGGGTGGGCAACTGGGTCCTGGGGCTGGGCTGTGGAGCAATGGAATTCCAGTCGGGAGTCTTCGGTTCCAGCAGGGGTGGTCACAGCAACAGCACCCCTGGCTGATGTGCAGGCAGCAAATGGCAGTGCACTTGGGCAGCAGGCAGTCAGGCAGCAGCAGATGGCAGGTGGGAGCGTGCTCGGGGCTCGGGGGGGCAGTAGTTCGGCCTTCTGGGCAGGAGCGTGGTCTTCCGTGTGCTTACGCGTGGCCAGCTTGGTACGGAGTGATTTGGCACGTGAAAATCCTGCACGTCAGCGTGAAAATCGAGGAAAGGCCCTTAGCGCCTAAACTCGTCAGCACGCATACGCGATTCTATTGGACCAAAGGCCCTCAGCGCGTAAGCGCGTCTGTGACGTGACCCGCACGGGTGTTTCCCACACAGCACGTGATGACAGAGCACACGTGGAAAGACTGCACGTCAGAGTGTCATCGCGTGTAATTGGACAGCACGTCAGAGTCTCATCGCGTGTGATTGGTGGAAATGGCCCTACACGCATAAGTGACAAAGCGTGTAATTGGAGGAAATGGCCCTATACGCATAAGTGACAAAGCGTGTAATTGGTGGAAATGGCCCTAGCGCGTACACGCCGCGTAAGTGACGCTGGACGTGTGAGCCTGTATAAAAGGTAAGGGTAGAACACCATTTCCTTTTACGTGCTTTTCGTGGAGAGCGAGTGGGTGAATTCTGTACTTCTTGTCGTTTCACACGCGATTTACTTCACGGCGTTTCAAGTTCATATTCCCTGTTACCTCTGACAGCTTTTTCTCTTTTTTCTCTTTTACTGGTTTACCTGGCCCTGTTCCCTCATACAGTGTTCCCTTCTACTGTTGTCCTGTCTCCTCAGACAGCGTACAAATCTTCTTTTGGCTGGGGTGTTGCCAACCAAACGCGCTCCTTTTTCACGCTCTTTTACCTGGCAGACGGTGAGTCACGCACATATCTAACATCTGTGCTTGCCCCGTGTGTAGCCTACCCCTTCAGAGGTCATTCTAGGCTGCGTGTGACACGCATACGTTCATTCTTGTGTTACTGGGTGCCACAGCGTAGTGCAGGTTTTTCTTTCTGCACACGTGGTCTAGGAGGGGTTGCGTGCACGTCATCTCCCTTTTTTGGGGCTCCTGTGCGTAGCGTGACCCGTCATCTTTCCCCAGGGGTTACAATCAGCCTTGCAAGAGCACTAGGGTACAATTACCATCTGGTACCCAACCCCTTTGACCACCAATTGCCCAGGACAATAGTTTACAGCCACTCCCATACGCACATTCACATCAGTGCCATGGCTGGGAGGCGAGGATTCCGTAAGGGTGGCAAAGGTGGAAGAGCCACAAGTTGTGGCCGTGGTGGATCCGGTAGGGGACGTGGTCGTTACTTGCAGGGTGAGCCTGTCCCCCCATGTGTGGAGGACCAGTCAAGGGCACCCATAATCCCCCCCCCTCCCGTTGAGGCTGATGTGGCTGACACCATCCATGCTCAGCCCTTGTTGGACCAGCCCATTGTGGCACCAGACCTGGCTGACTCCATGGCTGACTTCCAGGTCAGCAGGCCTATGACACGTGCGCTGGTGCACGTTGATGTCACCATGCCACGTGCATCTGGGGCAGCAAGGTCATCTGCTGCACCAAGTAGGCAGGGCGGAGAGGCTGTAGGGGCAGCTGCGGCTCCATCCACCCCAGCCCTCACACACCCAGCCAGGACAGTGTCGGTCCTAGTCCATGCTGCTGCCATTCCCCCTGACACCATCACACTAGAGCCAATGCCTGCACCAACTCCCATGCTGAGTGTGCAATCCGACACTCCTCATACAGAGTCTACCAGGGCTCCTGCCCCTAGTGTCCAGAGCGGCGCAGGACACTCAGGATCACCACCACCTTCCAAGCGGAAGAGGAAGAGTGCTCGTCCGGCACAGGCTGATGCCCCAGACACGGCTACACAGTCCGGCCCGTCCAGGAAGCCCAGCTTCACGGATGACGAACTGAATGCACTTGTCGAGTATGTGTCCGCACATGACAACGAGATGGTCATTGTTGCAGGATCCAAGACCACAGCTGCACAACGCCAGGCACACTGGCAGACTGTTGCGGACATCGTAAGTGCCCTTGGAATCGTGAGGCGCACAGCCAATGATTGCTATAAGCGCTGGAATGACCTAAAGTGCAGGGCAATGAGTAAGCTGGCCTCAAGTCATGCCGCAACTCTAGTGACTGGAGGTGGGTCTCCAGTAGTAGACATGGAACTCACTCCACATGAGTCAGTCGCTGGGACCTACGTCACGGAGGAACAGATCCAAGGCGTGGGAGATCTGGCTGATTACGAGGCATTGTCCGGTGAGTGCACATGCATGTGTGCGTCATCCATGTGCATGGTGTGTGTGTGAGGGCTTCTGTTTGTGTGCCAGGTGAGAGTGTGTGCGCCTGAGTCGTATGGGTCAGCCATGTGCTTCATGCAATACATCCTGCGCAGCTGCATTTGGCCATAGCAGTAGCCCTTCTGCCAACAGTAGACATCTAGCCCAACTGCACGCCAGTTGCCCTTGAAGTGTCACCTTGCCACAACATTGTTGCTTATTTTTCACTGTTCATTCAGTCAGATTGTTTGCATTCCACCGCCTTTACTAGGCATGTCACAGTCCACTAGTCACATGTCTGACATGGCTATGGTAAAGTGGAGTGACTTTGTTATCTGGATATCATTTGTTCACACATGTCCCTGTGTAATTGGACCATTTCAGACTGGCAGCTCCAGGTGAAAAATCTGACCTGTTAGAATTAGAAAAGCTATTACATGCGGGAACTGGACTGAATGAATAGGTGCTGCCCTCCTCTCCATCTTCACTCAATAGCAATGGTACATGCCATCTGTGTGATGGCATGTGTGTTTCACCTGGCAATCACAGGCCAATGTGTGATGCCACTGCCAGGCAGCATGCAGAAAATGTGTTCATCTTCCATCTTGGTGTCATCAGTGTGTGCCATTTGCCTGCCCTTCATATGCAGTGAGGGTGCATGCATGGGAGGGTTTTAGTCATGTGGGACATGTGTCAATCAAGTACTGGTTCTCTTGCTTCTCAGCCCTCATTGTGTGCCATGGTGCTAATGCCTGTTTCCATTTCTTTGTTTTTATGTCTTTGCAGGGGAAGACGCACCTGATACTGCTGGGGTTGTGGAGATGGTGCAGACCCAGGACGGGTCCGAGGGCCGACCAACCACCAGTGAGGGACGTGGTGTGGTGGTGGGTGAGAACCCACAAGTGCTGCAGGTCGTGCTCTCAAGGGGTGTCTCTGGCTGCACCTCCCCCGAGCTGTACTCAGGTGTTGATTCGGATGAGACCTACGTGCCGTCGCAGGTGAGTGTTCCAGGGAGGGATTCTGTTCTGTCCCACCCACCTGCACCAGGGTCAGAACCCTCAATGGGGATGTCAGTGTTGGCAGCTACGCCTTTGGTGGTTACGGATGCAGGGTCACACTCCACGACATCTGATCCTGTTCCTGGGCCAGCAGATCAGAGGGGGAATGCAGTCCTGCAGCCTCAGGCAGTGCCGGCACAGCAAGGCGCAGTTCGCCTTGCCCCAGACAGGTGTGGTGCCCGCCGACGTGGTGGCGGTACGCCACCTGGCAATACCGCATGGGAGCAATCCATTTACGGTATGGCAACACAACAGGCAGCATCATCCGAGATGATGGCTCAGGCCATGGATAGGGTGGCCACTTCCATTGTCCCCGCTGAAAGGCTGATGAAGCGACTAGAGCAGGCAACCGACTCCATCTGCCAGTCACACAGGGAGGACATGTTGGGGTCCAACAGGGACAGGCGGGCGGCACTGGCGACTCTGCAGGAGGCCATCTCCATTGAGTCCCATGCCCACAGGGAAGCCCTGAGGCAGGAGCTCCTTCACCTCAGGACGACTCTTGTTGAGCTTGAGGCTTCAACACACCAAAGGACAGAACAGCAGCTGGAGGTCTCACCCGTACGCTCTCAGCTGAGATGCAGGCAACGAGGGCGGAGGTCCGGGCATCCCGTGAGTTGTTGCATGGGGACCTCCGCACACTCATCCTCCAGAACCAGACCTACCACACCCGCATGCTTGCAGCCATGGAGGAGCAGACTAGGGCCTTGCATGGGCTGCCTCCCATAGTGCAACCACTTCCGGATGCAGCTGCACAGGGCGATAATAGCTACAGCAGTGATACTCCCACAATATGGTAGCCGTGTGGGCCATGAGCCCATGGAGGTGTTTTTTTTTCCCAGGACCCACACAGGTGGGTTTTGGTGTGCACCCTGTCCTCGGACCTCCTGGGTGGCCTCCCAACCCCCCCCGGGCCCATCAATGGCCATTTTTGATTTTTAATTTTAATTTTTATTTTTATTTTTATTTTTAATTTCTAAATAATTTTTCCCAATTTTTTTGGGACAATTTGTTGCCTTCCGTGGTTCCTGTGGGCATACGCAGCATTGTGGCTGGGCACATGCAGGCTTGTCATGTATTTGGTTCAGATGCTTGGGTTTGAGTCACACACACCCCTCCTGCTTCCCGTTTCCATGGGCTTGCAAAGGGTGTGCCCAAGTGACATTGACGTACATGGTGACATTGGACTCCCACTACATGTGTGGGTAGTCTAGTCAATACTGTGTATACATTCCTAGTGCATATTGCTGTTGTGTTGTACACTGCATGTTGCATTGATGTGTAACTCATCATCTGTGTCTACCTCCCAATTTGCAGGTCCCTTCCTCATGTCTACACAAGGCCCTCTAGTCTGGAGATGGGGTCCATGTTGGCAGCAGTGCACCTACAACTCTACATGGCGCCAACACTGCACAGTTGGTAGTGGTGGGAGTGCAGGCATTTCCAGGTGGTGAGACTACTGATATATAACATTTGTGATGTCATGTTAATGGTAGTACCTGCTCAAGTTTGTTGTTGGTCCTGCATTACTGTGAGCATTTCAGGTGTTGCAGGTTTCTAATAGGGACACTCTACATTGTGACACTAGTGTCATGTTGTGGGGATTACTTTGTTTACCTGCAAATAGCATGACATGGCACGGTGTGTCCTGTGGCGGTGCTGGGGATGGGTTGGCTGACATGGCACTATCCTCTTGTTGCATTTTGCAAGTGGGTATTCATTTTAGCTGCTTGAATGTGTTACTTCACAAACCTGCATTGGTGGTGTCTGTGTGGGTAGGGATGCACACATTGTGACACTTCCAGGTGAACAATCTCAGGCTGATATGGTTTTCACGGTTCATTCTCCAGACATTCAGGATCAGTGTCAGGTTGAGTCATCATTGATTGTCAGATGGAATGTGCCAGGGCAGTGTGCACTCCACAGGGGTGTGATTTCTATGTGAAGTAATTAGCCACTAGCTGTGTACGGGCTGCCTCCCCCCGTGCCCTTTCCCCTCCCGTGCGCAGCGGCTGTGCATGTGGTTGGGGATGTGGGGCCACCACCATGTCCACGGCCAGGCCCCGGCGTGTTGCAACGTTGTGCAGGACACATGCTGCCACTATGATCCTGCACACTACTGGGGGAGCGTACAACAGCTGCCCGCCAGAACGGTCAAGGGAGCGAAAGCGTGACTTTAGCACTCCGAATGTGCGCTCCACTATGCCCCGTGTTGTAATGTGGGCTGTGTTATATCTTACCTGAGGTGGCGTGGTGGGGTTCCGAATTGGCATCATCATGTGGGGGCTGAGAGGGTAGGCACTGTCCCCTGTGGAGGTGGTGATTGGTATCATTGGTGGGGTTGTGACCTTGCTCAGTATCTGACATGCATACATGTGCAGTGGCATTCATACTCACCAAGCAGCCATGTGTCGCCATGCCGCCCAGCTTCTAGGTCCCGGCTTAGGGTGGACATTCGGTAAATGAAGCTGTCGTGGGTTGACCCGGGATAGTTGGCATATACTGAGGTGATGATTCCCTTGGCATTACATACTACCTGCACGTTGATGGAATGCCAGTGCTTGCGGTTCCTATAGATGTGCTAAGATGCCCTGGCGGGACGTAGAGCCACATGGGTGCAGTCGATGGCACCTAGCACTTTGGGGAATCGTGCCACAGCGTAAAAATCCAGGGCGGCAGCATGCCTTTCTGCAGGTGTTCTGGGCAGGTATATGTGCCTGCGGACTGATGGGCGTGTAGTGATGATGTTCAAGACCTGGTGTAGGCAGCGTGACTGGGTGGCCTGTGATACACCACCCACAATGGCACTTGTCCGCTGAAATGATCCAGTGGCTAAGAAGTGCAGTACATTGAGGACCTTCTCCAGGGGGCTGAGTGCTTGTGAGCACAGGGTGGGTGATGTGAGGTCATCCTCCCACTCACTCACCAGGTCCAGTATAATGTGTGGTGGAAACCTGTACCTCCCATGCACCTGGTCATCAGGCATCCCGAAAAGGCTGGTTCTGGGTGTGAATATTCTGGCCCTGACTATCCTCCTCCTCCTCCTTTGGTAGGCCACGCCCACTGCGGCTAGGAACAGAATGTTCATCCTGGGTCTGAGCTTGTTATTTTGTTAGCGTGCAAATTAATGCGTTGCGCATGTTGTAGGCGAGCGTGTGACCCGCGCACCCCTGAAATCCAGTACCCAGTCCAATAGCATGTGGAAATTCCCGCGCACCCCGGGACACAGGTGCGCTGACGTACTTGCGTGTGTAAGTGTCCGCGCACCCCTGATATACACGTACATAGGCCAATCGCGTGTACGCGCACTTTTGTCCAATTACACGCGATGACACTCTGACGTGCTGTCCAATTACACGCGATGACACTCTGACGTGCAGTCTTTCCACGTGTGCTCTGTCATCACGTGCTGTGTGGGAAACACCCGTGCGGGTCACGTCACAGACGCGTTTACGCGCTGAGGGCCTTTGGTCCAATAGAATCGCGTACGTGTGCTGACGCGTTTACGCGCTGAGGGCCTTTGGTCCAATAGAATCGCGTATGCATGCTGACGCGTTTATGCACTGAGGGCCTTTGGTCCAATAGAATCGCGTATGCGTGCTGACGCGCTTACGCGCTTACGCGCTAAGGGCCTTTCCTCGATTTTCACGCTGACGTGCAGGATTTTCACGTGCCAAATCACTCCGTACCAAGCTGGCCACGCGTAAGCACACGGAAGACCACGCTCCTGCCCAGAAGGCTGAACTACTGCCCCCCAGAGCCCCGAGCACGCTCCCACCTGCCATCTGCTGCTGCCTGACTGCCTGCTGCCCACGTGCACTGCCATTTGCTGCCTGCACATCAGCCAGGGGTGCTGTTGCTGTGACCACCACTGCTGGAACCGAAGACTCCTGACTGGAATTCCATCGCTCCACAGCCCAGCCCCAGGACCCAGTTGCCCACCCACTCCTGCCTCTGGGGTTGTCATGTCGGGGCAAACACCATCTGTGACCACTGACAACCCCCGGCCAGAGAGTCAGAGGGGCACCAGCTTCAGTGCCACCGAAGTTGTTGTCCTGGTGGAGCAAGTCCTGGGGCAGTATGATGCCCTCTTCGGAAGTTCCCGCGCCGACAAGGAAGGACGGACTTGGATCTGGACTGACATCGTGACTGCCATCAACGCGGAGGGGGTGGCAGTCCGGGACTCACAAAATGTCAGGAAGCGCTGGGAGGACTTCAGGTCCAGGACCCTGAACAAGGCCCGGCGCCTCTTGAAGGCAGCGGATGCCAAGGGGCGCCGGGGCCACTTGTCGGAAGAACAGATGGGGGTCCTGGAACGCATATCCCCAGCACTCCACGTCCAGGTCCCAGAGAAGCAGACCCGTCTGGAGTCGAGCGGTGAGTGTACATGCATCCTGATTGTGAGCAGTGCGTGTGGTGATTATTCAGTATTGTGCAGGTTGCACATCTGTTTGTATGGGGTCGAGTATGGGTGGGGGTGTACAGGGCCGTGGGGCTGACACATGCGAGGGCTGTAATGTGTGAGACATGGATGGTGCTTGTGTGTGTAGGCTTGCATGGCAAATGCAGTTGTGCGTGCACACATGTTTGGATGAATGTGTATGTAAGTAGACATGTCCGTGATGTCACGCATGTATGTTGTTTTCGGCTGCATCTATGAGCACTGTGTACATGTGCATGTGTGTGTATTTGACAAGGGTGCAACAGTGATGCAACATGGATGCATGTGACAGCGGTATGTGGAAGCCTGATTGGCAGATGTGACATGGATGCCCGTCTGAACAGTGAAACACTTGGCAGAGGTGTACACATGCATGCAAGTGTGGTGGTGTGTGTACATGTGTGGTGCACTTCCTGTGTTGCATGTGATGTCTGGCTCCCCTTTGGCTGCTGATGCTGTTGTATGTGTAGGGATGGTGCTGGCAGTTGCAATATGGCTGTGGTATGGCTCATGTGTGCGAGTTGCAATGACATGTGTGTTGGGGATTGTGATGACATGTCTGAGGTTTGCCAATGCCACTCATGTGCAACTGTCATGTGTGTATGTGTCCATTGTACAGTGCCCTGATGCCTGTGTTTTGTTTCTCCCTGTCTGCAGCGTCAACTGATGAAGAGGGCGGAGAAGGTGCTGTGGAGCACAGCGGCGGGGATCCGACTGCTAGCCGGAGACGCAAGGCCCGGCTCCCCTCCCGTGTTGTCATCTCGTCGGGGAGTGAGGAGACCGGTGCCGCGTCCCAGGCCGCAGCTGCCAGGGGGAGGTCCAAGAGGCGGAGGTTGGAGTTGGACTCCTCGGCAGCAGAAGGGGCAGCTGGGACCCCACAGGGCCCAACAGGGGAAGATGGCACGGAGTCATCCAGGTTGGTGGGGGGTTTGGTGGAGGAGGAGGCCGTGCAAGCACCAGAGACGGGGTCTGGAGGTGGGGATCCCACTGGTGCTAGCGGTGCAGTGAAGGACCAGGGACAGGAGGCAGCACAGGCCGCCGCGGAGGTGCCTGTGTGCAATCCTGTCCCCGATCCTGTCCCTGCATCATGTTGCACCAGCAGGGATGCCTACGTCCAGACCCGTTTTCAGGCAGGGGATGAGCTGACGTCAACTGGCCTTCCTCTGCCTGCGGACGTGGCCATCCAGGTCCTGGTTGAGCCTGTCCTGGCTGGTGTGGCGTTGCGTCAACGGGCCATGCGAGGTGACCTGCAGTCTTTTCATGGAGAGACTGCACGTCATCTCGAATGGCTCGTTGACCACGTCAGCCTGCTGGGACAGGTCACCCAGGCCGGATTCCTCCGTCTGATGGGGCTTGCTCCGACCCCCTCCTCAACTGGACCCCCTACGCGCCAGTCGTCCTCTGTGCCATCTTCCCACCCATCAGTCACCTGGGTGCCCTGTGGAGCTGCCTCTGACGGTGCGGCCAGGCTGGTGGAGGAGGCATCCCTGCCACAGTCGGGAGTCGGAGGTCCAGCAGGGGTGGCCACATCAACAACTGCACCCCAGCCGGCGGAGGATGTGCAGGCAGCAGGAGGCAGTGCACAGGCAGAGGCAGAGCAGCAGCAGCAACATGGTGGGAGACATGAAGGCTCGGGGCTTTCGACATCGGAGGGGCAGGCATCGGCCGGAGGGCAGGGGGACCCAGGACAGAGAGTGTCTTCCGTGTGGCAGCGGTTGGGCCACGCCATAGGTGCGGAGCGGCAGCGGGCGGAAGAGGCGCGGCTCACAATGGTCAGGGCGGAGAACTCCATGCGGAGGGCCCTGAGGCGGGCCGAGTGCCTCGAGGCAATCCGCAGGGGGTTCGAGGAGGACACGGCGTCGTCCCTGCGGACCCTCGAGGCCATGGAACTGGACCGCCTCCGGGACATCGAACAGGAGTTCGATGATGCCCTGGCCCGGGACACCACGGAGTGAGCCGCTGGACTTGCCCGCCGCCTTTGTGTATAGTTCTTTAGTTTTAGATTTCCTTTGTTTCTTATTATGATTTGGAGTCGACGGACACTGCTCCACTTTTTGTATATAGTTGATTTTTAGTTAGGTTTTTTAGTAGGTTTCCTTTGTTCAGTTGGGCTCATGGACCCTTGGTAGTTTTTTTACATAGTTCTTTATTGCATAGAGATTTTTTTACATTTGACTTTGGATGACATTTTTTTGGATTCTGATTTGCAGTTTTTTTTTATACGGACATGCAGCTTATTTTTTCTCATTCCCATTGTAGTTTGTTTCCTTTCTTTAGCATTCTTTATTTTTTCAATACAATTTTGTTTTCATACTTCACTGTGTGGTATCATCTCATTGGTTTCATGCATGTCATGTTGGGTGTTTTCCCATTCAATTGCAACCATTGTGTGTGACGGACATGGGTTCATTAGCTTCATGAACATTGGGGGTGTAACATGTAATTTCCATTTCCATGTGGGTGAATGGGTTACTTGGTAGGGCTTTTTGGCTGTGGAGGCTGACCATTACGCACATGATTGGGGATTGTGAGGACCTGGTGGAGGGTGTCCCTGGTGGCTGGGGGGTGGGGGTGGTGGGAGACATGGGTGGGGGCCTGGTGGAGGGTGCAACTGCACTGCTGGGGGGTGGGGGTGGTGGGAGACATGAGTGGGGGCCTGGTGGGGGCTGCCCATGGTGGCAGGGGAGTGGGGGTGGTGGGAGACATGAGTGGGGGCCTGGTGGAGGCTGCCCCTGCACTGCTGGGGGGTGGGGGTGGTGGGAGACATGAGTGGGGGCCTGGTGGAGGCTGCCCCTGCACTGCTGGGGGGTGGGGGTGGTGGGAGACATGAGTGGGGGCCTGGTGGGGGCTGCCCATGGTGGCAGGGCGGTGGGGGTGGTGGGAGACATGAGTGGGGGCCTGGTGGAGGGTGCCCCTGGTGGCAGGGGGGTGGGGGTGGTGGGAGACATGAGTGGGGGCCTGGTGGGGGCTGCCCATGGTGGCAGGGGGTGGGGGTGGGGGTAGACATGAGTGGGGGCCTGGTGGAGGGTGCCACTGCACTGCTGGGGGGTGGGGGTGGTGGGAGACATGAGTGGGGGCCTGGTGGGGGCTGCCCATGGTGGCAGGGGGGTGGGGGTGGTGGGAGACATGAGTGGGGGCCTGGTGGAGGGTGCCCCTGGTGGCTGGGGTGTTGGGGTGGTGGGAGACATGGGTGGGGGCCTGGTGGAGGGTGCCCCTGCACTGCTGGGGGGTGGGGGTGGTGGGAGACATGAGTGGGGGCCTGGTGGAGGGTGCCCCTGCACTGCTGGGGGGTGGGGGTGGTGGGAGACATGAGTGGGGGCCTGGTGGAGGGTGCCCCTGGTGGCTGGGGGGTTGGGGTGGTGGGAGACATGGGTGGGGGCCTGGTGGAGGGTGCCCCTGCACTGCTGGGGGGTGGGGGTGGTGGGAGACATGAGTGGGGGCCTGGTAGAGGGTGCCCCTGCACTGCTGGGGGGTGGGGGTGGTGGGAGACATGAGTGGGGGCCTGGTGGGGGCTGCCCATGGTGGCAGGGGGGTGGGGGTGGTGGGAGACATGAGTGGGGGCCTGGTGGAGGATGCCCCTGGTGGCTGGGGGGTTGGGGTGGTGGGAGACATGGGTGGGGGCCTGGTGGAGGGTGCCCCTGCACTGCTGGGGGGTGGGGGTGGTGGGAGACATGAGTGGGGGCCTGGTGGAGGGTGCCCCTGCACTGCTGGGGGGTGGGGGTGGTGGGAGACATGAGTGGGGGCCTGGTAGAGGGTGCCCCTGGTGGCTGGGGGGTGGGGGTGGTGGGAGACATGGTTGGGGGCTTGGTGGAGGCTGCCCCTGCACTGCTGGGGGGTGGGGGTGGTGGGAGACATGAGTGGGGGCCTCTGGAGGGTGCCCCTGGTGGCTGGGGGGTGGGGGTGGTGGGAGACATGGGTGGGGGCCTGGTGGAGGCTGCCCATGGTGGCAGGGGGGTGGGGGTGGTGGGAGACATGAGTGGGGGCCTGGTGGGGGCTGCCCATGGTGGCAGGGGGTGGGGGTGGTGGGAGACATGAGTGGGGGCCTGGTGGAGGGTGCCCCTGCACTGCTGGGGGTGGGGGTGGTGGGAGACATGGGTGGGGGCCTGGTGGAGGCTGCCCCTGCACTGCTGGGGGGTGGGGGTGGTGGGAGACATGAGTGGGGGCCTGGTGGAGGGTGCCCCTGGTGGCTGGGGGGTGTGGGTGGTAGGAGACATGAGTGGGGGCCTGGTGGGGGCTGACCATGGTGGCAGGGGGTGGGGGTGGTGGGAGACATGAGTGGGGGCCTGGTGGAGGGTGCCCCTGCACTGCTGGGGGTGGGGGTGGTGGGATACATGGGTGGGGGCCTGGTGGAGGCTGCCCCTGCACTGCTGGGGGGTGGGGGTGGTGGGAGACATGAGTGGGGGCCTGGTGGAGGGTGCCCCTGATGGCTGGGGGGTGGGGGGGTGGGAGATATGGGTGGGGGCCTGGTGGAGGCTGCCCATGGTGGCAGGGGGGTGGGGGTGGGTGTAGACATGAGTGGGGGCCTGGTGGAGGGTGGCCATGGTGGCTGGGGGGTGGGGGTGGTGGTAGACATGAGTGGGGGCCTGGTGGAGGGTGCCCCTGCACTGCTGGGGGGTGGGGGTGGTGGGAGACATGGGTGGGGGCATGGTGGAGGCTGCCCCTGCACTGCTGGGGTGTGGGGGTGGTGGGAGACATGAGTGGGGGCCTGGTGGAGGGTGCCCCTGCACTGCTGGGGGTTGGGGGTGGTGGCAGACATGAGTGGGGGCCTGGTGGGGGCTGCCCCTGCACTGCTGGGGGATGGGGGGTGGGAGACATGAGTGGGGGCCTGGTGGAGGGTGCCCCTGCACTGCTGGGGGGTGGGGGTGGTGGGAGACATGAGTGGGGGCCTGGTGGGGGCTGCCCATGGTGGCAGGGGGGTGGGGGTGGTGGGAGACATGAGTGGGGGCCTGGTGGAGGGTGCCCCTGGTGGCTGGGGGTGGGGGTGGTGGGAGACATGAGTGGGGGCCTGGTGGAGGGTGCCCCTGCACTGCTGGGGGGTGGGGGTGGTGGGAGACATGAGTGGGGGCCTGGTGGGGGCTGCCCATGGTGGCAGGGGGGTGGGGGTGGTGGGAGACATGAGTGGGGGCCAGGTGGAGGGTGCCCCTGGTGGCTGGGGGGTGGGGGTGGTGGGAGACATGAGTGGGGGCCTGGTGGAGGGTGCCCCTGCACTGCTGGGGGGTGGGGGTGGTGGGAGACATGAGTGGGGGCCTGGTGGGGGCTGCCCATGGTGTCAGGGGGGTGGGGGTGGTGGGAGACATGAGTGGGGGCCTGGTGGAGGGTGCCCCTGGTGGCTGGGGGGTGGGGGTGGTGGGAGACATGAGTAGGGGCCTGGTGGGGGCTGCCCATGGTGGCAGGGGGGCGGGGGTGGTGGGAGACATGAGTGGGGGCCTGGTGGAGGCTGCCCCTGGTGGCTGGGGGGTGTGGGTGGTGGGAGACATGAGTGGGGGCCTGGTGGAGGGTGCCCCTGCACTGCTGGGGGGTGGGGGTGGTGGGAGACATGAGTGGGGGCCTGGTGGGGGCTGCCCATGGTGGCAGGGGGGTGGGGGTGGGGGTAGACATGAGTGGGGGCCTGGTGGAGGGTGGCCATGGTGGCAGGGGGGTGGGGGTGGCGGTAGACATGAGTGGGGGCCTGGTGGAGGGTGCCCCTGCACTACTGGGGGGTGGGGGTGGTGGGAGACATGAGTGGGGGCCTGGTGGGGGCTGCCCATGGTGGCGGGGGGTGGGGGTGGTGGGGGACATGAGTGGGGGCCTGATGGAGGGTGCCCCTGGTGGCTGGGGGGTTGGGGTGGTGGGAGACATGGGTGGGGGCCTGGTGGAGGGTGCCCCTGGACTGCTGGGGGGTGGGGGTGGTGGGAGACATGAGTGGGGGCCTGGTGGAGGGTGCCCCTGCACTCCTGGGGGGTGGGGGTGGTGGGAGACATGAGTGGGGGCCTGGTGGAGGGTGCCCCTGGTGGCTGGGGGGTGGGGGTGGTGGGAGACATGAGTGGGGGCCTGGTGGAGGGTGCCCATGGTGGCTGGGGGGTGGGGGTGGTGGGAGACATGGGTGGGGGCCTGGTGGAGGCTGCCCATGGTGGCAGGGGGGTGGGGGTGGTGGGAGACATGAGTGGGGGCCTGGTGGGGGCTGCCCATGGTGGCAGGGGGGTGGAGGTGGTGGGAGACATGAGTGGGGGCCTGGTGGAGGGTGCCCCTGCACTGCTGGGGGTTGGGGGTGGTGGGAGACATGGGTGGGGGCCTGGTGGAGGCTGCCCCTGCACTGCTGGGGGGTGGGGGTGGTGGGTGACATGAGTGGGGGCCTGGTGGAGGGTGCCCCTGCACTGCTGGGGGGTGGGGGTGGTGGGAGACATGAGTGTGGGGCTGGTGGGGGCTGCCCATGGTGGCAGGGGGGTGGGGGTGGTGGGAGACATGAGTGGGGGCCTGGTGGAGAGTGCCCCTGGTGGCAGGGGGGTGGGGGTGGTGGGAGACATGAGTGGGGGCCTGGTGGGGTCTGACCATGGTGGCAGGGGGGTGGGGGTGGGGGTAGACATGAGTGGGGGCCTGGTGGAGGGTGCCCCTGCACTGCTGGGGGGTGGGGGTGGTGGGAGACATGAGTGGGGGCCTGGTGGGGGCTGCCCATGGTGGCAGGGGGGTGGGGGTGGTGGGAGACATGAGTGGGGGCCTGGTGGAGGGTGCCCCTGGTGGCTGGGGGGTTGGGGTGGTGGGAGACATGGGTGGGGGCCTGGTGGAGGGTGCCCCTGCACTGCTGGGGGGTGGGGGTGGTGGGAGACATGAGTGGGGGCCTGGTGGAGGGTGCCCCTGCACTGCTGGGGGTGGGGGTGGTGGGAGACATGAGTGGGGGCCTGGAGGAGGGTGCCCCTGGTGGCAGGTGGGTGGGGTGGTGGGAGACATGGTTGGGGGCCTGGTGGAGGCTGCCCCTGCACTGCTGGGGGGTGGGGGTGGTGGGAGACATGAGTGGGGGCCTGGTGGAGGGTGCCCCTGGTGGCTGGGGGGTGGCGGTGGTGGGAGACATGGGTGGGGGCCTGGTGGGGGCTGCCCATGGTGGCAGGGGGGTGCGGGTGGTGGGAGACATGAGTGGGGGCCTGGTGGAGGGTGCCCCTGCACTGCTGGGGGGTGGGGGTGGTGGGAGACATGGGTGGGGGCCTGGTGGAGGCTGCCCCTGCACTGCTAGGGGGTGGGGGTGGTGGGAGACATGAGTGGGGGCCTGGTGGGGGCTGCCCATGGTGGCAGGGGGGTGGGGGTGGGGGTAGACATGAGTGGGGGCCTGGTGGAGGGTGCCCCTGCACTGCTGGGGGGTGGGGGTGGTGGGAGACATGGGTGGGGGCCTGGTGGAGGCTGCCCATGGTGCCAGGGGGGTGGGGGTGGTGGGAGACATGAGTGGGGGCCTGGTGGGGGCTGCCCATGGTGGCAGGGGGGTGGGGGTGGTGGGAGACATGAGTGGGGGCCTGGTGGAGGGTGCCCCTGCACTGCTGCAGGGTGGGGTGGTGGGAGACATGGGCGGGGGCCTGGTGGAGGCTGCCCCTGCACTGCTGGGGGGTGGGGGTGGTGGGAGACATGAGTGGGGGCCTGGTGGGGGCTGCCCATGGTGGCAGGGGGGTGGGGGTGGGGGTAGACATGAGTGGGGGCCTGGTGGAGGGTGCCCCTGCACTGCTGGGGGGTGGGGGTGGTGGGAGACATGAGTGGGGGCCTGGTGGGGGCTGCCCATGGTGGCAGGGGGGTGGGGGTGGTGGGAGACATGAGTGGGGGCCTGGTGGAGGGTGCCCCTGGTGGCTGGGGGGTTGGGGTGGTGGGAGACATGGGTGGGGGCCTGGTGGAGGCTGCCCCTGGTGGCTGGGGGGTGTGGGTGGTGGGAGACATGAGTGGGGGCCTGGTGGAGGGTGCCCCTGCACTGCTGGGGGGTGGGGGTGGTGGGAGACATGAGTGGGGGCCTGGTGCGGGCTGCCCATGGTGGCAGGGGGGTGGGGGTGGGGGTAGACATGAGTGGGGGCCTGGTGGAGGGTGGCCATGGTGGCAGGGGGGTGGGGGTGGCGGTAGACATGAGTGGGGGCCTGGTGGAGGGTGCCCCTGCACTACTGGGGGGTGGGGGTGGTGGGAGACATGAGTGGGGGCCTGGTGGGGGCTGCCCATGGTGGCGGGGGGGTGGGGGTGGTGGGGGACATGAGTGGGGGCCTGATGGAGGGTGCCCCTGGTGGCTGGGGGGTTGGGGTGGTGGGAGACATGGGTGGGGGCCTGGTGGAGGGTGCCCCTGGACTGCTGGGGGGTGGGGGTGGTGGGAGACATGAGTGGGGGCCTGGTGGAGGGTGCCCCTGCACTCCTGGGGGGTGGGGGTGGTGGGAGACATGAGTGGGGGCCTGGTGGAGGGTGCCCCTGGTGGCTGGGGGGTGGGGGTGGTGGGAGACATGAGTGGGGGCCTGGTGGAGGGTGCCCATGGTGGCTGGGGGGTGGGGGTGGTGGGAGACATGGGTGGGGGCCTGGTGGAGGCTGCCCATGGTGGCAGGGGGGTGGGGGTGGTGGGAGACATGAGTGGGGGCCTGGTGGGGGCTGCCCATGGTGGCAGGGGGGTGGAGGTGGTGGGAGACATGAGTGGGGGCCTGGTGGAGGGTGCCCCTGCACTGCTGGGGGGTGGGGGTGGTGGGAGACATGGGTGGGGGCCTGGTGGAGGCTGCCCCTGCACTGCTGGGGGGTGGGGGTGGTGGGTGACATGAGTGGGGGCCTGGTGGAGGGTGCCCCTGCACTGCTGGGGGGTGGGGGTGGTGGGAGACATGAGTGTGGGGCTGGTGGGGGCTGCCCATGGTGGCAGGGGGGTGGGGGTGGTGGGAGACATGAGTGGGGGCCTGGTGGAGAGTGCCCCTGGTGGCAGGGGGGTGGGGGTGGTGGGAGACATGAGTGGGGGCCTGGTGGGGTCTGACCATGGTGGCAGGGGGGTGGGGGTGGGGGTAGACATGAGTGGGGGCCTGGTGGAGGGTGCCCCTGCACTGCTGGGGGGTGGGGGTGGTGGGAGACATGAGTGGGGGCCTGGTGGGGGCTGCCCATGGTGGCAGGGGGGTGGGGGTGGTGGGAGACATGAGTGGGGGCCTGGTGGAGGGTGCCCCTGGTGGCTGGGGGGTTGGGGTGGTGGGAGACATGGGTGGGGGCCTGGTGGAGGGTGCCCCTGCACTGCTGGGGGGTGGGGGTGGTGGGAGACATGAGTGGGGGCCTGGTGGAGGGTGCCCCTGCACTGCTGGGGGTGGGGGTGGTGGGAGACATGAGTGGGGGCCTGGAGGAGGGTGCCCCTGGTGGCAGGTGGGTGGGGTGGTGGGAGACATGGTTGGGGGCCTGGTGGAGGCTGCCCCTGCACTGCTGGGGGGTGGGGGTGGTGGGAGACATGAGTGGGGGCCTGGTGGAGGGTGCCCCTGGTGGCTGGGGGGTGGCGGTGGTGGGAGACATGGGTGGGGGCCTGGTGGGGGCTGCCCATGGTGGCAGGGGGGTGGGGGTGGGGGTAGACATGAGTGGGGGCCTGGTGGAGGGTGCCCCTGCACTGCTGGGGGGTGGGGGTGGTGGGAGACATGGGTGGGGGCCTGGTGGAGGCTGCCCATGGTGCCAGGGGGGTGGGGGTGATGGGAGACATGAGTGGGGGCCTGGTGGGGGCTGCCCATGGTGGCAGGGGGGTGGGGGTGGTGGGAGACATGAGTGGGGGCCTGGTGGAGGGTGCCCCTGCACTGCTGCGGGGTGGGGTGGTGGGAGACATGGGCGGGGGCCTGGTGGAGGCTGCCCCTGCACTGCTGGGGGGTGGGGGTGGTGGGAGACATGAGTGGGGGCCTGGTGGGGGCTGCCCATGGTGGCAGGGGGGTGGGGGTGGGGGTAGACATGAGTGGGGGCCTGGTGGAGGGTGCCCCTGCACTGCTGGGGGGTGGGGGTGGTGGGAGACATGAGTGGGGGCCTGGTGGGGGCTGCCCATGGTGGCAGGGGGGTGGGGGTGGTGGGAGACATGAGTGGGGGCCTGGTGGAGGGTGCCCCTGGTGGCTGGGGGGTTGGGGTGGTGGGAGACATGGGTGGGGGCCTGGTGGAGGGTGCCCCTGCACTGCTGGGGGGTGGGGGTGGTGGGAGACATGAGTGGGGGCCTGGTGGAGGGTGCCCCTGCACTGCTGGGGGGTGGGGGTGGTGGGAGACATGAGTGGGGGCCTGGTGGAGGGTGCCCCTGGTGGCTGGGGGGTGGGGGTGGTGGGAGACATGGTTGGGGGCCTGGTGGAGGCTGCCCCTGCACTGCTGGGGGGTGGGAGTGGTGGGAGACCTGAGTGGGGGCCTGGCGGAGGGTGCCCCTGGTGGCTGGGGGTGGGGGTGGTGGGAGACATGGGTGGGGGCCTGGTGGAGGCTGCCCATGGTGGCAGGGGGGTGGGGGTGGTGGGAGACATGAGTGGGGGCCTGGTGGGGGCTGCCCATGGTGGCAGGGGGGTGGGGGTGGTGGGAGACATGAGTGGGGGCCTGGTGGAGGGTGCCCCTGCACTGCTGGGGGGTGGGGGTGGTGGGAGACATGGGTGGGGGCCTGGTGGAGGCTGCCCCTGCACTGCGGGGGGGGTGGGGGTGGTGGGAGACATGAGTGGGGGCCTGGTGGAGGGTGCCCCTGCACTGCTGGGGGGTGGGGGTGGTGGGAGACATGAGTGGGGGCCTGGTGGAGGGTGCCCCTGGTGGCTGGGGGGTGGGGGTGGTGGGAGACATGGTTGGGGGCCTGGTGGAGGCTGCCCCTGCACTGCTGGGGGGTGGGGGTGGTGGGAGACATGAGTGGGGGCCTGGTGGAGGGTGCCCCTGGTGGCTGGGGGGTGGGGGTGGTGGGAGACATGAGTGGGGGCCTGGTGGGGGCTGCCCATGGTGGCAGGGGGGTGGGGGTGGTGGGAGACATGAGTGGGGGCCTGGTGGAGGCTGCCCCTGCACTGCTGGGGGGTGGGGGTGGTCGGAGACATGAGTGGGGGCCTGGTGGAGGGTGGCCATGGTGGCTGGTGGGTGGGGGTGGTGGGAGACATGAGTGGGGGCCTGGTGGAGGGTGCCCCTGCACTGCTGGGGGGTGGGGGTGGTGGGAGACATGCATTGTTGATCAGTAGCGCAAGGTGACATGTGGGTTGGCTGGGGGGCATGCACATGGTGGATGGGCTGCCTGCGGGACATGAGCAGGGGTGCAGGGTAGTCCCCCGTGGTGTGGGCTGCCTGCAGGGGCCGTGGAGGTTGTGGAGCGTACACCTGGGAGGACCCACACGGCCAATTCACGTGTAGTACTCCCCAGAACCCCTGAAATACACATTCCCTGCTGAAATCGCGTGTGCAACTTCCCGCGCACCCCTGAAATACATGTACCCTGCTCGCACTGGGACAATCGCGTGTGGAACTTCCCGCGCACCCCTGAAATACACGTACCCTGCTCGCACTGGGACTATCGCGTGTGGAACTTCCCGCGCACCCCTGAAATACACGTACCCTGCTCGCACTGGGACAATCGCGTGTGGAACTTCCCGCGCACCCCTGAAATACACGTACCCTGATGAAATTGCGTGTGGAACTTCCCGCGCACCCATGGAATACACGTACCCTGCTCGCACTGGCCCATTCGCGTGTGTAACTTCCCGCGCACCCCTGAAATACACGTACCCTGATGGAATCGCGTGTGGAACTTCCCCCGCACCCATGGAATACACGTACCCTGCTCGCACTGGCCCATTCGCGTGTGGAACTTCCCGCGTACCCCTGAAATGCACGTACCCTGCAGAAATTGCGTGTGGAACTTCCCGCGCACCCCTGAAATACACGTACCCTGCTGAAATCGCGTGTGGAACTTCCCGCGCACCCCTGAAATACACGTACCCTGCTGAAATCGCGTGTGGAACTTCCCGCGCACCCCTAAAATACACGTACCCTGCTGAAATCGCGTGTGGAACTTCCCGCGCACGCCTGCAATACACGTTCCCCGCTTGGCGTTTGCTGTTTGCCAGCCCGGTGAACTGGTCCAGGGTTAGCGCAGCCCTTTGCGATGATTTAGCGATTTTGATGGCTTTTCCTTGCGCGAGGGCGTTCTTGGGGGCGTTACTGGCGCTGCTGCAGGGTCGCTGCGATTCTCTGCGCCACGGCTGGTTTGGAAGCCTAAAATCCATGAATACGCTGTGCGCGGAAATCGGTTTTAGCGCACGTGCCTGGCGCAGTCAATCGCACGCGGACACTCTGCGCCAGCCGCTTGCGACACTTTTCTGCGAAATTCTATGAATTACCCTGTTAGTTTGCAACAACTAGCCTCATAGCATCCATGAGAACTGTAATTCTGATGCACATTCAGGGCTGGTCTTTGCATCAGGCAGTGCAGGTGGCTGCCTGAGGTGCCAGGCTCTAGGTGGTGTCAGTCTGACTCCATTATTATTTTAATTACATTTTAACACAGACATGAATAGCCCTTTCTTTGCCACGCTCTGGGTGTAGCACAAGCACATCAATTTATAAACATCAAGTGTTTTAATTAAGAGTGTAAAATAACCTGAAATTGCTTCTATTTAATATTAATAAATATTCGGCAACCAATGTAAACCATATAGAGGAACGGGCATTCAGAATGTAGTATTACTCTGTAATACCACAAGGTAAGTTTGGAGTTGCAGACTGACGACGCAACAATCTATTATGTAGACTAGGTCTCATCCCTTTTGTGGGATTCTAAGGCAATTGTAAAAAGTGGAACAGTTGGAAAAAAAAATAACAAAGAGGATACATTTTAACAGATAAATTAAATGCTTTATTTGGACACTTCTTAAAAAATTGTTGATCAAAAAAACAGATGGTAATCATTTGTACCTGGATTTGAACTGTTCCACAAACTCTGTTTTAGGTGGACAGGGCACGCTGGCAATGTTTTCTGACAATGTATGTGTACTCTGAACAAAATTGCAAGCAATTCCATGATTAGATGCAATGTCTTTGGCCTGTACTTTAGTAGGCACATGTTGTGGAACACCTCCAAATCTGCAGTGTGACAAAATGCGGTGAGTCCCGTCAGATCTCTTGAGAGTTTTATCAAACGCAATCTTCTCAAGTGCTTTGTGTGGAGGCGAAGATGGAATCAACCACTTCTTCCATTCCTGCACAGGACTGTTCACGAACATCCTAACTGTTCGGACATTCGCGACAAAAAAACACCCGTTTTTTGCTTCTTGCAGCCATATCCCATCCCATCTTCATCACCCCTCACCCCCCAGAGATTATTTGATAAGTTTGACAAGTACAATGTTGTGTTTTTTAATATGTTTTTAACGCGATGTCCGCGGCCCAAAAACGGATCCAAGATGGCGGGCGCATCAAACAATCCGACGCACCTCACGCTTCATCCCAGCTAATCAGCGGACACGGCGCATTTCCGCAGACATGACGCAAGCCAATTAACCAATCAACGTCCTGTCCGCAGAGCGAACATGGAAGTGTGCATGCGGAGCTGACATAGATATCACACATTTTTTGTGACCTTCTTTTTAGTCATTTAAAAAAAAAAAAAAAAACTACTGGATGGATTTTCACCAAATTAACAAAAGCATGCTTTCGGGACCAAGCCGCTGCTCCTGCCGCAAATTTGGTGAAAATCCTGCCAGCGGTTTGGGCTCTAGGCATGAGCAAAGTTTTTTCCCCATTCAGTCTATGGGAAAAAAATAAATGTTGGGACCCCAACTATAACTCCCCCCCCCCCCCGGACCAAACCTCATCAAACTTTGCAAAAAAAATCAGAGTGGGCCATATACTTTTTTTTGCAAAGTTTGTTGTGGATTCGTCCAGGGGGAGAAAAGTTATAAGCCGCTCAAAAAGTGCTCTTCCTATGAATTTAGCAACTTAACCATAACTACACTACACTATATATATATATATATATATATATATATATATATATATATATATATTATGACCTTCAAGGAATGAATAACTGTAAGCCTCATAGGAACAAGAGACCCAATCGAAAAGAACAAACTAAGAATGTCAAACAGAACATTAACTGATAAATCACGGCAGAGAAAAGAGAAACAATATTCCCTAACAGTGAAAGGATATATGACCCTCAAGTTCCTCCTAAACCTTCTATACCGAATAAGCTTAAAAATACAAAAAATAAATGTATTCCAAATCCATCATGGAATATCTAAACTGGAGGGTCTAGACAAACTTTTTAAAGAAAATGAGGAATTTAATATAGGCATGCCACCAAGTGATCCCACACATGAGAAGGGAAATAATGCAGGACATGTGTGCCCCCTGTCATACCGTACTCTATCATTGCTAATTTGGGGGCACACTAGACAAAGCCTCATTTGTTAAACAGATCAACTTATACTGAACAGGTCTGTTTACTCCAGTTATTACAACACATTCCTCAACTACCATTGAACACTAAAAAGGTTATTAAGGTGGTAAATGAAATAGAACATTCCAGATATTGCACTTCACATATCGATTTTTATTTGGACACAAGTATAAAATAGGTACTGCCATGTGTAGAGAACTGCAAAAATAGGTAATGATTGTTATGAAATACATATATATTATCTGCAGCCAGGAGGAAGTGCCTATAATTTGGCAACTGAATTCCCACATAACCTACATCTAGCCAGTAGGGAAAAGAAACTTTGTGGATCTAAACAATAAGGGGGAAGGGAATGCATGGATAGTACCAATGATCCCACAAGATTAACTTTCCTCTTCAGAGAACATAGGATAGAAATGGCTCCCAAACATACTTCAGCCCAAACTACTCTCACAACCCTAAAGACTGTCACACTACTATCATGGAACACGTCCGGTAATTCACACTATTGTAATGAAGGGGGACTGATTGACATGTTGAATAAGTATGGTATTATTGCTCTGCGGGAAACATAGACACATAGATCGGCGCAGTACCACTTGGCAACAAACACCAACCCAAATTTATCAATTGTTGACCTCAATTAGGTTCACTGTCCCAACTTACAATACCCTAGGTAGGTGTGTCTCATACTTTTTTGAATAATGTTTGCCCTGCTCTTGTTTCCCCTTCTAATTTGTTTTTGTTTTGTCTCCTTATACAGCCCGGGAGTCCTTGCACCTAGATAGGTTTCCTCCTGCATTTCTATTTCTCCTTAGGGGACTATGTTCAGTTTGAATGCTTCTGGGTGTGTTAGGAAGTGAATAGGGCAATCCTTGTGGACATCCTGAGTATGTGAAAAGTCTGACAGTTCTGACGGTTTCAGACACTCCCTTGTGTTTGAGAGCCCAAGAACAAGGACCCATCTTGTCCCTACGTTGCTGGAGTGGCAGTCACAGCAACCTGAGATGTGATCTGATGCTGGACCAGACCTTCCTCTCTGCAAGCCACAGTGGTCCTCAGCACCTCACCATGTTGAAGAATGAAGAACCCCTCAAGTTGTGTGCCATCCTCAACCGTGGTTAGGAGCACTAGAAAAGGAACTATCATGTCCCTAAGTCCCGTGATTGGGACTCACAGCACCCTGGGAGCCAAGACAGGTGGAATCCTAGTGTTTTCCTTGTTGTAATGATTGGAGCCATGTTTCAAGAACCATTTGACAATATTGAATGTTGAATGACAAGGACAAAGACCCTTCTGTTGCATTCTCCTGAGCTTGAAATTGCTCAGGCAGTGCCAAGAAGTCTGGTTCGGTGCTGCCAGACTGCCAAGAATGGAGAAAGGGATTTTTGACTGATAATTGCCCCTTGGTAATTTTTTGGGTGCTAGAGACTGGTTAGGTCACTTTTATTCCTTATGCACCCAAGATCATATCCTTTTAAAAAACATTGTGGCTTTTACTTTCCTTTCGTCCCTGATTCCTTACCCAGAATGCTGCATCTTTCCATCTTTGCTTTTGCTGTGTTCTTTCCTCAGGGGTGTTTCTTTTTGGTAGTGTTTTCTATTTAGTTATTCTTGCATATGGTGTGTTTGATTAAAGTATATATATTTATAGAATCTTGATTGGACATTCCTTTTTCCTGGACTGCTGTACTTCACTGTTTGGGTTGCTACTGAATCACATTCACACCCCTCTTGAGATTATAGACTTCCCCATATTACCACAAAAGTCAAAGGAGGTACCACTCTTAATTGTGCCTGTTTTACTTGTATGATTGTGTTGGCTCTTGGTTTGTAGAAGTGTGAGGGCTGATTAAGAGCTTTAGCCTCTACTCACCATTTCACACAGTCAACCCCAGACATATTTGTGTGTCAATGTGCATCATCAGTGTGGCATAAATTGGGTCTATATGCACTGCAAACTCAGGACCAATATCTGGGCACAGTAGTCCATGTTGCAGGGTGCCTTCTGTAAAAAAAGAGTGATGGCTAGAAGGTTTTTAATTAATTATAACCACCGGATACACCTGAACCATGATGCCCAGTGAGGACATATTACTCCTGGGGTTGTTTGTATTCTCAAGGAGAAGGGACGTGATCTAGTAATTAGAGCTGGTATACCCCTCTTGGGGTTGGATCATGCCTAATTTTCATATGGTATTTGAACAGAGAAATTCTATGAGTTATGATTCATTCACAACCTTCCAGTTATTACTCTTTAGCTTTGAAAAAAGTAGGTATTAGTGGGATGGACATGCTCAGACATGAGTTAGAAGCTTTCTGTGCCAGAGTAACAAACTACACCCCACTGATGACACCCAACAAAGCCAAAATATGTCTAGAGTTGCAGAAGGGTGTTATCTATCAATTTGGGTAAGCCTGTCCCCTTTGGGAAGGGTCCAAGCCTAATTTGCACATGGTTTTTCTCCTTCTGTAATGGCATAGTAGAGTGAACATTTATGGTCTTGAGGGTTTCCCAAAGCAATGCCAGTTGTGATCATTCATTCAAAATCCAATCCCAGTTTATAATCCTATTCTCTCGTCCTAGCCTAGTCTAAACCTAGTTCTAGTCTATTGTCCTAGTCTCTCATCCTAATGCTTTCTCTCTTCCTAGGCTTAGTCTTTCATCCAAGACTCTCATTCTCATTGTAGTCACTCATCTGCGTCCCAGTTCTACATCGTATTACTACTCCCTCCCCTGACTTCCACGTCCCCCCTGACTTTCACGTCCCAAACCCACTTTGTGTGCTTCACTGTAGTACTTATCTTTTTCATAGTGTTTCTTCTAGACATTTTCCTTTATCCTAGTCTTAGTTAAATAAACCTACTTGCCAGTAAGTACAGGAAACATCTCACAAAGCAGGCAGTACTCCAGAAATATATAATAGCAGTTGTATTGAAGTTTTAGTAACAAAGTTAGAACTCACCGAAGAACACCCACATAATCATCCATCTTCTCCCATTTGCAACAAATGACTTTCCTTGAAACCCCATACACACTGCTGACATCAAACACATGCTAACATTCCACCTTATCTTGACAGGACCTTTGTCTATATTCTAATCCTAGTGCCTCATTCTAGTCATTCATCATAATCCTTCTGCTTCATACCAGTTCATCATCCTAGCACTTTATCCAAGTTAATCTCTTTCATCCTAGTCATTTCCGCTTCATCATAGGCTTTGGTCCTTCTTATTTATCCTATGCCATACTTTTATTTCATTCTAGTCTTTCATCCCAGTCCTCTGCCTTACTCCTGGTCCTTATAATTTGTTATATCCTTTCTCGTTCATACTAGTTCTTTACCTACTTTGTCTCCTTCATCCTATTAAATCGTATTCCTTATCCTTGCCTTTGTCCATCCTCTTAGACATTCTGCTCCATGCTTCTGCTTTATCATTGTCCCTTTCCCCCTTGGCCCCAGTCCTATTTGGTTATGCAAGTTATTCAACCAATTTCTTCAACTTCAACCTAGTCCTTTGTATTAATTCTTCAATCTAGTCGTTCGTACTTGTACTTCTCATAGACCGTATCCTTCTCTTTTGTAATAGGCATTCTTCACCTTCCTGCTAGTCCCTTTGTCATGTCCTTCCCTTTTGCTCAGTACTTCCTTCTAGTTCTCCTCCTTCACCCTTGTTCCATTCTGAAGTCTTATTTCGCCATTCCGTTTTGTTCAAGTCCTTCTCCTTTTCCCTAAACAATCTCCTTCATCATTGTCCTTTGTAGTAGTTATTTGTGCCAGTCCTACTGTTTTGCCTTAGTGTCCTTTGTTTGCCCTAGTATGTCTCCTACATTCTAGTCATTCTCCTTTGTGCTTGTTATTTTTTATGTCCTTTCCCTTAGTCCTTCTTCTTTATCCTTCTCCTTCACCTACTTCTTCATCCTAGCCCTTCTTCCTTAACCTAGTCATTCCCCTTTGTCCTATTTCATCATCTTAATCCATTCTTTTTCAGTTTTTTTACCACTTTTCCACCCTAGTCCTTCTTCTTATACTACTTATTATCCATCTTTCTCTTTCTCCCCTGTTCTTCTTCTTCTACATAGTAGTCCTTCCCATTCATCCTTGTATGTATTCTTTGTGGTAGTCCTTAGTCCTAATCCTTCAATGCTATCCCAGTCTTTAGTCTCTTCCTTCTCCTTCACAGAAACATAGTCAGTTTTCCCTTTCCGTGGAGGCCATAGTAAACAAAGAAAATGGCCTCCATGGAAGGGGAGAACCTTCTCCCCTTCCATGGCAGCCATTAAAGTAAATACATTTTTTTTAAAAGAAATGGCTGCCATGGAACGGAGAAGGGACTACGTGTAGTCCTTTCTCCCTTTCCATGGTGGCCTGAAGAAAAAAAAATTCAATCAAAGACCGGCGCGAGGGACGCACAAAGACGTGTGCGGGCTTACCGTGGCTTGCAAACGCACCAACTGGTGTGTGTGTTTTATTTAACATAACCCACACCGGGTACTCATTTTGTTTAATGGATGTATAAAAACAACATAATTTCAATAATGCAGTTTCAAGAAATAAAATATTTATACTCTTTGACATTTAAATCAAGCATGCTGTGACAAGTAGAGTAGCCTGGCCCTGTTAAGAGAGGGCGAGAATCCCTCACAAGCAAAGGTCAGAGGTTTATGAGAATGTCCAAAGGCCCTCGTAAATGGGGTGCTACTAGAAAAGAAGACTTGTAATCCTGCCCCCTCCCCCAGTGCCAAAATGTGTCTTTGCAGCCCATCGTCTCCAGTATTTACTCTCAGTTGAAATGCTCTCCTGTGTTGCACTTTTATTTCCGGAAGCCCCAGTGTGAGTAGAACAAACAGCAGAGAATATCCAGAAAAGGAAATCACTTCAACACTCCATGATTTATGTAAAATAGATATGATATGATATGATAGACAGAGAGATTTATGTCACCAGCATCAGCTACTGAAACCCTCCAGCTTTCCAGGGCTAACTCCACTTCAAAGAAAGGGAGTGCATTGCTCCATATTGAACTAAAGAGAGGGAGCCACTAGAGAGAGCCACGAGCTTGCGTACCGGTCATAGGCATCAAGCGTTCCAGCTGCTAACACAATCATGGGCCTACAAAGTCAACAGGGCCAACTAAATCACCAATAACATGTTCAAGCCCTTACGTAGGCCATCAAGGAGACGGTAGCACAATGCACAAACTGTTGCCATGAATTGAACCCACCGCATTGGACGGTATGCTGCAAGGCTGTGCAGAACCAGAGGGTGAGGCTAAGCTTCCTTTTCAGAGCTTTCAGATGAACATACGTATCCCGGCCAAAGAGAAGATCCCAAACTGGCTAGGGAAAGATGACTAGTCACCAAGAGGTGAAGGATATTTCAAGGTGGAACAGGAAACAGGGTATGTGGGTTTAGCAGGAGAAATCAGAGGTGGAGGATGGCCAAAAGACCAGCAGGGAAAGGAAAGAGTGGTGGCTTGTGTAGGAAATTGTTGAAGCAGGTGAGGTATAGGTTTCGGAGAATGTATGGTTCTGCATATAGTGTGCATGCGTGTGTGGTGAGTGAGTAAAAGTAGATAGTGAAAGAGTGAATGTGAAGTGAATGTTACTGGGTGAAAGGAGGGTGTTTGTGTAGTCGTGGGTGGGAGTAGTAGTAGTAGTAGTAGGAGGGGAGTAGTAGTGGTGGCAGGATGGTACGAGTGGGCACAAGAATGTAGTAGTGAGTGGAAGAGAGTAGAAGTGTGGAGAGGAGAGTAGTAGGGAAGGAGGGGAATCATAGTGAAGTGGAGTAAGAGGAGATATAGCATCAAAGGGTGGAGGTAAAGAATAGAAGGGGTGAAACATCTGAGGGAAGAAGATTTGGTGGGGGTAGTAAATGGAAGGAGTGCTAGTCAGATTAGAGAAGAAGAGGTGACTGGGTATGATCAAACTAGCCTAATAACTGAACTATCGCAACTCCTCTTAGAACACTAACCTTCGTTAGAGCCGGGACATTTAGAAGTTCCAGAGGGAGGTAAGATAGCATGCATTAAGGGATAGCATCTCGAGTAGAAGGGAAGAACTCAGGCAGTAGGGGTTACATTTGGTAGCAGTAACCCAGAGTTGCGGATGCCTGGGCTAGGGAGGACTTTCCAGGGGATATAAGGGGAGATAATAGAGAGAGGGATGGGCTAGGCCCAACAAGGATTTCAATCAGACCTGTTGAACTTCAGACTCTAAAGGCCCGCTTCATGAACTACTTGCCTGGTTCAAAGTGAATTTGCACTGCTGAAAAGTGACTTTGCAATGCCGACACAAACCCTGATTTATGGAACAACGCAAAATTGTATTTTTGCTGTGCAAAGTCTGGGCACATTTTGTCGCGTTTATATATGCTTTTATTTCTGAGTTTAATGCAATGGCATTGTGTCTTTTACTGTACGGATTTATAAGTAATGGAAAAGAAGGAACAAGTATTTGCTTGTGGTAGTTTGGTAAAAGGACACAAGAGTAAAACATGTGAACCTCTCTCAACTCCCTCATTGTCACAATGGCACGTGTCAGAGCGACTATGTAGCCAGAGCTTTCTCTGAGCATTGTCAACATTCAACAAACTTTAGCTTATATCGCATATTGTTAATGAACAGTAACCATTTAATCTATAACACACCCTGGATTCATCTAGCTCGGAGAGAGCATCCTTACACTGTTCAGCATCATTCTTCCATCACAATCTAGCCCAAAAAAGCAAATGTGCAATCTCGGCTTTGGAGTCAATACTGTCGATTCCTGGACCTACATGTGAAGAAATGGTTATTTTTGCATGTGGCAAATCAAGCAAAAGTTTCAGGACATTTTTCAAAGCTATGTTTAAAAATTGCTCCTAGAATGGCCTGGAGTCCAGCTGCATAACACGGCTCAACACCTGCTTTGTTTTTATAGATTTTGATTAAATGCTTATGGCCTAACTCTCAAAGATTTGCACTGGACCAAATCTGAGATGTCCACGTGTATTGCTGATTTCCACTTGCTACTTTGTATCAGATTCTCAAAGCCACACATTTGAGCAAATCTGGAGATGCCTGGAGCATCTCTGAGATGCCCTTGAGCAAATCTTTGTCAATCTCATTTGCATGTGAGCATATCAACGATTCTCCAGGAACAACCAGATCCGCTCAAGTTTTAGGCTTCGAGAATCAAGTATAAGACAGCAGGTGCAAGTCTCAGATGTCATGAGTATCTTCTCATATGCTCCAGTGCACTTTGCACTTAAGAACCAGGCCTTTTATTACCTTCTTAACCAAACCTGTTGATGGCACTGTCATGCTATACCAATAACATTTTACAGTCTGTGTTACCCTATTAAAATCATAAACCCAATTTTTCAAATGAGTCCACATGTTCCAGTTCGATGCCATCAAGAAAAAACTGTAAGATTTTTACCAAAAATCATGACCTTCACATTTTCAGTATTTATGGTTAAGCATTTGTTTTTACAATAACATTCTGTCTCCATAGTAGTTTTAGTGATTACATAAGGTAAGTCAGGGACTTCAGTGTTTAATATTTTTGCAGCATTGACCCACACTTCATTTATAAAAGTAAAAAAGTATTAAAGTATCAAAAAGTGTAATGGCCAATACACAACCCTTTCATTTGCTTGTATTAACTCTAAAATCTACATTCCTAAGGATGAGCTAGCTAAATCTTATTTGGGCACATTTGTTAGTGAGCAATCTTTTAATTTTCCTCACAAGCGCACAGTCCACGACTATATTGGCAAGGGTTTACAAATATTTATTGGTATCAGGTAATATTATCCCCACCAAAAATATCGACGTACATATGGTCGTCGGGAACGGCCATAGGCGATATTTTTGGTGGGCATAATTTATGGGGTAAATGGATGGGGGGGTTGCGGGGGTGTCCCCTGCTCCCTTTAAAAATATATGTGGGTTCTAGGGGTGACTCCGCAGGTTCCATGGGGTAATATCACTGCAAAAATGTGGCAACATTTTTGTATGGCAATATTTTTGTGGGGATATTATCACATGGAACACATTTTTTTTGGTCTATGCCATGAAAAGTAGTTATTGGGTCTATAAAAGCTGCATAAAGGGTGAATTTAGTAAGAAAGTTATATTTTTTCTGTTAGTCACAATCACATGCACTGTTCTATTGTGCCAGCTCCCTTGCAGAAGCCAGGCTGAGCCTCAGAGATCAAATTATTTTCATCAAGTCACAAAGTTATTCAGTAAAGGAGTGTGTCCCATAGATATTTGCTAAAGAATCATTGGAAATACCAGATGATGATGATTTTGTGGATTTCAGCCATCTCCTTTTTTATATAGGGGTGCTGTTTCTACACCGAACCACATGCAAGGTATGTCACTGCTCTTAATTATTGCATTTACCATGTGTTTACATGCTGGGCCCCAAATTAGTTTCTCCCTCTGGAAAGATTTATGAGAACCATACCCATTCCCGAAGCCTTATCTGGATTTAGCCCTTTTTCTTTCATCACAGTCATTCTACTTCTAGGTTTTCTTCTTCTTCTTGATCCATCTTCTGAGCTATTTGTCTTAATTCTAGCCCTTAATCCTAGTCCTGCTCCTTCATCCTAATCCTTAGTCCTATTGCACCTAAATATTCCTAGTCCTTAGTCATAGTCCTTCTCCATTGGCCTTGTCTTTTATGCTAGCCACAGTCCTTCTGCATGTTCCTACTCCTTTACCTAAGTCCTTATACTAGTGTGTATACTTTGTCCTAGTTATTTGGCCTTGTTCTTCATCCAAGACCTTCTTTTTTGTCCCAGTAGCAAATCCTAGTTCTTCATCCAGTGTGGCAATTTCTAGACCATGCTGCTTAATGCATGGAGTTTTCCAGGGCAGATCTCAGGGATAACAACCCTAAGCCCGCAGTCCCACAATTTAGGTCAACTGTCAGGAAGGACCTTCCTCTTATCTCTGAAGTTTAGGACACAATTTAAAAATTATGTAGGGAGCAGACAGAATCTCTGCTCCCAGAGTCATGGGAAAGGTGTAATGTCTGTAATGGGAGTAACTGACCAAGCCTTCATTTTCTGTGGTGGACTTCCTCATTTCCAGCATGACTGGGCATCCTTCCATGTCCCCTGAGGAGGCGGTGGTCCTTGGTCTGGTTATCAAGAGGTGGGCAAAGCCCTGAGAAATAACTATGAATTACATCATCTAATTCAGCACATCTTGGCCTATGCTTACTATATTATAAAGACCCTAATGGGTGATTTCTGGGAGTGTTACACATTGATGGAAAGGAACTAGATCCGACAGCACACCTAGATATGAGAGGCATAATTTCTCCCTGACCTGGCATTTGATGACATGTGGGCAGAAGAACTCACTATGGGCACATTGGATCTGCCCAGGAGACATATCATGCGAGGGACTGTCGGACAGAGTCTTCCAAGAAGATGGTTCCCCTTCATTTGCCATTCCAGATGGAAAAGCCTTTCAGGGTCCAGTTGGAGGAGAATGTCATTGGGTACAAAAAGAAGGAAGACATTTGGATACCCTTTGGTGGAATCCTCTAGGTATAAATGCTCTTACACTGAATTTTTCAGATCCCTGCCTTCAGCCTCTCATGATGTCCACTTTTCTGAGGGGGAGCAGATGCCCTCTTCAGAAGACTAGAGCTATGACTCCAGAAAAGAGGGCACAGATCTGACAGGGCTTGTATGTGTCCACTAGAACTGTTGGAAGACAGACTCCGAAACAATTTCCCCCGTTGGTCCTGTTCCACATCAGATACTTGGGTCCCGTACTCCAGTGAAAAGGGCTCCTCTATTGGGTTTATCTCTCTCCCTCCCAAGTCAAAAACAAAAAGTGAACTTTGACAAAGAGAACTGCAAAAAAGTGCCTCTCTGAAGAGTTGTGATCTATTGTACAGGAGGGCTATCCACCCATAAGGAAAAGGTGTTATCGAATCATCTTCCTGGTCTTCAAGTCATCCCAAGGTGGTTGGAGGGGGGCACTGCCTGGACCTTAATCTAAAGGAAGTCAAACAACATTAGCTTCAAGACTGAGACTCTGAGGTGGACCATTTTCCTTGTGTCATCCAGGGATTGGCTCACATCACTGGACCTCACGGATGCCTACTTCTACATTCGAATCAGGCCATTACACCAATGGCAGCAGTTCCAGAGGTTCTCCTTCAAGAACCAATATGTCCAGTTCAAAGTCCTACACATTGGCTTGAGATCTACTAGAGGGATATTCACCAAGATACTGGCATCCTCGGTGGAGAGGCTGCTTGAAAAGGATGTGGCCAGGAACCCTTAATTGGATGCTCTGCTGATTCAGGATCCCTCCACAGCAAGTGTGACTTCTGCTCTACAGGGGGAGTAGATTTGACAACCAAAAAAGGCTTTACACTTTTTAGTGAATACATCGTCTCTGGCACGTGTTATTCCAGTGGTGCTAAATATTAATTTCACTTTTGAAGACTATTTGTAATTCTACCCCATACATAACCATACACTTTAATACTGGATTAATAAGATGATGTGCATCAGCAATCAGCTGTATGAAGTGAAAGGGCTTCTTTAGTGGCAATTATGCTTTTTAAAGGAAACGTTAATAAGAAATGGTTACTCACTTTTTGCATGTGCCCATGTATGGCTGTGCCTATTTTTATGTTAGGTACTGTGTTAGCTAACAGTTGCTGCCATAAAAATTACTGATGCTCATCAGAAAATATACATGTGTTGTCTTATATTTGGATGTTGGTAACTTCAAATTTCCCCCCAATTGCTGGAGGCACATCTAGGCCCAAACCCCAAAACACCCATTTTTAAAACACAGAGCATTGTCTGAAAGTAAAACCTTTTTAGCAGATCTCACTTATGTGGTAGAACACAACTAGAAGAGCTCATAAAATGTCAAACAATCTGGGAGATTCCCTGGAGTAGATGGAAATGCACACTGTGGCGCTTGCAGGATTTGTGACTTCTTAATTGATTATAGACACAAACTGCTCCCACTCATTTCCCAATCTATTAGATTAGACAATAAATACTGTATGTTCTCCCTCAAGCATGTACTAGACTTTTTTAAGGGTAAGGTTACTCCAAAGCTACTTTATGGAATGGAACTTCACTATTCGGCACTTTTGACTTTTTGGGATACTCTTGAGGGTATCTATTGGAGGAAAAGTTTGAAACTGCCGAATTCTATTCCAATAGTGGCCATTAGGTACGAACTAGGGCTAGTCTCACTGCGAGCCAGGATTCTCTGGAGGGTCCTTTCTCTTTTTTCAGCTCTGCTCTTTCCTAAACCCGATACCCTCTATGCTGATGTGGGTCACACAATTTTTTCTCAGGGACCTCTGGTCCGTAACTTATATCTGAACGCATTCAGTGATCTCTGTGACAAGACCCTGTCGGATATTTCCACTGATAGGGACACTCTACTAACAAACCCAAACAAGGTTAAAGAGTGTCTTTTTAGTCATGATTGGAGTAACACCTTTGAAAAATTGCATTATTATCCCTCTCTGAGAGACCTACAATTTGACCATAAGAAAAGAGGTCTGTTGTCTTCTATTCTGACTCAATTTCCCAATAGATATTATCGCTCTCTTCTCATCAAACCTAGATGGAATCTCCTTCCCACCTGGGAAGTCCTACACAAAAGGAAGGAGTTTTCTGATTTAGACCCTACCTGTCGCTTCTGTAAAACTGTGGGGGTGATTGAAACCTCTCGGCATCTCTTTTTAGATTGTACTGCTCTGACATCTTTAAGGGACAAATACCTAGCTAGATTCAATCTAATGGGTCAAATGGGGGCTGACAACCTGATCTGGTCACAGTGTCTCGCTATTACTAATATTGAGGATGGAGTTGCTGTGGCGGGTTTTATCAAAGCTCTTCATTTATACGCCCCTCTCCGATGATTATATTCGACTATATGAAATTTTCAATTCCTGAAGGTTTAATGTCTAATTCAAAACTTCAAATTTTAATGTCGGAATTTTAATGTCGAACTGTATTTTGCATTGAATCTTTTAAATTTGTCCCTTATTATTTGGAAATTGGATCTATGTTTTTTAATGTTTGTTTGTATACTTGAAATTTAGATGTAATGAATGCTTTTTTTTTCTCTTTCTTAAACTTTTTTGTAAAGGTTTCTTTGTAAACCATATACAATAAAAAAAAAAAGAAAAATTGATTATAGGTTTCTGTTGTACTACAGGAAATCTCAGCAAACTCTGACTCGGGATCTTCAGTTTATCAGAAAATTGTTTCTGACTAAGCAGAGTTGTGCCCTGCTACCTCAGGAGAGGAACAGTTACGTTGAAAGGATCGATGACACTGGTAAGTGGATACACGTTCTTTATTAAGAGCTTCACTTCAACCACACCCGATACATCAATGGCTGCCTCTCAAGTGAACAAGGTCCTGCATATTTCCCTATATGTTTTAAGTTCAACATTCTACTTGAAATTCCACATATGTAAAATGGTACATATCGCCCTTTTTTCCCAACTGAAAATAATGACATAAAAGCTAAATCTGATACGAAATAAAGACAAACTATAATGGGAACATCCTAAAGGAACACAGTATTTACAGACCCCATGGGGTGATCTATTTACAGAATGCAAAGTTACAAACAACTGAAATTGCATGAATAATGTGACTGAGTCCCATGAATGTGAGGGTACAGGTGGGACTCCAGGTGGAACCAAACCTTATAGAGTGCACAGTCATTCCAAATAGTCTCTCAGATATGCAGGCTTCCTATAAAGTCATAATGGGTGACCTTTTACATCACTGTGTCTGAATTGAACCTTCTATTTGTGGACATTAGAGTCCTGTACAATTGCACCCTTTCTTTGAGGAATTCTCTGGACACATACCTGTTTTTCCACACACTTGCAGACTCTATCAAAATTCCATACTCTCTCATCTGCTATGTTTACAGCGTCATGTAGTCTTGTGATGGCTTCCAATGGTTTAGACCAACCTATTCCCCCTTCCATTGTGTTGTGGGGAAGTTTTATATGCACGCAATCACCCCTCTTGACCGTAAATTTCTTTGTGGCATTTCTAACATCTGTGGGATATATTGACCCCCTCAACACATTGCCCCACATCACTGAGCTGCATTTGCACAAGAAACAGCAACCTGGCGGTGCTGGCTCCTGTGCGCACCAGGACCTCAAAACTGCATTTTGGCAGCAACAAAAGAACGGCTGCACCATCCTGCCTAGCGCACTTCAGGTAAAGTGCAACAAGGGGACACACTGAAAAAGTATGCCAGTCTGTGCTGAGACATATATATGGTATCAAGTGAACTGGCAGCACTGCATTGCCGCAAAAGCCAAACATTCCCCTAAAAAAAGAACCCCTTCTTTACCCTTTCAAAATGCTGTGTTATGCGATTTCCATCTGTGCATTCTGAAATCACTGTGATGGAAACAGCCCTGCCAGGCCCAGGATAAATCATTGTACCTCAGAAAAACCAGGCATAATTCCTTAATGACAGGTCCTGTCAAAGTAGATTTGAAAGAAATCAACAAGCAACTTTCTTTTCACCCGCACAGGAAAACACATTTATTTCTTGACAAAATGTATCCAGGCGCAGCAGTTCAAAGAGACTTTTTACTCTCTGAACCAGGTCAAGGATAAGTGCATTTACACTTTAGATAAGAGTCCTGCTGCAAGGAAAATGACTACAGCTGCAAAGACAGTGGCAATCTAAGGAACTGCCAACCAAATTAAAGAAAGAAATGCTAGCAGTTTTTAACACATGTGGAAAAATGTCCTGTTTAAAACTAAATTGTTAATGAAAGCCTGTTTACTTAGCAATGTAGGGAATTATGTTAGTGGTGATAATACACACATAGGATATCTTCTGTCATAGGTTTGTTTAATTCAAGACCAAAAAGTAAGAAATTAAACAGTTTAAAACACATAAGCTGGAGTTGCAGGCTCTCAGAAAAACCTGTTATTCCAGTTGCTGGCCATGAAACTCCTCCAAGGAAGGGAGATACACCATAAATCCAGGACATGTAGGTGCAAAGTGCCAGCTTGAAAAACTTTGAATGGGATTTGACAATGGAAGTTCACATGCTCATCAGACATTCGTCTGTGCTCCAGGCTGGGACAATAGCAGTCCTGGGACACTCACCTGTCAAGTATGAAGGGGCAATGAAACCTTTAATTAAGACTCGAAACCCCCTTGCCTGGAAAGAAATGACAACTGCTTGTAGTTGGAAGAAGAAAAAAAAACAGCATCAAGTAACAAAGGGACTGCCTTTTGGTGCCAGAGACTATATTATAAAGAAACTTTAAAGACTTTTATTTATGTAGCAAGAATTCGCAAAAAATTAAAAAGGTTGCAGTTTTTAATCTAATTTTGTGGGCTATCTTTTAAAACTTGGTAGAACTCATTGCCGCATGGGGAACAGAAGTTACGAAATATGACAGATTCCCAGGAAAGTATTAATGTGGCAAACAAAAGATTTTGTACATACATCCCTGATGACAATTCACATTTGTGGAAAAATTGTGGAATTTTAGGCCAAATCTTTAATGTGTAAAATTACCAAAATGTGTCAGAAAGGCAAAACAAGGTTGCGCAGACCTTGGGATTGGACTGTAATGTGATACACATAATATGTGAACTGTGTGTATAATTTGCCAAGAGATTGCAAGTCAAGAAATGTATGCGTTTGCCAAAATCAGATTTTAAGTAAAGTAAATGTGGGACTGTTGGGACATTGTAAACCTCACCTCATAAACCTGACATCATCTCCTTAGAAATCCAACCAACTGAGAGTGAGGCAGAGACTAGCTCCCCTGCACAATCCAAGTCATTTAGGGGTGGGTGTAGTTAACCCTGCCCAGCCTCTACCTTGATGAGGTTATTTTGCATGATAAATAAGGGTCCCTGACAAGACACAGACACACTGATTGATAATTTCCTGAGCCGGCGTACTATTCCTGTCTGTTCCTGTCTTCATCTTGCATTTATTCATACAAATTCCACATCCCAACCACAAGGCCAAGCATTGCTGATCCTGCTTCAGCTGGGCCTCAATTCTAAAATAATCCCAATAACCAAGGGAAACGCTGTGTTGTTTTTGGAAGCATCCTGAATTTACCTGGCTTGCCACTCACTGCATGCTGCTGCCATCCTGCTCTCCTGATGCCCTATCTTATCCAGTAACCAGAAGTGCTACCTGGTAACCAGTCCATGTCCAGCTGATCCTGTCCGGCTGTCCTTTGTTAGACCAGGCCTGTGTGGTGACAAGAACCACTGACTGTCCAAAATCCAAATTAAAAAGTGGACTGTGAGTATCAATAAGAACCATAGAACCATAGCATACCTTGCCTTGCCTTGCTTTGTTGCATCCCAATCTCTAAGTCATCCCATCCTTATCCTGATAACTTGTAATATTGTCAAAAATCATTTGTGAAACCCTGCCTTTGATTCCTTCTTCTAGCACCAACATCTTTAATAAATTTGTCTTGTAAAATCCTAAACTATTGATCCTGTTTGGAGTGATCGGACTGGGCCCACTAGGGCAGGTCCAGAGGTGCTAGAGTTGAACTTGTGAGTCAACCCCGGAGCTTACTGTGTATCAATCTGGTAGCCTAGACTGAGAGCTCTAGTGTAGTGTAAAACTGTCGTTGTCAAAATTGATTTCTCTTCCTTTTTTACACCTTCATTTTCTCAAAAATGCACCTCACTAGATTTGCATAACTCACTCACTTTACCAGCTAGAGACCTTATTTCACTTCCATATTGTACCTAGGATCCACAGCTACACCCCAACAGAATAACCGCATCATGATTTACAATATTTCACCCATTTTTAGGAGATGAATTTACAATATGTCACCCATTTATATTAAAAATCGTTTTGGTAAATTCAGGCGGGAATTGCAAAAGTTTGCTAATTTTACAATGTGTCATTTTGATTATAAACTGTTTTCAATCTTCCATTCAATTTCCAATTGTATGCTTTTGCTCAATCCATTGCTTGTGATTGCTAGTATCTTTCCAGTGTTGCTCCAGTAAAGAATTGTTTTTTTTCAAGATTCGTACATACATTCATTCATTTATTCATCCATTTCCGAGTGTCATTTTAGTATTTGAAATACTAAGAGTTTGAAATCAATTTTTTTCTCTCTTGTTTGGGGAGGGAAGGTCGGATTTAAGTTCTGTTTCTTGTCTGTCATTTCTGATTACCTGCTGATTCTGTTTATCCACTTAGAATTGTTTATTTGTGGGTTGAGGGAACATTGCAGGGGGAACCTCTAACTCAGTTGCTATTTTACGTAAAATCAAAAAGTGCTCCTATTCCCTGGTGTTTTGTAGTTGTGTCATTAGAAGGTTAAACTAAGTGCATTTCTTACATTCCTATTCTTCTTATCACCCCATTGGTGATTGCTGCCCCATATTAAAATTTGTATGATTTCTTTTGAATTTTAAAATAAATAAATAAATATGACATTTTATCAACCAGCCTAGTTCATGGCCCATTGTGACCCACTGTATTTGAAAAGGGGGTGTGATATGAGTTGTGTATCATCTCAATATTGAATCTAATCTAACATAAGCATTTCAATCGCGCACTGCATGCTGGGCCGAGACTAAGGTTTGTGCCGCCTGATTGAAATCCTTAACACATCAAAATGTGTTTTATTGTACACCTGCTTCTTACAAATATTTTATTTGATGGCATCCAATTCAATGTCCTTCAAAGATGCTCTTCCAAGCCATGCTGGGCAAATCCTGGTATTGGGCTTCCTTCCTCTAAAAGTCTGCAAAGGAGACACAACACTGGTGGTGTGAGGGGCAAATCTATAAGCCACCACAGTGTCGTCTCCAGTCTTTCTCCAATCTCTCCCTTCTGAAAAGGCAAACCTGATACTTTCCTTCATCACGCTATCTAATCTTTGGTTTCCAGATGATATATGGAGCTGGTCTTGTGCTTTATGCCATTACTTTTGAAAAACATTTCCATTCACTCAGAAATGAGCTGGAAACCATTGTCCGTTACAATGGTAGTGGGAAAGCCCTTCCTTTTGAAGATCTCATCCAAGAATCGCATGATTTCCTTGGTACACACAATATGCAACCAGGAAATGTCTGCCCCGTGTGAAAGCATGTCAGCTACAACTATACAATAACTGAGTGAACCTTGACATCTCACACGTCCTATGATATCTATTCCTACCTTTTACCAGGGCCAAGAAGGGATTGACATCAAAGTCATGGCCACCACTCTCGTAACACACACTTTGGCTGCAGTTTCACACTCTGAACACTCTCGGATAACCCTCTCAATTTGTAGATCCATACCTGGCCACCAGTAGTCCTGTTTTAGTAACTGTTTAGTTTTGGACATGCCTTGATGGCCCTCATATGACATTTCCAAAACCCTATGCCAAATTCCTAGGGGAGGAAACAACTTGTCACCCCTGAGAACCGAAGCATCTTTAATAAGGAGCTGATCAAAAACATGCAAGATAGCATCAGGAATCATCCCTCTTTTAATGTCACTACCCTTCCAGTCGGTTTCAAGCCTTTCTTTGACATTTACCATAAATGCTTCTGTTAACAATGTTTGCACCATTCACTTTCCATCAATATCTCTTGGTTGATGGACAAAACCTAATCATCTTTGTCTTCCTCATCCCGTTCATCTTCAACCACATTGGTAAGTCCTGAGAGGCAATCAGCTCCCTGGTTCTTGACACCCGGATGATACTCTATTTTCCAATTGTATTCCTGAAAACTTGCAACCCACATGAAAATTTGGGATGAGACCTTATCCAAACCCTTCGAAGTGAGGATTTCGTTTAAAGGTTTGTGGTCTGATCTCCCCGTAAATCTCACACCCCACAAAAAGGAACAAAACTTCTCAATGTCCGATTCCATGACTAAAAGCTCCTTTTCATGTGTGGAATTGTTTTTTTCAGCATCCCTCAAACTCCTCGAAGATACCGCAACAGTGCACTCACCGTATTCACACCTTTGAGATAGTTTAATTTAGTTTATTTATTGATAGAGAGCGCCGAACCCTGGGGCATCTGGGTGCTATAGCTTGAGCAAGGAAGCGGTGGTTACAAAGACAGTACATAAAGCAGTTCACTTGTGTTACATATCAAGTAAACATACCAAACAAGTGCAGTGATTATAGAGTAAGTTGGAGGTACAGTTGAAGGGGTACAGTTAAAACAAACATAAGATTACAGATCTAGGCAGTGGTTTAGTCAGGCGGTACAATGGAACAAAGATAAAGTACGTTTCTAGTTTTGCTGGGCGAAAAGCCAATCTTTTACTTTCCTTTTGAAAGTCCCAAAGGATGGTTCAGCTCTAAGTGCTGTAGGCAAGGAATTCCAAAGCTTAGCTGCTAGTACTGGGAAACTAGACCCACCAGATTTTTGTAGTTTGAAGTTAGGAATGGTAAGGCAGTGTAAGTAATTTACTCTGGTAGGTCTGGTGTATTGGTTGCTACTGAATTTGTCAACCAGGTATTTTGGAGCTGTGTTCGAGAGCCATTTGTGCATTATTGCCAAAGTTCAAAGTGTTATTCTGTCTGCCACTGGAAGCCATTGTTGCTGAGACGTGGTTAGTACGTGGGATATTCAAGGCAGATCTAAGTGCGTTATTTTGAAGCACTTGTAATTTGTTCAGGTTGCGTTTGTTGGAGCCTAGGTATAGGGTGTTACAGTAGTCTAATTTAGATAGAATCAGTGCTCTGGCTAAAGTAATGCAGCGGTTGGTTGATAGAAAGGGTTTGCACGCATTAATCAACTTGGTGGTATATGCAGTTGCTGAGGCAGTTGCACTAACTTGCCTTGTGAGGGAGAGGGTTGAGTCTGAGTAGATGCCCAAGGTTTTGACCTCGATGGAGACTTTGATGGTGTTCCCATCTATGTTGAAAGATTGGTTAGGAAATCTAGCTTGTTTAGGAGAGGTTGTGAGCCAATAAGAAGTAGCTCAGTCTTATCATAGGATAGGATGACACCTAAACCATGATTGCTAGCGTCCGCTGTTAGAACACTCTGCCTGCCTGGATGAAAATTGCTCAGAGTGGGAGCCTTTGCTAGGGCCAATTTTACCTACTGAAATTCGTTTTCACACTGCTCACTCCAGAGGAACTTTACACCTTTCTTAAGCAAGCTCTTCATTTGACTAGACCTGCTTGCCAAACCTGGGTTGAATTTGGCATAATATTCGGCCATGCCAAGACATTATACTACTTGTTCTTTATCTGTGGGAATGGGAACATTTATGACATTGTTTACCAAGTTAATTTTGAGTCTAATGCCTGAAACAGAGATTACATGTACCGTATATTGAACTGTGGACCTGTTAAATGTGCACTTATCTTTGCTCAAGGTTAGACATGCATTCATGAATATATTGAGCACTTTTCTTAGTCACCCATCATGCTTTTCCTGGCTCTTCCCATACACCAAAGCATTATCCTGAAAACACAGGACTCCTTTCATATTGTGGAAAAGCTGAAACATAATGCACTGAAAAACATTTGCAGCCGCCACTAAGCCAAAGGGCTTGCATCGACATTGAAATGGGCCTCTGGCATGATGAACGCCTTAATACCTCTGGACGACCAGTGTAGGACAATTTGGTGACATGCCTATTTCAAGCCTAACGTACTCTTAATTTGTGTTCCTTTTATGGTCCCTAACATTTCAGTTATATTGGGCAGGGGGTGCCTGTCGGGTATCACACATTGATTTACAGATCTGAGTCTTAGACTGTGTTTGCCAGCTGGGGGGAATTTCTTCTCCTGTGACTCCTGCACTTCATCATCTCTCGGCCCTCAGATCATTGGACTTCGACCAGCAGGTACACTCGACACCAGTGGTTGCTCAGCCTGAAAAGTCTCTTCATTGGTTGCCACTCAACCCCCTGATTCCAACTCTGATCACAAAAGACACAAGCAAATGGTTTTGGGGGAGCATTCTCTGTGAGCACAATTATGCAGGGACAGCAGTCCTCTCAGGAATCCCTTACGTCATCTAATTGGAGGGATTTAATAGTGATCAGACGATCCCTGATTTTTGTCTCCCCTCCGATCCAGGGATGGCTAGTATGAATCCAGATGGACAACACTGCTGCAGTTCGGATTAAAAATTGCCATGGGTGGTATGGTATCTGACAAGTTGGTTCTGATCGCCTTCACCATCAGGACGTACATGGATAAGAACCTTATTTCCCTGTAGGCTGTGGCCTGAATGACTTCCGTTCCTCTGACCAATTCTCATTTTCTTCAACAGGGATTGGATCTAGGTCTCACTCTTTCCTCCCTTTGGGCTTTGTGGGCAGCTAAACAAGCTTTTTGGGGTCTCTGAGTGTAAGTGGGCTCATCCAATAACAACATTTTCCCATCTTCTTAGGAGATTTTCCATCTCACGCCTGAGGGTGAAATATCAGACTCTTCCCTATAACCTTATCCTTGTTCACAGCCCTCTCCAGGGCCCCCCTTTAGAGCCTCCCTCTTTGACTGAGTGTAAATAACTTCTCCTAAAGAATGTATTTCTGGTGTCCATCACCTCTGGATTGGTGAGCTGAGGGCCCTGCTCTGGACCTTTCCCTGCCTCATGGTCACTCCCGATGCAGACATCATTTTGTTGCGCTCACCCGGTATCCACGGGGACGCCACCCAGCCCTGGTTGGGTGATTTGCACTCTTGAACCCTCTCCCGGTCCCTTGGTAAGGCCTCTGGTTAAAGATGGGTCTTAATATTGTAAAAGGTGGATTCTCCTTCCTGCTCCTCGTGGCAGGGGCGCCTAGATGTGGGGGGCGAGCAGCGACCAAGTTACTTCACTGGTGCAAGCCCCCCTGTGGGAATCCAGGCCTGCTGCGACTCTGTAGGTTTGCTGCTTTACAGTCTTTAAATGCAGTTCTTATGTTCCTCTTAGTTCCAATAATAATGCCTTGCTTCTTTGCTTTTAGATATGGAAAAGTATTTTGGTGTTGTCATGCAGTCTGAAGATGAGCATGGGCCTGTAGGCGAAAGTGCGGTGTGCGCAATGCTGTCTGGTGAGTAATGCGTGATGGGCGGCGCTGTTTCGCCTTTTATATTGCTAAACTGTGTCTTTCCTCTCCTTGCAGGTTGCGATGTTCCTCGCCGAGCGCCGTAATGTTCCAGCAATGATACTGACCAGGATATGACTACCCAGGTAAGAATTGTGTGGCTTTCTTCATTCAGGAGGAAACGTGAGTAAACGCTTACTAATGCTGTCTTTCTTTCTCCTCTTTCCAGGTTATGGTATTCCAGGATGCATACGGTGCCGGATGATGGAGTTTGTGCCTTCAGGTGAGTGGAACTGAAGTCAGCGATGGATTGAAGACAGGATACTGTTCCAGGTAAGTTTCATAATGTTCTTTCTCTCTCTGCAGGTTCTTGGTTTCAGTTAGGCTGGCATCAAAGAACTGGACACGGTGAGCTTTATGCTGCCCACAGCAGAATGACAGAAAGCATGTTCTGCTGTTTGGGTGTGGTTTAAATAGTCTCAGGTAAAGAAGTCCAGGTAAAATAGTCACAGGCCTGCCACACCCAAAAGACTAGACCGCATAGTTCAGTAACTTGTAAGTGAGCTATGTGTGTGCCTCCATGTTGGCTGAACCTCCCCAATTTAAATAGTCCCAAGTAAATAGTCCCATTCTAATGTTGGTCTTCCTGATGGTTATGAGCCTGGCACCAAAGGCTCCAGGACTGTCTCCAAGAGAGTCTTGGGTGAGGTTTTAAGGCCTTTGACCTGGCCCTAAATGGAAGGCTGACTTGCCAATGAGGGCCAGGGGCAAGGGTCATGACAATTTGCTGCGATCCAACTTTCAGACCTAAAGTGGTTTCCATCTTCCAAGTGCCTGATGACATTGTTCTCTCGTGGGGAGATTCTGCCACTCTGGATGTCTGCTCTATTATGCTGACTTCTTTGAATGCATGCCTCCCTTCTGTTCATCCAACTCTTTGTCTCTTTTGAAAGGGCTAGGAAAGGTCACACTGAGGGACTGTGTCCATCAGTCATTGGCTCAAGTATGCCATCTCTCTGGCCTACTCTCTGTCTGGCTCTTCTCCCCTCCCCTAGGGGATATCACGGGTAGGTACATGAGATAGATGAACGCTTCTTGGGCAAAGGAGAAGGGGACTTTCCTATGGCCATTTGTAAGGAAGCCACCTGGACTCTTCTGGGTACGTTTATGCACCATTATCAGCTCTATCTGTCTATCCAAGCTGATTATAACTTTAATTCTACAATACTGCGGAATGCTATTCAGTGAAAACCCATCTCGGCTTCTTGGTTAATAAAGGTTCACTGGGTGTGACCTCAATGAGTCTGTGGTCATGTCATGGGTACGTTCGTTAATCAAAAGCTTTTTGGTATATTGCATGATTTTGTGTGCCCTGATTTCATCATTCAGCTGTTGCTCAAAGCTTTGTAAGTGAATCTGGCAGATAACCTTGCCTATTAAAGCACCCATAAGACTGCAAAATCTAGATTGCATAGTTATTGGACTGTCTATCCTATTCACGTTCACGGAAATGCCCTTCTTAAACTGCCAGCATGCTTCTCCTCACCGGCTTGCAGCCGATGCACTCCTTTTATACCAATGGATTGTGCACCCAGTTAGGTGGGGCACTTTGACGAATCCACGCTCCAACTATCTTTTCCGCTCCCTGTTTCTTATTGAAGAACCCCATGAAGGGTTGTAGCATCGACCTGAAACTGAAGTTCTGGTGCAGCCTCAACACCTGGTGAGTTGTGGTTGTTGGGGGTTGGCAGAACTTCAATTTGGCCCGTGGTTTTGTGCTCTGTGTGAGAGGAGTGGAGGGCTTGTCGAAGACATCAGGGTAGACCTCTTGGAGAAAGAAGGAGGGATCTGGCCCTTGTCCTGCCCAATGCCTAACATTGAGCAAAACTCCCAGCAGGCTGCTGGATACAACACCTAAGCATGTTAGAGTGATGTTTGAAGCACCTCTCATCCTGTCAACGAACATACTAAGGAGGGTGAAAGGGGTGTCTGCGGTCCTCAAATTTCAATGCATTCCTTTCTCTCAACAAAATGCTCTTACATTCCATAACCCTTAACATGTAGCTTATGGTAATGAGTGGAGATGCTAGACTGCCCCCTTTCTTGCATCTGCCAATTCACAGATGCTTGTTTTGTTGCACAGGGTTTGCAATGTATCTATTTGAGACAGAGGTAGAAATGAGAGAAAAAGAGAGCGATGGAGAGAGAGCGGGGGAGGATTGACAGTGGCAATGTGAGATAGTGAAATGGGACGTGCCTGTAGAAGTGCAGGGTTTCAGATGGTTTTGTTTTCTAAAGCCTACTCCACTGTTTTCTGACTTACCAATTCCCCTCCAATATCTAGTACCACCTAACACCACACACCTTAATCCCCCACAGACAACCACTGCATCCCTATCCTTTAGCACATCAACACTAATCAAGAAATGACTATGCTCTGCTCTTTAGCCCTTACTCATTCTCTCTCAAATTAGTGACTAAATGGACACAAAACACCATAGCCTAGCAGATCTTGGACTCTTCCCTATGTAATATATACTCCCAAGTCTCACCACCAAACCTACAGAAAGAAGATTGCAAAGAACCTAATTCTTCCAACCTGCACCAATCAACATCAACATCACAGGTTTCACATCTTCCTCTTCCACTGTCTCTTTTCTTACAGTATCAGGCACAGCAAGGCCACCAAAAGTGGCAGAAGGGTGTCATACAACATCACTTACATTACAGTACGTTACATTACATTACTTCACATATATGGACTAGGTCGAGTATGGGAGGACATGCTGCTAAGGGACTGATTACTTACTGTAATCTTCATTACAGTCACTCTCTTTCTCTCACAAGCCTGTCCTGCACCACTCTCTTCCCAGGATGAAACATTGCCCTGATTCCTTTGGGTATTATACAGGAGGATTGTGGCCCTTATGCCCTGGGAAGAGGGATAGGGTAGCTCCAAATTCGGAGGCAATTATTTTGGGAGGGAAAATATCCGATGGAAGGGAGAGTGCTTTCACATGTATGCTTATATTTATGTTTATTGAGTTTATATAGCGCTTTACTCCAAAGCACTTTACAGAATAACAACAAGGTGCAGTAATGAAAGAAGCATATTTACAAACATGAAACAAACCAGTAGTACAGTATGCAGAACAATTTACTCAAAAGGAGGGGAAGAAGGAAGGAGGGGAGGGGAGAGGAGGTAGGTGAAGGGGGTATCAATGTCAGGTTTGAGGTCAGCGGGAGTAGGAGGAAGGGGAAGAGGGAGGGGAAGGGGGGGGGGATCCCCCGGGTGACCTCCTACGCCTCCGAGTGGTTACAGTATCCAGTATGAGGTCAGCGGGAGGAGGGGGGAGGAGGGAGGTGAGGGATAGGGGGGAAGGAGGTTTGAGGGGGGAGAGAGGTAGGTAAGGAGAGTCAGGGGGGGAGTGGAGAAGAAGGGCTTTCAAGGAGGAGCGGAAGGATGAGTAGGTGGGGTGGAGCGGATAGAGAGAGGTAGGGAGTTCCATTGGAGGGGGGCCAGGAGTTTGAAGGAGCAGAAGCGTGAGGTGGCACAAGGGGCAGGGTGTACGGTGAGAAGGTAGAGATCAGCTGATCTGAGAGAGCGGGAGGGAGAGTTAAATGAGAGGAGGGAAGAGAGATAGGCGGGGCGAGGTCATGGAGAGATTTGTAGACAAGACAGAGAAATTGAACTTTTAATTGTGAGAGGAAGGGAAGCCAGCCGAGTTGAGAGAGAGTGAGGTAGAAATAGAGTCTTGAGGGCCAAGAAGAAATAGAGTACGGATAGAGGAGTGGTAGATGGATTTTAGGGGAGTCAGGGGGGAGACAGGGAGTCCAAAGAGAAGAGAGCAGCATTAGAAGAGGCGGCAGAAAATAAGGGAGGAAATTAGGAGTTTAGAAGCGTGGAAGGTGAGGGAGTAGTGGATCTTGCGGATGTTGTAGAGGTGGTGCCGACAGGCGTGCGAGGTTAGGGAGATGTGGTTGGAGAAGGAGAGAGAGGAGTCGATATGGAGGCCAAGATTGCGGGCGTGGGTTGAGATGGGGAGATTGGAACGGGAGAAGTGGGATGAAAGGAGGGGGGCAAGGGGAGAGAGTGTTAGGAGGGAAGAAAATCACTTCAGTCTTGTCAGTATTGAGGGAAAGAAAATGGGAAGACATGCAGTTTTTTTATGGCCGTTAGGCAGGAAGAAAGAGTGTGATGGAGGTCAGATGTGAAGGAAGAGAAGGAAAGAAAGAGTTGGGTGTCATCAGCGTAGAGGTGGTGGGAGATGCCGAAAGAAGAGATGACTGGGGCGAGAAGGGAGGTATAGAGAGAGAAAAGAAAGGGTCCAAGTAAGGAACCCTGCGGGACTCCATAGTTCAAGGGGAGGCTGGAGGAGGTATGGCCGCTCCAGGAGACAGTATGTATGGACTGTGATGAAAAAGAGAGTGACTAGGTTTAATGAGGATTGCCGGTAACTTATCAATGCATGCTTCTTTTACATTTAATTGCCAACACATGATTTCCGACCTGCTTTTTTTATATTCCCTCTCTAACATCTGTTCTATTTATTACTTTATATTATTTCATTTGAAAAGGATGTTCCATCTCCCCACGTGGTGATTCTACAACAAAACACACAAGCAGGCCTCTTGGACAATGGTGTACATGTCTTCATTTTAAAATATGAAAATGCAATGGCTCAGATTTCGAACAAATGGCCATAGAACAATGATGTACATGACTTCACTTTAAAATATGAAAAGATGTCAGTAAGAAATCACACGCATTTTGTGTGACTCCTTACCAGCTGCTGAAGGTAGATGTCAGAACCAGTTACCATTTTGATACTATTTAATACGTGTTGTTATTCCGCTCAGTTGCCGCACCGTGTCAATAAAACAAGGCGTGCACTGTATAAGCAGTTTACGTGTTTAATTATGGTGCCTGACCTTTCAGCCCGTCGGTGTAATAACGCTTGAAATTGCAAAAGGTTGATCCTAAGAACAAATTATGGATTTGCCCATGTTTTAGTTTGAAGTGCAATTGATTATCTAAGGAGAGCCTGCTTCGTGATTTACATGACAGCAAGCTAATATCAGGTCATTTGAAACGTAATTATAATTAGCATGTTGCCTTCTATCACCATTATAAGTCACTTAGAACAGGACCATGCCCTGTTTGTCTAAAAGCACAGGGGAGGTACCTGAGCGTCTAGGAGTCAGCGCGAGCTTGTGTTTCATACAGACCTGTCTTCAACATTGTCCCCGAAGGGAAAAAAGGAGTTTCAAATCTGTATGCATTTCTACGAAAATACGCTGAACACTATATCAGCTTTTTTTCTATGTTAATTGAGCGTGTAACTGGGGGTTCAACGTAAATTAAATGCAGTTGCAAGTAAAATTTAACAAACTTTAAACCCGCAATAATTATTTTTTCATGAAAGATCTAGGTAAGTGCAGCATATTTGTATCAATCCAAAATGGCCGTACAATTTGTAATTATACTGCATATAATTATTGAGTTAAATGTGGGTAATATTACTGACGGCCTTAGTTTGCTCTAAGGACACCAGCTTTCTAATTACGGAAGTACATAGAGACTTGGGGGTCGATTCATGGAATTAATGTGTGCCGAAAATTCCCGCGCAGAGGTGCCAAAACGTGTGAATCGCAGGAAAAGTGCGAAAATCGCAGGAAAACCAGCGCACAGCGATTCATGGAAGTCCGTACGCGAGAAAAACATTGGATGTGCGCTAAAAATGTGCGCCGCGCACGCCGGCGCACAGGTCATCCAACAGCGTGCGCCACGGCCACTGCGAAATCGCACATAGCGCGGAGCACATCACAAAAGTAGGCGGAACACGGGGCGTAACACTCGGAATGGGGAACAACGCGTCAAAATATGGGCATCACGGGGGAAGTACAGGAGGCAAGTGCGCGGAACGCCCACACGCTCGCCTACAACCCGTATTCATGGAATCGAATAGGGCAAACCAGCGCACGGTCAAAGACGCGCACAGGGCCAAACAAGTACGCCACAAGAAAGCAGGCGGTAGCACCCCTGCGACTGAAAAAAATGTGCGCCAAAATGTGCGCTAACAAAAAGCACCCATATACAGCCATGATGAATGGCCCATACAGTGGCCCTCTAGGACAAATGAGGTGCAAAGTGGCACCGACAAACACGGACACCCGCTGTGTGAAAAATAGCGTGTGCGCGTGTTCCTGCATGCGCGGGAAGTTCCACACGCGATTAGCCTGGGTACATGTAGTTTGGGGTGCGCGGGAAGTTCCACACGCGATTAGCCTGGGTACGTGTACTACGGGGTGCGCGGAAAGTTCCACACGCGATTGGCCTGGGTAGGTGGGGGTGCGTGGGAAGTTCCACATGCGATTGGCCTGGGTACGTGTACTACGGGGTGCGCGGGAAGTTCCACATGCGATTGGCCTGGCTAGGTGGGGGTGCGAGGGAAGTTCCACACGCGATTGGCCTGGGTACGTTTATTCTGATGTGCGCGGAAGATTCACACGCGATTTCTGCAGGGTACGTGTATTTCGGTGGTGCCGGGGAATGCTACACATGATTTGGCCATGTGGGTCCCCCCAGGTGGTCCCTCTACACCCTCCACAGCCCCTGCAGGCAGCCCACACCACAGGGTACTACCCTGCACCCCTGCTCATGTCCCACAGGCAACCCATCCACCATGACCATGCCCACCAGCCAACCCACATGTCACCTTGCACTACTGATCACCAACACATGTCTCCCACCACCCCCACCCCCCAGCCACCAGGGGCAGCCTCCACCAGGCCCCCACTCATGTCCCCTATTACCCCCACCCCACAGCAGTGCAGGGGCAGCCTCCACCAGGCCCCCACTCATGTCTCCCACCACCCCCACCCCCCAGCAGTGCAGGGGCAGCCCCCACCAGGCACCCACTCATGTCCCCTATTACCCCCACGCCCCAGCCACCAGGGGCAGCCTCCACCAGGCCCCCACTCATGTCTCCCACCACCCACACCCCCCAGCAGTGCAGGGGCAGCCTCCACCAGGCCCCCACTCATGTCTACCACCACCCCACCCCCCAGCCACCAGGGGCAGCCTCCACCAGGCCCCCACTCATGTCCCCTATTACCCCCACCCCCAGCAGTGCAGGGGCAGCCTCCACCAGGCCCCCACTCATGTCTCCCACCACCCCCATCCCACAGCCACCAGGGGCAGCTTCCACCAGGCCCCCACTGTGATGCCGGAAATGCATCTGAGGGACAGGGCCTCTGAATCCTTGTCCTTTTTCTGTTTTTACCGTGTGTTCTGTCATGTTTTCTGCCCAGGAGTCCATGAGGGACTCCTGGCAGTGCAGCTCTCTTTTGGTTTGGTGAACAGACCCATGGGATACCCTTATGGCACCCATGGGTAGGGGTACAACCCTGTGCCCCTAGTGTATGTTTTTGGGCACCTGTGGGTGGCCCACAGAGCAGGGTATGGGCTGGTGGCAGCTCCATGCTGAATTTGACAGGTGCTCTGGGTGTCCTCCATTTTGGGATACCCAGGCCCTGCCATTGGAATCAGTTGATTCCTGATAGGAAACAAGATGGCCCCTGTGGCCTCTTGCTTTCTATTGCCTGTTATCTTGTTTTTCCCAAAGTCCTGGGAAGCCCTGACTCTGTCCCTTCCCCCTGACTGGCTGTTGGGTGGAAGTTCCATATATGGTGTTGTTGTGAAGGCCCAGCTAGACTGACTGGAGCCTTCCCAGTGACTGTATGTTGTGGGTACCTCCTGTGGGTGGGACCTGGGTGAATGGAGTGTGTGACCAATATACACTCCTTGTTGTGGTTGTCTGGTTTCTGGCATGAGAGACAAAGACTGAGACAGCCCTGCCCGAAACTGGCCTGAATGCAGTGTGTAGTGTTGAATGGCTGGGTACTTGTCCCAATCCACATTCCTTGTTGTGAGTGTCTGAAAGGGAGGAGTGTGGCCTGAATGCACTGTGTGCCTGATTGGCTGACTGACTGCACGAATGCCCTTCTGTGTGATTGGCTGCTGTGTGTGTGCCAGCAGTGTGGATGAGAGACAGAATAGTATATCTGGGGACCTCTCACCACTGGAAATTGTTCAGAAGCATTCAGAAGCTGAGTCTCCACTCAAGAGTAACTGGATTTGTTGATCCTCGACGTCCAACTGGAAGAAGAAGACTTGCTGTGGCATTTGCTTCGACGGAACTGAAGGTTGTCGAAATCGTCGAGGACTGACCCGAGAGAGGACCTGGCTAGGCGCCCTCTTCCCGTGCTCCGAGGGACCATCGAGCACCGCTGAATCTTCGCCGAAGCGCCCTGGAAGTCAGACCCTCGAAAGGCTGCCGACCCGAGACGGGACCGCCGAGGAGATCGAAGTGAAGCACCCGGACCTCGACGCTGTCGAAGTCCATTGCCGTCGACCAGGGTTCGCAGGTCTGTGTAACCGCTGGAGGCCCGTCGAAGTTGTGTTGCCCAGCCGTGGGAACCACTTGACGCCGTGCCGCCGACGACCGGAGCCGTCCGCTCCTTGCCTAAGAACATTTGACTCGAAGGACTCCCTCGTCCGCACCGTCGACCGCTTTTGCCCTGCCGGAGAAAGTCGAGGACGACCAACGCGCCGAGGAGAATCCGCCGGTGGGTTTCCCGCCACCTCACGATCCCAAAGACTCGAGCGACTCGACGCCCTTGCTGGGCTCCCGTCTCTACAATCTTTGCGGTCCAGAACTATTGTCATCGAGGTGCCCCGCACACCTCCGCCTTGCAGGACGCCGACGCCCCGACGCCGACGAGCACCGCTCGGACGAAGCTGCCGCCTCTTCGACATCATTCTACCTCGTTTGTCGACGGACGTTCGACGCCCCGTGCCTCCCGCTTGAAAGGGAAGGCATTCAAGAAGGGCCGTCGATTCCCCGTCGCCGAACCCCGAGGTCTTCGACGTTTCTCGACGCCTCTCGACGATCCGTGACTCCTGCTTAAAAGGGGGTCATTCAAGAAGGATCTGTCGACGCCTCTTCGAAGAACTCGACTCCACCAGGTACATTGGGGGGGTAAAAACATTGTAGGAGAGAATAAGACTGTTGAACAATATATGGACTGGGCTTGTGTCATATCCCTTTATTTTACAGGTTGCCCAGGTGGGGGGATCTCCACACAGAACTGTGTCCAGTAGCTAGGGCCAGTATTCTGCCTATTGTTTCAACCATCTTTTATCTCTCCTCTCTCTATTGCTGGTTTCCTTCTTATTGATCTGTGTGCCATTTTTACAGTATTGTGAATGCACTTTAATGAGGTCTAATATTAGTGGTACCACTTTAGAATTGTAGATATTTATCCTTATTGGTTTTCCTGAGCACAAAGTGCGTTGTTGTGATAAGTGTACATAACCCTTGAATATTAATTATATAAAGACTGTGTTTTCAGTAATACAGTGTGTGGACATTCCTTTGTGGGGGGCTTGGGGATACACTGTACTTAAGAACCAGCCTGCATCACCTCCTGAGAAGCTAGGCCTTGATTGCTCGTCCATCGCTACCGTATTAGAGAATCTTGGCTGGGGTCCTCTGTGCCTCTCCTCTACCATATAGAGAGCGGAAGTACAGACCCCCCCACCGGTCTTGACAAGCTGGTGGCAGCGGTGGGATGCTTATGGTTTTAAGACTCAGTGTATAACCGTGCCACTTACAAAATATCCGCACTTTATTAGATTAAGGTTTGGGTGTGTTCCAAATAACTGCATTACAAGCAATGGAGCCCATTGCGAATGGTAAATTGACTCGGATGAGCTTAGAGGCTCTCCAGAGTGCTTGTGAAGCCAGGGAGTTGGACTTTGTGGATAAGTCTAGGGCTGAGCTGATAGCTGCCCTGGTGGACTACCAGACTGATGGTGAAACCCTTGATGAAGGAGGGGATGCAACCAGTGAGGACTCTGCCCCTGGGGTTGTCGCTGAATCTGTTTCTGGGAATGCCACCATTCCTGCTGCCTCTGTTCCAAACCCCAGCAATTCCATGGAACTTGAGTTATTAAGGATGAAATTGGCCTTTGAATATCGCAAGTTGGAAATAGAAGCTGAGCTTAAGAAAGAGGAGCTGGCACAGCAAGTGGAACTCAAGAATAGGGATCTTGCGCTCAAAGACAAGGACACTGAATGTCAGAGAATCCAGCTAGAGAGAGCTAGAGTGGAGACTTCAGCTAGACCAATTGAGAGTGGCAGGTCCCCAGCCACCAAGTTTATGAAAGATTTGGTTGGTGTGTTTGTGGAGGGTTCAGATATCCTCCAATGGATTGAAGCGTTTGAAATGGCTTGTGCAATTCATGATGTAGATAAAAGAGATTGGGCTAAGTGTTTGTTAAGCAGAGTGCCTCAAACTGGATATGACTGTATTCTGAAGCTGAGTGTGGAGGAAAGGGGTCAGTATGAGTGTATGAAGTCTGCTTTGATTGCCAAGTTTGGCAAGACACCTACCCAATACCTTAAAAGGTTCAGGGATTTTAAGAAAAGAGAGAATGTGTCTTGGGTTGACTGGGTGAGTACTGCGCACATGAACATGATGGGGTGGATTGACGGTTACAAGGTGAAAACTTTTGTTGAGTTGTCCCACCTCTTGTTTTTTGAGCATTTTTCTGAAGCCTGTTCACCAGAGCTGCGTCAGTATGTGGCTGACCAGAACATTTTGGACCCCTTTAAGCTGGATAGGTTGGCTGACAAGTGGGTCTCCCACCGGGTGTCCCCTAAGGACTCCAGTGGGAAGGACAAGGACAAAGAAAAGGGGACCTCTCAGAAAGCTGAGGATTCCCAAAAGCAATCACAGTCGAGTAAACCAAAACCTTCCTCTCCTAAGACCCAAAAATCTGGTGGGGATAAGTCCTCTGTGGGTGGGAATAAGAGTAGTGGTCCACCTGCTGCAAAGCAGGTTCCCAGTGGTTCCAGTACCGTACCCCGCACTCCTGGCACTTGTTGGGATTGTGGGGCTCTGGATCACAAAAGGGGTGACCCCAAGTGTAAAGGTAAGGCACTTGGAGTACAGGCTGTCAGCCTGACCTACCCTTACCCCGTGGCTGAGGTGGAGGCCACTGTCCTCCCCTCCTCTACAGGAATCACATTTGGTCCTCCGGTAGAGATTTCCTTAGTGTCCCTTGGGGCCTGGGACCAGTACGCAGAAGTACTGGCAACTATCCCGCAGAACACCCGTAGGTTTTTGAGAAGTGTCCTCTTGAATGGCCAGCCTTCTACTGGTTTGAGAGACACTGGGGCAAGCATGACAGTGGTGGACAGGACCCTGCTCAAGTCAGAGGACTATGTAGGTGCTCCTCTGAGAACCACCAGGTTAGCTGGTGGGCCTCCCAAATTATCGCCTGTAGCCCTAGTCACACTCATGATTGGAGACAAGACAGCAAAGCTTCCTGTCCTGGTTCAGGACAATGTCCCTGCTAACATTCTGTTAGGAAATGATCTAGTAGAGTTGGGGTTGATCTCGGATGGTCTTCCCATGACTGCTGCTGCAGTCACTAGGTCACAGGTGACACCGGGTCTGGCTGTGAGTCAGGTACCCGAGCCAAAGGCGAGGCCTAAGGCAAGAAGAAGGAAGACCAAGAAGGCCACCTCTGTGGAGGGAACACCTTCTCTTCCTGCTGTTCCGACAGCACCCATTGGGATCCATGCTCCGGACGGGCTGGGTCCAGCGGAAAACCCAAACTCAACTCCTGTGGGAGAAGAGACAGAAGACTCTCCTGTGGGAGAGGTTCTCAACCCGGAGGATCATCCCGACCTTCAATGCTTGTTAGCTGAAGGGGGACCCTCCCGGGCAGACTTCTGTAAGGGACAGAGAGAGTGCCACTCTCTCGAGGGCCTGAGGAAACAGGCCCTGTCCCAGGCACAAGGTGAAGTGCCTAGGACATTCAAGATTTATTGGGAGGGTGAGCTCCTTGTTAGTGAGCCCACTAAGCCCGAACCTGGTGCCCGCAAGAGGTTGGTGGTACCCCAGGTTTACAGGCCCTTCCTACTGCAGTTGGCGCATGAGGTGCCCTTGGCTGGTCATCTTGGGACCAAGAAGACTAAGCAGAGGCTCTCTGCCCATTTCTACTGGCCACGGATGGGAGTAGAGGTGGAGTCCCACTGCAGGACCTGCCCAACTTGTCAGTTGTCTGGCAAGACTGGAGGCAGGGTCATTGCCCCACTGCAGCCATTACCAGTGGTTGGCACACCATTTGAGAGGGTGGGCATCGACATCGTCGGTCCCCTTGACCCTCCCACTTCAGGTGGACATCGGTTCATCCTGGTCTTGGTAGATCATGCCACCAGGTACCCTGAGGCAATACCCCTTCGGACTGTTACTGCCAAGGTGGTTGCCAGGGCTCTCCTGGGCATTTTCACCCGTGTTGGATTCCCCAAGGAGGTTGTCTCTGACCGAGGATCCAACTTCATGTCTAGTTACATGAAAACCATGTGGAAAGAGTGCGGGGTAACCTACAAGTTCTCCACCTCTTACCACCCCCAGACCAATGGTCTGGTTGAGAGATTTAACAAAACTCTCAAGGGCATGCTAGGTGCTTTGGAAGAGCCCCTAAGGAGGAAATGGGATCTCCTCCTGCCATGCCTGCTGTTTGCTTACAGAGAGGTACCTCAAGAGGGTGTTGGTTTCAGCCCCTTTGAGTTACTCTTTGGACATCCCGTGAGGGGGCCCCTCGCCTTGATCCGAGAAGGCTTGGAAGCCACCCCTCCAGGTCCCGCCAAGCAAGTGGGGGACTATGTGTTAGGCCTCAGGCGGAGGATGACACAAATGATGGGTCAGGCAACAGCAAATCTCAAGGCCAGCCAGGAATTGAATAAGTACTGGCATGACCTGAAAGCTTCGCAAGTGGATTGGACTCCGGGACAGGAAATCCTTGTGATGGAGCCTACCAAGCCTAGAGCTTTGGCAGACAAGTGGACTGGACCCTTCAGGATCATCTCCAAGATGGGCGAAGTCAATTATCTGGTGGACATGGGAGCCTCTGGGGTAGCCCCCCAGGTATTCCATGTCAACAGGCTCAAGCCTTTCCACAGGCGAGCAGAGGTCTCATGTCTCTTGCTAGCTTCAGGGCAAGAAGAGGATGAGAGTGAGCCCCTTCCTGATTTGCTGCATAGCAACCCTCAGGATGGCTCAGTGGAGGGAGTACAACTCTCTCCCGATTTGACAACAGAGCAGCAGAGGGCCTGCCGGGCTTTGCTCCAGCAGTATGCCCCTCTGTTTTCACTGACACCGGGCCTTACACCGTGGTGTAAGCACGAAATTGACACTGGTGACAGTGTGCCTGTCAAAAGCAGGAGCTATCGTATGTCAGATACCGTCAAAAACCACATCCAGGCTGAGGTCGCCAAGATGTTGGATCTGGGTGTTATTGAACCCTCCACCAGTCCCTGGTCCAGTCCAGTGGTCCTTGTCCCCAAGGCAAGTTCCCCGGCGGGTACCAAGGATTGGAGGTTCTGTGTGGACTACCGAGGAGTCAATGCCGTCACCAAAACTGACGCGCACCCATTGCCCAGGGCTGATGAGCTCGTGGACACTATAGGTGCTGCCAAATTTGTGAGCACCTTTGACCTTACCTCAGGCTATTGGCAAATAGCTCTGACGGACCATGCCAAGGAAAAGACGGCATTCTCCACACCTGAGGGACTCTACCAGTTTAGGGTCATGCCCTTTGGGTTGAAGAATGCCCCTGCCACCTTCCAGAGATTGGTCAACCATGCGCTCAGTGGGCTGGAAGCCTTTTGTGTGGCTTACTTAGACGACATTGCCGTCTACAGTTCCACCTGGGAAGAGCATTTGACACATCTGGATAAGGTGTTGCAGGCCTTGAAAAGGGCTAACCTCACTATCAAGGCCACCAAGTGCCAGATAGCTCAGGGGAAAGTTACCTATCTTGGTCATGAGGTAGGAGGGGGTCAAATCCAACCTCTCTCCAGTAAAGTACAGGACGTACAGAACTGGGAGACTCCCACTACTCAAACCCAGGTGAGAGCCTTTTTGGGCCTCACTGGGTACTATCGCAATTTCATGGCAGACTATGGAACCATAGCTGCACCCCTGACAGCTCTAACTTCACCCAAACAGCCTAGGAAGGTTAATTGGACTGAAGACTGTCAGAGGGCCTTTGATGGCTTGAAAGAAAGTCTGTGTAGGGCACCTGTGTTGAGTGCGCCTGACTACAGCCGACCCTTTATCGTCCAGACGGATGCCTGCGACACCGGAATTGCAGCTGTCTTGTCCCAGTTAGATGACAAAGGGAGAGAACATCCTATCATATTCATCAGTAGACAACTCAAGGGTAGAGAACTTAGGTGGGCTACTGTTGAAAAGGAATGTTTTAGTATAGTTTGGAGCCTTAGGCGTTTTAGGCCCTACCTTACGGGGTCCACCTTCAAGGTCCAAACAGATCATAAGCCCCTGAAGTGGCTTATGCAGATGAAGGGTGAGAATCCGAAATTGCTCAGGTGGTCGATTAGCCTACAAGGGCTAGACTTCACCATAGAGCACAGACCAGGGAAGAGTCACGATAATGCAGATGGCCTTTCCAGAAGGTATGTTGACCGTCTGGATGAGGGTGTCTATCCCGTGGGAGATTAGGCACCCTCCACCTCAGTCTGGGGGGGGCGACTGTGATGCCGGAAATGCATCTGAGGGACAGGGCCTCTGAATCCTTGTCCTTTTTCTGTTTTTACCGTGTGTTCTGTCATGTTTTCTGCCCAGGAGTCCATGAGGGACTCCTGGCAGTGCAGCTCTCTTTTGGTTTGGTGAACAGACCCATGGGATACCCTTATGGCACCCATGGGTAGGGGTACAACCCTGTGCCCCTAGTGTATGTTTTTGGGCACCTGTGGGTGGCCCACAGAGCAGGGTATGGGCTGGTGGCAGCTCCATGCTGAATTTGACAGGTGCTCTGGGTGTCCTCCATTTTGGGATACCCAGGCCCTGCCATTGGAATCAGTTGATTCCTGATAGGAAACAAGATGGCCCCTGTGGCCTCTTGCTTTCTATTGCCTGTTATCTTGTTTTTCCCAAAGTCCTGGGAAGCCCTGACTCTGTCCCTTCCCCCTGACTGGCTGTTGGGTGGAAGTTCCATATATGGTGTTGTTGTGAAGGCCCAGCTAGACTGACTGGAGCCTTCCCAGTGACTGTATGTTGTGGGTACCTCCTGTGGGTGGGACCTGGGTGAATGGAGTGTGTGACCAATATACACTCCTTGTTGTGGTTGTCTGGTTTCTGGCATGAGAGACAAAGACTGAGACAGCCCTGCCCGAAACTGGCCTGAATGCAGTGTGTAGTGTTGAATGGCTGGGTACTTGTCCCAATCCACATTCCTTGTTGTGAGTGTCTGAAAGGGAGGAGTGTGGCCTGAATGCACTGTGTGCCTGATTGGCTGACTGACTGCACGAATGCCCTTCTGTGTGATTGGCTGCTGTGTGTGTGCCAGCAGTGTGGATGAGAGACAGAATAGTATATCTGGGGACCTCTCACCACTGGAAATTGTTCAGAAGCATTCAGAAGCTGAGTCTCCACTCAAGAGTAACTGGATTTGCTGATCCTCGACGTCCAACTGGAAGAAGAAGACTTGCTGTGGCATTTGCTTCGACGGAACTGAAGGTTGTCGAAATCGTCGAGGACTGACCCGAGAGAGGACCTGGCTAGGCGCCCTCTTCCCGTGCTCCGAGGGACCATCGAGCACCGCTGAATCTTCGCCGAAGCGCCCTGGAAGTCAGACCCTCGAAAGGCTGCCGACCCGAGACGGGACCGCCGAGGAGATCGAAGTGAAGCACCCGGACCTCGATGCTGTCGAAGTCCATTGCCGTCGACCAGGGTTCGCAGGTCTGTGTAACCGCTGGAGGCCCGTCGAAGTTGTGTTGCCCAGCCGTGGGAACCACTTGACGCCGTGCCGCCGACGACCGGAGCCGTCCGCTCCTTGCCTAAGAACATTTGACTCGAAGGACTCCCTCGTCCGCACCGTCGACCGCTTTTGCCCTGCCGGAGAAAGTCGAGGACGACCAACGCGCCGAGGAGAATCCGCCGGTGGGTTTCCCGCCACCTCACGATCCCAAAGACTCGAGCGACTCGACGCCCTTGCTGGGCTCCCGTCTCTACAATCTTTGCGGTCCAGAACTATTGTCATCGAGGTGCCCCGCACACCTCCGCCTTGCAGGACGCCGACGCCCCGACGCCGACGAGCACCGCTCGGACGAAGCTGCCGCCTCTTCGACATCGTTCTACCTCGTTTGTCGACGGACGTTCGACGCCCCGTGCCTCCCGCTTGAAAGGGAAGGCATTCAAGAAGGGCCGTCGATTCCCCGTCGCCGAACCCCGAGGTCTTCGACGTTTCTCGACGCCTCTCGACGATCCGTGACTCCTGCTTAAAAGGGGGTCATTCAAGAAGGATCTGTCGACGCCTCTTCGAAGAACTCGACTCCACCAGGTACATTGGGGGGGTAAAAACATTGTAGGAGAGAATAAGACTGTTGAACAATATATGGACTGGGCTTGTGTCATATCCCTTTATTTTACAGGTTGCCCAGGTGGGGGGATCTCCACACAGAACTGTGTCCAGTAGCTAGGGCCAGTATTCTGCCTATTGTTTCAACCATCTTTTATCTCTCCTCTCTCTATTGCTGGTTTCCTTCTTATTGATCTGTGTGCCATTTTTACAGTATTGTGAATGCACTTTAATGAGGTCTAATATTAGTGGTACCACTTTAGAATTGTAGATATTTATCCTTATTGGTTTTCCTGAGCACAAAGTGCGTTGTTGTGATAAGTGTACATAACCCTTGAATATTAATTATATAAAGACTGTGTTTTCAGTAATACAGTGTGTGGACATTCCTTTGTGGGGGGCTTGGGGATACACTGTACTTAAGAACCAGCCTGCATCACCTCCTGAGAAGCTAGGCCTTGATTGCTCGTCCATCGCTACCGTATTAGAGAATCTTGGCTGGGGTCCTCTGTGCCTCTCCTCTACCATATAGAGAGCGGAAGTACAGACCCCCCCACCGGTCTTGACACCCACTCATGTCTCCCACCACCCCCACCCCCCAGCAGTGCAGGGGCAGCCTCCACCAGGCCCCCACTCATGTCTCCCACCACCCCCACCCCCCAGCCACCAGGGGCAGCCTCCACCAGGCCCCCACCCATGTCTACCACCACCCCCACCCCCAGCCACCAGGGGCAGCCTCCACCAGGCCCCCAATCATGTCCCCTATTACCCCCACCCCCCAGCAGTGCAGGGGCAGCCTCCACCAGGCCCCCACTCATGTTCCCTATTACCCCCACCCCCCAGGTGCAGCCTCCACCAGGCCCCCACTCATGTCTCCCACCACCCCCACCCCCCAGCAGTGCAGGAGCAGCCTCCACCAGGCCCCCACTCATGTCTACCACGACCCCCACCCCCCAGCCACCAGGGGCAGCATCCACCAGGCCCCCACTCATGTCTCCCACCACCCCCACCCCCCAGCAGTGCAGGGGCAGCCTCCACCAGGCCCCCACTCATGTCTCCCACCACCCCCATCCCACAGCCACCAGGGGCAGCCTCCACCAGGCCCCCACTCATGTCTCCCACCACCCCCACCCCCCAGCCACCAGGGGCAGCCTCCACCAGGCCCCCACCCATGTCTACCACCACCCCCACCCCCAGCCACCAGGGGCAGCCTCCACCAGGCCCCCAATCATGTCCCCTATTACCCCCACCCCCCAGCAGTGCAGGGCAGCCTCCACCAGGCCCCCACTCATGTTCCCTATTACCCCCACCCCCCAGGTGCAGCCTCCACCAGGCCCCCACTCATGTCTCCCACCACCCCCACCCCCCAGCAGTGCAGGGGCAGCCTCCACCAGGCCCCCACTCATGTCTACCACGACCCCCACCCCCCAGCCACCAGGGGCAGCATCCACCAGGCCCCCACTCATGTCTCCCACCACCCCCACCCCCCAGCAGTGCAGGGGCAGCCTCCACCAGGCCCCCACTCATGTCTCCCACCACCCCCACCCCCCAGCCACCAGGGGCAGCCTCCACCAGGCCCCCACTCATGTCTCCCACCACCCCCACCCACCAGCAGTGCAGGGGCAGCCTCCACCAGGCCCCCACTCATGTCTACCACCACCCCCACACCCCAGCCACCTTGGGCAGCCTCCACCAGGCCCCCACTCATGTCTCCCACCACCCCCACCCCCTAGCAGTGCAGGGGCAGCCTCCACCAGGCCCCCATCCATGTCTCCCACCACCCCCCAGCAGTGCAGGGGCAGCCTCCACCAGGACCCCACTCATGTCCCCCTGCACCCCCACCCCCCAGCAGAGCAGGGGCAGCCCCCACCAGGCCCCCCACTCATGTCCCCTATTACCCCCACCCCCAGACACCAGGGGCAGCCTCCACCAGGCCCCCACTCATGTCTCCCACCACCCCCACCCCCCAGCAGTGCAGGGGCAGCCTCCACCAGGCCCCACTCATGTCTACCACCACCCCCACCCCCCAGCAGTGCAGGGGCAGCCCCCACCAGGCCCCCACTCATGTCCCCTATTACCCCCACCCCCCAGCAGTGCAGGGGCAACCTCCACCAGGCCCCCACTCATGTCCCCTATTACCCCCACCCCCCAGCAGTGCAAGGGCAGCCTCCACCAGGCCCCCACTCATGTCTACTACCACCCCCACCCCCAGCAGTGCAGGGGCACCCTCCACCAGGCCCCCACTCATGTCTACCACCACCCCCACCCCCCAGCCACCAGGGGCACCCTCCACCAGGCCCCCACTCATGTCCAACTCATGCCTCCCAACACCCCCACCCCCCAGCCGTGCGATTTGCCTGGGTACGTTTACTTTGGGGTGCGCGGGAAGTTCCACATGCGATTGGCCTGGGTATGTGTACCTCGGGGTGCGCGGGAAGTTCCACACGTGATTAGCCTGGATACGTGTACTTCTGGGTGCGCATGAACTTCCACACACGATTTGCCTGGGTACGTGTACTACGGGGTGTGCGGGAAGTTCCACACGCGATTAGCCTGGGTACGTGTACTTCGGGGTGCGCGGGAAGTCCCACACACGATTGGCCTGGGTACGTGTACTTCGGGGTGCGCGTGAACTTCCACACGCGATGGAGCCTGTGAGAGTGGGGTACATGTATTCCAGGGGTGGGCGGGAATATTCACCCGGGACTGTGCCTGTGAGAGCGTGCTACATGTATTCCTGGGGTGGGCGGGAAGATTCACACGTTTGCCTACGATGTGCCGAAAATTGGTCCAATCCTGTGACACGTACTCCAGCATGAAGCAGGCATACGTCGACCCGCGCAGCATAAAAGTGCGCGCAAACAACAAACAAGCTCATACGCCAGGATGAATATACCATTCCTAGCAGCAGTGGCCGTGGGTTACCAAAGGAGGAGGAGGAGGATAGTGAGGGCCTGAATTTTCACTCCCAGAACCATCCTTTTTGGAATGCCTGATGACCAGGTGTATGGGAGGTACAGGTTTCCCCCACACATAATACTGGACCTGGTCAGTGAGTGGGAGGATGACCTCACATCACCCACCCTGTGCTCCCAAGCACTCAGCCCCCTGGAGAAGGTCCTCAATGTACTGCACTTCTTGACCACAGGATCATTTCAGCGGGCAAGTGCCATAGTGGGTGGGGTGTCACAGGTCACGCAGTCACGCTGCCTATACCAGGTCTTGAACATCATCACTGCACGCCCATCAGTCCGTAGGCACATATGCAGAAAGGCAGGCTGCCACCCTCGATTTCTACGGTGTGGCACAATTCCCAAAAGTGCTAGGTGCCATTGACTGCACCCATGTGGCACTACGTCCCCCCAGGGCATCTGAGCACATCTATAGGAACCGCAAGCACTGGCATCAACGTGCAGGTAGTATGTAATGCTAAGGGAATCATCACCTCAGTATATGCCAACTATCCAGGGTCCACCCACGACAGCTTCATTTACCAAATGTCTACCCTAAGCCGGGACCTAGAAGCTGGGCGGCATGGCGATACATGGCTGCTTGGTGAGTATGAATGCCACTGCACATGCATGCATGTCAGATGCAGAGTTATGTCACTACCCCACTAATGATAGCCATCACCTCCTCACCAGGGGACAGTGCCTACCCTCTGAGCACCCACATGATGACGCCAATTCGGAACCCCATCACGGCTCCAGAGGTAAGTTACAACACAGCCCATATTGCAACCCGGGGCATAGTGGAGCGCACATTCGGAGTGCTCAAGTCACGCTTTCGCTCCCTTGACCGTTCTGGCGGGCAGCTGTTATATGCGCCCCCAGTAGTGTGCAGGATCATAGTGGCAGCATGTGTCCTGCACAATGTTGCAACACGCCGGGGCCTGGCCATGGACATGGTGGTGCCCCCACATCCCCAACCACATGCACGCCCGCTGCGCATGGGAGGGGAGAGGGCACGGGGTGAGGCAGCCCGTACGCAGCTGGTGGCTAATTGCTTCACATAGAAATCACACCCCAGTGGAGGGCACACAGGCCTGGCACATATCATCTGATAAGCAATGATGACTCGACCTGACAATTAAGACGAACAAAGGGACTGTCAACTGTCAGAACCATAGCAGCCTGAGATTGTTCATGTGGAAGTGTCACAATGTGTGCATCCCTATCTACACAAACACCACCAATGCAGTGTCATGAAAAGACACTTCCATGCTGCAGATATGAATACCCACTTCCAAACTACTACATGAAAACAGTGCCATGTCACCCACCCCCTCCCCGGTACGGCCACACAACACACCATGGCATGTCATGCAATGTGAGAGGAAAGAAATTAATCCCCACAACATGCCCCAAGTGTCAGCAGCTACAGTGTCCCTAATGGAAACATGTCCACACATGAAATGCTCACAGTAATGCAGGACCTACAACCCACATTACCAAATACTTACCAAGAATACCAATCACCTACACAACCTCCAACCTACCTTAAACATGACATTACAGACTTAAAAATTAGCTAGCCTCACCACCTGATGATGACAGCCCTCCAAACACTTCAAAGTATACAGTGTTAGCGCCAGGCAAGAGTATAGGTGCACTGCTTACAACATGGACTCCAGTTCCAAGGTGGACCGCATTGTGAAGACATGAGGAATGGACCTGCAAATATGGAGGATGAGATGGATGCAGAGGCACATATCAATACACCACGCAGTGTACAATACAACAACAATATGCACTATGAATGTATACACAGTATTGACTACAGACTGCCCACACAGCTCATGGGAGTCCAAGGTCACCATGTACGTCAATGTCACTTGGGCACACCCTTTGCAAGCCCATGGAAACGGGAAGCAGGAGGGGTGTGTGTGACAAAAACCCAAGCATCTGAACCAAATCCATGACAAGCCTGCATGTGCCCAGCCACAATGCAGCGTATGCCCACGGGAGCCACACAAGGCAACACACTGTCCCAAAAAAAAAAAATCAAAAATGGCCATTAATGGGCCTGGGGGGGCTGGGGAGGCCACCCAGGAGGTCCGAGGACAGGGTGCACACCAAAACCCACCTGTGTGGATCTTGCGAAAAAATACACCTCCATGGGCTCATGGCCTACACGGCTACCCTATTGTGGGAGTATCACTGCTGTCGCTATCCTCACCCTCTGCAGCTGCATCCGGAGGTGGTGGTACTATGGGAGGCAGCCCACGCAAAGCCCTAGTCTGTTCCTCCATGGCTGCAAGCATGCGGGTGTGGTAGGTCTCGTTCTGGAGAATAAGTGTGCGGAGGTCCCCATGCAACAACTCACAGGATGCCCGGATCTCCGCCCTAGTTGCCTGCATCTCAGCTGAGAGCATACGGGTGAGACGCTCCAGCTGCTGTTATGTCCTTCGGTTTGTTGAAGCCTCAAGCTCCACACGAGTCGTCCTGAGGTGAAGGAGTTCCAGCCTCAGGGCTTCCCTGTGGCCCTGGGACTCTATGGAGATGGCTTCCTGCAGAGTCGCCAGTGCCGCCCGCCTGTCCCTGTCGGACGCCAACATGTCCTCCCTGTGTGACTGGCAGATGGAGTCGGTTGCCTGCTGTAGTCGCTCCATCAGCCTTTCGGGGGGGACAATGGAAGTGGCCACCCTATCCATGGCCTGAGCCATCATCTCTGATGATGCTGCCTGTTGGGTTGCCATACCGTAAATGGATTGCTCCCATGCGGTATTGCCAGGTGGCGTACGGCCACCATGTCGGCGGGCACCACACCTGTCTGGGGCAAGGCGAACTGCGCCTTGCTGTGCCGGCGCTGCCTGAGGCTGCAGGACTGCATTCCCCCTCTGATCTGCTGGCCCAGGAACAGGATCAGATGTCGCGGAGTGTGACCCTGCATCCGTAACCACCAAAGGCGTACCTGCCAACACTGACATCCCCATTGAGGGTTCTAACCCTGGTGCAGGTGGGTCGGACAGAACAGAATCCCTCCCAGGAACACTCACCTGCGACGGCACGTAGGTCTCATCATCCGAATCAACACCTGAGTACAGCTATGGGGAGGTGCAGCCAGAGACACCCCTTGAGAGCATGACCTGCAGCAGTTGTGGGTTCTCACCCACCACCACACCACGTCCCTCATTGGTGGTCGGTCGGCCCTCAGACCCCTCCTGGGTCTGCACCATCTCCACAACCCCAGCAGTATCACGTGCGTCTTCCCCTGCAAAGACATAAAAGAAAACAAATGGAAACAGGCATTAGCACTATGGCACACAATTAGGGCTGAGAGGCTACAGAAACAGTACTTGATTGACACATGTCCCACATGACTAAAACACTCCCATGCATGCACCGTCACTGCGTTTGATGGGGAGGCAGATGGCACACATTGATGACACCAAGATGGAAGATGAACACATTTGCTGCATGCTGCCTAGCAGTGGCATCACACATTGGCCAGTGATTGGCAGATCAAATACACATGCCATCACACAGATGGCATGTACCCTAGCCATGAAGTGAAGAGGGAGAGGAGGTCACCAATTGTTCATTCAGTCCAGTTTGTTCATATGATTGATTATTATCATTGTAATGGTTCAAATGTTTAACCTGCAGCTGCCAGTCAAAAATGGTCCTATAGCACAGAGACATGCCCAAACTAATCATGTCCACGAAACTGAGCCAGTCCACTGTACCATAACCATGTCAGACATGTGACAATAGGACTGAGAAATCCTGAATAAAAGTGGTGGTATGCAAACAATCTGCCTGAATAAACAGAGGTAAATAAGCAACAGTTTTGTGGCAAGATGACACTCCAAGGGCAACTGGCGTGGTGTTCGGCTGGATGTCTAATGTTGGCCGAAGGGATGCTGCTATACCCAAATGCGGTTGCCAAGAATGTATAGGAAGAGGCACAACACACCCTCCCCTGGCACCCAAACAGAAGCCCTCCCACACACACCATGCACATGGATGACACACACATGCATGTGCACTCACCGGACAATGCCTCGTAATCTGCCACTTCTCCCACGCCTTGGATCTGTTCCTCCGTGACGTAGGTCCCAGCAACCTGCTCATGTGGAGTGAGTTCTATGTCGTCTGCTGGAGACCCACCTCCAGTCACTAGAGTTGCGGCATGACTTGAGGCCAGCTTATTCTTTGCCCTGCGCTTCAGGTCATTCCAGCGCTTGTAGCATTCATTAGCTGTGCGCCTCACGATTCCAAGGGCACTTATGATGTCCGCAATGGTCTGCCAGTGTGCCTGACGTTGTGCAGGTGTGGTCTTGGATCCTGCAACAATCACCATTTCGCGGTCATGTGCGGACACATACTCTACAAGTGCATTCAGTTCGGCCTTATTGAAGCTGGGCTTCCTTGATGGGCCGGACTGTGTAGCCGTGTCTGGGGCATCAGCCTCTACTGGACGAGCACTCTTCCTCTTCCGGTTGGAAGGTGGTGGGGATCCGGAGTGTCCTGCGCCGCTCTGGACACTAGGGGCAGGAGCGTGGGATTGCACACTCAGCATGGGAGTTGGTGCAGGCATTATCTCAAGTGTGATGGTGTCAGGGGGAATGTCAGCATGATGGACTTGGACCGACACTGTCCTGGATGGGTGTGGGAGAGGTGGGGTGGATGGAGCTGCAGCTGCCCCTGCAGCCTCCCCAGCCTGCCTACGCGTGGCAGCAGATGACCTAGCTGCCCCTGATCCACGTGGCCTGATGACACCAACGTTCAACGGCGCACGTGGCCTAGACCTGCTGACCTGGAAGTCAGCCATGGAGTCACCCTGTGCCAGGTCTGGTTCCACAGTGGGCTGGTCCAACAAGGGCTGAGCATGGATGGTGTCAGCCACGGTAACCTCAACCAGGGTGGGGGGGCATGGGTGTCCCTGACTGCTCCTCCATACATGGGGGCTAAGGGCACCCTGCAAGTCACGGCCACGTCCCCTACCGGATCCACCACGGCCACCACTTGGGGCTTGGCCACCTTTGCCACCCTTATGGCTTGTTCGCCTCCCAGCCATGGCACTGATGTTATTGTGCGTATGGGAGTCGATGTGAACTATTGTCCTGGGCAATTGGGGCTCAAAGGTGTTGGGTACCAGATGGTAATCGTACCCTAGTGCTCTAGCAAGGCTGTATGTCACCCCTGGGGAAAGATGACGGGTCGCGAAACGCACAGGCACCCCAAAAAAGCGAAGTAAGGTGCACGCAACCCCTCCTAGACCACGTGCGTGGAAAAATAAACCTGCACTACGCTGTGGCACCCAGGAACACAAGAATGAACGTATGCCTGTCACACGCAGCCTAGAATGACCTCTGAAGGGGTACGCGACACACGGGGCAAGCACAGATGTTAAATACGTGCGCGACTCACTGTCCGCCAGGAACAAAAGCGTGAAAAATATGCGAGTGTGCGCGTTGGCAACACCCCCGCCAAAAGAAGAATTGTACGCTGTCTGAGGAGACAGGACAACAGTAGTAGGGAACGCTGTTTGAGGAAACAGGCCCAGGAAAAAGAGGAAAAGAGAAAAAGCTGTCAGAGGTAACAGGGAGTACGAACTGGAAACGCTGTGAAGTAAGTTGTGTGTGAACCGACTAGAAGTACAGATTTCACCCACTCGCTCTCCACGAAAAGCACATACAAGGAAATGGCGTTCTACATGTACCTTTTATACACACGTCACAGACGCGCATACGCAATGAGGCCATTTCCACCAATTACGCGCTTTGACACTCGGACGTGTATCTCTTCATTTTTACACGCGCCATTCTCTACGGCCATGCGCGTGACGTCACAGCTGCGCATGGTGGCCTTTGGGCCAATGAAATCACATATGCGAGTACAGGTGGTAAAACTGCACGTCCGAGTGTCATCGCGTGTAATCGGAGGGAAGTGAGCGTACACGCGATTGGCCTGGGTACGTGTATTTCTGGGGTGCACAGGAAGTTCCACACGCGATTGGTGGAAATCCACGTGTGCTCTGTAATCACGTGTAATGAGGGAAACACCCGCGCGCCTCACGTCACAGACGCGCTCACGCGCTAAGGGCCTTTGGTCCAATGAAATCGCATATGCGTGCTGACGTGCATACGCGCTAAGGGCCTTTCCTCGATTTACACGCAGACGTGCAGGATTTTCACGTGCCAAATCACTTCGTATCAAGCTGGCCACGCGTAAGCACACGGAAGACCACGCTCCTGCCCAAAAGGCCGAATTACTGCCCCCCAGAACCCCGAGCAGCCTCCCACGAGCCATCTGCTGCTGCCTGCCTGCCTGCCTGCTGCCACCGTGCCCTGCCATTTGGTGCCTGCACATCAGCCATCTGCAGGGGTCCATTTGCTGTGTCCACCCCTGCTGGAACAGAAGACTCCTGACTGGGATACCATCGCTCCACAGCCCAGCCCCAGGACCCAGTTGCCCACCCACTCCTGCCTCTGGGGTTGCCATGTCGGGCACTGCAACATCTGGCACCACTGGCAACCCCCGACCAGAGAGGCAGAGGGGCACCAGCTTCACTGCCACCGAAGTTGGTGTCCTGGTGGAGCAAGTCCTGGGGCAGTATGATGACCTCTTCGGAAGTAAGCGCGCCAACAAGGAAGGACGGACTCGGATCTGGACGGACATCGTGACTGCCATCAACGGGGAGGGGGTGGCAGTCCGCGACTACCAACATGTCAAGAAGCGCTGGGATGACTGCAGATCCAGGACCCTATTGAAGGCCCGGCGCCTCGTGGAGGGGGGCCGGGGCCGCATGAGTACCATCCAGATGAGGTCCTGGAACGCGTAGGCCCAGAGCTCCACGCCCAGATCCTTGACAGGCAGACCCGTCTGGAGTTGAGCGGTAAGTGGCCAAGCATTGCTGTGTGAGAAAGGGCATGTCGCAGTGTGCTGGTTGTCTGATACTTGCCTGTATGTGTGACATAGGCCATGTATGCATGTGTGTGTGCAGGGACGTCATGAATGTTAGACCAGTAATGTGTGAACCACATGGTTGGTGCATGTGTTCAAATGCAACATGGGTTGCCCTATGCGGAATGGCCACATGAAAGCATGCCAGTCTCTGTTCCTGGACATGGTTGAGGGATGGGTGCTGATGCCATGTACATGTATGCTGTCCATGTCTGTGTGTCTGACCTGCGTGTCTGTGACTTGTGAATGCCAGGGATGCATGACACATGTCTGTTGCAATGTTCAGGTACACTGATGCAGCCTAGTCATCCTTGTATCCACTGTGTCCGTGGTGTGCGCGGCCAGATGGATGAAACTAGGGTGAAGTGTGTGCATGTAATAGGCATGGCACATGATGCATGTGAGTTCCAAAACAACAGTGTATGTTCAAGAATCACTTGGACATGTATGCTAATGTCCATAGCGTGCGCCATGCCTGTTACCGCATGTGTTTTACCTGCACTGAGCCATGTGTTGTGGAGGGACATGATGGAAGAGATCTTTGACAGTGCCACTCATCTACTATTGCTTCCTGTCTAGGGGACCATTGTACAGTACCCTGATGCTTGTGTTCTATGTCTCCCTCTACACAGCGCCACGTGAAGAAGAGGGCGGAGACGGCTCTGTGGAGCAAAGCGGTGGGGATGCCCCCACGGCTGCAGCGGAAGGGGTGGGTGAGCCCCCACAGGGGCTTGCAATGGCGGAAGACGAGGTGGAGCCATCCAGGTTGGTGGTTTCCACAGAGGAGGAGGAGGCCGCTACTGAGGCGCACATGGGGCCTGGTGGGGGCATCCCTGCTGGTGCAAGTGTTGCAGTCCAGGGGCAGGGGCAGGAGGCAGCACAGGTCGCCGTGGAGGGGCCTATTCATGTCACTGGCCCTGACACTGTGACTGCACCACCATGCACCAGCAGGGATGCCCCATCCCAGGCCCGTCCGCAGGTAGGGGGGATGTCCATGTCATCTGAGTCCCCTCGACGTGCGTACGAGGGGACCCTTAGCCGTATGGAGAAGGCCCTGATTGGTTTTGCGTTGTGCACAGGTGCAATTCGTGATGAGGTGCGTGCTTCCCGGGAGGAGCATGCACGTCATCACGGAGAGCACCGTGCCGACGTGGCACATTTGGGAACGGCCATGGTCGGGGGTTTCCTACATGTGTCGGCCAATCTGGTGACCCTCTCCTCCTCTGTGGAGACTATGCACCAGTCATTCTCCATGCCGTCTTCCGGCCCAGATGCCACCAGGGCCCCCTGTGGACCTGCCCCGACCAATCCAGCCGGCTCGGTGGGGATCCCATCCCTGCCACAGTCGGGAGTCGGAGGTCCACCAGGGGTGGACACCCCAACAACTGGACCCCAGCAGATGGAGGATGTGACGGCATCATCGGGCAGGGCACGTGCACGACGGCGTCGGTGGATTCCATCAGCCTGGATGCCGTCGTCCTGGCACAGGCAGTTGCGTCGGAGGCAGCGGCAGGCTCGACGTGGGAGGCATCATGGCTCCGGGCCATCAACATCAGGGGTGCAGGCATCGGCCGGAGGGCAGGAGAACCCTGGAATGGGAGTGGCTTCCGTGTGGGAGCGGTTGGGCCAGCAGATAGGTGCGGAGCGGCAGCGGGCAGAGGAGGAACGGCTAACAATGGTCAGGGCGGAGAACTCCATGCGGAGGGCGCTGAGGCGGGCTGAGTGCCTCGAGGGTCTTCGCAGGGAGTTGGAGCTGGACACTGCTTTATCCCTGTGAGACCTCGGGGCCAGGGAACATGCCCGCCTCCAAGCCATTGAACAGGAGTTCGATGATGCCCTGACCCATGACAACATCCAGTGAGCCGTTGGACTAGCCCGCTGCCCATGTAAATAGTTATGTAGTTAGTGTTAGGTTTCCTTTGTTTTTGCATTTTCTTTGGACCTTTTGGACAATGGGCCACATTTTAGTATATAGTTATTTTTTATTAGGTAGTGTTGTTAGATAGGTTTCATTTCTTTTGTTGGGATCATGGACCCTGGCTTGTTCACCTGTACATAGTTCACTGTTGGATTTTCTTTTCTTTTTACAATTTACCCATGGAGCAATGGCTTTCAATTATAATTTCCCATTGGATTTTCTTTTCTGGACTGTGACTTTGGACACCATTCCTTTGGATTCTGATTTTTGGTTTCGCATTTTTTCATGGACATGCTTCTTTTTACTTTTTTTACATTCCCATTTCTGTTAGTTTATTTTTGATTCAATTCATGTTTTCTTTAATACATATTTTTTGATCAAACTTCAATGTGTAGTATCATCTCATTGGTTTCATGCATATCATGATATGGGTTTTGAGATTCACTGACACCCATTGGGTGTATGTGAGGGACATGTGTTCGTTTCCAAACTTGCAATTGCAGTTCTATCATGTTATTGCCATTTCTGAGTGGGTGGATGCAATACTCGGGTGGGTGTTTTGCATTTGGAGGCTGACCATAGGGACCGGGGATCTAGATTGTGATGACATGTTGGCTGGGGAACATGAGTTGGACATGAGTGGGGGCCTGCTGGCAGGTGCCCCACAGTGCTGGGGAGTGGGGATGCAGGGGAACATGAGTTGGACATGAGTGGGGGCCTGCTGGCAGGTGCCCCACAGTGCTGGGGGGTGGGGGTGCATGGGAACATGAGTTGGACATGAGTGGGGGCCTGCTGGCAGGTACCCCACAGTGCTGGGGGGTGGGGGTGCAGGGGAACATGAGTTGGACATGAGTGGGGGCCTGCTGGCAGGTGCCCCACGGTGCTGGGGGGTGGGGGTGCAGGGGAACATGAGTTGGACATGAGTGGGGGCCTGCTGGCAGGTGCCCCACAGTGCTGGGGGGTGAGGGTGCAGGGGAACATGAGTTGGACATGAGTGGGGCCTGCTGGCAGGTGCCCCACGGTGCTGGGGGGTGGGGGTGCAGGGGAACATGAGTTGGACATGAGTGGGGGCCTGCTGGCAGGTGCCCCACGGTGCTGGGGTGTGGGGGTGCAGGGGAACATGAGTTGGACATGAGTGGGGGCCTGCTGGCAGGTGCCCCACGGTGCTGGGGGGTGGGGGTGCAGGGGAACATGAGTTGGACATGAGTGGGGGCCTGCTGGCAGGTGCCCCACGGTGCTGGGGGGTGGGGGTGCAGGGGAACATGAGTTGGACACGAGTGGGGGCCTGCTGGCAGGTGCCCCACGGTGCTGGGGGGTGGGGGTGCAGGGGAACATGGGTTGGACACGAGTGGGGGCCTGCTGGCAGGTGCCCCACGGTGCTGGGGGGTGGGGGTGCAGGGGAAAATGAGTTGGACACGAGTGGGGGCCTGCTGGCAGGTGCCCCACAGTGTTGGGGGGTGGGGGTGCAGGGGAACATGAGTTGGACATGAGTGGGGGCCTGGTGGAGGCTGCCCCTGGTGGCTGGGGGGTGGGGTGGTGGTAGACATGAGTGGGGGCCTGGTGGAGGCTGTCCCTGCACTGCTGGGGGGTGGGGGTGGTGAGAGACATGAGGGGGGGCCTGGTGGAGGCTGCCCCTGCACTGCTGGGGGGTGGGGGTGCAGGGGGACATGAGTGGGGGCCTGGTGGAGGGTGCCCCTGACTGCTGGGGGGTAAGGGGTGGTGGGAGACATGAGTGGGGGCCTGGTGGAGGCTGCCCCTGCACTGCTGGGAGGAGGTGGGGTGGTGGGAGACATGAGTGGGGGCCTGGTGGAGGCTGCCCCTGCACTGCTGGGGGGTGGGGGTGGTGGGAGACATGAGTGGGGGCTTGGTGGAGGCTGCCCCTGGTGGCTGGGGGGTGAGGGTGGTGGGAGACATGAGTTGGACATGAGTGGGGGCCTGGTGGAGGGTGCCACTGACTGCTGGGGGGTAGGGGGTGGTGGGAGACATGAGTGGGGCCTGGTGGAGGCTGCCCCTGCACTGCTTGGGGGTGGGGGTGCAGGGGGACATGAGTGGGGGCCTGGTGGAGGGTGCCCCTGACTGCTGGGGGGTAAGGGGTGGTGGGAGACATGAGTGGGGGCCTGGTGGAGGCTGCCCCTGCACTGCTGGGAGGAGGTGGGGTGGTGGGAGACATGAGTGGGGGCCTGGTGGAGGCTGCCCCTGCACTGCTGGGGGGTGGGGGTGGTGGGAGACATGAGTGGGGGCTTGGTGGAGGCTGCCCCTGGTGGCTGGGGGGTGAGGGTGGTGGGAGACATGAGTTGGACATGAGTGGGGGCCTGGTGGAGGGTGCCCCTGACTGCTGGGTGGAGGGGGTGGTGGGAGACATGAGTGGGGCCTGGTGGAGGCTGCCCCTGCACTGCTGGGGGTGGGGGTGCAGGGGGACATGAGTGGGGGCCTGGTGGAGGCTGCCCCTGCACTGCTGGGGGGTGGGGGTGGTGGGAGACATGAGTGGGGACCTGGTGGAGGCTGCCCCTTGTGGCTGGGGGGTGGGGGTGGTGGTAGACATGAGTGGGGGCCTGGTGGAGGCTGCCCCTGCACTGCTGGGGGGTGGGGGTGGTGGGAGACATGAGTGGGGGCCTGGTGGAGGCTGCCCCTGCTGGCTGGGGGGTGGGGGTGGGGGTGGTGGAAGACATGGGTGGGGGCCTGGTGGAGGCTGCCCCTGCACTGCTGGGGGGTGGGGGTGGTGGGAGACATGAGTGGGGGCCTGGTGGAGGGTGCCCCTGGTGGCTGGGGGGTGGGGGTGGTGGTAGACATGAGTGGGGGCCTGGTGGAGGCTGTCCCTGCACTGCTGGGGGGTGGGGGTGGTGGGAGACATGAGTGGGGGCCGGGTGGGGGCTGCCCCTGACTGCTGGGGGCTAGGGGGTGGTGGGAGACATGAGTGGGGGCCTGGTGGAGGCTGCCCCTGCACTGCTGGGGGGTGGGGGCCTGGTGGAGGGTGCCCCTGCACTGCTGGGAGGAGGTGGGGTGGTGGGAGACATGAGTGGGGGCCTGGTGGAGGCTGCCCCTGCACTGCTGGGGGGTAGGGGGTGGTGGGAGACATGAGTGGGGGCCTGGTGGAGGCTGCCCCTGCACTGCTGGGAGGAGGTGGGGTGGTGGGAGACATGAGTGGGGGCCTGGTGGAGGCTGCCCCTGCACTGCTGGGGGGTGGGGGTGGTGGGAGACATGAGTGGGGGCTTGGTGGAGGCTGCCCCTGGTGGCTGGGGGTTGAGGGTGGTGGGAGACATGAGTTGGACATGAGTGGGGGCCTGCTGGCAGGTGCCCCACAGTGCTGGGGGGTGGGGGTGCAGGGGAACATGAGTTGGACATGAGTGGGGCCTGCTGGCAGGTGCCCCACGGTGCTGGGGGTGGGGGTGCAGGGGAACATGAGTTGGACATGAGTGGGGGCCTGCTGGCAGGTGCCCCACAGTGCTGGGGTGTGGGGGTGCAGGGGAACATGAGTTGGACATGAGTGGGGGCCTGCTGGCAGGTGCCCCACGGTGCTGGGGGGTGGGGGTGCAGGGGAACATGAGTTGGACATGAGTGGGGGCCTGCTGGCAGGTGCCCCACGGTGCTGGGGGGTGGGGGTGCAGGGGAACATGAGTTGGACACGAGTTGGGGCCTGCTGGCAGGTGCCCCACGGTGCTGGGGGGTGGGGGTGCAGGGGAACATGGGTTGGACACGAGTGGGGGCCTGCTGGCAGGTGCCCCACGGTGCTGGGGGGTGGGGGTGCAGGGGAAAATGAGTTGGACACGAGTGGGGGCCTGCTGGCAGGTGCCCCACAGTGTTGGGGGGTGGGGGTGCAGGGGAACATGAGTTGGACATGAGTGGGGGCCTGGTGGAGGCTGCCCCTGGTGGCTGGGGGGTGGGGGTGGTGGTAGACATGAGTGGGGGCCTGGTGGAGGCTGTCCCTGCACTGCTGGGGGGTGGGGGTGGTGGGAGACATGAGTGGGGGCCGGGTGGGGGCTGCCCCTGACTGCTGGGGGCTAGGGGGTGGTGGGAGACATGAGTGGGGGCCTGGTGGAGGCTGCCCCTGCACTGCTGGGAGGAGGTGGGGTGGTGGGAGACATGAGTGGGGGCCTGGTGGAGGCTGCCCCTGCACTGCTGGGGGGTGGGGGTGGTGGGAGACATGAGTGGGGGCTTGGTGGAGGCTGCCCCTGGTGGCTGGGGGGTGAGGGTGGTGGGAGACATGAGTTGGACATGAGTGGGGGCCTGGTGGAGGGTGCCCCTGACTGCTGGGGGTGGGGGTGCAGGGGGACATGAGTGGGGGCCTGGTGGAGGCTGCCCCTGCACTGCTGGGGGGTGGGGGTGGTGGGAGACATGAGTGGGGACCTGGTGGAGGCTGCCCCTGGTGGCTGGGGGGTGGGGGTGGTGGTAGACATGAGTGGGGGCCTGGTGGAGGCTGCCCCTGCACTGCTGGGGGGTGGGGGTGGTGGGAGACATGAGTGGGGGCCTGGTGGAGGCTGCCCCTGGTGGCTGGGCGGTGGGGGTGGTGGTAGACATGGGTGGGGGCCTGGTGGAGGCTGCCCCTGCACTGCTGGGGGGTGGGGGTGGTGGGAGACATGAGTGGGGGCCTGGTGGAGGGTGCCCCTGACTGCTGGGGGTAGGGGGTGGTGGGAGACATGAGTGGGGGCCTGGTGGAGGCTGCCCCTGCACTGCTGGGGGGTGGGGGTGCAGGGGGACATGAGTGGGGGCCTGGTGGAGGCTGCCCCTGCACTGCTGGGGGCTGGGGGTGGTGGGAGACATGAGTGGGGGCCTGGTGGAGGCTGCCCCTGCACTGCTGGGGGGTGGGGGTGGTGGGACACATGAGTGGGGGCCTGGTGGAGGCTGCCCCTGGTGGCTGGGCGGTGGGGGTGGTGGTAGACATGGGTGGGGGCCTGGTGGAGGCTGCCCCTGCACTGCTGGGGGGTGGGGGTGCAGGGGGACATGAGTGGGGGCCTGGTGGAGGCTGCCCGTGCACTGCTGGGGGCTGTGGTGGGGGGAGACATGAGTGGGGGCCTGGTGGAGGCTGCCCCTGGTGGCTGGGGGGTGGGGGTGGTGGTAGACATGGGTGGGGGCCTGGTGGAGGCTGTCCCTGCACTGCTGGGGGGTGGGGGTGGTGGGAGACATGAGTGGGGGCCGGGTGGGGGCTGCCCCTGACTGCTGGGGGCTAGAGGGTGGTGGGAGACATGAGTGGGGGCCTGGTGGAGGCTGCCCCTGCACTGCTGGGAGGAGGTGGGGTGGTGGGAGACATGAGTGGGGGCCTTGTGGAGGCTGCCCCTGCACTGCTGGGGGGTGGGGGTGGTGGGAGACATGAGTGGGGGCTTGGTGGAGGCTGCCCCTGGTGGCTGGGGGGTGAGGGTGGTGGGAGACATGAGTTGGACATGAGTGGGGGCCTGGTGGAGGGTGCCCCTGACTGCTGGGGGTGGGGGTGGGGGTGCAGGGGGACATGAGTGGGGGCCTGGTGGAGGCTGCCCCTGCACTGCTGGGGGGTGGGGGTGGTGGGAGACATGAGTGGGGACCTGGTGGAGGCTGCCCCTGGTGGCTGGGGGTGGGGGTGGTGGTAGACATGAGTGGGGGCCTGGTGGAGGCTGCCCCTGCACTGCTGGGGGGTGGGGGTGGTGGGAGACATGAGTGGGGGCCTGGTGGAGGCTGCCCCTGGTGGCTGGGCGGTGGGGGTGGTGGTAGACATGGGTGGGGGCCTGGTGGAGGCTGCCCCTGCACTGCTGGGGGGTGGGGGTGGTGGGAGACATGAGTGGGGGCCTGGTGGAGGGTGCCCCTGACTGCTGGGGGTAGGGGGTGGTGGGAGACATGAGTGGGGGCCTGGTGGAGGCTGCCCCTGCACTGCTGGGGGGTGGGGGTGCAGGGGGACATGAGTGGGGGCCTGGTGGAGGCTGCCCCTGCACTGCTGGGGGCTGGGGGTGGTGGGAGACATGAGTGGGGGCCTGGTGGAGGCTGCCACTGCACTGCTGGGGGGTGGGGGTGGTGGGACACATGAGTGGGGGCCTGGTGGAGGCTGCCCCTGGTGGCTGGGCGGTGGGGGTGGTGGTAGACATGGGTGGGGGCCTGGTGGAGGCTGCCCCTGCACTGCTGGGGGGTGGGGGTGCAGGGGGACATGAGTGGGGGCCTGGTGGAGGCTGCCCTTGCACTGCTGGGGGCTGTGGTGGGGGGAGACATGAGTGGTGGCCTGGTGGAGGCTGCCCCTGGTGGCTGGGGGGTGGTGGTAGACATGGGTGGGGGCCTGGTGGAGGCTGCCCCTGCACTGCTGGGGGGTGGGGGTGCAGGAGGACATGAGTGGGGGCCTGGTGGAGGCTGCCCCTGCACTGCTGGGGGGTGGGGGTGGTGGGAGACATGAGTGGGGGCCTGGTGGAGGCTGCCCCTGCACTGCTGGGGGGTGGGGGTGGTGGGAGACATGAGTGGGGGCCTGGTGTAGGCTGCCCCTGGTGGCTGGGGGGTGGGGGTGGTGGTAGACATGGGTGGGGGCCTGGTGGAGGCTGCCCCTGCACTGCTGGGGGGTGGGGGTGCAGGGGGACATGAGTGGGGGCCTGGTGGAGGCTGCCCCTGCACTGCTGGGGGCTGGGGTGGTGGGAGACATGAGTGGGGGCCTGGTGGAGGCTGCCCCTGGTGGCTGGGGGGTGGTGGTAGACATGGGTGGGGGCCTGGTGGAGGCTGCCCCTGCACTGCTGGGGGGTGTGGGTGGTGGGAGACATGCATTGTTGATCAGTAGTGTAAGGCGACATGTAGGTTGTCTGGGGGGCGTGCCCATGGTGGATGGGCTGCCTGCGAGACATGAGCAGGGGTGCAGGGTAGTCCCCTGAGGTGTGGGCTGCCTGCAGGGGCCGTGAAGGTTGTAGAGCGAACACCTGGGAGGACCCACACAGCCAATTCACGTGTAGTACTCCCCAGAACCCCTGAAATACACATACCCTGCTGAAATCGCGTGTGGAAGTTACCGCGCACACCCTGAAATATACGTACCCTGCTGGAATCGCGTGTGGAACTTCCCGCGCACCCCTGAAATACACGTACCCTGCTGAAATCACGTGTGGAACTTCCCGCGCACCCCTGCAATACACGTACCCTGCTGAAATCGCGTGTGGAACTTCCCGCGCACCCCTGGAATACACGTACCCTGCTCGCATGGGGCCAATCGCATGTGGAACTTCCCGCGCACCCCTGAAATACACGTACCCTGATGGAATCGCGTGTGGAACTTCCCGCGCACCCCTGAAATACACGTACCCTGCTGAAATCGCATGTGGAACTTCCCGCGCACCCCTGAAATACACGTACCCTGCTCGCACGGGGCCAATCGTGTGTGGAACTTCCCGCGCACCCCTGAAATACACGTACCCTGCCGAAATCGCGTGTGGAACTTCCCGCGCACCCCTGAAATACACGTACCCTGCTCGCACGGGGCCAATCGCGTGTGGAACTTCCCACGCACCCCTGAAATACACATACCCTGCTCGCACGGGGCCAATCGCGTGTGGAAATTCCCGCGCACCCCTGAAATACACGTACCCTGCTGGAATCGCGTGTGATACTTCCCACGCACCCCTGAAATACACGTACCCTGCTGAAATCGCGTGTGGAACTTCACACGCACCCCTGTAATACACGTACCCTGCTGGAATCGCGTGTGATACTTCCCGCGGACCCCTGAAATACACGTACCCTGCTGGAATCGTGTGTGATACTTCCCACACACCCCTGAAATACACGTACCCTACTGATTTTCCGTGTGATACTTCCCGCGCACCCCTGATGCACACGTACACAGGACAATCGCGTGTGGAACTTCCCGCGAACCACTGAAATACACGTTCCCCGCTTGGCATTTGCTGTTTGCCAGCCCTGTGAACTGGTTCAGGGTTAGCGCAGCCCTTTGCAATTATTTGGGGATTTTGAAGGCTTTTCCTTGCGCGAGGGCGTTCTTGGGGGCGTAACTGGCGCTGCTGCAGGGTCGCTGCGCCACGCTGCGCCACGGCTGGTTTTGGATGCGAAAATCCATGAATACGCTGTGCGCGGAAATCGATTTTAGCGCACGCGGCTGGCGCAGACATTCGCACGGGCACGCTGTGCGCCAGTCGCGTGTGCCACTTTTGTGCGAATTTCTATGAATTACCCTGTTGAAGTCTAAGGCTAACCACAAGGAAGCCCAAGGCTGTCAAAGCTCACCTGAAAAGAAGTAGTGGTCGGTGTCTCTGGGTTACCTCTTCGTCTTCCTCACTTTATGAAGGATCCCTGCATCCTTTCCAAACACGCTTTCTTTTTCCCCCTCAATTTAGGAAGGGTCTTCTGGTCCCTCTCCTCTCTGCCTCCCGTTCCCCTGTGCGTCACTAAGTAGCTCCTGTAAGCCTTGCTCAGGACATTTTTTTTTGTCTGCTTATGCAAATACATTGCCGGAAGTGCCCGCAGGATGCTTTGGTCGCACACAGGTCCCGCAAAAGTGGAAGCTGCTGATGCAGGCCCCTTAGCAGCCGAACCAGGTCGCACGGCCTTAAACCTCTTCCAGAGCATCCATCAGCAGCGGGCCCACAGCATAAGCAGGGCGACACACGCTGCTACGAGGGAATCAACAGAGAACCATCCATACTGAACCAGCGCTGCTCCTGGAGGTGGATGGGGCCCGCCTTATCAGACAGTGGGGCCGGCCTGGATGCTGCAGTTCCTCCTAGTGGAGAAGGGAGGGTGAAGGGGGGGGGGGTAGAGTTCCACATTCAAAAAAGGGAACAGGTAAGCGGATGTAGTGTGTGAGATGTGCAGGTGTATTTTGTTATAGCAATCAAAGGATGTTTCAAATATTATCCAAACAGGGGTAGAAATATGATATTTATTGAAAAATGATTCAAATATGTTTATGAAACAATACAAAACAAGATGACATTCCCACGAAAATAAGTGTCCAAAACAGTTATTCGCTTACCCTCACCAAAGTAAATGCAAAATTGTTGATTCAACCCTAATGCTAATGTATACTTGAATTATACATAGAAGCCCAACATGTTTCTGTCGACATTGCTCACCTGCCCAGCATTCTTCACGGGTGATATAGTGTAGATTTTCTCCACTAGGTGGAATAACTTCTCTATAGATGACACAACCGCGTTCATCTAGTGTTTGGACACCACCATGTAAGTCTCTGCATCCACCGACTACAACATAAAAACACAAAAACACCAAATAACTACAATGTAACCCCTATAATACGTGTCAAATTCACAACAAAACTATAAATGCATATATATATACCCATATGCCCCTTCAAAAGTGCACCTACCTGGGTCAATTGTGAACAGAGGATAGAACAGGGGCAACGTGCGGATCTTGGAAGCAAGACCACGCAGAGCAACAGCGATTCGAATCCGCGCTTAGGAGCCAAACTCAGGTACGGTATTAGGCGCGTTATAAAAAAAACAATAAAATAAATTATCCATCGGGAAAGTAGTAGGTCATGGTAAATCATGAAACACACAATGTGTATTATTTCAACTGGATCACTAATTGTCTCAACGCCCACACGCTCAATATCTACAAAACAGGAGGAACAACACCCCCTTGATCTAGGGACCTCTCTTCTCAATCCAAACACTGGCCAAAAAGATCCACCACAATTTAAACTTACAAAATGCCCCCACCGGGCAAAGCAAGTAACCTAATAGAAACAGTTATGCATCAGGCCTCACCAATGACGCTAGCGAACATCCAATGTGACAAAAATGGATAATTGACAAGCGTAAATGCCTTGTCGATATAAATGCCAACATATTTTTAAAAAAAATAAAAATAAGAAAGACTATACACAGATGTACTGTGGAACAATAATGCATGCATGGCCCTGTATTAGCATCGCTCTTCGATGGACCCCAATTCAAACACCAATAACGCGCCGCTCACACCCAAAAGTTTCATAATATAAGGTTTACCATAGTCATTTAGTTGTCACTGGGGGGGTATGATGTATATATTGAAACAAATGCACCCCACGAATATCAGAAATCTGGACTGTTATGTTACCTAAAACGTTGCTAACACTATTCCAGATGTAAACCTCCAAATGCCCAATCGGGTAAAACAAATGCAACCATGTGGAACACTGAGATACATCACAAAAGAACAACAATTCACCTGTCTCTGTCCGGCCAAACGTACCAATAGGGAGCCAACGATTGAATCCACTCGTAACAAAACGAGTAAAAGTGGCTACCAAGTAATAGTGCTAAAGTGAGGGATTATGTGATGGAACGTCACACCAACCTGCTGACGTGCAATTGAGGAAGCCATGAACATCAACGTTAGGGCCAAACTAGCATACAGCCCCTACCATGCACTTCCTCAATAAGGCAGCCATATTGGAGGCACGGGAGGACTAATCATCATTTATTGTAAGCACACCATGGTCACCTGGACTGCACCACAACTGCTGCCTAATCCATATCAAATGTGCTTGAACACATAAGCAAGTCAGGAAACTAGCTGTACTTATGGCTAAACAAAGGTCTACGCCTTGTAGTAAGACAGAACACATCATTAAAAAATAGCGAGGGACAGCGTGCAACTAAGGTGAGGATAGGCTGTCAAATGTCGAAAAACATACAAATTGTGAAATGCAATTGCTATTGACCCATGGGTAGCAAAAAACATTGGTGCAACAACATGAGCATTATAAAATACTACAGTTATCCAGCATAAAAAGAACATGATTGTATAATAACCGTAACACATTGAAATGACACAAAAAATGGCTACACAACAGAGATGAAAATGCATAGTAACTGAATATGATACCAACAAACTGCTGCATACAATGTAGATGAAACGAATACACACATTAAAAGGGCAACAATCGAACAATACATGTTGGACAAAGGTACAAGGACCACCACATCATTTAAACAGAATTCCAATCAATGTTATCATTCAGGCCCCTAATGTGACTCTGAGTCAAAAATATTAATTTGTGTTCTATTTGTAATAATTTCAAGTTACTAGAACTTTGGCAGGGACCTCTGATTTGCATTAATGCAACCTATTTCAATTCTGTAAGGGGGATGCCCTTTTGCCATAAAATGTCTAACCATGGCAGAAGGTTCAATCTGATTACGTGAACAACTTCTGTGTTCAATGATACGAGTTTTGCATTTGCAATTTCCCTATGTACATTAAATCACTTAATCATATAAATGATATTGGAGAATTACAATTCATAAAGTTTTTGAGTTGCCACATTTTATTCATGCCCAAATCCACGTGCAATGTGTCGTAAGTTACGCCACATACAGAGCAAGACCCACACATACAGTGCCCAGTTCTACATTCACCACAATTCAGTTCTAGTTTTAGGTTTGTTCAGGCCATGTTGAGTGTCATTGCGGAAGACTACATGTCCATTGAAGGTGGATCCATTTCACATTCTGAGTCTCCCACATGAGGGTTACCTAGTTGGACTATCAGTATACTCCCTTAGTGTCCAGTGGGCGGCCATTCAGGCATTCAGGGAACCATGGACTGACCACTCCCTGGTAAGTTCCTCTGCCTCTAGGTTGATCATAGTTCTGATATCGCCAAGACTATTTTGTCCCCATGGGAATGATGCCCTCTTGTGCTCAAGACACTGCAGTTGGACCTGTTTGAGCAATGTTCCTTTTAAATTCCTTTCTTGGAAGGCCATCTTTTATCACCATTACGTTAGCTATGCACTTGGCGGAAATGTGGCCCCTATTGGCTCCCAAGCCTCATTTGCAGGTCCCATTTGATAGGTTAGTGCTGCACACAGGGCCATCGTTTCTCCCTAAGGTTCTGTATGCATTTAATGTAAGCCAAGACATCTATCTACCTGCTTTCGTTCATCAAAGGAAGAATCCTGGATGCATACATAAGATGTCCAGAAGGTGAAACTCATCTACTTGAGAAGGGCGATGCACTTCTGATGACCTTTGGCATGGCAGGTGGAGTAGGGCCACATCCTTCTTCTGCCACATACAGCACATTTGATGGAGGGTAGGTCGACTAGGAGTAGGGTGGCATCCTAAGCAGAGGCTAGAGGAATCCCATTGCAGGGTTTGTATAAGGCAGCCACATGGACCTCCACACACTTCTTTGTGTCTCATAACTGCTTACAAACTGGAGAGGACTATGGGGCTTTATTTGGGAAGGGGGTTGTATCAACAGCACGTCAAGTATTTGTTCATTGCAGAGTTGGCAAATTAATGTGTGTGTTGCAGCAATCCCTGAGTGAATTGTGTTTACTTTTGGTTAGCTTTTTTTCTGGTCAGCCGCTCATTTGAAGGTCGCTTTAATATGCTTCATAAAGTGGGGAAGGTGACAAAGAAGAAGGACAAGGAAGTATTGCCCCGATTACAGGAGGTCGTCCTCATTACACTGATTCCTATTCTCCCTCATCACCTTCATCTCCCGCATCTCCCCCTTTGCAGATCATGTCAACGAGCCACAGAGTTTGTTAGATTGGGTCGTTTCAGGCCTGAGCAGGGCTTGCAGGCGCATCTTAGTGACGTGTAGGGGAAGGGGCTGCATGGGCGGTGGGGATAATGGAAGTCCATCCCAAAATGTAAAAACAAAAGAGAGATTATCTGATAAGCATGCGGGCATCCTCCATAAAGTGAAGAAGATGACAAGGAAGAGTAGAAATTGGTATAATGAAGAATGGCGCCTCCAATCATGGCATTTCCTCTGCCTTCTTACTCCAATCCATTATTTAACATTTAAAATAGGGGCGCATTCCAATATTTGAACTACATCATGTTTATGGCTTCTGTAAAACTTATTTCTGTAGGAAATTCTTCAGTATTTTGGTCAGTTTGCTTAAAAAAAGGTCTTCGTGGATAACGACTGTGCAGCAGATTCTCAAAAGCAGTGCATTGCAATGAAATTATACATTCAGCAAATATGTATGTGCACCCTAGCGCATTTTACTGCACCGCCAAAATCTACAGAAAAGACACCAAGAATGTAAGATGGCAACACAGTGCAAATATGAGGGCAAAAGAGAGTGCAAACAATTACGTATCTGACAGGGTGCGCCACAAAATGCATGCATCGCATCAGATGCATTAAAAAATGTGCGCATTGCATCAAAACACATGTGCATCATGTCGGATGCGTCAACATTGTGTGCAATTGCCCTCAAAACGAGATGCAAACCAGTAAGCATCATCAAACACCATTTCCAAGCACCAAGCAACACTTGAAGACCACAAACTCCTTCCAACAAAGGCACACAAAGGTGGAAAAGGGACCAGTGGCAAGAACTTCAATATAGAAGCCATTGGTGGAGTGGACGTGGCATCTCAAAGCCAAGTGAACACAAAAAACAGTGCATTATCTCTGTGTGCATGCGTCAGTGTCATTTGCAGTTTGCCTACAGCAGGTGCCTGCATCCTGTGGCTCTCCAGACGTTTTGGACTCCAACTACGAGGATCCCTCAACAAAATGTCTCTATTGCACCAACTGTGTTGGATCAGCCTTGAATCAACTAAAAGGAGCTATCTAGACTTGTGACTTGCTCTCCTCTGTGTCTGCTTCCTTGAGTCAAATGCCCCCCTTGCAGGCCCTTTGCAACACCCTCTCTATTGATTTTATTGACAAGATTTCAGCTATTCGTCAGAAAATGTCATCCTCTTGTTCAATGACCACTGGCATGGCTACTAAGCTTTCGGTCATAAATCAGCCTTAATCACGGTCCTCTTTTCCTTCTTTTGATGTTAAGGACATTGTGGGGGATATGAATAGACTGAAATCTGCCTCTCCATTGATTCGATTTCACTTCCTGTTCTGAAAAAAGATCATGGGCACCACTACTCCATCTTTAGTTTGTTCTGAGAATCATTCCTTTTCTACTTGTTGTATTCACCTGTCTCTGAAATATGCACTGGTGATTATTATGTTGTAAGAAAAGCCTTCTTTGGATCCTCTTCTCCCTGATAACTATCATCCTATCTCCCTTGTCCCTTTTCTAATGAGAGTACTGGACTCACTGGCTACCCCTTTGCTTAGTTCCTTTCTTGAGGAGCCTTATTTCTTTGATCCTTTTCAGTCTGGCTTCTGCCCTAGTCGGCGTTCCAAGACAGTACTAGTCTATGTAATGGGTGATCTTGCTCGGCTCTCTGATCAAGGTGGTTGTGGAGCCCTGATTTTACCTGATCTGTCAACTGCTTTCGACACCATTGATCAATCCATCTTGCTAGATAGGCTGTGCAAGGCTGGTATCTCTGGCTTGGTAGGGACTTGGCTTTGTTCTTTTCTCTGTCAATCTGCTCCTGTTTCTATCACTTGTGGGGTTCCTCAAGGCTTGGCGCTTATTCCTATTCTGTTTAATATTTGGATCCAGACCTTGGCCAGACTCATCCAGTCCCTTGGTTTACGATGCTGCTCCTACCCCGATGATACACAGATTGTAGTACATTTAGATTTTACTCAGCAGAATGCTACTGACCGTCTCTGTCTCTGAAAATCAGAGGAAACTGGATGAGTAATCACTGGCAGAAATTGAATAGGGATAAAACTGAAGTACTGGTGGTCGGACCTCTGTTGGCCGCTTCCTTCTGGGCACCGGTCTTCTGGCTCTCTTCTCTTGGTCCTTTTTCTAAACCGTAACCATGTGTAAAGAATATTGGATGCAAGATCTCAGCCTCATTGTCAGCCGAGACCCAAGTGAGTGCTGTATGACAAAAGGATCTCTTCAAATTAAAGATTCTCCCAAATGTTCTTCCCTTGCTACCTGTTCACCTACGAGCTCCTGTTGTTGCTTCCTCTGTTTTTGGTGTTATTAGGCTACTGTAATTCCATCTTTCTGGCGCAGCCAGCTTACCTATTAAAGTGTCAACAAACTCTTCAGAATTCTGCTGTGAGAGTAGCTACGCAGTCTTCATATCAAGCTTGCATCTCTCCAGTTCTGTGCCCTCTATGTTCCATCTCGGTCTCTTTGATCAGAAAAAGTGCTTTTGGTTCAGGTTCCATGCTTCAACCACTCCAGAACGGGAGGCCAGGCCTATTGTGTGGCTGCTGCTTCATAATGGTACAAGCTTCCTCGCTCTCTTAGATATATTGAAAATCACTTTCTGTTTTGTTGTCATTTGAAAAAGTTTCTGTTTTAGAACCCTTTCTTCTCTTCTGTCGTTCCTTCTGCAGCTTTCTTCAGCACCACAATGCCTTTGTTGGTGTAGGTCTGTGCTGTACAAGTTTTATTAGCATGAGATAACATGCATGCTGCATTTTTGGGGCTCAAACAATGTTCCAACAAGTCAGGTGGAGCAGAGTGGGGTATGTAATAAATCGGGGAGTTAGAGGACTATTGTTCCAAGTATATGAATTAGTCACTCACACCAATGCATCCACACATCAATGACCTAAACCTTTTCCATACAGATGCTGTTCAACATGACACCACCAATTCTCAGACATACATGCCACCCCTGGATTGAGATGACATTGAATTGAATGTGGCTGAAGAGTGACCCATGACAAAGACTGTTTCACAGACATCCATTTTACCTGGGGTTGGCCAACCTGCCAATGAAGAAGGCCAGTACTAAACCTGGATGGGCCTGCAGATACATCAACACCTGCCTCTGATGACATCATCACAATAAACAACAGAACATTCAGACATGCAGGAAGGCTGACCTGCACAAGCAGGCCCCAGGCACATCCTATGCAAGCTGGGAGGAGGTGATGTTCCAACACCAACTGGCAATCAGGACCAAACTCGCCTTAATGCAGTCTACTCATGAAGAGGGCATTGTGGACCTGTGCATGGAGATGGCATCTACCTGGCAGGCCTTGGTTGAAGAGGTGAAGGCTACATGTCTTGAAAAAGGTGAACTGCACTGTAGAATGCACCACACATCTCACAGGATGATCAGGTTACTGATGCAGCAGCACTATGAAAATAAGGCATAAAGGGACAGGGTTGGTGCGGCCCTTTGAGAGTGCATGGATGCTATGATCATCACCCCCAGTAGGAGCACAACTCCCAGTGAATCCCAGGAGCTGACTACGCAGCTCTTAGCCACCCAGCACAACACTCCATCAGGGGCACAGAGGATTGGCAATGACAAAGGTAGGAGTGACCTCACTCTAAGATGCAGCCAGCGTACAATGCACAAATAACTACTCCATGCACATGTTACTCTGCTGTAGTTGCAGGACAAGTTGTAGTTTAGGCTCTTTTTGGTTAGTGCTTTGCTTAGGTTGGCTGTTGTGCACAGTTATGTCTGACTTCAAGACCAGAATATACATATACATATTTTTCACACAGCTGTGTAGTGAGTGTTCTTCATGTTTCCCATCACCTCCATTATTTGCACACATTACCGGGTTGTATTAATGACAACTGACCTGTGGTACTTTATGCCTTGCATGCATGAACCTCAGTTTGCAATGAGTACGTGTGTGTCAGTGTGTGGTTTCGTGATTACGTTTACTGTGATGTGTGAATGTGGCAGGAGGTCATGTAATCACGATGCACCCACAGTGGACATAGCCAGTCATGTGCACTTGCCTCTTTGCTGCCCCATATAAGTTAATGGTTGGTATGACTAGGAACTTTGAAAGGCATGTACTGGAGCATCTCATATTGCCTGGTCAGGTCTTTAAACAAGAGGATGTCAGAATCATTATCTCGCCAATGACTTGATGAAATCATCATCAAGCATGCACAAAAGCCACTGACACAGTGCGAGGAATTGCCAATTGGCAAGGCTGCAAAGCCCTGCTGTTTGGATGTTTATTAATAAATAAAATGGTGCAGGTAATTCCATCTCCTAAAGGGTAATCTAATAACCAGATTTTCCTTTTCGAGAACTCCACGCCAAAGGCATAGTGTACTTGTGCCCTGCTGCATCACAAGAATGATCCACAGCACCACTCTACCCATGGCATAGAACAGGGTCAGATGTCACAAGATCCCCACCCGACAGCTGTTAGGGAGAATTCTCATGAATGTGCTAATTCCGTTCACCTTAGAGACGCCCAGCAACTTTGCTGGATTTTGAGTAGTTGATTTTTTTACCAGGAAAGAGTGAGAACTTCTTTTCCAACTCTTTCATGTATTTTGATGTGTGTTTTACACTTGTGTTCTTTGATTATGGAATTTTAGATAACTCCATAGGCATCATCGTTTCATGTGTGTTACACAGCACCCTCACTGCAGTGACACAGGGATGTCTTTTAGACTTCCCAAAGGTTTAAATACCTTATCTGGGATAAACTACTGTTTCCCAGAGAAGGTAAAGTGAAATTGACTCTACTAGTCTTTCCAAATTCCTAGACCCAGCACACACATCTTACAATGAAGTGCTGGAGGGGTTACATAGTACCCCCTGTGTCTAAATACTCATGTAGCAGTCAAATGCTAGCCTTTCCTATTGAAAAGGCTGGTGGCTGTGGTTGTACCCACTATCCCATCCTTCCTACAGTTGGCAGGTTCTTTGTCCCTGGGTGAATCCTCAGAAGCCCTGTTTCCTACAAGGGAGACATTTTTGTCCCTGAAAATTCCCACAATCCTAAAGGGAACAGATTCTCTAGCCAATTTTTATTCAAAGAGCTATTGATTCCTTAAGTAAAAGGTCATGCTTTGTTCCTGGGACAGGGAAAATTGGCCTGAACCCATTTTGTCAACAGATGAATGTGTTACACTTCCTTCCTTTGAATGAAACAATACCTAGTATCAAATAGGTGAAATGCCGTTATATATGTCCCTTGGACAATGGGCAGAACCTATACTTCTTACTGGTGAAAGGTAGTTGTCCATGAGCGAATCTCCATATCCCAGACCCTAAAAGGACAAACTCCTAGAGCCCATACATCCTTCAGTTGATCGTCTATGGGGTTTGAGGAATCCCCCTGCACTCATGCTTTCTGAAAAAGCTTATCTCAAAGACGGAGCGTTCCTAAGTCAGATGCAGTCCTCACTGAAGCCATCCTTCCTACAGGAGACAGCTCCTTAGTTCCTTCATGCAGGCTGCAACAAAGCTGTCACTGTACATGACTGATTAACTTTGCAACAGGGACTTCACAATACCTTTGCATGATAATACTGCTAAATCACTTCAACAAGGAAATCCTAAAAGTACATATGGAAATATTCCCCCCCCCCAACATTTCAACGGTGCTTGCTCCCCTTACACCAGCTACAAACTAATTTATAACATCTCCCAATATCTGCTATAATATGTAAGCGAAGGTATATTGACATAGGAAGGTTATTTTCTTTCAGTCCCAGCTAACAATTGATAAGCAAGTGCTATTTTAAAACTATGAGTACTTGAGGGCAAGTGGATCATGGTTTTAGCATCATATGTTACATGTGTGAGCGGATTATTAATCTCGGAAAGGAAGTCCAGAGGATACAATTTAAAGACAGAGTATCAAAGGATTTTATTAAACCTGATACATTTTCTAATATATGAGTTCAATCATGATTTAATCAACACTTGAGATAATAATTGACATAGCAGGAAAATTAAGAACACATAAATTGAATAAAATTCAAACCATTCAATCGTTTATTCATTCGTCCACATACGTTCATCATACAACAATGCACTCATACCAAACAACAATGTATATAAAAAATCCTATAAAAGTCATAACATACAATTCATACAATTCATCAATTTGATTATTATAGACAAAGAGAGTGTACAATCGATATACATGACCACAGTAGATTATGCAGGTGGTCAACAGTTGGGATGGGTCCCAGAGATGTCCAAAGATGACCTCATCTCAAAGATTCTCAACTGGTTTCGACATGCATACGCTATTTAAGTAACGTCTTCATCAGGAGATGAATATTACACTCTGAAAGAAGAGGGAGACATAAATGTATGAGCCCTCTTTACTCGAGTGACTACATAAGGGGAAAGACCTCTGCTAAACACAAATACATCATTAATAAAACCTAATATAAGCATACACAGCAACCTGCTTCCACCCCGAGTACATATCTCAAAGGTGGACCATGAATGTCAGACAAAAAGTGCTATCGTCATAGATTGGTGGCCTAAAGTACAGTGAAAACAAGTCATGGACAACAGAAAAACCAATGCCTTAAAATATTAAAGTGCAATTGCATACCAGACGTGGGGCCATAAGTGACCCTGAACAGTATGGAAGGGCTAATTGTGTTGACTCTCTGTTGCCAGTGGGACCCAATAAATTAAAGTGCAAGTGCATTCCAAGTAACGGATCGTTGCTGATCCTGAGTATTAAAGAAAACTCCGGTTGTGCTAATTCTCTGTTAAGAATAGCTAGCTGAAATGGATCTGAAAGTGATCTAATAGTCATATTAAGGCAACTAACCTTGACATGAAGGAAAGGAAGCGGTTCAACGCTTCTTTGATGATGGGCTGGAATCACTACCGCGCGAGTTGGCAGTGTCCAAGTGAATCTGCCTGCACAGATGGATGCTACACTGGCATGGGGCTCCAATCTGTAATACATAGGTACAAATTTTACAAACTCATTCATAACCTGATCAAAGAGTAAAAGGAAATGATGGGACAAGGCTTTGAACCCAGGTAATCTTACCCTATATATTCAATGGATACCCAAATGGGTGAGAGAACAGAATAGCTCCTCCAGTGGTTTTATGGTCCAGTGTCATGGACACGTGGTGGCTCACCATGGAAAGTTCACAGGACCCCACGAATGTGCTATGTTTCTGTCCGGTAGAAAAAACAATTGAATCAGTCTATGCCAAATTAAAGGGCCTGTCTTGACATTTAAAATGCGTTCAATATGACGCCAACCTCGACAAACTACAAAATATCCCCATTGCAAAATGGAGTGGAGTGACATAAACTTTTCGTATTGGATTCCCCCGAGCATTTGAAATATCAGGGCTGATTATATAGTCCCAGGATTAAGCAGCATTGTAATAGTTTGAAAACCTCTCTTAAGCATAGTTGCTCAGAATACTATTTTAACAGGTGGGCCTCACGTTATTATATCTGGTAAACCGTGCTTACCTGCAATGAAAGAAGCGTAGCCCTGGATAGTTGCCCGCTAACAAGGCTGCCTTCCAACGAATAGGCGCGTAGCAGCACAGTGTCAGTTTCGCTATGCAGTGAAGTAGCGTCCGGTTTAGGCACGTGACCATGCAGTCTGTCATGTGACTACGTGATTGATGTGCTATCATGACAATCGGAAGCAAATCAATGGAAATAGAAACAGGTAGGTGCAAAACGGACTCACCATGGACCGAAATAGAGATCCTCCTAAAAGTAAAGAACAATATTAATTCTTATGAACGTGGAAGAATGTGGGCAGAATCACCGAAGGTACAGCACAAGTTCTAACCTAGTGACAGCGCAAGTTCTACCCTGATAGAAACCACACTAGCGTGATCGGAAGCTTGGAAAAGGATGGCCACAAGAAAAATAGATTGGAAAATATTCATATTATCTGCCAAATTGGTGTACTACATGGCTTAGGTTTAAATTTCAAAATATTTGTCAGATAATGTGTAGCGGTCAAAATGAACAAAACTATTTGAACATCATAAAAGAAGGCCACTTATGACATTGGGAGCCACGGTTCCAATGTATTAAGGCCTTGTGTTAATGTCTTTAGGTTAAAAATCCATAATTGTTCTTTATAGGCTAGATTTTTTAACATTTGGGTCTGGTTTTGAACTGTCACTTTTTCTATGCAAAACCATTCAATTTGTTCTGCATTGTGACCCATCTCAACAAAATGAATGACCATGGGTGCGTTCAAATTGCGAATTTTGATTTTAGAACGGTGTTCATTAATGCGGGTACTCACTTCTCTGGTGGTTTTACCAATATACATCATTTTGCAGGGGCAGAGAATGGCATACACGACAGTTTTGCTCCTGCAAATTGTAAATGTGCGCAGATCCCAAGTTTTTTCTTTCACTGAAAAAGAAGTGGTCTTTTTTGAAAATTTACAAGCAGTACAGGAAATACGTGGAGACACATGCCAGCGGAACCATGGATCCTCCAAAGACGCCATCTTATGGAAAGAAGAAGTGGGGCATTTTAAAGAAACTAATGCAATTGCTGCATTCATTAAAATGACTATTTTCCATGGACATGCCGGAATTGCATTTAATATTCATTAAAAAAAATGATAGCTCAAGGAGCCATGCTTAGCACCATATCATAAACATAAAATAATACCATAATAGCAGTATATATTTTAAAGATATATATGTAGTTAGGTGGGTGGATTCATGTACATATATCCACTCTGGATTACCATTGATAGCATTAAAACACTAAAATTTAACCGCTAATCTTGTTTTGTCAGGGGTTTTTTAAACAGATTTATCTTGTAAAAGTAAACCCCAATTGTGTCCTCCCCTTTCGCATTTAATGTGTTCCTACCATAGCAATTATATGTCCATGGCAGAAAATAGGCAAGTGTACTGGTGATTACTTGTTCCCAGTGAACCGAGCAACCTGATTGATCTGACAGCCAGCACGATGTACCCCATTGGCATGCTCCCCGCGCGCCGCGCGCACCAGCAGTGACAGTGTCTGCCATAGCCCCAGACAGATGAGCGCCATCTGCTTGAGATAGCGTTACCACTGAGATTCATGAGATCATAACTCAAAAGGGAACTCTGTGTGTACCTGTACCATCTCCAGTTATTAATATCCCAGCGTCAGCCCAGCGTATGAGCGCGCGCATGGCACTCACATATGGCATCTCGCACCCTCTCACCCCCCCCCTCTCCTGCACCATCTTTTTTTCTTTGTTAGGTTATTTATTTATTGAGAAACAAGGGAAGCAAGGGAACGTGTAAGAGTTACGGTCAAATGTGTTTTGGGAAGTAACCAGCTTGAACCACAAGCTCTTATTTTTGCAGGCCCGGTCGTTTATCAACGTAATGCTTGTGTATTGCGTGAATTAAAAGAAACCAAAACATCATTTGACCAGCAAGTTGTACAATTCCACCTGTCCAACCATAGCAAGCTCGACTCAAATTCAAGTTCTGTTTTCCACAATGGGCTCTAACACAACATATCAACACACACACAAGCGATGAAGAAGAATAGATAAAGGGAGGCATTTAGATGGGAAGGAAGAAAGGGACATCCCATTTCGAATGCAGTATACCCCTATGCCACGTCTAATGTCGACTAATCCTAGCAAATTATGATGGCCAGTCACCTTTCTATTAATGGCACGGAGGCGAGTTTCATGCACTGTATCTTCTCGTTTATGTCATAATAGCAGTGGGGAAAACAAAATTACAGTGTCAATAATCCCTCCAAAGTGTCTGACGCAGCGCACAATCCCCCCTAGCCTCTGCGTGAGCACTTGCAATGCCCCCTTTACAACAGTAACACCTCTGCTCATCCCAAACACACTATTGGGCAGGAGGAAGGCAAGCACTGTAAAATCCCCCCCCCCACCCCGTGATGGAGGGACATTCCCCACCCCTCATGTAGAAATTAGAAACATGCCTGGTTGTTATTTAAACTCTTTGAACAAATAGAATAGTGTAAAGGAGGGATAATACCTGCCTCTGTGCCATTAATGGAATGCTGCTTCTCCACCATAGGTTACCAGAAATCATCGGCATCGGCATCCTATTAATATAACGAAGTACGTTTGTTGAAGCATGGCCCACCAGTTTGCATTAGTGGTTGTTATATGTGTTCATTTGACCAGTCTGTTCGCCTGAAAATGTCCTGTAGCCTTGCTCACGACTTATATACTCTGGATGCCATGACCCATCTCGACGAAGGCACCCCACGTATATTGATGTCGATGCCTGCCTGGAATATACCCCAATAGACCCACCAAGCCAGAGGAGACGAGGAAACATACCGGAAAAGCCTTCGAGAGGAGACACACAATCGATCCGCAGACATTATGAAGTCAGCTGTACATGATTCATGCAGACAAAGGCAGAACTCATGAGGAAAGCCATGAAAGGTAGAATAATCAGTAATCCCAGACCCATTGTATGGAACACAATCCTAGCAAGGAGAAAGTACAATCACAATGAATCCAGTGGCCTAACATCCGCCACTCCCCTGAAGGCCACCAGCCCAGTTAACGTAACACGTTCATAATAAAGTGAATGGAGGACTAGCAGCATTATGAGACCAATACATGAACATTATTTATTAATTTAACGTGCATACGGGGTTAAAAACTAAACCTAACGCATAATAAACATACAATAAATATAATACTTAGGACCTTATACATATACTATATACAAAAAAAGCTTTGTTGAGGGGACGTTATGGTTAAGTTGCCCTCCCAAAAACCTGGACAATTCAGTACAAAAATAACTTTGTTGAGGGGATGTTATGGTTAAGTTGCCCTACCAAAAACCTGTGCAGTTCACTAAAAAAATTATTTCAACCTCCCCTTTATGTTTGAAATGAAAACCGAAAAACCCCTGAAATTCGACAGTTATGGTAACCTAAGCCCCCAAACCTGCCACCACCCCTGTTCACTGCTAACACTAACACCCGACCATGAAAGATGTCATCTCAAATGTCACTGATGACATCACTGATGACATCACATGTTCAGTCCCCTTGTTTTCGTTCCCTGCCATATATATATATATATATATATATATATATATATATATATATATATATATATTTGTACATTCAGTAAAAAAACTTTGTTAAAGGAATGTTATACTTCACAGCGAAACCAAAAAACACTACTCATTCCCCCATTATGGTAAGCTAAGCAACCATAACTCGAACCATCTACGCGCATTGCTAAGACTAACACCCAGGACATCAAAGATGAAATCACAAATGTCATTGGTATGTGGTGCAGAAATAATAATAATAATTTCTTTCTGTTGTTTTGACTCAGTAATGGCTAGTACTTTGGAGTGGCTGGAGGAGTATTTTCCGCATGGGGAAATGCCTGAAGACAGAGACAATAATGGTACACATTGCTCTGCATATGCAAAATAATGACCAGTATTTTATAGGCATTTAACATATGTATATTTTTTGTGAACAGACCAGGAAAGAAAAGAAGAAAGGGCAACAAACGAGACAGAAGAAGATAGGATAAAAAGGATTGAGCAGAAAATTGACATATTGAACGAGAATTTTAAAAGTTTACAGGAGTTTGTGGAGGACTGTGTGAGAGGAAAAGTTTGTTACCATTGCCCCACCTGTACCTGCCCCGCTTCTCCATTCCGTAGTGAACCTTCCCCAAACCTTGAAGAGGAAAATAGACGTTTTGACAAAATTTCCATCCCTTCTTCACCTTACAAATCTTATCCTCATAACCAGCCTGTGTTGAATCCTAATTCCCCCATATTTGTGTCAGTGTCCGCTTCCCCTGCTATTTATTTGCATTGAAGTGTGTGTCTGTGTGTGTCTGTTTGGAATGTTTTTGTACAGTAGTTGTAGTGAAAGAGTGTGAGTAGAAACTTTTTTTTAAAAGACGTAAAATGTTCGCGAACAGTGCGCCTGTTTGACCTATCCGCAAGGAATGGAATGTGGGTGCTGTAAAGGCAGTACACCTACCCTTACTAATGTCAAGTAAGATGGACTTGATGTTTGACCGCAGCTTCTGTTGAAGTAGTGCGTACATAAACAGAAAGGGGCATCCTAAGGACATTATACCTCGCCGTACCACTTGTAAACGAGATGAAACATGTTCATAGAACACACCAGATATCCGGGATGGCTTTAAATGAGCAAAATGGGAGTGTGTGAAGGACAATATACCTGTCCGTATCAGGCGCAGCCAAAATGGTGCCGTCTGTAGAACAGGCGCGGTGGCCGGCAAGTTCGTAGGCAAACAAAATGGAGTTGTCCTAAGGACACTGGAACTGTCCGTACAGTGAACATATCATCTATGCACATGCGCAGTACAACTGTAAGTATAGCGAACATCGCGCCTCTTCCTAACTGCAGTCTCACTTGTGTCGCACTTTGAATTAGTTTGAGAACCCAAACACTGTCCGTAGGACACTTGCGCGCATGCGCACCTTTGGTACTCTGCATTTGCTGTCCAGCGGACTCCCGTTTCTGGCGCAGATGTGTTCAGGATGTCATCATGTGACCGCACCCACACTGAGCGTGTGGACTAATTTGCGCAGTTTGTGTGCTTCCGCAACAGTCCAAAAGAACTTGTAGACACAAGGCAAATTATTGTAGAGTGTAAAAATATAATTTCACATATCCCAGACAATAGCTGACCTGAGGACTTGGTGTGTAAAATGTGTGTACCACTTTGCAGTGATGAAGACGGTCACGAGGCACACCCCTCCACCCCTACAAATGGCCACACCCCCGAGCGCATCTTCATTGTCCTTTTAGCTATAGCAAATTGAGGTGTACTGCCTTTACTGCTGTAGTGACTAAAAGGAAAATAATCGGTATGGCTTCCATGGCTGCTATTGGTTCATTAGCCTCTGCACCAGCCCCAAACCCGCCACCACCACCACCTCCTCAAGGGCCTGCAGAGAGATATATGGGTGAGGATGTAGAGAGCGAGGAAGAAGAGGAGGAGGAGAATGAAGTTGAGGAACTCGGCACTAGGAGCACTAGCCGGGAGTCATGGGTGTGGTGGTTGTTTTCCGTTTATGGGAACGTACCAAAAGCACCTGCGAACCTGGTGAAGTGTAACCAGTGTGAGGTGGTGCTGAGTCGCGGGAGACTTGGTTCGTACAGCTTTGGTACGATAACCATGAAGCAACACCTCACTTCGTTCTACACTGCGGACATTCGCAAGGTGGTGCCATGTGAAGAGCGTAGTCGATTGAGTTCCTCCACAGCATCCTCTGTGTCCGATCCTCCTACCACAAGAGACACTCCTGTGGGGGAGCGCCTCCCTCCAGCTGCCTCACAAGCCATTCGCAATGCTGTTTATCCTTACCTTTCGAAGGTGACAATAGTGTGTAAGTATTGTGACGCAGTACTCAGCAGGGGGGAGAGTTTTCGGAGTACTTTTGAGGCTACGGTCACAGAGCACCAGAAGATCTGCTCCTTACCTAAATAAACCTCACCCTATATCTTTCTCTGTTCACTTGGCCTTTCTTATCCCCGTGGTTGGTGTCCCTTCCTTACCCTCCTTTGGCCTTTTCTCCTAGTGTGTCGTGTGCTTTGAAGCAATAAACGTGAAAACAACCAAACATTACTGGAAAGGCTCTTTTCAGAGCCGCCTTCCTCAGTTTAAAGATAGAACTATGAAGTGACGGTCGTAGACCCCCGCGGAGTGGTGGAAAAGTTTGCAGACAGTCGTAGGGGAAAAAAGGGAGGGTGCAAGCAGAGCAACACAATGAAGTGTACTCTAGGAGTAAGTGGTGGCTCTGAAAAGAGCCTTTCAGTGGTGTGTTGTGTGGGTCAAAAACTATGGATTGGAGAAAACAGATTGTCAGATAGGTTAGTGTGAATTCAAAAGAGGTCTCAATGCATTTTGTACATTGCGAAGAAAAATCTGAGCCAGCATATGTGAGGTGGACTCCATCTCTGCGGAAAATAAAAGAGCTGCGAAACAAAATGTTTTCATTGTGGAAGGAGGACATGCCAACATCTCTTAAAAAGGCACAAACAGCCTTATTCACATTGCGTCTCGCTTTCTCCATTTGTGGACCAAAATCAGAAGAACGCAGCCATATTTGTCTTTGTGCAATACGGGGAAAAAAGTATTTGACAATTTGGAAACATGTCCATGAGCTTCGCAAGTCCTTCCTTCATTGCAAATTGTAAAGAAATTACAGAGACATGGCCTAAACTGTTTCCTCTGTAATGAATGATAAGTATATCTGGAGGACACTCTGTCAGTAAAGTCTCTGACAGAGAGGTACCAAGTCCGCCACCTCATGCCACGCACGCCATGCCAGTGCACTTCCACATGAGGAAATCCGAGATCTGCAGATAAACTGCAGCTTTCTGTATGTACCTTCAACCAATGTATCGATGAGTCTCCCAAGATCCAGATAATCTGTTTTCGAGCATGGAAAGCCATGGCTGTGTGGTCTCCTGTCAGGAAGAAGACGATCGTACTAAAGTGTGCCATTCAGAACACACCTACTGAACTTCATGGACCAATCCCTAGCTCTGCTCATTCTCATTTGCATGCGGCTCTACCCCTGAATCCCCGTTGGTGATATGCGCAGCCTGCAAAGTACCACTATGTTTGCGGACATGTATAGAATCAGAGCGTGACAATGGTACATTAAAGTGTTATTCCCCTTTTTCCCCTTTAAGGTGGGCTCTGAAAAGAGCGTTTTTTTTTTTATTTTTGGCCAGATACCGTACAGACATCTGGTATTTTATTTATTTTTTGTATTTTTTGTCCTTGCTTTACTCCTACAACCATTACAGAACCTTCTCTAAAGCAAGCCTTACGTTCCAAAAGAACATTGCATTTCCCAAAGAAGATAGCGCAACACCATCTGCTTCAAAATAATCCACATTGCTTGAAGCAATGTTATCGTGGCTGCAGAAAAACATACCAGCTCGTAACATGAATGCACGCATGCCGCGATTGATGATACACCTCCCAATACTTTGATCTGGACAGAAAACAGAATTGTTGTCCCATTTTACTCTAGGGAGTAAAGCAGAAAAAATAACTTTTATTGTTGGGAAGATGGCCATGAGTGCTTCAACCAACTGTGCCAAATCTGCCAATAAAGTATGTGAACTCACGTATCCCAAATGGGAAGCACCGTAGTGCACAATTACCACATGAGGAGTGGTCATTGTACGCATGTCTCTGCAAACAGAGACAGCATCAATGTCAGTGCTCCACACCACCTCCACTCCTCTCACATAGAAATGGTGTACCACATGCCTACTCTCGGCATAGTGTTGGAAGCCATGCACAAAAATGTCTCCAAGCACCAAAACCCTGACCCTCTCCACCTCTGTCATCTTCAGTGTACGCACCGTCTTTCGACACAAAAGAGTAATATGAACATCTGATTGGCTGATGCCTACAGTCCTCTTTCCATCAGGATTTGCTGTAGAAACCCGTATGTGACACGCCCTACCTGCGGACAAGCGTTGCCTACATGTGGCACGTAACTCTTACCCAGTCCTTCCACTCTTTCCACAGCGGTAGCAAGTTGAGTCCCTCATTGGACACAACTAAGCAGTCACACAACCATCCACCAATCACATTGAACATTGCTAATTCTAACTCCGTCATCAACATTGCGCACTTCAAAATTACTGTCGATGATTCTGAATGGAAGTCGCAAATCATTGCAAAGCACCTACTTCACAAGCTACTGTGCAAGTATTGCGAATTTCTACGTACAGCTCCATGCATGCGCACATGCATGAGTATAGAATACAGGTATGTATATTGTAATCAGAGAACATGTGCAACCCTTATGATTTAATTTAGAAAAATTAATGCCACTAAATGTGCATAGGCAATACATAACAACGCTCCCCATTTTAAGTGCAACATGTCCGATTTATCATTGACAAACCGCACGACTGCTTGCTGTCTTCCGCATAACCTATACATACATTGCAAGCATCCCTATTTAGGACAGAACTCAAATTTGTATGTGAAAATGTCGGAGTTGTGTACTGTGTACGGGCTACAGTAATGGTACTTGAAATGTAATCGTATGAGAAAAGTAAGTGCTCCCGATTGCTGTGGTGACATCTCCCTCTGAGGGTCTCCTGATTTCTCGGCATCGTGCTTTTAGTTTGCAAGTAGAACATTTTTCCCCATCTTCTACTGTGCCCTATTGCTTACAAACCTCTCTCCTATACATAGTACACCGTGTAAAAACTAGGCATTTCCATAAACTTAAAATTGTTAGCAATTTTGAAGGACTTTCAAGTACCTTATTGCAAATACCATGCAAAGACTGCACAGAGTGAAGTGAAATGCACACATGCACTGGGTTGAATTATGAAAGTAGAATGCTGTGATGAAAGAAGCACAATTAATGTGTGCAGTATCATCACTGCTGTAAACACACAAAGTAATTGATTTTCTTTTTTGCACCGTAGTGAAGACTACTCTCCTGAGAATCAACAGCATCTACACTGCAGAGAACATATCCGAAGAAACCTAGTTATTTTGCAAAAAAAAAGTAAGTACACTACTACCTTTATATTGTAACTACTCCTTAAAGAGGCTGTGTGGGTTATTTGTTTATTTTGGGTGCCAAAGCAAACATTGATTTCTAAACCATTCTACCTAAAAATATCCATTTATTCAACAAAGAATAACAGGCAGAATGGCTCACAAATCCCTGTGTGTTTGGAACTCAAATAACATACGTAATCCTTAGAAGGTTAGATTTAGAAAAGAAGTTGCTGTTGCAAGTTATGGCATTTCGTTTATTAATAATGGTTCTCGTCACAAGTAGCCCACTTTGTACTCTCATCAGAAGCACATTTTAGTAGTATACAAACAATAAAGTAGCCTTACCAAATCATTGCAAGAGTCCAATGCACGTCGACACACCATGACAAAGAGCTTCCCCATCAGACTCATGCACACCTGCATACAGCACACAGACATTGGACAACAGACCAAAGTATACCTTTTTTTTCAACAGACACCAAAGAATGCCTACCAAAAGCAACACCGTATAAAGGAACGCAAAAGTAGAGCAAATAAAAATAAAAGTGCCCAATGTAAGCATCCACCTGTTGTATAGTTTGTAGAGAATGTTGGAACAAACCAGCTAATGCAGTTGGTTAGCAAAACAAAGGAAGTCTCAACTACCAAAACTTTACCTCCTCCCTCAAAATGTGTCACAAAACACAAAAATGTTGTAAAAAAAACGACTACCAGTACAGCTAACAATGCTCCTAATAATCCTGATAGTGTAACAAGAACGCATAGTAAAAAAAGTATTTTATCAAAAATGTTTCATAACAGAGTCCTTCAGAATCTACTAAGAAGAGGACCGAAATCATCCTCACCCCTTAAAACCTACCGTAGAAAGTTAATCCTACAAGCTCTCGTGGACAGTGCAATCCTTCTCAAAAGGAAGTTGTTTATATTAGTGTTAAATAGGATGAAAGCACTAACAAAACTAAGTACTAAACTACAAAATAAACTCAGCAATAAACGGAATGTGAACAAAAATAATTTCTTACATGTTTATGGTGGTGAATGGAGTCACACAACAACCACAGAACCATATTTTAATGAAGAAGCACACAAACAAAATCAAACGAACACAATTGCCATCCATAGCAGTGGACGAGGGTATGAGAAAATCAATACTACTATCATGGAACAAGAAACACTGCTTACAAATGTATTCGCTGAAAGCTCAGAATTACCTCTCGATTCAGCAGAACCACACCGTCCAGTATACAAATGGCCGTGCACAACAATGTGTACCATTCCAAACAAAGCATTCAAATCTTTACGTCAGTTCCTCAATCAATATGTAAAAGGTAAAGACAAAAGTAAAATGAAAGTGCTCCAAATATGGATATTTGTCCAGTGCGGAAATACACAGGACTAAAAGGACATTCATTAGCCTGCATTTCTGGGCCTATTTGCAAAAGCACCTTCCATGATATCAAAAGGATATCAATACATCAGTCCAATGTAAGAAATCTAGTGTATAAAATATACTATGCAAAAAGTCCAGCTTCAGAATTAGGCAACTTAAGTACCACTCTTCTGCATGGTACACCCAAATACTTACAAGAAGAAATTGACCGTATTCAGAGAAAGTATTTTGGAAGTGAGAGCCACTTACAAAATGTAACAGTTTTAGAACATAGTATCAACAATTCTGCACATAGCAACCTTCTATTACACACATACAGAAAAGAAATAGTAAAATGTAAAAGGTCATCGGCTAAAGTACCAAACCATGTGTGTGTGTGTGTTGCCGCAGAACGTTTTACAAAAGGAACACAAAAAATGTGGACATAGCATACAAAATAGAAGACAGTGAAGATTCTAAATGGTTTGAATTAGCTCTCTACCTTTTAGCAGAAAACAAATATGAACTAACTGAACGCCTAATATGTTGTACTACTGTACTACAAAATTAGACAACAACCACACTCCTTCACGTGCTATTACAAATAATTTGGAATTGTTTCCATTACCAAAAATCCTGCAACAGCTCAATTTGTATGAGAGCATAATAATTCAAACAGTTCACCCATTTCGAGCAATCATACGCCTTCATCCAAAAACAGTAAAATTATCTTCCTCTGAATTTGTGAAAGGCATTTGTGGCAAAGTAGTTTATTTCCCATTAGATCTAATGGAAAATGTACACACTCTAGGTGTGGAACGTTCAATAGAGCATTCTTTAATAGTCTTGGTAAATGGAGAACCAACAAAGGACAAAAAAAAAATTGGCAACAATTAGTGGACTTACACAAAGTTAGACAAGCATTGCAATATCTAAAAGACAATAATGAGTACTACAAGGAAATAAATATTGATGAAAGTTTAAGGGAAACAACTGAAATAATTCAATATCCATCAGAAACTGGACAATTCGAACTTCTGGATCCTGCTACAGTATCCACTCTTTTGGACCATTGCACAATTCATCCATTGCATTCCAATGAAAGCATAGATGATGCACTAGAAACATACCAAATGAGTATATGGGAAAAAAGTATAGAAGCACATGCTTTTCCACTGCTATTTCCTACTGGCAAAGGTGGAAGATACAATGATAGACCGACTCAGATTGGGGCATCAGAATACCGTTCATTACGAATGTATTCGCAAGATCCCAGATTTAAACAAAATGTGGAATACATATTCCACCTACTCTATGAAAGTGAATTAGCAACACTATGTTACGGAGTTGCACACATTCTTAAATCTGGTACCCACTTTCAAAATATGTCAGCTACACAGCCCAATTTGAGAGACAAACTCATACATACATATAGTGTACCGACTGAGGGTAGGCCTACCACCCAATTGACACTGTGGAATTTACCCCCGGTGGTATGCCACTTCACAATTTGTTAAATGCTCGGTCTGCAAATTAACATCTAACATGAAATATGTAGACCTAAAAGGAAGAAAATGGGAGCTAAATCATTTTACGAATTGTAATTCAAAATGGGTAGTTTACGGCATTAAATGTTCATGTGGTTTGCTGTACATTGGCAAAACAAAGAGACCCATTCGTCAGAGAATCTGCGAACACAGATCATGTGTAAAGAATCTGGTACCCGAGAAACCGCTAGTGGCACATTTCAAGAATGCTCAGCACGGTGTTCAGGATATCTATTGGTTCATCATAGAGGTGATACTTCCTCAGCCTAGAGGCGGGAACAGAGATTTGAAGCTACGACAAGCAGAACAGAAATGGATATACTCTTTAGACACCATGAAAAATGGATTAAATATTTCCATTGAGTGGTCGCTTTTTAGTCACCACAAAAAGTAAACATGAAACAGGGGGTGCTCTTGCCATTATAACATGAGAGCTTTGGGAAGAGATGTACAACCCCTCTTTCGATTGTGTAATGATTGGACATTATATGCAGAAGTCAGGCATCCGTTTCCAATAGTATTGCAGCAACACATTGTTGGACGTTATGCCCATAACAAGATGGCCTCGAGTCACATGACAATCCGGTGCGCTAGTACGCGTCGTATTATATGACAGCAATAGGAGAGCACCCTAAAGAGAGGTATGATTCCTCTTTTAGTCACTAATTGTGTAACGAGTAGACAGTAGATGCAGGAATTAGGCATCCATGTTCAATAGCATTGCAGCAGTATAGTGATGGACGGCACACCCATAGCAAGATGGCTGCGAATCACGTGACAACACGGCGCGCTAGTTCGCATACGTATCACGTGACATCAGTACACCCGCTATTTAAGACGGACTAACTGGACATTAGGCTCGCTCCACTGTTGAGGGACAGCTGTTGATTGCGAGCGGGATGAAAGGATTAAGACAAGTCCGCGAGGTAAGGCATAGGCGTGATGTATGCACTTTGAAATGAGACCTTTAAAGGGAGATCTAATCTTGCTTTTGTTTTGTTTTTTGTAACTTAGACTATCCATAGAGCGGGAATACTAATCGTGACATAAGACGGTGTTCACTCTATAGAAATAAAGAAAACACAGGACAGTGAAAAAATACCATTGGTAAGCCTCATTTAATATAATTGAGTTTTTGGGGTGGTCACTGCGGTCACAATGATAAACAACATAGGCCACGTTACAGGTTACAGATTGTGGTCGTATGCTGGCAGTTAGACGGTTGGGCCTCTGCCTCCTATACGAAAAACAACCGGGAAGTGACTTTGTCCGCACTGTGCGAGTGTGAGTGTGAGTGACCTCAATGGCGAAAAACGAAAACGATTGAATATTCAGCTATAGGTGAGCACTTGTGTAAGGTGGCACACCATGGGCTGAAAATTAAGTATAGATTTTATAATGACAAAAGAGGGAGACACATACACTTTTTGCTCCCTGGTGCACCCCTTTGGTTACTTGATTAATGTAGACCAGAGATGACACAAAAGGTGTCTTTTTTGTGAAAAATCGCAGAGATAAGTCTTTAATGTTAGGAGACTGTCAGACTAACGGAATGGTGTCTCCGAAGGGGGACTGTGTAATTGTAGACACAAGATATGAAGAGATTAAACCATGCCTATTGTTATGGGAAAGTGTGACAGTGGACAATAATTACCACTAATGTATTAATACATCTCTGCTGCTAATATTGGTAATAGAGAGGAAGTTGCAATAGATGTTTGGTAGTACCTGTTTTGCACAAAGTTAAAGAAACCATGTTTTTAAGTTCAAATGTTTTTTTGTCTTTTAGAAAATTGCAATTGTGGCATACTAATAAGTGATGATATGCGTGAAAACCAGAACATGAACTAAGCCTTAGTGCCCTGAAGACAGCACCAACAGGATATGCAATTGGGATGATTTGCCTTGCCTATTCTTAAAGATACAATTCTTTGTTGGTTCTAGAAACACATTTTGGTTAAAGTGTTGGCACAGCCCCTTTTTTTGCCCGTATGAATTGGGGAGGGCATGAATAAGAGTGGTGGTTTCAATAGGAGAATACACCACAGAAAGGCATAGAGAAAGTTTTCTGAGCGTGTATTTCTATGCTTTTTGTAGAAATGAAGGAATATGTACACATAAATAAATGTGGTTGAGAATGTGTTCGGAACAAATTGATGTGTTGTTTTAACAGTGTGTATTGTGATTGATGATATGTTTTGATAAAAATTAAAATATGTATATTTTTTGACAAACTACATGATTGAGTGCCCGTTGTTTGGGTTAAAAGGTGCAAAGGATTAAGTACACACACATCTAGGGTGGCTCGCTCTGAGCAGTAAGGGAAGGAAGCTGGTCTGTGGGATTGTTTTGACAAGCTACGCAGTTAATACAAAAAGTACAGGAAAAAGATGAGGTTTTACAATCAAGTATAACAAATTTGTTTGCAAACATGCGTGGTAAAAAGGAATACTAGTTCTGACGGCACAGAGACTTGCATTGTATGATCAGAAACCTTGGACCACCGACTTGGTTTGTTACGCTAAGTTGTGCCGAATGTGCATGGGAAGATTTACATGAGTTCCTACGCATAGCAAACAGCAACAAAAACAACGTAGCTATATTAACACCTTGAGAACTTTGCTCTCTAGATCCAGTTAATGTGTCAAGATATTTCCATCATCGTTTCATCGCCATGCTACACTTTATTTGCAATAAAACTGTTCCTCCCCTTTGAGAAGTACAACACTTCTTTTGGAGAAAAGAATGTCAAGCGAGAGTAGCACCACATATTCAGATGCTCTTATGGATCAAAGGTGCACCGAAATTTGTTCACGACAGTGACAGCACTGTTTTTCAGTTTATCTAAAAATATGTCACTTGTGAAATCCCTTCTCAACAGACACATAGTGAGCTGCATGGGCAGATTTTACAATTTCAAAGACACAAATGTGGCAAATATTGTCGCAGCAAATACAAAAACAAAGGTAAATACTACACCAAATTCCGCTTTGGTTTCCCCAGACCAGTTACAGAAACAGGTGAAGTAAACAACTTCATGTCTTCAGTTTGACATAGTGTTAAAGGTAAATCACCTAAGAACACGTATTACATAAAATGAAGGGAAGAATCAAAGTATATCAATGATTACAATGCAATCATTGCCCTCTTAAGGAGGCAAACATAGATGTGCAGTACATTGCAAACAATTCAACTGCTGTTGCACGATATGTTACAGCCTACTTAACAAAAGCAGAGAAAACAAAGCTTCAAGATCTCTGGGATGACCTAGCATCAGACAAAACATTATCACAGAAATTGTACAGCCTAGGCATAAAAATGCTCTCTCGTAGAGAATGTGGTGCCTATGAAGCAGCAGATCGTTTAACCGGTACTGCTTTGTATGGAAAATCAGACAACATAGTATGGCTCAGTCTTGGTCCTGCAAAATCTAGAAAGAGAGTGCTAAAATCATTTGAGGACATAGAAACAATTGCCAGAAATGATCCCAACAGCCAAGACATTCTAAAAAACAAATTACTGGACACATACTATCTGAATAGGAGTAGCACTCTGGAAAACATGTGTCTATACCACATAGCTCAAAACTTTGCATACAAAAATAATGTAAAAACTGATGAAAGCAAATGTAGATATAGAGTGACGGATTGTGAAAGGAGCTTAGTGAAACTTACCAAACGAAGCTAAATTAATTATGCAAAATTGTCATTAAAAACTCCTCAACAGAAAGAACTATATTACATGTCTCTGTTACAACTTTTGAAACCACGTGGTAAAACTGCACGTCCGAGTGTCATCGCGTGTGATCGGAGGGAAGTGAGTTTACACGTGATTGGCCTGGGTACGTGTGTTTTGGGGTGCGCTGGAAGTTCCACACGCGATTAGCCTGGGTACGTGTGTTCCGGGGTGCGCGGGAACTTTCACACGCGATTGGTGGAAATCCACGTGTGTTCTGTCATCACGTGCAATGAGGGAAACACCCACGCACGTCACGTCACAGACATGCTCACGCGCTAAGGGCCTTTGGTCCAATGAAATCGCATATGCGTGCTGACGTGCATACGCGCTAAGGGCCTTTCCTCGAATTACACGCAGACGTGTAGGATTTTGACGTGCCAATTCACTCCGTATCAAGCTGGCCACGCGTAAGCACACGGAAGACCACACTCCTGCCCAAAAGGCCGAATTACTGCCCCCCAGAGCCCCGAGCAGCCTCACACGAGCCATCTGCTGCTGCCTGCCTGCCTGCCTGCTTGCCTGCTGCCACCGTGCCCTGCCATTTGGTGCCTGCACATCAGCCATCTGCAGGGGTCCATTTGCTGTGTCCACCCCTGCTGGAACAGAAGACTCCCGACTGGGATACCATTGCTCCACAGCCCAGCCCCAGGACCCAGTTGCCCACCCACTCCTGCCTCTGGGGTTGCCATGTCGGGCACTGAAACATCTGGCACCACTGGCAACCCCCGGCCAGAGAGGCAGAGGGGCACCAGCTTTACTGCCACCGAAGTTGGTGTCCTGGTGGAGCAAGTCCTGGGGCAGTATGATGCCCTCTTCGGAAGTAAGCACGCCAACAAGGAAGGACGGACTCGGATCTAGACGGACATCGTGACTGCCATCAACGCGGAGGGGGTGGCAGTCCGCGACTACCAACATGTCAAGAAGCGCTGGGATGACTGCAGGTCCAGGACCCTCTTGAAGGCCCGGCGCCTCGTGGAGGGGGGCTGGGGCCGCATGAGTCCCATCCAGATGAGGGTCCTGGAACGCATAGGCCCAGCGCTCCACGCCCAGATCCTTGAGAGGCAGACCCGTCTGGAGTTGAGCGGTAAGTGGCCAAGCATTTCTGTGTGAGACAGGGCATGTCGCAGTGTGCTGGTTGTCTGATACTTGCCTGTATGTGTGACATAGGCCATGTATGCATGTGTGTGTGCAGGGACGTCATGCATGTGAGACCAGTAATGTGTGAACCACACGGTTGGTGCATGTGTTCAAATGCAACATGGGTTGCCCTATGCGGAATGGCCACATTAAAGCATGCCAGTCTCTGTTCCTGGACATGGGTGGGGGTGAGGGATGGGTGCTGATGCCATGTACATGTATGCTGTCCATGTCTGTGTGTCTGACCTGTGTGTCTGTGACTTGTGAATGCCAGGGATGCATGACACATGTCTGTCGCAATGTTCAGGTTCACTGATGCAGCCTAGTCATCCTTGTATCCACTGTGTCTGTGGTGTACGAGGCCAGATGGATGAAACTAGGGTGAAGTGTGTGCATGTGATAGGCATGGCCCATGATGCATGTGAGTTCCAAAACAACATTGTATGTTCCAAGAATCCCTTGGACATGTATGCTAATGTCCATAGCATGCGCCATGCCTGTTACCGCATGTGTTTTACCTGCACTGAGCCATGTGTTGTGGAGGGACATGATGGAAGTGATCTTTGACAGTGCCACTCATCTGCTATTGCTTCCTGTCTAGGGGACCATTGTACAGTACCCTGATGCTTGTGTTCTATGTCTCCCTCTACACAGCGCCACGTGAAGAAGAGGGCGGAGACGGCTCTCTGGAGCAAAGCGGCGGGGATGCCCCCACGGCTGCAGCGGAAGGGGTGGGTGAGCCCCCACAGGGGCTTGCAACGGCGGAAGACGGGGTGGAGCCATCCAGGTTGGTGGTTTCCACAGAGGAGGAGGAGACCGCTACTGAGGCGCACATGGGGCCTGGTGGGGGCATCCCTGCTGGTGCAAGTGTTGCAGTCCAGGGGCAGGGGCAGGAGGCAGCACAGGTCGCCGTGGAGGGGCCTGTGCATGTCACTGTCCCTGACACTGTGACTGCAACACCATGCACCAGCAGGGATGCCCCATCCCAGGCCGTCCGCAGGTAGGGGGGATGTCCATGTCATCTGACTCCCCTCCACCTGCGGACGAGGGGACCCCTGGCCGTATGGAGAAGGTCCTGATTGGTGTCGCGTTGCGCACAGGTGCAATTCGTGATAAGGTGCGTGCTTCCCGGGAGGAGCATGCACGTCATCACAGAGAGCACCGTGCCGACGTGGCCCAGTTGGGATCGGCCATGGTCAGGGGTTTCCTACATGTGTCGGCCAATCTGGCGACCCTCTCCTCCTCTGTGGAGACTATGCACCAGTCGTTCTCCATGCCGTCTTCCGGCCCAGATGCCACCAGGGCCCCCTGTGGACCTGCCCCGACCAATGCAGCCGGCTCGGTGGGGATCCCATCCCTGCCAGAGTCGGGAGTCGGAGGTGCAGCAGGGGTGGACACATCAGCAACTGGACCCCAGCAGATGGAGGATGTGACGGCATCATCGGGCAGGGCACGTGCACGACGGCGTCAGTGGATTCCATCAGCCTGGATGCCGTCGTGCTGGCACAGGCAGTTGCGTCGGAGACAGCGGCAGGCTCGACGTGGGAGGCATCATGGCTCGGGGCCATCAACATCAGGGGTGCAGGCATCGGCCGGAGGGCAGGAGAACCCTGGAATGGGAGTGGCTTCCGTGTGGGAGCGGTTGGGCCAGCAGATAGGTGCGGAGCGGCAGCGGGCAGAGGAGGAACGGCTCACAATGGTCAGGGCGGAGAACTCCATGCGGAGGGCGCTGAGGCAGGCTGAGTGCCTCGAGGGTCTTCGCAGGGAGTTGGAGCTGGACACTGCTTTATCCCTGCGAGACCTCGGGGCCAGGGAACATGCCCGCCTCCAAGTCATTGAACAGGAGTTCGATGATGCCCATGACAACATCCAGTGAGCCGTTGGACTAGCCCGCTGCCCATGTAAATAGTTATGTAGTTAGTGTTAGGTTTCCTTTGTTTTTTTATTTTTTTTGGACCTTTTGGACATTGGCCACATTTTTGTATATAGTTTATTTTATTAGTTAGTGTTGTTAGATAGGTTTAATTTCTTTGGTTGGGACAATGGACCCTGGCTTGTTCGTCTGTACATAGTTCACTGTTGGATTTTATTTCACTTTCACAATTTACCCATGGAGCAATGGCTTTCAATTATTATTTCCCATTGGATTTTCTTTTGTGGACAGTGACTTTGGACACCATTACTTTGGATTATGATTTTTGCTTTTGCTTTTTTTCACGGACATGCTTCTTTTCATTTCTATACATTCCCATTTCTGTTTCTTTATTTTTGACTCTATTTATGTTCCCTTTAATACATATTTTTTTATCGAACTTCAATGTGTAGTATCATCTCATTGGTTTCATGCATATCATGATATGGGTTTTGAGATTCACTGACACCCATTGGGTGTATGTGAGGGACATGTGTTTGTTTCGAAATTTGCAATTGGTGTTCTGTCATGTAATTGCCATTTCAGAGTGGGTGGATGCAATACTCAGGTGGGTGTTTTGCATTTGGAGGCTGACCATAGGGACCAGGGATCTAGATTGTGATGACATGTTGGCTGGGGAACATGAGTTGGGGACTGCTGGCAGGTGCCCCACAGTGCTGAGGGGTGGGGGTGGTGGGGAACATGAGTTGGGCATGGGTGGGGGCCTGCTGGCAGGTGCCCCACAGTGCTGGGGGGTGGGGGTGGTGGGGAACATGAGTTGGACATGGGTGGGGGCCTGCTGGCAGGTGCCCCACAGTGCTGGGGTGTGGGGGGTGGGAGACATGGGGGGGGCTGCTGGCAGGTGCCCCACAGTGCTGGGGGGTGGGGGTGGTGGGGAACATGAGTTGGACATGGGTGGGGGCCTGCTGGCAGGTGCCCCACAGTGCTGGGGGGTGGGGGTGGTGGGGAACATGAGTTGGACATAGGTGGGGGCCTACTGGCAGGTGCCCCACAGTGCTGGGGGTGGGGGTGGTGGGGAACATGAGTTGGACATGGGTGGGGGCCTGCTGGCAGGTGCCCCACAGTGCTGGGGGGTGGGGGCGGTGGGAGACATGGGTGGGGGCCTGCTGGCAGGTGCCCCACAGTGCTGGGGGTGGGGGTGGTGGGGAACATGAGTTGGACATGGGTGGGGGCCTGCTGGCAGGTGCCCCACAGTGCATAGGGGGTGGGGATGGTGGGGAACATGAGTTGGACACGGGTGGGGGCCTGCTGGCAGGTGCCCCACAGTGCTGGGGTGTGGGGGTGGTGGGAGACATGGGTGGGGGCCTGCTGGCAGGTGCCCCACAGTGCTGGGGGGTGGGGGTGGTGGGGAACATGAGTTGGACATGGGTGGGGCCTGCTTGCAGGTGCCCCACAGTGCTGGGGGGGTGGGGGTGGTGGGAGACATGGGTGGGGGCCTGCTGGCAGGTGCCCCACAGTGCTGGGGGATGGGGGTGGTGGGGAACATGAGTTGGACATGGGTGGGGGCCTGCTGGCAGGTGCCCCACAGTGCTGGGGGGTGGGGGTGGTGGGAGACATGAGTTGGACATGGGTGGGGGCCTGGTGGAGGGTGCCCCTGCACTGCTGGGGGTGGGGTGGTGGGAGACATGGGTGGGGGCCTGCTGGCAGGTGCCCCACAGTGCTGGGGGGTGGGGGTGGTGGAGAACATGAGTTGGACATGGGTGGGGGCCTGCTGGCAGGTGCCCCACAGTGCTGGGGGGTGGGGGTGGTGGGGAACATGAGTTGGACATGGGTGGGGGCCTGGTGGAGGGTGCCCCTGCACTGCTGGGGGGTGGGGGTGGTAGGAGAAATGGGTGGGGGCCTGGTGGAGGGTGCCCCACAGTGCTGGGGGGTGGGGGTGGTGGGAGACATGGGTGGGGGCCTGGTGGAGGGTGCCCCTGGTGGCTGGGGGCTGGGGCTGCAGGGGGACATGCGTTGGTGGGCAGTAGTGCAAGTTGACATGTGGGTTGGCTGGGGGGCATGGCCATGGTGGATGGGGTGCCTGCAGGACATGTGCAGGGTAGGCCCCTGTGGTGTGAGCCACCTGTAATGCACGTACCCTGATGGAATCGCGTGTGAAACTTCCCGCGCACCCCGAAATACACGTAGCCTGATGGAATCACGTGTGATACTTTCCGCGCACCCCTGATATGCACGCACCCCTGATATGCACGTACCCCGCTCAATCGCGTGTGTAACTTCCCACGCAACCCCGAAATACACGTACCCCGCTCAATCGCGTGTGTGACTTCCCGCGCACCCCCGAAATACACGTACACCACTCAATCGCGTGTGTGACTTCCCGCGCACCCCCAAAATACACGTACCCCGCTCAATCGCGTGTTAACTTCCCGCGCACCCCCAAAATACATGTACCTTGCTCAATCGCGTGTGTAACTTCCCGCTCACCCCCGAAATACATGTACCCCGCTCAATCGCGTGTGTGACTTCCCGCGCACCCCCCGAAATACACGTACCCCGCTCAATCGCGTGTGTGACTTCCCGCGCAACCCCGAAATACACGTACCCCGCTCAATCGCTTGTGTGACTTCCCGCGCACCCCCGAAATACATGTACCCCGCTCAATCGCGTGTGTGACTTCCCGCGCAACCCCGAAATACACATACCCCTCTCAATCGCGTGTGTGACTTCCCGCGCAAACCCCGAAATACACGTACCCCGCTCAATCGCGTGTGTGACTTCCCGCGCACCCCCGAAATACACGTACACCGCTCAATCACGTGTGTAACTTCCCGCGCACCCCCGAAATACACGTACCCCGCTCAATCGCGTGTGTAACTTCCCGCGCAACCCCGAAATACACGTACCCCGTTCAATCGCGTGTGTAACTTCCCGCGCAACCCCGAAATACACGTACCCCGCTCAATCGCGTGTGTAACTTCCCGCGCAACCCCGAAATACACGTACCCCGCTCAATCGCGTGTGTAACTTCCCGCGCACCCCGAAATACACATACCCCGCTCAATCGCGTGTGTAACTTCCCGCGCACCCCCGAAATACACGTACCCCTCTCAATCGCGTGTGTAACTTCCCGCGCACCCCCGAAATACACGTACCCCGCTCAATCGCGTGTGTAGCTTCCCGCGCACCCCCGAAATACACGTACCACGCTCAATCGCGTGTGTAACTTCCCACGCACCCCCGAAATACACGTACCCCGCTCAATCGCGTGTGTAACTTCCCGCGCACCCCCGAAGTACACGTACCACGCTCAATCGCATGTGTAACTTCCCGCGCACCCCCGAAATACACGTGCCCCGCTCGCACAAGCCCAATTGCTGTATGTTGCCACTTTTGTAATGCGCAGGGACGCTACCGCCAGCCTTCGTGTGGCGGACGTGTTTCGGCTTGCGCGTGTCTTTGGCTGTGCGTGGCTTTGCCCTATTCGATTCCATGAATACGTGTGGTTCGAGTGCGTGTGGGCGTTCCGTCTGCTTCCCTGCAGTACATCCCCAGTTACGCCCTTATTTTCGCGCGTTGTCCCCCATTCCGCGCGTTACGCCCTGTGATTTTGGCGCACATTTGTTCCATGAATCGGCCCCTAAATAGTTTAGAAAATTCAATCTCCAACTCAGCTGGGTTGGAAAAAATATTGAATTTATCCTTAAATTGTAGAGTAATGCTTAAACGTAACCTTGACGTAGAGCAAGGGCTAGTTAATGGAGCGCTGGGCACATTCAGTTTGTCAATATTCGCTTTGACAAAGTTTCAGAAGTGAAAAGGATAGGGCGCTCAATTGCTCGATTCCTTCTCTTCAAAGTCATGCATGTACGTAGAGAGCAATTTTCTCTAACTCTTGCATATGCAGTTACCATTCATAAATCCCAAGGTCTTACCCTAGACAAAGCATTGATAGATATGGGAAATACAGTCTTTAAAGAAGGCATGAGCTACGTAGCATTATCACGCTTACGTACACTTGACGGTCTATTGCTAATTAACTTTGATGCAAGTAAAGTCAAAGCTGATATTCCTTGCATTCTAAAATACAATAGATTGCGTTCACTGTACACCCCTCATCTGAAAAAATACCCTGTTCCAGATAAAGTAAAACGTGGTAAAAGAAAACAAAATGAAACAAATGCAACAGAATCCAACAGCAAATTCCAAAAAAATAAATAAAAGAAGCTAAAGTTTCCTCAATTACCGCAAACATAGAAGAACCTATTAGGGAATGTAAACCAGGGACTTCGGCAAAGAAGCAACAGAAATTCCGAAAAATGCACTCAGATACAGATTTGCTGGACCATTCAAATTTGCATATGAAAGTGGGGTAAGTTGCTATGTGTGGGATCTTCTTATTTCCTAGATATTACCATCTCGGCTGATTCTGACACGAAAAAACTGTATGTTAAACCATTTAACAAACCAACAGACAGAAATTCTATGTTATACTATTCTAGATTTCACCCTCGTCATGTACGTGATAACTTACCACTGGGTCAGTTTTTGAGGCTAAAAAAGGAACAGTACCAACACAAGAGACTTTAAGCTTCAAGCTGACAAAATGAAAAACAACTGGACGGAAGAGGCTACCCTAAAAACATCACCTGGAATGCATTAAAACAGGCAAACAACAACAATAGAGGGGCACTTCTGGAATATATCGGACAGCGCACAATGAAAGACAAAGCCAAACAAATTGCTGCCAAACAATAGCGCCCTAGGTGGCTATATGTGTTCGTGCACACGTATAGCCACCTTTCGAATGGAATTAAGAAAATCATTGGTAAAAATTGGCATATCCTGGAGAAAAGTGACCTACCAATTGCAAAACCTATTATAGCTTTCAAGAGGAGCCGGAATGTGAAAGAACACTTAACAAGAAATGATGTGAGCAGGAAACCGACCAAACAGAAAACCTTACCTCAGCAATAGGGGTTCCAAGAGCTTATGGGGCATGCCCAATGTGGCAAGTGCACATGTTGCCCTTTCACATTCAGGAGCACAGCGGTCGCCATCGGTCTTACTACACCGTGGCAACAAAATAACTTCACCAACTGCAACTCTATGAAAAAATCGACTGGTGGGCGTAATAACGGAAGATGCTCTATTAACAGCTAACCAATGGTCCTGGGATTGCAACATTTTATGACCATTCCTCACCCGCGTAGCTAATTCTTAAATAGCCCAGTGCGAGTGATCCACAGTGAATGTGTGCGATCGTGAAGCTGCATCTCTTCTGATTACCAGCGAGCCGCGCAATGCGAGATAAGAACACGATAGTCACTTTTCTAAATCATTAAGCCCATGACGGGCGGGTTGCCAACTAGCTGATAGTGCGCATGCGCGAGTTTGGAACGCAAGCATTTAAACTCCAGGATATACGCGTACGAAACCGAGGATACCCGGAAGCGTTCGGTGCAGAGAGGCACCAGAGTAGTCAGATCTCTGACCAAAGTGGAACCCAGATCCTGACACGAACGGTGAGAATGATTGGGGGCTAATTAGCGGTTAGCGTTTTGAGATGGTAACATGTCCGTTTTAAAGATGGACTGTTTGGCCAAAATTGTGTAGGGAAGTGGGTCAAACTTACGTTGGAGAGCATTACGCTCCGCTTAAGTAACACAGACATGCAGACGCCCGCAGCGGCAATAGTTAAACTCTTAATAGACAGCGAGTACGTCGGATTTGACGTTTTTTCTTCCTCCACAGAGATCCATCCGGCTCTTGACAAAACCGGGAACAATAGTCTGGGTAGCGGTAGTACCAGAGGGGATTCGACCTCTGCTCCCAATAAAGGTCCAGGTGCATCCAGCATGGCCAAAGTATTTCCCACCCTCACGGGATAAGAAAGGAGATAGAACGGAGAACATAGGTTACAGATTACATGAGATCTATATGAATCGGTTCCTCTGACCTATGTAATGACCCATAGGAGCTTACAGATGTATAAGTGGATGTTTGAATCATCCCCCTAGCGATTCACAGGCTTTTACGAAGGTTGGACAAGAGTTTTACGAGAATCCACGGGGAGGGAAGAAAAAGTTAACAGAAAGTGACGTCGTTTAGACAGCGCTCAAGAAAAAAGAGTCTCAACTGACTGGGTAAACCAAAACGAGGCTAGCCATACGAACAGCATAGGTAAACTTGCGAATATATTGCTAATGGGCTATTTTTGTGTTTCTCCTTATTTCTCTCCCCCAACCTTTCTAGCTAACAGGGACCTCTTTCCCTGTGAGACTTGAGATGGCTTTTCTCCACTCTCTGATCACTGACACACAACGTAGAGATTCTGCATTTACGAACAAGTCTTTATCCACTGTACCAAACGGTGAGTGAAATTGACCCTTGTGTCTCAGCCCTTGTGTGAGAATAATAGAAGTTTAGATACCACTGAGGAGAGACATCCCATTAGCCCAGGGACCTGACTGATATACCTAGGAATAGGAGGAAATGTACACGATGCAGGAATACTTTGCTTTACTGTAGATAGGCTGTGATTAGATTTTGAGTCTAGATTGCTGTTATTAACCAACAGTTGTCATAGAATTAAGTAGCGCAAATAGGTCATTGACACTCCTTTTTTATTTATTGCTCCTTGATAGGTGGAGATTTTCTTCCGGGTCGGTTGACCTAAGGGGGAATAAAACCCTGTGGAGTCAGAATACCACTGCAACTCCCACAAGAACTCTGCAAAGGAAATGTTTTTGATTGACAAATCTCTTTGTTTTTAAATGTTGAGCTATATTGTAATGTGTTGCATGTCTTACTAACCCCTCACACAAGCCCCTGAAGAATTTCCGGGTATTTGATACGAGACACCAAGCACAGAAAGAAACATGTTGGGCACATTTTGTGGTTGTGGAATTAAATTTTGAATTTGAACGAAGGAAGAATGAACGGAATGTGATTGAGTGAGTTGTGATCAATGAGGTATGGCCCAGTGTGATTAGTAGCACAGCACAAGTCACATTAACGGATAAGCACCCGAACCAAAATACTTACTGCATTTTTTTGCAAAGTTTGGTGAGGATTCGTCCAGGGGGAGCAAAGTTATAACCCACCCAAAAAGTGCTCTTCCTATGGAAACAGCAACGTAACCATAACTACACGGCCACTACCGTGGCCGTGTAATAGTAGTTATTCAAAACATGATCATACATGCTGTCAAAAGGCTAATTAGGATCAAACCAGTGATTATTTGACGGCCCACAATGTATATATACTAAAAATCTGTAGTTTTAAGGACTTCACATATTTACATAAACATTTGTGTCAGATTAATACAACCTCCAACAATATAGTGATGAATTTTGTATGGTTTTCAATTCATATTCATGTCACCATAATCTACAAAATCTTAATTTCTTGTTCATTTTTAATCTAGGGCCATATTCCTCTCTAGTCTTTTGTAAATGTAATCTTAATTGCATTATAGCCTTTTTTTCTCTTTATAAGGAAAGCAAATGGTATATTTCTGAGAAGCCAAAACTTCTAGCATAGTACTCCAACCATCAGTTAATGTTCTTCTATACATTTTAACAAGGGTTCATATTGTTGATGCACAGTTTTGTTTATCTGAATATAACTATCATAATTTTGTACCGAGCAAACAATATCTGTAATCTGCATGTACAGAGCCTTTTTTTTATGGTATTTGTTCATCATGGTTCACTTTTACATACATGATGCGGCTAATTCCGGGAATAACCCAAAAGGTATTTCTTACACATTTAATCCAATCATCAAAACATCGAATATTATAACAACTCAAGTAAGATTCTCCCATAAAATGTTGAAAAGGATTTAGCGTCACCATGTGTCTAGAGATTGCCTTTATAGTCTTAGCCGGCCAAACATTTCTATTACCTGTGTGATTGCATTTCAACCCCCCACCATAAGAAGGTCATTCTTCGACCTACAAAAGGGTGTCATTAGTGACAAAAATACATGATCACGTATTAGTCTTATTAATCCATGAACCGCCAAAACCATGAGGATAAGTACCATGTACAAAACAAATTCTAATGTATATTGAATCTTATTCCCAAATCTGATGTACTCCCCAGGGACGTCTTCCTGAAATCTCTAATTTAACATCACTAAACCCCAGCTACCTAATAAACATTACCAATATTCACCCGCTTTATTTTACATTGTTTGGGCCTGATTGATGGAATTTTTTGCACTGTTCAAAGTGACTTTGCACTGCTGAAAAGTGACTTTGTACTGCCAACACAAACCTTGATTCATGGAACTGTGCAAAGTGATTTTTGCAGTGTTAAGTCAGTGCAAAGTCATTTCTGCAGTACAAAATAAACTATGCACTGACTTTGCCCTGTAGTGCAAAGTCACTTTGAACAGTGCAACACATTCCATGAATCGGGCTCTCAACAAGGCATTGTGCAAACTTTTATCTTGATTGTCTGCACACCCACGGAGGAAATCATTCTTTCCATGAGTACGTGTTAGCCCCTTGGGCTGCATATAATGATGGACGTGCACCAGCTTATTTTACACATGTCTCCTTTATTCAACGTTACAACCGGAAGTGACTCTCCTCCTCCCTCCTACCTTTTTCCCACATAACATCCATTCATGACGCTCTCTTGAGCGTCCTGTCTTAAAGGGGCAGTCCCCCTCAACAGTGCGCAGGGTGCTAATTTTTCTTTCTGCGCGAAGGCTCGTGCAGTGTCCTTGTCGGCGCATGGCCCTAGCAGGATTTCTGCACCCATTCCCATGAATCAGGCCCTACGTTTCAATGGAAGGCGGGTCATATAGATTTATTAACAGACTTTTTTTTTCCTTTTCAGACAAAGCAGACATCAGATGAAATTCAATAGTCGAAGTTGTAGGAGTGCTATGAATCCCTTGTTCTTATAAATAATCGTCAATTCTTGCAAACTTTAAAACCTTTTTCTGCCGGACTAATGTAAGTTACAAGCTGCCAATTTTAGAACATTTTGATAATCATATTTCTTGAAGCATGAAAACAACACGGGTACAAACATCCGCAATCATTTCTGGTTGGTAAAGAATGGAGTATGACCTCTAGCATTCCATGAAAGATAGCATGTTCCCTCGGCTAATGGATTAGGGGGGTTGTTTTTAGGTGCTGTCACAGCAAAACATAAGCAACTCAAAAGTCTGAAGGATGGATCCAGGGTTTTTTTGTTGCCAATTCTTTAGAACGGACATTATGAGGGTGTGCAGACTACGATCAGTTTGACTAATGGGTTCTTCTCACTGATCCCTCAACTCCCAGAACCTGTGTCTCTAACATAGGCTTCCCAAGCTCCCAAGGTTAGCATGACAAGAGATTGGCAACCCTTTCTGTCTAATCTATCCTAGCTTCCCCAGAAGGCCCTACTAAAGGGTAAGGCCTTATCTAACTAACTCCATCCAGGGCTTCCTAAGCATGCTCTACACTAGTACAGCCACCAGGATTCATCAGTGATGCGCAACTGGTACCATTAGTTTCTCAAACATTCTCCCCTTTCTCTCTTTCTCTCTCGCTCTCTCTCTCTCTCTCTCTCTCTCTCTCTTTCTCTCTCTCACACACACACACAGTCACACACTCTCTCTCTCTCTTCCTTACCCTCCTTTCCCTGACCTTATACCTTCTTACTCATTACCCCCGTCTCCTCCTACTTCCTCACTCGTCTCCCCTTGATTCTCTCCCACATCTCCTCTCACCTCAAATCCCCCCGGTCTTCCCACTTCCTCTCCTCTCCCTGACCTCTCTCTCTCCCTATCTCTTTCTCCTCTCTCTCCTCCCACCCCCTCCTCTTCTGTCACTCAGGTCTTCTGAAACTCCTCTCCTTTCTTTCTAAATCACTTCCCTCCTCTGCCAACTACATTCTCCTACCTTCAATGTTCGCCTCTACAACTTCCTCTCTCATTCTCTCTTTCTCCTCTCCTCTCTCTCTCCTCTCTTTCCCTCACTTTCTTCACTATCTCTTTCCTAGTCTTTGCTATAACCACGCTCCCTCACTTACACAAACATAATCATAGCTACAATCTTTCTACCGGGTACAACTTTCTCTCACACGCAATACCTCATCTGCACTGCTATCTAGTTCCACCACAGAATCTTCAGAACTCTCCTCATCCATTTGCCCTTCACCTGGTCTCTCGCTCCACCTACGCAACTCCTGACGTCACCTGAGCACCTTTCATCTGTTTTGCTTGAACAGAGCTTTTATACCCATGACTTCCCTCCTCCCTCCAGTGGACTTCAACTGACAGTGATGCAATACTGTTAAAAGATGCCAGCCCAAACACTGGCTACCTACACCCTGTACAGAGCTGAGCTCCTCTTGATCTAGCTCTGCACTTTCAACAATAAAATAAAAACTACATTAAAAAAATACAATTGGGTCCACGTTCCACCTGACAGTGGTGCCCAATCTAAACCTGTCCTTTTCCACAGGGTTGGGTCATCACAATGAACATTCTCTGAAAATCTTCCGCATAATCTATCTATCTATCTATCTATCTATCTATCTATCTATCTATCTATCTATCTATTCACTGAAAAAAACTTTGTTAAAGTGAAGTTATGGTTAAGTCGCACAAACAAAAACCCATGACAATGAAAACCCTTTGTTAAAGATTCGTTATGGCTACAAGTAAAACCAAAACACCCTTGAAATTCACCAGATATGGTAAGTTAAGCAACCATAACTTGCGCCACCTCTGTGCACCGCTAACACCCAGGACATCAAAGATGGCATCACAAATGTCATTGATGACATCAATGATGACATCACATGTTTGGGCCTCTTCTTTTTGTTCATTGACATATCCAGGCTGCGTGGTTCTGTTCGATGATAGAGACAATTTTAAAAATCAAAAGGTGATAAATATGTAGACATTGGGCCTCATTACGAGATTCTCGGTAATGGAAAAACGATGCCGGTAAGGGAATATCGGCACCGCATACCACTCCAGCCCATTACGAGTAGACACCCCGGTGTTAGCGCCACCGCTGAGAACGTTCTCCTCCGTAACGGCATGGGCGTGGGCATGCGATCCTTTGGGCTGGCAATACCGGGATGCCGCTAACAGGAGGACATCACAAGTCATGCAGACATGCAGCTACCGGCATCTCGAAGGTGGTAATTAGTGATACCGTGATGCCGGCATCACCGGCATCGCGGATCACCCACTAATAGCAATGTGCTGTGTTCCCAACTGCCACAGTTGCACACAATCAACACAGGTGGAGGCAATGGAGTCTGGCCCAGCACAAAGGAGCACACCCACACACCACACCCCTTCCCACACCAAAATGATCCCACTTGCAGTTGCTATATTGGGGATGGAGGACATGCTTGCATTGCTACTCCATGAGCAACAACTACACAGGCACTACAGAGGAGTCGCAGGAGGAGAAGGAGAGTTAGAAAGGCCCAGCAAGTCCCACCAGTGCAGCCAGTGGTACTACACAGGCAGCCACCAATCCCTCGCATGAGAGCCAGTCCTTTCAACCTAACTCCTGTGCAGATCCAAACCCTGTACCACCTGGACTGGGGCACCATCACCACGATAGTGGACATGATACACAACAACATTGTCAGCCTGATTGAAATCCACACCGCCATCCCCCTCTTCTGAAGTTAGTGTCTGTGCTCCACTTCCTGGCCACAGGCACCTACCAGCACACAGTGGGGCCGATGCATGGCATATCACAACCTTTTTTCTCACCCATGTTGAACCAAGTGCTGGATGCCCTCCTGAAACCCGCAAGCGACTACATATCCCTATCATGGACTGCCCAGGAGATATTTGACACTAAAATTGGCTTGCATACACTGGCAGACATGCCAAATTGTATCGGTGACCTCGACTGCACCTATGTGGAATTGGTGGTCCCACATGCCATGGAGGTGGTGTAACGCAATCATAAGCTAAACCACTCTGTCAATGTGCAGATGGTATGTGACTCCAACAAGTTCATCACACATTGTTGTGCCCGATATCCCAGATCAACTCATGATTTAATGGTCCTGCGGAACTCCACGATACCACGCTACATGGAGTGACATGCTGGATGACGTGCCTGGCTGCTTGGTAAGTAGCATGACAGGCACATGGCAGTGTAATGGGGGGAGAGATGCACACACCACCCGGGTGAGATTGGGGTGGTGACTGGACAATGACCATACTGCAAAACACTGTGCCCCAAAACATCCCAAACTGAACATGACACCTAAGCGTCATAGAAATGATGGAAACTGCACACCAATGGCAATATGCCAGACTTGCAACCAGGACACATCCCTCAACATGTCCACTGCAAATCATCAGACCGTACCCTCGGTAACACAATGCAGCAACATGCTGTGAGTATGCACAATGTACATGACTGCAGCAATACACAACACAGGACATGCATCTATGATTGCGCACAAATCAACCCCACCAAGGGAATACACTGATTGTCACTGGCCCACCACCACAGTAGTGCTGCATGTAATCATGGGAATAATAACCGATGAATAACAAATCATGATGAAACTGTTAGTAAAAATGCTGCTAGTAAAAATACATACGAATCACTCCACATCACCTATATGATTGCAAATACAGCAGTAGGCATCCACAGTGCATGAACACCAGCAAGGAAGTGGACACCATGCATATCTGGACTACGCAACCCACACCTGTAGACCATGGAACAGCACACATTGTGGCAAATAAACATGTGTGCAGACATCCAGGGACGTGTGCATGTGAACAACAAATATTGCAGTCATGAGAGTGATAAGTACAGGTGTCATGGTAGGAATTGACTCACATATACCTAATTTTGCTCCCATGCAGGTGATGCTGGCTATCCCTTGAAGCCGTGGCTCCTCACCCCTGTTCGGAACCCGCAGAACAGGCACGAAGAGGACTACAATCGGGCCCATACCCGTGTGGTGATCGAGCAGACCTTTGGCCTGTTGAAGGCAGGGTTTCGCTGCCTCAGCAGGTCGGGGAGGGGGCACTCCTGTACGGGCATGAGAAGGTGGCCAAGATTATCATGGTATTTGCCATGCTGCACAACATGTTTATCCGACGGAATGTGCCTCTTCCGCCTGACATTAACCTTGTAATCACCAGGTGAGGATGAACGTGATGAAGAAGAAGGGGTTGCGCATCAGCCAGGTGGCGCTGCACGTAAGGGACGTGCTGTGCGGCAGTCTGTGATAGGCCAATATTTCTAAGACACTTGGATGCACAGGGTGCCATGGATGTTGGACTCCGGGCACTGGATGTGGGGGTGCATAGACACTGTGCACTGTAAACCAATAAAGCACACATACACCATGAGCAATGTCCAGTCATGTGATTTTTTGTGCACAACAGGTGTATTAAACAGGTAATATATACAAAGTGCTTTTACCCTCCACCTCACACACACCCCCTCTCCCTGCCCCTCCCCCCACAACTCCCTCCACCTCCTTTCCCCACCCCCTCCCCCCACAACCTGTGCTTCATCTCCACTCTGGGGCGCTGTGGCAGCTGCCTCCCCTACGGAGCTGTTTGCGGCAGACAGGGTTCCCTCTGCCACTGCCTCAGGATCAGTGGATTCCACCTGTTTGGCTTCTGTTGGTTTTGCGGCAGTTCTTTGCCGCCCCTGTGCCTTGGCATCATGTGTTGGTATTGGCTTGGGTGACTGCTGTTGCTTGCCACTGCCCTTAGATGTGGAAGGCCTGGTGCCATCATCCCTGCACCTGGCCTTTTTGGATGGTGTCCTGGCCTGTGCTGCTGTGTCCTCACCATCGGTGTTGGAATCTGTGCCTGTGGGGGACCGAGAGAGGCACGACATCAGTGATGGTTGTACATGCATCATGCATACATTGGTATTAGTGCAGTTGTACGCATGTGATGAATTGCTGTTTTGGAGTTGTGACATACAGGTTGCTTGCTATATGGGGGGGGGTTATTCAGGCATACGCAGGTTCTCACATGTGTACGGTGGTGTATGCTGTGTGACATGCCTTTGTGTTGTGGACTGCATGCAGTGTGACTCATGCCGTTTAGCTGTTTGTGGGGTGTGTCTCAGTTATGGTATTGGCATGCTGCATGCATGTTGATGTGACGGTGCTGGGGACAGCATCTAGACAGGGAGGTGTCCATGTGTGTGTGATGGCCCATGCATTGGCTTATGTCACTGTCACATTTGTGGACCATCATTATGCTTTGGATACCAATGGTTTGGGTGGACACTCACCTCCATCTGCCGATAACGGTACACCACGCTCCATGTCTCCAACTCCCTCAATGGCCTCCATGCCAATCATACATGCTCATGTGTCCTTCCATCTGGTAAGCTTGTTGGGGGAGTTGGATCCGCCGTCTGTTGCCAGTCCCTGGCTCTGATTGCCCAAAAGAATGCTACGCACATGGAGGCGCAGGTCATCCCACCTCTTTTTGACATCTTTGACAGTGCGGGGGGTGGTGCCGACCGCACTGACTTTTTGGGACACTTCCTCCCATATTTCTTTTTTTTATCTGGGCAGGTCGCCTGAGGTCTGCTGTGAAGACCACATCTCCATTCTGGGCCAGAGTGTCTGCCAGCATATTTAACTCCATGAAGCGCACCTTTCGCTGGCGGGAGGCACCTTTTTTGATGGCCTTAGGCATTGTGCTGGAGATGTAGCTGGTGGTTTGTGGATCCAGGTCCTGTGTCTGGAGGATTGCAATGGATTGTGTTTTTCAAGATGGCCGCTGTTGCATTTCCCGTTGCGGCGCAATGATGTTACTCCGGTTCCGGTATTGCCGGACCCAGTATTACCAGATGCGTTAATGCCGGAGCCCATTATTGCTGGTGCCTGTTATTTAGGGGTGGACGAAGGCGGAGGAGGTGTCAGCGCTTTGCATGATGCCTCTAATCAGGGTTTTAGGATTGTTAACGGCATGCCGGTACAGGCGTTACCGGCATGCCACTACGCGCCTGCACGCATTCTCATAATCGGCCACTGTTAGCGGCGTCAGTGCTACCCGGATGGGGTATTGCCTCCATGCCGGTAAGGTTTGATTTTTACCGCGAATCTCGTACTGAGGCCCATTAACCTTGTTGTATGTTGTTAAAGCACTTTCCTTAGCATTTGGCCTCAGTTCATGGTGCACACATGGGAAAATAACCAAGCTTCAAACACACAATTAATTTGTGTATTTTATTATAAAGTGTAATATCACTGTCATTTTTTGGTGGTGTTGTTTCTTTCCTCCTTACTGAAGTTTCCCTGTATATGCCTCGGATTTGCATGCATTGAGGGTCTTCACATGTATTGTTTATAGTAACACAACTATGTAGTACGTCTTGAATTATTAGGTATTAGCTATTTATTTCATGTTCATAATTACTAAAAGCTCTCATAAGGTACCATTCATTATGTTAACATCAAAAATTACCACATTAAAAATAATGTACTTCAATAGTGCACATTGCAGCCATTGCCGATATCTATGTATGATTTGGTTCCTGTATTAACAACAACACTCCAATATCATCTTTTGTTCAGATGAGTACATTCTTTAATACACTAAGAAGTTTGTGATAGGTCTCCTGATCACCCCTGTCATCTTGTTACTAACATTATAAATACAACCCCTTTTAGAGACTTTTTAACAACATTAATTTCATATGTGATGTCATCGGTGATGTCTTCAATGGCATTTGTGAGGTCATCTTTGATGTCCTGGGTGTTAGTCATAGCAGTGCACTGAGGTGGCGCGAGTAGTGGTTGCTTAGCCTACAATACCTGACAAATTTCAAGGGTTTATCAGTTTTATTTGTAACCATAACATCTCTTAACAATGTTTTTTCATTGACTGTCATGGGTTTTTGTTAGTGCAACTTAACCATAATGTCCCTTTAACAGAGGTTTTTGAGTGAGTTGCATAGGTTTTTGTTAGTGCAACTTAACCATAATGTCCATTTAACAAAAATGTTTCAATGAATTTCATGGGTTTTTATCAGTAAACCCTTAATCTGCTACAAGTTCCTTATAGTGTACGCACCCCTAATGTGGCAGATATGGAGTCTGCGGACAGCGCGGTAGTCCGCAGACGTTGGACAGCATTCGCAAAGCCCAGAATCACAGAGGAGACCCAAAAAAGTTGTACCCATCACCCAACAAACACATGTACATAACATCATTACTAATGTTTACAACAAGCAAATATAACTTTTTGGACAATTACTGCACAAAATATGAATAATTTTTTAATTTAGCCCACATTATAATGGCATGCACCAATCAGATGCCATAACTGTACACTTCATTTAATCTACTCAGTAGAACTCTGCATAGAGATCGACAAACACCAGGTGCTTATTGGAGAACAAATTATCACTCAAAAGTAAATGCATTGTATTTATTTCTCTATTATTAGTATTCGTTATATAAATATGTATTATAAGACAGAAGTACTTTTTTCACAGAAATGGCAAACACACTTGAATGGTTAGAGGAGAACTTCCCCAAATAAGAAATGAGTGACGATAACATCTCTAATGGTACACAATACATATTTGAATGTAAACAAATTATGTAATTTGTACACACCTTACTAAAATAATAATTTCTGTTTTTCTTACAGTACATAGTTTTCATGAAGAAACCAAGCCCCAATTGAATTATACACAATCGCAAGAATCACAAAAAGAAGCCCTATCCCCAACTGTACATAATCAAATCATGAACTTGTCCACAAAATTGAATGAACTAAGTAATGATTTTAAAGAACTTTTACAGTATGTGAAAAATCACGTCATTAAAAATGTTCCCTATGACTGTCATTCTTGCACCTGTCACCGTTGTCGCCAAAAATCGACCCCATCAAATTCAGAATATGTTAATCAAAGAAACTTTGGTGAACACTCACTCCCTTTCTCCCCTCATCATTATTGTACAGAAATTTCTAATTCTCCTTTTTATGTTTCCTATTCCGATACCAAATTGGTAGCAGAGGATTGTTTGCTGTGCCCACCCGGCACTAAGCTGACTCCTTCGCCACTGAACCTGAGAGGCTGTGGGACCCTTGCATATTTAGAGAGAGACCGAAATACGCATTTAATGTCGTCGGGAGCCGTTTGCAAATCATCCCGCCCGAGATCAGCAATTTGTCTGGCTTGTGTTTTTTGATAAGATGCTGTCTTTTGTGTAATGTAAGAGTGAGGAGTGTAACTAAAGTGAATAGCTAAGCAAGGTGATGGCAGTGAAAGCGAGTGAGGTAAGTGATTGTGGGGAAGATTAAGAAACCAGAAAGGGGAAACAGGGGGGTTTGTTGGGTGGATATGTTATGTGCCATAGGTTGGGCTTCAGGTGTTGTTTTTGAGAAATTGTTTTGGATAACTTGGGTTGGAGTATGGAGAATCCTTTGAATCATTTGTGCCAGGTGGTTCCTGGTTATAAGGTGAAGATTCTAAAGTATCATCTGGAATGGCTTTGGGAAACTAAGAGTAAAATGCTCAATCCATATTGAGGGGACGTATGATAAGGGGATATTTGAAAACCTGCATACTTTTTTAACTTCAAGAAATAAGGGCACGAAATGATAGAGGCGATTACACATCTTAGATCTATGGAGGGTGTACGAAAAAGGCTGGAAGGGACATACTGTTAAAATCTCAGAAGTGGGGCCAAAAAAGAGGATTCAGGAATTCCTTCTGTGCTGCCCCGATATGGGTGCTATCCTTTATCACCCGCAGAAGCGTATATAGAGCCGAGTTGGAACCTACATTTTCCTCAGTGGCCACTTCAGTGGTTGCAAGACAGACACAGGTAATGCCTCCATCGGCTATGATTCCTAGAAAATGGGACAGTGAGGAAAGTGGAAGAGTAACTCCTTCAATGGTCAGGGCTACAGAAAGGTGGAGATTGGAGAGCAGAAAGGGAATAACTCCCCCAACTACTATATTAGCAGAGAGATTAAGGGTGGAGGAACGAGAAAGAGTGAGGCTGGCAGTCAGAAAAGTAGATGAAGTGTGGAGAAAGGGGAGAATGTGCCTTTCTCATATTCGGCTTGTATACTTTGTTCAACAGTACCCGTATCACTAGCCCCCTCCTCACCTGAGTCTGTGTGGATGTCTGATGATTCGTCTGAGCAAAGCTGCGGCCTTCTTTTTCTCCCGGAGCTGTCGGGTTTCCCATTTGTCTTCTTCTTCTTTGATTTGCAGAGATAAGGACGGGCTCCACCAGAGGCCACTTTGCCCATAAGGCTATATGCCTGGCAGCGGGAACTCCGGGGAGCCCACCCCACACCAGGGAAACGCCTTGCCGAAAAACCCTGGATGACTTTGTAGGTCTGTGTTGTATAGATCCGTCTACTCCAGTATTAGTGCAGATTGATGAATGTGGACTGCAATTCCCAGAATGCAGTGTAGTAGAGAAACTTGAAGGAAGTAGCGTATCCGATGGTTTGGACTGAAGAGTGAACAACTGGATCCAGATCAAGTCCGTAGTAAATCCGTGGGGTGTTACTAGGAGAACACCGACAGGCTGAACACACGTGAGTATGCTCAAAGAAGGATAGGAGTAAGCTGCAGGAAGTAGGTTGCATTCCTTGAATTGGACACGGATGGAAGTTGCAGGAAGGAGCCAGCAACGGAAGGATGGGGAACAAGGAGGTAAGATAGAAAGGAAAAGGAGTCGGTAGATAAGGGAGAAGGATACCGCAACAGCGGTAGGAGTTCCGCCTGGGAGCGGAGTAAGCAGGACACCGCAGCTTGCGGCAGAAGCTCCGCCTGAGAACGGAGTGAGCAGGGACCGCAGCATTGATAAGAGTTCCGCCGGGGAGCGGAGTGAGCAGGACAACGTAGCTGCGGCAAGGGCTCCGTCAGAGAACGGAGTGAGCAGGGCACCGCAGCAGCGGAAAAGGCTCCGCCAGTTAGCGGAGTGAGCAGGAAACCACGGCAGCGGTTAGAGCTCCGCCAGAGAGCGGAGGGAGTACTTAGCAGGAGAAAGATACTCTGGAGCGCCAGTCGTTCCAAAACACTGGAAGTTGCAACGCATGCGCGTTAGAGACTTCCGGGTATTTAAAGGACTTGAACGCTCACTCATTCAACTAAGTGTCCTATCTCCATCTCGCCCAAAGCTTCCAAGGACGGCGGATCATGACAGTATGACCACTTCTCCGGGATCCTCCTGGTTTTCCGGGGTGTAGGCGATGACATTTCTGTACCAAACGTGGTGCTTTGATGTTTCTAACCGGTTCCCAGGTAGACTCTGAGATTGGATAGCCTTTCCAGAATACCAAGTATTGCAGGACTCCTTTCTTGTACCTTGAATCTAATATCTTAGACACTTCATATTCTTCTGACAGATCAGTTGTTCTTAAAGGTGGTCTTCCTCTTTTCCTGGAATGTGCATCTGGAATGTAGGTTTTCAGTAAGGAAGCGTGAAATACAGGGTGAACCCTCTTCAGACCGGGCGGGAGATCGAGTCGGAAGGGAACGGAATCACTTTGGCAGAGATACGATAAGGCCCAATGAACCGGGTTGCGAATTTAGCAGGGTGAACCCATCTGGGTAAATACTTTGTGGAAAGCCTTACCTGAGTACCTACTTCCCATAAAGGATTAGGTCTCCGTTTCTCATCTGCCCACCTCTTACAATCAACTCGGGCCTTTTCGAGATTGATCCTAGTTTCATGATGCAGTTTTTTCAGTGTATCTAATAGGTGATCCACTGAAGGTGTATTGGTTATGGTGGTACCAGAGAGCGGGATGTGTCTCGGATCATACCCATAAGTGCACCTAAATGGACTCATTCCTATGGACGTGTGGCTAGTATTGTTGTATGAAAATTCTGCCATGGCTAAGAGATCAAACCAGTCGTCTTGCTCTTGATTGCAGAAGCATCGAATGTACTGCTCCAAAGTTGTGTTCAGTCGTTCTCTTTGTCCGTGGCTTTCTGGGTGAAACCCCGATGACAGAGCTCTCTTGATACCCAGCGATTGGCAGAGGACTGTCCAGAATTCTGAAGTAAATTGTGTTCCTCTGTCTGAGACGACAGTAACAGGAAGCCCATGCAGCTTCACCACGTCTCTCAAGAAGACTTCTACAGTAGTACTGGCTGTTGGAAGTCCTTTCAGGAGAGAAAAATGAGCCAATTTGCTAAATGAATCCACTGTTACCATTATAGCTGTGTGTTCCTGTGATACCAGCAAATCTACGATAAAATCAGTGGATATGTGCTGCCATGGGCCTCCAAGAGGAGGTTCTTGTTGTAGAAGACCTAGCGGTTTGCGATAGGTGTATTTGCCTTGTGCACAAACCGGACAGGTGGCAACATATTCTTTTACGTCCTTTGTCAGAGTAGGCCACCAGAAATGGCGTGTAGTTAATTCTAGGGTGGCATTCTGCCCTTTATGTCCAGCTAAAGAAATATCGTGGCACCAGGACATAGCTAGATCTTGTAGTTTATGGGTAGGTAGAAACAAAGTCTCGTTCTTAAAAAGAAGGCCTCCCTTCAATCTCAGATCGGTTTCTTGACTCTTGGCTTCTTGTTGAGCTGTTTGTACTTGTTGAAGGAACGTATTGAGGACATGGATGAATCTTTTGCCTGCCAACATGGTTTCTTGTTCTTGATCTTCCTCCGCGTTCTCCCCTAGACTTTGTGATAAGGCATCTGCCAATGTATTATCCTTTCCTGGTAAGTAAGTGATTTCAAAGTCAAACTGTGAAAAGTTATAAGCCCATCGGGCATGTCTTGAGTTACGGCACTCCATATTTTGTAGTACTTTTAGGTTTTGATGGTCAGTATGGACCTGGAAAGGGACGACCGTATCTTGGATAAGATGTCTCTACTCCTCACATGCTTGTCGGATGGCCAAGAGTTCTTTTTCTAATACTGAGTAGTTTTGCTCACTGGGGCTTAGTGTTCGGGAATAATAAGATACAGGATGTTCGAGCCCGTCTTCCTGCTTCTGTAATAAGGCTGCTCCAATGGCTCCACTGGAGGCATCTGTCTCCACTATGAAGGGCTGAGATTGATCAGGTTGTCTAAGGACCAGTGCAGTTACAAATGCCTTTTTTTGTTTCTGGAAGGCGTGTTCTATGTGGTCGTCCCAGACATATCTCACCCCTTTCTTGAGGAGATTGGTGATGGGTAATATGATGTCGGAAAAGTTGGGGATGAATTTCCGATAGAAATTTGAGAGTCCCAAGAATCTCTGAATGTCTTTTACTGAAGAAGGGGTAGGCCATTTTGTAATGGCATCATTCTTGGCTGGATCCATCTCTATCCGATCCGCAGAGAGGATAAAACCTAAATACGGAACCGTGGAGGCTTCGAAAACACACTTTTTCTGGTTTGGCTAAAAGACTGTTCTGTCTCAAGCGATGTAGGACTTCTTTGACATGTATGCAGTGTTCAGACAGGGTAGTGTAATAGATAAGGATGTCGTCCAAATAAACGACTACTGATGAAAAGAGCATATCTGCGAATACCTCATCCATGAACCTTTGGAACTGTGGAGGCGCATTGGCTAGGCCAAACGGCATTACTCTGTATTCGTAATGACCCAGGCGTGTCCTAAAGGCTGTTTTCCACTCATCCCCTTCGTGTATCCGTAGGAGATGATAAGCTCCTCTAAGGTCCAGTTTGGTGAATATCTGGGCGCCTTGAACGGCCTCAATGATGTCCTTCATCAAAGGCATAGGATACCTGTCCCGCACTGTTACATTGTTAAGCCCCTGGTAATTAATACAAGGTCTCAATTCCGTTGTTCCTTTTTTGGATATAAAGAAAAGAGAGGCACCTGCTGACGAAGAAGATTCCCTAATAAGACCATTCTTTTGATTGATGGTGAGATACTCCCTTAAGGCTTCTTTTTTTGGCAATGACAATGGAAACATTCTTCCGAAAGGGACTACTGCTTCGGGAATTAGTTCAATCTTGCAGTCCTCCTTTCGGTGGGGTGGCAAGTTACGAGGTTGTGTGTTAAGGAACACATCTGTGAATTCTTGATAATGAACTGGAATCATGTTGACACTGAGGGAATGCCCTGGATGGGTTGCGTGGATACAAGGTGATGTATCTGACACCAAACAATGTTGACTAGAATACTGGGACCTAAATTCCACAGTATTCAAACTCCAATCGATAGTCGGGTTATGCTTTCTCAGCCATGGTATCCCAAGTATCACCGGAAAATGGGCTGCTCGTATAAGGTCAAATGTGATGTATTCCTGATGATCCGGCATCTTTATTCTCACTTCCTGTGTTTCATGGCTAATAGGCCCTGATGTCAAAGGGGTTCCGCCTACCCCTTCCACAGGTATGTGTCGGATCTTAGGGCGTCCAGGAATGTGTTATTCAGTAGCTCACTTGTCGTCCACGAAATTGCCCGCTGCTCAACAGTCCAGCATAGCCAGGCATTCCACAGGTCTCTCTTGACTCCAATCCACCAGGATCTTGATCACCATCAAACTGCAGTTATCGAATACTGAAGGCTGTTTTATACGACAGGGATTTACTGTGCGCACCCCTTCCTTCTCCCTGCTCAAGGTTGGGGCTTGTCCTTTCCCTGTTTGCGAGGAGGAACTTCAAGGCAATTATGCAACAAATGAGTATTTGAGCCACAATACATGCATAGACCTAAGTCCTTACGTCTCTTGCGTTCAGTAGCAGTAAGTGGACCCCTTGCGGTGCCTATCTGCATTGGTTCATCCACAGGTCCCTTGTCGGTTACTGAGGGGAGGCTAGGACTGGATAAGAAGATTCAGGGTCTCTTCTTCTCGGCTCTCCTCTCAGCCATGTGGAATTCAATCTGCAAAACTAGCGATACCAACTCTTGATAGGAAGCAGGCCTTGCTACCCTCGCCAACTTGTCCTTAATGTCTTTGTGAATACCTTGTCAAAATATGGTTTGTTGAGCTGACTCAGGCCATCCTGCTTCTGTGGCTATCTTTTGAAAAGCAGTGACATATGTTTGTACATCCGAAGAGCCTTGTCGGATATCCAGTAGGTTTTCAAAAGTAGAATACAACACTTCTGGTCGTTCAAACCTTTCCCGGAAGCTACGGATGAAGGTGGGATAGTCAGTAAGAACCGGGTCAGAATTAGTTACCAATGGAGTAGCCCAGGCAAGAGCGTTCCCTGTTAGATTAGATATCAGGAATCCCACCTTGGCACAATCTAAGTCATGAGTCCTTGGACGGAAGGTGTAGTGGATAGTACAGGCATCTAGAAACTCCTTCAATCTTCTTGGGCTACCGTCATACTTTCCACATAACAAGGCAATAAGTGGTAGCTCTCCCCTGTAGTCTTCTCTTTGTTGGACCTGCTGTCTTAAAGCAGTGTTATCTGCTCTCAATGACTGGACTTCTACTGTTAAGGCCTGTATGGTGTTAACCATTTCTTGATACTGTTCTAGGCTGGCCATATCTTCTTGGCGTTGCAAACTCTCAGATTCGGCTTGTATACTTTCTTCAACAGTACCCGTATCACTAGCCCCCTCCTCACCTGAGTCTGTGTGATTGTCTGATGATTCGTCTGAGGAAAGCTGCGGCCTTCTTTCTCTCCAGGAGCTGTCAGGTTTCCCTTTTGTCTTCTTCTTCTTTGATTTGCAGAGATAAGGACGGTCTCCACAGGAGGCCACTTTGCCCGTAAGACTATATGCCTGGCAGCGGGGACTCCGGGGAGCCCACCCCACACCAGGGAAAAGCCTTGCCGAAAAACCCTGGATGACTTCGTAGGTCTGTGTTGTATAGATCCGTCTACTCCAGTATTAGTGCAGATTGATGAATGTGGACTGCGATTCCCAGAATGCAGTGTAGTAGAGAAACTTGAAGGAAGTAGCGGATCCGATGGTTTGGACTGAAGAGTGAACAACTGGATCCAGATCAAGTCCGTAGTAAATCCGTGGGTGTTACTAGGAGAACACCGAAAGGCTGACCACACGTGAGTATGCTCAAAGACAGGATACGAGTAAGCTGCAGGAAGAAGGTTCCATTCCGTGAATTGGACACGAATGGAAGTTACAGGAAGGAGCCAGCAACGGAAGGATGGGGAACAAGGAGGTAAGATAGAAAGGAAAAGGAGTCAGTAGATAAGGGAGAAGGATACTGCAACAGCGGTAGGAGTTCCGCCTGGTAGCGGAGTGAGCAGGACACCGCAGCTTGCGGCAGATGCTCCGCCTTAGAACGGAGTGAGCAGGGACCGCAGCAGTGGTAAGAGTTCTGCCTGGGAGCGGAGCGAGCAGGACACCGCAGCTGCAGCAAGGGCTCCATCAGAGAACGGAGTGAGCAGGGCACCGCAGCAGCGGTAAAGGGTCTGCCAGTTAGCGGAGTGAGCAGGAAACCACGGTAGTGGTTAGACCTCCGCCAGAGAGTGGAGGGAGTGCTTAGCAGGAGAAAGATACTCCGGAGCGCCAGTCGTTCCAAAACACTGGAAGTTGCAACACATGCGCGTTAGAGACTTCTGGGTATTTAAAGGAGAATGGACTTGAATGCTCACTCGTTCAACTAAGTGTCCTATCTCCATCTCACCCAAAGCTTCCAAGGACGGCAGATCATGACAGCCTTGCTCCAATAGGATACAGGATAGGCTTCGAAGGGTAGTAGAGACATGGGTGCGAGAATAAATGGAAGAAGCACGGAGGCTAGTGGAGAAAGATATAATGCTGTTACGGTGGCAGAGAAATGAAGAGCAGGAAGAAGTACATAAACGGGCAAAGGATGTTGTGGATGGAAGGTGGCGGCATGGAGAAGTTTTTCTTAGGTTGGATGAATTGATTATTATGGATGTCAATGTGTACATAGATAACAGGAATGTTGTCATGGGTACAGGATTCGAGCAGGGAGGACAGGAGCTGGCACCTTATGGTATTGATATTGATATTTTATGTCTATTGCGCTCGTACACAAGTGTTTCAGAGCAAGACCAGGCAAGGGAGGGGAACAGGGGAGAACAGAACAGCGATCTTACTAGGTCCAGTGACATTGAGAACACGCAAGTGCATGGGATAAGGGGAGGGGAAAAGTGCATGGATGGGGGGAGAAGTGGAGAGTGTGGAGCAAAGGAGAAACAGATAAATAATAATAAATAAATAATAAGGACAACAAATAGTGGTAGTCAGCCAGCAATTGGCAAGTGCTGGGGTTAAGGCAGCAGACTGAGTAGGTGTGATAAGTGCAGGAAGAAACAAAAGGGGGACTGTATGGGTACAGATACAGACCCCAGTGCAAGGGGTGGCCCGGAGGCCGTGCGGGAGGGTGGCAGGGTGAGCAGGTACGTGGGCCCAGAGGAAAGAGGGTGGCCAGGTGCATGGTGCCAAGAGAGAACAGATCAGCAGGGGAGAGGGGGAGCAAAGGCAGAAGCAAAGAGGAAGGTCTTGCAGTGTTTCCGGGACCGGAGATGGTTCTCCTCAAGTTTTAGAGTGGAAAGGAGGCTGTTCCAGATGGAGACCACAGCCGATTATAGAGATCTACCCCCAGCTTGTTTCTTTGAAGAACGGTAGTGCTGAGTATGCTTCTGTGCCTGTAAAAGTGTCAGGGGAAGGAATTAGGATTAGGAGACAAAGAGGAATGGGAATCGGATGTTGAGCAGGGAGAGTTGGGTATAGCCGCCCTACCTCCTGCGCCAGGATCAGCGACAGTGAATACACCAGGGAGTCTTACAACATGTCAGGGTACTCGCATGGCTGTAATAAGCAGCAGGGGAAAGATAGGGAAGCTCTAGTGAAAGCGGGTGAAACTCAGTTTCCGTTGCTCCAGAAGGCTCTGGGAAAGGTTTATTATGTACCATGGTCACACATGGACTGTAATACTTTGATGAAGATACTCTCCTCGCTCGCTGCAGGGGTTGGGCTAGTGGATTTATGCATTAGAGAAACATACCACTGGTGTCATGTTGGCCATAGGGCACATGAAAAGCTGATTCACGACTCTGATGGTGGAGTGGTCAGACGAGCTTTGAATGAGAGCGGGGTATACAGGAGTTCAGTTGGATTCAAATGGTCATGGTGTAGCAATTTTTTTTAATTATTGCAGGGTGCAGGTATGAGGGTGTTATGTGTCCCGATACACCTGATATAAATTGGATTCTAACCAAAACAATGAAGTTAGACTATGATCCGGCCGCACACATACAGTTTATTCAGGAGATGTGGCGGGCAGAGACGGGGGAAACATGGGGAAAATGTGGTGATTTTCAACCAAATGCCAAAGAAGGGACTCCCCAAGGAAGTCCAGTAAGATGTAGATGAAGTGGTAGGGATGGAGGACAAGAGTTGGCCAGAAATTCAGGCACATAGTGTGCATTTTTGTAAAAAGAGGCAAGAAAAGGAAAAGGAGACTATAGAGCAGGCACAGAAGGCAGAAGCCAAGCTTGTTCAGAAACAAATTGTGAAGAATTATTTGGAAAAGGCAGTGATTACTAGCTCAATGGAGGGACAGAAGGGGCAATTGGGACAACAGGGACATGGTAAATCAGGTATGACACAGGGATGGGTGGACGGGAGTGCCCCCGGTCCAAAGCCAATGAGTGGGTTTGCAAGGCGTAGGGGAGTATTTCCACATGGAAGTGGGTCATTTGGCGGGTTTGGAGGAATGGGTCCCCGGTTTAATGGGTAATGGGAAATAACTATGGAGGGTTTTATGGGATTCATTGTTGGTCGTGCAGAAGGATGGGACATGTGTCACGAGACTGTCAAGCCTGGTCACAGTATTTTAACGTGGGAGCTCAGCTGTCAACTCTAGCCCTCCCACGCCTTCCCAATTTCCACTCCTCCTCACCTGACTCTTCAGATGATGGTTTCCTTCTTGGTTCTTTCTTCTTCTATGGTTTTTTGCGTGAGAAGAGATAAGGCCGTCCCCGTATGGAAGCCACCCTGACACCCTAATTGGACAGGTATACAGGGGACTCCCCCCCGGAGGAACCACCGAGAGGAAAAAAGCGACTGCTAAAAAAAAACTCTCTTGTAGGTGGATCAGGTGGATTGCAGGTAAGATTCAGATCGAGAGTCCAAGAAGATATGTGGCTCGAAGGGTATTTGGCGAAATAGAGATTCCAGAATTTTCTTCAGCTGTACTGTCTTGAACACTGGAGGGGATTTCCACGAAATATGCACATGAATGGCTGAAGGCTTGGAACAAATAGCAAGGTCAGAACACTGTTACCTGGAAGAACCAGGATAAAGGAGGAGGAGACAGGTAAGAAGAAAAATAAACAGGTAAGCAGAGAGGAAAGACTACAAAGGAGGAGCGAGAAGAAAGAGAAAGCAAAGACCCAGCAAGGCAACCGGTTACAGAATAGGAGGAGCAATACAACGGCAAAGAAAGGCAAGAAGACCGACACCGTCGTAAAAAGGTGGTGCTGGGAAACAGGAAAAACAGAGCGTAGCGAGAGGAAGATGGAGGAAGGGAGACGAGATCCAGGAGGAAAAACAGTGGGACGCCGAGGCGAAGAGGCACAAGTGGAAAGCGCAGGCACCCAGAGCGAAAAAGCAAAGGGTTGCAACGCGCTGAGTGGAGGAAGAGGCGGGGCTTAAGAAGGGGAAGCAAAACAGCAGAAAGAAACAACTAGACTGTCAAACAAGGAAGTGAAAGGAAGGAATGGAACAAGCTAATGGCAGATATGTCGCCATCTATTCCACAGGCGCCAGAATGGAGGGCGCATGAAGTGCGTGACATCAGCAGATGCTATCCCCGACCCTGTCATATGCCCCAGGCTCTTTGCAATCGCAGCAGGTACAGGTTGAACAGAACCCACTGACTGAGGCTGTCCAGACCTGTGGGATCCAACTGACTATGCCAGCACAAGCACTAGTAAAGACATGAGAGAAAAATCCCTTACCCCAAGGAACGTTTACTCATTGCATTGGAGCAAGTGTTTGTGGACGGTGTCCTTTTTCGCCCCCTGGTGTTAATATGTACCAAGGACAACCCACAGGGATCTCTGATTTGTCCGTTCCTGTCTGTTGCCACCAATCTGGAAGAGGAACTCTGGATAGATGTGCAGGTAGGTGATGGAACGTTCTCATTCATGGTTGATACGGGGGCCACAAAATCTTACATTAAAGAAGGTGAGTTCCCCTTGTCAGGCAAAACGATGGACGCACAGGGATTCTCAGGGATTCGCTGGGGCTATCCTGTCAGTTCCGTATACTGAAGATCTACATTTGTGAATGCCGATTGCTTTCACGGAGGACGGTATAGTATGCTTGGCACTAGGTTTGTATCTGGTAAGAGAAGCAGCGCGTCGACTGTCACTTCAGTTATACATCTTACTGTGCTTGTGCTGCAATTGAACTTGGCCCCAAATGTACCAACTGTGTTAACTACTGTAACTGTTCTTCCAAGCAGTGTGTGGGCACTTTACAATACAGAAGTGATTTCTTTACCTACTGTAGATTTGTATTACATTTCGATATGTGCCAGTCGGATATGCTCAACTGTATAATGCTCTTATCTTGCACCCATCTACAGCCAGAGGTTTGTATCATATCAAGTGTCTACTTGGTGAGTTGCTCTGGGGTTTTGCAAAATAGTTGCATGTCTTGGAGCCCTTCCAGTAATGAGCCCAACAAAGGCACATTCAACTCACAATCAGTTGCTATGAGTTGCCTCAGGAAATCAATATATCTAATGCACTGTTATTAATCCACATGTTAAACCAATGATTGAGCATCCTTGGTGCAATATCCCTTTAGTCCCATGCTTATTAGCAAACTGGGGGCCTGATTCAGAGGTACGTGTTAAAATGAAAAAGTGCTGTGTCGCAGCTAAAAGACACTTTACCATGATGCAAAGGATTCTGAGCTAACCCGGGAGTGGCGGTAATAAATCAAGTCTTCCACTCCTGAAAAGCTGTGATTTACGGCATAAAAACATCCTTGCCAACCGCTTCATGTGTTAGTGTCTGGCAGGAACTGCATTCCGAAGACAGAACAACCTTTCTGCACCAGCCTAAAGAGGCGTTCATTAACGGTACCCTGGGATGTGTCGTTTGTGAACAGAAAAGCATCTTGAGCTCCATGTAAGTGTCATTCCATGATAGAATGACACATTTTTCATTCTACATGGGACTCAGAATGAGCCCCTGTTGTGTAAAAATGCACTTGTCCACATGTCTTCTCATGTGCAGTTGTTATATGTTTGGCTTTCAGTTATACATTTTTTTAAGCCTACTGAAATATATTATTTTAGCTTCTGTTGCCTGATATTCAATTGAAGACTGCAAGTCCCACACCTCTATGTGTTATGACCTTACACAATGCATATGTATTTAAAATATATAAATAAAACACAGACAGATAGAAGATTGTGTGTTATCATTCACATACTCGTGCAACATTGACATTTGCACTGTCATGTTTTAATTGGGATTTATTTGGGCTCCTTTTCATGCCTCGTTGGGCTATCAGCCGTTGTGTATTCACACAGCTGAGCTGTACAATTTGGCTTCAGAAGAGGGGCACATCATGGTATGGCATGGGCAGACTGGCAGCAGGGCACTACTGCCTGGAATAGCCTTTGGGGAGAGAGTTAAGGTGGGCATGAAGGCTGTTTTCTTTTCTTTTCCTGGTGCTGCTGGCGTTGATGAAATCGTTTTCTTTAATCGGCCGCAGGAATTGTTGTGTCTGCTTCGTACTCTGTGGCAGCGAATGTTTCTATCAAAAGCACACCTTTTAAAGTGAATGGATATGTCGTGTGACAGCAGCCGTTCCTTCAAATTTTAAAAGTAATGCTTTTTGCTAGAAACGGTGGCTGCATCAGGAGAACGCTCCCAGACACGGCAGTGCCTGTTTTACTGCAGTGATGACGTGGCCTTCACGACCGCTCCACGCCAGTTGTTGCACCCACACTAGAATGTGGGTGGTGATTTTTGGTGTGGACAATGTGGGAATTCCACGCCACTTCGATCACTCGATCAGAATTAGGCCCTGAGTAAAGAATTCCAGCTGAATCAGCATGCACTCTTCAAGGAATCGGAAGAGAAGGAATATTTAAATGCAGTGTAACCAACCCCCGACCCTCTTTTTCAGACAAGCCTTCCTTGTACCTACCTGATTTCCTCCGTATCAAAGGATAAAACGGCCTGGCTCTTTATCGTTTGCCAAATGTGTCACTGAAACCTCTCAAAAACCACTTTGTAACTGGTTCGGTCATCCCTATTTCTGCACGAGTTCATAAAGCAAGCACTTTAAAAAGGATACTTTGATCATAGTTAAGACATAAAGGGAGTAATTCATAGAATTTAGCGCACAAGTGGCGCTCGCGGCTGGCGCACAGTGTGCCCGTGCGAATCTCTGCGCCAGCCGTGTGCGCTAAAATCCATTTCCACGCACAGCGTATTCATGGATTTTAGCTACCAAAACCAGCCATGGTGCAGAGTGGCGCAGCGACCCTGTAGCAGTGCCAGTTACGCCCCCAAGAACGCTCCTCGCGCAGGGAAAAGCCATCAAAATCCCCAATCCAGCGCAAAGGGGTACATGTATTACTGGGGTTCGCGGGAAGTTTCACACGCGAAAGTACCTGTGCGAGTGGGGTACGTGTATTACTGGGGTTCGCAGGAAGTTTCACACGCGATTGGCCCTGTGCGAATGGGGTAAGTGTATTACTGGGGTTCGCGGGAAGTTTCACACGCGATTGGCCCTGTGTGAGTGGGGTACGTGTATTACTGGGGTTCGTGGGAAGTTTCACACATGAAAGGGCCTGTGCGAGTGGTGTACGTGTATTACTGGGGTTTGAGGGAAGTTTCACACGCGTTTGGCCCTTTGCGAGTGGGGTAGGTGTATTTCGGGGGTACGCGGGGAGTCCTACATGTGAATTGGCAGTGTGGGTCCTCCCAGGTGTTCCCTCTACACCCTCCACGGCCCCTGCAGGCAACCCACACCACAGGGGACTACCATGCACCCCTGGACATGTCCCGCAGGCAGCCCATCCACCATGGGCATGCCACCCAGCCAAGCCACATGTCAGCGTGCACTACTGATCAGCAACTCATGTCCCCCTCCACCCCCCAGCAGTGGGGGGCACCTTCCAGCAGGCCCCCACTCATGTCCCACTCATTTCCACCTGCACCCCACACCCCAGCAGTGCAGGGCACCTGCCAGCAGGCCCCCACTCATGTCCCCCTGCACCTATTCCCCAGCAGTGCGAGGCACCTGCCAGCAGGCCCCCACTCATGTCCAACTCATTTCCCCCTGCACCCCCACCCCCCAGCAGTGCAGGGCACCTGCCAGCAGGCCCCCACTCATGTCCCCCTGCATCCCCACCCCCCAGCAGTGCGGGGCACCTGCCAGCAGGCCCCCACTCATGTCCCACTCATGTCCCCCTGCAGCCCCCCCAGCAGTGCAAGGCACCTGCCAGCAGGCCCCCACTCATGTCCCACTCATGTCCCCCTGCCCCCACGTCATGACGATCCTCAATCATGGCCCTTATGGCCAGCCTCCACAGCCCAAAGACCCAACCAAGTATTGCATTCACCCACATTGAAAAGGCAATTACATGATACAACCCCAAAGGCAAGTATGTAAATGAACACATGTCCGTCACACACACACAATGGGTGCAAGTGAATGTGAAAACCCATATCATGACATGCATGAAACCAATGAGATAATACCACACATCGAAATGTATTAAACACAACATGAATGTAATTAAAAGAAAACACACAAAAATGGGAATAATTAAAGAAATGCTGCATGTCCGTAAAAGAATAAAAAACAAGAAATCATAATCCAAAGAAATCCAAAAGAAATGGTGTCCAAAGTCACAGTCCAACAAAGCAAATCCAAGGGAAAAAAGAAAGTGAAATCCATTGCTCCATGGTGAAAATAAAAATAAATGAGAATAATCCAATGGTGAACTATGTACAAATGAACAATCCAGGGTCTATGAGCCCAACTGATGAAATGAAACCTACCAAAAATACTACCTAATAAAAAACTATATACAAAAACATGGTGCATTGTCCAAGCGCAACCAAAATAAAAAAGAAAAGGAAAGGAAACCTAACACTATCTAACTATATACAATAGCGGCGGGCAAGTCCTGCGGCTCACTCTGTGGTGTCCCGGGCCAGGGCATCATCGAACTCCATGTCGATGTCCCGGAGGTGGGCTGTGCCCTGGCCCCGAGGTCTCGCAGGGAGGCACTCATGGCCTGTTCCAACTCCCTGCGAGTCGCCTCGAGGCACTCTGCCCGCCTCAATGCCCGACGCATGGAGAACTCTGACCGTGGTGAACCGCGCCTCTTCCGCCCGCCACCGCTCCGCATCTATAGCATGGCCTAACCACAGCCACACGGAAGACACTTCCAGTCCTGGGTCCTCCTGCCCTCTGGCCGATGCCTGGCCGATGGCTGCCCCTCCGATGTTGAAGTCCCCGAGCCATCATGGCTCGCACCCTGTTGCTGCTGCTGTGCCTCTGCCTGTGCCCTGGCTCTTGCTGCCTGCACATCCTCCTCCAGCTGAGGTGCAGTTGTTGAGGTGGCCACCCCTGCTGGACGTCCGACTCCCGACTGTGGCAGGGATGTGTCCTCCACCAGCCTGGCCGCAGGGTCAGAGGCAGCTCCACAGGGTACCCAGGTGATACATGGGTGGGAAGATGGCATGGAGGATGACTGGCGCATAGGGGGTTCAGGTGAGGAGGGGGTCGGAAACAAGGTCCAGCAAACGGAGGAATCCGGCCCTGGTGACCCGTCCCAGTAGGTCAACGCGGTCAACGAGTCATTCGAGATGACGTGCAGTGTCCTCACGAAAACACTGCAGGTCACCTCGCATGCCCCGTTGACGCAACGCCATCCCACTCAGGACAGGCTCAACCCGGTCCCGGATAGCCATGTCCGCAGGGAGAGGAAGGCCAGTTGTTGTAAGCAGATCCCCTCCCTGAAAACGGGTGTGGACGTAGGCATCCCTGCTGGTGCAGGATGATGCAGTCACAGGATCGGGGACAGGATTACACACAGGCACCTCTGCGGTGGCCTGTGCTGCCTCCTGTCCCTGCGCCTGCACTGCACCACTAGCACCAGTGGAGTCCCCACCTCCAGACCCTGTGTCTGTCCCTTGCACGGCCTCCTCCTCCACCAAACCCCCCACCAACCTGGATGACTCCGTGCCATCTTCCTCCATCAGACCCTGTGGGGTCTCAGCTGCCCCTTCTGCTGCCGAGGAGTCTAACTCTGACCTCTGCCTCTTGGACCTACCCTCGGCAGCTGCAGCCTGGGACACGGCACCAGACTCCTCACTCCCTGACGAGATGACAACCTGGGAGGGGAGCCGGGCCCTGCATCTCCGGCTGGCGGTGAGATCCCTGTCGCTGTGCTCCACAGCACCCTCTCCACCCTCTTCATCAGTTGACGCTGCAGACAGGGAGAGATAGGACACAGGCATAAGGGCACTGACAGTGACAGTTGCACATGAGTGGCAGTGTCAAACTTCAGACTGGGTATCACAATCCCCAACACACATGTCATTTCAACTCACACACATGAGCAATTCCACAGCCATATGACAACAGCCAGCACCATCCATACACATACAACAGCATGAGCATCCAAAGGTGAGCCAGACATCCCATGAAACACAGGGAGTGCAGTAGACATGCACACAGGCCACCACACTTACATGCATGTCTACATCTCCTCCAACTGTTGCAGTGATGAGATCGCCATACATGTCAGATCTGCCATTCAGCCTTCTACATATCAGTGTCACATGCATCCATGTTGCATCACAGTTGCACACTTGTCCAGTACACAAACATGCAAATGTACACAGTGCAGATACATGCATTAGGAACCACCATCCATGCCACAACCATGCCAATGTACATACACAGAAATTCAAACATGTGTGCTCCCACACCTGCATTTGTCCAGCATGCTTACCAACACATACAGCATCAATGTGTCTCACACATGAGAGGACACACATGTGGCAGCCTCACGCCCATGTTCACACACATCCCTACATGGCCCTACAAAAACACATGTGCAACCTGCACACTACTGGCACACCACGACACGCACAGCGTCCAATCACTCTGCGTGTACACTTACCGCTCGACTCCAGACGGGTCTGCCTCTCAAGAATCTGGACGTAGAGCGCTGGGCATATGCGTTCCAGGACCCTCATTTGGTGGTCCGACAGCTGGCCCGGCGCCCCTCGGCATCCGCTGCCTTTGCGAGCCGCCAGGCCTTGTTGAGGGTCCTGGATCTGAAGTCCTCCTAGCACTTCTTGACATGATGTAAGTCACGGACTGCCACCCTCTCCACGTTGATGGCAGTCACGATGTCCATCCAGATTCTGGTCCGTCCTTCATTGTCGGCACGCGAACTTCCAAAGAGGGCATCATACTGCCCCAGGACTTGCTCCACCAGGACACCAACTTCCCTGGCACTGAAGCTGGTGGCCCTCTGCCTCTCTGGCTGGGGGTTGCCAGTGCTGCCAGATGGTGTTCTGCTGGACATGGCTGTGAGAGAACGGATCTCAACGACCGGTGGGGGGTGTCTGTACTCCCACTCCCTATATGGTGGAGGAGAGGCACAGGAGACCCCAGCCAAGATTCTCTATTCGGTAGCAATGGTCGAGCAATCAAGGCCTAGCTTCTCAGGAGGTGATGCAGGCTGGTTCTTAAGTACAGTGTATCCCCAAGCCCCCACAAAGGAATATCCACACTCTGTATTGGTTAGAACACAGTCTTTATATAATCAATAGTTAAGGTTATGTACATTCATCATGATAACTCACTTTGTACTCTGGCAAAATCTATAATGACAAATATTTACAATCCTAAAGTGGTACCACCCTAGATCTCATTGAAGTGCATGAACAATACTGTACAATGTCACACAGACCAATAGAGTGAAACCAGCAATGGAGAGAGGAGAGAAAATAAGATGGTTGAGCAATAGGCAGACTACTGACCCCTACCACTAGGCACAGTTCTGTGTGGAGATCCCCCCACCTGGGCAACCTGTAAAGAAAGATATAGCACAAGCCCAGTCCATATATTGCTCTGCAAGTCTTATTTTCCCCTATAATGTTTTTACCCCCCCAATGTACCTGGTGGAGTCGAGTTCCTCGAAGAGCGTCGACAAACGTCGAGGGACTCGCTGTTCGGCGACGGGGAATCGACGGCCCTTCTTGAATGCCTTCCCTTTCAAGCGGGAGGCACGGGGCGTCGAACGTCCGTCGACAAACGAGGTGGAACGATGTCAAAGAGGCGGCAGCTTCGTCCGAGCGGTGCTCGTCGGCGTCGGGGCGTCGGCGTCCTGCAAGGCGGAGGTGTGCGGGGCACCTCGATGACAATAGTTCTGGACCGCAAAGATTGTAGAGACGGGAGCCCAGCAGGGGCGTCGAGTCGTCCGGGTCTTTGAGGTCGTCGGGTGGCGGGAAACCCACCGGCAGGTTTCTCCTCGGCGCGTTGGTCGTCCTCGACTTTCTCCGGCAGGATAAGCGGTCGATGATGCGGTCGAGAGAGTCCTTCGATTGAATGTTCTTAGGCAATGGAGCGGACGGCTCCGGTCGTCGGCGGCACGGCGTCAAGTGGTTCCCACGGCTGGGCAACCCAACTTCGACGGGCCTCCAACGGTTCCACAAACCTGCGAACCCTGGTCGACGGCAATGGACTTCGACGGCGTCGATGTCCGGGTGCTTCACTTCGATCTCCTCGGCGGTCCCGTCTCGGGTCGACAGCCTTTCGAGGATCTGTCTTCCAGGGCGCTTCGGCGAAGATGGAGCGGTGCTCGATGGTCCCTCGGAGCACGGGAAGAGGGCACCTTACCAGGTCCTCTCTCGGGTCAGCCCTCGACGAATTCGACAGCCTTCGGATCGGTCGAAGCAAATGCCACAGCAAGTCTTCTTCTTCCAGCTGGACGTCGAGGATCAGCAGTTCCAGTTACTCTTGAGTGGAGACTCAGCTTCTGGACGCTTCTGAACTGAACACTTTTCCAGTGGTGAGAGGTCCCCAGATATACTATCCTCTCTCTCATCCACGCTGCTGGCACACACTCAGCAGCCAATCATACTGCAGGGCATTCATGCAGTCAGTCAGCCAATCAGGCACACAGTGCATTCAGGCCACACTCCTCCCTTCCAGACACTCACAACAAGGAATGTGGATTGGGACAAGTACCCAGCCATTCAACACTACACACTGCATTCAGGCCAGTTTCGGGCAGGGCTGTCTCAGTCTTTGTCTCTCATGCCAGAAACCAGACAACTACAACAAGAAGTGTATATTGGTCACACACTCCATTCACCCAGGTCCCACCCACAGGAGGTACCCACAACATACAGTCACTGGGAAGGCTCCAGCCAGTCTAGCTGGGCCTTCACAACACTACCATACATGGAACTTCCACCCAACAGCCAGTCAGGGGGAAGGGACAGAGACAGGGCTTCCCAGGACTTTGGGAAAAACAAGACAACAGGCAATAGAAAGCAAGAGGCCACAGGGGCCATCTTGTTTCTATCAGGAATCAACTGATCCCAATGGCAGGGCCTGGGTGTCCCAAAATGGAGGACACTCAGGGCACCTGGCAGATTCAGCATGGAGCTGCCACCAGCCCATACCCTGCTCTGTGGGCCACCCACAGGTGCCCAAAAACATACACTAGGGGCACAGGGTTGTACCCCTACCCATGGGTGCCATAAGGGTATCCCATGGGTCTGTTCACCAAACCAAAAGAGAGAGCTGCACTGCCAGGAGTCCCACATGGACTCCGGGGCAGAAAACATAACAGAACACACGGTAAAAACAGAAAAAGGACAAGGATTCAGAGGCCCTGTCCCTCAGATGCATTTCCAGCATCACAGTCGCCCCCCCCAGACTGAGGTGGAGGGTGTCTAATCTCCCACGGGATAGACACCCTCATCCAGACGGTCAACATACCTTCTGGAAAGGCCATCTGCATTATCGTGACTCTTCCCTGGTCTGTGCTCTATGGTGAAGTCTAGCCCTTGCAGGCTAATGGACCACCTGAGCAATTTCGGGTTCTCACCCTTCATCTGCATAAGCCACTTCAGGGGCTTATGATCTGTTTGGACCTTGAAGCTAGACCCCGTAAGGTAGGGCCTAAAACGCCTTAGGCTCCAAACTATACTAAAACACTCCTTTTCAACAGTAGCCCACCTAAGTTCTCTACCCTTGAGTTGTCTACTGATGAATATGATAGGGTGTTCTCTCCCTTTGTCATCTAACTGGGACAAGACAGCTCCAATTCCAGTGTCGCAGGCATCCGTCTGGACGATAAAGGGTCGGCTGTAGTCAGACGCACTCAACACAGGTGCCCTACACAGACTTTCTTTCAAGCCATCAAAGGCCCTCTGACAGTCTTCGGTCCAAGTAACCTTCCTAGGCTGCTTGGGTGACGTTAGAGTTGTCAGAGGTGCAGCTATGGTCCCATAGTCTGCCATGAAATTGCGATAGTACCCAGTGAGACCCAAAAAGGCCCTCACCTGGGTTTGAGCAGTGGGAGTCTCCCAGTTCTGTACATCCTGTACTTTACTGGCGAGAGGTTGGATTTGACCCCCTCCTACCTCATGACCAAGATAGGTAACTTTCCCCTGAGCTATCTGGCACTTGGTAGCCTTGATAGTGAGGTTAGCCCTTTTCAAGGCCTGCAACACCTTATCCAGATGTGTCAAATGCTCTTCCCAGGTGGAACTGTAGACGGCAATGTCGTCTAAGTAAGCCACACAAAAGGCTTCCAGCCCACTGAGCGCATGATTGACCAATCTCTGGAAGGTGGCAGGGGCATTCTTCAACCCAAAAGGCATGACCCTAAACTGGTAGAGTCCCTCGGGTGTTGAGAAGGCCGTCTTTTCCTTGGCATGGTCCGTCAGAGCTATTTGCCAATAGCCTGAGGTAAGGTCAAAGGTGCTCACAAACTTGGCAGCACCTATGGTGTCCACGAGCTCATCAGCCCGGGGCAATGGGTGTGCGTCAGTCTTGGTGACGGCATTGACTCCTCGGTAGTCCACACAGAACCTCCAATCCTTGGTACCCGCCTGGGAACTTGCCTTGGGGACAAGGACCACTGGACTGGACCAGGGACTGGTTGAGGGTTCAATAACACCCAGATCCAACATCTTGGCGACCTCAGCCTGGATGTGGTTCTTAACGGTATCTGACATACGGTAGCACCTGCTTTTGACAGGTACACTGTCACCAGTGTCAATTTCGTGCTTACACCACGGTGTAAGGCCTGGCTTCAGTGAAAACAGAGAGGCATACTGTTGGAGCAAAGCCCTACAGGCCCTCTGTTGCTCTGTTGTCAAATCTGGAGAGAGATGTACTCCCTCCACTGAGCCATCCTGAGGGTTGCTATGCAGCAAATCAGGAAGGGGCTCACTCTCATCCTCTTCTTGCCCAGAAGCTAGCAAGAGACATGAGACTTCCGCTCGCCTGTGGAAAGGCTTGAGCCTGTTGACATGGAATAGCTGAGGAGCTACCCCAGGGGCTCCCATGTCAACCAGATAGTTGACTTCGCCCATCTTGGAGATGATCCTGAAGGGTCCAGTCCACTTGTCTGCCAAAGCCCTAGGCTTGGTAGGCTCCATCACAAGGATTTCCTGTCCCGGAGTCCAATCCACTTGCGAGGCTTTAAGGTCATGCCAGTACTTATTCAATTCCTGGCTGGCCTTGAGATTTGCTGTTGCCTGACCCATCATCTGTGTCATCCTCCGTCTGAGGCCTAACACATAGTCCCCCACTTGCTTGGCGGGACCCAGAGGGGTGGCTTCCAAGCCTTCTCTGATCAAGGCGAGGGGCCCCCTTACGGGATGTCCAAAGAGTAACTCAAAGGGGCTGAAACCAACACCCTCTTGCGGTACCTCCCTGTAAGCAAACAGCAGGCATGGCAGGAGGAGATCCCATTTTCTCCTTAAGGGTTCTTCCAAAGCCCCTAGCATGCCCTTGAGAGTTTTATTAAATCTCTCAACCAGACCATTGGTCTGGGGTGGTAAGAGGTGGAGAACTTGTAGGTTACCCCGCACTCTTTCCACATGGTTTTCATGTAACTCGACATGAAGTTGGATCCTCTGTCAGAGACAACCTCCTTGGGGAATCCAACACGGGTGAAAATGCCCAGCAGAGCCCGGGCAACCACCTTGGCCGTGACCGTCCGAAGGGGTATCGCCTCAGGGTACCTGGTGGCATGATCTACCAAGACCAGGATGAACCGCTGTCCACCTGAAGTGGGAGGGTCAAGGGGACCGACGATGTCGATGCCCACCCTCTCAAATGGGGTGCCAACCACTGGCAACGGCTGCAGTGGGGCAATGACACTGCCTCCAGTCTTGCCAGACAACTGACAAGTTGGGCAGGTCCTGCAGTGGGACTCCACCTCTACTCCCATCCGTGGCCAGTAGAAATGGGCAGAGAGCCTCTGCTTAGTCTTCTTGGTCCCAAGATGACCAGCCAAGGGCACCTCATGCGCCAACTGCAGTAGGAAGGGCCTGTAAACCTGGGGTACCACCAACCTCTTGCGGGCACCAGGTTCAGGCTTAGTGGGCTCACTAACAAGGAGCTCACCCTCCCAATAAATCCGGAAATTCCTAGGCACCTCTCCTTGTGCCTGGGCCAGGGCCTGTTTCCTCAGTCCCTCGAGAGAGTGGCACTCTCTCTGTCCCTTACAGAAGTCCGCCCGGGAGGGTCCCCCTTCAGCTAACAAGCATTGAAGGTCGGGATGATCCTCCGGGTTAAGAACCTCTCCCACAGGAGAGTCTTCTGCCTCTTCTCCCAAAGGAGTTCAGTTTGGGTTTTCCACTGGACCCAGCCCGTCCGGAGCATGGATCCCAATGGGTGCGGTAGGAAGGGAAGGTGCTCCCTCCACAGGGGTGGCCTTCTTGGTCTTCCTCCTTCTTGCCTTAGGCCTCGCCTTTGGCTCGGGTATCTGACCCACAGCCAGACCCGATGTCACCTGTGATCTAGTGACGGCAGCAGCAGTCATGGGAAGACCATCCGAGATCAACCCCAACTCTACTAGATCATTCCCTAACAAAATGTTAGCAGGGACATTGTCCTGAACCAGGACAGGAAGCTTCGCTGTCTTGTCTCCAATCATGAGTGTGACTAAGGCTACAGGTGATAATTTGGGAGGCCCACCAGCTAACCTGGTGTTTTGCAGAGGAGCACCTTCATAGTCCTCTGGCCTGAGCAGGGTCCTGTCCACCACTGTCATGCTTGCCCCAGTGTCTCTCAAACCAGTAGAAGGCTGGCCATTCAAGAGGACACTTCTCAAAAACCTACGGGTGTTCTGTGGGATAGTCGCCAGTACTTCCGCGTACTGGTCCCAGGCCCCAAGGGACACTAAGGAAATCTCCACCGGAGCACCAAATGTGATCCCGGCAGAGGAGGGGAGGACAGTGGCCTCCACCTCAGACACGGGGTAAGGGTAGGTCAGGCTGACAGCCTGTACTCCAAGTGCCTTACCTTTACACTTGGGGTCACCCCTTTTGTGATCCAGAGCTCCACAGTCCCAACAAGCGCTAGGAGTGCGGGGTACGGTACTGGAACCACTGGGAGCCTGCTTTGCAGCAGGTGGACCACTACTCTTATTCCCACCCCCAGATGACTTATCCCCACTAGATTTTTGGGTCTTAGGAGAGGAAGGTTTTGGTTTACCCGACTGTGGCTGCTTGGGGGACTCCTCAGCTTTCTGAGAGGCCCCCTTCTCTTTATCCTTGTCCTTCCCACTGGAGTCCTTAGGGGACACCCGGTGGGAGACCCACTTGTCAGCCAACCTAGCCAGCTTAAAGGGGTCCAAAATGTTCTGGTCAGCCACATACTGACGCAGCTCTGGTGAACAGGCTTCAGAGAAATGCTCAAAAAACAAGAGGTGGGACAATTCAACAAAAGTATTAACCTTGTATCCATCGATCCACCCCATCATGTTCATGTGCGCAGCACTCACCCAGTCAACCCAAGACATATTCTCCTTTTTCTTAAAATCCCTGAACCTTCTCAGGTATTGGGTAGGTGTCTTGCCGAACTTGGCAATCAAAGCAGACTTCATACACTCGTACTGACCCCTTTCTTCCACACTCAGCTTCAGAATACAGTCATACCCAGTTTGAGGCACTCTGCTTAACAAACACTTCGCCCAATCTCTTTTATCCACATCATGAATTTCACAAGCCAGTTCAAACGCTTCAATCCATTGGAGGATATCCGAACCCTCCACAAATACACCAACCAAATCTTTCATAAACTTGGTGGCTGGGGACCTGACACTCTCACTGGATCTAGCTGAAGTCTCCACTCTAGCTTTCTCTAGCTGGATCCTCTGACATTCAGTGTCCTGGCTCTTGAGTTCAAGGTCCTTATTTTTGAGTTCAAGATCCCTATTCTTGAGCTCCACTTGTTGAGCCAACTCCTCTTTCTTAAGCTCAGCATCTATTTCCAACTTGCGGTATTCAAAGGCCAATTTCATCCTTAATAACTCAAGCTCTAAGTAATTGCTGGAGTTTGGAACAGAGGCAGCAGGAATGGCGGTATTCCCAGAAACAGATTCAGCAGAAACCCCAGGGGCAGAGTCCTCATTGGTTGCATTCCCCCCCTCATCAAGAGTTTCACTATCAGTCTGGTAGTCCACCAGGGCAGTTATCAGCTCAGCCCTAGACTTATCCACAAAGTCTAACTCCCTAGCTTCACAAGCACTCTGGAGAGCCTCCAAGCTCATCCAAGTTAATTTGCCATTCGCAATAGACTCCATTGTTTGTAATGCAGTTACCTTGTACACAACTAAACTTTAATTCAATAAAGGGCAAATATCCTTTTTAAGTGGCACGGTTATACACTGATTCTTAAAACCATAAGCATCCCACCGCTTTCCACCAGTGTGAGAGAACGGATCTCAACGACCGGTGGGGGGTGTCTGTACTCCCACTCCCTATATGGTGGAGGAGAGGCACAGGAGACCCCAGCCAAGATTCTCTATTCGGTAGCAATGGTCGAGCAATCAAGGCCTAGCTTCTCAGGAGGTGATGCAGGCTGGTTCTTAAGTACAGTGTATCCCCAAGCCCCCACAAAGGAATAGCCACACTCTGTATTGGTTAGAACACAGTCTTTATATAATCAATAGTTAAGGTTATGTACATTCATCATGATAACTCACTTTGTACTCTGGCAAAATCTACAATGACAAATATTTACAATCCTAAAGTGGTACCACCCTAGATCTCATTGAAGTGCATGAACAATACTGTACAATGTCACACAGACCAATAGAGTGAAACCAGCAATGGAGAGAGGAGAGAAAATAAGATGGTTGAGCAATAGGCAGACTACTGACCCCTACCACTAGGCACAGTTCTGTGTGGAGATCCCCCCACCTGGGCAACCTGTAAAGAAAGATATAGCACAAGCCCAGTCCATATATTGCTCTGCAAGTCTTATTTTCCCCTATAATGTTTTTACCCCCCCAATGTACCTGGCGGAGTCGAGTTCCTCGAAGAGGCGTCGACAAACGTCGAGGGACTCGCTGTTCGGCGACGGGGAATCGACGGCCCTTCTTGAATGCCTTCCCTTTCAAGCGGGAGGCACGGGGCGTCGAACGTCTGTCGACAAACGAGGTGGAACGATGTCGAAGAGGCGGCAGCTTCGTCCGAGCGGTGCTCGTCGGCGTCGGGGCGTCGGCGTCCTGCAAGGCGGAGGTGTGCGGGGCACCTCGATGACAATAGTTCTGGACCGCAAAGATTGTAGAGACGGGAGCCCAGCAAGGGCGTCGAGTCGTCCGGGTCTTTGAGGTCGTCGGGTGGCGGGAAACCCACCGGCAGGTTTCTCCTCGGCGCGTTGGTCGTCCTCGACTTTCTCCGGCAGGATAAGCGGTCGATGATGCGGTCGAGAGAGTCCTTCGGTTGAATGTTCTTAGGCAATGGAGCGGACGGCTCCGGTCGTCGGCGGCACGGCGTCAAGTGGTTCCCACGGCTGGGCAACCCAACTTCGACGGGCCTCCAGCGGTTCCACAAACCTGCGAACCCTGGTCGACGGCAATGGACTTCGACGGCGTCGATGTCCGGGTGCTTCACTTCGATCTCCTCGGCGGTCCCGTCTCGGGTCGACAGCCTTTCGAGGATCTGTCTTCCAGGGCGCTTCGGCGAAGATGGAGCGGTGCTCGATGGTCCCTCGGAGCACGGGAAGAGGGCGCCTTACCAGGTCCTCTCTCGGGTCAGCCCTCGACGAATTCGACAGCCTTCGGATCGGTCGAAGCAAATGCCACAGCAAGTCTTCTTCTTCCAGCTGGACGTCGAGGATCAGCAGTTCCAGTTACTCTTGAGTGGAGACTCAGCTTCTGGACGCTTCTGAACTGAACACTTTTCCAGTGGTGAGAGGTCCCCAGATATACTATCCTCTCTCTCATCCACGCTGCTGGCACACACTCAGCAGCCAATCATACTGCAGGGCATTCATGCAGTCAGTCAGCCAATCAGGCACACAGTGCATTCAGGCCACACTCCTCCCTTCCAGACACTCACAACAAGGAATGTGGATTGGGACAAGTACCCAGCCATTCAACACTACACACTGCATTCAGGCCAGTTTCGGGCAGGGCTGTCTCAGTCTTTGTCTCTCATGCCAGAAACCAGACAACTACAACAAGAAGTGTATATTGGTCACACACTCCATTCACCCAGGTCCCACCCACAGGAGGTACCCACAACATACAGTCACTGGAAAGGCTCCAGCCAGTCTAGCTGGGCCTTCACAACACTACCATACATGGAACTTCCACCCAACAGCCAGTCAGGGGGAAGGGACAGAGACAGGGCTTCCCAGGACTTTGGGAAAAACAAGACAACAGGCAATAGAAAGCAAGAGGCCACAGGGGCCATCTTGTTTCTATCAGGAATCAACTGATCCCAATGGCAGGGCCTGGGTGTCCCAAAATGGAGGACACTCAGGGTACCTGGCAGATTCAGCATGGAGCTGCCACCAGCCCATACCCTGCTCTGTGGGCCACCCACAGGTGCCCAAAAACATACACTAGGGGCACAGGGTTGTACCCCTACCCATGGGTGCCATAAGGGTATCCCATGGGTCTGTTCACCAAACCAAAAGAGAGAGCTGCAGTGCCAGGAGTCCCACATGGACTCCGGGGCAGAAAACATAACAGAACACACGGTAAAAACAGAAAAAGGACAAGGATTCAGAGGCCCTGTCCCTCAGATGCATTTCCAGCATCACAATGGCAACCCCAGAGGCAGGAGTGGGTGGGCAACTGGGTCCTGGGGCTGGGCTGTGGAGCAATGGAATCCCAGTCGGGAGTCTTCAGTTCCAGCAGGGGTGGTCACAGCAACTGCACCCCTGCACCCCTGGCTGATGTGCAGGCAGCAAATGGCAGTGCAGGTGGGCAGCAGGCAGTCAGGCAGCAGCAGATTGTAGGTTGGAGCATGCTCGGGGCTCTGGGGGACAGTAATTCGGCATTCTGGGCAGGAGCATGGTCTTCCTTGTGTTTTCGCGTGGCCAGCTTGATACGGAGTGATTTGGCACGTGAAAAAATTGCACGTCAGCGTGTAATTGGAGGAAAGGCCTTTATCACATAAGCGCGTCAGCACACGTATGCATTTTGATTGGACCAAAGGCCCTTAGCGCGTAAGCACGTCTGTGACATATCGCAAACGGGCGTTGCCCAGGCACGGGTTGAAGATCCCACGTGGCTTTCCATTGCTCTATACGTGCTTTTCTTGGGGTGCGGGCGTGTGTTTTCCAGCCGTTGGGGTTCACACGCTATTACTTCACAGCGGGTGGGTGTTGGCTAAGCGTTCTTCTACACACAAGGCAGAAGGTGAGTGGTACCCCACTCGCACAGGGCCCTTTCGTGTGTAAAACTTCCCGCAAACCCCAGTAATACACGTACCCCACTCGCACAGGGCCAATCGCGTGTGAAACTTCCTGCGAACCCCACTAATACATGTACCCCACTCGCACAGGGCCCTTTCGCATGTAAAACTTCCAGTGAACCCCAGGAATACACGTACCCCACTCGCACAGGGCCCTTTCACATGTAAAACTTCCCGCGAACCCCAGGAATACACTTACCCCACTCGCACAGGGCCAATCGCGTGTGAAACTACCCGCGAACCCCAGTAATACACGTACCCCACTCGCACAGGGCCAATCGCGTGTGAAACTACGCGCGAACCCCAGTAATACACATACCCCACTCGCACAGGGCCAATCGCGTGTGAAATTACCCACAAACCCCAGTAATACACGTACCCCACTCGCACAGGGCCCTTTCGCGTGTAAAACTTCCAGCGAACTCCAGTAATACACATACCCCACTCGCACAGGGCCCTTTCGCGTGTAAAACTTCCAGCGAACTCCAGTAATACACATACCCCACTCGCAGAGGGCCCTTTCGCGTGTAAAACTTCCCGCGAACCCCAGGAATACACGTACCCCACTCGCACAGGGTCCTTTCGCATGTGAAACTACCCGTGAACCCCAGTAATACACGTACCCCACTCGGACAGGCCCCTTTCGTGTGTAAAACTTCCCGCGAACCCCAGTAATACACGTACCCCACTCGCACAGGGCCAATCGCGTGTGAAACTTCCTGCGAATCCCAGTAATACATGTACCCCACTCGCACAGGGCCCTTTCGCATGTAAAACTTCCCGTGAACCCCAGGAATACACGTACCCCACTCGCACAGGGCCCTGTCACATGTAAAACTTCCCGCGAACCCCAGGAATACACTTACCCCACTCGCACAGGGCCAATCGCGTGTGAAACTACCCGCGAACCCCAGTAATACAAGTACCCCACTCGCACAGGGCCAATCACGTGTGAAACTACCCGCGAACCCTAGTAATACACATAACCCACTCGCACATGGCCCTTTCGCGTGTAAAACTTCCTGCGAACCCCAGTAATACACATACCCCACTCGCACAGGGCCAATCGCGTGTGAAACTACCCACAAACTCCAGTAATACACGTACCCCACTCGCACAGGGCCCTTTCGCGTGTAAAACTTCCAGCGAACTCCAGTAATACACATACCCCACTCGCACAGGGCCCTTTCGCGTGTAAAACTTCCAGCGAACTCCAGTAATACACATACCCCACTCGTACAGGGCCCTTTCGCGTGTAAAACTTCCCGCGAACCCCAGGAATACACGTACCCCACTCGCACAGGGTCCTTTCGCATGTGAAACTACCCGTGAACCCCAGTAATACACGTACCCCACTCGGACAGGCCCCTTTCGCGTGTAAAACTTCCCGCGAACCCCAGTAATACACTTACCCCACTCGCACAAGGCCCTTTCACATGTAAAACTTCCCGCGAACCCCAGGAATACACATACCCCACTTGCACAGGGCCCTTTCGCGTGTAAAACTTCCCGCAAACCCCAGTAATACATGTACCCCACTCGCACAGGGCCAATCGCGTGTGAAACTACCCGCGAACCCCAGTAATACATGTACCCCACTCGACAGGGCCCTTTCGCGTGTGAAACTTCCCACGAACCCCAGTAATACACGTACCCCACTCGCACAGGGCCCTTTCGTGTGTAAAACTTCCTGTGAACCCCAGTAATACACGTACCCCACTCCCACAGGGCCAATCGCATGTGAAACTACCCGCGAACCCCAGTAATACACGTACCCCACTCGCACATGGCCCTTTCGTGTGTTAAACTTCCAGCGAACCCCAGTAATACACCTACCCCACTCGCACAGGGCCAATCGCGTGTGAAACTACCCGCGAACCCCAGTAATGCACGTACCCCACTGGCAGAGGGCCCTTTCACGTGTAAAACTTCCCGCGAACCCCAGTAATACACGTCCCCCACTCGCACAGGGCCAATCGCGTGTGAAACTACCCGCGAACCCCAGTAATACACATACCCCACTCGCACAGGGCCTTTTCGCGTGTAAAACTTCCCTCGAACCCCAGTAATACACATACCCCACTCGCACAGGGCCAATCGCGTGTGAAACTACCCACGAACCCCAGTAATACACGTACCCCACTCGCACAGGGCCCTTTCATGTGTAAAACTTCCCGCGAACCCCAGTAATACACATACCCCACTCGCACAGGGCCCTTTCGCGTGTAAAACTTCCGGCAAACCCCAGGAATACACGTACCCCACTCACACAGGGTCCTTTCGCATGTGAAACTACCTGCGAACCCCAGTAATACACATACCCCACTCGGACAGGCCCCTTTCACGTGTAAAACCTCCCGCGAACCCCAGTAATACACATACCCCATTCGCACAGGGCCCTTTTGCGTGTAAAACTTCCCGCGAACCCCAGTAATACACATACCCCACTCGCACAGGGCCCTTTCGCGTGTATAACTTCCTGCGAACACCAGTAATACACATACCCCACTCGCACAGGGCCCTTTCGCGTGTAAAACTTCCCGCGAACCCCAGGAATACACGTACCCCACTCGAACAGGGTCCTTTCGCATGTGAAACTACCTGCGAACCCCAGTAATACACGTACCCCACTCGACAGGCCCCTTTCGCGTGTAAAACTTCCCGCGAACACCAGGAATACACGTACCCCACTCGCACAGGGTCCTTTCGCATGTGAAACTACCCGCAAACCCCAGTAATACACGTACCCCACTCGGACAGGCCCCTTTCGTGTGTAAAACTTCCCGCGAACCCCAGTAATACACGTACCCCACTCGCACAGGGCCCTTTCGCATGTAAAACTTCCCGCGAACCCCAGTAATACACGTACCCCACTCGCACAGGGCCCTTTCACATGTAAAACTTCCCTCAAACCCCAGGAATACACGTACCCCACTCGCACAGGGCCAATCGCGTGTGAAACTACCCTGTGAACCCCAGTAATACACATACCCCACTCGACAGGGCCCTTTCGCGTGTGAAACTTCCCACGAACCCCAGTAAGACACCTACCCCACTCGCACAGGGCCAATCGCGTGTGAAACTACCCGCGAACCCCAGTAATACACGTACCCCACTCGCACAGGGCCCTTTCGTGTGTAAAACTTCCCGCGAACCCCAGTAATACACGTACCCCACTCGCACAGGGCCAATCGCATGTGAAACTACCCGCGAACCCCAGAAATACACGTGCCCCACTCGCACAGGGCCCTTTCGTGTGTAAAACTTCCAGCAAAATCCAGTAATACACCTACCCCACTCGCACAGGGCCAATCGCGTGTAAAACTACCCGCGAACCCCAGTAATACACATACCCCACTCGCACATGGCCCTTTCGCGTGTAAAACTTCCCGCGAACCCCAGTAATACACATACCCCACTCGCACAGGGCCAATCACGTGTGAAACTACCCACAAACCCCAGTAATACACGTACCCCACTCGCACAGGGACCTTTCGCGTGTAAAACTTCCAGCGAACTCCAGTAATACACATACCCCACTCGCACAGGGCCCTTTCGCGTGTAAAACTTCCAGCGAACTCCAGTAATACACATACCCCACTCGCACAGGGCCCTTTCGCGTGTAAAACTTCCCGCGAACCCCAGGAATACACGTACCCCACTCGCACAGGGTCCTTTCGCATGTGAAACTACCCGCGAACCCCAGTAATACACATACCCCACTCGGACAGGCCCCTTTCGCGTGTAAAACTTCCCGCGAACCCCAGTAATACACGTACCCCACTCGCACAAGGCCCTTTCACGTGTAAAACTTCCCGCGAACCCCAGGAATACACATACCCCACTCGCACAGGGCCCTTTCGCGTGTAAAACTTCCCGCAAACCCCAGTAATACACATACCCCACTCGCACAGGGCCCTTTCGCGTGTAAAACTTCCAGCGAACTCCAGTAATACACATACCCCACTCGCACAGGGCCCTTTCGCGTGTAAAACTTCCCGCGAACCCTAGGAATACACGTACCCCACTCACACAGGGTCCTTTCGCATGTGAAATTACCCGCGAACCCCAGTAATACACATACCCCACTCGGACAGGCCCCTTTCGCGTGTAAAACTTCCCGCGAACCCCAGGAATACACATACCCCACTCGCACAGGGCCCTTTTTCGTGTAAAACTTCCCGCAAACCCCAGTAATACACGTACCCCACTCGCACAGGGCCAATCGCGTGTGAAACTACCCGCGAACCCCAGTAGTACATGTACCCCACTCACACAGGGCCCTTTCACATGGAAAACTTCCCTCAAACCCCAGGAATACACGTACCCCACTTGCAGAGGGCCAATCGCGTGTGAAACTACCCTGCGAACCCCAGTAATACACATACCCCACTCGACAGGGCCCTTTCGCGTGTGAAACTTCCCACGAACCCCAGTAATACACGTACCCCACTCGCACTTGGCCCTTTCGTGTGTAAAACCTCCAGCGAACCACAGTAATACACCTACCCCACTCGCACAGGGCCAATCGCGTGTGCAACTACGTGCGAAACCCAGTAAAGCACGTACCTCACTCGCACAGGGCCAATCGCGTGTGAAACTACCCGCGAACCCCAGTAATACACGTACCCCACTCGCACATGGCCCTTTCGTGTGTAAAACTTCCAGCGAACCCCAGTAATACACCTACCACACTCGCACAGGGCCAATCGCGTGTGAAACTACCCGCGAACCCCAGTAATGCACGTACCCCACTGGCAGAGGGCCCTTTCGCGTGTAAAACTTCCCGCGAACCCCAGTAATACACGTACCCCACTCGCACAGGGCCAATCGCGCGTGAAACTACCCGCGAACCCCAGTAATACACATACCCCACTCACACAGGGCCCTTTCGCGTGTAAAACTTCCCGCGAACCCCAGTAATACACATACCCCACTCGCACAGGGCCAATCGTGTGTGAAACTACCCACGAACCCCAGTAATACACGTACCCCACTCGCACAGGGCCCTTTCACCTTTAAAACTTCCCGCGAACCCCAGTAATACACATACCCCACTCGCACAGGGCCCATTCGCGTGTAAAACTTCCCGCGAACCCCAGGAATACACGTACCCCACACGAACAGGGTCCTTTCGCATGTGAAACTACCTGCGAACCCCAGTAATACACGTACCCCACTCGCACAGGGCCCTTTCACGTGTAAAACTTCCCGCGAACCCCAGGAATACACGTACCCCACTCGAACAGGGTCCTTTCGCATGTGAAACTACCTGCGAACCCCAGTAATACACGTACCCCACTCGGACAGGCCCCTTTCACGTGTAAAACCTCCCGCGAACCACAGTAATACACATACCCCATTCGCACAGGGCCCTTTTGCGTGTAAAACTTCCCGCGAACCCCAGTAATACACATACCCCACTCGCACAGGGCCCTTTCGCGTGTATAACTTCCTGCGAACACCAGTAATACACATACCCCACTCGCACAGGGCCCTTTCGCGTGTAAAACTTCCCGCGAACCCCAGGAATACACGTACCCCACTCGAACAGGGTCCTTTCGCATGTGAAACTACCTGCGAACCCCAGTAATACACGTACCCCACTCGACAGGCCCCTTTCGCGTGTAAAACCTCCCGCGAACCCCAGGAATACACATACCCCACTCGCACAGGGTCCTTTCGCATGTGAAACTACCCGCAAACCCCAGTAATACACGTACCCCACTCGGACAGGCCCCTTTCGCTTGTAAAACTTCCCGCGAACCCCAGTAATACACGTACCCCACTCGCACAGGGCCCTTTCGCGTGTAAAACTTCCCGCGAACCCCAGTAATACACGTACCCCACTCGCACAGGGCCCTTTCACATGTAAAACTTCCCTCAAACCCTAGGAATACACGTACCCCACTCGCACAGGGCCAATCGCGTGTGAAACTACCCTGTGAACCCCAGTAATACACATACCCCACACGACAGGGCCCTTTCGCGTGTGAAACTTCCCACGAACCCCAGTAAGACACCTACCCCACTCGCACAGGGCCAATCGCGTGTGAAACTACCCGCGAACCCCAGTAATACACGTACCCCACTCGCACAGGGCCCTTTCGCGTGTACAACTTCCCGCGAACCCCAGTAATACACCTACCCCACTTGCACAGGGCCAATCGCATGTGAAACTACCTGTGAACCCCAGTAATGCACGTACCCCACTCGCACAGGGCCAATCGCGTGTGAAACTACCCGCGAACCCCAGTAATACACGTACCCCACTCGCACAGGGCCCTTTCACATGTAAAACTTCCCTCGAACCCCAGGAATACACGTACCCCACTTGCACAGGGCCAATCGCGTGTGAAACTATCCTGCGAACCCCAGTAATACACATACCCCACTCGACAGGGCCCTTTCGCATGTGAAACTACCTGCGAACCCCAGTAATACACGTACCCCACTCGGACAGGCCCCTTTCGCGTGTAAAACCTCCCGCGAACCCCAGGAATACACATACCCCACTCGCACAGGGCCCTTTCGCGTGTAAAACTTCCCGCGAACCCCAGTAATACACATACCCCACTCGCACAGGGCCAATCGCGTGTGAAACTACCCACGAACCCCAGTAATACACGTACCCCACTGGCGCAGGGCCCTTTCGCGTGTACAACTTCCCGCGAACCCCAGTAATACACGTACCCCACTCGCACAGGGCCAATCGCATGTGAAACTACCCGCGAACCCCAGTAATACACATACCCCACTCGCACAGGGCCCTTTCGCGTGTAAAACTTCCCGCGAACCCCAGTAATACACATACCCCACTCGCACAGGGCCAATCGCGTATGAAACTACCCACGAACCCCAGGAATACACATACCCCACTCGCACAGGGTCCTTTTGCATGTGAAACTACCCGCGAACCCCAGTAATACACGTACCCCACTCGCACAAGGCCCTTTCAAGTGTAAAACTTCCCGCGAACCCCAGGAATACACATACCCCACTCGCACATGGCCCTTTCGCGTGTAAAACTTCCCGCAAACCCAAGTAATACACATACCCCACTCGCACAGGGCCCTTTCACGTGTACAACTTCCCGCGAACCCCAGTAATACACCTACCCCACTTGCACAGGGCCAATCGCATGTGAAACTACCTGTGAACCCCAGTAATGCACGTACCCCACTCGCACAGGGCCAATCGCGTGTGAAACTACCCGCGAACCCCAGTAATACACGTACCCCACTCGCACAGGGCCCTTTCACATGTAAAACTTCCCTCGAACCCCAGGAATACACGTACCCCACTTGCACAGGGCCAATCGCGTGTGAAACTATCCTGCGAACCCCAGTAATACACATACCCCACTCGACAGGGCCCTTTCGCATGTGAAACTACCTGCGAACCCCAGTAATACACGTACCCCACTCGGACAGGCCCCTTTCGCGTGTAAAACCTCCCGCGAACCCCAGGAATACACATACCCCACTCGCACAGGGCCCTTTCGCGTGTAAAACTTCCCGCGAACCCCAGTAATACACATACCCCACTCGCACAGGGCCAATCGCGTGTGAAACTACCCACGAACCCCAGTAATACACGTACCCCACTGGCGCAGGGCCCTTTCGCGTGTACAACTTCCCGCGAACCCCAGTAATACACGTACCCCACTCGCACAGGGCCAATCGCATGTGAAACTACCCGCGAACCCCAGTAATACACATACCCCACTCGCACAGGGCCCTTTCGCGTGTAAAACTTCCCGCGAACCCCAGTAATACACATACCCCACTCGCACAGGGCCAATCGCGTATGAAACTACCCACGAACCCCAGGAATACACATACCCCACTCGCACAGGGTCCTTTTGCATGTGAAACTACCCGCGAACCCCAGTAATACACGTACCCCACTCGCACAAGGCCCTTTCAAGTGTAAAACTTCCCGCAAACCCCAGGAATACACATACCCCACTCGCACATGGCCCTTTCGCGTGTAAAACTTCCCGCAAACCCAAGTAATACACATACCCCACTCGCACAGGGCCAATCGCGTGTGAAACTACCCGCGAACCCCAGTAATACATGTACCCCACTCGCACAGGGCCCTTTCACATGTAAAACTTCCCTCGAACCCCAGGAATACACGTACCCCACTTGCACAGGGCCAATCGCGTGTGAAACTACCCTGCGAACCCCAGTAATACACATACCCCACTCGACAGGGCCCTTTCGCGTGTGAAACTTCCCACGAACCCCAGTAATACACGTACCCCACTCGCACAGGGCCCTTTCTTGTGTAAAACTTCCCGCAAACCCCAGTAATACACGTACCCCACTCGCACAGGGCCAATCGCGTGTGAAACTACCCGCGAACCCCAGTAATACACGTACCCCACTCACACATGGCCCTTTCGTGTGTAAAACTTCCAGCGAACCCCAGTAATACACCTACCCCACACGCACAGGGCCAATCGCGTGTGAAACTACCCGCGAACCCCAGTAATACACGTACCCCACTAGCACATGGCCCTTTCGTGTGTAAAACTTCCAGCGAACCACAGTAATACACGTACCCCACTCGCACAGGGCCAATCGCGTGTGAAACTACCCGCAAACCCCAGTAATACACATACCCCACTCGCACAGGGCCCTTTCGCGTGTAAAACTTCCCGCGAACCCCAGTAATACACATACCCCACTCGCACAGGGCCAATCGTGTGTGAAACTACCCCCGAACCCCAGTAATACACGTACCCCACTCGCACAGGGCCCTTTCACGTGTAAAACTTCCCGCGAACCCCAGTAATACACATACCCTACTCGCACAGGGCCCTTTCGCGTGTAAAACTTCCCGCGAACCCCAGGAATACACGTACCCCACTCAAACAGGGTCCTTTCGCATGTGAAACTACCTGCGAACCCCAGTAATACACGTACCCCACTCGGACAGGCCCCTTTCGCGCGTAAAACCTCCCGCGAACCCCAGGAATACACATACCCCACTCGCACAGGGCCCTTTCGCGTGTAAAACTTCCCGCGAACCCCAGTAATACACATACCCCACTCGCACAGGGCCAATCGCGTTTGAAACTACCCACGAACCCCAGTAATACACGTACCCCACTCGCACAGGGCCCTTTCGCGTGTAAAACTTCCCGCGAACCCCAGTAATACACATACCCCACTCGCACAGGGCCCTTTCGCGTGTAAAACTTCCCGCGAACCCCAGTAATACACATACCCCACTCGCACAGGGCCCTTTCGCGTGTAAAACTTCCCGCGAACCCCAGGAATACACGTACCCCACTCGCACAGGGTCCTTTCGCATGTGAAACTACCCGCAATCCCCAGTAATACACGTACCCCACTCGGAGAGGCCCCTTCCGCGTGTAAAACTTCCCGCGAACCCCAGTAATACACGTACCCCACTCGCACAGAGCCCTTTCGCGTGTTAAACTTCCCGCAAACCCCAGTAATACACGTACCCCACTCGCACAGGGCCCTTTCACATGTAAAACTTCCCTCAAACCCCAGGAATACATGTACCCCACTCGCAAAGGGCCAATCGCGTGTGAAACTACCCTGTGAACCCCAGTAATACACATACCCCACTCGACAGGGCCCTTTCGCGTGTGAAACTTCCCACGAACCCCAGTAAGACACCTACCCCACTCGCACAGGGCCAATCGCGTGTGAAACTACCCGCGAACCCCAGTAATACACGTACCCCACTCGCACAGGGCCCTTTCGTGTGTAAAACTTCCCGCGAACCCCAGTAATACACGTACCCCACTCGCACAGGGCCAATAGCGTGTGAAACTACCCGCGAACCCCAGTAATGCACGTACCCAACTGGCGCAGGGCCCTTTCGCGTGTACAACTTCCCGCGAACCCCAGTAATACACGTACCCCACTCGCACAGGGCCAATCGCATGTGAAACTACCCGCAAACCCCAGTAATACACATACCCCACTCGCACAGAGCCCTTTCGCGTGTAAAACTTCCCGCGAACCCCAGTAATACACATACCCCACTCGCACAGGGCCAATCGCGTATGAAACTACCCACGAACCCCAGGAATACACATACCCCACTCGCACAGGGTCCTTTCGCATGTGAAACTACCCGCGAACCCCAGTAATACACGTACCCCACTCGCACAAGGCCGTTTCACGTGTAAAACTTCCCGCGAACCCCAGGAATACACATACCCCACTCGCACAGGGCCCTTTCGCGTGTAAAACTTCCCGCAAACCCAAGTAATACACATACCCCACTCGCACAGGGCCAATCGCGTGTGAAACTACCCGTTAACCCCAGTAATACATGTACCCCACTCGCACAGGGCCCTTTCACATGTAAAACTTCCCTCGAACCCCAGGAATACACGTACCCCACTTGCACAGGGCCAATCGCGTGTGAAACTATCCTGCGAACCCCAGTAATACACATACCCCACTCGACAGGGCCCTTTCGCGTGTGAAATTTCCCACGAACCCCAGTAATACACGTACCCCACTCGCACAGGGCCCTTTCGTGTGTAAAACTTCCCGCAAACCCCAGTAATACACGTACCCCACTCGCACAGGGCCAATCGCATGTGAAACTACCCGCGAACCCCAGTAAAACACGTACCCCACTCGCACACGGCCCTTTCGTGTGTAAAACTTCCAGCGAACCCCAGTAATACACCTACCCCACACGCACAGGGCCAATCGCGTGTAAAACTACCCGCGAACCCCAGTAATACACGTACCCCACTAGCACATGGCCCTTTCGTGTGTAAAACTTCCAGCGAACCCCAGTAATACACCTACCACACTCGCACTGGGCCAATCGCGTGAGAAACTACCCGCGAACCCCAGTAATGCACGTACCCCATGGCAGAGGGCCCTTTCGCGTGTAAAACTTCCCGCGAACCCCAGTAATACACATACCCCACTCGCACAGGGCCCTTTCGCGTGTAAAACTTCCCGCGAACCCCAGGAATACACGTACCACACTCGCACAGGGTCCTTTCGCATGTGAAACTACCCGCAATCCCCAGTAATACACGTACCCCACTTGGACAGGCCCCTTTCGCGTGTAAAACTTCCCACGAACCCCAGTAATACACGTACCCCACTCGCACAGGGCCCTTTCGCGTGTGAAACTTCCCACGAACCCCAGTAATACACGTACCCCACTCGCACAGGGCCCTTTCGTGTGTAAAACTTCCTGCAAACCCCAGTAATACACGTACCCCACTCGCAAAGGGCCAATCGCATGTGAAACTACCCGCGAACCCCAGTAAAACACGTACCCCACTCGCACATGGCCCTTTCGTGTGTAAAACTTCCAGCGAACCCCAGTAATACACCTACCCCACACGCACAGGGCCAATCGCGTGTGAAACTACCCGCGAACCCCAGTAATACACGTACCCCACTAGCACATGGCCCTTTTGTGTGTAAAACTTCCCGCGAACCCCAGTAATACACCTACCACACTCGCAATGGGCCAATCGCGTGTGAAACTACCCGCGAACCCCAGTAATGCACGTAGCCCACTGGCAGAGGGCCCTTTCGCGTGTAAAACTTCCCGCGAACCCCAGTAATACACATACCCCACTCGCACAGGGCCAATTGCGTGTGAAACTACCCACGAACCCCAGTAATACACGTACCCCACTCGCACAGGGCCCTTTCACGTGTAAAACTTCCCGCGAACCCCAGTAATACACATACCCCACTCGCACAGGGCCCATTCGCGTGTAAAACTTCCCGCGAACCCCAGTAATACACATACCCCACTCGCACAGGGCCCTTTCGCGTGTAAAACTTCCCGCGAACCCCAGGAATACACGTACCACACTCGCACAGGGTCCTTTCGCATGTGAAACTACCCGCAATCCCGAGTAATACACGTACCCCACTCGGACAGGCCCCTTTCGCGTGTAAAACTTCCCACGAACCCCAGTAATACACGTACCCCACTCGCACAGGGCCCTTTCGCGTGTAAAACTTCCCGCGAACCCCAGTAATACACGTACCCCACTCGCACAGGGCCCTTTCACATGTAAAACTTCCCTCAAACCCCAGGAATACATGTACCCCACTCGCACAGGGCCAATCGCGTGTGAAACTACCCTGTGAACCCCAGTAATACACATACCCCACTCGACAGGGCCCTTTCACGTGTGAAACTTCCCACGAACCCCAGTAAGACACCTACCCCACTCGCACAGGGCCAATCGCGTGTGAAACTACCCGCGAACCCCAGTAATGCACGTACCCCACTGGCGCAGGGCCCTTTCGTGTGTAAAACTTCCCACGAACCCCAGTAAGACACATACCCCACTCGCACAGGGCCAATCGCGTGTAAAACTACCCGCGAACCCCAGTAATACACGTACCCCACTCGCACAGGGCCATTTCGTGTGTAAAACTTCCCGCGAACCCCAGTAATACACGTACCCCACTCGCACAGGGCCAATCGCGTGTGAAACTACCCGCGAACCCCAGTAATACACATACCCCACTCGCACATGGCCCTTTCGTGTGTAAAACTTCCAGCGAACCCCAGTAATACACCTACCCCACACGCACAGGGCCAATCGCGTGTGAAACTACCCGCGAACCCCAGTAATACACGTACCCCACTAGCACATGGCCCTTTCGTGTGTAAAACTTCCAGCGAACCCCAGTAATACACCTACCACACTCGCACTGGGCCAATCACGTGTGAAACTACCCGCGAACCCCAGTAATGCACGTACCCCACTGGCAGAGGGCCCTTTCGCGTGTAAAACTTCCCGCGAACTCCAGTAATACACATACCCCACTCGCACAGGGCCAATTGCGTGTGAAACTACCCACGAACCCCAGTAATACACGTACCCCACTCGCACAGGGCCCTTTCACGTGTAAAACTTCCCGCGAACCCCAGTAATACACATACCCCACTCGCACAGGGCCCTTTCGCGTGTAAAACTTCCCGCGAACCCCAGGAATACACGTACCACACTCGCACAGGGTCCTTTCGCATGTGAAACTACCCGCAATCCCGAGTAATACACGTACCCCACTCGGACAGGCCCCTTTCGCGTGTAAAACTTCCCACGAACCCCAGTAATACACGTACCCCACTCGCACAGGGCCCTTTCGCGTGTAAAACTTCCCGCGATCCCCAGTAATACACGTACCCCACTCGCACAGGGCCCTTTCACATGTAAAACTTCCCTCAAACCCCAGGAATACATGTACCCCACTCGCACAGGGCCAATCGCGTGTGAAACTACCCTGTGAACCCCAGTAATACACATACCCCACTCGACAGGGCCCTTTCACGTGTGAAACTTCCCACGAACCCCAGTAAGACACCTACCCCACTCGCACAGGGCCAATCGCGTGTGAAACTACCCGCGAACCCCAGTAATACACGTACCCCACTCGCACAGGGCCCTTTCGTGTGTAAAACTTCCCGCGAACCCCAGTAATACACGTACCCCACTCGCACAGGGCCAATCGCGTGTGAAACTACCCGCGAACCCCAGTAATGCACGTACCCCACTGGCGCAGGGCCCTTTCGTGTGTAAAACTTCCCACGAACCCCAGTAAGACACATACCCCACTCGCACAGGGCCAATCGCGTGTAAAACTACCCGCGAACCCCAGTAATACACGTACCCCACTCGCACAGGGCCATTTCGTGTGTAAAACTTCCCGCGAACCCCAGTAATACACGTACCCCACTCGCACAGGGCCAATCGCGTGTGAAACTACCCGCGAACCCCAGTAATACACATACCCCACTCGCACATGGCCCTTTCGTGTGTAAAACTTCCAGCGAACCCCAGTAATACACCTACCCCACACGCACAGGGCCAATCGCGTGTGAAACTACCCGCGAACCCCAGTAATACACGTACCCCACTAGCACATGGCCCTTTCGTGTGTAAAACTTCCAGCGAACCCCAGTAATACACCTACCACACTCGCACTGGGCCAATCACGTGTGAAACTACCCGCGAACCCCAGTAATGCACGTACCCCACTGGCAGAGGGCCCTTTCGCGTGTAAAACTTCCCGCGAACTCCAGTAATACACATACCCCACTCGCACAGGGCCAATTGCGTGTGAAACTACCCACGAACCCCAGTAATACACGTACCCCACTCGCACAGGGCCCTTTCACGTGTAAAACTTCCCGCAAACCCCAGTAATACACATACCCCACTCGCACAGGGCCTTTTCGCGTGTAAAACTTCCCGCGAACCCCAGGAATACACGTACCCCACTCAAACAGGGTCCTTTCGCATGTGAAACTACCTGCGAACCCCAGTAATACACGTACCCCACTCGGACAGGCCCCTTCGCGTGTAAAACCTCCCGGGAAACCCAGGAATACACATACCCCACTCGCACAGGGCCCTTTCGCGTGTAAAACTTCCCGCGAACCCCAGTAATACACATACCCCACTCGCACAGGGCCAATCGCATGTGAAACTACCCACGAACCCCAGTAATACACGTACCCCACTCGCACAGGGCCCTTTCGCGTGTAAAACTTCCCGCGAACCCCAGGAATACACATACCCCACTCGCACAGGGCCCTTTCGCGTGTAAAACTTCCCGCGAACCCCAGTAATACACATACCCCACTCGCACAGGGCCCTTTCGCGTGTAAAACTTCCCGCGAACCCCAGTAATACACGTACCCCACTAGTACATGGCCCTTTCGTGTGTAAAACTTCCAGCGTACCCCAGTAATACACCTACCACACTCGCACTGGGCCAATCGCGTGTGAAACTACCCGCGAACCCCAGTAATGCACGTACCCCACTGGCAGAGGGCCCTTTCGCGTGTAAAACTTCCTGCGAACCCCAGTAATACACATACCCCACTCGCACAGGGCCAATTGCGTGTGAAACTACCCACGAACCCCAGTAATACACGTACCCCACTCGCACAGGGCCCTTTCACGTTAAAACTTCCCGCGAACCCCAGTAATACACATACCCCACTCGCACAGGGCCCTTTCGCGTGTAAAACTTCCCGCGAACCCCAGGAATACACGTACCCCACTCAAACAGGGTCCTTTCGCATGTGAAACTACCTGCGAACCCCAGTAATACACGTACCCCACTCGGACAGGCCCCTTTCGCGTGTAAAACCTCCCGCGAACCCCAGGAATACACATACCCCACTCGCACAGGGCCCTTTCGCGTGTAAAACTTCCCGCGAACCCCAGTAATACACATACCCCACTCGCACAGGGCCAATCGCGTGTAAAACTACCCGCGAACCCCAGTAATACACGTACCCCACTCGCACAGGGCCCTTTCGTGTGTAAAACTTCCCGCGAACCCCAGTAATACACGTACCCCACTCGCACAGGGCCAATCGCGTGTGAAACTACCCGCGAACCCCAGTAATACACGTACCCCACTCGCACATGGCCCTTTCGTGTGTAAAACTTCCAGCGAACCCCAGTAATACACCTACCCCACACGCACAGGGCCAATCGCGTGTGAAACTACCCGCGAACCCCAGTAATACACGTACCCCACTAGCACATGGCCCTTTCGTGTGTAAAACTTCCAGCGAACCCCAGTAATACACCTACCACACTCGCACTGGGCCAATCACGTGTGAAACTACCCGCGAACCCCAGTAATACACGTACCCCACTCGCACATGGCCCTTTCGTGTGTAAAACTTCCAGCGAACCCCAGTAATACACCTACCCCACACGCACAGGGCCAATCGCGTGTGAAACTACCCGCGAACCCCAGTAATACACATACCCCACTCGCACATGGCCCTTTCGTGTGTAAAACTTCCAGCGAACCCCAGTAATACACCTACCCCACACGCACAGGGCCAATCGCGTGTGAAACTACCCGCGAACCCCAGTAATACACGTACCCCACTAGCACATGGCCCTTTCGTGTGTAAAACTTCCAGCGAACCCCAGTAATACACCTACCACACTCGCACTGGGCCAATCACGTGTGAAACTACCCGCGAACCCCAGTAATGCACGTACCCCACTGGCAGAGGGCCCTTTCGCGTGTAAAACTTCCCGCGAACTCCAGTAATACACATACCCCACTCGCACAGGGCCAATTGCGTGTGAAACTACCCACGAACCCCAGTAATACACGTACCCCACTCGCACAGGGCCCTTTCACGTGTAAAACTTCCCGCAAACCCCAGTAATACACATACCCCACTCGCACAGGGCCTTTTCGCGTGTAAAACTTCCCGCGAACCCCAGGAATACACGTACCCCACTCAAACAGGGTCCTTTCGCATGTGAAACTACCTGCGAACCCCAGTAATACACGTACCCCACTCGGACAGGCCCCTTCGCGTGTAAAACCTCCCGGGAAACCCAGGAATACACATACCCCACTCGCACAGGGCCCTTTCGCGTGTAAAACTTCCCGCGAACCCCAGTAATACACATACCCCACTCGCACAGGGCCAATCGCATGTGAAACTACCCACGAACCCCAGTAATACACGTACCCCACTCGCACAGGGCCCTTTCGCGTGTAAAACTTCCCGCGAACCCCAGGAATACACATACCCCACTCGCACAGGGCCCTTTCGCGTGTAAAACTTCCCGCGAACCCCAGTAATACACATACCCCACTCGCACAGGGCCCTTTCGCGTGTAAAACTTCCCGCGAACCCCAGTAATACACGTACCCCACTAGTACATGGCCCTTTCGTGTGTAAAACTTCCAGCGTACCCCAGTAATACACCTACCACACTCGCACTGGGCCAATCGCGTGTGAAACTACCCGCGAACCCCAGTAATGCACGTACCCCACTGGCAGAGGGCCCTTTCGCGTGTAAAACTTCCTGCGAACCCCAGTAATACACATACCCCACTCGCACAGGGCCAATTGCGTGTGAAACTACCCACGAACCCCAGTAATACACGTACCCCACTCGCACAGGGCCCTTTCACGTTAAAACTTCCCGCGAACCCCAGTAATACACATACCCCACTCGCACAGGGCCCTTTCGCGTGTAAAACTTCCCGCGAACCCCAGGAATACACGTACCCCACTCAAACAGGGTCCTTTCGCATGTGAAACTACCTGCGAACCCCAGTAATACACGTACCCCACTCGGACAGGCCCCTTTCGCGTGTAAAACCTCCCGCGAACCCCAGGAATACACATACCCCACTCGCACAGGGCCCTTTCGCGTGTAAAACTTCCCGCGAACCCCAGTAATACACATACCCCACTCGCACAGGGCCAATCGCGTGTAAAACTACCCGCGAACCCCAGTAATACACGTACCCCACTCGCACAGGGCCCTTTCGTGTGTAAAACTTCCCGCGAACCCCAGTAATACACGTACCCCACTCGCACAGGGCCAATCGCGTGTGAAACTACCCGCGAACCCCAGTAATACACGTACCCCACTCGCACATGGCCCTTTCGTGTGTAAAACTTCCAGCGAACCCCAGTAATACACCTACCCCACACGCACAGGGCCAATCGCGTGTGAAACTACCCGCGAACCCCAGTAATACACGTACCCCACTAGCACATGGCCCTTTCGTGTGTAAAACTTCCAGCGAACCCCAGTAATACACCTACCACACTCGCACTGGGCCAATCACGTGTGAAACTACCCGCGAACCCCAGTAATGCACGTACCCCACTGGCAGAGGGCCCTTTCGCGTGTAAAACTTCCCGCAAACTCCAGTAATACACATACCCCACTCGCACAGGGCCAATTACGTGTGAAACTACCCACGAACCCCAGTAATACACGTACCCCACTCGCACAGGGCCCTTTCACGTGTAAAACTTCCCGCAAACCCCAGTAATACACATACCCCACTCGCACAGGGCCCTTTCGCGTGTAAAACTTCCCGCTGTGATGCCGGAAATGCATCTGAGGGACAGGGCCTCTGAATCCTTGTCCTTTTTCTGTTTTTACCGTGTGTTCTGTCATGTTTTCTGCCCAGGAGTCCATGAGGGACTCCTGGCAGTGCAGCTCTCTTTTGGTTTGGTGAACAGACCCATGGGATACCCTTATGGCACCCATGGGTAGGGGTACAACCCTGTGCCCCTAGTGTATGTTTTTGGGCACCTGTGGGTGGCCCACAGAGCAGGGTATGGGCTGGTGGCAGCTCCATGCTAAACTTGACAGGTGCTCTGGGTGTCCTCCATTTCGGGATACCCAGGCCCTGCCATTGGGATCAGTTGATTCCTGATAGAAACAAGATGGCCCCTGTGGCCTCTTGCTTTCTATTGCCTGTTGTCTTGTTTTTCCCAAAGTCCTGGGAAGCCCTGGCTCTGTCCCTTCCCCCTGGCTGGCTGTTGGGTGGAAGTTCCATATATGGTGTTGTTGTGAAGGCCCAGCTAGACTGACTGGAGCCTTCCCAGTGACTGTATGTTATGGGTACCTCCTGTGGGTGGGACCTGGGTGAATGGAGTGTGTGACCAATATACACTCCTTGTTGTGGTTGTCTGGTTTCTGGCATGAGAGACAAAGACTGAGACAGCCCTGCCCGAAACTGGCCTGAATGCAGTGTGTAGTGTTGAATGGCTGGGTACTTGTCCCAATCCACATTCCTTGTTGTGAGTGTCTGAAAGGGAGGAGTGTGGCCTGAATGCACTGTGTGCCTGATTGGCTGACTGACTGCATGAATGCCCTTCTGTGTGATTGGCTGCTGTGTGTGTGCCAGCAGTGTGGATGAGAGACAGAATAGTATATCTGGGGACCTCTCACCACTGGAAATTGTTCAGAAGCATTCAGAAGCTGAGTCTCCACTCAAGAGTAACTGGATTTGCTGATCCTCGACGTCCAGCTGGAAGAAGAAGACTTGCTGTGGCATTTGCTTCGACGGAACTGAAGGTTGTCGAAATCGTCGAGGACTGACCCGAGAGAGGACCTGGTAAGGCGCCCTCTTCCCGTGCTCCGAGGGACCATCGAGCACCGCTGAATCTTCGCCGAAGCTCCCTGGACGCCAGACCATCGAAAAGCTGCCGACCGGAGAAGGGGACTGCCGAGGAGATCGAAGTGAAGCACCCGGACATCGACGCTGTCGAAGTCCATTGCCGTCGACCAGGGTTCGCAGGTCTGTGTAACCGCTGGAGGCCCGTCGAAGTTGTGTTGCCCCGCCGTGGGAACCACTTGACGCCGTGCCGCCGACGACCGGAGCCGTCCGCTCCTTGCCTAAGAACATTTGCCTTGAAGGACTCCCTCGTCCGCATCGTCGGCCGCTTTGTCCCGCCGGAGAAAGTCGAGGACGACCAACGCGCCGAGGAGAATCCGCCGGTGGGTTTCCCGCCACCTCACGACCCCAAAGACTCGAGCGACTCGACGCCCTTGCTGGGCCACCGTCACCCACAATCTTTGCGGTCCAGAACTAGTGTCGCCGAGGTGCCCCGCACGCCTCTTCCTCGCAGGACGCCGACGTCTCGACGCCGACGAGCACCGCTCGGATCGAAGCCTGCCGCCTCATCGACGCCGTTCTACCTTGTTTGTTGTCGGACGTTCGACGCCCCGTGTCTCCCGCTTGAAAGGGAAGGCATTCAAGAAGGGCCGTCGATTCCCCGACACCGAACACCGAGTTCCTCGACGCTTCTCGACGCCTCTCGACGATCCGTGACTCCTGCTTTAAAGGGGGTCATTCAAGAAGGATCTGTCGACGCCTCTTCGAAGAACTCGACTCCACCAGGTACATTGGGGGGGTAAAAACATTATAGGAGAGAAATAGACTATTGAACAATATATGGACTGGGCTGGTGTTATATCTCTTTATTTTACAGGTTGCCCAGGTGGGGGGATCTCCACACAGAACTGTGTCCAGTGGTAGGGGCCAGTATTCTGCCTATTGTTTCAACCCTCTGTTATCTCTCCTCTCTCTATTGCTGGTTTCCTTCTTATTGATCTGTGTGCCATTTTAACAGTATTGTGAATGCACTTTAATGAGGTCTAATATTAGTGGTACCACTTTAGAATTGTAGATATTTACCATTGCTGATTTTCCTGAGCACAAAGTGCGTTATTGTGATAAGTGTACATAACCCTTGAATATTAATTATATAAAGACTGTGTTTTCAGTAATACAGTGTGTGGACATTCCTTTGTGGGGGCTTGGGGATACACTGTACTTAAGAACCAGCCTGCATCACCTCCTGAGAAGCTAGGCCTTGATTGCTCGTCCATCGTTACCATATTAGAGAATCTTGGCTGGGGTCCTCTGTGCCTCCCCTCTACCATATAGAGAGCGGAAGTACAGACCCCCCTACCGGTCTTGACAAGCTGGTGGCAGCGGTGGGATGCTTATGGTTTTAAGACTCAGTGTATAACCGTGCCACTTACAAAATATCCGCACTTTATTAGATTAAGGTTTGGGTGTGTACCAAATAACTGCATTACAGGCAATGGAGCCCATTGCAAATGGTAAATTGACTCGGATGAGCTTAGAGGCTCTCCAGAGTGCTTGTGAAGCCAGGGAGTTGGACTTTGTGGATAAGTCTAGGGCTGAGCTGATAGCTGCCCTGGTGGACTACCAGACTGATGGTGAAACCCTTGATGAAGGGGGGGATGCAACCAGTGAGGACTCTGCCCCTGGGGTTGTCGCTGAATCTGTTTCTGGGAATGCCACCATTCCTGCTGCCTCTGTTCCAAACCCCAGCAATTCCATGGAACTTGAGTTATTAAGGATGAAATTGGCCTTTGAATATCGCAAGTTGGAAATAGAAGCTGAGCTTAAGAAAGAGGAGCTGGCACAGCAAGTGGAACTCAAGAATAGGGATCTTGCGCTCAAAGACAAGGACACTGAATGTCAGAGAATCCAGCTAGAGAGAGCTAGAGTGGAGACTTCAGCTAGACCAATTGAGAGTGGCAGGTCCCCAGCCACCAAGTTTATGAAAGATTTGGTTGGTGTGTTTGTGGAGGGTTCAGATATCCTCCAATGGATTGAAGCGTTTGAAATGGCTTGTGCAATTCATGATGTAGATAAAAGAGATTGGGCTAAGTGTTTGTTAAGCAGAGTGCCTCAAACTGGATATGACTGTATTCTGAAGCTGAGTGTGGAGGAAAGGGGTCAGTATGAGTGTATGAAGTCTGCTTTGATTGCCAAGTTTGGCAAGACACCTACCCAATACCTTAAAAGGTTCAGGGATTTTAAGAAAAGAGAGAATGTGTCTTGGGTTGACTGGGTGAGTACTGCGCACATGAACATGATGGGGTGGATTGACGGTTACAAGGTGAAAACTTTTGTTGAGTTGTCCCACCTCTTGTTTTTTGAGCATTTTTCTGAAGCCTGTTCACCAGAGCTGCGTCAGTATGTGGCTGACCAGAACATTTTGGACCCCTTTAAGCTGGCTAGGTTGGCTGACAAGTGGGTCTCCCACCGGGTGTCCCCTAAGGACTCCAGTGGGAAGGACAAGGACAAAGAAAAGGGGACCTCTCAGAAAGCTGAGGAGTCCCAAAAGCAATCACAGTCGGGTAAACCAAAACCTTCCTCTCCTAAGACCCAAAAATCTGGTGGGGATAAGTCCTCTGTGGGTGGGAATAAGAGTAGTGGTCCACCTGCTGCAAAGCAGGTTCCCAGTGGTTCCAGTACCGTACCCCGCACTCCTGGCACTTGTTGGGATTGTGGGGCTCTGGATCACAAAAGGGGTGACCCCAAGTGTAAAGGTAAGGCACTTGGAGTACAGGCTGTCAGCCTGACCTACCCTTACCCCGTGGCTGAGGTGGAGGCCACTGTCCTCCCCTCCTCTACAGGAATCACATTTGGTGCTCCGGTAGAGATTTCCTTAGTGTCCCTTGGGGCCTGGGACCAGTACGCAGAAGTACTGGCAACTATCCCGCAGAACACCCGTAGGTTTTTGAGAAGTGTCCTCTTGAATGGCCAGCCTTCTACTGGTTTGAGAGACACTGGGGCAAGCATGACAGTGGTGGACAGGACCCTGCTCAAGCCAGAGGACTATGTAGGTGCTCCTCTGATAACCACCAGGTTAGCTGGTGGGCCTCCCAAATTATCGCCTGTAGCCCTAGTCACACTCATGATTGGAGACAAGACAGCAAAGCTTCCTGTCCTGGTTCAGGACAATGTCCCTGCTAACATTCTGTTAGGAAATGATCTAGTAGAGTTGGGGTTGATCTCGGATGGTCTTCCCATGACTGCTGCTGCAGTCACTAGGTCACAGGTGACACCGGGTCTGGCTGTGAGTCAGGTATCCGAGCCAAAGGCGAGGCCTAAGGCAAGAAGAAGGAAGACCAAGAAGGCCACCTCTGTGGAGGGAACACCTTCTCTTCCTGCTGTTCCGACAGCACCCAATGGGATCCATGCTCCGGACGGGCTGGGTCCAGCGGAAAACCCAAACTCAACTCCTGTGGGAGAAGAGACAGAAGACTCTCCTGTGGGAGAGGTTCTCAACCCGGAGGATCATCCCGACCTTCAATGCTTGTTAGCTGAAGGGGGACCCTCCCGGGCAGACTTCTGTAAGGGACAGAGAGAGTGCCACTCTCTCGAGGGCCTGAGGAAACAGGCCCTGTCCCAGGCACAAGGTGAAGTGCCTAGGACATTCAAGATTTATTGGGAGGGTGAGCTCCTTGTTAGTGAGCCCACTAAGCCCGAACCTGGTGCCCGCAAGAGGTTGGTGGTACCCCAGGTTTACAGGCCCTTCCTACTGCAGTTGGCGCATGAGGTGCCCTTGGCTGGTCATCTTGGGACCAAGAAGACTAAGCAGAGGCTCTCTGCCCATTTCTACTGGCCACGGATGGGAGTAGAGGTGGAGTCCCACTGCAGGACCTGCCCAACTTGTCAGTTGTCTGGCAAGACTGGAGGCAGGGTCATTGCCCCACTGCAGCCATTACCAGTGGTCGGCACACCATTTGAGAGGGTGGGCATCGACATCGTCGGTCCCCTTGACCCTCCCACTTCAGGTGGACATCGGTTCATCCTGGTCTTGGTAGATCATGCCACCAGGTACCCTGAGGCAATACCCCTTCGGACTGTTACTGCCAAGGTGGTTGCCAGGGCTCTCCTGGGCATTTTCACCCGTGTTGGATTCCCCAAGGAGGTTGTCTCTGACCGAGGATCCAACTTCATGTCTAGTTACATGAAAACCATGTGGAAAGAGTGCGGGGTAACCTACAAGTTCTCCACCTCTTACCACCCCCAGACCAATGGTCTGGTTGAGAGATTTAACAAAACTCTCAAGGGCATGCTAGGTGCTTTGGAAGAGCCCCTAAGGAGGAAATGGGATCTCCTCCTGCCATGCCTGCTGTTTGCTTACAGAGAGGTACCTCAAGAGGGTGTTGGTTTCAGCCCCTTTGAGTTACTCTTTGGACATCCCGTGAGGGGGCCCCTCGCCTTGATCCGAGAAGGCTTGGAAGCCACCCCTCCAGGTCCCGCCAAGCAAGTGGGGGACTATGTGTTAGGCCTCAGGCGGAGGATGACACAAATGATGGGTCAGGCAACAGCAAATCTCAAGGCCAGCCAGGAATTGAATAAGTACTGGCATGACCTGAAAGCTTCGCAAGTGGATTGGACTCCGGGACAGGAAATCCTTGTGATGGAGCCTACCAAGCCTAGAGCTTTGGCAGACAAGTGGACTGGACCCTTCAGGATCATCTCCAAGATGGGCGAAGTCAATTATCTGGTGGACATGGGAGCCTCTGGGGTAGCCCCCCAGGTATTCCATGTCAACAGGCTCAAGCCTTTCCACAGGCGAGCAGAGGTCTCATGTCTCTTGCTAGCTTCAGGGCAAGAAGAGGATGAGAGTGAGCCCCTTCCTGATTTGCTGCATAGCAACCCTCAGGATGGCTCAGTGGAGGGAGTACAACTCTCTCCCGATTTGACAACAGAGCAGCAGAGGGCCTGCCGGGCTTTGCTCCAGCAGTATGCCCCTCTGTTTTCACTGACACCGGGCCTTACACCGTGGTGTAAGCACGAAATTGACACTGGTGACAGTGTGCCTGTCAAAAGCAGGAGCTATCGTATGTCAGATACCGTCAAAAACCACATCCAGGCTGAGGTCGCCAAGATGTTGGATCTGGGTGTTATTGAACCCTCCACCAGTCCCTGGTCCAGTCCAGTGGTCCTTGTCCCCAAGGCAAGTTCCCCGGCGGGTACCAAGGATTGGAGGTTCTGTGTGGACTACCGAGGAGTCAATGCCGTCACCAAAACTGACGCGCACCCATTGCCCAGGGCTGATGAGCTCGTGGACACTATAGGTGCTGCCAAATTTGTGAGCACCTTTGACCTTACCTCAGGCTATTGGCAAATAGCTCTGACGGACCATGCCAAGGAAAAGACGGCATTCTCCACACCTGAGGGACTCTACCAGTTTAGGGTCATGCCCTTTGGGTTGAAGAATGCCCCTGCCACCTTCCAGAGATTGGTCAACCATGCGCTCAGTGGGCTGGAAGCCTTTTGTGTGGCTTACTTAGACGACATTGCCGTCTACAGTTCCACCTGGGAAGAGCATTTGACACATCTGGATAAGGTGTTGCAGGCCTTGAAAAGGGCTAACCTCACTATCAAGGCCACCAAGTGCCAGATAGCTCAGGGGAAAGTTACCTATCTTGGTCATGAGGTAGGAGGGGGTCAAATCCAACCTCTCTCCAGTAAAGTACAGGACGTACAGAACTGGGAGACGCCCACTACTCAAACCCAGGTGAGAGCCTTTTTGGGCCTCACTGGGTACTATCGCAATTTCATGGCAGACTATGGAACCATAGCTGCACCCCTGACAGCTCTAACTTCACCCAAACAGCCTAGGAAGGTTAATTGGACTGAAGACTGTCAGAGGGCCTTTGATGGCTTGAAAGAAAGTCTGTGTAGGGCACCTGTGTTGAGTGCGCCTGACTACAGCCGACCCTTTATCGTCCAGACGGATGCCTGCGACACCGGAATTGGAGCTGTCTTGTCCCAGTTAGATGACAAAGGGAGAGAACATCCTATCATATTCATCAGTAGACAACTCAAGGGTAGAGAACTTAGGTGGGCTACTGTTGAAAAGGAATGTTTTAGTATAGTTTGGAGCCTTAGGCGTTTTAGGCCCTACCTTACGGGGTCCACCTTCAAGGTCCAAACAGATCATAAGCCCCTGAAGTGGCTTATGCAGATGAAGGGTGAGAATCCGAAATTGCTCAGGTGGTCGATTAGCCTACAAGGGCTAGACTTCACCATAGAGCACAGACCAGGGAAGAGTCACGATAATGCAGATGGCCTTTCCAGAAGGTATGTTGACCGTCTGGATGAGGGTGTCTATCCCGTGGGAGATTAGGCACCCTCCACCTCAGTCTGGGGGGGGCGACTGTGATGCCGGAAATGCATCTGAGGGACAGGGCCTCTGAATCCTTGTCCTTTTTCTGTTTTTACCGTGTGTTCTGTCATGTTTTCTGCCCAGGAGTCCATGAGGGACTCCTGGCAGTGCAGCTCTCTTTTGGTTTGGTGAACAGACCCATGGGATACCCTTATGGCACCCATGGGTAGGGGTACAACCCTGTGCCCCTAGTGTATGTTTTTGGGCACCTGTGGGTGGCCCACAGAGCAGGGTATGGGCTGGTGGCAGCTCCATGCTAAACTTGACAGGTGCTCTGGGTGTCCTCCATTTCGGGATACCCAGGCCCTGCCATTGGGATCAGTTGATTCCTGATAGAAACAAGATGGCCCCTGTGGCCTCTTGCTTTCTATTGCCTGTTGTCTTGTTTTTCCCAAAGTCCTGGGAAGCCCTGGCTCTGTCCCTTCCCCCTGGCTGGCTGTTGGGTGGAAGTTCCATATATGGTGTTGTTGTGAAGGCCCAGCTAGACTGACTGGAGCCTTCCCAGTGACTGTATGTTATGGGTACCTCCTGTGGGTGGGACCTGGGTGAATGGAGTGTGTGACCAATATACACTCCTTGTTGTGGTTGTCTGGTTTCTGGCATGAGAGACAAAGACTGAGACAGCCCTGCCCGAAACTGGCCTGAATGCAGTGTGTAGTGTTGAATGGCTGGGTACTTGTCCCAATCCACATTCCTTGTTGTGAGTGTCTGAAAGGGAGGAGTGTGGCCTGAATGCACTGTGTGCCTGATTGGCTGACTGACTGCATGAATGCCCTTCTGTGTGATTGGCTGCTGTGTGTGTGCCAGCAGTGTGGATGAGAGACAGAATAGTATATCTGGGGACCTCTCACCACTGGAAATTGTTCAGAAGCATTCAGAAGCTGAGTCTCCACTCAAGAGTAACTGGATTTGCTGATCCTCGACGTCCAGCTGGAAGAAGAAGACTTGCTGTGGCATTTGCTTCGACGGAACTGAAGGTTGTCGAAATCGTCGAGGACTGACCCGAGAGAGGACCTGGTAAGGCGCCCTCTTCCCGTGCTCCGAGGGACCATCGAGCACCGCTGAATCTTCGCCGAAGCTCCCTGGACGCCAGACCATCGAAAAGCTGCCGACCGGAGAAGGGGACTGCCGAGGAGATCGAAGTGAAGCACCCGGACATCGACGCTGTCGAAGTCCATTGCCGTCGACCAGGGTTCGCAGGTCTGTGTAACCGCTGGAGGCCCGTCGAAGTTGTGTTGCCCCGCCGTGGGAACCACTTGACGCCGTGCCGCCGACGACCGGAGCCGTCCGCTCCTTGCCTAAGAACATTTGCCTTGAAGGACTCCCTCGTCCGCATCGTCGGCCGCTTTGTCCCGCCGGAGAAAGTCGAGGACGACCAACGCGCCGAGGAGAATCCGCCGGTGGGTTTCCCGCCACCTCACGACCCCAAAGACTCGAGCGACTCGACGCCCTTGCTGGGCCACCGTCACCCACAATCTTTGCGGTCCAGAACTAGTGTCGCCGAGGTGCCCCGCACGCCTCTTCCTCGCAGGACGCCGACGTCTCGACGCCGACGAGCACCGCTCGGATCGAAGCCTGCCGCCTCATCGACGCCGTTCTACCTTGTTTGTTGTCGGACGTTCGACGCCCCGTGTCTCCCGCTTGAAAGGGAAGGCATTCAAGAAGGGCCGTCGATTCCCCGACACCGAACACCGAGTTCCTCGACGCTTCTCGACGCCTCTCGACGATCCGTGACTCCTGCTTTAAAGGGGGTCATTCAAGAAGGATCTGTCGACGCCTCTTCGAAGAACTCGACTCCACCAGGTACATTGGGGGGGTAAAAACATTATAGGAGAGAAATAGACTATTGAACAATATATGGACTGGGCTGGTGTTATATCTCTTTATTTTACAGGTTGCCCAGGTGGGGGGATCTCCACACAGAACTGTGTCCAGTGGTAGGGGCCAGTATTCTGCCTATTGTTTCAACCCTCTGTTATCTCTCCTCTCTCTATTGCTGGTTTCCTTCTTATTGATCTGTGTGCCATTTTAACAGTATTGTGAATGCACTTTAATGAGGTCTAATATTAGTGGTACCACTTTAGAATTGTAGATATTTACCATTGCTGATTTTCCTGAGCACAAAGTGCGTTATTGTGATAAGTGTACATAACCCTTGAATATTAATTATATAAAGACTGTGTTTTCAGTAATACAGTGTGTGGACATTCCTTTGTGGGGGCTTGGGGATACACTGTACTTAAGAACCAGCCTGCATCACCTCCTGAGAAGCTAGGCCTTGATTGCTCGTCCATCGTTACCATATTAGAGAATCTTGGCTGGGGTCCTCTGTGCCTCCCCTCTACCATATAGAGAGCGGAAGTACAGACCCCCCTACCGGTCTTGACACCCGCGAACCCCAGGAATACACATACCCCACTCAAACAGGGTCCTTTCGCATGTGAAACTACCTGCGAACCCCAGTAATACACGTACCCCACTCGGACAGGCCCCTTCGCGTGTAAAACCTCCCGCGAAACCCAGGAATACACATACCCCACTCGCACAGGGCCCTTTCGCGTGTAAAACTTCCCGCGAACCCCAGTAATACACATACCCCACTCGCACAGGGCCAATCGCGTGTGAAACTACCCACGAACCCCAGTAATACACGTACCCCACTCGCACAGGGCCCTTTCGCGTGTAAAACTTCCCGCGAACCCCAGGAATACACATACCCCACTCGCACAGGGCCCTTTCGCGTGTAAAACTTCCCGCGAACCCCAGTAATACACATACCCCACTCGCACAGGGCCCTTTCGCGTGTAAAACTTCCCGCGAACCCCAGTAATACATGTACCCCACTCACACATGGCCCTTTCGTGTGTAAAACTTCCAGCGAACCCCAGTAATACACCTACCCCACACGCACAGGGCCAATCGCGTGTGAAACTACCCGCGAACCCCAGTAATACACGTACCCCACTAGCACATGGCCCTTTCGTGTGTAAAACTTCCAGCGAACACCAGTAATACACCTACCACACTCGCACTGGGCCAATCGCGTGTGAAACTACCCGCGAACCCCAGTAATGCACGTACCCCACTGGCAGAGGGCCCTTTCGCGTGTAAAACTTCCCGCGAACCCCAGTAATACACATACCCCACTCGCACAGGGCCAATTGCGTGTGAAACTACCCACGAACCCCAGTAATACACGTACCCCACTCGCACAGGGCCCTTTCACGTGTAAAACTTCCCGCGAACCCCAGTAATACACATACCCCACTCGCACAGGGCCCTTTCGCGTGTAAAACTTCCCGCGAACCCCAGGAATACACGTACGCCACTCAAACAGGGTCCTTTCGCATGTGAAACTACCTGCGAACCCCAGTAATACACGTACCCCACTCGGACAGGCCCCTTTCGCGTGTAAAACCTCCCGCGAACCCCAGGAATACACATACCCCACTCGCACAGGGCCCTTTCGCGTGTAAAACTTCCCGCGAACCCCAGTAATACACATACCCCACTCGCACAGGGCCAATCGCGTGTGAAACTACCCACGAACCCTAGTAATACACGTACCCCACTCGCACAGGGCCCTTTCGCGTGTAAAACTTCCCGTGAACCCCAGTAATACACATACCCCACTCGCACAGGGCCCTTTCGCGTATAAAACTTCCCGCGAACCCCAGTAATACACATACCCCACTCGCACAGGGCCCTTTCGCGTGTAAAACTTCCCGCGAACCCCAGGAATACACGTACCCCACTCGCACACGGTCCTTTCGCATGTGAAACTACCCGCAATCCCCAGTAATACACGTACCCCACTCGGACAGGCCCCTTTCGCGTGTAAAACTTCCCGCGAACCCCAGTAATACACGTACCCCACTCGCACAGGGCCCTTTCGCGTGTAAAACTTCCCGCGAACCCCAGTAATACACGTACCCCACTCGCACAGGGCCCTTTCACATGTAAAACTTCCCTCAAACCCCAGGAATACATGTACCCCACTCGCACAGGGCCAATCGCGTGTGAAACTACCCTGTGAACCCCAGTAATACACATACCCCACTCGACAGGGCCCTTTCGCGTGTGAAACTTCCCACGAACCCCAGTAAGACACCTACCCCACTCGCACAGGGCCAATCGCGTGTGAAACTACCCGCGAACCCCAGTAATACACGTACCCCACTCGCACAGGGCCCTTTCGTGTGTAAAACTTCCTGCGAAGCCCAGTAATACACGTACCCCACTCGCACAGGGCCAATCGCGTGTGAAACTACCCACGAACCCCAGTAATACACGTACCCCACTCGCACAGGGCCCTTTCACGTGTAAAACTTCCCGCGAACCCCAGTAATACACATACCCCACTCGCACAGGGCCAATTGCGTGTGAAACTACCCACGAACCCCAGTAATACACGTACCCCACTCGCACAGGGCCCTTTCACGTGTAAAACTTCCCGCGAACCCCAGTAATACACATACCCCACTCGCACAGGGCCCTTTCGCGTGTAAAACTTCCCGCGAACCCCAGGAATACACGTACCCCACTCAAACAGGGTCCTTTCGCATGTGAAACTACCTGCGAACCCCAATAATACACGTACCCCACTCGGACAGGCCCCTTTCGCATGTAAAACCTCCCGCGAACCCCAGGAATACACATACCCCACTCGCACAGGGCCCTTTCACATGTAAAACTTCCCTCAAACCCCAGGAATACATGTACCCCACTCGCACAGGGCCAATCGCGTGTGAAACTACCCTGTGAACCCCAGTAATACACATACCCCACTCGACAGGGCCCTTTCGCGTGTGAAACTTCCCACGAACCCCAGTAAGACACCTACCCCACTCGCACCGGGCCAATTGCGTGTGAAACTACCCACGAACCCCAGTAATACACGTACCCCACTCGCACAGGGCCCTTTCACGTGTAAAACTTCCCGCGAACCCCAGTAATACACATACCCCACTCGCACAGGGCCCTTTCGCGTGTAAAACTTCCCGCGAACCCCAGGAATACACATACCCCGCTCAAACAGGGTCCTTTCGCATGTGAAACTACCTGCGAACCCCAGTAATACACGTACCCCACTCGGACAGGCCCCTTTCGCGTGTAAAACCTCCCGCGAACCCCAGGAATACACATACCCCACTCGCACAGGGCCCTTTCGCGTGTAAAACTTCCCGCGAACCCCAGTAATACACATACCCCACTCGCACAGGGCCAATCGCGTGTGAAAACTACCCACGAACCCCAGTAATACACGTACCCCACTCGCACAGGGCCCTTTCGCGTGTAAAACTTCCCGCGAACCCCAGGAATACACATACCCCACTCGCACAGGGCCCTTTCGTGTGTAAAACTTCCCGCAAACCCCAGTAATACACATACCCCACTCGCACAGGGCCCTTTCGCGTGTAAAACTTCCCGCGAACCCCAGTAATACACGTACCCCACTCGCACATGGCCCTTTCGTGTGTAAAACTTCCAGTGAACCCCAGTAATACACCTACCCCATACGCACAGGGCCAATCGTGTGTGAAACTACCCACGAACCCCAGTAATACACGTACCCCACTCGCACAGGGCCCTTTCACGTGTAAAACTTCCCGCGAACCCCAGTAATACACATACCCCACTCGCACAGGGCCAATTGCGTGTGAAACTACCCACGAACCCCAGTAATACACGTACCCCACTCGCACAGGGCCCTTTCACGTGTAAAACTTCCCGCGAACCCCAGTAATACACATACCCCACTCGCACAGGGCCCTTTCGCGTGTAAAACTTCCCGCGAACCCCAGGAATACACGTACCCCACTCAAACAGGGTCCTTTCGCATGTGAAACTACCTGCGAACCCCAATAATACACGTACCCCACTTGGACAGGCCCCTTTCGCGTGTAAAACCTCCCGCGAACCCCAGGAATACACATACCCCACTCGCACAGGGCCCTTTCACATGTAAAACTTCCCTCAAACCCCAGGAATACATGTACCCCACTCGCACAGGGCCAATCGTGTGTGAAACTACCCTGTGAACCCCAGTAATACACATACCCCACTCGACAGGGCCCTTTCGCGTGTGAAACTTCCCACGAACCCCAGTAAGACACCTACCCCACTCGCACAGGGCCAATTGCGTGTGAAACTACCCACGAACCCCAGTAATACACATACCCCACTCGCACAGGGCCCTTTCGCGTGTAAAACTTCCCGTGAACCCCAGGAATACACATACCCCGCTCAAACAGGGTCCTTTCGCATGTGAAACTACCTGCGAACCCCAGTAATACACGTACCCCACTCGGACAGGCCCCTTTTGCGTGTAAAACCTCCCGCGAACCCCAGGAATACACATACCCCACTCGCACAGGGCCCTTTCGCGTGTAAAACTTCCCGCGAACCCCAGTAATACACATACCCCACTCGCAGAGGGCCAATCGCGTGTGAAAACTACCCACAAACCCCAGTAATACACGTACCCCACTCGCACAGGGCCCTTTCGCGTGTAAAACTTCCCGCGAACCCCAGGAATACACATACCCCACTCGCACAGGGCCCTTTCGTGTGTAAAACTTCCCGCAAACCCCAGTAATACACATACCCCACTCGCACAGGGCCCTTTCGCGTGTAAAACTTCCCGCGAACCCCAGTAATACACGTACCCCACTCGCACATGGCCCTTTCGTGTGTAAAACTTCCAGCGAACCCCAGTAATACACCTACCCCACACGCACAGGGCCAATCGCGTGTGAAACTACCCACGAACCCCAGTAATACATGTACCCCACTCGCACAGGGCCCTTTCACGTGTAAAACTTCCCGCGAACCCCAGTAATACACATACCCCACTCGCACAGGGCCAATTGCGTGTGAAACTACCCACGAACCCCAGTAATACACGTACCCCACTCGCACAGGGCCCTTTCACGTGTAAAACTTCCCGCGAACCCCAGTAATACACATACCCCACTCGCACAGGGCCCTTTCGCGTGTAAAACTTCCCGCGAACCCCAGGAATACACGTACCCCACTCAAACAGGGTCCTTTCGCATGCGAAACTACCTGCGAACCCCAATAATACACGTACCCCACTTGGACAGGCCCCTTTCGCGTGTAAAACCTCCCGCGAACCCCAGGAATACACATACCCCACTCGCACAGGGCCCTTTCACATGTAAAACTTCCCTCAAACCCCAGGAATACATGTACCCCACTCGCACAGGGCCAATCGCGTGTGAAACTACCCTGTGAACCCCAGTAATACACATACCCCACTCGACAGGGCCCTTTCGCGTGTGAAACTTCCCACGAACCCCAGTAAGACACCTACCCCACTCGCACAGGGCCAATTGCGTGTGAAACTACCCACGAACCCCAGTAATACACGTACCCCACTCGCACAGGGCCCTTTCACGTGTAAAACTTCCCGCGAACCCCAGTAATACACATACCCCACTCGCACAGGGCCCTTTCGCGTGTAAAACTTCCTGTGAACCCCAGGAATACACATACCCCGCTCAAACAGGGTCCTTTCGCATGTGAAACTACCTGCGAACCCCAGTAATACACGTACCCCACTCGGACAGGCCCCTTTCGCGTGTAAAACCTCCCGCGAACCCCAGGAATACACATAACCCACTCGCACAGGGCCCTTTCGCGTGTAAAACTTCCCGCGAACCCCAGTAATACACATACCCCACTCGCACAGGGCCAATCGCGTGTGAAAACTACCCACGAACCCCAGTAATACACGTACCCCACTCGCACAGGGCCCTTTCGCGTGTAAAACTTCCCGCGAACCCCAGGAATACACATACCCCACTCGCACAGGGCCCTTTCGTGTGTAAAACTTCCCGCAAACCCCAGTAATACACATACCCCACTCGCACAGGGCCCTTTCGCGTGTAAAACTTCCCGCGAACCCCAGTAATACACGTACCCCACTCGCACATGGCCCTTTCGTGTGTAAAACTTCCAGCGAACCCCAGTAATACACCTACCCCACACGCACAGGGCCAATCGCGTGTGAAACTACCCGCGAACCCCAGTAATACACGTACCCCACTAGCACATGGCCCTTTCGTGTGTAAAACTTCCAGCGAACCCCAGTAATACACCTACCACACTCGCACTGGGCCAATCGCGTGTGAAACTACCCGCGAACCCCAGTAATGCACGTACCCCACTGGCAGAGGGCCCTTTCGCGTGTAAAACTTCCCGCGAACCCCAGTAATACACATACCCCACTCGCACAGGGCCAATTGCGTGTGAAACTACCCACGAACCCCAGTAATACACGTACTCCACTCGCACAGGGCCCTTTCACGTGTAAAACTTCCCGCGAACCCCAGTAATACACATACCCCACTCGCACAGGGCCCTTTCACGTGTAAAACTTCCCGCGAACCCCAGGAATACACGTACCCCACTCAAACAGGGTCCTTTCGCATGTGAAACTACCTGCGAACCCCAGTAATACACGTACCCCACTCGGACAGGCCCCTTTCGCGTGTAAAACCTCCCGCGAACCCCAGGAATACACGTACCCCACTCAAACAGGGTCCTTTCGCATGTGAAACTACCTGCGAACCCCAGTAATACACGTACCCCACTCGGACAGGCCCCTTTCGCGTGTAAAACCTCCCGCGAACCCCAGGAATACACATACCCCACTCGCACAGGGCCCTTTCACGTGTAAATCTTCCCGCGAACCCCAGTAATACACATACCCCACTCGCACAGGGCCAATCGCGTGTGAAACTACCCACGAACCCCAGTAATACACGTACCCCACTCGCACAGGGCCCTTTCGCGTGTAAAACTTCCCGCGAACCCCAGTAATACACATACCCCACTCGCACAGGGCCCTTTCGCGTGTAAAACTTCCCGCGAACCCCAGTAATACACATACCCCACTCGCACAGGGCCCTTTCGCATGTAAAACTTCCCGCGAACCCCAGGAATACACGTACCCCACTCGCACAGGGTCCTTTCGCATGTGAAACTACCCGCAATCCCCAGTAATACACGTACCCCACTCGGACAGGCCCCTTTCGCGTGTAAAACTTCCCGTGAACCCCAGTAATACACGTACCCCACTCGCACAGGGCCCTTTCGCGTGTAAAACTTCCCGCGAACCCCAGTAATACACGTACCCCACTCGCACAGGGCCCTTTCACATGTAAAACTTCCCTCAAACCCCAGGAATACATGTACTCCACTCGCACAGGGCCAATCGCGTGTGAAACTACCCTGTGAACCCCAGTAATACACATACCCCACTCGACAGGGCCCTTTCACGTGTGAAACTTCCCACGAACCCCAGTAAGACACCTACCCCACTCGCACAGGGCCAGTCGCGTGTGAAACTACCCGCAAACCCCAGTAATACACGTACCCCACTCGCACAGGGCCCTTTCGTGTGTAAAACTTCCCGCGAACCCCAGTAATACACGTACCCCACTCGCACAGGGCCAACCGCGTGTGAAACTACCCGCGAACCCCAGTAATGCACGTACCCCACAGGCGCAGGGCCCTTTCGCGTGTACAACTTCCCGCGAACCCCAGTAATACACGTACCCCACTCGCACAGGGCCAATTGCGTGTGAAACTACCCGCGAACCCCAGTAATACACATACCCCACTCGCACAGGGCCCTTTCGCGTGTAAAACTTCCCGCGAACCCCAGTAATACACATACCCCACTCGCACAGGGCCAATCGCGTATGAAACTACCCACGAACCCCAGGAATACACATACCCCACTCGCAGAGGGTCCTTTCGCATGTGAAACTACCCACGAACCCCAGTAATACAAGTACCCCACTCGCACAAGGCCCTTTCACGTGTAAAACTTCCCGCGAACCCAAGTAATACACATACCCCACTCGCACAGGGCCAATCGCGTGTGAAACTACCCGCGAACCCCAGTAATACACCTACCCCACACGCACAGGGCCAATCGCGTGTGAAACTACCCACGAACCCCAGTAATACACGTGCCCCACTCGCACAGGGCCCTTTCACGTGTAAAACTTCCCGCGAACCCCAGTAATACACATACCCCACTCGCACAGGGCCCTTTCGCGTGTAAAACTTCCCGCGAACCCCAGGAATACACATACCCCACTCAAACAGGGTCCTTTCGCATGTGAAACTACCTGCGAACCCCAGTAATACACGTACCCCACTCGGACAGGCCCCTTTCGCGTGTAAAACCTCCCGCGAACCCCAGGAATACACATACCCCACTCGCACAGGGCCCTTTCGCGTGTAAAACTTCCCGCGAACCCCAGTAATACACATACCCCACTCGCACAGGGCCAATCGCGTGTAAAACTTCCCGCGAACCCCAGGAATACACGTACCCCACTCGCACACGGTCCTTTCGCATGTGAAACTACCCGCAATCCCCAGTAATACACGTACCCCACTCGGACAGGCCCCTTTCGCGTGTAAAACTTCCCGCGAACCCCAGTAATACACGTACCCCACTCGCACAGGGCCCTTTCGCGTGTAAAACTTCCCGCGAACCCCAGTAATACACATACCCCACTCGCACAGGGCCCTTTCGCGTGTAAAACTTCCCGCGAACCCCAGGAATACACGTACCCCACTCAAACAGGGTCCTTTCGCATGTGAAACAACCCACGAACCCTAGTAATACACGTACCCCACTCGCACAGGGCCCTTTCGCGTGTAAAACTTCCCGTGAACCCCAGTAATACACATACCCCACTCGCACAGGGCCCTTTCGCGTGTAAAACTTCCCGCGAACCCCAGTAATACACATACCCCACTCGCACAGGGCCCTTTCGCGTGTAAAACTTCCCGCGAACCCCAGGAATACACGTACCCCACTCGCACACAGTCCTTTCGCATGTGAAACTACCCGCAATCCCCAGTAATACACGTACCCCACTCGGACAGGCCCCTTTCGCTTGTAAAACTTCCCGCGAACCCCAGTAATACACGTACCCCACTCGCACAGGGCCCTTTCGCGTGTAAAACTTCCCGCGAACCCCAGTAATAAACATACCCCACTCGCACAGGGCCCTTTCACATGTAAAACTTCCCTCAAACCCCAGGAATACATGTACCCCACTCGCACAGGGCCAATCGCGTGTGAAACTACCCGCGAACCCCAGTAATACACGTACCCCACTCGCACAGGGCCCTTTCGTGTGTAAAACTTCCTGCGAAGCCCAGTAATACACGTACCCCACTCGCACAGGGCCAATCGCGTGTGAAACTACCCTGTGAACCCCAGTAATACACATACCCCACTCGACAGGGCCCTTTCGCGTGTGAAACTTCCCACGAACCCCAGTAAGACACCTACCCCACTCGCACAGGGCCAATCGCGTGTGAAACTACCCGCGAACCCCAGTAATACACGTACCCCACTCGCACAGGGCCCTTTCACGTGTAAAACTTCCCGCGAACCCCAGTAATACACATACCCCACTCGCACAGGGCCAATTGCGTGTGAAACTACCCACGAACCCCAGTAATACACGTACCCCACTCGCACAGGGCCCTTTCACGTGTAAAACTTCCCGCGAACCCCAGTAATACACGTACCCCACTCGCACAGGGCCCTTTCGCGTGTAAAACTTCCCGCGAACCCCAGGAATACACGTACCCCACTCAAACAGGGTCCTTTCGCATGTGAAACTACCTGCGAACCCCAATAATACACGTACCCCACTCGGACAGGCCCCTTTCGCGTGTAAAACCTCCCGCGAACCCCAGGAATACACATACCCCACTCGCACAGGGCCCTTTCACATGTAAAACTTCCCTCAAATCCCAGGAATACATGTACCCCACTCGCACAGGGCCAATCGCGTGTGAAACTACCCTGTGAACCCCAGTAATACACATACCCCACTCGACAGGGCCCTTTCGCGTGTGAAACTTCCCACGAACCCCAGTAAGACACCTACCCCACTCGCACCGGGCCAATTGCGTGTGAAACTACCCACGAACCCCAGTAATACACGTACCCCACTCGCACAGGGCCCTTTCACGTGTAAAACTTCCCGCGAACCCCAGTAATACACATACCCCACTCGCACAGGGCCCTTTCGCGTGTAAAACTTCCCGCGAACCCCAGGAATACACATACCCCGCTCAAACAGGGTCCTTTCGCATGTGAAACTACCTGCGAACCCCAGTAATACACGTACCCCACTCGGACAGGCCCCTTTCGCGTGTAAAACCTCCAGCGAACCCCAGGAATACACATACCCCACTCGCACAGGGCCCTTTCGCGTGTAAAACTTCCCGCGAACCCCAGTAATACACATACCCCACTCGCACAGGGCCAATCGCGTGTGAAAACTACCCACGAACCCCAGTAATACACGTACCCCACTCGCACAGGGCCCTTTCGCGTGTAAAACTTCCCGCGAACCCCAGGAATACACATACCCCACTCGCACAGGGCCCTTTCGCGTGTAAAACTTCCCGCGAACCCCAGTAATACACGTACCCCACTCGCACATGGCCCTTTCGTGTGTAAAACTTCCAGCGAACCCCAGTAATACACCTACCCCACACGCACAGGGCCAATCGCGTGTGAAACTACCCACGAACCCCAGTAATACACGTACCCCACTCGCACAGGGCCCTTTCACGTGTAAAACTTCCCGCGAACCCCAGTAATACACATACCCCACTCGCACAGGGCCAATTGCGTGTGAAACTACCCACGAACCCCAGTAATACACGTACCCCACTCGCACAGGGCCCTTTCACGTGTAAAACTTCCCGCGAACCCCAGTAATACACATACCCCACTCGCACAGGGCCCTTTCGCGTGTAAAACTTCCCGCGAACCCCAGGAATACACGTACCCCACTCAAACAGGGTCCTTTCGCATGTGAAACTACCTGCGAACCCCAATAATACACGTACCCCACTTGGACAGGCCCCTTTCGCGTGTAAAACCTCCCGCGAACCCCAGGAATACACATACCCCACTCGCACAGGGCCCTTTCACATGTAAAACTTCCCTCAAACCCCAGGAATACATGTACCCCACTCGCACAGGGCCAATCGCGTGTGAAACTACCCTGTGAACCCCAGTAATACACATACCCCACTCGACAGGGCCCTTTCGCGTGTGAAACTTCCCACGAACCCCAGTAAGACACCTACCCCACTCGCACAGGGCCAATTGCGTGTGAAACTACCCACGAACCCCAGTAATACACGTACCCCACTCGCACAGGGCCCTTTCACGTGTAAAACTTCCCGCGAACCCCAGTAATACACATACCCCACTCGCACAGGGCCCTTTCGCGTGTAAAACTTCCCGTGAACCCCAGGAATACACATACCCCGCTCAAACAGGGTCCTTTCGCATGTGAAACTACCTGCGAACCCCAGTAATACACGTACCCCACTCGGACAGGCCCCTTTCGCGTGTAAAACCTCCCGCGAACCCCAGGAATACACATAACCCACTCGCACAGGGCCCTTTCGCGTGTAAAACTTCCCGCGAACCCCAGTAATACACATACCCCACTCGCACAGGGCCAATCGCGTGTGAAAACTACCCACGAACCCCAGTAATACACGTACCCCACTCGCACAGGGCCCTTTCGCGTGTAAAACTTCCCGCGAACCCCAGGAATACACATACCCCACTCGCACAGGGCCCTTTCGTGTGTAAAACTTCCCGCAAACCCCAGTAATACACATACCCCACTCGCACAGGGCCCTTTCGCATGTAAAACTTCCCGCGAACCCCAGTAATACACGTACCCCACTCGCACATGGCCCTTTCGTGTGTAAAACTTCCAGCGAACCCCAGTAATACACCTACCCCACACGCACAGGGCCAAACGCGTGTGAAACTACCCGCGAACCCCAGTAATACACGTACCCCACTAGCACATGGCCCTTTCGTGTGTAAAACTTCCAGCGAACCCCAGTAATACACCTACCACACTCGCACTGGGCCAATCGCGTGTGAAACTACCCGCGAACCCCAGTAATGCACGTACCCCACTGGCAGAGGGCCCTTTCGCGTGTAAAACTTCCCGCGAACCCCAGTAATACACATACCCCACTCGCACAGGGCCAATTGCGTGTGAAACTACCCACGAACCCCAGTAATACACGTACTCCACTTGCACAGGGCCCTTTCACGTGTAAAACTTCCCGCGAACCCCAGTAATACACATACCCCACTCGCACAGGGCCCTTTCACGTGTAAAACTTCCCGCGAACCCCAGGAATACACGTACCCCACTCAAACAGGGTCCTTTCGCATGTGAAACTACCTGCGAACCCCAGTAATACACGTACCCCACTCGGACAGGCCCCTTTCGCGTGTAAAACCTCCCGCGAACCCCAGGAATACACGTACCCCACTCAAACAGGGTCCTTTCGCATGTGAAACTACCTGCGAACCCCAGAAATACACGTACCCCACTCGGACAGGCCCCTTTCGCGTGTAAAACCTCCCGCGAACCCCAGGAATACACATACCCCACTCGCACAGGGCCCTTTCACGTGTAAATCTTCCCGCGAACCCCAGTAATACACATACCCCACTCGCACAGGGCCAATCGCGTGTGAAACTACCCACGAACCCCAGTAATACACGTACCCCACTCGCACAGGGCCCTTTCGCGTGTAAAACTTCCCGCGAACCCCAGTAATACACATACCCCACTCGCACAGGGCCCTTTCGCGTGTAAAACTTCCCGCGAACCCCAGTAATACACATACCCCACTCGCACAGGGCCCTTTCGCGTGTAAAACTTCCCGCGAACCCCAGGAATACACGTACCCCACTCGCACAGGGTCCTTTCGCATGTGAAACTACCCGCAATCCCCAGTAATACACGTACCCCACTCGGACAGGCCCCTTTCGCGTGTAAAACTTCCCGTGAACCCCAGTAATACACGTACCCCACTCGCACAGGGCCCTTTCGCGTGTAAAACTTCCCGCGAACCCCAGTAATACACGTACCCCACTCGCACAGGGCCCTTTCACATGTAAAACTTCCCTCAAACCCCAGGAATACATGTACTCCACTCGCACAGGGCCAATCGCGTGTGAAACTACCCTGTGAACCCCAGTAATACACATACCCCACTCGACAGGGCCCTTTCACGTGTGAAACTTCCCACGAACCCCAGTAAGACACCTACCCCACTCGCACAGGGCCAATCGCGTGTGAAACTACCCGCAAACCCCAGTAATACACGTACCCCACTCGCACAGGGCCCTTTCGTGTGTAAAACTTCCCGCGAACCCCAGTAATACACGTACCCCACTCGCACAGGGCCAATCGCGTGTGAAACTACCCGCGAACCCCAGTAATGCACGTACCCCACAGGCGCAGGGCCCTTTCGCGTGTACAACTTCCCGCGAACCCCAGTAATACACGTACCCCACTCGCACAGGGCCAATTGCGTGTGAAACTACCCGCGAACCCCAGTAATACACATACCCCACTCGCACAGGGCCCTTTCGCGTGTAAAACTTCCCGCGAACCCCAGTAATACACATACCCCACTCGCACAGGGCCAATTGCGTATGAAACTACCCACAAACCCCAGGAATACACATACCCCACTCGCACAGGGTCCTTTCGCATGTGAAACTACCCACGAACCCCAGTAATACAAGTACCCCACTCGCACAAGGCCCTTTCACGTGTAAAACTTCCCGCGAACCCAAGTAATACACATACCCCACTCGCACAGGGCCAATCGCGTGTGAAACTACCCGCGAACCCCAGTAATACACCTACCCCACACGCACAGGGCCAATCGCGTGTGAAACTACCCACGAACCCCAGTAATACACGTACCCCACTCGCACAGGGCCCTTTCACGTGTAAAACTTCCCGCGAACCCCAGTAATACACATACCCCACTCGCACAGGGCCCTTTCGCGTGTAAAACTTCCCGCGAACCCCAGGAATACACGTACCCCACTCAAACAGGGTCCTTTCGCATGTGAAACTACCTGCGAACCCCAGTAATACACGTACCCCACTCGGACAGGCCCCTTTCGCGTGTAAAACCTCCCGCGAACCCCAGGAATACACATACCCCACTCGCACAGGGCCTTTTCGCGTGTAAAACTTCCCGCGAACCCCAGTAATACACATACCCCACTCGCACAGGGCCAATCGCGTGTAAAACTTCCCGCGAACCCCAGGAATACACGTACCCCACTCGCACACGGTCCTTTCGCATGTGAAACTACCCGCAATCCCCAGTAATACACGTACCCCACTCGGACAGGCCCCTTTCGCGTGTAAAACTTCCCGCGAACCCCAGTAATACACGTACCCCACTCGCACAGGGCCCTTTCACGTGTAAAACTTCCCGCGAACCCCAGTAATACACATACCCCACTCGCACAGGGCCCTTTCGCGTGTAAAACTTCCCGCGAACCCCAGGAATACACGTACCCCACTCAAACAGGGTCCTTTCGCATGTGAAACTACCCACGAACCCTAGTAATACACGTACCCCACTCGCACAGGGCCCTTTCGCGTGTAAAACTTCCCGTGAACCCCAGTAATACACATACCCCACTCGCACAGGGCCCTTTCGCGTGTAAAACTTCCCGCGAACCCCAGTAATACACATACCCCACTCGCACGGGGCCCTTTCGCGTGTAAAACTTCCCGCGAACCCCAGGAATACACGTACCCCACTCGCACACGGTCCTTTCGCATGTGAAACTACCCGCAATCCCCAGTAATACACGTACCCCACTCGGACAGGCCCCTTTCGCGTGTAAAACTTCCCGCGAACCCCAGTAATACACGTACCCCACTCGCACAGGGCCCTTTCGCGTGTAAAACTTCCCGCGAACCCCAGTAATACACGTACCCCACTCGCACAGGGCCCTTTCACATGTAAAACTTCCCTCAAACCCCAGGAATACATGTACCCCACTCGCACAGGGCCAATCGCGTGTGAAACTACCCTGTGAACCCCAGTAATACACATACCCCACTCGACAGGGCCCTTTCGCGTGTGAAACTTCCCACGAACCCCAGTAAGACACCTACCCCACTCGCACAGGGCCAATCGCGTGTGAAACTACCCGCGAACCCCAGTAATACACGTACCCCACTCGCACAGGGCCCTTTCGTGTGTAAAACTTCCTGCGAAGCCCAGTAATACACGTACCCCACTCGCACAGGGCCAATCGCGTGTGAAACTACCCACGAACCCCAGTAATACACGTACCCCACTCGCACAGGGCCCTTTCACGTGTAAAACTTCCCGCGAACCCCAGTAATACACATACCCCACTCGCACAGGGCCAATTGCGTGTGAAACTACCCACGAACCCCAGTAATACACGTACCCCACTCGCACAGGGCCCTTTCACGTGTAAAACTTCCCGCGAACCCCAGTAATACACATACCCCACTCGCACAGGGCCCTTTCGCGTGTAAAACTTCCCGCGAACCCCAGGAATACACGTACCCCACTCAAACAGGGTCCTTTCGCATGTGAAACTACCTGCGAACCCCAATAATACACGTACCCCACTCGGACAGGCCCCTTTCGCGTGTAAAACCTCCCACGAACCCCAGGAATACACATACCCCACTCGCACAGGGCCCTTTCACATGTAAAACTTCCCTCAAACCCCAGGAATACATGTACCCCACTCGCACTGGGCCAATCGCGTGTGAAATTACCCTGTGAACCCCAGTAATACACATACCCCACTCGACAGGGCCCTTTCGCGTGTGAAACTTCCCACGAACCCCAGTAAGACACCTACCCCACTCGCACCGGGCCAATTGCGTGTGAAACTACCCACGAACCCCAGTAATACACGTACCCCACTCGCACAGGGCCCTTTCACGTGTAAAACTTCCCGCGAACCCCAGTAATACACATACCCCACTCGCACAGGGCCCTTTCGCGTGTAAAACTTCCCGCGAACCCCAGGAATACACATACCCCGCTCAAACAGGGTCCTTTCGCATGTGAAACTACCTGCGAACCCCAGTAATACACGTACCCCACTCGGACAGGCCCCTTTCGCGTGTAAAACTTCCCGCGAACCCCAGTAATACACATACCCCACTCGCACAGGGCCAATCGCGTGTGAAAACTACCCACGAACCCCAGTAATACACGTACCCCACTCGCACAGGGCCCTTTCGCGTGTAAAACTTCCCGCGAACCCCAGGAATACACATACCCCACTCGCACAGGGCCCTTTCGTGTGTAAAACTTCCCGCAAACCCCAGTAATACACATACCCCACTCGCACAGGGCCCTTTCGCGTGTAAAACTTCCCGCGAACCCCAGTAATACACGTACCCCACTCGCACATGGCCCTTTCGTGTGTAAAACTTCCAGCGAACCCCAGTAATACACCTACCCCACACGCACAGGGCCAATCGCGTGTGAAACTACCCACGAACCCCAGTAATACACGTACCCCACTCGCACAGGGCCCTTTCACGTGTAAAACTTCCCGCGAACCCCAGTAATACACATACCCCACTCGCACAGGGCCAATTGCGTGTGAAACTACCCACGAACCCCAGTAATACACGTACCCCACTCGCACAGGGCCCTTTCACGTGTAAAACTTCCCGCGAACCCCAGTAATACACATACCCCACTCGCACAGGGCCCTTTCGCGTGTAAAACTTCCCGCGAACCCCAGGAATACACGTACCCCACTCAAACAGGGTCCTTTCGCATGTGAAACTACCTGCGAACCCCAATAATACACGTACCCCACTTGGACAGGCCCCTTTCGCGTGTAAAACCTCCCGCGAACCCCAGGAATACACATACCCCACTCGCACAGGGCCCTTTCACATGTAAAACTTCCCTCAAACCCCAGGAATACATGTACCCCACTCGCACAGGGCCAATCGCGTGTGAAACTACCCTGTGAACCCCAGTAATACACATACCCCACTCGACAGGGCCCTTTCGCGTGTGAAACTTCCCACGAACCCCAGTAAGACACCTACCCCACTCGCACAGGGCCAATTGCGTGTGAAACTACCCACGAACCCCAGTAATACACGTACCCCACTCGCACAGGGCCCTTTCACGTGTAAAACTTCCCACGAACCCCAGTAATACACATACCCCACTCGCACAGGGCCCTTTTGCGTGTAAAACTTCCCGTGAACCCCAGGAATACACATACCCCGCTCAAACAGGGTCCTTTCGCATGTGAAACTACCTGCGAACCCCAGTAATACACGTACCCCACTCGTACAGGCCCCTTTCGCGTGTAAAACCTCCCGCGAACCCCAGGAATACACATACCCCACTCGCACAGGGCCCTTTCGCGTGTAAAACTTCCCGCGAACCCCAGTAATACACATACCCCACTCGCACAGGGCCAATCGCGTGTGAAAACTACCCACGAACCCCAGTAATACACGTACCCCACTCGCACAGGGCCCTTTCGCGTGTAAAACTTCCCGCGAACCCCAGGAATACACATACCCCACTCGCACAGGGCCCTTTCGTGTGTAAAACTTCCCGCAAACCCCAGTAATACACATACCCCACTCGCACAGGGCCCTTTCGCGTGTAAAACTTCCCGCGAACCCCAGTAATACACGTACCCCACTCGCACATGGCCCTTTCGTGTGTAAAACTTCCAGCGAACCCCAGTAATACACCTACCCCACACGCACAGGGCCAATCGCGTGTGAAACTACCCGCGAACCCCAGTAATACACGTACCCCACTAGCACATGGCCCTTTCGTGTGTAAAACTTCCAGCGAACCCCAGTAATACACCTACCACACTCGCACTGGGCCAATCGCGTGTGAAACTACCCGCGAACCCCAGTAATGCACGTACCCCACTGGCAGAGGGCCCTTTCGCGTGTAAAACTTCCCGCGAACCCCAGTAATACACATACCCCACTCGCACAGGGCCAATTGCGTGTGAAACTACCCACGAACCCCAGTAATACACGTACTCCACTCGCACAGGGCCCTTTCACGTGTAAAACTTCCCGCGAACCCCAGTAATACACATACCCCACTCGCACAGGGCCCTTTCACGTGTAAAACTTCCTGCGAACCCCAGGAATACACGTACCCCACTCAAACAGGGTCCTTTCGCATGTGAAACTACCTGCGAACCCCAGTAATACACGTACCCCACTCGGACAGGCCCCTTTCGCGTGTAAAACCTCCCGCGAACCCCAGGAATACACGTACCCCACTCAAACAGGGTCCTTTCGCATGTGAAACTACCTGCGAACCCCAGTAATACACGTACCCCACTCGGACAGGCCCCTTTCGCGTGTAAAACCTCCCGCGAACCCCAGGAATACACATACCCCACTCGCACAGGGCCCTTTCACGTGTAAATCTTCCCGCGAACCCCATTAATACACATACCCCACTCGCACAGGGCCAATCGCGTGTGAAACTACCCACGAACCCCAGTAATACACGTACCCCACTCGCACAGGGCCCTTTCACGTGTAAAACTTCCCGCGAACCCCAGTAATACACATACCCCACTCGCACAGGGCCCTTTCGCGTGTAAAACTTCCCGCGAACCCCAGTAATACACATACCCCACTCGCACAGGGCCCTTTCGCGTGTAAAACTTCCCGCGAACCCCAGGAATACACGTACCCCACTCGCACAGGGTCCTTTCGCATGTGAAACTACCCGCAATCCCCAGTAATACACGTACCCCACTCGGACAGGCCCCTTTCGCGTGTAAAACTTCCCGTGAACCCCAGTAATACACGTACCCCACTCGCACAGGGCCCTTTCGCGTGTAAAACTTCCCGCGAACCCCAGTAATACACGTACCCCACTCGCACAGGGCCCTTCCACATGTAAAACTTCCCTCAAACCCCAGGAATACATGTACTCCACTCGCACAGGGCCAATCGCGTGTGAAACTACCCTGTGAACCCCAGTAATACACATACCCCACTCGACAGGGCCCTTTCACGTGTGAAACTTCCCACGAACCCCAGTAAGACACCTACCCCACTCGCACAGGGCCAATCGCGTGTGAAACTACCCGCAAACCCCAGTAATACACGTACCCCACTCGCACAGGGCCCTTTCGTGTGTAAAACTACCCGCGAACCCCAGTAATGCACGTACCCCACAGGCGCAGGGCCCTTTCGCGTGTACAACTTCCCGCGAACCCCAGTAATACACGTACCCCACTCGCACAGGGCCAATTGCGTGTGAAACTACCCGCGAACCCCAGTAATACACATACCCCACTCGCACAGGGCCCTTTCGCGTGTAAAACTTCCCGCGAACCCCAGTAATACACATACCCCACTCGCACAGGGCCAATCGCGTATGAAACTACCCACGAACCCCAGGAATACACATACCCCACTCGCACAGGGTCCTTTCGCATGTGAAACTACCCACGAACCCCAGTAATACAAGTACCCCACTCGCACAAGGCCCTTTCACGTGTAAAACTTCCCGCGAACCCAAGTAATACACATACCCCACTCGCACAGGGCCAATCGCGTGTGAAACTACCCGCGAACCCCAGTAATACACCTACCCCACACGCACAGGGCCAATCGCGTGTGAAACTACCCACGAACCCCAGTAATACACGTACCCCACTCGCACAGGGCCCTTTCACGTGTAAAACTTCCCGCGAACCCCAGTAATACACATACCCCACTCGCACAGGGCCCTTTCGCGTGTAAAACTTCCCGCGAACCCCAGGAATACACATACCCCACTCAAACAGGGTCCTTTCGCATGTGAAACTACCTGCGAACCCCAGTAATACACGTACCCCACTCGGACAGGCCCCTTTCGCGTGTAAAACCTCCCGCGAACCCCAGGAATACACATACCCCACTCGCACAGGGCCCTTTCGCGTGTAAAACTTCCCGCGAACCCCAGTAATACACATACCCCACTCGCACAGGGCCAATCGCGTGTGAAAACTACCCACGAACCCCAGTAATACACGTACCCCACTCGCACAGGGCCCTTTCGCGTGTAAAACTTCCCGCGAACCCCAGGAATACACATACCCCACTCGCACAGGGCCCTTTCGTGTGTAAAACTTCCCGCAAACCCCAGTAATACACATACCCCACTCGCACAGGGCCCTTTCGCGTGTAAAACTTCCCGCGAACCCCAGTAATACACGTACCCCACTCGCACATGGCCCTTTCGTGTGTAAAACTTCCAGCGAACCCCAGTAATACACCTACCCCACACGCACAGGGCCAATCGCGTGTGAAACTACCCACGAACCCCAGTAATACACGTACCCCACTCGCACAGGGCCCTTTCACGTGTAAAACTTCCCGCGAACCCCAGGAATACACGTACCCCACTCGCACAGGGTCCTTTCGCATGTGAAACTACCCGCAATCCCCAGTAATACACGTACCCCACTCGGACAGGCCCCTTTCGCGTGTAAAACTTCCCGTGAACCCCAGTAATACACGTACCCCACTCGCACAGGGCCCTTTCGCGTGTAAAACTTCCCGCGAACCCCAGTAATACACGTACCCCACTCGCACAGGGCCCTTTCACATGTAAAACTTCCCTCAAACCCCAGGAATACATGTACTCCACTCGCACAGGGCCAATCGCGTGTGAAACTACCCTGTGAACCCCAGTAATACACATACCCCACTCGACAGGGCCCTTTCACGTGTGAAACTTCCCACGAACCCCAGTAAGACACCTACCCCACTCGCACAGGGCCAATCGCGTGTGAAACTACCCGCAAACCCCAGTAATACACGTACCCCACTCGCACAGGGCCCTTTCGTGTGTAAAACTACCCGCGAACCCCAGTAATGCACGTACCCCACAGGCGCAGGGCCCTTTCGCGTGTACAACTTCCCGCGAACCCCAGTAATACACGTACCCCACTCGCACAGGGCCAATTGCGTGTGAAACTACCCGCGAACCCCAGTAATACACATACCCCACTCGCACAGGGCCCTTTCGCGTGTAAAACTTCCCGCGAACCCCAGTAATACACATACCCCACTCGCACAGGGCCAATCGCGTATGAAACTACCCACGAACCCCAGGAATACACATACCCCACTCGCACAGGGTCCTTTCGCATGTGAAACTACCCACGAACCCCAGTAATACAAGTACCCCACTCGCACAAGGCCCTTTCACGTGTAAAACTTCCCGCGAACCCAAGTAATACACATACCCCACACGCACAGGGCCAATCGCGTGTGAAACTACCCGCGAACCCCAGTAATACACGTACCCCACTAGCACATGGCCCTTTCGTGTGTAAAACTTCCAGCGAACCCCAGTAATACACCTACCACACTCGCACTGGGCCAATCGCGTGTGAAACTACCCGCGAACCCCAGTAATGCACGTACCCCACTGGCAGAGGGCCCTTTCGCGTGTAAAACTTCCCGCGAACCCCAGTAATACACATACCCCACTCGCACAGGGCCAATTGCGTGTGAAACTACCCACGAACCCCAGTAATACACGTACTCCACTCGCACAGGGCCCTTTCACGTGTAAATCTTCCCGCGAACCCCATTAATACACATACCCCACTCGCACAGGGCCAATCGCGTGTGAAACTACCCACGAACCCCAGTAATACACGTACCCCACTCGCACAGGGCCCTTTCGCGTGTAAAACTTCCCGCGAACCCCAGTAATACACATACCCCACTCGCACAGGGCCCTTTCGCGTGTAAAACTTCCCGCGAACCGCAGTAATACACATACCCCACTCGCACAGGGCCCTTTCGCGTGTAAAACTTCCCGCGAACCCCAGGAATACACGTACCCCACTCGCACAGGGTCCTTTCGCATGTGAAACTACCCGCAATCCCCAGTAATACACGTACCCGACTCGGACAGGCCCCTTTCGCGTGTAAAACTTCCCGTGAACCCCAGTAATACACGTACCCCACTCGCACAGGGCCCTTTCGCGTGTAAAACTTCCCGCGAACCCCAGTAATACACGTACCCCACTCGCACAGGGCCCTTCCACATGTAAAACTTCCCTCAAACCCCAGGAATACATGTACTCCACTCGCACAGGGCCAATCGCGTGTGAAACTACCCTGTGAACCCCAGTAATACACATACCCCACTCGACAGGGCCCTTTCACGTGTGAAACTTCCCACGAACCCCAGTAAGACACCTACCCCACTCGCACAGGGCCAATCGCGTGTGAAACTACCCGCAAACCCCAGTAATACACGTACCCCACTCGCACAGGGCCCTTTCGTGTGTAAAACTACCCGCGAACCCCAGTAATGCACGTACCCCACAGGCGCAGGGCCCTTTCGCGTGTACAACTTCCCGCGAACCCCAGTAATACACGTACCCCACTCGCACAGGGCCAATTGCGTGTGAAACTACCCGCGAACCCCAGTAATACACATACCCCACTCGCACAGGGCCCTTTCGCGTGTAAAACTTCCCGCGAACCCCAGTAATACACATACCCCACTCGCACAGGGCCAATCGCGTATGAAACTACCCACGAACCCCAGGAATACACATACCCCACTCGCACAGGGTCCTTTCGCATGTGAAACTACCCACGAACCCCAGTAATACAAGTACCCCACTCGCACAAGGCCCTTTCACGTGTAAAACTTCCCGCGAACCCAAGTAATACACATACCCCACTCGCACAGGGCCAATCGCGTGTGAAACTACCCGCGAACCCCAGTAATACACCTACCCCACACGCACAGGGCCAATCGCGTGTGAAACTACCCACGAACCCCAGTAATACACGTACCCCACTCGCACAGGGCCCTTTCACGTGTAAAACTTCCCGCGAACCCCAGTAATACACATACCCCACTCGCACAGGGCCCTTTCGCGTGTAAAACTTCCCGCGAACCCCAGGAATACACATACCCCGCTCAAACAGGGTCCTTTCGCATGTGAAACTACCTGCGAACCCCAGTAATACACGTACCCCACTCGGACAGGCCCCTTTCGCGTGTAAAACCTCCCGCGAACCCCAGGAATACACATACCCCACTCGCACAGGGCCCTTTCGCGTGTAAAACTTCCCGCGAACCCCAGTAATACACATACCCCACTCGCACAGGGCCAATCGCGTGTGAAAACTACCCACGAACCCCAGTAATACACGTACCCCACTCGCACAGGGCCCTTTCGCGTGTAAAACTTCCCGCGAACCCCAGGAATACACGTACCCCACTCGCACAGGGTCCTTTCGCATGTGAAACTACCCGCAATCCCCAGTAATACACGTACCCCACTCGGACAGGCCCCTTTCGCGTGTAAAACTTCCCGTGAACCCCAGTAATACACGTACCCCACTCGCACAGGGCCCTTTCGCGTGTAAAACTTCCCGCGAACCCCAGTAATACACGTACCCCACTCGCACAGGGCCCTTTCACATGTAAAACTTCCCTCAAACCCCAGGAATACATGTACTCCACTCGCACAGGGCCAATCGCGTGTGAAACTACCCTGTGAACCCCAGTAATACACATACCCCACTCGACAGGGCCCTTTCACGTGTGAAACTTCCCACGAACCCCAGTAAGACACCTACCCCACTCGCACAGGGCCAATCGCGTGTGAAACTACCCGCAAACCCCAGTAATACACGTACCCCACTCGCACAGGGCCCTTTCGTGTGTAAAACTACCCGCGAACCCCAGTAATGCACGTACCCCACAGGCGCAGGGCCCTTTCGCGTGTACAACTTCCCGCGAACCCCAGTAATACACGTACCCCACTCGCACAGGGCCAATTGCGTGTGAAACTACCCGCGAACCCCAGTAATACACATACCCCACTCGCACAGGGCCCTTTCGCGTGTAAAACTTCCCGCGAACCCCAGTAATACACATACCCCACTCGCACAGGGCCAATCGCGTATGAAACTACCCACGAACCCCAGGAATACACATACCCCACTCGCACAGGGTCCTTTCGCATGTGAAACTACCCACGAACCCCAGTAATACAAGTACCCCACTCGCACAAGGCCCTTTCACGTGTAAAACTTCCCGCGAACCCAAGTAATACACATACCCCACTCGCACAGGGCCAATCGCGTGTGAAACTACCCGCGAACCCCAGTAATACACCTACCCCACACGCACAGGGCCAATCGCGTGTGAAACTACCCACGAACCCCAGTAATACACGTACCCCACTCGCACAGGGCCCTTTCACGTGTAAAACTTCCCGCGAACCCCAGTAATACACATACCCCACTCGCACAGGGCCCTTTCGCGTGTAAAACTTCCCGCGAACCCCAGGAATACACATACCCCGCTCAAACAGGGTCCTTTCGCATGTGAAACTACCTGCGAACCCCAGTAATACACGTACCCCACTCGGACAGGCCCCTTTCGCGTGTAAAACCTCCCGCGAACCCCAGGAATACACATACCCCACTCGCACAGGGCCCTTTCGCGTGTAAAACTTCCCGCGAACCCCAGTAATACACATACCCCACTCGCACAGGGCCAATCGCGTGTGAAAACTACCCACGAACCCCAGTAATACACGTACCCCACTCGCACAGGGCCCTTTCGCGTGTAAAACTTCCCGCGAACCCCAGGAATACACATACCCCACTCGCACAGGGCCCTTTCGTGTGTAAAACTTCCCGCAAACCCCAGTAATACACAAACCCCACTCGCACAGGGCCCTTTCGCGTGTAAAACTTCCCGCGAACCCCAGTAATACACGTACCCCACTCGCACATGGCCCTTTCGTGTGTAAAACTTCCAGCGAACCCCAGTAATACACCTACCCCACACGCACAGGGCCAATCGCGTGTGAAACTACCCACGAACCCCAGTAATACACGTACCCCACTCGCACAGGGCCCTTTCACGTGTAAAACTTCCCGCGAACCCCAGTAATACACATACCCCACTCGCACAGGGCCAATTGCGTGTGAAACTACCCACGAACCCCAGTAATACACGTACCCCACTCGCACAGGGCCCTTTCACGTGTAAAACTTCCCGCGAACCCCAGTAATACACATACCCCACTCGCACAGGGCCCTTTCGCGTGTAAAACTTCCCGCGAACCCCAGGAATACACGTACCCCACTCAAACAGGGTCCTTTCGCATGTGAAACTACCTGCGAACCCCAATAATACACGTACCCCACTCGGACAGGCCCCTTTCGCGTGTAAAACCTCCCGCGAACCCCAGGAATACACATACCCCACTCGCACAGGGCCCTTTCACATTTAAAACTTCACTCAAACCCCAGGAATACATGTACCCCACTCGCACAGGGCCAATCGCGTGTGAAACTACCCTGTGAACCCCAGTAATACACATACCCCACTCGACAGGGCCCTTTCGCGTGTGAAACTTCCCACGAACCCCAGTAAGACACCTACCCCACTCGCACATGGCCAATTGCGTGTGAAACTACCCACGAACCCCAGTAATACACGTACCCCACTCGCACAGGGCCCTTTCACGTGTAAAACTTCCCGCGAACCCCAGTAATACACATACCCCACTCGCACAGGGCCCTTTCGCGTGTAAAACTTCCCGTGAACCCCAGGAATACACATACCCCGCTCAAACAGGGTCCTTTCGCATGTGAAACTACCTGCGAACCCCAGTAATACACGTACCCCACTCGGACAGGCCCCTTTCGCGTGTAAAACCTCCCGCGAACCCCAGGAATACACATACCCCACTCGCACAGGGCCCTTTCGGGTGTAAAACTACCCACGAACCCCAGTAATACACGTACCCCACTCGCACAGGGCCCTTTCGCGTGTAAAACTTCCCGCGAACCCCAGGAATACACATACCCCACTCGCACAGGGCCCTTTCGTGTGTAAAACTTCCCGCAAACCCCAGTAATACACATACCCCACTCGCACAGGGCCCTTTCGCGTGTAAAACTTCCCGCGAACCCCAGTAATACACGTACCCCACTCGCACATGGCCCTTTCGTGTGTAAAACTTCCAGCGAACCCCAGTAATACATGTACCCCACACGCACAGGGCCAATCGCGTGTGAAACTACCCACGAACCCCAGTAATACACGTACCCCACTCGCACAGGGCCCTTTCACGTGTAAAACTTCCCGCGAACCCCAGTAATACACATACCCCACTCGCACAGGGCCAATTGCGTGTGAAACTACCCACGAACCCCAGTAATACACGTACCCCACTCGCACAGGGCCCTTTCACGTGTAAAACTTCCCGCGAACCCCAGTAATACACATACCCCACTCGCACAGGGCCCTTTCGCGTGTAAAACTTCCTGCGAACCCCAATAATACACGTACCCCACTCGGACAGGCCCCTTTCGCGTGTAAAACCTCCCGCGAACCCCAGGAATACACATACCCCACTCGCACAGGGCCCTTTCACATGTAAAACTTCCCTCAAACCCCAGGAATACATGTACCCCACTCGCACAGGGCCAATCGCGTGTGAAACTACCCTGTGAACCCCAGTAATACACATACCCCACTCGACAGGGCCCTTTCGCGTGTGAAACTTCCCACGAACCCCAGTAAGACACCTACCCCACTCGCACAGGGCCAATTGCGTGTGAAACTACCCACGAACCCCAGTAATACACGTACCCCACTCGCACAGGGCCCTTTCACGTGTAAAACTTCCCGCGAACCCCAGTAATACACATACCCCACTCGCACAGGGCCCTTTCGCGTGTAAAACTTCCCGTGAACCCCAGGAATACACATACCCCGCTCAAACAGGGTCCTTTCGCATGTGAAACTACCTGCGAACCCCAGTAATACACGTACCCCACTCGGACAGGCCCCTTTCGCGTGTAAAACCTCCCGCGAACCCCAGGAATACACATACCCCACTCGCACAGGGCCCTTTCGCGTGTAAAACTTCCCGCGAACCCCAGTAATACACATACCCCACTCGCACAGGGCCAATCGCGTGTGAAAACTACCCACGAACCCCAGTAATACACGTACCCCACTCGCACAGGGCCCTTTCGCGTGTAAAACTTCCCGCGAACCCCAGGAATACACATACCCCACTCGCACAGGGCCCTTTCGTGTGTAAAACTTCCCGCAAACCCCAGTAATACACATACCCCACTCGCACAGGGCCCTTTCGCGTGTAAAACTTCCCGCGAACCCCAGTAATACACGTACCCCACTCGCACATGGCCCTTTCGTGTGTAAAACTTCCAGCGAACCCCAGTAATACACCTACCCCACACGCACAGGGCCAATCGCGTGTGAAACTACCCGCGAACCCCAGTAATACACGTACCCCACTAGCACATGGCCCTTTCGTGTGTAAAACTTCCAGCGAACCCCAGTAATACACCTACCACACTCGCACTGGGCCAATCGCGTGTGAAACTACCTGCGAACCCCAGTAATGCACGTACCCCACTGGCAGAGGGCCCTTTCGCGTGTAAAACTTCCCGCGAACCCCAGTAATACACATACCCCACTCGCACAGGGCCAATTGCGTGTGAAACTACCCACGAACCCCAGTAATACACGTACTCCACTCGCACAGGGCCCTTTCACGTGTAAAACTTCCCGCGAACCCCAGTAATACACATACCCCACTCGCACAGGGCCCTTTCACGTGTAAAACTTCCTGCGAACCCCAGGAATACACGTACCCCACTCAAACAGGGTCCTTTCACATGTGAAACTACCTGCGAACCCCAGTAATACACGTACCCCACTCGGACAGGCCCCTTTCGCGTGTAAAACCTCCCGCGAACCCCAGGAATACACGTACCCCACTCAAACAGGGTCCTTTCGCATGTGAAACTACCTGCGAACCCCAGTAATACACGTACCCCACTCGGACAGGCCCCTTTCGCGTGTAAAACCTCCCGCGAACCCCAGGAATACACATACCCCACTCGCACAGGGCCCTTTCACGTGTAAATCTTCCCGCGAACCCCAGTAATACACATACCCCACTCGCACAGGGCCAATCGCGTGTGAAACTACCCACGAACACCAGTAATACACGTACCCCACTCGCACAGGGCCCTTTCGCGTGTAAAACTTCCCGCGAACCCCAGTAATACACATACCCCACTCGCACAGGGCCCTTTCGCGTGTAAAACTTCCCGCGAACCCCAGTAATACACATACCCCACTCGCACAGGGCCCTTTCGCGTGTAAAACTTCCCGCGAACCCCAGGAATACACGTACCCCACTCGCACAGGGTCCTTTCGCACGTGAAACTACCCGCAATCCCCAGTAATACACGTACCCCACTGGGACAGGCCCCTTTCGCGTGTAAAACTTCCCGTGAACCCCAGTAATACACGTACCCCACTCGCACAGGGCCCTTTTGCGTGTAAAACTTCCCGCGAACCCCAGTAATACACGTACCCCACTCGCACAGGGCCCTTTCACATGTAAAACTTCCCTCAAACCCCAGGAATACATGTACTCCACTCGCACAGGGCCAATCGCGTGTGAAACTACCCTGTGAACCCCAGTAATACACATACCCCACTCGACAGGGCCCTTTCGCGTGTGAAACTTCCCACGAACCCCAGTAAGACACCTACCCCACTCGCACAGGGCCAATCGCGTGTGAAACTACCCGCAAACCCCAGTAATACACGTACCCCACTCGCACAGGGCCCTTTCGTGTGTAAAACTTCCCGCGAACCCCAGTAATACACGTACCCCACTCACACAGGGCCAATCGCGTGTGAAACTACCCGCGAACCCCAGTAATGCACGTACCCCACAGGCGCAGGGCCCTTTCGCGTGTACAACTTCCCGCGAACCCCAGTAATACACGTACCCCACTCGCACAGGGCCAATTGCGTGTGAAACTACCCGCGAACCCCAGTAATACACATACCCCACTCGCACAGGGCCCTTTCGCGTGTAAAACTTCCCGCGAACCCCAGTAATACACATACCCCACTCGCACAGGGCCAATCGCGTATGAAACTACCCACGAACCCCAGGAATACACATACCCCACTCGCACAGGGTCCTTTCGCATGTGAAACTACCCACGAACCCCAGTAATACAAGTACCCCACTCGCACAAGGCCCTTTCACGTGTAAAACTTCCCGCGAACCCAAGTAATACACATACCCCACTCGCACAGGGCCAATCGCGTGTGAAACTACCCGCGAACCCCAGTAATACACCTACCCCACACGCACAGGGCCAATCGCGTGTGAAACTACCCGCGAACCCCAGTAATACACGTACCCCACTAGCACATGGCCCTTTCGTGTGTAAAACTTCCAGCGAACCCCAGTAATACACCTACCACACTCGCACTGGGCCAATCGCGTGTGAAACTACCCGCGAACACCAGTTATGCACGTACCCCACTGGCAGAGGGCCCTTTCGCGTGTAAAACTTCCCGCAAACCCCAGTAATACACATACCCCACTCGCACAGGGCTCTTTCGCGTGTAAAACTTCCCACGAACCCCAGTAATACACATACCCCACTCGCACAGGGCCCTTTCGCGTGTAAAACTTCCCGCAAACCCCAGGAATACACGTACCCCACTCGCACAGGGTCCTTTCGCATGTGAAACTACCTGCGAACCCCAGTAATACACGTACCCCACTCGGACAGGCCCCTTTCACGTGTAAAACCTCCCACGAACCCCAGGAATACACATACCCCACTCGCACAGGGCCCTTTTGCGTGTAAAACTTCCCGCGAACCCCAGTAATACACATACCCCACTCGCACAGGGTCCTTTCGCATGTGAAACTACCCGCAAACCCCAGTAATACACGTACCCCACTCGGACAGGCCCCTTTCGCGTGTAAAAGTTCCCGCAAACCACAGTAATACATGTACCCCACTCGCACCGGGCCCTTTCGCGTGTAAAACTTCCCACGAACCCCAGTAATACACGTACCCCACTCGCACAGGGCCCTTTCACATGTAAAACTTCCCTCAAACCCCAGGAATACACGTACCCCACTCGCACAGGGCCAATCGCGTGTGAAACTACCCTGTAAACCCCAGTAATACACATACCCCACTCGACAGGGCCCTTTCACGTGTGAAACTTCCCACGAACCCCAGTAAGACACCTACCCCACTCGCACAGGGCCAATCGCGTGTGAAACTACCCGCGAACCCCAGTAATACACGTACCCCACTCGCACAGGGCCCTTTCGTGTGTAAAACTTCCCGCGAACCCCAGTAATACATGTACCCCACTCGCACAGGGCCAATCGCATGTGAAACTACCCGCGAACCCCAGTAATACACGTACCCCACTCGCACAGGGCCTTTTCGTGTGTAAAACTTCCAGCGAACCCCAGTAATACACCTACCCCACTCGCACAGGGCCAATCGCGTGTGAAACTACCCGTGAACCCTAGTAATGCACGTACGCCACTGGCGCAGGTCCCTTTCGCGTGTACAATTTCCCGCGAACCCCAGTAATACACGTACCCCACTCGCACAGGGCCAATCGCGTGTGAAACTACCCGCGAACCCCAGTAATACACATACCCCACTCGCACAGGGCCCTTTTGCGTGTAAAACTTCCCGCGAACCCCAGTAATACACATACCCCACTCGCACAGGGCCAATCGCGTATGAAACTACCCACGAACCCCAGTAATACACGTACCCCACTCGCACAGGGCCCTTTCGCGTGTAAAACTTCCCGCGAACCCCAGTAATACACATACCCCACTCGCACAGGGCCCTTTCGCGTGTAAAACTTCCGGCGAACCCCAGTAATACACGTACCCCACTCGCACAGGGCCCTTTCACGTGTAAAACCTTCCGCGAACCCCAGGAATACACATACCCCACTCGCACAGGGCCCTTTCGCGTGTAATACTTCCCGCGTACCCCAGTAATACACGTACCCCACTCGCACAGGGCCAATCGCGTGTGAAACTACCCGCGAACCCCAGTAATACACGTACCCCACTCGCACAGGGTCCTTTCGCATGTGAAACTACCCGCGAACCCCAGTAATACACGTACCCCACTCGGACAGGCCCCTTTCTCTTGTAAAACTTCCTGCGAACCCCAGTAATACACGTACCCCACTCGCACAGGGCCCTTTCACATGTAAAACTTCCCGCGAACCCCAGGAATACACATACCCCACTCGCACAGGGCCCTTTCGCGTGTAAAACTTCCCGCGAACCCCAGTAATACACGTACCCCACTCGCACAGGGTCCTTTCGCATGTGAAACTACCCGCGAACCCCAGTAATACACGTACCCCACTCGGACAGGCCCCTTTCTCGTGTAAAACTTCCTGCGAAACCCAGTAATACACGTACCCCACTCGCACAGGGCCCTTTCACGTGTAAAACTTCCCGCGAACCCCAGGAATACACATACCCCACTCGCACAGGGCCCTTTCGCGTGTAAAACTTCCCGCGAACCCCAGTAATACACGTACCCCACTCGCACAGGGCCAATCGCGTGTGAAACTACCCACGAAAACCAGTAATACACGTACCCCACTCGCACAGGGCCCTTTCACATGTAAAACTTCCCTCAAACCCCAGGAATACACGTACCCCACTTGCACAGGGCCAATCACGTGTGAAACTACCCTGCGAACCCCAGTAATACACATACCCCACTCGACAGGGCCCTTTCGCGTGTGAAACTTCCCACGAACCCCAGTAATACACCTACCCCACTCGCACAGGGCCAATCGCGTGTGAAACTACCCGCGAACCCCAGTAATCCACGTACCCCACTCGCACAGGACCCTTTCGTGTGTAAAACTTCCTGTGAACCCCAGTAATACAGTTACCCCACTCGCACAGGGCCAATCGCATGTGAAACTACCCACGAACCCCAGTAATACATGTACCCCCCTCGCACCTGGCCCTTTCGTGTGTAAAACTTCCAGCGAACCCCAGTAATACACCTACCCCAGTTGCACAGGGCCAATCGCGTGTGAAACTACCCGCGAACCCCAGTAATGCACGTACCCCACTGGCAGAGGGCCCTTTCGCGTGTAAAACTTCCCGCGAACCCCAGTAATACATGTACCCTACTCGCACAGGGCCAATCGCGTGTGAAACTACCCGTGAACCCCAGTAATACACATACCCCACTCGCACAGGGCCCTTTCGCGTGTAAAACTTCCCGCGAACCCCAGTAATACACATACCCCACTCGCACAGGGCCAATCGCGTGTGAAACTACCCACGAACCCCAGTTAATACACATACCCCACTCGCACAGGGCCCTTTCGCGTGTAAAACTTCCCGCAAACCCCAGTAATACACGTACCCCACTCGTGCAGGGTCCTTTCGCATGTGAAACTACCCGCGAACCCCAGTAATACACGTACCCCACTCAGACAGCCCCCTTTCGTGTGTAAAACTTCCCGCGAACCCCAGTAATACACGTACCCCACTCGCACAGGGCCCTTTCGCGTGTAAAACCTCCCGCGAACGCCAGGAATACACATACCCCACTCGCACAGGGCACTTTCGCGTGTAAAACTACCCGCGAACCCCAGTAATACACGTACCCCACTCGGACAGGCCCCTTTCTCGTGTAAAACTTCCTGCGAACCCCAGTAATACACGTACCCCACTCGCACAGGGCCCTTTCACGTGTAAAACTTCCCGCGAACCCCAGGAATACACATACCCCACTCGCACAGGGCCCTTTCGCGTGTAAAACTTCCAGCGAACCCCAGTAATACACGTACCCCACTCGCACAGGGTCCTTTCGCATGTGAAACTACCCGCGAACCCCAGTAATACATGTACCCCACTCGGACAGGCCCCTTTCTCGTGTAAAACTTCCTGCGAACCCCAGTAATACACGTACCCCACTCGCACAGGGCCCTTTCACGTGTAAAACTTCCCGCGAACCCCAGGAATACACATACCCCACTCGCACAGGGCCCTTTCGCGTGTAAAACTTCCCGCGAACCCCAGTAATACACGTACCCCACTCGCACAGGGCCAATCGCGTGTGAAACTACCCGCGAACCCCAGTAATACACGTACCCCACTCGCACAGGGCCCTTTCACATGTAAAACTTCCCTCAAACCCCAGGAATACACGTACCCCACTTGCAGAGGGCCAATCACGTGTGAAACTACCCTGCGAACCCCAGTAATACACATACCCCACTCGACAGGGCCCTTTCGCGTGTGAAACTTCCCACGAACCCCAGTAATACACCTACCCCACTCGCACAGGGCCAATCGCGTGTGAAACTACCCGCGAACCCCAGTAATCCACGTACCCCACTCGCACAGGACCCTTTCGTGTGTAAAACTTCCTGTGAACCCCAGTAATACAGTTACCCCACTCGCACAGGGCCAATCGCATGTGAAACTACCCACGAACCCCAGTAATACATGTACCCCCCTCGCACCTGGCCCTTTCGTGTGTAAAACTTCCAGCGAACCCCAGTAATACACCTACCCCACTTGCACAGGGCCAATCGCGTGTGAAACTACCCGCGAACCCCAGTAATGCACGTACCCCACTGGCAGAGGGCCCTTTCGCGTGTAAAACTTCCCGCGAACCCCAGTAATACATGTACCCTACTCGCACAGGGCCAATCGCGTGTGAAACTACCCGCGAACCCCAGTAATACACATACCCCACTCGCACAGGGCCCTTTCGCGTGTAAAACTTCCCGCGAACCCCAGTAATACACATACCCCACTCGCACAGGGCCAATCGCGTGTGAAACTACCCACAAACCCCAGTAATACACATACCCCACTCGCACAGGGCCCTTTCGCGTGTAAAACTTCCCGCGAACCCCAGTAATACACATACCCCACTCGCACAGGGCCCTTTCGCGTGTAAAACTTCCCGCGAACCCCAGGAATACACGTACCCCACTCGTGCAGGGTCCTTTCGCATGTGAAACTACCCGCGAACCCCAGTAATACACGTACCCCACTCAGACAGCTCCCTTTCGTGTGTAAAACTTCCCGCGAACCCCAGTAATACACGTACCCCACTCGCACAGGGCCCTTTCGCGTGTAAAACCTCCCGCGAACGCCAGGAATACACATACCCCACTCGCACAGGGCACTTTCGCGTGTAAAACTACCCGCGAACCCCAGTAATACACGTACCCCACTCGGACAGGCCACTTTTGCCTGTAAAACTTCCCGCGAACCCCGGTAATACACGTACCCCACTTGCACAGGGCCCTTTCGCGTGTAAAACTTCCCGCGAACCCCAGGAATACACATACCCCACTCGCACAGGGCCCTTTCACGTGAAAAACTTCCCGCGAACCCCAGTAATACACGTACCCCACTCGTGCAGGGTCCTTTCGCATGTGAAACTACCCACGAACCCCAGTAATACACATACCCCACTCGCACAGGGCCCTTTCGCGTGTAAAACTTCCCGCAAACCCCAGTAATACACATACCCCACTCGCACAGGGCCCTTTCGCGTGTAAAACTTCCCGCGAACCCCAGGAATACACGTACCCCACTCGTGCAGGGTCCTTTCGCATGTGAAACTACCCGCGAACCCCAGTAATACACGTACCCCACTCAGACAGCCCCCTTTCGTGTGTAAAACTTCCCGCAAACCCCAGTAATACACGTACCCCACTCGCACAGGGCCCTTTCGCGTGTAAAACCTCCCGCGAACACCAGGAATACACATACCCCACTCGCACAGGGCACTTTCGCGTGTAAAACTACCCGCGAACCCCAGTAATACACGTACCCCACTCGGACAGGCCCCTTTCTCGTGTAAAACTTCCTGCGAACCCCAGTAATACACGTACCCCACTCGCACAGGGCCCTTTCACGTTTAAAACTTCCCGCGAACCCCAGGAATACACATACCCCACTCGCACAGGGCCCTTTCGCGTGTAAAACTTCCAGCGAACCCCAGTAATACACGTACCCCACTCGCACAGGGTCCTTTCGCATGTGAAACTACCCGCGAACCCCAGTAATACACGTACCCCACTGGACAGGCCCCTTTCTCGTGTAAAACTTCCTGCGAACCCCAGTAATACACGTACCCCACTCGCACAGGGCCCTTTCACGTGTAAAACTTCCCGCGGACCCCAGGAATACACACACCCCACTCGCACAGGGCCCTTTCGCGTGTAAAACTTCCTGCGAACCCCAGTAATACACGTACCCCACTCGCACAGGGCCAATCGCGTGTGAAACTACCCGCGAACCCCAGTAATACACGTACCCCACTCGCACAGGGCCCTTTCACATGTAAAACTTCCCTCAAACCCCAGGAATACACGTACCCCACTTGCACAGGGCCAATCACGTGTGAAACTACCCTGCGAACCCCAGTAATACACATACCCCACTCGACAGGGCCCTTTCGCGTGTGAAACTTCCCACGAACCCCAGTAATACACCTACCCCACTCGCACAGGGCCAATCGCGTGTGAAACTACCCGCGAACCCCAGTAATCCACGTACCCCACTCGCACAGGACCCTTTCGTGTGTAAAACTTCCTGTGAACCCCAGTAATACAGTTACCCCACTCGCACAGGGCCAATCGCATGTGAAACTACCCACGAACCCCAGTAATACATGTACCCCCCTCGCACCTGGCCCTTTCGTGTGTAAAACTTCCAGCGAACCCCAGTAATACACCTACCCCACTTGCACAGGGCCAATCGTGTGTGAAACTACCCGCGAACCCCAGTAATGCACGTACCCCACTGGCAGAGGGCCCTTTCGCGTGTAAAACTTCCCGCGAACCCCAGTAATACATGTACCCTACTCGCACAGGGCCAATCGCGTATGAAACTACCCGCGAACCCCAGTAATACACATACCCCACTCGCACAGGGCCCTTTCGCGTGTAAAACTTCCCGCGAACCCCAGTAATACACATACCCCACTCGCACAGGGCCAATCGCGTGTGAAACTACCCACAAACCCCAGTAATACACATACCCCACTCGCACAGGGCCCTTTCGCGTGTAAAACTTCCCGCGAACCCCAGTAATACACATACCCCACTCGCACAGGGCCCTTTCGCGTGTAAAACTTCCCGCGAACCCCAGGAATACATGTACCCCACTCGTGCAGGGTCCTTTCGCATGTGAAACTACCCGCGAACCCCAGTAATACACGTACCCCACTCAGACAGCTCCCTTTCGTGTGTAAAACTTCCCGCGAACCCCAGTAATACACGTACCCCACTCGCACAGGGCCCTTTCACGAGTAAAACCTCCCGCGAACGCCAGGAATACACATACCCCACTCGCACAGGGCACTTTCGCGTGTAAAACTACCCGCGAACTCCAGTAATACACGTACCCCACTCGGACAGGCCACTTTTGCCTGTAAAACTTCCCGCGAACCCCGGTAATACACGTACCCCACTTGCACAGGGCCCTTTCGCGTATAAAACTTCCCGCGAACCCCAGGAATACACATTCCCCACTCGCACAGGGCCCTTTCACGTGAAAAATTTCCCGCGAACCCCAGTAATACACATACCCCACTCGCACAGGGCCAATCGCGTGTGAAACTACCCACAAACCCCAGTAATACACATACCCCACTCGCACAGGGCCCTTTTGCGTGTAAAACTTCCCGCGAACCCCAGTAATACACATACCCCACTCGCACAGGGCCCTTTCGCGTGTAAAACTTCCCGCGAACCCCAGGAATACATGTACCCCACTCGTGCAGGGTCCTTTCGCATGTGAAACTACCCGCGAACCCCAGTAATACACGTACCCCACTCAGACAGCTCCCTTTCGTGTGTAAAACTTCCCGCGAACCCCAGTAATACACGTACCCCACTCGCACAGGGCCCTTTCACGTGTAAAACCTCCCGCGAACGCCAGGAATACACATACCCCACTCGCACAGGGCACTTTCGCGTGTAAAACTACCCGCGAACCCCAGTAATACACGTACCCCACTTGGACAGGCCACTTTTGCCTGTAAAACTTCCCGCGAACCCCGGTAATACACGTACCCAACTCGCACAGGGCCAATCGCGTGTGAAACTACCCGCGAACCCCAGTAATACACGTACCCCACTCGCACAGGGCCCTTTCACATGTAAAACTTCCCTCAAACCCCAGGAATACACGTACCCCACTTGCACAGGGCCAATCGCGTGTGAAACTACCCTGCGAACCCGAGTAATACACATACCCCACTCGACAGGGCCCTTTCGCGTGTGAAACTTCCCACGAACCCCAGTAATACACCTACCCCACTCGCACAGGGCCAATCGCGTGTGAAACTACCCTGCGCACCCCAGTAATACACGTACCCCACTCGCACAGGGCCCTTTAGTGTGTAAAACTTCCCGCGAACCCCAGTAATACACGTACCCAACTCGCACAGGGCCAATCGCATGTGAAACTACCCGCGAGCCCCAGTAATACACGTACGCCACTCGCACAGGGCCCTTTCACATGTAAAACTTCCCTCAAACCCCAGGAATACACGTACCCCACTTGCACAGGGCCAATCACGTGTGAAACTACCCTGCGAACCCCAGTAATACACATACCCCACTCGACAGGGCCCTTTCACGTGTGAAACTTCCCACGAACCCCAGTAATACACCTACCCCACTCGCACAGGGCCAATCGCGTGTGAAACTACCCACGAACCCCAGTAATACATGTACCCCCCTCGCACCTGGCCCTTTCGTGTGTAAAACTTCCAGCGAACCCCAGTAATACACCTACCCCACTTGCACAGGGCCAATCGCGTGTGAAACTACCCGCGAACCCCAGTAATGCACGTACCCCACTGGCAGAGGGCCCTTTCGCGTGTAAAACTTCCCGCGAACCCCAGTAATACATGTACCCTACTCGCACAGGGCCAATCGCGTGTGAAACTACCCGCGAACCCCAGTAATACACATACCCCACTCGCACAGGGCCCTTTCGCGTGTAAAACTTCCCGCGAACCCCAGTAATACACATACCCCACTCGCACAGGGCCAATCGCGTGTGAAACTACCCACAAACCCCAGTAATACACATACCCCACTCGCACAGGGCCCTTTCGCGTGTAAAACTTCCCGCGAACCCCAGTAATACACATACCCCACTCGCAGAGGGCACTTTCGCGTGTAAAACTTCCCGCGAACCCCAGGAATACACGTACCCCACTCGTGCAGGGTCCTTTCGCATGTGAAACTACCCGCGAACCCCAGTAATACACGTACCCCACTCAGACAGCTCCCTTTCGTGTGTAAAACTTCCCGCGAACCCCAGTAATACACGTACCCCACTCGCACAGGGCCCTTTCGCGTGTAAAACCTCGCGCGAACGCCAGGAATACACATACCCCACTCGCACAGGGCACTTTCGCGTGTAAAACTACCCGCGAACCCCAGTAATACACGTACCCCACTCGGACAGGCCACTTTTGCGTGTAAAACTTCCCGCGAACCCCGGTAATACACGTACCCCACTTGCACAGGGCCCTTTCGCATGTAAAACTTCCCGCGAACCCCAGGAATACACATACCCCACTCGCACAGGGCCCTTTCACGTGAAAAATTTCCCGCGAACCCCAGTAATACACGTACCCCACTCGCACAGGGCCAATCGCGTGTGAAACTACCCGCGAACCCCAGTAATACACGTACCCCACTCGCACAGGGCCCTTTCACATGTAAAACTTCCCTCAAACCCCAGGAATACACGTACCCCACTTGCACAGGGCCAATCGCGTGTGAAACTACCCTGCGAACCCCAGTAATACACATACCCCACTCGACAGGGCCCTTTCGCGTGTGAAACTTCCCACAAACCCCAGTAATACACCTACCCCACTCGCACAGGGCCAATCGCGTGTGAAACTACCCCGCGAACCCCAGTAATACACGTACCCCACTCGCACAGGGCCCTTTAGTGTGTAAAACTTCCCGCGAACCCCAGTAATACACGTACCCAACTCGCACAGGGCCAATCGCATGTGAAACTACCCGCGAGCCCCAGTAATACACGTACGCCACTCGCACAGGGCCCTTTTGTGTGTAAAACTTCCAGCGAACCCCAGTAATACACATACCCCACTCGCACAGGGCCAATCGCGTGTGAAACTACCCACGAACCCCAGTAATACACATACCCCACTCGCACAGGGCCCTTTCGCGTGTAAAACTTCCCGCAAACCCCAGTAATACACATACCCCACTCGCACAGGGCCCTTTCGCATGTAAAACTTCCCGCGAACCCCAGGAATACACGTACCCCACTCGTGCAGGGTCCTTTCGCATGTGAAACTACCCGCGAACCCCAGTAATACACGTACCCCACTCAGACAGCCCCCTTTCGTGTGTAAAACTTCCCGCGAACCCCAGTAATACACGTACCCCACTCGCACAGGGCCCTTTCGCGTGTGAAACTTCCCACAAACCCCAGTAATACACCTACCCCACTCGCACAGGGCCAATCGCGTGTGAAACTACCCCGCGAACCCCAGTAATACACGTACCCCACTCGCACAGGGCCCTTTAGTGTGTAAAACTTCCCGCGAACCCCAGTAATACACGTACCCAACTCGCACAGGGCCAATCGCATGTGAAACTTTCCGCGAGCCCCAGTAATACACGTACGCCACTCGCACAGGGCACTTTTGTGTGTAAAACTTCCAGCGAACCCCAGTAATACACATACCCCACTCGCACAGGGCCAATCGCGTGTGAAACTACCCACGAACCCCAGTAATACACATACCCCACTCGCACAGGGCCCTTTCGCGTGTAAAACTTCCCGCGAACCCCAGTAATACACATACCCCACTCGCACAGGGCCCTTTCGCGTGTAAAACTTCCCGCGAACCCCAGGAATACATGTACCCCACTCGTGCAGGGTCCTTTCGCATGTGAAACTACCCGCGAACCCCAGTAATACACGTACCCCACTCAGACAGCTCCCTTTCGTGTGTAAAACTTCCCGCGAACCCCAGTAATACACGTACCCCACTCGCACAGGGCCCTTTCGCGTGTAAAACCTCCCGCGAACGCCAGGAATACACATACCCCACTCGCACAGGGCACTTTCGCGTGTAAAACTACCCGCGAACCCCAGTAATACACGTACCCCACTCGGACAGGCCACTTTTGCCTGTAAAACTTCCCGCGAACCCCGGTAATACACGTACCCCACTTGCACAGGGCCCTTTCGCGTGTAAAACTTCCCGCGAACCCCAGGAATACACATACCCCACTCGCACAGGGCCCTTTCACGTGAAAAATTTCCCGCGAACCCCAGTAATACACGTACCCCACTCGCACAGGGCCAATCGCGTGTGAAACTACCCGCGAACCCCAGTAATACACGTACCCCACTCGCACAGGGCCCTTTCACATGTAAAACTTCCCTCAAACCCCAGGAATACACGTACCCCACTTGCACAGGGCCAATCGCGTGTGAAACTACCCTGCGAACCCCAGTAATACACATACCCCACTCGACAGGGCCCTTTCGCGTGTGAAACTTCCCACGAACCCCAGTAATACACATACCCCACTCGCACAGGGCCCTTTCGCGTGTAAAACTTCCCGCGAACCCCAGGAATACACGTACCCCACTCGTGCAGGGTCCTTTCGCATGTGAAACTACCCGCGAACCCCAGTAATACACGTACCCCACTCAGACAGCTCCCTTTCGTGTGTAAAACTTCCCGCGAACCCCAGTAATACACGTACCCCACTCGCACAGGGCCCTTTCGCGTGTAAAACCTCCCGCGATCGCCAGGAATACACATACCCCACTCGCACAGGGCACTTTCGCGTGTAAAACTACCCGCGAACCCCAGTAATACACGTACCCCACTCGGACAGGCCACTTTTGCGTGTAAAACTTCCCGCGAACCCCGGTAATACACGTACCCCACTTGCACAGGGCCCTTTCGCATGTAAAACTTCCCGCGAACCCCAGGAATACACATACCCCACTCGCACAGGGCCCTTTCACGTGAAAAATTTCCCGCGAACCCCAGTAATACACGTACCCCACTCGCACAGGGCCAATCGCGTGTGAAACTACCCGCGAACCCCAGTAATACACGTACCCCACTCGCACAGGGCCCTTTCACATGTAAAACTTCCCTCAAACCCCAGGAATACACGTACCCCACTTGCACAGGGCCAATCGCGTGTGAAACTACCCTGCGAACCCCAGTAATACACATACCCCACTCGACAGGGCCCTTTCGCGTGTGAAACTTCCCACAAACCCCAGTAATACACCTACCCCACTCGCACAGGGCCAATCGCGTGTGAAACTACCCCGCGAACCCCAGTAATACACGTACCCCACTCGCACAGGGCCCTTTAGTGTGTAAAACTTCCCGCGAACCCCAGTAATACACGTACCCAACTCGCACAGGGCCAATCGCATGTGAAACTACCCGCGAGCCCCAGTAATACACGTACGCCACTCGCACAGGGCCCTTTTGTGTGTAAAACTTCCAGCGAACCCCAGTAATACACATACCCCACTCGCACAGGGCCAATCGCCTGTGAAACTACCCACGAACCCCAGTAATACACATACCCCACTCGCACAGGGCCCTTTCGCGTGTAAAACTTCCCGCAAACCCCAGTAATACACATACCCCACTCGCACAGGGCCCTTTCGCATGTAAAACTTCCCACGAACCCCAGGAATACACGTACCCCACTCGTGCAGGGTCCTTTCGCATGTGAAACTACCCGCGAACCCCAGTAATACACGTACCCCACTCAGACAGCCCCCTTTCGTGTGTAAAACTTCCCGCGAACCCCAGTAATACACGTACCCCACTCGCACAGGGCCCTTTCGCGTGTGAAACTTCCCACAAACCCCAGTAATACACCTACCCCACTCGCACAGGGCCAATCGCGTGTGAAACTACCCCGCGAACCCCAGTAATACACGTACCCCACTCGCACAGGGCCCTTTAGTGTGTAAAACTTCCCGCGAACCCCAGTAATACACGTACCCAACTCGCACAGGGCCAATCGCATGTGAAACTACCCGCGAGCCCCAGTAATACACGTACGCCACTCGCACAGGGCCCTTTTGTGTGTAAAACTTCCAGCGAACCCCAGTAATACACATACCCCACTCGCACAGGGCCAATCGCGTGTGAAACTACCCACCAACCCCAGTAATACACATACCCCACTCGCACAGGGCCCTTTCGCGTGTAAAACTTCCCGCGAACCCCAGTAATACACATCCCCCACTCGCACAGGGCCCTTTCGCGTGTAAAACTTCCCGCGAACCCCAGGAATACATGTACCCCACTCGTGCAGGGTCCTTTCGCATGTGAAACTACCCGCGAACCCCAGTAATACACGTACCCCACTCAGACAGCTCCCTTTCGTGTGTAAAACTTCCCGCGAACCCCAGTAATACACGTACCCCACTCGCACAGGGCCCTTTCGCGTGTAAAACCTCCCGCGAACGCCAGGAATACACATACCCCACTCGCACAGGGCACTTTCGCGTGTAAAACTACCCGCGAACCCCAGTAATACACGTACCCCACTCGGACAGGCCACTTTTGCCTGTAAAACTTCCCGCGAACCCCGGTAATACACGTACCCCACTTGCACAGGGCCCTTTCGCGTGTAAAACTTCCCGCGAACCCCAGGAATACACATACCCCACTCGCACAGGGCCCTTTCACGTGAAAAATTTCCCGCGAACCCCAGTAATACACGTACCCCACTCGCACAGGGCCAATCGCGTGTGAAACTACCCGCGAATCCCAGTAATACACATACCCCACTCGCACAGGGCCCTTTCACATGTAAAACTTCCCTCAAACCCCAGGAATACACGTACCCCACTTGCACAGGGCCAATCGCGTGTGAAACTACCATGCGAACCCCAGTAATACACATACCCCACTCGACAGGGCCCTTTCGCGTGTGAAACTTCCCACGAACCCCAGTAATACACCTACCGCACTCGCACAGGGCCAATTGCGTGTGAAACTACCCCGCGCACCCCAGTAATACACGTACCCCACTCGCACAGGGCCCTTTAGTGTGTAAAACTTCCCGCGAACCCCAGTAATACACGTACCCAACTCGCACAGGGCCAATCGCATGTGAAACTACCCGCGAGCCCCAGTAATACACGTACGCCACTCGCACAGGGCCCTTTCACATGTAAAACTTCCCTCAAACCCCAGGAATACACGTACCCCACTTGCACAGGGCCAATCACGTGTGAAACTACCCTGCGAACCCCAGTAATACACATACCCCACTCGACAGGGCCCTTTCACGTGTGAAACTTCCCACGAACCCCAGTAATACACCTACCCCACTCGCACAGGGCCAATCGCGTGTGAAACTACCCGCGAACCCCAGTAATCCACGTACCCCACTCGCACAGGACCCTTTCGTGTGTAAAACTTCCTGTGAACCCCAGTAATACAGTTACCCCACTCGCACAGGGCCAATCGCATGTGAAACTACCCACGAACCCCAGTAATACATGTACCCCCCTCGCACCTGGCCCTTTCGTGTGTAAAACTTCCAGCGAACCCCAGTAATACACCTACCCCACTTGCACAGGGCCAATCGCGTGTGAAACTACCCGCGAACCCCAGTAATGCACGTACCCCACTGGCAGAGGGCCCTTTCGCGTGTAAAACTTCCCGCGAACCCCAGTAATACATGTACCCTACTCGCACAGGGCCAATCGCGTGTGAAACTACCCGCGAACCCCAGTAATACACATACCCCACTCGCACAGGGCCCTTTCGCGTGTAAAACTTCCCGCGAACCCCAGTAATACACGTACCCCACTCGGACAGGCCACTTTTGCCTGTAAAACTTCCCGCGAACCCCGGTAATACACGTACCCCACTTGCACAGGGCCCTTTCGCGTGTAAAACTTCCCGCGAACCCCAGGAATACACATACCCCACTCGCACAGGGCCCTTTCACGTGAAAAATTTCCCGCGAACCCCAGTAATACACGTACCCCACTCGCACAGGGCCAATCGCGTGTGAAACTACCCGCGAATCCCAGTAATACACGTACCCCACTCGCACAGGGCCCTTTCACATGTAAAACTTCCCTCAAACCCCAGGAATACACGTACCCCACTTGCACAGGGCCAATCGCGTGTGAAACTACCATGCGAACCCCAGTAATACACATACCCCACTCGACAGGGCCCTTTCGCGTGTGAAACTTCCCACGAACCCCAGTAATACACCTACCGCACTCGCACAGGGCCAATTGCGTGTGAAACTACCCCGCGCACCCCAGTAATACACGTACCCCACTCGCACAGGGCCCTTTAGTGTGTAAAACTTCCCGCGAACCCCAGTAATACACGTACCCAACTCGCACAGGGCCAATCGCATGTGAAACTACCCGCGAGCCCCAGTAATACACGTACGCCACTCGCACAGGGCCCTTTCACATGTAAAACTTCCCTCAAACCCCAGGAATACACGTACCCCACTTGCACAGGGCCAATCACGTGTGAAACTACCCTGCGAACCCCAGTAATACACATACCCCACTCGACAGGGCCCTTTCACGTGTGAAACTTCCCACGAACCCCAGTAATACACCTACCCCACTCGCACAGGGCCAATCGCGTGTGAAACTACCCGCGAACCCCAGTAATCCACGTACCCCACTCGCACAGGACCCTTTCGTGTGTAAAACTTCCTGTGAACCCCAGTAATACAGTTACCCCACTCGCACAGGGCCAATCGCATGTGAAACTACCCACGAACCCCAGTAATACATGTACCCCCCTCGCACCTGGCCCTTTCGTGTGTAAAACTTCCAGCGAACCCCAGTAATACACCTACCCCACTTGCACAGGGCCAATCGCGTGTGAAACTACCCGCGAACCCCAGTAATGCACGTACCCCACTGGCAGAGGGCCCTTTCGCGTGTAAAACTTCCCGCGAACCCCAGTAATACATGTACCCTACTCGCACAGGGCCAATCGCGTGTGAAACTACCCGCGAACCCCAGTAATACACATACCCCACTCGCACAGGGCCCTTTCGCGTGTAAAACTTCCCGCGAACCCCAGTAATACACATACCCCACTCGCACAGGGCCAATCGCGTGTGAAACTACCCACAAACCCCAGTAATACACATACCCCACTCGCACAGAGCCCTTTCACGTGTAAAACTTCCCGCGAACCCCAGTAATACACATACCCCACTCGCACAGGGCCCTTTCGCGTGTAAAACTTCCCGCGAACCCCAGGAATACACGTACCCCACTCGTGCAGGGTCCTTTCGCATGTGAAACTACCCGCGAACCCCAGTAATACACGTACCCCACTCAGACAGCTCCCTTTCGTGTGTAAAACTTCCCGCGAACCCCAGTAATACACGTACCCCACTCGCACAGGGCCCTTTCGCGTGTAAAACCTCCCGCGAACGCCAGGAATACACATACCCCACCCGCACAGGGCACTTTCGCGTGTAAAACTACCCGCGAACCCCAGTAATACACGTACCCCACTCGGACAGGCCACTTTTGCGTGTAAAACTTCCCGCGAACCCCGGTAATACACGTACCCCACTTGCACAGGGCCCTTTCGCATGTAAAACTTCCCGCGAACCCCAGGAATACACATACCCCACTCGCACAGGGCCCTTTCACGTGAAAAATTTCCCGCGAACCCCAGTAATACACGTACCCCACTCGCACAGGGCCAATCGCGTGTGAAACTACCCGCGAACCCCAGTAATACACGTACCCCACTCGCACAGGGCCCTTTCACATGTAAAACTTCCCTCAAACCCCAGGAATACACGTACCCCACTTGCACAGGGCCAATCGCGTGTGAAACTACCCTGCGAACCCCAGTAATACACATACCCCACTCGACAGGGCCCTTTCGCGTGTGAAACTTCCCACAAACCCCAGTAATACACCTACCACACTCGCACAGGGCCAATCGCGTGTGAAACTACCCCGCGAACCCCAGTAATACACGTACCCCACTCGCACAGGGCCCTTTAGTGTGTAAAACTTCCCGCGAACCTCAGTAATACACGTACCCAACTCGCACAGGGCCCATCGCATGTGAAACTACCCGCGAGCCCCAGTAATACACGTACGCCACTCGCACAGGGCCCTTTTGTGTGTAAAACTTCCAGCGAACCCCATTAATACACATACCCCACTCGCACAGGGCCAATCGCGTGTGAAACTACCCATGAACCCCAGTAATACACATACCCCACTCGCACAGGGCCCTTTCGCGTGTAAAACTTCCCGCAAACCCCAGTAATACACATACCCCACTCGCACAGGGCCCTTTCGCATGTAAAACTTCCCGCGAACCCCAGGAATACACGTACCCCACTCGTGCAGGGTCCTTTCGCATGTGAAACTACCCGCGAACCCCAGTAATACACGTACCCCACTCAGACAGCCCCCTTTCGTGTGTAAAACTTCCCGCGAACCCCAGTAATACACGTACCCCACTCGCACAGGGCCCTTTCGCTTGTAAAACCTCCCGCGAACGCCAGGAATACACATACCCCACTCGCACAGGGCACTTTCGCGTGTAAAACTACCCGCGAACCCCAGTAATACACGTACCCCACTCGGACAGGCCACTTTTGCGTGTAAAACTTCCCGCGAACCCCATTAATACACGTACCCCACTCGCACAGGGCCCTTTCGCGTGTAAAACTTCCCGAGAACCCCAGGAATACACATACCCCACTCGCACAGGGCCCTTTCACATGAAAAACTTCCCGCGAACCCCAGTAATACAGGTACCCCACTCGCACAGGGCCAATCGCGTGTGAAACTACCCGCGAACCCCAGTAATACACGTACCCCACTCGCACAGGGCCCTTTCACATGTAAAACTTCCCTCAAACCCCAGTAATACACGTACCCCACTTGCACAGGGCCAATCGCGTGTGAAACTACCCTGCGAACCCCAGTAATACACATACCCCACTCGACAGGGCCCTTTCGCGTGTGAAACTTCCCACGAACCCCAGTAATACACCTACCCCACTCGCACAGGGCCAATCGCGTGTGAAACTACCCCGCGAACCCCAGTAATACACGTACCCCACTCGCACAGGTCCCTTTAGTGTGTAAAACTTCCCGCGAACCCCAGTAATACACGTACCCCACTCGCACAGGGCCAATCGCATGTGAAACTACCCGCGAGCCCCAGTAATACACGTACGCCACTCGCACAGGGCCCTTTTGTGTGTAAAACTTCCAGCGAACCCCAGTAATACACCTACCCCACTCGCACAGGGCCAATCGCGTGTGAAACTACCCGCAAACCCCAGTAATGCACGTACCCCACCGGTGCAGGGCCCTCTCGCATGTAAAACTTCCCGCGAACCCCTGTAATACACCTACCCCACTCGCACAGGGCCAATCGCGTGTGAAACTACCCGCGAACCCCAGTAATACACATACCCCACTCGCACAGGGCCCTTTCACGTGTAAAACTTCCCATGAACCCCAGTAATACACATACCCCACTCGCACAGGGCCAATCGCGTGTGAAACTACCCACAAACCCCAGTAATACACATACCCCACTCGCACAGGGCCCTTTCGCGTGTAAAACTTCCCGCGAACCCCAGTAATACACATACCCCACTCGCACAGGGCCCTTTCGCATTTAAAACTTCCCGCGAACCCCAGGAATACACGTACCCCACTCGCACAGGGTCCTTTCGCATGTGAAACTACCCGCGAACCCCAGTAGTACACGTACCCCACTCGGACAGGCCCCTTTCACGTGTAAAACTTCCCGCGAACCCCAGTAATACACGTACCCCACTCGCACAGGGCCCTTTCGCGTGTAAAACCTCCCGCGAACCCCAGGAATACACATACCCCACTCGCACAGGGCCCTTTCGCATGTAATACTTCCCGCGAACCCCAGTAATACACGTACCCCACTCGCACAGATCCAATCCCGTGTGAAACTACCCGCGAACCCCAGTAATACACATACCCCACTCGCACAGGGCCCTTTCACATGTAAAACTTCCCTCAAACCCCAGGAATACACGTACCCCACTTGCACAGGGCCAATCGCGTGTGAAACTACCCTGCGAACCCCAGTAATACACGTACCCCACTCGACAGGGCCCTTTCGCGTGTGAAACTTCCCACGAACCCCAGTAATACACCTACCCCATTCGCACAGGGCCAATCGCGTGTGAAACTACCCGCGAACCCCAGTAATACACGTACCCCACTCGCACAGGGCCCTTTCGCATGTAAAACTTCCCGCGAACCCCAGTAATACACGTACCCCACTCGCACAGGGCCAATCGCGTGTGAAACTACCCGTGAACCCCAGTAATAGACGTACCCCACTCGCACAGGGCCCTTTCGTGTGTAAAACTTCCAGCGAACCCCAGTAATACACATACCCCACTCGCACAGGGCCCTTTCGCATGTAAAACTTCCCACGAACCCCAGTTATACACGTACCCCACTCAGTATATACGTGCTTTTTATTTGTGCACACTTTTGTAATGCGCAGGGACGCTACCACCTGCCTTCGTGTGGCGGACGTGTTTAGGCCTGTGCGTGTCTTTGCCCATGCGTGGGTTTGCCCTATTCGATTCCATGAATACATTTGGATTGTGTTCGTGTGGGCGTTCCGTGTACTTCCCAGCAGTACTTCCCCAGTTATGCCTTCTTTTTCACGCGTTATTCCCCATTCCGCGTGTTAGGCCCCCTGTTTCGCCTACTTTTGTTGTGTGCACTGTGCTATGTGCGCTTTCGCTGCGCGCTTCGCACACGCTGTTTGGAGACGTGTGCGCCAGCGTGCGCCATGCATGGATTTGGTGCACAACCAGTGGGAAAGTAGCGCAGCGCCTCCCTTGAATCGCACGCGTGCACGTGCGCTTGCTTTCTTACGCTTGCGCCTCCTTGCACCTGCTCACGCTGGGATTTACGGCACACGTTTGTTCCATGAATCGGCCCCAAAATGAACTCATGTCATGAACGGAGTAGATACCTCTTAAACATTAGACCTTGAGATATTCATCAAAACATGGGTTTGAAATCCAATCAGTTCAATAAACATAGACAAAGGTTTAATTGTTATCCTGATACTGTGTGAGAGAGCACAGTGGCACAATAACGTGCATTTACACTGCAGAGTAAAACAATTGTTGGTTTTGAATGGACCATTTAGAACAGTATGTATGTGTCTCAGGGGGTAGGCCACGCTTGTTTTCAGACGTGTTTTCAAATTTGCATGCACAATGCAAACCACCCATTCAGCCCTATTAAAATGAATTGCTGAGGGTCGGTGATGAAGTAGTTGACCGTAATGGTATCCCAGGCCATTAGGATAGAAGGTTTCGGATTAAACAAGTGGAGGCCCAAGTAACATCTCCTTTCAGCAACTCAGTAGGACATTTTCTCTCCTCTACATCAATTGAGCAGATCATGAAGAATAAGCTTTGTCAATGCAAATTGGCGTTCCCTTGTTTTTCAAACTCAGCACAGCATTACTGACCGAGAACAACTTCAAAGGCTCACTCCAGCTGACAGGTGTTTGTGAATAGGGCGGCACGTAAAAAGTTATTATGCTCTTGATTTCAATTTGGCACAAATTATATCTGTACCAGGAGTCCATCTATTACAAGTTCATATTGTCAAATGGCATTGAGGTAGGGGCATAGGAACTAGAGCCAGTGCGGGGCTGGGGCCTTATCCCTCCACTCTCTAGAATGTGGTGAGAGTAGATGAGGAGAGCAGAAATTCCTGAGCAGAGAATGCAAGGCAAAAGTGCTCACTTGGTTTTCTTTAGCCAACTACTGTCCCAAAAAACGCAGGCTAAATTGAAATGGGATTGGGGATCCATTAAAATGCAATGATTGTCCAGGTGCTGCTCTTAAAATCAGCTGTCACCGTCAACGACCTCCTCCTCGATTAGGGTTAACTCCCCCTCCTCCTCACCTGTATCAGGGTCTTCTTGTTGTTGTCTTTGGAGTCTCATTTCAAATCAAATCAAATCAAATTCTTTAATGTGATACAGGTTGAAAATAAATTCAAACTTTACACATATTACAAACACATCCTAAACATACAACCATATAAGTCAACATCAAATATAGAAAAAAAAAAACGTTTTGAAGATCATAAATTCATCAGTGTGCAATTCATATAAGATTAAATAAAAATAAGATAAGATAAAATAAAATAAGAAAGCAAATGATTAGGCGGTTGTTATTCGGGTCCAATTAAGGTCCTAAGCCTAATTTAGTCATTTGCCATACATTATAAAGTGCAATGAATAAGTGCATGTTACATGTGTTGGTACAATAATGCCAGAACGACAATTCATGAATGGCTAATAGATCATGTACAAATTCACCCAGAAATTTTATAATCGGCTCTTTCATGGCCTTACATTGCGTCAGAAGATGCCTAGCTGTTTCTAGGCATGATAAAGATTTACAGAGTCGACATGTCCGCTCATTAGTAGGGATATTATTCCAAGCTCCTCTGTTGGTTAGGGTGGGCAGCTGTTCTAGCCGAAACAGAATGATAAATCGTCGGAGTCTTCTGGTAGGGCAGAGATATAAATAGGCCTGAGGTCTCATATACTGATATGTACGGTATTTCACAAAATTATATGACTTGAGATTACTCAAATGGGAGAAGTTTTCTAACCATTCCCAGAGTTCTATTTTTTTCTCAAGTGCGTGTAAAGTTTCATTCGATACACAAGTCCCTCTACAAATCCAGCCAATGTCGGTGAGGAATTTGCTCATATCTTTATGGAAGGATAAGGTGGTATTTTTTTTAGTTAGTTCCTGCTGAATAACCGACAATAGGGGATTAGAGGAGTGTCTTATCTTCAAGTATATCCCAGCTCTTTTTTTTAATACCAACGCTTTTAGAGAAGGTAGGCCCAATTCCAATCTTATTACAGCAATAGGTACCCCCGGAGGAAGTCCCAGCATGCGTCTCCAGAACTTGCCTTCAATCACTTGAAGCCACTCTAGCTCAACTGTTAGCAGCGACTCAATACCATATATAATCATAGGGGCAAATACTTGCATATAAAGATGGCGGGTCCCCCATAGCGTGAAGCCACCCTGTTTGTTGGTAAAAGATGAAACTAATGATATTACTTGTAATGCACGTGTGATCCGCCCCTGTTTACATAGTGTATAATCACCTAGTGGTTCTATTTCCACTCCTAAGTATCGGTAAGAAGGAGCATATAGTATAGGATTTTTATGTACAACCAATGTTATACGGGTTACCCTTTTCCTGGTAAATCTAAGTACTTTAGTTTTATCTAAATTAATGGATAACCCATTGGTCTTAGCATAGTCCCAAAGAATATGAGCCGAGCGCCTAAGGCCACCTATGGTGTTGTCTAGGACTACCAGATCATCGGCATAGGCCAAGACGGGACATAATGCATCCCCCAATTTTGGTGGGCAGTTGTCTGCATCTGTAAGAGCCACAGGAATGTTGTAAACATATAGGTTGTAAATAAGGGGTGCTGAGACACATCCCTGCTTTACCCCCCTATTTTGAGGCACATTGCGCGTTGTATTTCCCTCTTAGTTGAGTCTAAGGTGCACCGAGGTATCATAATGGAGTAATTTAAGATAGTATAGTAGACCAGATGGACATCTCATTATTTCTAGCTTGGTCCAGAGTCGCTCACGGGGGATGGAATCAAAGGCGGCCTTAAAATCAATAAAGAGGGCATACAACGGGGGCTGCTCTTTAGTAAGCGCTCTCGTGCGCAATATGTCCATTACCAGTAAGTTATGAGATGTAGAGAAATCCCGTCTAAAGCCACATTGGAATCTGCTAAGTATATTAGTATTGTCAACCCATTTTTGCAACTCAGAAAGTAGTAAAGAGGCAAAGAGTTTCCCTGTGATATCTAACATAGATAGCAGCCTATAGTTATTAGGGTCTGAGCGCCTACCTTGTTTGAATACTGGGATGAGAATAGCAGTTTGCCAGGATCTGGGGATATTTCCCTGGGCTAGTATCTTGTTAAAGAGTAAGGAGAATAACTCTGCCCAAAATACCGAATTATTTTTGATCACAATATTTGCTAATCCATTAGGGCCAGGGGCTCTCGAGGACTTAAGGGAGGAAATTTTATTAAGAATTGCTTCCGGAGAAACGTCGAAAGGGGGAATAGTCGGGGCCTCCTCTATGGGTATAGTCCAGGACTTCTCTTCTTTTGAATTACGATTTAATAGGAACTCTACCCATGTATTCTCATCAATAGGGTTGACTAAAGGGCCTCTGACTTTCCCTCTATTCTCATTTAGGAGTGCCCAAATGCTACGCGAGTTCCTAGAACAAATCGTGGTTATGAGTCGCTGATCTCTATTATTTCGCTCTATTCTCTTAATATTTTTGATCTCGGCTCTATATAGAGTTTTAAGGGTTCTTAATTTCTCACGGTACTGGATTTCAGAAAGGTTCAAGGTTTTTAGGGCACGGATCGCTCTTCTATGTTCTCTCTTAGCATCTCTAATTTTTCTATTGAAGGGGGGTAAAATTCCTCTCGCTTTTAATATAAGGCCCTTTTTGGCAGAAGCGTGATAGCCTGATAAGCCCGATATCCAGTTTTCAATTTCATTTATCGTCATATCGTGAAAATCAGGGAGGCCCTGCATGGTGGTGCATTTGAGAACTTCAGAGGCCGCTCTGATGTTTTTCTCTGACCATATGATTCTAGTTCCTGGGCAATTGGATTGAATCTCTCCAATATGCACTAGGGGATTAATGGGAATCGGCATAGATATTAGACAGTGCAGCGCAGCATGATCACTCCATCCATTAGGCTTAACCCACATGTCTCTTACTTTGGATTGGATCTCGGGGGTCATAAATATATAGTCCAATGTGCTAAATGCTGATCCGTTTGTCCACATGTGCTTCCCAGGTCTGTCGCTCAAAGTGCGGCCATTAATCATCGCCAAATCCCAGCATTCAAACAATTGTAACCACTCAAGTCCTTCGTTCTCCCTCTTACTATGGGTCATCAGGCACTTCTCACTAAGCCCTTGGTTGGTAGATATAAGAGTGTCGTCTGTCATGTGGCAATTAAAATCTCCCACAACAATGATGGCCATATTACGAGTTCTTAATGTCCAAGTGGACAGTACATCCTGTATGGCCTCGTGTAAGGTGTCCCTTGCTACAGCTCCCGGAGGATTATACAGATTAATAAGTAGTAATCTACTACTACCATTTTCAGTGGGATATTCTACTTCCACCACCAGTAACTGATCTTCAGCATTACACTGTATTTTCCGGGACTTCATAGTGTTGGTAACCCCTATCAACAGGCCACCATACGGGCGGCCCTTACAACCTCGTTTCGCAAATGATTGATGTATAGCAAAACCGTCTAACAACAAAGAGTCAATTGACCATGTTTCCTGCAGACAAATATAACTGTGTTGCTGTAAAAAGGCAGAAGAGCCGTCTGTCCTCAGAAGATGTGAAAAGCCTCTACAGTTCCATGAGAGTATTGATGAACATCAATGATTTTGCAACAGCTGGGGTAAGGAATCTAACAAGGACTTGAGTGCTAGTTGTACTTCTACCAATAAAGGACTATCTCCAACTCCTGTATTGCACTCATTACTAGCGGATATGATCCCAACTGGTTCTTCAGAGATAGCTGAGGGATCCCTCTCTTGCGGGTCTACATCAATGTCTATATCCACCGCTCTCAGTTCTTCTTTATAACTTCTCAATAGTTGCACAATATTAAGAAAAGCACAATGTAGGGCAGATACATTCGGATTAGGGCCCGACAGAGGTTCGATGAAGAGAAAATCATCAGATTTCAAAATACGCAGTTGTGGAATATGTTGTAGCCGAGTTAGAAGCTCAGAGCGTGCCAACCAGGAGTTCTTATTCCTAGGATACAGATTCTTGATGAAGCATATGCGATTAGTCTTGATTTCAGGCACTTGCTCCTGCTGTTCCAAGAGAGCATGCTTAGTCTGGTCCTCGGAGGACCGTTTCTCCGGGGCGGGCTCAAGGTCGGAAGGCGAGCCTACTTCATCGACAGGCCCTGTGTCCTCTTATACAGTTTCCTCAAGGACCATGCCCTGAGCCTTATCTTCAGGGACTAACCAGTCCGTGAGCAGACCTTTTTTTGTTGCTGCTCGCAGAGCGGCTCTAGTCTGTCTTTTCCTAGCTTTTTTTGAGCGAGTTTCAAATATAGGTCCTGGCCCTGTCGTAGGGGATGGAGCATGTATAGTGGTTGGCTTATTTTTGAGGGCCTTTCTGGCCATTCTACGTTGTTTGCGCGTGAGGGGAGGTTGGGGACGCTGTTCCAAATCTTGTTCCTCTGCCTCCGAGGGAGTATCTTCGATTAGGATATTATTATGGGATGTCCCATGCACCGATTCCCTCATCTTCTCGTCAGCTTGTTCTTCCATCGCCTCGGCTATTAGGAGAGCATCCGATAGATTCGCTTCGGTTTCTTCTCGCAAGATATCCTTCGAGTTTAATGTCGTGGAGATAGAATTGGTGTTGGATAAGATGCGTCCCGTCATCTGTAGTAGTATCTTCAAGGCAAATTGGAGTGAAGCTACAGATGTTTGGAGCTCGGCTAACTGTGTAGCAGTAGATTGAGAACCTGTGCTCTCAGCCGTCTCAAGGTCCGGCACATCCTCCATTGAAGCCATTGCGAGGTTCGGGGAGAGGGATAGACGTTCCCCGCTTCCAGATATATTATGTCTCCCTGCTTCCATATTCACGTTATTTTCTTTCAGGGGAGAGGAAACTTTAGATGTTATCTGTGGCATATGAGTCTGCATCCCTCTCTGAATCGTTAAACATAGATCTAACAGTGAGTTGTTGTCAATGTCATCGAAGTTAGAAGAACTTAGAGAGGTGCCTCCTATATTTGCCGGTTCGGTCGTCTCCTCAATTGTGGTAGAATTGGTCTCTGGGGGGGGGTTGACAGGAAAAAACTCCGTAATGGCTCCCTGTACTACAGGTAAGGTATATTTCGAATTTTTCTTTACTTTGCCTCCCTTTCTGTGGGTCTCCTTTGGTTCTTTTGTAGTAGGGATCCTGTTTTTCCGTAGATTATAAGTCGAATGCTGCGCTCTTTTTCCCCGCTGCATTACGGAGTTTTGTATTTCACCCTCTTTCAAATAGATAAGTGCAAGTAGGCTGAGAGCGCACTGGAAGGTACCGGGTCAAAGGCTAAAGCCTGCAGTCCCCGGCTTATGAACCTCTATTGGTTTCTTATTCAGGGCGTATAAGAGGGTACTTGCAAATATGCGCACTGGGTATCGATCCCCCAGTGCACCCCAACAGGCTCGTAAGTGGAGGCTAACGTTGTGCAGTTGCCTCTGGAGCCCCAGCAAGAAGCTGCACAAGAGGTATGATCAAAGGTCCACCACCCCCAGCCACTCACTCACTCCCCTTTATTTCTGTATTTATTTATTTCTGTATTGTCTGCAGGATACAGTGAGGCAGGTCAATCCCTGCATTCACCAAGCGTGGGCACCCACTGGGAAGGGGGAAGAGAGGTGTGGAGGGGGGGGGGCTGCCCACCAATATACAATGAGGCAGTTCAGTGCTTGCCCTCCTCACCTCATGGGTGGGCAGAGTGCCTCAACCCGACTCGTCGGGGCTCTTCCCCTGTGCCGCACTCTCGGAGGGCCTCGCGTCGTCCTTCTGTGAGCACAGAGCGGGGTGCCCCAACGCAGTACGCGGCTCCTTATTCGCCCTATTGCAGTCCCACAGGAGCCCACAGGAGCCCGGCCCCGTCGCACAGGCCCGACCCCGTCGCGTTCGCTTCCTTCTTTCGGCTCCTTCTTTCCCCATCGCGTTCGCTTCCTTCTTTCGGCTCCGCGCTTTCCGTTAGAGGAAAGGACCCTCGCTCTTGCGCGAGCGTCGCAATGCGTGAAATGCGTGTCAAGCCGCACCTCTGCTCGTCAGGAACAACACGTTCAGAGGCCGCTTCCGACACAGCCACCTCACTCACAAACGAGAATCAGATGTGTGTGCGACGGAGTTTTGTAGCTGTGCACATCCTGCTGAACTGTTCAGGTCAAGAGGGCTTGTCCGAGGTCCCTAGAAGTCGGCTGTTACATCTGGTCCTCGTTTGTAACCTGTACGGTCTGCGCACTCCTTATTGTCCAGGCGCTGGCTTCTCCTTTCCTGCATCACTCATCACTCATCGTCTCATTTCCATAAACTCTTCTTTTTTTGTCAGCAGGTGTGGCCTGCCACAGAATGAATGCCTATTGCCAGCAACCAGGTGACCCCCTTCCAGAACAGCCGTACAGGGGAAAAAGCTCAGAGGCATAAAAAAAACCCTTAGAGGAATCAGGCTAGTCGGGTGACCTTCTGTACAGCAGGAGAGGATGCCAGGTATGATGAATCCAGAATTCAGATAAGCCCAAGGGTCCAGGTGAGTAATTTCTAACAGGTAAAGTATAAACCGGAGAGGGTGGACAAGGATCTGGAATAAGGAAGGCACAGGGCAAGCAAAGGTAGAAAGAAAGAAGCAAGCCGCGATGGAAAGAAGTCAGCCGCGGAAAGGGGGGGGGGGGAGAAAGAAAGTACAAGGCACAATAAAGCAGGAGGAGGAACAGAGAAGACCGAGCGCAGGCAGCAGGAGAAGGAAAAGCAAAGCAGCAGGCGTGGAGTAAAAACAAGGGAAAGAAAGCGTACCGTGAGTACGAGAAAGAGGAAAAAACCGTAGCCTAACAGCCCAAAGAGGAAAGCAAAAACGCTGAGCCTAGGGTTGCAAGGCACTGCCTGCCAGGAGGAAGGGAAACAAGTACATCCCGACGGCCAGGTTCGCAAAAACTAGACCGCTGCAGCACGCTGCCGGTAAACGTGGTGGCACAAGCAATGGGCGATCATCCGCCAGCGATCCCACAGGCATCTACTCAAATGGGGCATGACATCAGCAGACAACCAATCATCGGTGAGAATGCCATAGGAGAGGTCTTCAGATTTTACAAATTGGATAGCCCACAATTTGCTGTTAAATTTCTGTATTCAAACTGGGCAGGTAAGAATCTCTCTGCAGACAACCACATGTTCTGCAGGGATGAGGATGGTGTTACTAGCCCTATAAGCAATGATGGCCTAGAGTAGTGTCTGTGATGTCATGAAAAAAACAGAAAATACCAGCTCGATACAGACATTTGTTTAAAATGGTAAATACAGATTGGAATTATGTTAAAAAAAAATAATATTCTTAGAGTCATTGTAATTGTAAATCTAGTATAATTTGTTTGTTTGCCGAATACATACAGTAATACACGTAGACCTTGAAGGCACACACAAAGGGCCTCATTACAACTCAGGCGTTAAGGGTTAACGCCACCGTTAACCCTTAACGCCTGATTCTGATTTTAACGCCTGCTTCTAGCAGGCGTTAAAATCCATGGTGCTAACCTGCCATGGTGCTAATTACGCCGCCGTAATTTACGGCGGCGTAATTAGCGCCTTCCCCACTCCCATTATGCCCTATGGGGCAAAAATGGGAATGGGGAAGGGAAAATGGGAAATGGGGATTTACCGCCCCACTCACCTTGGAATGGGGCGGTAAATCCGCCATCCACCATGGTGTAAACAGAGTTTACACCATGGTGGTAAAGTTGGTGCACTTAGCACCAAGGTTGTAATGAGGATTTAGTTTGGAGTAACATTGGATTTGTCCGTAGCAAATCTCTTGATTTTCACTTGACCCCGTCTCCAGTATTGTTGTTTCTCCTATGAACCCTTTTTGCGGCTACCATTGCTAGAGTCCCTCGGGTAAATGTGTATAGGAAAAGAAGTGCTTACGGAATTGATGTTTCTGTTCTATGCTACAAATATGAGTGTGGTGACCTTCTGCAGAGACTCCTAAATAGCATGACAGATGTGTGAAGAGTAATAAATAGAAGAACTGTGTGTGTACTATCACGTACAAAAAATATAGGAACACACACGTGTGTGTGTTTTCCAAATCTGTTCTTATACAGCAAAACAAAGAGAACATCAATTCTGCAATTGGTCATTTAATGAAAACTGCAGCCAGGTTGCTGCAAAAGTCTGTGACAAATAAGGAATCACATATTCGTAATCCAATGTTTCACTATGTCAACGGAAACAGAGGCACACATTTAGTTTGGCTCCACTCCTAATACTTATGCCAGACTGCACAGTGCCACCTATTAGCATGTGGTAATGCGCCCCTGTACATCCAATGTTGGTACCCAAGTGCACAACGCTGCCTATTAGATGCATGTGGTATTAGAGTAAATTGGCTGGTCCAAAAGCCTTTGAACTTTAAAGAAGCACAGATTAATGGCGCCTCCTTACGAGTTGGGCGGTATGCCGGCTGGGATATCGCCTAACTTTATTTGCATTAGCGGTAACCCGTCCAGCAATATTACCACCAGATCTCTGGTTGGACGCTAACTGTTACTCCTCATTCCCCATAGTGCCAGTAGTAATTGGCATTTTTCCGGTGTTTTTACCCACAGCTCTGAGCGGCGGGTAAACACGCCTGGCTCTAGATTGGGTGGAGCAGTATATGCAGCGGTAACACCGTTATCGCCGCATTTAAGGGCTACTGCCCAACTCGTCATGAGGTCCATAGCCGTATTTTTCAGCAGGACTAAAGTAACACAAGGGTATCATCCCTGTAGGTGCATTACTTGTGCAAGACTGTACAGTACCAACTATTAACCATGTGTGGAATTCGATTGCTACAAGCATGTGCTAATGCCAGATTGCTCAGTGCCACCAATTATTGACCTGCAGTACTTCAACCTGATACAGCTGATGGTGGTGCCCATCTGCACAACATTGCATATGAAAGCCTGCTATAGAGCAATCCTGTCAATCAAGTGAGGGTGCCTGGTTCAACAGTACTGCACAGGACCGTGGTACATAGATGGAAATAGTGGATTACTTATGAACATCAGATATTTCCTCCTTTGCAAATATGTTTCAGTGTTTAGCCATGCACCATGGAGCAGCCTGCTCCATTTACAAAAATATATGTAGAATAAATATGAAGCATCATATAGGTGAGAAAATATCAATGCACTGCAAAACCTAGGAAAATGTTAGCAGCACCGATTCATAGCCCTATATTTCACCTGGACAAATGTTACACATGGATAGCGTGGCTACAGTTAGTTTAATTGAACCATACTATAGAGGGTAATCTATTAACCATGGTAGTTGGCTGCTGCAGATAGATGTTAGTGCCAGATTCATCAAACCACACATTAACAGACTATGGTATGGCATTGGTGTACAGGCAATGTTTTTAGCCTGTGAAAGCGCACTCCTGTACACTGCTAGTGCCTGCCGCCACAGTACTGCACAATGTCTTACATAGATTAAAATGATGGCATAGACCCACACATCAGTATAGACCCTTTGCTAAAAATGTGTCCTTGGATCATGGAGAATCCTGAACCCTTTACAAGTGAATAAAAACACACATAAATACAGCACATAGGTGAAAAATAAATGAATACATTCCACAACTCTAAGCCCCAACTTACTCAGTTGGCCTGGGCTCTGCAAAATACCTTATGTAATGCAGTCAGTAGCCATGTTGCTCCTTTTGCAGTTTGGACTATTAGGTGTCACTTGTGACATCTATAATAGCCCAAACTATTGCATTCAAATATTGATTCATGTATACATAGGGAGAAAGGCTTTGGAGAAGGGCTTTTAAAGAGGGACACATAGAAATGACATTGTGGAGGGAAAGGCATGTGTTTGGTTATTATCCCCACCCATTCCTTGCCCCGTTGCCTTGATAATCCCTAAGGCTAATCTCAGCACGTCCTGCCTTTCCCCTCCCACAAGTTCTCTGCATGGGAACTCTTTGAGGTTGGAGCTCTTCCATGCTGGCGGCCATATTGGAAATGCACTTAATTGTTAGCTTGTGAGGAAAATCCTTGATTCATCAAAACCAAGTTATTTGTTTTGAAATATAGGGCTTACAAATAATGTTGCACATTTTTCATTACATGTTATGTGTTATGAAAACATTTGCTCACATTTAGAAAATATTTTATGTTTCCAAAGAGAATATGTATTTGTTAAAATATGTTTCCAGATTGTAATGTGTTAACATCTCCAAAGATGTTTGTGTTAATTATAAACATTTCAGTTTATTTAGTAACTGACCCGTAGCAGTGAGTTACAAACATTCCGTTTCAAGATGACAGCTGCATTCACTGTCAAGCCTATTAAAACATTGTGCTGCACTCTCCTTGGTTGCTCAGGGAATTGATGGTGGGTGTGTTGCAGGTCACTGTTGTGTGGCTGCAGAGCCGGCAGGCTCCCATCTCCTCTCACACCCAATGCACACACTGTGAGCAAACATGCTGATTTTCCTGTTGTGTTAACTTTGTTGTCATTTTCAGTGCTGCTACGATGACCTCGCCATTGTAGAGCGCAATCTAGAAAGCCAAGCTCCAAGGTCCAAAGGACTGTGGCATACATCCTGTGTTGCTCTCATCTTCTGCTAACAATAATATAAATTCCTCAAGGAACATGTATAGCACGTTCTATCTGAGACGTGGGCCTATGCCCACTTGAATTCATGGCAGGCCACCACAGTCTTCCATAATGACGTTAATAATTTCCTCCGCGCTTTTAACAGAGTTGGCTTTTGAGCCGAGTGTTTCCGCATGAATAAGGGTTGAACATTATATAAATAAAAGTCTTGAGATTTTTGTCAGTGGTGGCAGGTCAGGTAAACAGGATTGGGTGTTTTTATAGGGATCCGCACGTGGAGGGGAGCGTTGGCTGTGTTGTTGGAGCCGTCGTAGTTTCACATTTTCACGTTCGCTCTCTTAAACTGGGGCTTTCTGAGTATTTATGATTAAAAAGGTGTCTGGCAAATAAACCTTTTCTCTTTTAGATCTTGAAGTTCCCATCTATCACGTGCTTCTTGTTATCTATTTCTCCTGCTGTCCATGTGTTTATGCAAAGTGTTTAAATGCTTTAAACTGCAGCTTGCTTGCTTAGTTGATTTTCATTTTATGAAGGCACCCTTGTGGGGAGAGATAAAGTCCGGTTTTCCTTGATTGTAGGAAATATTACCCGCAAAGGATGCTAGTCTAGAATTTCTCAGCTGAATATTTCAGCAGAACTGAAGGCCAAATGTTATTAAGCGATATGTTGGTCCCCACACTTTGGCAGAAGGAATCATGAGGCAACAGTTTTTTAAATTGTTTCTTGTGGAGCCCGATTGACGGTGTTCTCGCTTACTTTCAGTACATTAAGGGGCCGATTCATGGAACAAATATGCGCCGAAAATCTTGGCGCAAGCTGGCGCACGCGTGAAAAAAAGCACGTGCACGTGCAATTCATGGAAGGGCCTGCGCGTGTTTTCCCCGGGATGTGCGCCAAATCTGTACGTGGCGCACACGTCATTGCAACATCCCGAACGCCGTGTGCGACGCGCACAGGAAAGTGCACAACGTCGGCGCACACACCAAAAAGGGGGTGGGACACGGGGTGTAACACGCAGAATGGGGAACAACGCGTGAAAAAAAGGGCATAACTCGGGATGTACTGCTGGGAAGCACACGGAACGGCCACACGCACGCGAACAACATGTATTCATGGAATCGAATAGGGGAAACCCGCGCACAGCCAAAGACACGCACAGGCCTAAACACATCCATCACACGAAGGCAGGCGGTAGCGTCCCTGCGCATTACAAAAGTGTGCGCAAACAAAAAACACGTATATACGATGAATGTCCCATTCTGTGGCCCCCTAGGAGAAATGACGTGTCACGCAACGCACATGCATCCCAGAAAAGCAAGAAAAGTAGATAAGCGACGCCTGTTGCCCACGTGCGTGTAAAAAAAAACACACGCAGTATGCTGTGGCAGCGAGGAACACAAAAAATACGTACGCGATCAACACGCAGGCTAGTATGCCCGTAAAAAAAGGGGTACGTGACAAACATGGACACCCGCAGTGGGAAAAATAGCGTGTTCGACTCACCGTCTGCCTTGCATGTAGAAGAAGAATGCATAGCCAACACCCACCCGCTGTGAAGTAACCGCATGTGAAACCCAATGCCTGGAAAACAAAGGCACCGCTTCCCACGAAAAGCACGTACAGAGCGATGTAAACCCACGTGGGATCTCCAACCCGTGCCAAGGGAACGCCCGTGCATGTCACGTCACAGACGCGCTTATGCGCTAAGGGCCTTTCCTCAAATTACACGCTGACGTGCAGTTTTTTCACATGCCTATTCACTCCGTATCAAGATGGCCACGCGACAACACACGGAAGACCACGCTCCTGCCCAGAAGGCTGAATTACTGCCCCCGCAGAGCCCCGAGCAGCCTTCCACGAGCCATCTGCTGCTGCCTGCCTGCATGCTGCCACCGTGCCCTATCATTTGGTGCCTGCACATCTGCCATCTCCAGGGGTCCAGTTGCTGTGACCACCCCTGCTGGAACAGAGGACTCCCGACTGGTATTCCATTGCTCCACAGCCCAGCCCCAGGACCCAGTTGCCCACCCACACCTGCCTCGGGGGTTGCCATGTCCGACACAACACCATCTGGCACCAGTGGCAACCCCCCAGCTGAGAGGCAGAGGGCTGCCAGCTTCACTTCCAATGAAGTTGATATCATGGTGCAGCAAGTCCTGGGGCATTATGATGCCCTCTTCACACCATTGTGCGCCGACAAGGATGGACGGAGGAGGATCTGGACGGACATAGTGGGCGCCATCAACGCGGAGGGGGTGGCACCCCGCGACATCAAACACGTCCACAAGCGCTGGGAGGACTACAAGTCCAGGACCCTTAAGAAGGCACGGCGCCTCTTAGACGCAACGGATGCAGTGGGGTGCCGGGGCCAGCTTACCAACCAGCAGATGAGGGTCCTGGAGCGCATTCGCCCAGTGCTTCACCACCAGATCCTCAGGATGCAGGCCCGTCTGGAGTCGAGCAGTGAGTGGCCATGCATTGCAGTGGTAAACAGGGCATGTTGCAGTGTGCTGGTAGTTAGCTGCTTGCCTGTATGTGTGACATGGGCCATGTATGGATGTGTGTGTGCAGGGACATGATGGTGCTGCATGTGAGTCCAGTCATGCGTGAACCACATGGATGGTGTATGTGTTACAATGCAACATGCGGAGCAGCATGCGGAATGCACACATGAATGCATGCCTGTGTCTATTTTGGACATGCTTGGGGTGTGACAGATGGGTGCTGCTGTCATGGACATGTATGGTGTACATGTCTGTGTGTCTGAGTAGCCTGTGTGTGACTTGTGAACGCCATGGATGCATGACACATGTCTGTGACGAAGTGTTGATTCACTGATGCAGCCTAGTCATCCTTGTATCCACTGTGTCTGGGGTGTACGAGGCCAGAGGCATGAAACTACGGTGATGTGTGTGCATGTGATCAGTATGACCCATGATGCATGTGAGTTTCAACCCACCATTGTATGTTTCAACAGTTCCTTGGACATGGATGCAAATGGTCATTGCATGCGCCATCCCTGTTTCTGCATGTGTGTTGCCTGCACTGACCCATGTGTTGTGGAGGGACATGATGGAAGTCACGTTTGACAGTGCCACTCATATGCTATTGGTTCCTGTCTAGGGGACTATTGTACAGTACCCTGATGCTTGGGTTCTATGTATCCCTCTACACAGCATCGAGTGAAGAAGAGGGCGGAGACGGCGCTGTGGAGCAAAGCCGCGGGGATGCCTCAACCGGCCGGCAACACAAGGCCCAGTCACCCTCCCAGGAATTACCATAATCCGGGAGCGAGGGGACTGGTGCAGTGGAAGGGGCGGCTGAGCCCCCACAGGGGCTTGCGACGGCGGAAGACGGTGCGGAGCCATCCAGGTTGGTGGTGTGCACAGAGGAGGAGGAGGCCGCTACTGAGCCCCACATGGGGCCTGGTGGGGGTGGTACCACTGGTGCAAGTGGTGCAGTCCAGGGGCCGGGGCAGGAAGCAGCACAGGTCAACGTGGAGGGGCCTGTGCATGTCACTGTCCCTGACACTGTGACTACACCACCATGCACCAGCAGGGATGCCCCATCCCAGGCCCGTCCGCAGATAGGGGGAGGTCCACGTTATATGGCCTCCTCTACATGCAGACGAGGGGACCCGTGATGGTATGGAGTCCATCCTGATTGGTGTCGCGTTGCGCACGTGTGACATTCGTGATGACGTGCATGCTTCCTGGGGGGACCACGCACGTCATCATGAAGAGCTGCGTGCCAACGTGGCCTAGTTGGGAGGGGCCATGGTTGGGGGTTTCCTACATGTGTCGGGTACCCTGGCGGCCCTCTCCTCCTCTGTGCAGACTATGCGCCAGTCGTTCTCCATGCCGTCTTCCGGCCCAGATGCCAACAGGGCCCCCTGTGGACCTGCCCCGACCAACGCAGCCAGTTCGGTGGAGATCCCATCCCTGCCACAGTCGGGAGTGAAGGTCCAGCAGGGGTGGACACCCCAGCAACTGGTCCCCAGCAGATGGAGGATGCCAGAATCATCGTGCAGGGCACGTGCACGACGGCGCCGGTTGATTCGATCAGCCTAGATGCCGTCATGCTGGCAGAGGCAGTTGCGTCGGAGGCAGCGGCAGGCTCAGCGTGGGAGGCATCATGGCTCGGGGCCATCAACATCAGAGGGGCAGGCATCGGCCGGAGGGCAGGAGGACCGTGGAATGGGAGTGTCTTCTTTGTGGCAGCGGATGGGCTAGTGGATAGTTACGGAGCGGCGGCGGGTGTAAGAGGTACGGCTCACTATGGTCAGGGTGGAGAACTCCATGCGCAGGGCGCTGAGGCGGGAAGAGTGTCTTGACGAAATTTGCAGGGAGTTGGAGGTGGACATGGCATTATCCCTGCGAGACCTCAGTGCCAGGGAACAGGCCCGCCTCCAGGACGTTAAACAGGAGTTCGATGATGCCCTGGGCCGGGAAATCAACAAGGGAGCCATAGGACTTGCCTGTCGCCATTGTATATAGTTCATTAGTGTTAGGTTTCCTTTCTATTGTTCTTTCATTTGGGGCGCATGGACTATGCTCCACCTTTTTGTATATAGTTATTTATTAGGTAGGGTTTTTTGTAGGTTTCCTTTGGATTGTTGGGCTCATGGACCCTGGATTTTTACATTGTATGTAGGTGAGGACTGGATTTGACTTCATTGATTTTTTTTTCCCATGGAGCAATGGTTTTCAATTTTTTTTACCTTTGGATTTGGTTTGATGGACAAACACTTTGGAGCCATGTTCATTTGGATTTATTTTGATTCAGCATTCATATTTTTTTTTCATTCATTTTGGACATCCAGCCTTTTGTTCATTCTTTTTTTTCTTGAGTGATTTTCTTTCATTCCGTTGATTTTGTACTTAATACATTTTCATTTCATACTTCATTTGTGTGGTATTCTCTCATTGGTTTTGTGCATGTCACGCTGTGGGTTTTCTCATTCACTTTCCCCCATTGTGTGTGTCTGACGGACATGTATTGATGTGCATACTTGTCATATGGGATCTATCATGACATGGGGATTTCAATGTGGAGTGGATGGAATACTTGTTTGGGTGTTTGGACTGGGGTGGCGTGGGGTGGGATTTGGGTGGCCATAAGGGCCATGAGTGTGGATCATGATGACGTGTTGGGGGGACATGAGTCGGGGCTTGCTGGCAGGTGCCTGTCACTGCTGGGTGGGTGGGGGTGCTGGGGGACATGAGTCGGGGCTCACAAATGCACTCACAAGTGCATGGTGCCATGTGGGCTGTCTGCAGGGCATGGGGAGGGTTGTAGGGTAGTCCCCTCTGGTGTGGGCTGCCTGCAGGGCATGGGGAGGGATGTAGGGTAGTCCCCTGTGGTGGGGGGAACCGCACACCAGGGAGAGGCCACAATACCAAATTGCAAGGCCTATCGTGTGTAAAACTTCCTGCAAACCCCCCAAATACACGTTCCCCGCTCGGCCAAGGCCTATCACGTGTAAAACTTCCTGTGCACCCCCCAAATACACACAGGCACCCCATCCACCCTGGACATGCCCCACAGGCAGCCCACTCACCCTCCCCATGCCCCACAGGCAGGCCATCCACCCTGGGCATGCCCCACAGGCAGCCCACTCACCCTCCCCATGCCCCAGAGGTAGGCCATCCACCCTGGGCATGCCCCACAGGCAGCCCACGCCACGGGGGGGTGCTTTTTCTACGCAATTTACCTGGCGCGAGCGGGGTACGTGTATTCCGAGGGGTGTGCGGGGAGTTTTACACGTGATGGGCCTGCCGCGAGCGGGGTACGTGTATTCTGGGGCGTGCGCGGGGAGTTTTACATGCATTTTCGCTGGCACGAGCGGGGTACATGTACTCAGAGGGGTGCCACGGGAGTTTTACACGTGATGGGCCTGGCACGAGCGGGGTACGTGTATTCTGGGGAGTGCGCGGGGAGTTTTACACACGTTTTTGTGGTAGAGGGGCTGTAGGCTGGTCCACTGGCCTTTGTGCCTGGTACTGGATTTGTGCGATTTTTTTGGCGCACAGGGCGGGGTTGGGGGCGTTACTGGTGCTGCTGCAGGGTCGCTGTGCCACTTTCCGCCACGGCTGGTTATCGATGTATAAATCCATGAATACGCTGTGCGCCTAAATGGGTTTTGGCGCACGCGGCTGGCGTAGACTGCCGCACGCGCACTCTGTGCGCCAGCCACGTGCGCCACTTGTGCACCGAATTCTATGAATTACCCCCTAATAGTGCACCCGGCAAACACTTTCTGGCTGAAATCGACTTGCAAAGGAGATGACAGCCGAGTGGCAGGGCAATTAAGAGGCCCTTATCCAGTGGCGGGTTGTGAACTTAGAGTGGTGGGGAGTAAGCCCTTCCCCAAACAGCCGGGCTAGCAAAGTGAGCGAGGCAGACGCTCTCTATGCTGTTTTGGTGGTATTTTTACTAATAACTTCTGAAAATAATGAGGGTAAATACTGCCTATCACTGAAATATTTTCTTCTGTAAAAACATAGGTTTTTCACAAAATTCTGTACGGACATTTATGCAATATTCCACATTTTCAGGGTATGATGAATTAACTGCAAACTCTGCATGCCTGTGTGAGCCCACTCCCCCAAGAAAATTGGTTTCATCTGTACTTTTAAGGCTAATGAAAAACCAACAAAAAATGGCCCAAAACACTGCCTTATGGGAATTTTTTGAGCTGGCTTTATACAAGCCTTACCATCAAACTGTGCACTCGAAGTGTCTGGCAGCATTTTTTTCAAAGAAGCCTTCTGAGAGTTAATGACTTTATTGGAGCTGAAACCCCACTACTTGTATAATAAAAATGTCTTAACTAGGTCTGTCTTCAGCCACTCAGTTTTAAGCACTATGCGTGCCCTTCAGTGAAGTCCTGTCCCTACACCCAAGATTGGAACAGCTGATAAGATAAAGAGGAAGAACTATAACAACGAGGAGAAGCAGTCAGTCTCCATTATATGCATTGGCAAATCCAACCGTTTTAGTTTGTGTTTAAGTATTGGGCATTGCTATTAGTTGCCCAGGTGCTCGCACATATTGCTCCTGGTAACATCAATTGCCGGTTGATGCCACGAAGGCTGTGCCTGGCACGTGCTTTTCCCATTAATATACAAAAGTCCAAACTGTTGGCATTGTTTTGCAGTGCATCATGGAGCAGCCAGATCCCTTCACTAAACAATACGTACAATACATTTGATTGCAAAACATAGGTGGAAAAACAGAATGCACTGACAAGCCTGTGAAACACAAAGACGCACATCTTCCTTGCCCTGAGTTTATCCTTGATAAAACTGAAACGGGGTAATGTGGCTGCAGTCACTTTACTTGTGCCGACTGAACTGTACCACCTATTAACCATGAATATATAGTAGGGGACTTCTGCAGGCACGTGTTAGTGCCAGATTGCAAAGTAAATGGCGTGTAGTACTGCAACCTTTTACATCCAATGTTTACAATTTTTGATAATGCACTCCAAGGGCTTGTTCCAGATGCTGGTGCCAGGCCCCATAGTATTGCACAATGTATATGTAATGGTACAAGGATGAAGATGGTGACACATCAGCGCGGCCTCCTTGCCAAATTTCTGTCTGTTTTTGGCTATACATCATGGAGCAGCCTGCTCCCTTTATAAAAGAACAAGAACAGATTTAAATGCAGCATGTAAATCGCACAAATGTGAATGAACTAGGGAAGGTGGCTTAAAGGAGCCCTTAAAGGCAGCATTCTACAATTTTAACTTCAATTTACAAAGTAGGGCAGGAGTTTACAAAATAGCTTATTCTTTGCACTCAGAATCCTGTTCCTCCTTTTCCCAGGTGTTGCAAATTTCTAAACAGTTCCACTAGCAGCACATAAGTGAAAAACATCAGTTAACATGGAAGCATGGTAACGCAACCTAAGCCCATGAAAGCAACATTCAGCAATTTTACAAAGGAATAAAAATGCATATAGGTGTAGCACAGAGATTGAAAAACAGGTCATCCAACAGCGTGCGCCACGGCCACTGCGAAATCGCACATAGCGCGGCGCACATCACAAAAGTAGGCGAAACACGGGGCGTAACACTCGGAATGGGGAACAATGCGTGAAAATATGGGCGTCACGGGGGAAGTACAGGAGGCAAGTGCGCGGAACGCCCACACGCTCGCCTACAACCCGTATTCATGGCATCGAATAGGGCAAACCAGCGCATGGTCAAAGATGCGCACAGGGCCAAACAAGTACGCCACAAGAAAGCAGGCGGTAGCGCCCCTGCGACTGAAAAAAATGTGCGCCAAAATGTGCGCTAACAAAAAGCACCCATATACAGCCATGAAGAATGGCCCATACAGTGGCCCTCTAGGACAAATGAGGTGCAAAGGGGCCCCGACAAACACGGACACCCGCTGTGTGAAAAATAGCGTGTGCGCGTGTTCCTGGGTGCGTGGGAAGTTCCACACGCGATTAGCCTGGGTACGTGTACTTCGGGGTGCGCGGGAAGTTCCACACGCGATTGGCCTGGGTAGGTGGGGGTGCGTGGGAAGTTCCACACGCGATTGGCCTGGGTACGTGTACTACGGGGTGGCGGGAAGTTCCACACGCGATTGGCCTGGCTAGGTGGGGGTGCGCCGGAAGTTCCACACGCGATTGGCCTGGGTACGTGCATTCCGATGTGAGCGGAAGATTCACACGCGATTTCTGCAGGGTACGTGTATTTCGGTGGTGCCGGGGAATGCTACACGTGATTTGGCCATGTGGGTCCCCCCAGGTGTTCCCTCTACACCCTCCACGGCCCCTGCAGGCAGCCCACACCACAGGGTACTACCCTGCACCCCTGCTCATGTCCCACAGGCAACCCATCCACCATGGCCATGCCCACCAGCCAACCCACATGTCACCTTGCACTAGTGATCACCAACACATGTCTCCCACCACCCCCATCCCACAGCCACCAGGGGCAGCCTCCACCAGGCCCCCACTCATGTCCCCTATTACCCCCACCCCCCGCAGTGCAGGGGCAGCCTCCACCAGGCCCCCACTTATGTCTACCACAACCCCCACCCCCAGCCACCAGGGGCAGCCTCCACCAGGCCCCCACTCATGTCTCCCACCACCCCCACCCCCCAGCAGTGCAGGGGAAGCCTCCACCAGGCCCCCACTCATGTCCCCTATTACCCCCACCCCCCAGCAGTGCAGGGGCAGCCTCCACCAGGCCCCCACTCATGTCTACCACCACCCCCACCCCCCAGCCACCAGGGACAGCCTCCACCAGGCCCCCACTCATGTCTCCCACCACCCCCATCCCACAACCACCAGGGGCAGCCTCCACCAGGCCCCCACTCATGTCTCCCACCACCCCCACCCCCCAGCAGTGCAGAGGCAGCCTTCACCAGGCCCCCACTCATGTCTCCCACCACTCCCACCCCCCAGCAGTGCAGGGGCAGCCTCCACCAGGCCCCCACTCATGTCCCCTATTACCCCCACCCCCCGCAGTGCAGGGGCAGCCTCCACCAGGCCCCCACTCATGTCTACCACCACCCCACCCCCCAGCCACCAGGGGCAGCCTCCACCAGGCCCCCACTCATGTCTCCCACCACCCCATCCCACAACCACCAGGGGCAGCCTCCACCAGGCCCCCACTCATGTCTCCCACCACCCCCACCCCCCAGCAGTGCAGGGGCAGCCTCCACCAGGCCCCCACTCATGTCCCCTATTACCCCCACACCCCCGCAGTGCAGGGGCAGCCTCCACCCGGCCCCCACTCATGTCTACCACCACCCCCACCCCCAGCCACCAGGGGCAGCCTCCACCAGGCCCCCACTCATGTCTCCCAGCACCCCCACCCACCAGCAGTGCAGGGGCAGCCTCCACCAAGCCCCCACTCATGTCTCCCACCACCCCCATCCCACAGCCACCAGGGGCAGCCTCCACCAGGCCCCCACTCATGTCTCCCACCACCCCCACCCCCAAGCAGTGCAGGGGCAGCCTCCACCAGGCCCCCACTCATGTCTCCCACCACCCCCACCCCCCAGCAGTGCAGGGGCAGCCTCCACCAGGCCCCCACTCATGTCTCCCACCACCCCCACCCCCCAGCAGTGCAGGGGCAGCCTCCACCAGGCCCCCACTCATGTCCCCTATTACCCCCGCCCCCCCGCAGTGCAGGGGCAGCCTCCACCAGGCCCCCACTCATGTCTACCACCACCCCCACCCCCCAGCCACCAGGGGCAGCCTCCACCAGGCTCCCACTCATGTCTCCCACCACCCCCACCCCCCAGCAGTGCAGGGGCAGCCTCCACCAGGCCCCCACTCATGTCTCCCACCACCCCCATCCCACAGCCACCAGGGGCAGCCTCCACCAGGCCCCCACTCATGTCTCCCACCACCCCCACCCCCCAGCCGTGCGATTTGCCTGGGTATGTGTACTTCGGGGTGCGCGGGAAGTTCCACACGCGATTGTACATGTACTTTGGGGTGCGCGGGAAGTCCCACACGCGATTGGCCTAGGTACGTGTACTTCGGGGTGCTCGTGAACTTCCACACGTGATTAGCCTGGGTACGTGTACTTCGGGGTGCGCGGGAACTTCCACACGCGATTTGCCTGGGTACGTGTACTACGGGGTGCGCAGGAAGTTCCACACACGATTGTACATGTACTTCGGGGTGCACGGGAAGTCCCACACGCGATTGGCCTAGGTACGTGTACTTCGGGGTGCGTGTGAACTTCCACATGCGATTAGCCTGGGTACGTGTACTTCGGGGTGCGCGTGAACTTCCACACGCGATTAGCCTGGGTACGTGTACTTCGGGGTGCGCGTGAACTTCCACACGCGATTGGGCCTGTGAGAGTGGGTCACATGTATTCCAGGGGTGGGCGAGAATATTTACCCACGAATGGGCCTGGGTAGAGCGTGCTACGTGTATTCCTGGGGTGGGCGGGAAGATTCACACGTTCGCCTACGACGTGCCGGAAAATGGTCCAATCGTGAGACACGTACGCCAGCATGAAGCAGGCGTAAGTCGACCCGGGCAGCATAAAAGTGTGCGCAAACAACAAACAAGCTCATACGCCAGGATGAATATACCATTCCTAGCAGCAGTGGCCGTGGGTTACCAAAGGAGGAGGAGGATAGTGAGGGCCCGAATTTTCACTCCCAGAACCAGCCTTTTTGGGATGCCTGATGACCAGGTGTATGGGAGGTACAGGTTTCCCCCACACATAATACTGTACCTGGTCAGTGAGTGGGAGGATGACCTCACATCACCCACCCTGTGCTCCCAAGCACTCAGCCCCCTGGAGAAGGTCCTCAATGTACTGCACTTCTTGGCCACAGGATCATTTCAGCGGACAAGTGCCATAGTGGGTGGGGTGTCACAGGCCACGCAGTCACGCTGCCTACACCAGGTCTTGAACATCATCACTGCACACCCATCAGTCCGTAGGCACATATACCTGACCAGGACACCTGCAGAAAGGCAGGCTGCCACCCTTGATTTCTACGGTGTGGCACAATTTCCAAAAGTGCTAGGTGCCATTGACTGCACCCATGTGGCACTACGTTCCCCCAGGGCATCTGAGCACATCTATAGGAACCGCAAGCACTGGCATTCCATCAACGTGCAGGTAGTATGTAATGCTAAGGGAATCATCACCTCAGTATATGCCAACTATCCAGGGTCCACCCATGACAGCTTCATTTACCGAATGTCTACCCTAAGCCGGGACCTAGAAGCTGGGCGGCATGGCGATACATGGCTGCTTGGTGAGTATGAATGCCACTGCACATGCATGCATGTCAGATGCAGAGTTATGTCACTACCCCACTAATGATACCCATCACCTCCTCACCAGGGGACAGTGCCTACCCTCTGAGCACCCACATGATGACGGCAATTCGGAACCCCATCACGCCTCCAGAGGTAAGATACAACACAGCCCATATTGCAACCCGGGGCATAGTGGAGCGCACATTCGGAGTGCTCAAGTCACGCTTTCGCTCCCTTGACCGTTCTGGCGGGCAGCTGTTATATGCGCCCCCAGCAGTGTGCAGGATCATAGTGGCAGCATGTGTCCTGCACAATGTTGCAACACGCCGGGGCCTGGCCGTGGACATGGTGGTGCCCCCACATCCCCAACCACATGCACGCCCGCTGCGCATGGGAGGGGAGAGGGCACGGGGTGAGGCAGCCCGTACGCAGCTGGTGGCTAATTACTTCACATAGAAATCACACCCCAGTGGAGTGCACACAGGCCTGGCACATACCATCTGATAAGCAATGATGACTCTGTTAGGCGGAAACCTGTGCAGTTCCCTCTGGGACCACTGCAAAAGATTTAGGACTACAGGTGTTGCGATGAACCCACTTGGTAGCAGTCTGCACCACACAGATTCAAAGTGGTAGCTGTGGCTGAGCAGTCAGACTTCTCTCAAGAAAAGTTGGTCAGTATAGGGAGTATACAAGATAGGGCAATTCTTCGCAGCAAAACGAGTAAGCACGCAACCAGGCTTAGTATAAAGATAGTAAGGTATTTATTTATAACAGAACGTCTATAGAAAATACTAAGCAAATCACGGCAAACAAATCAAAATACAATTACTCTGCAGAATGGAATTAAGCTCAATCCCCCGAAACACAATATCGACAACTCTAGGTTCTACGGCACCACTTATTTTCAGACAGAGGTGTATACCTCAACCCAGATGACACTCGAATATTTAGTGAGGAAGGGAGAGAAGAGATAGGCAGGTTATGAAGTCAACACGGTTCGTACTGAAGCGGGTAAAAATGCAAGGCAGGAAGGCATTAATCACATTAGATCACAAAGTTCAGCGGCCAGGCCCACTCGGCGAGTGGCAAGGCACGATGTCCTGGAAAGTCTCTACTGACGATGCACTCAAGTCTTGGTTAGCAAATTGTTTAGCGACAGGTTGAACCAGTTCAGAACAAAGAGTGAATAAAGCTTGGAGGCAACCCAACGGAACGGAGAGGAATCAGATACCTCACACGAACCGATCGAAAAAGGGAAGCCAGGCGGTTACGGTACCTTGTTGTGGAGGGCAGCTCCGGCGGGGGCAGTTGTTCCTGGTGGTGGATGCACGACGGGTCTTGGCCAAAAGAAGAGATGCTCTCGTCGTCGAAGAGAAGAAGTCCGGTGCACCACCAGGGAAGAAACCAGCCGCGGAGTGCTCCGTCACAAGGCACCACCTTTCGCTCACGGTGCAGGAGTAGTGGCTATCCGGTCGCCGGGTGCTCTGCACGGGCAATTCGACCACTGCGTCCTGGGCGAACAAAAAGCACGAAGAAGAAGACTGGTTGTTCCCACCAGCCAGGGAAAGAGACTCTCCGGCAGGGAGATCTCTTCTGTCGTCGGGAGATTGTGAGGCGATTCCGCAGGGCTCCACCGGAGGTGTCATCGTGCAGGTCGGCTCAGCGTTACCCTCGTCGGATTCTTTAGGTCCAGTGGCGACTTCCGAAGATCCAGTCCCAAAAGCCCTGCTTTTATGCAGACGCCCCCCATTCATTCAGCCTAGCTGTCAATCAACACATGCTAAGTGGTGAGCGGGAAGGCTCACCACCTGGGCCAATCACTCTAGAGTGCGACCTGAGTTGGCAAGGCAACTCGGTCCAGGGTGTCTAAACCCCCTCCCACACCCCTGAGGTAACCCAGACAGAATGGCGCCACTTTGGAGGGTCTCTGTCCAGAGGCCCGCCAAAAGTGGAACAAAGGCCTCAACCTTTGGTTTAGGAGTCACAGAGAAAAACACAGACGCCATTTTACAAACCGAGTTCTGGCAGAAAATACCACTCGATAAACTTATTTAAGATAAGTAGATCGGTGGTACGTTGGAGATTAACAAAAACAGTATCAATCTTCAACAATGGGACGAATCCCATAGGGTTATGCTCGGGGTCGAACATAACAAGTAGTTTCCACTGCCACCAGCCAAAACTCGACGAGGGGGGACGGGACAGTGCCCCCTCGAGTAACAGATCCAGGAGCAATCGAATTACCCCTACTAGCACGTCCACAATAAGATGGTTGGTACTAGTTCTGTTAGCAAATTTGGGTCTAGTAAAGCCAATGGTGACTTTACATGCCCGGCGAGACAGTAGTCAGTCCCCGGGTATGGAGTCTATGGTGGGGGACCTGCTAGGGCACCCCTGCGTCACGACACGTAGGGTACAGAGTGACACACATAGAAAAACTCATGAGACCCTATGGAGTAAAAGACCCCATAGCCCATCGAACACATGGACATCTCAAAGGAATTACACACATACATGTCCAAGAGTGAGAGTAAAAGGGTCCCACTCTTGGCAGGATGGAAAAAACAAACTCCAGAAATCCAGCAAAGCTGCTGGGGGACTCACTAGGTTAGGAAATTCAGCCTAAACAGAGAATTCTCCCTAACAGACTCGACCTGACAATAAAGACGAACAAAGGGACTGTCAACTGTCAGAACCATAGCAGCCTGAGATTGTTCATGTGGAAGTGTCACAATGTGTGCATCCCTACCTACACAAACACCACCAATGCAGTGTCATGAAAAGACACTTCAATGCTGCAGAAATGAATACCCACTTGCAAAATACTACATGAAAACAGTGCCATGTCACCTACCCCCTCCCCGGCACGGCCACACAACACACCATGGCATGTCATGCAATGTGAGAGGAAAGAAATGAATCCCCACAACATGCCCCAAGTGTCAGCAGCTACAGTGTCCCTAATGGAAACATGTCCACACATGAAATGCTCACAGTAATGCAGGACCTACAACCCACATTACCAAGAATACCAATCACCTACACAACCTCCAACCTACCTTAAACATGACATTACAGACTTAATAATTAGCTAGCCTCACCACCTGATGATGGTAGCCCTCCGAACACTTGCAAGTATACAGTGTTAGCGCCACGCAAGAGTGTAGGTGCACTGCTTACAACATGGACTCCAGTTCCAAGGTGGACCGCATTGTGAAGACATGAGGAATGGACCTGCAAATATGGAGGATGAGATGGATGCAGAGGCACATATCAATACACCACGCAGTGTACAATACAACAACAATATGCACTATGAATGTATACACAGTATTGACTACAGACTGCCCACACAGCTCATGGGAGTCCAATGTCAACATGTACGTCAATGTCACTTGGGCACACCCTTTGCAAGCCCATGGAAACGGGAAGCAGGAGGGGTGTGTGTGACAAAAACCCAAGCATCTGAACCAAATCCATGACAAGCCTGCATGTGCCCAGCCACAATGCAGCGTATGCCCACGGGAGCCACACAAGGCAACACACTGTCCCAAAAAAAAAAATCAAAAATGCCCATTAATGGGCCCAGGGGGGTTGGGGAGGCCACCCAGGAGGTCTGAGGACAGGGTGCACACCAAAACCCACCTGTGTGGATCTTGCGAAAAAAAAACACCTCCATGGGCTCATGGCCTACACGGCTACCCTATTGTGGGAGTATCACTGCTGTCGCTATCCTCACCCTCTGCAGCTGCATCCGGAGGTGGTGGCACTATGGGAGGCAGCCCATGAAAAGCCCTAGTCTGTTCCTCCATGGCTGCAAGCATGCGGGTGTGGTAGGTCTCGTTCTGGAGGATGAGTGTGCGGAGGTCCCCATGCAACAACTCACGGGATGCCCGGACCTCCGCCCTAGTTGCCTGCATCTCAGCTGAGAGCGTACGGGTGAGACGCTCCAGCTGCTGTTCTGTCCTTCGGTTTGTTGAAGCCTCAAGCTCAACAAGAGTCGTCCTGAGGTGAAGGAGTTCCAGCCTCAGGGCTTCCCTGTGGCCCTGGGACTCTATGGAGATGGCTTCCTGCAGAGTCGCCAGTGCCGCCCGCCTGTCCCTGTCGGACGCCAACATGTCCTCCCTGTGTGACTGGCAGATGGAGTCGGTTGCCTGCTGTAGTCGCTCCATCAGCCTTTCGAGGGGGACATTGGAAGTGGCCACCCTATCCATGGCCTGAGCCATCATCTCTGATGATGCTGCCTGTTGGGTTGCCATACCGTAAATGGATTGCTCACATGCGGTATTGCCAGGTGGCGTACGGCCACCACGTCGGCAGGCACCACACCTGTCTGGGGAAAGGCAAACTGCGCCTTGCTGTGCCGGCACTGCCTGAGGCTGCAGTACTGCATTCCCCCTCTGATCTGCTGGCCCAGGAACAGGATCAGATGTCGCGGAGTGTGACCCTGCATCCGTAACCACCAAAGGCGTACCTGCCAACACTGACATCCCCATTGAGGGTTCTAACCCTGGTGCACGTGGGTCGGACAGAACAGAATCCCTCCCAGGAACACTCACCTGCGACGGCACGTAGGTCTCATCATCCAAATTAACATCTGAGTACAGCTCGGGGGAGGTGCAGCCTGAGACACCCCTTGAGAGCACGACCTGCAGCAGTTGTGGGTTCTCACCCACCACCACACCACGTCCCTCACTGGTGGTCGGTCGGCCCTCAGACCCCTCCTGGGTCTGCACCATCTCCACAACCCCAGCAGTATCAGGTGCGTCTTCCCCTGCAAAGACATAAAAGAAAACAAATGGAAACAGGCATTAGCACTATGGCACACAATGAGGGCTGAGAGGCTACAGAAACAGTACTTGATTGACACATGTTCCACATGACTAAAACACTCGCATGCATGCACCGTCACTGCGTGTGATGGGGAGGCAGATGGCACACATTGATGACACCAAGATGGAAGATGAACACATTTGCTGCATGCTGCCTAGCAGTGGCATCACACATTGGCCAGTGATTGACAGGTCAAATGCACATGCCATCACACAGATGGCATGTACCCTAGCCATGAAGTGAAGAGGGAGAGGAGGTCACCAATTGTTCATTCAGTCCAGTTTGTTCATATGATAGATTATTTTCATTGTAATGGTTCAAATGTTTAACATGCAGCTGCCAGTCAAAAATGCACAGGGACATGTCCAAACTAATCATGTCCACGAAACTGAGCCAGTCCACTGTACCATAGCCATGTCAGACATGTGACAATAGGACTGAAAAATCCCGAGTAAAAGTGGTGGTATGCAAACAATCTGCCTGAATAAACAGAGGTAAATAAGCAACAGTGTAGTGGCAAGATGACACTCCAAGGGCAACTGGCGTGGTGTTGGGCTGGATGTCTAATGTTGGCAGAAGGGATGTTGCTATTCCCAAATGCTGTTACCAAGAATGTTTAGGAAGAGGCACATGGGTGAGCCGAACCACTCAGGCACACACACCCTCCCCTGGCACCCAAACAGAAGCCCTCCCACACACACCATGCACATGGATGACACACACATGCATGTGCACTCACCGGACAATGCCTCGTAATCTGCCACTCCTCCCACGCCTTGGATCTGTTCCTCCGTGACGTAGGTCCCAGCAACCTGCTCATGTGGAGTGAGTTCTATGTCGTCTGCTGGAGACCCACCTCCAGTCACTGAAGTTGCGGCATGACTTGAGGCCAGCTTATTCTTTGCCCTGCGCTTCAGATCATTCCAGCGCTTGTAGCATTCATTAGCTGTGCACCTCACGATTCCAAGGGCACTTATGATGTCCGCAATGGTCTGCCAGTGTGCCTGAAGTTGTGCAGGTGTGGTCTTGGATCCTGCAACAATCACCATTTCGCGATCATGTGTGGACACATACTCTACAAGTGCATTCAGTTCGGCCTTATTGAAGCTGGGCTCCCTTGACGGGCCGGACTGTGTAGCGGTGTCTGGGGCATCAGCCTCTACTGGACGAGCACTCTTCCTTTTCCGCTTGGAAGGTGGTGGGGATCCGGAGTGTCCTGCACCGCTCTGGACACTAGGGGCAGGAGCGTGGGATTGCACACTCAGTATGGGAGTTGGTGCAGGCATTATCTCAAGTGTGATGGTGTCAGGGGGAATGTCAGCATGATGGACTTGTACCGACACTGTCCTGGATGGGTGTGTGAGAGGTGGGGTGGATGGAGCCGCAGCTGCCCCTGCAGCCTCCCCAGCCTGCCTACGCGGGGCAGCAGATGTCCTAGCTGCCCCTGATCCACGTGGCCTGATGACACCAACGTTCACTGGCGCACGTTGCCTAGACCTGCTGACCTGGAAGTCAGCCATGGAGTCACCCTGTGTCAGGTCTGGTTCCACAGTGGGCTGGTCCAACAAGGGCTGAGCATGGATGGTGTCAGCCACGGTAACCTCAACCAGGGGGGGGGGCATGGGTGTCCCTGATGACTCCTCCACACATGGGGGGCTAGGGGCACCCTGCAAGTCACGGCCACGTCCCCTACCGGATCCACCACGGCCACCACTTGGGGCTCGGCCACCTTTGCCACCCTTACGGCTTGTTCGCCTCCCAGCCATGGCACTGATGTTATTGTGCATATGGGAGTCGATGTGAACTATTGTCCTGGGCAATTGGGGTTCAAAGGGGTTGGGTACCACATTGTAATCGTACCCTAGTGCTCTAGCAAGGCTGTATGTCAGCCCTGGGGAAAGATGACGGGTCACGCAACGCACAGTCACCCCAAAAAAGCGAAGTAAGGGGCACGCAATCCCTCCTAGACCACGTGCGTGTAAAAATAAACCTGCACTACGCTGTGGCACCCAGGAACACAAGAATGAACGTATGCATGTCACACGCAGCCTGGAATGACCTCTGAAGGGGTTCGCAACACAGGGGGCAAGCACAGATGTTAGATACGTGCGCGACTCACCGTCTGCCAGGAACAAAAGCGTGAAAAATATGCGCGTGTGCGAGTTGGCAACACCCCCGCCAAAAGAAGAATTGTACGCTGTCTGAGGAGACAGGACAACAGTAGTAGGGAAGCTGTTTGAGGAAACAGGCCCAGGAAAAAGAGGAAAAGAGAAAAAGCTGTCAGAGGTAACAGGGAGTACGAACTGGAAACGCCGTGAAGTAAATCGCGTGTGAACCGACAAGAAGTACAGATTTCACTCACTCGCTCTCCACGAAAAGCACGTACAAGGAAATGGCGTTCTACACGTACCTTTTATACACACGTCACAGACGCGCATACGCAATGAGGCCATTTCCACCAATTACGTGCTTTGACACTCGGACGTGTATCTCTTTATTTTTACACGCGCCATTCTCTACGGCCATGCGCGTGATGTCACAGCTGCGCATGGTGGCCTTTGGCCCAATGAAATCGCATATGCGAGCACACGTGGTAAAACTGCATGTCCGAGTGTCATCACGTGTAATCGGCGGGAAGTGAGCGTACACGCGATTGGCCTGGGTACGTGTATTTCTGGGGTGTGCAGGAAGTTCCACACGCGATTGGTGGAAATACACGTGTGCTCTGTCATCACGTGTAATGAGGGAAACACCCGCGCGCCTCACGTCACAGACGCGCTCACGCGCTAAGGGCCTTTGGTCCAATGAAATCGCATATGCGTGCTGACGTGCATACGCGCTAAGGGCCTTTCCTCGATTTAAATGCAGACGTGCAGGATTTTCACGTGCCAAATCACTCCGTATCAAGCTGGCCACGCGTAAGCACACGGAAGACCACGCTCCTGCCCAGAAGGCCGAACTACTGCCCCCCAGAGCCCTGAGCACACTCCCACCTGCCATCTGCTGCTGCCTGACTGCCTGCTGCCCACGTGCCCTGCCATTTGCTGCCTGCACATCAGCCAGGGGTGCTGTTGCTGTGACCACCCCTGCTGGAACCGAAGACTCCTGACTGGTATTCCATCGCTCCACAGCCCAGCCCCAGGACCCAGTTGCCCACCCACTCCTGCCTCTGGGGTTGTCATGTCGGGGCAAACACCATCTGAGACCACTGACAACCCCCGGCCAGAGAGGCAGATGGGCACCAGCTTCAGTGCCACTGAAGTTGGTGTCCTGGTGGACCAAGTCCTGGGGCAGTATGATGCCCTCTTCGGAAGTTCCTGCGCCGACAAGGAAGGACGGACTCGGATCTGGACTGACATTGTGACTGCCATCAATGCAGAGGGGGTGGCAGTCCGCGACTTACAACATGTCAAGAAGCGCTGGGAGGACTTCAGGTCCAGGACCCTGAACAAGGCCCGGCGCCTCTTGAAGGCAGCGGATGCCAAGGGGCGCCGGGGCCACTTGTTGGAAGAACAGATGAGGGTCCTGGAACGCACATCCCCAGCGCTCCACGACCAGGTCCTTGAGAGGCAGACCCGTTTGGAGTCGAGCGGTAAGTGTACATGCATCCTGATTGTGATCTGTGCGTGTGGTGATTTTTCAGTAGTGTGCAGGTTGCACATCTGTTTGTATGGGGTCGAGTATGGGTGGGGGTGTACAGGGCCGTGGGGCTAACACATGCGAGGGCTGGAATGTGTGAGACATGGATGGTGCTTGTGTGTGTAGGCTTGCATGCCAAATGCAGTTGTGTGGGCACACATGTTTGGATGAATGTGTATGTAAGTAGACATGTCCGTGATGTGACGCATGTACGTTGTTTTCAGCTGCATGTATCAGCACTGTGTACATGTGCATGTGTGTGTATTTGACAAGGGTGCAACAGTGATGCAACATGGATGCATGTGACAGCGGTATGTGGAAGCCTGATGGGCAGATGTGACATGGATGCCCATCTGAACACTGCGACACTTGGCAGAGGTGTACACATGCATGCAAGTGTGGTGGTGTGTGTACATGTGTGGTGCACTTCCTGTGTTGCATGTGATGTCTGGCTCACCTTTGCCTGCTCATGCTGTTGTATGTGTATGGATGGTGCTGCCAGTTGTGATATGGCTGTGGTATGGCTCATGTGTGCGAGTTGAAATGACATGTGTTTGGGGATTGTGATGACATGTCTGAGGTTTGCCAATGCCACTCATGTACAACTGTCATGTGTGTATGTGTCCATTGCACAGTGCCCTGATGCCTGTGTTTTATTTCTCCCTGTCTGCAGCATCAACTGATGAAGAGGGCGGAGAAGGTGCTGTGGAGCACAGCGGTGGGGATCCAACCGCCAGCCGGAGACGCAAGGCCCGGCTCCCCTCCCATGTTGTCATCTCGTCGGGGAGTGAGGAGTCCGGTGCCGCGTCCCAGGCCGCAGCTGCCAGGGGGAGGTCCAAGAGGCGGAGGTTGGAGTTGGACTCCTCGGCAGCAGAAGGGGCAGCTGGGACCCCACAGGGCCCAACGGGGGAAGATGGCACGGAGTCATCCAGGTTGGTGGGGGGTTTGGTGGAGGAGGAGGCCGTTGCAAGCAACAGAGACGGGTCTGGAGGTGGGGATCCCACTGTTGCTAGTGGTGCAGTGCAGGACCAGGGACAGGAGGCAGCACAGGCCGCCGCGGAGGTGCCTGTGTGCAATCCTGTCCCTGATCCTGTCCCTGCATCATTTTGCACCAGCAGGGATGCCTACGTCCAGACCCGTTTTCAGGCAGGGGATGAGCTCACGTCAACTGGCCTTCCTCTGCCTGCGGACGTGGCTATCTGGGTCCGGGTTGAGCCTGTCCTGACTGGTGTGGCGTTGCGTCAACGGGCCATGCGAGGTGACCTGCAGTCTTTTCATGAGGAGACTGCACGTCATCTCGAATGGCTCGTTGACCACGTCAGCCTGCTGGGACAGGTCACCCAGGCCGGATTCCCCCGTTTGCTGGGGCTTGCTACGACCCCCTCCTCAACTGAACTCCCTACCCGCCAGTCGTCCTCCGTGCCATCTTCCCACCCATCAGTCACCTGGGTGCCCTGTGGAGCTGCCTCTGACGGTGCGGCCAGGCTGGTGGAGGAGGCATCCCTGCCACAGTCGGGTGTCGGACGTCCAGCAGGGGTGGCCACATCAACGACTGCACCCCAGCCGGCGGAGGATGTGCAGGCAGCAGGAGGCAGTGCACGGGCAGAGGCACAGCAGCAGCAGCAACGTGGTGGGAGCCATGAAGGCTCGGGGCCTTCAACATCGGAGGGGCAGGCATCGGCCGGAGGGCAGGAGGACCCAGGACAGAGAGTGTCTTCCGTGTGGCAGCGGTTGGGCCACGCCATAGATGCGGAGCGGCAGCGGGCGGAAGAGGCACGGCTCACAATGGTCAGGGCGGAGAACTCCATGCGGAGGGCCCTGAGGCGGGCCGAGTGCCTCGAGGCAATCCGCAGGGGTTTGGAGGTGGACACGGCGACGGCCCTGCGGACCCTCGGGGCCATGGAGGAGGACCGCCTCCGGGACATTGAGCAAGAGTTCGATGATGCCCTGGCCCGGGACATCCACAAGTGAGCCGTCAAACTAGCCTGCTGCTCTTGTACATAGTTATGTAGGTAGTGTTAGGTTTCATTTTTTTTGTTGATTTATTTTGGACCTTTTGGACATTGGCCACATTTTTGTATATAGTTTATTTTATTAGTTAGTGTAGTTAGATAGGTTTCCTTTCTTTTGTTGGGATAATAGACCCTGGCTTGTTCTCATGTACATAGTTCACTGTTGGATTGTATTTTTCTTTCACATTTTAACCATGGAGCAATGGCTTTCTTTTTTATTTCCCATTGTATTTTGTTTTGTGGACAGTGACTTTGGACACCATTACTTTGGAATTTGATTTTTGGTTTTGCTTTTTTTCACGGACATGCTTCTTTTCATTTTTGTAGATTCACATTTCTGTTTCTTTATTTTTGATTCTATTTATGTTTCCTTTAATACATATTTTTTTAGTGAACTTCAATGTGTGGTATCTCATTGGTTTCATGCTTTTCATGATATGGGTTTTGAGATTCACTGACACCCATTGGGTGTATGTGAGGGAAATGTGTTTGTTTCGGAACTTGCAATTGGTGTTCTGTGATGTAATTGCCAATTATGAGTGGGTGGATGCAATACTCAGGTGGGTGTTTTGCATTTGGAGGCTGACCATAGGGACCAGGGATCTAGATTGTGATGACATGTTGGCTGGGGAACATGAGTTGGACATGGGTGGGGGCCTGCTGGCAGGTGCCCCACAGTGCTGGGGGGTGGGGGGGTTGGGGGAGATGGGTGGGGGCCTGCTGGCAGGTGCCCCACAGTGCTGGGGGTTGGGGGGGGTGGGGAACATGAGTTGGACATGGGTGGGGGCCTGCTGGAGGCTGCCCCTGCACTGCTGGGGGTGGGGGTGGTGGTAGACATGGGTGGGGGCCTGGTTGAGGGTGCCCCTGCACTGCTGGGGGTTGGGGGGGGGTGGGAGACATGGGTGGGAGCCTGGTGGAGGGTGCCCCTGCACTGCTGGGGGTGGGGGTGGTGGTAGACATGAGTGGGGGCCTGGTGGAGGCTGCCCCTGCACTGCTGGGGGTGGGGGTGGTGGTAGACATGGGTGGGGGCCTGGTGGAGGGTGCCCCTGCACTGCTGGGGGTTGGGGGGGTGGGAGACATGGGTGGGAGCCTGGTGGAGGGTGCCCCTGCACTGCTGGGGGGGGTGGGGGTGGTGGGAGACATGGGTGGGGGCCTGGTGGAGGCTGCCCCTGGTGGCTGGGGGGTGGTGGTAGACATGGATGGGGGCCTGTTGGAGGCTGCCCCTGCACTGCTGGGGGGCGGGGTGCAGGGGGACATGAGTGGGGGCCTGGTGGAGGCTGCCCCTGCACTGCTGGGGGGTGGGGGTGCAGGGGGACATGAGTGGGGGCCTGGTGGAGGCTGCCCCTGCACTGCTGGGGGGTGGGGATGGTGGGAGACATGAGTGGGGGCCTGGTGGAATCTGCCCCTGGTGGCTGGGGGATGGGGGTGGTGGTAGACATGTGTGGGGGCCTGGTGGAGGGTGCCCCTGACTGCTGGGGGGTGGGGATGGTGGGAGACATGTGGGTTGGCTGGGGGGCATGCCCATGGTGGATGGGCTGCCTGCGGGACATGAGCAGGGGTGCAGGGTAGTCCCCCGTGGTGTGGGCTGCCTGCAGGGGCCGTGGAGGTTGTAGAGCAAACACCTGGGAGGACCCACACGGCCAATTCACGTGTAGTACTCCCCAGAACCCCTGAAATACACGTACCCTGCTGAAATCGCGTGTGGAGCTTCCTGCGCACCCCTGAAATACACGTACCCTGCTGAAATCGTGTGTGGAACTTCCCGCGCACCCCTGGAATACACGTACCCTGCTGAAATCGCGTGTGGAACTTCCCGCGCACCCCTGAAATACACGTACCCTGATGGAATCGCGTGTGGAACTTCACGCGCACCCCTGAAATACACGTACCCTGCTGAAATCGCGTGTGGAACTTCACGCGCACCCCTGAAATACACGTACCCTGAGGGAATCGCGTGTGGAACTTCAAGCGCACCCCTGAAATACACGTACCCTGCTGGAATCGCGTGTGGAACTTCCCGCGCACCCCTGAAATACACGTACCCTGATGGAATCGCGTGTGGAACTTCCCGCGCACCCCTGGAATACACGTACCCTGCTGAAATCGCGTGTGGAACTTCCCGCGCACCCCTGAAATACACGTACCCTGATGGAAACGCGTGTGGAACTTCCCGCGCACCCCTGGAATACACGTACCCTGCTGAAATTGCGTGTGGAACTTCCCACGCACCCCTGAAATACACGTACCCTGATGGAATCGCGTGTGGAACTTCCCGCGCACCCCTGGAATACACGTACTCTGCTCGCACGGGGCCAATCACGTGTGGAACTTCCCGCGCACCCCTGAAATACACGTACCCTGCTGAAATCGTGTGTGGAACTTCCCGCGCACCCCTGAAATACACGTACCCTGCTGAAATCGTGTATGGAACTTCCCGCGCACCCATGGAATACACGTACCCTGCTCGCACTGGGCCAAACGCGTGTGGAACTTCCTGCGCACCCCTGAAATACACGTACCCTGCTGAATTCGCGTGTGGAACTTCCTGCGCACCCCTGATGCACACGTACACAGGACAATTCCGTGTGGAACTTCCCGCGAACCACTGAAATACACGTTCCCCGCTTGGCGTTTGCTGTTTGCCAGCCCTGTGAACTGGTCCAGGGTTAGCGCAGCCCTTTGCGATTATTTGGGGATTTTGAAGGCTTTTCCTTGCGCGAGGGCGTTCTTGGGGGCGTAACTGGCGATGCTGCAGGGTCGCTGCGCCACGCTGCGCCACGGCTGGTTTTGGATGCGAAAATCCATGAATACGCTGTGCGCGGAAATCGATTTTAGCGCGCGCGGCTGGCACAGACATTCGCACGGGCATGCTGTGCGCCAGTCGCGTGCGCCACTTTTGTGCGAATTTCTATGAATTACCCTGTAAAACTGTCTCCCAATTTACACAGTAACCTGGTCTGCTACAAAATGGCTGGCCTTTTGGACTCAGAAGCCATTTTGCTAATTGTTTAGGGTGATTGCAAGCATCTTTTTTGTATAGCACATCTTTTTTAAAAACATTTATTCATCAGATGTTTTTGCATGTGGTAGAGGGGGTAAATTACATGTCGCATCAAAAAAAATGTCTTAGTGTTTAGCTATGCGTTACTTGTGCCAAACTCCACAGCGCAACCTAGCAATCACGAGTGGCATTGGACTGTACAAGCAGCATGAAGAAAATAAATGTATTTTAAAGCATAATGCAACAGATTGAAATCTATCCCCAAAGTAGACTTATACTGGTGGCACAAAAGTGTAAGACCCCAATGTACCAAGCAGCATGATAACAATATGTAATCCCTTTGAAGTAGAATTTAGCAAATGTCTCATCGCCTTCAACGACACCACAGGCCCTTGCAAAATGGTTTCTTCTGTAACATACATTTGAGTAGGATGCACTGGTTATGCAGTACTGAGCAGCTGACTGACACCATCACCACTCACTTCTATGGGCCTCATTACGAGTTGCCTGGTAAAAGCGGGTTCATTACCGGCATGCCGGAATGAGCGGGTCCGTGCTCGTATAAACCCGCTAACTGTGGGTGATTACGAGTGCGCGAGCACGCGCGTTCCCCCATGCCAGCAGTGGCAATACCACCATACCGGTAAAGGGCCACTAACCCCCCTATACCGGCATTGCGGGGCCCGCCCATAGCGTTACCGCCTCATAACAACCCCTAAATACTGGCACGGTAATACCGGCACAGTATTACCATGTTCGCAAAAAACGGACCCGTAAATTACGTCATTGCGCAGGAATGGGAAATGGGCCGGCGCCCATCTTTAAAAACACAATCCATTGCAATTCTCCACAACCACCAGTGCTTTCGTGTTGTTCTGTGGCAGGATAGAAGCAGGATGTCCAAGGCTACCAAGAAGGCGACCCAAAGGAAGACAAAACAGCGTTTTTCAGATGCTGAACTAAGCATGCTTGCTGACACCCTGGCCCAGCATGCGGACACGATCAGGAGCACTGACATGAAGCATGCAGCCCAAACCAAAAAAAAGTCTGGCAGGAGGTCGCACAGAGGGTGTCGGCAGTGGGAACCACCCCAAGGAGTGTGCGTGACTGTAGGAAGCGGTGGGATGACCTCCGTCTCAGGGTGAGGAAGATCCTGGCGGATAAAAGGAGGGCCGCAATGGCGACAGGCTGGGGCCCACACTCCCCAGTGAAGTCGACGGCATGGCGAGGAGACCGCCATTACCTTCTTTGACCCTGAATCCATCGAGGGATTTGGAGACCAGGAGCCGGGCGCCGCATCATCCATAGAAGAAGGCGAGTGACCCATCACATCCATGTAGGCTAAACCATGATGTGGCACATGTGATGTTGAAGTGAGACTAGGCAAGGCAATGCATGTCCCAGGCCCACATCAACATATCCAATCAAGAATGTGTGGCACACCCTGCAACACACGCATGCTGAGTGCCAACACAAGTGCAACATGACCCAACCGTGCCCATGGAACTCACCACAAAGACACCATACCAATGCAATGCCACCAGCCATGCATTAATTGCCCACATGCCCCCTCAGAACACCAAATGCCACACCCCAGAATTAATTTGATGCATGAATGTATGAACATATCGCAGCGCAATACATAATAGCTGCCATGTGACCCCATCACTGATGACCTGCATCTCTTCTATCCCCAAGGCACCGATGAGGAAGATGGAATGCAGGACAGGGGTGCAAGTTCATCCACTGCACGGCAAGGGACCAGGGCCACCGCCACCCCCCAGCCCAAGAAACTGCCCAGAGCAACAGGCAGGGTGCCACACCAGGCAGTAACCCTGCAGGAGACACCTGCAGCCACAGTACAGCAGCAGCCACCCACCCAACAGTGGGAGGCGTTTCCATTCCCGCTCCGCCAGCCACCGCAGACGTTGTGGATACAGAAGTGGAGAATGAGGGTGACATCATGTCCGGCACACCCACCCCAAGCCCCATTACCAGCCTACCCCACCTTACAGAGGCCGAGAGCATGGACGATCCCTGCCTCCACGACTCAGACCTTGGAGACTCAGACATGGCCATCTTTGAGGAGGACTGTGCCCTGGACGTGGGCCCTGCGCAGGTGCCATCCTCCACCCTGCCTACCACCACCCTGCCATCCACCTCCCTGCCTACCACTACCCTGCCATCCACCACCTTGCCATCCACTACCCTGCCTACCACCACCCTGCCTACCACCACCCCGCCCACCAGTACTCCTGCAGCCAACGACTCCTTCGAGGCTCGCCTGTCAAGGGTTAAGGCTTGACAGGAGTCAATGCTCGAACTCATGCGTCAACAAATATCCAACGGGTATGACTCCATGAGGGCCATTGCCACAGCCATTGCAGCCAACACTGCTGCTGTTGAGGCATCGACACGTGCCATGAGAGAGTGTATGGGGGCACTTACACAGGCCCTGCTTGCGAATCTACCTCAAACGCAGTGCCCGCACCCTGGGGAAGGCATGGGACTGATCATCGACACCTCCACTGCCACAACCCCTTCTACCTCGGCCCAATCGAGCCCCGTGCGGTTGATGCAGAGGAGTGCACGGCTCTTGACCATGGCACACCCGGATCCAAAAATTGCTAAGAAATAGAGTGGGCAGACAATGACATTTTGAAAATGTACGTTGGTGAAGGGACCAGTGTTTGCTGGTCATATGGGATCATTTGGGGTTTGTAGGGTGGGTGAAGGTGTTCACTGGGGGTTCAGAGGGGATTTTGTTCACATTATCACGTGTCTTGAAAATACACCCGTTGTGTGCAAGAAAATCATTGGCTGGACATACTTATTTCTGTGCATGTACATTTAATCTGTGATGGTGTACAGTGGGGCAATTCTAACAAAACAAGTGTGCATGTCCACATGCAGACTGTGTGTCACAGGCGCATTACATTTATGGTCCCTGCCAAAACCATGTAACTGGAGGCGGGGCCTGCCAAAACTATGGTATTGGAGGCGGGCCCAGCCAAAACCATGGTATTGGAGGTGGGGCCAGCCAAAACCATGGTATTGGAGGTGTGGCCAGCCAAACCCATGTAACTGTAGGCGGGGCCAGCCAAAACCAAGGTATTGGAGGCGGGGCCAGCCAAAACCATGTAACTGGAGGCGGGGCCAGCCAAAACCATGGAACTAGAGGCAGGGCCAGCCAAAACAATGGTACTGGAGGCAGGGCCAGCCAAAACCATTGTATTGGAGGGGGGCCAGCCAAAGCCATATAACTGGAGGCTGGACAGCCACAACCATGGAACTGGAGGCAGGGCCAGCCATAACCATGATATTGGAGGTGGGGCGAGCCAAAACCATGGTATTGGAGGCGGGGCCATCAAAAAGCATGGTATTGGAGGCAGGGACAGCCAAAACCATGGTATTGGAGGCAGGGCCAGCCAAAACCATGTAACTGGAGGCGGGCCAGCCAAAACCATGGAACTGGAGTCAGGGCCAGCCAAAACCATGGTATTGGAGGCGGGGCCAGCCATAACCATGGTATTGGAGGCAGGCCAGCAAAAACCATGGTATTGGATGCGGGGCCAGCCAAAACCATGGTATTGGAGGCAGGGCCAAAACCATGGTATTGGTGGCAGGGCCAAAACCATGGTGTTGGAGGCAGGCCAGCCAAAACCATGGTATTGGAGGCCGGGCCAGACAAAACCATGGTATTGGAGGCAGGGCCATCCAAAACCATGGTATTGGAGGCGGGGCCAGCCAAAACCATGGAACTGGAGGCGGACCAGACAAAACCATGGTATTGGAGGCGGGGCCAGCCAAAACCATGGAACTGGAGGTGGGCCAGCCAAAACCATGGAACTGGAGGCAGGGCCAGCCAAAACCATGGTATTGGAGGCAGGGCCAAAACCATGGTATTGGAGGTGGGGCCAAAACCATGATATTGGAGGAAGGGCCAGCCAAAACCATGGTATTGGAGGAAGGGCCAGCCAATACCATGTAACTCTAGGCGGGCCAGCAAAAACCATGATATTGGAGGTGGGGCGAGCCAAAACCATGGTATTGGAGGCGGGGCCATCAAAAAGCATGGTATTGGAGGCGGGGCCATCAAAAACCATGGTATTGGAGGCAGGGCAAGCCAAAACCATGTAACTGGAGGCGGGCCAGCCAAAACCATGGAACTGGAGGCGGACCAGCCAAAACCATGGTATTGGAGGCGGGGCCAGCCAAAACCATGGAACTGGAGGCGGGCCAGCCAAAACCATGGAACTGGAGGCAGGGCAAGCCAAAACCATGGTATTGGAGGCAGGGCCAAAACCATGGTATTGGAGGTGGGGCCAAAACCATGATATTGGAGGAAGGGCCAGCCAAAACCATGGTATTGGAGGCGGGGCCAGCCAAAACCATGTAACTGGAGGCGGGGCCAGCCAAAACCATGGAACTAGAGGCAGGGCCAGCCAAAACAATGGTACTGGAGGCAGGGCCAGCCAAAACCATTGTATTGGAGGCGGGGCCAGCCAAAGCCATATAACTGGAGGCTGGACAGCCACAACCATGGAACTGGAGGCAGGGCCAGCCATAACCATGATATTGGAGGTGGGCCGAGCCAAAACCATGGTATTGGAGGCGGGGCCATCAAAAAGCATGGTATTGGAGGCAGGGACAGCCAAAACCATGGTATTGGAGGCAGGGCCAGCCAAAACCATGTAACTGGAGGCGGGCCAGCCAAAACCATGGAACTGGAGTCAGGGCCAGCCAAAACCATGGTATTGGAGGCGGGGCCAGCCATAACCATGGTATTGGAGGCAGGCCAGCAAAAACCATGGTATTGGATGCGGGGCCAGCCAAAACCATGGTATTGGAGGCAGGGCCAAAACCATGGTATTGGTGGCAGGGCCAAAATCATGGTATTGGAGGCAGGCCAGCCAAAACCATGGTATTGGAGGCGGGGCCAGACAAAACCATGGTATTGGAGGCAGGGCCATCCAAAACCATGGTATTGGAGGCGGGGCCAGCCAAAACTATGGAACTGGAGGCGGACCAGACAAAACCATGGTATTGGAGGCGGGGCCAGCCAAAACCATGGAACTGGAGGCGGGCCAGCCAAAACCATGGAACTGGAGGCAGGGCCAGCCAAAACCATGGTATTGGAGGCAGGGCCAAAACCATGGTATTGGAGGTGGGGCCAAAACCATGATATTGGAGGAAGGGCCAGCCAAAACCATGGTATTGGAGGAAGGGCCAGCCAATACCATGTAACTCTAGGCGGGCCAGCAAAAACCATGATATTGGAGGTGGGGCGAGCCAAAACCATGGTATTGGAGGCGGGGCCATCAAAAAGCATGGTATTGGAGGCGGGGCCATCAAAAACCATGGTATTGGAGGCAGGGCCAGCCAAAACCATGTAACTGGAGGCGGGCCAGCCAAAACCATGGAACTGGAGGCGGACCAGCCAAAACCATGGTATTGGAGGCGGGGCCAGCCAAAACCATGGAACTGGAGGCGGGCCAGCCAAAACCATGGAACTGGAGGCAGGGCCAGCCAAAACCATGGTATTGGAGGCAGGGCCAAAACCATGGTATTGGAGGTGGGGCCAAAACCATGATATTGGAGGAAGGGCCAGCCAAAACCATGGTATTGGAGGCAGGGCCAGCCAAAACCATGTAACTCTAGGCGGGCCAGCAAAAACCATGGTATTGGAGGCAGGGCCAGCCAAAACCATGGTATTGGAGGCTGGGCCAGCCAAAACCATGTAACTGGAGGCGGGCCAGCCAAAATCATGGAACTGGAGTAAGGGCCAGCCAAAACCATGGTATTGGAGGCAGGGCCAGCCATAACCATGGTATTGGAGGCGGGCCAGCAAAAACCATGGTATTGGATGCGGGGCCAGCCAAAACCATGGTATTGGAGGCAGGGCCAAAACCATGGTATTGGTGGCAGGGCCAAAACCATGGTATTGGAGGCAGGCCAGCCAAAACCATGGTATTGGAGGCGGGGCCAGACAAAACCATGGTATTGGAGGCAGGGCCATCCAAAACCATGGTATTGGAGGCGGGGCCAGCCAAAACCATGGAACTGGAGGCGGGCCAGCCAAAACCATGGAACTGGAGGCAGGGCCAGCCAAAACCATGGTATTGGAGGCAGGGCCAAAACCATGGTATTGGAGGTGGGGCCAAAACCATGGTATTGGAGGAAGGGCCAGCAAAAACCATGATATTGGAGGCAGGGCCAGCCAAAACCATGGTATTGGAGGCGGGGCCAGACAAAACCATGGTATTGAGGCAGGGCCAGCCAAAACCATGGCATTGGAGGTCGGGCCAGACAAAACCATGTAACTGGAGGCGGGCCAGCCAAAACCATGGAACTGGAGGCAGAGCCAGCCAAAACCATAGTATTGGAGGCGGGACCAGCCAAAACCATGGTATTGGAGGCGGGCCAGAAAAAAACCATGGTACTTTAGGTGGGGTCAGCCAAAACCATGGTATTGGAGGCGGGACCAAAACCATGGTATTGGAGGCAGGGCCAAAACCATGGTATTGGAGGCGGGGCCAGCCAAAACCAGGGTATTGGAGGCAGGGCCAGCCAAAACCAGGGTATTGGAGGCAGGGCCAGCCAAAACCATGTAACTGGAGGCAGGGGCAGCCAAAACCATGGTATTGGAGGCAGGGCCAGCCAAAACCATGGTAAAGGAAGTGGGGCCAGCCAAAACAATGGTACTGGAGGCGGGGCCAGCTGTAACTATGGAACTGGAGGCGGGGCCAGCCTTAACCATGGAACTGGAGGTGGGGCCAGCCAAAACCATGGTACTGGCGGCGGGGCCAGCCGTAACTATGGAACTGGAGGCGGGGTCAGCCGTAACCATGGTTCTGGAGGCGGGCCAGCCAAAACCATGATACTGGAGGCAAGGCCAGCTGTAACTATGGAACTGGAGGCGGGGCCAGCATAACCATGGAACTGGAGGCGGGGTCAGCCCTAAGCAGGGAAAACCTTGTAACAATGGAACTGGAGGCAGGGACAGCCGTAACCATGGAACTGGAGGCGGGGCCAGCCAAAACCATGGTACTGGAGGCAGGGCCAGCCCTAACCATGGAACAGGAGGCGGAGCTAGCCGTAACCATGGAACTGGAGGTGCAGCCAGTGTAAACCATGGTACTGGAGGCAGGGCGAGCCCTAACCATGAAACAGGAGGCGGAGCCAGCCGTAACCATGGAACTGGAGGTGCAGCCAGCAAAAACCATGGTACTGGAGGCAGGGCCAGCCAAAACCATGGCATTGGAGGTGGGGTCAGCCAAAACCGTGGTAATGGAGGCGGGGCCAGCTAAACCATGGTAATGGAGGCGGGGCCAGCCAAACCATGGTATTGGAGGCGGGGAAAGCCAAAACCATGTAACTGGAGGCGGGGCCAGCCAAAACCATGGTATTGGAAGCAGGGCCAAAACCATGGTTTTGGCGGTGGGGCCAGCTAAAACCATGGTATTGGAGGCGGGGCCAGCCAAAACCATAGTATTGGAGGTGGGGGCAAAACCATGGTATTGGAGGCGGGGTCTGTCAAAACTATGGTATTGGAGGCAGGGCCAGCCAAAACCATGGTATTGGAGGTGGGGCCAGCCAAAACCATGGTATTGGAGGCGGGGCCAGCCATAACCATGGTATTTGAGGCGGGCCAGCAAAAACCATGGAATTGGCTGCGGGGCCAGACAAAACCATGGTATTGGAGGCGGGGCCAAAACCATGGTATTTGTGGCAGTGCCAAAACCATGGTATTGGAGTCGGGCCAGCCAAAACCATGGTATTGGAGGCGGGGCCAGACAAAACCATGGTATTGGAGGCAGGGCCATCCAAAACCATGGTATTGGAGGCGGGGCCAGCCAAAACCATGGAACTGGAGGCGGGCCAGCCAAAACCATGGAACTGGAGGCCAGGCCAGCCAAAACCATGGTATTGGAGGCAGGGCCAAAACCATGGTATTGGAGGTGGGGCCAAAACCATGGTATTGGAGGAAGGGCCAGCAAAAACCATGGTATTGGAGGCAGGGCCAGCCAAAACCATGGTATTGGAGGCGGGGTCAGCCACAACCATGGTATTGGAGGCGGGGCCAGACAAAACCATGGTATTGAGGCAGGGCCAGCCAAAACCATGGCATTGGAGGTGGGGCCAGTCAAAACCATGTAACTGGAGGCGGGCCAGCCAAAACCATGGAACTGGAGGCAGAGCCAGCCAAAACCATGGTATTGGAGGTGGGACCAGCCAAAACCATGGTATTGGAGGCGGGCCAGAAAAAAACCATGGTACTGGAGGCGGGGTCAGCCAAAACCATGGTATTGGAGGCGGGGCCAAAACCATGGTATTGGAGGCAGGGCCAAAACCATGGTATTGGAGGCGGGGCCAGCCAAAACCAGGGTATTGGAGGCAGGGCCAGCCAAAACCATGGTATTGGAGGCAGGGCCAGCCAAAACCATGTAACTGGAGGCAGGGGCAGCCAAAACCATGGTATTGGAGGCAGGGCCAGCCAAAACCATGGTAAAGGAAGCGGGGCCAGCCAAAACAATGGTACTGGAGGCGGGGCCAGCTGTAACTATGGAACTGGAGGCGGGGCCAGCCTTAACCATGGAACTGGAGGTGGGGCCAGCCAAAACCATGGTACTGGCGGCGGGGCCAGCCGTAACTATGGAACTGGAGGCGGAGCCAGCCGTAACCATGGTTCTGGAGGCGGGCCAGCCAAAACCATGATACTGGAGGCAGGGCCAGCTGTAACTATGGAACTGGAGGCGGGGCCAGCCATAACCATGGAACTGGAGGCGGGGTCAGCCCTAACCAGGGAAAACCTTGTAACAATGGAACTGGAGGCAGGGACAGCCGTAACCATGGAACTGGAGGCGGGGCCAGCCAAAACCATGGTACTGGAGGCAGGGCTAGCCCTAACCATGGAACAGGAGGCGGAGCCAGCCGTAACCATGGAACTGGAGGTGCAGCCAGCAAAAACCATGGTACTGGAGGCAGGGCCAGCCAAAACCATGGCATTGGAGGTGGGGTCAGCCAAAACCATGGTAATGGAGGCGGGGCCAGCCAAACCATGGTATTGGAGGCAGGGAAAGCCAAAACCATGTAACTGGAGGCGGGGCCAGCCAAAACCATGGTATTGGAGGCGGGGCCGGCCAAAACCATGGTATTGGAGGCGGGGCCAGCCAAAACCATAGTATTGGAGGCGGGGCCAAAACCATGGTATTGGAGGCGGCCAGCCAAAACCATGGTATTAGAGGTGGGGCCAGACAAAACCATGGTATTGAGGCAAGGCCAGCCAAAACCATGGTATTGGAGGTGGGGCCAGCCAAAAGCATGTAACTGGGGGCGGGCCAGCCAAACCCATGTAACTCGAGGAGGAGCCAGCCAAAACCATGGTATTGGAGGCGAGGCCAGCCAAAACCATGTAACTGGAGGCGGGTCCAGCCAACACCATGGTATTGGAAGCAGGGCCAGCCAAAACCATGTAACTGGAGGCGGGGCCTGTCAAAACTATGGTATTGGAGGCGGGGCCAGCCAAAACCATGGTATTGGAGGTGGGGCCAGCCAAAACCATGGTATTGGAGGTGGGGCCAGAAAAAACCATGGTATTGGAGGCGGGGCCAGCCAAACCCATGTAACCGGAGGCGGGGCCAGCCAAAACCAAGGTATTGGAGGCAGGGCCAGCCAAAACCATGGTATTGGAGGTGGGGCCAGCCAAAAGCATGTAACTGGGGGCGGGCCAGCCAAACCCATGTAACTCGAGGCGGAGCCAGCCAAAACCATGTAACTGGGGGCGGGCCAGCCAAACCCATGTAACTCGAGGCGGAGCCAGCCAAAACCATGGTATTGGAGGCGGGGCCAGCCAAAACCATGTAACTGGAGGCGGGTCCAGCCAACACCATGGTATTGGAGGCAGGGCCAGCCAAAACCATGTAACTGGAGGCGGGTCCAGCCAACACCATGGTATTGGAGGCAGGGCCAGCTAAAACCATGTAACTGGAGGGGGGGACTGTCAAAACTATGGTATTGGAGGCGGGGCCAGCCAAAACCATGGTATTGGAGGTGGGGCCAGCCAAAACCATGGTATTGGAGGTGGGGCCAGAAAAAACCATGGTATTGGAGGCGGGGCCAGCCAAACCCATGTAACCGGAGGCGGGGCCAGCCAAAACCAAGGTATTGGAGACGGGGCCAGCCAAAACCATGTAACTGGAGGCAGGGACAGCCAAAACCATGGAACTGGAGGCAGGGCCAGCCAAAACCATGGTACTGGAGGCGGGGCCAGCCAAAACCATAGTATTGGAGGCGGTTCGAGCCAAAACCATGGTATTGGAGGCGGGCCAGGAAAAACCATCGTACTGGAGGTGGGGCCGGCCAAAACCATGGTATTGGAGGCGGGGCCAAAACCATGGTATTGGAGGCAGGGGCAAAAGCATGGTATTGGAGGCGGGGCCAGCCAAAACCAGGGTATTGGAAGCAGGGCCAGCCAAAACCATGTAACTGGAGGCAGGGCCAGCCAAAACAATGGTACTGGAGGCGGGGCCCTCCGTAACTATGGAACTGGAGGCAGGGCCAGCCGTAACCATGGAACTGGAGGTGGGGCCAGCCAAAACCATGGTACTGGTGGTGGGGCCAGCCGTAACTATGGAACTGGAGGCGGGGCCAGCCGTAACCATGGTTCTGGAGGCGGGCCAGCCATAACCATGGAACTGGAGGAGGGGTCAGCCCTAACCAGGGAAAACCTTGTAACCATGGAACTGGAGGCAGGGACAGCCGTAACCATGGAACTGGAGTTGGGGCCAGCCAAAACCATGGTACTGGAGGCAGGGCCAGCCGTAACTATGGAACTGGAGGCAGGGCCAGCCCTAACCATGGAACAGGAGGCGGAGCCAGCCGTAACCATGGAACTGGAGATGCAGCCAGCCAAAACCATGGTACTGGAGGCGGGGCCTGCTGTAACTATGGAACTGGAGGCGGGGTAAGGCAAAACCATTGTACTGGAGGTGGGGCCAGCCAAAACCATGGTACTGGAGGTGGAGCCAGCCGTAACCATGGAACTGGAGAAGGGGCCAGCCAAAACCATGGAATTGGATGCGGGGCCAGCCATAACCATGGAACTGGAGAAGGGGCCAGCCAAAAGGGCGAACAAAGGGGCCCCAACCTGGGTTTGGATTACAGAGCGAGACGCAAGAAAGAAATATTATTAAAGATCTGGCAACAAAAAGACACCGGAGTAAAGTTAATAATAAAATGATCCGGTGGTATATTAAAGGCTGTCATTAAAAGTGGTAGCCTCGAACAATGGGAAAATCCCATAGGGAAATATTTGCAGTCGAATATTAATGGTAGTAGCCACAGCCACCAGCAAGAAACTTTGAAGAGAGGGACTGGATAGTACCCTCTCGAAAATGAACACTAGGGAAAAACTGTTAACCCTTTCCAGTACCTCCATAGTAAGATGGTGTGTACAGGTTTTGCTCATAACTATTGGCTAGTAAAGTCAATGGTAAATGGTAACTTTACATGCCCTGGGAGACAGTAGTCAGTCCCAGGGTATGGAGTCTATGTTTGGGGGTCACTATGACACCCCTGTGTTACTGCACTGAGGGTGCTGTGTAAAACACATAAATAAGATGATACATATGGGGATGAGAAAAACCCCATAGACCATAAGCACAAAAATAGCCTCAAACACACATAGCAATATGTCTAAGAGAGGGAAAAAGAGTCTCATTCTTAGCAGGAGAGAAAAAATAAACCCTTCAAATCCAGCAAAGCTGCTGGGGGGCTCTATAGGTAAGGGAAATTAGAATTTTAAAGAGAATTCTCCCTAACAGGGGCCACCCGTAAATATGCAACTGGAGGCGGGGCTACCATAACCATGGAACAGAAAGCGAGGCCAGCCATAACCAGGGAAAACCTTGTAACCATGGAACTGGAGGCAGAGCCAGCCGTAACCATGGAACTGGATGCCGGGCCAGCCGTAACTATGGAACTGGAGATGGGGCCAGCCAAAACCATGGAACTGGAGGCGGGGCCAGCCGTAACTATGGAACTGGAGGCGGGGCCAGCCAAAACCATGGTACTGGAGACCGGGCAAGCCAAAACCATGTACTGGAGGCAGGGTCAGCCGTAACTATGGAACTGGAGGCGGGGCAAGCCAAAACCATGGAACTGGAGGCAGGGCCATCTGTAACCATGGGACGGAAGGCGGGACCAGACGTAACCATGGGACTGGAGGCGGAGCCAGCCAAAACCATGGAACTGTAGGCAGGGCCAGCCAAAACCAAGGATTTGGTGGCAGGGCCAGCCAAAACCATGGAACTGAAAGCAGGGCCAGCCAAAACCATGGTACTGGAGGCGGGGCCAACCGTAACTATGGAACTGAAGGCGGGGCAAGCTGTAACCATGGAACTGGAGGCGGGGCCAGCCAAAACCATGGAACTGAAGGTGGGGCCAGCCGCAACCATGGGACTGGAGGCAGGGCCTGCAAAACCATAGAACTGTAGGTAGGGCCAGCCAAAACCATGAATTTGGAGGCGGGGCCAGCCAAAACCATGGAACTGGAGGTGGGGCCAGCCAAAACCATGGTACTGGAGGCGGGGCAAGCTGTAACCAGGTAAAATCTTGTAACCATGGAACTGGAGGCAGGGCCAGCTGTAACCGTGGAATTGGAGGCGGGGCCAGCTGTAACTATGGAACTGGAGGTGGGGCCAGCCGTAACCAGGGAAAATCTTGTGACCATGGAACTGGAGGCGAAGCCAGCTGTAACTGTGGAATTGGAGGCAGGGACAGCCAAAACCATGGTACTGGAGATGGGGCCAGCCGTAACCATGGAACTGGAGGCGGGGTCAGCTAAAACCTTGGAACTGGAGGCGGGGCCAGTCGTAACTATGGAACTGGAGGCTGGGCTAGCCAAAACCATGGAACTGGAGGCGGGGCCAGCCGTAACCATAGAATACCATTTAACCATGAAACTGGAGGCGGGGCGAGCCAAAACCATGGAACTGGAGGCAGGGCCAGCCAAAACCATGGTACTGGAGGCGGGGCCAGCTGTAACCATGGAATACCTTGTAACCATGAAACTGGAGGCGGGGCCAGCCAAAACCATGGCATTGGAGGCGGGGACAGCCAAAACCATGATATTGGAGGTGGGAGCCAAAATCATGGTATTGGAGGCGCAGCCAGCCAAAACCATGGTATTGGAAGCGGGGCCAGACAAAACCATGGCATCGGAGGCAGGGACAGCCAAAACCATGATATTGGAGGTGGGGCCAAAACCATGGTATTGGAGGTGCAGCCAGCCAAAACCATGGTATTGGAAGCAGGGCCAGCCAAAACCATAGTATTGGAGGTGGGCCAGCAAAAGCCATGGTACTGGAGGTGGGGCCAGCCAAAACCATGGTATTGGAGTCAGGGCCATAACCATGGTATTGGAGGCAGGGCCAAAACCATGGTATTGGAGTCGGGGCCAGCCAAAACCATGGTATTGGAGGCAGGGCCAGCCAAAACCATGTAACTGGAGGCGGGGCCAACCAAAACTATGATATTGGAGGCGGGGCCAGCCAAAACCATGGTAATGGAGGTGGGGCCAGCCAAAACCATGGTATTGGAGGCAAGGCCAGCCAAAACCATGGTATTGGAGGCGGGGCCAGCCAAACCCATGTAACTGGAGGCGGGGCCAGACAAAACCATGGTATTGGAGGCAGGGCCAGCCAAACCCATGTAATTGGAGGCGGGGCCAGACAAACCATGGTATTGGAGGCAGGGCCAGCCAAAACCATGTAACTGGAGGTAGGGCCAGCCAAAACTATGGTATTGGAGGTGGGGCCAGCCAAAACCATGGTATTGGAAGCAGCGCCAGCAAAACACATGTAACTGCAGGCAGGGCCGGCCAAAACCATGGTATTGGAGGCGGGGCCAGCCAAAACCATGTAACTGGAGGTGGGACCAGCCAAATCCACGGAACTGGAGGCAGGGCAAGACAAAACCATGGTACTGGAGGCGGGACCAGCCAAAACCATGGTATTGGAGGCAGGGCCAGCCAAAACCATGTAACTGGAGGCGGCCCAGCCAAAACCATGGAAATGGAGGCAGGGCCAGCCAAAACCATGGTATTGGAGGCGGGGCCAGCCAAAACCATGATATTGGGGGCCGGGCCAGACAAAACCATGGTATTGGAGGCAGGGCCAGCCAAACCATGTAACTGGAGGCGGGCCAGCCAAAACTGTGGAAGTGGAGGCAGGGCCAGCCAAAATCATGGTATTGGAGGCGGGGCCAGCCAATACCATGGTATTGGAGGCGGGCCAGCAAAAACCATGGTATTGGATGCGGGGCAGCAAGCACCATGGTATTGGAGGTGGGGCCAAAACCATGGGATTGGAGGCGGGGCCAGACAAAACCATGGTGTTGGAGGCAGGGCCAGCCAAAACCATGGTATTGAAGGCAGGACCAGCCAAAACCATGTAACGGGAGGCGGACCAGCCAAAACCAAAGAACTGGAGGCAGGGCCAGCCAAAACCATGGTATTGGAGATGGGGCCAAAACCATGGTATTGGAGGCTGGGCAAAAACCATGGAATTGGAGGCGGGGCCGGCCAAAACCATGGTATTGGAGGCGGGGCCAGCCAAAACCATGGAAATGGAGGCAGGGCCAGCCAAAACCATGGTATTGGAGGTGGGGGCCAGCCAAAACCATTGTATTGGAGGCGGGGCCAAAACCATGGTATTGGAGGTGGGGCCAGCTAAAACCATGGTATTGGAGGCGGGGCCAGCCAACACCATGGTATTGGAGGCGGGGCCAAAACCATGGTATTGGAGGCGGGCCAGCCAAAACCATGGTATTGGAGGCGAGGCCAGACAAAACCATGGTATTGAGGCAGGGCCAACCAAAACCATGGTATTGGAGGTGGGGCCAGCCAAAACCATGTAACTGGAGGCGGGCAAGCCAAAACCATTTTATTGGAGGCAGGGCCAGCCAAAACCATGATATTGGAAGCGGGCCAGCAAAAACCATGGTATTGGCGGCGGGGCCAGCCAAAACCATGGTATTGGAGTCGGGGCCAAAACCATGGTATTGGAGTCGGGGCCAAAACCATGGTATTGGAGTCGGGGCCAAAACCATGGTATTGGAGGCAGGACCATGGTATTGGAGTCTGGGCCAGCCAAAACCATGGTATTGGAGGCAGGGCCAGCCAAAACCATGTAACTGGAGGCAGGGCTAGCCAAAACGAGGGTATTGGAGGCAGCGCCAGCCAAAACCATGGTATTGGAAGTGGAGCCAGCCAAAACCATGGAACTGGAGGTGGGGCCAGACGTAACCATGGAATACCTTGTAACCATGAAACTGGAGACAGGGCCAGCCAAAACCATGGAACTGGAGGCAGGGCCGGCCAAAACCATGGTACTGGAGTCGGAGCCAGCCGTAACCATGTAAAATCTTGTAACCATGGAACTGGAGGCGGGCCCAGCTGTAACTGATGAATTGGAGGCGGAGCCAGCCGTAACTGTGGAACTGGAGGTGGGGCCAGACGTAACCAGTGAAAATCTTGTGACCATGGAACTGGAGGCGGGGCCAGCTGTAACCATGGAATTGGAGACGGAGACAGCCAAAACCATGGTACTGCAGATGGGGCCAGCTGTAAGCATGGAACTGGAGGCGGGGCCAGCCAAAACCATGGAACTGGAGGCAGGGCCAGCCGTAACTATGGAACTGGAGGCGGGGCCATCCGTAACCATGGAATACCTTGTAACCATGAAACTGGAGGCAGGGCCAGCCAAAACGATGGAACTAGAGGCAGGGCCAGCGAAAACCATGGAACTGGAGGTGGGCCCAGCCGTAACCATGGAATACCTTGTAACCATGAAACTGGAGGCGGGGCCAGCCAAAACCATGGTATTAGAAGCGGGGACAGCCAAAACCATGATATTGGAGGTTGAGCCAAAACCATGGTATTGGAGGCGGGGCCAGACAAACCATGGTATTGGAAGCAGGTCCAGCCAAAACCATGGTATTGGAAGCGGGGCCAGCCAAAACCATGTAACTGAGGCAGGGCCAGCCAAAACCATGGTATTGGAGGCGGGCCAGCAAAAACCATGGTGTTGGAGGCGGGGCCAGCCAAAACCATGGTATTGGATTCAGGGCCAAATCCATGGTATTGGAGGCAAGCGCCAAAACCATGGTATTGGAGTCGGGGCCAGTCAAAACCATGGTATTGGAGGCAGGGACAGCCAAAACCATATAACTTGAGGCGAGGCCAGCCAAAACCATGGTATTGGAGGCAGGGCGAGCCAAAACCATGGTAGTGGAGGTGGGGCCAGCCAAAACCATGGTATTGGAAGCAGTGCCAGCCAAAACCATGGTATTGGAGGCCGGGCCAGCCAAACCCATGTAACTCGAGGCAGGGCCAGCCAAAACCATGGTATTGGAGGCGGAGCCAGCCAAAACCATGTAACTGGAGCCGGAGCCTGCCAACACCATGGTATTGGAGGCACGGCCAGCCAAAACCATGTAACTGGAGGCGGAGCCTGTCAAAATTATGGTATTGGGGCGGGGCCAGACAAAACCATGGTATTGGAGGTGGGGCCAGCCAAAACCATGGTATTGGAGGTGGGGCCAGCCAAAATCATGGTATTGGAGGCAGGGCCAGCCAAACCCATGTAACTGGAGGCGGGGCCAGCCAAAACCAAGGTATTGGAGGCGGGGCCTGCCAAAACCATGTAACTGGAGTCGGGGCCAGCCAAAACCATGGAAATGGAGGCAGGGCCTGCCAAAATCATGGTACTGGAGGTGGGGCCAGCCAAAACAATGGTATTGGAGACAAGGCCAGCAAAAATCATGGTATTGGAGGCAGGGCCAGCCAAAACCATGGTATTGGAGGCGGGCCAGCAAAAACCATGGTGTTGGAGGCGGGGCCAGCCAAAACCATGGTATTGGATTCAGGGCCAAAACCATGGTATTGGAGGCAAGCGCCAAAACCATGGTATTGGAGTCGGGGCCAGTCAAAACCATGGTATTGGAGGCAGGGACAGCCAAAACCATATAACTTGAGGCGGGGCCAGCCAAAACCATGGTACTGGAGGCGGGGCCAGCCAAAACCATGGTACTGGAGGCAGAGCCAGCCAAAACCATAGTATTGGAGGCGGTTCGAGCCAAAAGCATGGTATTGGAGGCGGGCCAGGAAAAACCATCATACTGGAGGTGGGGCCGGCCAAAACCATGGTATTGGAGGCGGGGCCAAAACCATGGTATTGGAGGCAGGGGCAAAAGCATGGTATTGGAGGCGGGGCCAGCCAAAACCAGGGTATTGGAAGCAGGGCCAGCCAAAACCATGTAACTGGAGGCAGGGCCAGCCAAAACAATGGTACTGGAGGCGGGGCCCTCCGTAACTATGGAACTGGAGGCAGGGCCAGCCGTAACCATGGAACTGGAGGTGGGGCCAGCCAAAACCATGGTACTGGTGGTGGGGCCAGCCGTAACTATGGACTGGAGGCAGGGCCAGCCGTAACCATGGTTCTGGAGGCGGGCCAGCCATAACCATGGAACTGGAGGAGGGGTCAGCCCTAACCAGGGAAAACCTTGTAACCATGGAACTGGAGGCAGGGACAGCCGTAACCATGGAACTGGAGTTGGGGCCAGCCAAAACCATGGTACTGGAGGCAGGGCCAGCCGTAACTATGGAACTGGAGGCAGGGCCAGTCCTAACCATGGAACAGGAGGCGGAGCCAGCCGTAACCATGGAACTGGAGATGCAGCCAGCCAAAACCATGGTACTGGAGGCGGGGCCTGCTGTAACTATGGAACTGGAGGCGGGGTAAGCCAAAACCATTGTACTGGAGGTGGGGTCAGCCAAAACCATGGTACTGGAGGTGGAGCCAGCCGTAACCATGGAACTGGAGAAGGGGCCAGCCAAAACCATGGAATTGGAGGCAAGCGCCAAAACCATGGTATTGGAGTCGGGGCCAGTCAAAACCATGGTATTGGAGGCAGGGACAGCCAAAACCATATAACTTGAGGCGGGGCCAGCCAAAACCATGGTACTGGAGGCGGGGCCAGCCAAAACCATGGTACTGGAGGCAGAGCCAGCCAAAACCATAGTATTGGAGGCGGTTCGAGCCAAAACCATGGTATTGGAGGTGGGCCAGGAAAAACCATCATACTGGAGGTGGGGCCGGCCAAAACCATGGTATTGGAGGCGGGGCCAAAACCATGGTATTGGAGGCAGGGGCAAAAGCATGGTATTGGAGGCGGGGCCAGCCAAAACCAGGGTATTGGAAGCAGGGCCAGCCAAAACCATGTAACTGGAGGCAGGGCCAGCCAAAACAATGGTACTGGAGGCGGGGCCCTCAGTAACTATGGAACTGGAGGCAGGGCCAGCCGTAACCATGGAACTGGAGGTGGGGCCAGCCAAAACCATGGTACTGGTGGTGGGGCCAGCCGTAACTATGGAACTGGAGGCAGGGCCAGCCGTAACCATGGTTCTGGAGGCGGGCCAGCCATAACCATGGAACTGGAGGAGGGGTCAGCCCTAACCAGGGAAAACCTTGTAACCATGGAACTGGAGGCAGGGACAGCCTTAACCATGGAACTGGAGTTGGGGCCAGCCAAAACCATGGTACTGGAGGCAGGGCCAGCCGTAACTATGGAACTGGAGGCAGGGCCAGTCCTAACCATGGAACAGGAGGCGGAGCCAGCCGTAACCATGGAACTGGAGATGCAGCCAGCCAAAACCATGGTACTGGAGGCGGGGCCTGCTGTAATTATGGAACTGGAGGCGGGGTAAGCCAAAACCATTGTACTGGAGGTGGGGCCAGCCAAAACCATGGTACTGGAGGTGGAGCCAGCCGTAACCATGGAACTGGAGAAGGGGCCAGCCAAAACCATGGAATTGGAGGCGGGGCCAGCCATAACCATGGAACTGGAGAAGGGGCCAGCCAAAAGGGCGAACAAAGGGGCCCCAACCTGGGTTTGGATTACAGAGCGAGACGCAAGAAAGAAATATTATTAAAGATCTGGCAACAAAAAGACACCGGAGTAAAGTTAATAATAAAATGATCCGGTGGTATATTAAAGGCTGTCATTAAAAGTGGTAGCCTCGAACAATGGGAAAATCCCATAGGGAAATATTTGCAGTCGAATATTAATGGTAGTAGCCACAGCCACCAGCAAGAACCTTTGAAGAGAGGGACTGGATAGTACCCTCTCGAAAATGAACACTAGGGAAAAACTGTTAACCCTTTCCAGTACCTCCATAGTAAGATGGTGTGTACAGGTTTTGCTCATAACTATTGGCTAGTAAATTTAATGGTAAATGGTAACTTTACATGCCCTGGGAGACAGTAGTCAGTCCCAGGGTATGGAGTCTATGTTTGGGGGTCACTATGACACCCCTGTGTTACTGCACTGAGGGTGCTGTGTAAAACACATAAATAAGATGATACATATGGGGGTGAGAAAAACCCCATAGACCATAAGCACAAAAATAGCCTCAAACACACATAGCAATATGTCTAAGAGAGGGAAAAAGAGTCTCATTCTTAGCAGGAGAGAAAAAATAAACCCTTCAAATCCAGCAAAGCTGCTGGGGGGCTCTATAGGTAAGGGAAATTATAATTTTAAAGAGAATTCTCCCTAACAGGGGCCACCCGTAACTATGCAACTGGAGGCGGGGCTACCATAACCATGGAACAGAAAGCGAGTCCAGCCATAACCAGGGAAAACCTTGTAACCATGGAACTGGAGGCAGAGCCAGCCGTAACCATGGAACTGGATGCCGGGCCAGCCGTAACTATGGAACTGGAGATGGGGCCAGCCAAAACCATGGAACTGGAGGCGGGGCCAGCCGTAACTATGGAACTGGAGGCGGGGCCAGCCAAAACCATGGTACTGGAGACCGGGCAAGCCAAAACCATGTACTGGAGGCAGGGTCAGCCGTAACTATGGAACTGGAGGCGGGGCAAGCCAAAACCATGGAACTGGAGGCAGGGCCATCTGTAACCATGGGACGGAAGGCGGGACCAGACGTAACCATGGGACTGGAGGCGGAGCCAGCCAAAACCATGGAACTGTAGGCAGGGCCAGCCAAAACCAAGGATTTGGTGGCAGGGCCAGCCAAAACCATGGAACTGAAAGCATGGCCAGCCAAAACCATGGTACTGGAGGCGGGGCCAACCGTAACTATGGAACTGAAGGCGGGGCAAGCTGTAACCATGGAACTGGAGGCGGGGCCAGCCAAAACCATGGAACTGAAGGTGGGGCCAGCCGCAACCATGGGACTGGAGGCAGGGCCTGCAAAACCATAGAACTGTAGGCAGGGCCAGCCAAAACCATGAATTTGGAGGCGGGGCCAGCCAAAACCATGGAACTGGAGGTGGGTCCAGCCAAAACCATGGTACTGGAGGCGGGGCAAGCTGTAACCAGGTAAAATCTTGTAACCATGGAACTGGAGGCGGGGCCAGCTGTAACCGTGGAATTGGAGGCGGGGCCAGCCGTAACTATGGAACTGGAGGTGGGGCCAGCCGTAACCAGGGAAAATCTTGTGACCATGGAACTGGAGGCGGAGCCAGCTGTAACCGTGGAATTGGAGGCAGGGACAGCCAAAACCATGGTACTGGAGATAGGGCCAGCCGTAACCATGGAACTGGAGGCGGGGTCAGCTAAAACCTTGGAACTGGAGGCGGGGCCAGCCGTAACTATGGAACTGGAGGCTGGGCTAGCCAAAACCATGGAACTGGAGGCGGGGCCAGCCGTAACCATAGAATACCATTTAACCATGAAACTGGAGGCGGGGCGAGCCAAAACCATGGAACTGGAGGCAGGGCCAGCCAAAACCATGGTACTGGAGGCGGGGCCAGCTGTAACCATGGAATACCTTGTAACCATGAAACTGGAGGCGGGGCCAGCCAAAACCATGGCATTGGAGGAGGGGACAGCCAAAACCATGATATTGGAGGTGGGGCCAAAATCATGGTATTGGAGGCGCAGCCAGCCAAAACCATGGTATTGGAAGCGGGGCCAGACAAAACCATGGCATTGGAGGCGGGGACAGCCAAAACCATGATATTGGAGGTGGGGCCAAAACCATGGTATTGGAGGTGCAGCCAGCCAAAACCATGGTATTGGAAGCAGGGCCAGCCAAAACCATAGTATTGGAGGTGGGCCAGCAAAAGCCATGGTACTGGAGGTGGGGCCAGCCAAAACCATGGTATTGGAGTCAGGGCCATAACCATGGTATTGGAGGCAGGGCCAAAACCATGGTATTGGAGTCGGGGCCAGCCAAAACCATGGTATTGGAGGCAGGGCCAGCCAAAACCATGTAACTGGAGGCGGGGCCAGCCAAAACCATGGTAATGGAGGTGGGGCCAGCCAAAACCATGGTATTGGAGGCGGGGCCAGCCAATCCCATGTAACTGGAGGCGGGGCCAGCCAAAACCATGGTATTGGAGGCGGGGCCAGCCAATCCCATGTAACTGGAGGCGGGGCCAGACAAAACCATGGTATTGGAGGCAGGGCCAGCCAAACCCATGTAATTGGAGGCGGGGCCAGACAAACCATGGTATTGGAGGCAGGGCCAGCCAAAACCATGTAACTGGAGGCAGGGCCAGCCAAAACTATGGTATTGGAGGTGGGGCCAGCCAAAACCATGGTATTGGAAGCAGCGCCAGCAAAACACATGTAACTGCAGGCAGGGCCGGCCAAAACCATGGTATTGGAGGCGGGGCCAGCCAAAACCATGTAACTGGAGGTGGGGCCAGCCAAATCCATGGAACTGGAGGCAGGGCCAGACAAAACCATGGTACTGGAGGCGGGACCAGCCAAAACCATGGTATTGGAGGCAGGGCCAGCCAAAACCATGTAACTGGAGGCGGGCCAGCCAAAACCATGGAAATGGAGGCAGGGCCAGCCAAAACTGTGGAAGTGGAGGCAGGGCCAGCCAAAATCATGGTATTGGAGGCAGGGCCAGCCAATACCATGGTATTGGAGGCGGGCCAGCAAAAACCATGGTATTGGATGCGGGGCCAGCAAACACCATGGTATTGGAGGTGGGGCCAAAACCATGGGATTGGAGGCGGGGCCAGACAAAACCATGGTGTTGGAGGCAGGGCCAGCCAAAACCATGGTATTGGAGGCGGAACCAGCCAAAACCATGTAACGGGAGGCGGACCAGCCAAAACCAAAGAACTGGAGGCAGGGCAGCCAAAACCATGGTATTGGAGACGGGACCAAAACCATGGTATTGGAGGCTGGGCAAAAACCATGGAATTGGAGGCGGGGCCAGCCAAAACATGGTATTGGAGGCGGGGCCAGCAAAAACCATGGAAATGGAGGCAGGGCCAGCCAAAACCATTGTATTGGAGGCGGGGCCAAAACCATGGTATTGGAGGTGGGGCCAGCTAAAACCATGGTATTGGAGGCGGGGCCAGCCAACACCATGGTATTGGAGGCGGGGCCAAAACCATGGTATTGGAGGCGGGCCAGCCAAAACCATGGTATTGGAGCCGGGGCCAGACAAAACCATGGTATTGAGGCAGGGCCAGCCAAAACCATGGTATTGGAGGTGGGGCCAGCCAAAACCATGGTATTGGAGTCGGGGCCAAAACCATGGTATTGGAGTCGGGGCCAAAACCATGGTATTGGAGGCAGGACCATGGTATTGGAGGCAGGGCCAGCCAAAACCATGTAACTGGAGGCAGGGCTAGCCAAAACGAGGGTATTGGAGGCGGCGCCAGCCAAAACCATGGTATTGGAAGTGGAGCCAGCCAAAACCATGATATTGGAGGCGGGCCAGCATAAACCATGGTATTGGCGGCGGGGCCAGCCAAAACCATGGTATTGGAGTCGGGGCCAAAACCATGGTATTGGTGTCGGGGCCAAAACCATGGTATTGGAGGCAGGACCATGGTATTGGAGTCGGGGCCAGCCAAAACCATGGTATTGGAGGCAGGGCCAGCCAAAACCATGTAACTGGAGGCAGGGCTAGCCAAAACGAGGGTATTGGAGGCGGCGCCAGCCAAAACCATGGTATTGGAAGTGGAGCCAGCCAAAACCATGGAACTGGAGGCGGGGCCAGACGTAACCATGGAATACCTTGTAACCATGAAACTGGAGACAGGGCCAGCCAAAACCATGGAACTGGAGGCAGGGCCAGCCAAAACCATGGTACTGGAGGCGGAGCCAGCCGTAACCAGGTAAAATCTTGTAACCATGGAACTGGAGGCGGGCCCAGCTGTAACTGATGAATTGGAGGCGGAGCCAGCCGTAACTGTGGAACTGGAGGTGGGGCCAGACGTAACCAGGGAAAATCTTGTGACCATGGAACTGGAGGCGGGGCCAGCTGTAACCATGGGATTGGAGACGGAGACAGCCAAAACCATGGTACTGCAGATGGGGCCAGCTGTAAGCATGGAACTGGAGGCGGGGCCAGCCAAAACCATGGAACTGGAGGCAGGGCCAGCCGTAACTATGGAACTGGAGGCTGGGCCAGCCAAAACCATGGAACTGGAGGCGGGGCCATCCGTAAGCATGGAATACCTTGTAACCATGAAACTGGAGGCAGGGCCAGCCAAAACGATTGAACTAGAGGCAGGGCCAGCGAAAACCATGGAACTGGAGGTGGGCCCAGCCGTAACCATGGAATACCTTGTAACCATGAAACTGGAGCCGGGGCCAGCCAAAACCATGGTATTAGAAGCGGGGACAGCCAAAACCATGATATTGGAGGTGGGGCCAAAACCATGGTATTGGGGGCGGGGCCAGACAAAACCATGGTATTGGAGGCAGGTCCAGCCAAAACCATGGTATTGGAAGCGGGGCCAGCCAAAACCATGTAACTGAGGCAGGGCCAGCCAAAACCATGGTATTGGAGGCGGGCCAGCAAAAACCATGGTGTTGGAGGCGGGGCCAGCCAAAACCATGGTATTGGATTCAGGGCCAAATCCATGGTATTGGAGGCAAGCGCCAAAACCATGGTATTGGAGTCGGGGCCAGTCAAAACCATGGTATTGGAGGCAGGGACAGCCAAAACCATATAACTTGAGGCGGGGCCAGCCAAAACCATGGTATTGGAGGCAGGGCCAGCCAAAACCATGGTATTGGAGGTGGGGCCAGCCAAAACCATGGTATTGGAAGCAGTGCCAGCCAAAACCATGGTATTGGAGGCGGGGCCAGCCAAACCCATGTAACTCGAGGCAGGGCCAGCCAAAACCATGGTATTGGAGGCGGAGCCAGCCAAAACCATGTAACTGGAGCCGGGGCCTGCCAACACCATGGTAATGGAGGCAGGGCCAGCCAAAACCATGTAACTGGAGGCGGAGCCTGTCAAAATTATGGTATTGGGGCGGGGCCAGACAAAACCATGGTATTAGAGGTGGGGCCAGCCAAAACCATGGTATTGGAGGCAGGGCCAGCCAAAACCATGGTAAAGGAAGTGGGGCCAGGCAAAACAATGGTACTGGAGGCGGGGCCAGCTGTAACTATGGAACTGGAAGCGGGGCCAGCCTTAACCATGGAACTGGAGGTGGGGCCAGCCAAAACCATGGTACTGGCGGTGGGGCCAGCCGTAACTATGGAACTGGAGGCGGGGTCAACCGTAACCATGGTTCTGGAGGCGGGCCAGCCAAAACCATGATACTGGAGGCAAGGCCAGCTGTAACTATGGAACTGGAGGCGGGGCCAGCATAACCATGGAACTGGAGGCGGGGTCAGCCCTAAGCAGGGAAAACCTTGTAACAATGGAACTGGAGGCAAGGACAGCCGTAACCATGGAACTGGAGGCGGGGCCAGCCAAAACCATGGTACTGGAGGCAGGGCCAGCCCTAACCATGGAAAAGGAGGCGGAGCTAGCCGTAACCATGGAACTGGAGGTGCAGCCAGTGTAAACCATGGTACTGGAGGCAGGGCGAGCCCTAACCATGGAACAGGAGGCGGAACCAGCCGTAACCATGGAACTGGAGGTGCAGCCAGCAAAAACCATGGTACTGGAGGCAAGGCCAGCCAAAACCATGGCATTGGAGGTGGGGTCAGCCAAAACCATGGTAATGGAGGCGGGGCCAGCCAAACCATGGTAATGGAGGCGGGGCCAGCCAAACCATGGTATTGGAGGCGGGGAAAGCCAAAACCATGTAACTGGAGGCGGGGCCAGCCAAAACCATGGTATTGGAGGCAGGGCCAAAACCATGGTTTTGGCGGTGGGGCCAGCTAAAACCATGGTATTGGAGGCGGGGCCAGCCAAAACCATAGTATTGGAGGTGGGGCCAAAACCATGGTTTTGGAGGCAGGGTCTGTCAAAACTATGGTATTGGAGGCAGGGCCAGCCAAAACCATGGTATTGGAGGTGGGGCCAGCCAAAACCATGGTATTGGAGTCGGGCCAGCCAAAACCATGGTATTGGAGGCGGGGCCAGACAAAACCATGGTATTGGAGGCAGGGCCATCCAAAACCATGGTATTGGAGGCGGGACCAGCCAAAACCATGGAACTGGAGGCGGGCCAGCCAAAACCATGGAACTGGAGGCCAGGCCAGCCAAAATCATGGTATTGGAGGCAGGGCCAAAACCATGGTATTGGAGGTGGGGCCAAAACCATGGTATTGGAGGAAGGGCCAGCAAAAACCATGGTATTGGAGGCAGGGCCAGCCAAAACCATGGTATTGGAGGCGGGGCCAGACAAAACCATGTTATTGAGGCAGGGCCAGCCAAAACCATGGCATTGGAGGTGGGGCCAGTCAAAACCATGTAACTGGAGGCGGGCCAGCCAAAACCATGGAACTGGAGGCAGAGCCAGCCAAAACCATAGTATTGGAGGCGGGACCAGCCAAAACCATGGTATTGGAGGCGGGCCAGAAAAAAACCATGGTACTGGAGGCGGGGTCAGCCAAAACCATGGTATTGGAGGCGGGGCCAAAACCATGGTATTGGAGGCAGGGCCAAAACCATGGTATTGGAGGCGGGGCCAGCCAAAACCAGGGTATTGGAGGCAGGGCCAGCCAAAACCAGGGTATTGGAGACAGGGCCAGCCAAAACCATGTAACTGGAGGCAGGGCCAGCCGTAACCATGGTTCTGGAGGCGGGCCAGCCAAAACCATGATACTGGAGGCAGGGCCAGCTGTAACTATGGAACTGGAGGCGAGGCCAGCCATAACCATGGAACTGGAGGCGGGGTCAGCCCTAACCAGGGAAAACCTTGTAACAATGGAACTGGAGGCAGGGACAGCCGTAACCATGGAACTGGAGGCGGGGCCAGCCAAAACCATGGTACTGGAGGCAGGGCTAGCCCTAACCATGGAACAGGAGGCGGAGCTAGCCGTAACCATGGAACTGGAGGTGCAGCCAGTGAAAACCATGGTACTGGAGGCAGGGCGAGCCCTAACCATGGAACAGGAGGCGGAGCCAGCCGTAACCATGGAACTGGAGGCAGGGCCAGCCAAAACCATGGCATTGGAGGTGGGGTCAGCCAAAACCATGGTAATGGAGGCGGGGCCAGCCAAACCATGGTATTGGAGGCGGGGAAAGCCAAAACCATGTAACTGGAGGCGGGGCCAGCCAAAACCATGGTATTGGAGGCGGGGCCAGCCAAAACCATGGTATTGGAGGCGGGGCCAGCCAAAACCATAGTATTGGAGGCGGGGCCAAAACCATGGTATTGGAGGCGGCCAGCCAAAACCATGGTATTAGAGGTGGGGCCAGACAAAACCATGGTATTGAGGCAGGGCCAGCCAAAACCATGGTATTGGAGGTGGGGCCAGCCAAAAGCATGTAACTGGGGGCGGGCCAGACAAACCCATGTAACTCGAGGCGGAGCCAGCCAAAACCATGGTATTGGAGGCGGGGCCAGCCAAAACCATGTAACTGGAGGCGGGTCCAGCCAACACCATGGTATTGGAAGCAGGGCCAGCCAAAACCATGTAACTGGAGGCGGGGCCTGTCAAAACTATGGTATTGGAGGCGGGGCCAGCCAAAACCATGGTATTGGAGGTGGGGCCAGCCAAAACCATGGTATTGGAGGTGGGGCCAGAAAAAACCATGGTATTGGAGGCGGGGCCAGCCAAACCCATGTAACCGGAGGCGGGGCAAGCCAAAACCAAGGTATTGGAGGCAGGGCCAGCAAAAACCATGGTATTGGAGGTGGGGCCAGCCAAAAGCATGTAACTGGGGGCGGGCCAGCCAAACCCATGTAACTCGAGGCAGAGCCAGCCAAAACCATGGTATTGGAGGCGGGGCCAGCCAAAACCATGTAACTGGAGGCGGGTCCAGCCAACACCATGGTATTGGAGGCAGGGCCAGCCAAAACCATGTAACTGGAGGCGGGTCCAGCCAACACCATGGTATTGGAGGCAGGGCCAGCCAAAACCATGTAACTGGAGGCGGGGCCTGTCAAAACTATGGTATTGGAGGCGGGGCCAGCCAAAACCATGGTATTGGAGGTGGGGCCAGCCAAAACCATGGTATTGGAGGTGGGGCCAGAAAAAACCATGGTATTGGAGGCGGGGCCAGCCAAACCCATGTAACCGGAGGCGGGGCCAGCCAAAACCAAGGTATTGGAGACGGGGTCAGCCAAAACCATGTAACTGGAGGCAGGGACAGCCAAAACCATGGAACTGGAGGCAGGGCCAGCCAAAACCATGGTACTGGAGGCGGGGCCAGCCAAAACCATGGTACTGGAGGCAGAGCCAGCCAAAACCATAGTATTGGAGGCGGTTCGAGCCAAAACCATGGTATTGGAGGCGGGCCAGGAAAAACCATCGTACTGGAGGTGGAGCCGGCCAAAACCATGGTATTGGAGGCGGGGCCAAAACCATGGTATTGGAGGCAGGGGCAAAAGCATGGTATTGGAGGCGGGGCCAGCCAAAACCAGGGTATTGGAAGCAGGGCCAGCCAAAACCATGTAACTGGAGGCAGGGCCAGCCGTAACCATGGTTCTGGAGGCGGGCCAGCCAAAACCATGATACTGGAGGCAGGGCCAGCTGTAACTATGGAACTGGAGGCGAGGCCAGCCATAACCATGGAACTGGAGGCGGGGTCAGCCCTAACCAGGGAAAACCTTGTAACAATGGAACTGGAGGCAGGGACAGCCGTAACCATGGAACTGGAGGCGGGGCCAGCCAAAACCATGGTACTGGAGGCAGGGCTAGCCCTAACCATGGAACAGGAGGCGGAGCTAGCCGTAACCATGGAACTGGAGGTGCAGCCAGTGAAAACCATGGTACTGGAGGCAGGGCGAGCCCTAACCATGGAACAGGAGGCGGAGCCAGTCGTAACCATGGAACTGGAGGCAGGGCCAGCCAAAACCATGGCATTGGAGGTGGGGTCAGCCAAAACCATGGTAATGGAGGCGGGGCCAGCCAAACCATGGTATTGGAGGCGGGGAAAGCCAAAACCATGTAACTGGAGGCGGGGCCAGCCAAAACCATGGTATTGGAGGCGGGGCCAGCCAAAACCATGGTATTGGAGGCGGGGCCAGCCAAAACCATAGTATTGGAGGCGGGGCCAAAACCATGGTATTGGAGGCGGCCAGCCAAAACCATGGTATTAGAGGTGGGGCCAGACAAAACCATGGTATTGAGGCAGGGCCAGCCAAAACCATGGTATTGGAGGTGGGGCCAGCCAAAAGCATGTAACTGGGGGCGGGCCAGACAAACCCATGTAACTCGAGGCGGAGCCAGCCAAAACCATGGTATTGGAGGCGGGGCCAGCCAAAACCATGTAACTGGAGGCGGGTCCAGCCAACACCATGGTATTGGAAGCAGGGCCAGCCAAAACCATGTAACTGGAGGCGGGGCCTGTCAAAACTATGGTATTGGAGGCGGGGCCAGCCAAAACCATGGTATTGGAGGTGGGGCCAGCCAAAACCATGGTATTGGAGGTGGGGCCAGAAAAAACCATGGTATTGGAGGCGGGGCCAGCCAACCCATGTAACCGGAGGCGGGGCAAGCCAAAACCAAGGTATTGGAGGCAGGGCCAGCAAAAACCATGGTATTGGAGGTGGGGCCAGCCAAAAGCATGTAACTGGGGGCGGGCCAGCCAAACCCATGTAACTCGAGGCGGAGCCAGCCAAAACCATGGTATTGGAGGCGGGGCCAGCCAAAACCATGTAACTGGAGGCGGGTCCAGCCAACACCATGGTATTGGAGGCAGGGCCAGCCAAAACCATGTAACTGGAGGCGGGTCCAGCCAACACCATGGTATTGGAGGCAGGGCCAGCCAAAACCATGTAACTGGAGGCGGGGCCTGTCAAAACTATGGTATTGGAGGCGGGGCCAGCCAAAACCATGCTATTGGAGGTGGGGCCAGCCAAAACCATGGTATTGGAGGTGGGGCCAGAAAAAACCATGGTATTGGAGGCGGGGCCAGCCAAACCCATGTAACCGGAGGCGGGGCCAGCCAAAACCAAGGTATTGGAGACGGGGTCAGCCAAAACCATGTAACTGGAGGCAGGGACAGCCAAAACCATGGAACTGGAGGCAGGGCCAGCCAAAACCATGGTACTGGAGGCGGGGCCAGCCAAAACCATGGTACTGGAGGCAGAGCCAGCCAAAACCATAGTATTGGAGGCGGTTCGAGCCAAAACCATGGTATTGGAGGCGGGCCAGGAAAAACCATCGTACTGGAGGTGGGGCCGGCCAAAACCATGGTATTGGAGGCGGGGCCAAAACCATGGTATTGGAGGCAGGGGCAAAAGCATGGTATTGGAGGCGGGGCCAGCCAAAACCAGGGTATTGGAAGCAGGGCCAGCCAAAACCATGTAACTGGAGGCAGGGCCAGCCAAAACAATGGTACTGGAGGCGGGGACCTCCGTAACTATGGAACTGGAGGCAGGGCCAGCCGTAACCATGGAACTGGAGGTGGGGCCAGCCAAAACCATGGTACTGGTGGTGGGGCCAGCCGTAACTATGGAACTGGAGGCAGGGCCAGCCGTAACCATGGTTCTGGAGGCGGGCCAGCCATAACCATGGAACTGGAGGAGGGGTCAGCCCTAACCAGGGAAAACCTTGTAACCATGGAACTGGAGGCAGGGACAGCCGTAACCATGGAACTGGAGTTGGGGCCAGCCAAAACCATGGTACTGGAGGCAGGGCCAGCCGTAACTATGGAACTGGAGGCAGGGCCTGTCCTAACCATGGAACAGGAGGCGGAGCCAGCCGTAACCATGGAACTGGAGATGCAGCCAGCCAAAACCATGGTACTGGAGGCGGGGCCTGCTGTAACTATGGAACTGGAGGCGGGGTAAGCCAAAACCATTGTACTGGAGGTGGGGCCAGCCAAAACCATGGTACTGGAGGTGGAGCCAGCCGTAACCATGGAACTGGAGAAGGGGCCAGCCAAAACCATGGAATTGGAGGCGGGGCCAGCCATAACCATGGAACTGGAGAAGGGGCCAGCCAAAAGGGCGAACAAAGGGGCCCCAACCTGGGTTTGGATTACAGAGCGAGACGCAAGAAAGAAATATTATTAAAGATCTGGCAACAAAAAGACACCGGAGTAAAGTTAATAATAAAATGATCCGGTGGTATATTAAAGGCTGTCATTAAAAGTGGTAGCCTCGAACAATGGGAAAATCCCATAGGGAAATATTTGCAGTCGAATATTAATGGTAGTAGCCACAGCCACCAGCAAGAAACTTTGAAGAGAGGGACTGGATAGTACCCTCTCGAAAATGAACACTAGGGAAAAACTGTTAACCCTTTCCAGTACCTCCATAGTAAGATGGTGTGTACAGGTTTTGCTCATAACTATTGGCTATTAAATTTAATGGTAAATGGTAACTTTACATGCCCTGGGAGACAGTAGTCAGTCCCAGGGTATGGAGTCTATGTTTGGGGGTCACTATGACACCCCTGTGTTACTGCACTGAGGGTGCTGTGTAAAACACATAAATAAGATGATACATATGGGGGTGAGAAAAACCCCATAGACCATAAGCACAAAAATAGCCTCAAATACACATAGCAATATGTCTAAGAGAGGGAAAAAGAGTCTCATTCTTAGCAGGAGAGAAAAAATAAACCCTTCAAATCCAGCAAAGCTGCTGGGGGGCTCTATAGGTAAGGGAAATTATAATTTTAAAGAGAATTCTCCCTAACAGGGGCCACCCGTAACTATGCAACTGGAGGCGGGGCTACCATAACCATGGAACAGAAAGCGAGGCCAGCCATAACCAGGGAAAACCTTGTAACCATGGAACTGGAGGTAGAGCCAGCCGTAACCATGGAACTGGATGCCGGGCCAGCCGTAACTATGGAACTGGAGATGGGGCCAGCCAAAACCATGGAACTGGAGGCGGGGCCAGCCGTAACTATGGAACTGGAGGCGAGGCCAGCCAAAACCATGGTACTGGAGACCGGGCAAGCCAAAACCATGTACTGGAGGCAGGGTCAGCCGTAACTATGGAACTGGAGGCGGGGCAAGCCAAAACCATGGAACTGGAGGCAGGGCCATCTGTAACCATGGGACGGAAGGCGGGACCAGACGTAACCATGGGACTGGAGGCGGAGCCAGCCAAAACCATGGAACTGTAGGCAGGGCCAGCCAAAACCAAGGATTTGGTGGCAGGGCCAGCCAAAACCATTGAACTGAGAGCAGGGCCAGCCAAAACCATGGTACTGGAGGCGGGGCCAACCGTAACTATGGAACTGAAGGCGGGGCAAGCTGTAACCATGGAACTGGAGGCGGGGCCAGCCAAAACCATGGAACTGAAGGTGGGGCCAGCCGCAACCATGGGACTGGAGGCAGGGCCTGCAAAACCATAGAACTGTAGGCAGGGCCAGCCAAAACCATGAATTTGGAGGCGGGGCCAGCCAAAACCATGGAACTGGAGGTGGGGCCAGCCAAAACAATGATACTGGAGGCGGGGCAAGCTGTAACCAGGTAAAATCTTGTAACCATGGAACTGGAGGCGGGGCCAGCTGTAACCGTGGAATTGGAGGCAGGGCCAGCCGTAACTATGGAACTGGAGGTGGGGCCAGCCGTAACCAGGGAAAATCTTGTGACCATGGAACTGGAGGCGGAGCCAGCTGTAACCGTGGAATTGGAGGCAGGGACAGCCAAAACCATGGTACTGGAGATGGGGCCAGCCGTAACCATGGAACTGGAGGCGGGGTCAGCTAAAACCTTGGAACTGGAGGCGGGGCCAGCCGTAACTATGGAACTGGAGGCTGGGCTAGCCAAAACCATGGAACTGGAGGCGGGGCCAGCCGTAACCATAGAATACCATTTAACCATGAAACTGGAGGCGGGGCGAGCCAAAACCATGGAACTGGAGGCAGGGCCAGCCAAAACCTTGGTACTGGAGGCGGGGCCAGCTGTAACCATGGAATACCTTGTAACCATGAAACTGGAGGCGGGGCCAGCCAAAACCATGGCATTGGAGGAGGGGACAGCCAAAACCATGATATTGGCGGTGGGGCCAAAATCATGGTATTGGAGGCGCAGCCAGCCAAAACCATGGTATTGGAAGCGGGGCCAGACAAAACCATGGCATTGGAGGCGGGGACAGCCAAAACCATGATATTGGAGGTGGGGCCATAACCATGGTATTGGAGGTGCAGCCAGCCAAAACCATGGTATTGGAAGCAGGGCCAGCCAAAACCATAGTATTGGAGGTGGGCCAGCAAAAGCATGGTACTGGAGGTGGGGCCAGCCAAAACCATGGTATTGGAATCAGGGCCATAACCATGGTATTGGAGGCAGGGCCAAAACCATGGTATTGGAGTCGGGGCCAGCCAAAACCATGGTATTGGAGGCAGGGCCAGCCAAAACCATGTAACTGGAGGCGGGGCCAGCCAAAACTATGATATTGGAGGCGGGGCCAGCCAAAACTATGGTATTGGAGGTGGGGCCAGCCAAAACCATGGTATTGGAGGCAAGGCCAGCCAAAACCATGGTATTGGAGGCGGGGCCAGCCAAACCCATGTAACTGGAGGCGGGGCCAGACAAAACCATGGTATTGGAGGCAGGGCGAGCCAAAACTATGTAACTGGAGGCGGGCCAGCCAAAACCATGGAAATGGAGGCAGGGCCAGCCAAAACCATGGTATTGGAGGCGGGGCCAGCCAAAACCATGATATTGGGGGCCGGGCCAGACAAAACCATGGTATTGGAGGCAGGGCCAGCCAAACCATGTAACTGGAGGCGGGCCAGCCAAAACTGTGGAAGTGGAGGCAGGGCCAGCCAAAATCATGGTATTGGAGGCGGGGCCAGCCAATACCATGGTATTGGAGGCGGGCCAGCAAAAACCATGGTATTGGATACGGGGCCAGCAAACACCATGGTATTGGAGGTGGGGCCAAAACCATGGGATTGGAGGCGGGGCCAGACAAAACCATGGTGTTGGAGGCAGGGCCAGCCAAAACCATGGTATTGGAGGCGGGACCAGCCAAAACAATGTAACGGGAGGCGGACCAGCCAAAACCAAAGAACTGGAGGCAGGGCCAGCCAAAACCATGGTATTGGAGACGGGGCCAAAACCATGGTATTGGAGGCTGGGCAAAAACCATGGAATTGGAGGCGGGGCCAGCCAAAACCATGGTATTGGAGGCGGGGCCAGCCAAAACCATGGAAATGGAGGCAGGGCCAGCCAAAACAATGGTATTGGAGGTGGGGGCCAGCCAAAACCATTGTATTGGAGACGGGGCCAAAACCATGGTATTGGAGGTGGGGCCAGCTAAAACCATGGTATTGGAGGCGGGGCCAGCCCACACCATGGTATTGGAGGCGGGGCCAAAACCATGGTATTGGAGGCGGGCCAGCCAAAACCATGGTATTGGAGGCGGGGCCAGACAAAACCATGGTATTGAAGCAGGGCCAGCCAAAACCAAGGTATTGGAGGTGGGGCCAGCCAAAACCATGTAACTGGAGGCGGGCAAGCCAAAACCATGGTATTGGAGGCAGGGCCAGCCAAAACCATGATATTGGAGGCGGGCCAGCAAAAACCATGGTATTGGCGGCGGGGCCAGCCAAAACCATGGAATTGGAGTCGGGGCCAAAACCATGGTATTGGAGTCGGGCCAAAACCATGGTATTGGCGGCAGGACCATGGTATTGGAGTCGGGGCCAGCCAAAACCATGGTATTGGAGGCAGGGCCAGCCAAAACCATGTAACTGGAGGCAGGGCTAGCCAAAACGAGGGTATTGGAGGCGGCGCCAGCCAAAACCATGGTATTGGAAGTGGAGCCAGCCAAAACCATGGAACTGGAGGCGGGGCCAGACGTAACCATGGAATACCTTGTAACCATGAAACTGGAGACAGGGCCAGCCAAAACCATGGAACTGGAGGCAGGGCCAGCCAAAACCATGGTACTGGAGGCGGAGCCAGTCGTAACCAGGTAAAATCTTGTAACCATGGAACTGGAGGCGGGCCCAGCTGTAACTGATGAATTGGAGGCGGAGCCAGCCGTAACTGTGGAACTGGAGGTGGGGCCAGACGTAACCAGGGAAAATCTTGTGAACATGGAACTGGAGGCGGGGCCAGCTGTAAGCATGGAACTGGAGGCGGGGCCATCCGTAACCATGGAATACCTTGTAACCATGAAACTGGAGGCAGGGCCAGCCAAAACGATGGAACTAGAGGCAGGGCCAGCGAAAACCATGGAACTGGAGGTGGGCCCAGCCGTAACCATGGAATACCTTGTAACCATGAAACTGGAGGCGGGGCCAGCCAAAACCATGGAACTGGAGGCAGGGCCAGCCGTAACTATGGAACTGGAGGCTGGGCTAGTCAAAACCATGGAACTGGAGGCGGGGCCATCCGTAACCATGGAATACCTTGTAACCATGAAACTGGAGGCAGGGCCAGCCAAAACGATGGAACTAGAGGCAGGGCCAGTGAAAACCATGGAACTGGAGGTGGGCCCAGCCGTAACCATGGAATACCTTGTAACCATGAAAGTGGAGGCGGGGCCAGCCAAAACCATGGTATTAGAAGCGGGGACAGCCAAAACCATGATATTGGAGGTGGGGCCAAAACCATGGTATTGGAGGCGGGGCCAGACAAAACCATGGTATTGGAGGCAGGTCCAGCCAAAACCATGGTATTGGAAGCGGGGCCAGCCAATACCATGTAACTGAGGCAGGGCCAGCCAAAACCATGGTATTGGAGGCGGGCCAGCAAAAACCATGGTGTTGGAGGCGGGGCCAGCCAAAACCATGGTATTGGATTCAGGGCCAAAACCATGGTATTGGAGGCAAGCGCCAAAACCATGGTATTGGAGTCGGGGCCAGTCAAAACCATGGTATTGGAGGCAGGGCCAGCCAAAACCATGGTATTGGAGGTGGGGCCAGCCAAAACCATGGTATTGGAAGCAGTGCCAGCCAAAACCATGGTATTGGAGGCGGGGCCAGCCAAACCCATGTAACTCGAGGCAGGGCCAGCCAAAACCACGGTATTGGAGGCGGAGCCAGCCAAAACCATGTAACTGGAGCCGGGACCTGCCAACACCATGGTATTGGAGGCAGGTCCAGCCAAAACGATGTAACTGGAGGCGGAGCCTGTCAAAATTATGGTATTGGGGGCGGGGCCAGACAAAACCATGGTATTGGAGGTGGGGCCAGCCAAAACCATGGTATTGGAGGCAGGGCCAGCCAAATCCATGTAACTGGAGGCGGGGCCAGCCAAAACCAAGGTATTGGAGGCGGGGCCTGCCAAAACCATGTAACTGGAGTCGGGGCCAGCCAAAACCATGTAACTGGAGGCAGAGCCAGCCAAAACCATAGTATTGGAGGCAGGGCCAGCCAAAACCATGGTATTGGAGATGGGCCAGCAAAAACCATGGTACTGGGGGCGGGGCCAGCCAAAACCCTGGTATTGGAGGCGGGGCCAAAACCATGGTATTGGAGGCAGGGCCAAAACCATGGTATTGGAGGAAGGGCCAGCCAAACCCATGTAACTGGAGGCGGGGCCAGCCAAAACCAAGGTATTGGAGGCAGGGCCAGCCAAAACCATGTAACTGGAGGCAGGGCTAGCCAAAACGAGGGTATTGGAGGCGGCGCCAGCCAAAACCATGGTATTGGAAGTGGAGCCAGCCAAAACCATGGAACTGGAGGCGGGGCCAGACGTAACCATGGAATACCTTGTAACCATGAAACTGGAGACTGGGCCAGCCAAAACCATGGAACTGGAGGCAGGGCCAACCAAAACCATGGTACTGGAGGCGGAGCCAGCCGTAACCAGGTAAAATCTTGTAACCATGGAACTGGAGGCGGGCCCAGCTGTAACTGATGAATTGGAGGCGGAGCCAGCCGTAACTGTGGAACTGGAGGTGGGGCCAGACGTAACCAGGGAAAATCGTGTGACCATGGAACTGGAGGCGGGGCCAGCTGTAAGCATGGAACTGGAGGCGGGGCCATCCGTAACCATGGAATACCTTGTAACCATGAAACTGGAGGCAGGGCCAGCCAAAACGATGGAACTAGAGGCAGGGCCAGCGAAAACCATGGAACTGGAGGTGGGCCCAGCCGTAACCATGGAATACCTTGTAACCATGAAACTGGAGGCGGGGCCAGCCAAAACCATGGAACTGGAGGCAGGGCCAGCCGTAACTATGGAACTGGAGGCTGGGCCAGCCAAAACCATGGAACTGGAGGCGGGGCCATCCGTAACCATGGAATACCTTGTAACCATGAAACTGGAGGCAGGGCCAGCCAAAACGATGGAACTAGAGGCAGGGCCAGCGAAAACCATGGAACTGGAGGTGGGCCCAGCCGTAACCATGGAATACCTTGTAACCATGAAACTGGAGGCGGGGCCAGCCAAAACCATGGTATTAGAAGCGGGGACAGCCAAAACCATGATATTGGAGGTGGGGCCAAAACCATGGTATTGGAGGCAGGGCCAGCCAAAACCATGTAACTGAGGCAGGGCCAGCCAAAACCATGGTATTGGAGGCGGGCCAGCAAAAACCATGGTGTTGGAGGCAGGGCCAGCCAAAACCATGGTATTGGATTCAGGGCCAAAACCATGGTATTGGAGGCAAGCGCCAAAACCATGGTATTGGAGTCGGGGCCAGTCAAAACCATGGTATTGGAGGCAGGGACAGCCAAAACCATATAACTTGAGGCAGGGCCAGCCAAAACCATGGTATTGGAGGCAGGGCCAGCCAAAACCATGGTATTGGAGGTGGGGCCAGCCAAAACCATGGTATTGGAAGCAGTGCCAGCCAAAACCATGGTATTGGAGGCGGGGCCAGCCAAACCCATGTAACTCGAGGCAGGGCCTGCCAACAACATGGTATTGGAGGCAGGGCCAGCCAAAACCATGTAACTGGAGGCGGAGCCTGTCAAAATTATGGTATTGGGGGCGGGGCCAGACAAAACCATGGTATTGGAGGTGGGGCCAGCCAAAACCATGGTATTGGAGGTGGGGCCAGCCAAAACCATGGTATTGGAGGCAGGGCCAGCCAAACCCATGTAACTGTAGGCGGGGCCAGCCAAAACCAAGGTATTGGAGGCGGGGCCTGCCAAAACCATGTAACTGGAGTCGGGGCCAGCCAAAACCATGGATCTGGAGGCAGGGCCTGCCAAAATCATGGTACTGGAGGTGGGGCCAGCCAAAACCATGGTATTGGAGACAAGGCCAGCAAAAATCATGGTATTGGAGGCAGGGCCAGCCAAAACCATGGTATTGGAGGCGGGCCAGCAAAAACCATGGTGTTGTCGGCGGGGCCAGCCAAAACCATGGTATTGGATTCAGGGCCAAAACCATGGTATTGGAGGCAAGCGCCAAAACCATGGTATTGGAGTCGGGGCCAGTCAAAACCATGGTATTGGAGGCAGGGACAGCCAAAACCATATAACTTGAGGCGGGGCCAGCCAAAACCATGGTATTGGAGGCAGGGCCAGCCAAAACCATGGTATTGGAGGTGGGGCCAGCCAAAACCATGGTATTGGAAGCAGTGCCAGCCAAAACCATGGTATTGGAGGCGGGGCCAGCCAAACCCATGTAACTCGAGGCAGGGCCAGCCAAAACCATGGTATTGGAGGCAGAGCCAGCCAAAACCATGTAACTGGAGCCGGGGCCTGCCAACACCATGGTATTGGAGGCAGGTCCAGCCAAAACGATGTAACTGGAGGCGGAGCCTGTCAAAATTATGGTATTGGGGGCGGGGCCAGACAAAACCATGGTATTGGAGGTGGGGCCAGCCAAAACCATGGTATTGGAGGTGGGGCCAGCCAAAACCATGGTATTGGAGGCAGGGCCAGCCAAACCCATGTAACTGGAGGCGGGGCCAGCCAAAACCAAGGTATTGGAGGCGGGGCCTGCCAAAACCATGTAACTGGAGTCGGGGCCAGCCAAAACCATGTAACTGGAGGCAGAGCCAGCCAAAACCATAGTATTGGAGGCAGGGCCAGCCAAAACCATGGTATTGGAGATGGGCCAGCAAAAACCATGGAACTGGGGGCGGGGCCAGCCAAAACCGTGGTATTGGAGGCGGGGCCAAAACCATGGTATTGGAGGCAGGGCCAAAACCATGGTATTGGAGGCGGGGCCAGCCAAAACCAGGGTATTGGAGGCAGGGCCAGCCAAAACCATGGTATTGGAGGCAGAGCCAGCCAAAACCATGGTATTCGAGGCGGGGCCAGCCAAAACCATGGTATTGGAGGTGGGGCCAGTCAAAACCATGTAACTGGAGGCGGGGCCAGCCAAAACCATGTAAATGGAGGCAGGGCCAGACAAAACCATGGTATTGGAGGCGGGGCCAGCCAAAACCATGTAACTCGAGGCAAGGCAAGCCAAAACCATGGTATTGGAGGCGGAGCCAGCCAAAACCATGTAACTGGAGTCGGGGCCTGCCAACACCATGGTATTGGAGGCAGGGCCAGCCAAAACCATGTAACTGGAGGCGGGGCCTGCCAAAACTATGGTATTGGAGGCGGGGCCAGCCAAAACCATGATATTGGAGGTGGGGCCAGCCAAAACCATGGTATTGGAGGCAGGGCCAGCCAAACCCATGTAACTGGAGGCGGGACCAGCCAAAACCAAGGTATTGGAGGCGGGGCCAGCCAAAACCATGTAACTGGAGTCGGGGCCTGGCAAAACCATGGAACTGGAGGCAGGGCCTTCCAAAATCGTGGTACTGGAGGTGGGGCCAGCCAAAACCATTGATTTGGACGCAGGGCCAGCCAAAACCATGTAACTGGAGGCTGGCCAGCCAAAACCATGGAACTGGAGGCGGGGCCTGCCAAAACTATGGTATTGGAGGCGGGGCCAGCCAAAACCATGGTATTGGAGGTGGGGCCAGCTAAAACCATGGTATTGGAGGCAGGGCCAGCCAAACCCATGTAACTGGAGGCGGGGCCAGCCAAAACCAAGGTATTGGAGGCGGGGCCAGCCAAAACCATGTAACTGGAGTCGGGGCCAGCCAAAACCATGGAACTGGAGGCAGGGCCTGCCAAAATCATGGTACTGGAGGTGGGGCCAGCCAAAACCATTGATTTGGACGCAGGGCCAGCCAAAACCATGTAACAGGAGGCAGGCCAGCCAAAACCATGGAACTGGAGGCAGGTCCAGCCAAAACCATGGTATTGGAGGCGGGGCCAGCCAAAACCATGGTATTGGAGGTGGGGCCAGCCAAAACCATGGTATTGGAAGCAGTGCCAGCCAAAACCATGGTATTGGAGGCGGGGCCAGCCAAACCCATGTAACTCGATGCAGGGCCAGCCAAAACCATGGTATTGGAGGCGGAGCCAGCCAAAACCATGTAACTGGAGCCGGGGCCTGCCAACACCATGGTATTGGAGGCAGGCCCAGCCAAAACCATGTAACTGGAGGCGGAGCCTGTCAAAGTTATGGTATTGGAGGCGGGGCCAGACAAAACCATGGTATTGGAGGTGGGGCCAGCCAAAACCATGGTATTGGAGGCAGGGCCAGCCAAACCCATGTAACTGGAGGCGGGGCCAGCCAAAACCAAGGTATTGGAGGCGGGGCCAGCCAAAACCATGTAACTGAAGTCGGGGCCAGCCAAAACCATGGAACTGGAGGCAGGGCCTGCCAAAATCATGGTACTGGAGGTGGGGCCAGCCAAAACCATGGTATTGGAGACGAGGCCAGCAAAAATCATGGTATTGGAGGCAGGGCCAGCCAAAACCATGGTATTGGAGGCAGGGCCAGCCGAAACCATGTAACTGGAGGCAGAGCCAGCCAAAACCATAGTATTGGAGGCGGGCCAGCCAAAACCATGGTATTGGAGGTGGGCCAGCAAAAACCATGGTACTGGGGGCGGGGCCAGCCAAAACCGTGGTATTGGAGGGGGGGCCAAAACCATGGTATTGGAGGCAGGGCCAAAACCATGGTATTGGAGGCGGGGCCAGCCAAAACCAGGGTATTGGAGGTAGGGCCAGCCAAAACCATGGTATTGGAGGCAGGGCCAGCCAAAACCATGGTATTGCAGGCGGGGCCAGCCAAAACCATGGTATTGGAGGTGGGGCCAGTCAAAACCATGTAACTGGAGGCGGAGCCAGCCAAAACCATGTAAATGGAGGCAGGGCCAGCCAAAACCATGGTATTGGAGGCAGGGCCAGCCAAAACCATGTAACTCGAGGCAAGGCGAGCCAAAACCATGGTATTGGAGGCAGAGCCAGCCAAAACCATGTAACTGGAGTCGGGGCCTGCCAACACCATGGTATTGGAGGCAGGGCCAGCCAAAACCATGTAACTGGAGGCGGGGCCTGCCAAAACTATGGTATTGGAGGCGGGGCCAACCAAAACCATGGTATTGGAGGTGGGGCCAGCCAAAACCATGGTATTGGAGGCAGGGCCAGCCAAACCCATGTAACTGGAGGCGGGGCCAGCCAAAACCAAGGTATTGGAGGCGGGGCCAGCCAAAACCATGTAACTGGAGTCGGGGCCAGCCAAAACCATGGAACTGGAGGCAGGGCCTGCCAAAATCGTGGTACTGGAGGTGGGGCCAGCCAAAACCATTGATTTGGATGCAGGGCCAGCCAAAACCATGTAACTGGAGGCTGGCCAGCCAAAACCATGGAACTGGACATGGGGCCTGCCAAAACTATGGTATTGGAGGCGGGGCCAGCCAAAACCATGGTATTGGAGGTGGGGCCAGCCAAAACCATGGTATTGGAGGCAGGGCCAGCCAAACCCATGTAACTGGAGGCGGGGCCAGCCAAAACCAAGGTATTGGAGGCAGGGCCAGCCAAAACCATGGTATTGGAGGCAGGGCCAGCCGAAACCATGTAACTGGAGGCAGAGCCAGCCAAAGCCATAGTATTGGAGGCGGGGCCAGCCAAAACCATGGTATTGGAGGTGGGCCAGCAAAAACCATGGTACTGGGGGCAGGGCCAGCCAAAACCGTGGTATTGGAGGCGGGGCCAAAACCATGGTATTGGAGGCAGGGCCAAAACCATGGTATTGGAGGCGGGGCCAGCCAAAACCAGGGTATTGGAGGCAGGGCCAGCCAAAACCATGGTATTGGAGGCAGGGCCAGCCAAAACCATGGTATTGGAGGCGGGGCCAGCCAAAACCATGGTATTGGAGGTGGGGCCAGTCAAAACCATGTAACTGGAGGCGGGGCCAGCCAAAACCATGTAAATGGAGGCAGGGCCAGCCAAAACCATGGTATTGGAGGCAGGGCCAGCCAAAACCATGTAACTCGAGGCAAGGCGAGCCAAAACCATGGTATTGGAGGCGGAGCCAGCCAAAACCATGTAACTGGAGTCGGGGCCTGCCAACACCATGGTATTGGAGGCAGGGCCAGCCAAAACCATGTAACTGGAGGCGGGGCCTGCCAAAACTATGGTATTGGAGTCGGGGCCAGCCAAAACCATGGAACTGGGGGAAGGGATTGCCAAAATCGTGGTACTGGAGGTGGGGCCAGCCAAAACCATTGATTTGGACGCAGGGCCAGCCAAAACCATGTAACTGGAGGCTGGCCAGCCAAAACCATGGAACTGGAGGCGGGGCCTGCCAAAACTATGGTATTGGAGGCGGGGTGAGCCAAAACCATGGTATTGGAGGTGGGGCCAGCCAAAACCATGGTATTGGAGGCAGGGACAGCCAAACCCATGTAACTGGAGGCGGGGCCAGCCAAAACCAAGGTATTGGAGGTGGGGCCAGCCAAAACCATGGTATTGGAAGCAGTGCCAGCCAAAACCATGGTATTGGAGGCGGGGCCAGCCAAAACCATGGAACTGGAGGCAGGGCCTGCCAAAATCATGGTACTGGAGGTGGGGCCAGCCAAAACCATGGTATTGGAGACGAGGCCAGCAAAAATCATGGTATTGGAGGCAGGGCCAGCCAAAACCATGGTATTGGAGGCAGGGCCAGCCGAAACCATGTAACTGGAGGCAGAGCCAGCCAAAACCATGGTATTGGAGGTGGGGCCAGCCAAAACCATGGTATTGGAAGCAGTGCCAGCCAAAACCATGGTATTGGAGGCGGGGCCAGCCAAACCCATGTAACTCGAGGCAGGGCCTGCCAACAACATGGTATTGGAGGCAGGGCCAGCCAAAACCATGTAACTGGAGGCGGAGCCTGTCAAAATTATGGTATTGGGGGCGGGGCCAGACAAAACCATGGTATTGGAGGTGGGGCCAGCCAAAACCATGGTATTGGAGGTGGGGCCAGCCAAAACCATGGTATTGGAGGCAGGGCCAGCCAAACCCATGTAACTGTAGGCGGGGCCAGCCAAAACCAAGGTATTGGAGGCGGGGCCTGCCAAAACCATGTAACTGGAGTCGGGGCCAGCCAAAACCATGGATCTGGAGGCAGGGCCTGCCAAAATCATGGTACTGGAGGTGGGGCCAGCCAAAACCATGGTATTGGAGACAAGGCCAGCAAAAATCATGGTATTGGAGGCAGGGCCAGCCAAAACCATGGTATTGGAGGCGGGCCAGCAAAAACCATGGTGTTGTCGGCGGGGCCAGCCAAAACCATGGTATTGGATTCAGGGCCAAAACCATGGTATTGGAGGCAAGCGCCAAAACCATGGTATTGGAGTCGGGGCCAGTCAAAACCATGGTATTGGAGGCAGGGACAGCCAAAACCATATAACTTGAGGCGGGGCCAGCCAAAACCATGGTATTGGAGGCAGGGCCAGCCAAAACCATGGTATTGGAGGTGGGGCCAGCCAAAACCATGGTATTGGAAGCAGTGCCAGCCAAAACCATGGTATTGGAGGCGGGGCCAGCCAAACCCATGTAACTCGAGGCAGGGCCAGCCAAAACCATGGTATTGGAGGCAGAGCCAGCCAAAACCATGTAACTGGAGCCGGGGCCTGCCAACACCATGGTATTGGAGGCAGGTCCAGCCAAAACGATGTAACTGGAGGCGGAGCCTGTCAAAATTATGGTATTGGGGGCGGGGCCAGACAAAACCATGGTATTGGAGGTGGGGCCAGCCAAAACCATGGTATTGGAGGTGGGGCCAGCCAAAACCATGGTATTGGAGGCAGGGCCAGCCAAACCCATGTAACTGGAGGCGGGGCCAGCCAAAACCAAGGTATTGGAGGCGGGGCCTGCCAAAACCATGTAACTGGAGTCGGGGCCAGCCAAAACCATGTAACTGGAGGCAGAGCCAGCCAAAACCATAGTATTGGAGGCAGGGCCAGCCAAAACCATGGAATTGGAGATGGGCCAGCAAAAACCATGGAACTGGGGGCGGGGCCAGCCAAAACCGTGGTATTGGAGGCGGGGCCAAAACCATGGTATTGGAGGCAGGGCCAAAACCATGGTATTGGAGGCGGGGCCAGCCAAAACCAGGGTATTGGAGGCAGGGCCAGCCAAAACCATGGTATTGGAGGCAGAGCCAGCCAAAACCATGGTATTCGAGGCGGGGCCAGCCAAAACCATGGTATTGGAGGTGGGGCCAGTCAAAACCATGTAACTGGAGGCGGGGCCAGCCAAAACCATGTAAATGGAGGCAGGGCCAGACAAAACCATGGTATTGGAGGCGGGGCCAGCCAAAACCATGTAACTCGAGGCAAGGCAAGCCAAAACCATGGTATTGGAGGCGGAGCCAGCCAAAACCATGTAACTGGAGTCGGGGCCTGCCAACACCATGGTATTGGAGGCAGGGCCAGCCAAAACCATGTAACTGGAGGCGGGGCCTGCCAAAACTATGGTATTGGAGGCGGGGCCAGCCAAAACCATGATATTGGAGGTGGGGCCAGCCAAAACCATGGTATTGGAGGCAGGGCCAGCCAAACCCATGTAACTGGAGGCGGGACCAGCCAAAACCAAGGTATTGGAGGCGGGGCCAGCCAAAACCATGTAACTGGAGTCGGGGCCTGGCAAAACCATGGAACTGGAGGCAGGGCCTTCCAAAATCGTGGTACTGGAGGTGGGGCCAGCCAAAACCATTGATTTGGACGCAGGGCCAGCCAAAACCATGTAACTGGAGGCTGGCCAGCCAAAACCATGGAACTGGAGGCGGGGCCTGCCAAAACTATGGTATTGGAGGCGGGGCCAGCCAAAACCATGGTGTTGGAGGTGGGGCCAGCTAAAACCATGGTATTGGAGGCAGGGCCAGCCAAACCCATGTAACTGGAGGCGGGGCCAGCCAAAACCAAGGTATTGGAGGCGGGGCCAGCCAAAACCATGTAACTGGAGTCGGGGCCAGCCAAAACCATGGAACTGGAGGCAGGGCCTGCCAAAATCATGGTACTGGAGGTGGGGCCAGCCAAAACCATTGATTTGGACGCAGGGCCAGCCAAAACCATGTAACAGGAGGCAGGCCAGCCAAAACCATGGAACTGGAGGCAGGTCCAGCCAAAACCATGGTATTGGAGGCGGGGCCAGCCAAAACCATGGTATTGGAGGTGGGGCCAGCCAAAACCATGGTATTGGAAGCAGTGCCAGCCAAAACCATGGTATTGGAGGCGGGGCCAGCCAAACCCATGTAACTCGATGCAGGGCCAGCCAAAACCATGGTATTGGAGGCGGAGCCAGCCAAAACCATGTAACTGGAGCCGGGGCCTGCCAACACCATGGTATTGGAGGCAGGCCCAGCCAAAACCATGTAACTGGAGGCGGAGCCTGTCAAAGTTATGGTATTGGAGGCGGGGCCAGACAAAACCATGGTATTGGAGGTGGGGCCAGCCAAAACCATGGTATTGGAGGCAGGGCCAGCCAAACCCATGTAACTGGAGGCGGGGCCAGCCAAAACCAAGGTATTGGAGGCGGGGCCAGCCAAAACCATGTAACTGAAGTCGGGGCCAGCCAAAACCATGGAACTGGAGGCAGGGCCTGCCAAAATCATGGTACTGGAGGTGGGGCCAGCCAAAACCATGGTATTGGAGACGAGGCCAGCAAAAATCATGGTATTGGAGGCAGGGCCAGCCAAAACCATGGTATTGGAGGCAGGGCCAGCCGAAACCATGTAACTGGAGGCAGAGCCAGCCAAAACCATAGTATTGGAGGCGGGCCAGCCAAAACCATGGTATTGGAGGTGGGCCAGCAAAAACCATGGTACTGGGGGCGGGGCCAGCCAAAACCGTGGTATTGGAGGGGGGGCCAAAACCATGGTATTGGAGGCAGGGCCAAAACCATGGTATTGGAGGCGGGGCCAGCCAAAACCAGGGTATTGGAGGTAGGGCCAGCCAAAACCATGGTATTGGAGGCAGGGCCAGCCAAAACCATGGTATTGCAGGCGGGGCCAGCCAAAACCATGGTATTGGAGGTGGGGCCAGTCAAAACCATGTAACTGGAGGCGGAGCCAGCCAAAACCATGTAAATGGAGGCAGGGCCAGCCAAAACCATGGTATTGGAGGCAGGGCCAGCCAAAACCATGTAACTCGAGGCAAGGCGAGCCAAAACCATGGTATTGGAGGCAGAGCCAGCCAAAACCATTTAACTGGAGTCGGGGCCTGCCAACACCATGGTATTGGAGGCAGGGCCAGCCAAAACCATGTAACTGGAGGCGGGGCCTGCCAAAACTATGGTATTGGAGGCGGGGCCAGCCAAAACCATGGTATTGGAGGTGGGGCCAGCCAAAACCATGGTATTGGAGGCAGGGCCAGCCAAACCCATGTAACTGGAGGCGGGGCCAGCCAAAACCAAGGTATTGGAGGCGGGGCCAGCCAAAACCATGTAACTGGAGTCGGGGCCAGCCAAAACCATGGAACTGGAGGCAGGGCCTGCCAAAATCGTGGTACTGGAGGTGGGGCCAGCCAAAACCATTGATTTGGATGCAGGGCCAGCCAAAACCATGTAACTGGAGGCTGGCCAGCCAAAACCATGGAACTGGACATGGGGCCTGCCAAAACTATGGTATTGGAGGCGGGGCCAGCCAAAACCATGGTATTGGAGGTGGGGCCAGCCAAAACCATGGTATTGGAGGCAGGGCCAGCCAAACCCATGTAACTGGAGGCGGGGCCAGCCAAAACCAAGGTATTGGAGGCAGGGCCAGCCAAAACCATGGTATTGGAGGCAGGGCCAGCCGAAACCATGTAACTGGAGGCAGAGCCAGCCAAAGCCATAGTATTGGAGGCGGGGCCAGCCAAAACCATGGTATTGGAGGTGGGCCAGCAAAAACCATGGTACTGGGGGCAGGGCCAGCCAAAACCGTGGTATTGGAGGCGGGGCCAAAACCATGGTATTGGAGGCAGGGCCAAAACCATGGTATTGGAGGCGGGGCCAGCCAAAACCAGGGTATTGGAGGCAGGGCCAGCCAAAACCATGGTATTGGAGGCAGGGCCAGCCAAAACCATGGTATTGGAGGCGGGGCCAGCCAAAACCATGGTATTGGAGGTGGGGCCAGTCAAAACCATGTAACTGGAGGCGGGGCCAGCCAAAACCATGTAAATGGAGGCAGGGCCAGCCAAAACCATGGTATTGGAGGCAGGGCCAGCCAAAACCATGTAACTCGAGGCAAGGCGAGCCAAAACCATGGTATTGGAGGCGGAGCCAGCCAAAACCATGTAACTGGAGTCGGGGCCTGCCAACACCATGGTATTGGAGGCAGGGCCAGCCAAAACCATGTAACTGGAGGCGGGGCCTGCCAAAACTATGGTATTGGAGTCGGGGCCAGCCAAAACCATGGAACTGGGGGAAGGGATTGCCAAAATCGTGGTACTGGAGGTGGGGCCAGCCAAAACCATTGATTTGGACGCAGGGCCAGCCAAAACCATGTAACTGGAGGCTGGCCAGCCAAAACCATGGAACTGGAGGCGGGGCCTGCCAAAACTATGGTATTGGAGGCGGGGTGAGCCAAAACCATGGTATTGGAGGTGGGGCCAGCCAAAACCATGGTATTGGAGGCAGGGACAGCCAAACCCATGTAACTGGAGGCGGGGCCAGCCAAAACCAAGGTATTGGAGGCGAGGCCAGCCAAAACCATGTAACTGGAGTCGGGGCCAGCCAAAACCATGGAACTGGAGGCAGGGCCTGCCAAAATCGTGGTACTGGAGGTGGGGCCAGCCAAAACCATTGATTTGGACGCAGGGCCAGCCAAAACCATGTAACTGGAGGCTGGCCAGCCAAAACCATGGAACTGGAGGCAGGTCCAGCCAAAACCATGGTATTGGAGGCGGGGCCAGCCAAAACCATGGTATTGGAGGCGGGGCCAGCAAAAATCATGGTATTGGAGGCAGGGCCAGCCAAAACCATGGTATTGGAGGCAGGGCCAGCCGAAACCATGTAACTGGAGGCAGAGCCAGCCAAAACCATAGTATTGGAGGCGGGGCCAGCCAAAACCATGGTATTGGAGGTGGGCCAGCAAAAACCATGGTACTGGAGGTGGGGCCAGCCAAAACCGTGGTATTGGAGGCGGGGCCAAAACCATGGTATTGGAGGCAGGGCCAAAACCATGGTATTGGAGGAGGGGCCAGTCAAAACCAGGGTATTGGAGGCAGGGCAAGCCAAAACCAAGGTATTGGAGGCAGGACCAGCCAAAACCATGGTATTGGAGGCAGGGCCAGCCAAAACGATGGTATTGGAGGTGGGGCCAGTCAAAATCATGTAACTGGAGGCGGGGCCAGCCAACACCATGTAACTGGAGGCAGGGCCAGCCAAAACCATGGTATTGGAGGCGGGGCCAGCCAAAACCATGGTATTGGAGGCGGGGCCAGCCAAAACCATGGTATTGGAGGCGGGGCCAAAACCATGTAACTGGAGGCAGGGCCAGCCAAAACCGTGGTATTGGAGGCGGGGCCAGCCCCACCATGGAACTGAAAGCGGGGCCAGCCAAAACCATGGTATTGGAGGCGGTGCCAGCCAAAACCATGTAACTGTAGGCGGGGCCAGCCCAAACCATGATATTGGAGGCGGGGCCATCCAAAACCATGTTATTGGAGGCGGGGCCAGCCAAAACCATGGTATTAGAGGCAGGGCCAGCCAAAACCATGGTATTGGAGGCAGGGCCAGCCAAAACCATGGTATTGGAAGCAGGGACAGCCAAAACCATGATATTGGATCTGGGGCCAAAACCATGTTATTGGTGGCGGGGCCAGCCAAAACCATGGTATTGGAATCAGGGCCAGCCAAAACCATGTAACTGGAGGCGGGCAAACCAAAACCATTGTATTGGAGGCAGGGCCAGCCAAAACCATGATATTGGAGGCGGGCCAGCAAAAACCATGGTATTGGCGGCGGGGCCAGCCAAAACCATGGTATTGGAGTCGGGGCCAAAACCATGGTATTGGAGTCGGGGCCAAAACCATGGTATTGGAGGCAGGACCATGGTATTGGAGTCAGGGCCAGCCAAAACCATAGTATTGGAGGCAGGGCCAGCCAAAACCATGCAACTGGAGGCAGGGCCAGCCAAAACCATGTAACTGGAGGCGGGCAAGCCAAAACCATGGTATTGGAGGCAGGGCCAGCCAAAACCATGATATTGGAGGTGGGCCAGCAAAAACCATGGTATTGACGGCGGGGCCAGCCAAAACCATGGTATTGGAGTCGGGGCCAAAACCATGGTATTGGAGTCGGGGCCAAACCATGGTATTGGAGGCAGGACCATGGTATTGGAGTCGGGGCCAGCCAAAACCATGGTATTGGAGGTAGGGCCAGCCAAAACAATGTAACTGGAGGCAGGGCCAGCCAAAACGAGGGTATTGGAGGCAGGTCCAGCCAAAACCATGGTATTGGAAGCGGGGCCAGCCAAAACCATGTAACTGGAGGCAGGGCCAGCCAAAACCATGGTATTGGAGGCGGGCCAGCAAAAACCATGGTATTGGAGGCGGGGCCAGCCAAAACCATGGTATTGGAGTCAGGGCCAAAACCATAGTATTGGAGACAAGCGCCAAAACCATGGTATTGGAGTCGGGGCCAGTCAAAACCATGGTATTGGAGGCGGGGCCAGCCAAAACCATGGTATTGGAGGTGGGGCCAGCCAAAACCATGGTATTGGAAGCAGTGCCAGCCAAAACCATGGTATTGGAGGCCGGGCCAGCCAAACCCATGTAACTCGAGGCAGGGCCAGCCAAAACCATGGTATTGGAGGCGGAGCCAGCCAAAACCATGTAACTGGAGCCGGGGCCTGCCAACACCATGGTATTGGAGGCAGGGCCAGCCAAAACCATGGTATTGGAAGTGGGGCCAGCCAAAACCATGGTATTGGAGGTGGGGCCAGCCAAAACCATGGTATTGGAGGCAGGGCCAGCCAAACCCATGTAACTGGAGGCGGGCCAGCAAAAAACAAGGTATTGAAGGCGGGGCCAGCCAAAACCATGTAACTGGAGTCGGGGCCAGCCAAAACCATGGAACTGGAAGCAGGGCCTGCCAAAATCATGGTACTGGAGGTGGGGCCAGCCAAAACCATGTTATTGGATGCGGGGCCAGCAAAAATAATGGTATTGGAGGCAGGGCCAGCAAAAACCATGGTATTGGAGGCAGGGCCAGCCAAAACCATGTAACTGGAGGCAGAGCCAGCCAAAACCATAGTATTGGAGGCGGGGCCAGCCAAAACCATGGTATTGGAGGTGGGCCAGCAAAAACCATGGTACTGGAGGCGGGGCCAAAACCATGGTATTGGAGGCAGGGCCAAAACCATGGTATTGGAGGCGGGGCCAGCCAAAACCAGGGTATTGGAGGCAGGGCCAGCCAAAACCAGGGTATTGGAGGCAGGGCCAGCCAAAACCATGGTATTGGAGGCAGGGCCAGCCAAAACCATGGTATTGGAGGCAGGGCCAGCCAAAACCATGGTATTGGAGGTGGGGCCAGTCAAAACCATGTAACTGGAGGCGGGGCCAGCCAAAACCATGTAAATGGAGGCAGGGCCAGCCAAAACGAGGGTATTGGAGGCAGGTCCAGCCAAAACCATGGTATTGGAAGCGGGGCCAGCCAAAACCATGTAACTGGAGGCAGGGCCAGCCAAAACCATGGTATTGGAGGCGGGCCAGCAAAAACCATGGTATTGGAGGCGGGGCCAGCCAAAACCATGGTATTGGAGTCAGGGCCAAAACCATGGTATTGGAGACAAGCGCCAAAACCATGGTATTGGAGTCGGGGCCAGTCAAAACCATGGTATTGGAGGCAGGGCCAACCGAAACCATATAACTTGAGGCGGGGCCAGCCAAAACCATGGTATTGGAGGCGGGGCCAGCCAAAACCATGGTATTGGAGGTGGGGCCAGCCAAAACCATGGTATTGGAAGAAGTGCCAGCCAAAACCATGGTATTGGAGGCCGGGCCAGCCAAACCCATGTAACTCGAGGCAGGGCCAGCCAAAACCATGGTATTGGAGGCGGAGCCAGCCAAAACCATGTAACTGGAGCCGGGGCCTGCCAACACCATGGTATTGGAGGCAGGGCCAGCCAAAACCATGGTATTGGAAGTGGGGCCAGCCAAAACCATGGTATTGGAGGTGGGGCCAGCCAAAACCATGGTATTGGAGGCAGGGCCAGCCAAACCCATGTAACTGGAGGCGGGGCCAGCAAAAAACAAGGTATTGGAGGCGGGGCCAGCCAAAACCATGTAACTGGAGTCAGGGCCAGCCAAAACCATGGAACTGGAAGCAGGGCCTGCCAAAATCATGGTACTGGAGGTGGGGCCAGCCAAAACCATGTTATTGGAGGCGGGGCCAGCAAAAATAATGGTATTGGAGGCAGGGCCAGCAAAAACCATGGTATTGGAGGCAGGGCCAGCCAAAACCATGTAACTGGAGGCAGAGCCAGCCAAAACCATAGTATTGGAGGCGGGGCCAGCCAAAACCATGGTATTGGAGGTGGGCCAGGAAAAACCATGGTACTGGAGGCGGGGCCAAAACCATGGTATTGGAGGCAGGGCCAAAACCATGGTATTGGAGGCGGGGCCAGCCAAAACCAGGGTATTGGAGGCAGGGCCAGCCAAAACCAGGGTATTGGAGGCAGGGCCAGCCAAAACCATGGTATTGGAGGCAGGGCCAGCCAAAACCATGGTATTGGAGGTGGGGCCAGTCAAAACCATGTAACTGGAGGCGGGGCCAGCCAAAACCATGTAAATGGAGGCAGGGCCAGCCAAAACCATGGTATTGGAGGCGGGGCCAGCCAAAACCATGGTATTGGAGGCGGGGCCAGCCAAACCCATGTAACTCGAGGCAGGGCGAGCCAAAACCATGGTTTTGGAGGCGGAGCCAGCCAAAACCATGTAACTGGAGCCGGGGCCTGCCAACACCATGGTATTGGAGGCAGGGCCAGCCAAAACCATGTAACTGGAGGCGGGGCCTGCCAAAACTATGGTATTGGAGGCGGGACCAGCCAAAACCATGGTATTGGAGGTGGGGCCAGCCAAAACCATGGTATTGGAGGTGGGGCCAGCCAAAACCATGGTATTGGAGGCAGGGCCAGCCAAACCCATGTAACTGGAGGCGGGGCAGCCAAAACCAAGGTATTGGAGGCAGGGCCAGCCAAAACCATGTAACTGGAGTCGGGGCCAGCCAAAACCATGGAACTGGAGGCAGGGCCTGCCAAAATCGTGGTACTGGAGGTGGGGCCAGCCAAAATCATGGTATTGGAGGCAGGGCCAGCCAAAACCATGGTATTGGAGGCAGGGCCAGCCAAAACCATTGATTTGGAGGCAGGGCCAGCCAAAACCATGGTATTGGAGGCAGGGCCAGCCAAAACCATGGTATTGGAGGCGGGGCCAGCCAAAACCATGGTATTGGAGGCGGGGCCAGCAAAAATCATGGTATTGAAGGCAGGGCCAGCCAAAACCATGGTATTGGAGGCAGGGCCAGCCGAAACCATGTAACTGGAGGCGGGCCAGCCAAAAGCATAGTATTGGAGGTGGGCCAGCAAAAACCATGGTACTGGAGGTGGGGCCAGCCAAAACCATCGAATTGGAGGCGGGGCCAGAACCATGGTAATGGAGGCAGGGCCAAAACCATGGTATTGGAGGAGGGGCCAGTCAAAACCAGGGTATTGGAGGCAGGGCCAGCCAAAACCATGGTATTGGAGGCAGGGCCAGCCAAAACCATGGTATTGGAGGCGGGGCCAGCCAAAACCATGGTATTGGAGGTGGGGCCAGTCAAAATCATGTAACTGGAGGCGGGGCCAGCCAAAACCATGTAACTGGAGGCAGGGCCAGCCAAAACCATGGTATTGGAGGCGGGGCCAGCCAAAACCATGGTATTGGAGGCGGGGCCAGCCAAAACCATGGTATTGGAGGCAGGGCCAAAACCATGTAACTGGAGGCAGGGCCAGCCAAAACCGTGGTATTGGAGGAGGGGCCAGCCCCACCATGGAACTGAAAGCGGGGCCAGCCAAAACCATGGTATTGGAGGCGGGGCCAGCCAAAACCATGGTATTAGAGGCGGGGCCAGCCAAAACCATGGTATTGGAAGCAGGGACAGCCAAAACCATGATATTGGATTTGGGGCCAAAACCATGTTATTGGTGGCGGGGCCAGCCAAAACCATGGTATTGGAGGCAGGGCCAGCCAAAACCATGTAACTGGAGGCGGGCAAGCCAAAACCATGGTATTGGAGGCAGGGCCAGCCAAAACCATGATATTAGAGGCGGGCCAGCAAAAACCATGGCATTGGCGGTGGGGCCAGCCAAAACCATGGTATTGGATGCGGAGCCAGCCAAAACCATGGTATTGGATGCGGAGCCAGCCAAAACCATGTAACTGGAGCCGGGGCCTGCCAACACCATGGTATTGGAGGCAGGCCCAGCCAAAACCATGTAACTGGAGGCGGAGCCTGTCAAAGTTATGGTATTGGAGGCGGGGCCAGACAAAACCATGGTATTGGAGGTGGGGCCAGCCAAAACCATGGTATTGGAGGTGGGGCCAGCCAAAACCATGGTATTGGAGGCAGGGCCAGCCAAACCCATGTAACTGGAGGCGGGGCCAGCCAAAACCAAGGTATTGGAGGCGGGGCCAGCCAAAACCATGTAACTGAAGTCGGGGCCAGCCAAAACCATGGAACTGGAGGCAGGGCCTGCCAAAATCATGGTACTGGAGGTGGGGCCAGCCAAAACCATGGTATTGGAGACGAGGCCAGCAAAAATCATGGTATTGGAGGCAGGGCCAGCCAAAACCATGGTATTGGAGGCAGGGCCAGCCGAAACCATGTAACTGGAGGCAGAGCCAGCCAAAACCATAGTATTGGAGGCGGGGCCAGCCAAAACCATGGTATTGGAGGTGGGCCAGCAAAAACCATGGTACTGGGGGCGGGGCCAGCCAAAACCGTGGTATTGGAGGGGGGGCCAAAACCATGGTATTGGAGGCAGGGCCAAAACCATGGTATTGGAGGCGGGGCCAGCCAAAACCAGGGTATTGGAGGTAGGGCCAGCCAAAACCATGGTATTGGAGGCAGGGCCAGCCAAAACCATGGTATTGCAGGCGGGGCCAGCCAAAACCATGGTATTGGAGGTGGGGCCAGTCAAAACCATGTAACTGGAGGCGGAGCCAGCCAAAACCATGTAAATGGAGGCAGGGCCAGCCAAAACCATGGTATTGGAGGCAGGGCCAGCCAAAACCATGTAACTCGAGGCAAGGCGAGCCAAAACCATGGTATTGGAGGCAGAGCCAGCCAAAACCATGTAACTGGAGTCGGGGCCTGCCAACACCATGGTATTGGAGGCAGGGCCAGCCAAAACCATGTAACTGGAGGCGGGGCCTGCCAAAACTATGGTATTGGAGGCGGGGCCAGCCAAAACCATGGTATTGGAGGTGGGGCCAGCCAAAACCATGGTATTGGAGGCAGGGCCAGCCAAACCCATGTAACTGGAGGCGGGGCCAGCCAAAACCAAGGTATTGGAGGCGGGGCCAGCCAAAACCATGTAACTGGAGTCGGGGCCAGCCAAAACCATGGAACTGGAGGCAGGGCCTGCCAAAATCGTGGTACTGGAGGTGGGGCCAGCCAAAACCATTGATTTGGATGCAGGGCCAGCCAAAACCATGTAACTGGAGGCTGGCCAGCCAAAACCATGGAACTGGACATGGGGCCTGCCAAAACTATGGTATTGGAGGCGGGGCCAGCCAAAACCATGGAATTGGAGGTGGGGCCAGCCAAACCCATGTAACTGGAGGCGGGGCCAGCCAAAACCAAGGTATTGGAGGCAGGGCCAGCCAAAACCATGGTATTGGAGGCAGGGCCAGCCGAAACCATGTAACTGGAGGCAGAGCCAGCCAAAGCCATAGTATTGGAGGCGGGGCCAGCCAAAACCATGGTATTGGAGGTGGGCCAGCAAAAACCATGGTACTGGGGGCAGGGCCAGCCAAAACCGTGGTATTGGAGGCGGGGCCAAAACCATGGTATTGGAGGCAGGGCCAAAACCATGGTATTGGAGGCGTGGCCAGCCAAAACCAGGGTATTGGAGGCAGGGCCAGCCAAAACCATGGTATTGGAGGCGGGGCCAGCCAAAACCATGGTATTGGAGGTGGGGCCAGTCAAAACCATGTAACTGGAGGCGGGGCCAGCCAAAACCATGTAAATGGAGGCAGGGCCAGCCAAAACCATGGTATTGGAGGCAGGGCCAGCCAAAACCATGTAACTCGAGGCAAGGCGAGCCAAAACCATGGTATTGGAGGCGGAGCCAGCCAAAACCATGTAACTGGAGTCGGGGCCTGCCAACACCATGGTATTGGAGGCAGGGCCAGCCAAAACCATGTAACTGGAGGCGGGGCCTGCCAAAACTATGGTATTGGAGTCGGGGCCAGCCAAAACCATGGAACTGGGGGAAGGGCCTGCCAAAATCGTGGTACTGGAGGTGGGGCCAGCCAAAACCATTGATTTGGACGCAGGGCCAGCCAAAACCATGTAACTGGAGGCTGGCCAGCCAAAACCATGGAACTGGAGGCGGGGCCTGCCAAAACTATGGTATTGGAGGCGGGGTGAGCCAAAACCATGGTATTGGAGGTGGGGCCAGCCAAAACCATGGTATTGGAGGCAGGGACAGCCAAACCCATGTAACTGGAGGCGGGGCCAGCCAAAACCAAGGTATTGGAGGCGAGGCCAGCCAAAACCATGTAACTGGAGTCGGGGCCAGCCAAAACCATGGAACTGGAGGCAGGGCCTGCCAAAATCGTGGTACTGGAGGTGGGGCCAGCCAAAACCATTGATTTGGACGCAGGGCCAGCCAAAACCATGTAACTGGAGGCTGGCCAGCCAAAACCATGGAACTGGAGGCAGGTCCAGCCAAAACCATGGTATTGGAGGCGGGGCCAGCCAAAACCATGGTATTGGAGGCGGGGCCAGCAAAAATCATGGTATTGGAGGCAGGGCCAGCCAAAACCATGGTAATGGAGGCAGGGCCAGCCGAAACCATGTAACTGGAGGCAGAGCCAGCCAAAACCATAGTATTGGAGGCGGGGCCAGCCAAAACCATGGTATTGGAGGTGGGCCAGCAAAAACCATGGTACTGGAGGTGGGGCCAGCCAAAACCGTGGTATTGGAGGCGGGGCCAAAACCATGGTATTGGAGGCAGGGCCAAAACCATGGTATTGGAGGAGGGGCCAGTCAAAACCAGGGTATTGGAGGCAGGGCAAGCCAAAACCAAGGTATTGGAGGAAGGACCAGCCAAAACCATGGTATTGGAGGCAGGGCCAGCCAAAACGATGGTATTGGAGGTGGGGCCAGTCAAAATCATGTAACTGGAGGCGGGGCCAGCCAACACCATGTAACTGGAGGCAGGGCCAGCCAAAACCATGGTATTGGAGGCGGGGCCAGCCAAAACCATGGTATTGGAGGCGGGGCCAGCCAAAACCATGGTATTGGAGGCGGGGCCAAAACCATGTAACTGGAGGCAGGGCCAGCCAAAACCGTGGTATTGGAGGCGGGGCCAGCCCCACCATGGAACTGAAAGCGGGGCCAGCCAAAACCATGGTATTGGAGGCGGTGCCAGCCAAAACCATGTAACTGTAGGCGGGGCCAGCCCAAACCATGATATTGGAGGCGGGGCCATCCAAAACCATGTTATTGGAGGCGGGGCCAGCCAAAACCATGGTATTAGAGGCAGGGCCAGCCAAAACCATGGTATTGGAGGCAGGGCCAGCCAAAACCATGGTATTGGAAGCAGGGACAGCCAAAACCATGATATTGGATCTGGGGCCAAAACCATGTTATTGGTGGCGGGGCCAGCCAAAACCATGGTATTGGAATCAGGGCCAGCCAAAACCATGTAACTGGAGGCGGGCAAACCAAAACCATGGTATTGGAGGCAGGGCCAGCCAAAACCATGATATTGGAGGCGGGCCAGCAAAAACCATGGTATTGGCGGCGGGGCCAGCCAAAACCATGGTATTGGAGTCGGGGCCAAAACCATGGTATTGGAGTCGGGGCCAAAACCATGGTATTGGAGGCAGGACCATGGTATTGGAGTCAGGGCCAGCCAAAACCATAGTATTGGAGGCAGGGCCAGCCAAAACCATGCAACTGGAGGCAGGGCCAGCCAAAACCATGTAACTGGAGGCGGGCAAGCCAAAACCATGGTATTGGAGGCAGGGCCAGCCAAAACCATGATATTGGAGGCGGGCCAGCAAAAACCATGGTATTGACGGCGGGGCCAGCCAAAACCATGGTATTGGAGTCGGGGCCAAAACCATGGTATTGGAGTCGGGGCCAAACCATGGTATTGGAGGCAGGACCATGGTATTGGAGTCGGGGCCAGCCAAAACCATGGTATTGGAGGTAGGGCCAGCCAAAACAATGTAACTGGAGGCAGGGCCAGCCAAAACGAGGGTATTGGAGGCAGGTCCAGCCAAAACCATGGTATTGGAAGCGGGGCCAGCCAAAACCATGTAACTGGAGGCAGGGCCAGCCAAAAGCATGGTATTGGAGGCGGGCCAGCAAAAACCATGGTATTGGAGGCGGGCCAGCCAAAACCATGGTATTGGAGTCAGGGCCAAAACCATGGTATTGGAGACAAGCGCCAAAACCATGGTATTGGAGTCGGGGCCAGTCAAAACCATGGTATTGGAGGCTGGGCCAGCCGAAACCATATAACTTGAGGCGGGGCCAGCCAAAACCATGGTATTGGAGGCGGGGCCAGCCAAAACCATGGTATTGGAGGTGGGGCCAGCCAAAACCATGGTATTGGAAGCAGTGCCAGCCAAAACCATGGTATTGGAGGCCGGGCCAGCCAAACCCATGTAACTCGAGGCAGGGCCAGCCAAAACCATGGTATTGGAGGCGGAGCCAGCCAAAACCATGTAACTGGAGCCGGGGCCTGCCAACACCATGGTATTGGAGGCAGGGCCAGCCAAAACCATGGTATTGGAAGTGGGGCCAGCCAAAACCATGGTATTGGAGGTGGGGCCAGCCAAAACCATGGTATTGGAGGCAGGGCCAGCCAAACCCATGTAACTGGAGGCGGGGCCAGCAAAAAACAAGGTATTGGAGGCGGGGCCAGCCAAAACCATGTAACTGGAGTCGGGGCCAGCCAAAACCATGGAACTGGAAGCAGGGCCTGCCAAAATCATGGTACTGGAGATGGGGCCAGCCAAAACCATGTTATTGGAGGCGGGGCCAGCAAAAATAATGGTATTGGAGGCAGGGCCAGCAAAAACCATGGTATTGGAGGCAGGGCCAGCCAAAACCATGTAACTGGAGGCAGAGCCAGCCAAAACCATAGTATTGGAGGCGGGGCCAGCCAAAACCATGGTATTGGAGGTGGGCCAGCAAAAACCATGGTACTGGAGGCGGGGCCAAAACCATGGTATTGGAGGCAGGGCCAAAACCATGGTATTGGAGGCGGGGCCAGCCAAAACCAGGGTATTGGAGGCAGGGCCAGCCAAAACCAGGGTATTGGAGGCAGGGCCAGCCAAAACCATGGTATTGGAGGCAGGGCCAGCCAAAACCATGGTATTGGAGGTGGGGCCAGTCAAAACCATGTAACTGGAGGCGGGGCCAGCCAAAACCATGTAAATGGAGGCAGGGCCAGCCAAAACGAGGGTATTGGAGGCAGGTCCAGCCAAAACCATGGTATTGGAAGCGGGGCCAGCCAAAACCATGTAACTGGAGGCAGGGCCAGCCAAAACCATGGTATTGGAGGCGGGCCAGCAAAAACCATGGTATTGGAGGCGGGGCCAGCCAAAACCATGGTATTGGAGTCAGGGCCAAAACCATGGTATTGGAGACAAGCGCCAAAACCATGGTATTGGAGTCGGGGCCAGTCAAAACCATGGTATTGGAGGCAGGGCCAGCCGAAACCATATAACTTGAGGCGGGGCCAGCCAAAACCATGGTATTGGAGGCGGGGCCAGCCAAAACCATGGTATTGGAGGTGGGGCCAGCCAAAACCATGGTATTGGAAGCAGTGCCAGCCAAAACCATGGTATTGGAGGCCGGGCCAGCCAAACCCATGTAACTCGAGGCAGGGCCAGCCAAAACCATGGTATTGGAGGCAGAGCCAGCCAAAACCATGTAACTGGAGCCGGGGCCTGCCAACACCATGGTATTGGAGGAAGGGCCAGCCAAAACCATGGTATTGGAAGTGGGGCCAGCCAAAACCATGGTATTGGAGGTGGGGCCAGCCAAAACCATGGTATTGGAGGCAGGGCCAGCCAAACCCATGTAACTGGAGGCGGGGCCAGCAAAAAACAAGGTATTGGAGGCGGGGCCAGCCAAAACCATGTAACTGGAGTCGGGGCCAGCCAAAACCATGGAACTGGAAGCAGGGCCTGCCAAAATCATGGTACTGGAGGTGGGGCCAGCCAAAACCATGTTATTGGAGGCGGGGCCAGCAAAAATAAGGGTATTGGAGGCAGGGCCAGCAAAAACCATGGTATTGGAGGCAGGGCCAGCCAAAACCATGTAACTGGAGGCAGAGCCAGCCAAAACCATAGTATTGGAGGCGGGGCCAGCCAAAACCATGGTATTGGAGGTGGGCCAGCAAAAACCATGGTACTGGAGGCGGGGCCAAAACCATGGTATTGGAGGCAGGGCCAAAACCATGGTATTGGAGGCGGGGCCAGCCAAAACCAGGGTATTGGAGGCAGGGCCAGCCAAAACCAGGGTATTGGAGGCAGGGCCAGCCAAAACCATGGTATTGGAGGCAGGGCCAGCCAAAACCATGGTATTGGAGGTGGGGCCAGTCAAAACCATGTAACTGGAGGCGGGGCCAGCCAAAACCATGTAAATGGAGGCAGGGCCAGCCAAAACCATGGTATTGGAGGCGGGGCCAGCCAAAACCATGGTATTGGAGGCGGGGCCAGCCAAACCCATGTAACTCGAGGCAGGGCGAGCCAAAACCATGGTATTGGAGGCGGAGCCAGCCAAAACCATGTAACTGGAGCCGGGGCCTGCCAACACCATGGTATTGGAGGCAGGGCCAGCCAAAACCATGTAACTGGAGGCGGGGCCTGCCAAAACTATGGTATTGGAGGCGGGACCAGCCAAAACCATGGTATTGGAGGTGGGGCCAGCCAAAACCATGGTATTGGAGGTGGGGCCAGCCAAAACCATGGTATTGGAGGCAGGGCCAGCCAAACCCATGTAACTGGAGGCGGGGCAGCCAAAACCAAGGTATTGGAGGCAGGGCCAGCCAAAACCATGTAACTGGAGTCGGGGCCAGCCAAAACCATGGAACTGGAGGCAGGGCCTGCCAAAATCGTGGTACTGGAGGTGGGGCCAGCCAAAATCATGGTATTGGAGGCAGGGCCAGCCAAAACCATGGTATTGGAGGCAGGGCCAGCCAAAACCATTGATTTGGAGGCAGGGCCAGCCAAAACCATGGTATTGGAGGCAGGGCCAGCCAAAACCATGGTATTGGAGGTGGGGCCAGCCAAAACCATGGTATTGGAGGCGGGGCCAGCAAAAATCATGGTATTGAAGGCAGGGCCAGCCAAAACCATGGTATTGGAGGCAGGGCCAGCCGAAACCATGTAACTGGAGGCGGGCCAGCCAAAAGCATGGTATTGGAGGTGGGCCAGCAAAAACCATGGTACTGGAGGTGGGGCCAGCCAAAACCATCGAATTGGAGGCGGGGCCAGAACCATGGTAATGGAGGCAGGGCCAAAACCATGGTATTGGAGGAGGGGCCAGTCAAAACCAGGGTATTGGAGGCAGGGCCAGCCAAAACCATGGTATTGGAGGCAGGGCCAGCCAAAACCATGGTATTGGAGGCGGGGCCAGCCAAAACCATGGTATTGGAGGTGGGGCCAGTCAAAATCATGTAACTGGAGGCGGGGCCAGCCAAAACCATGTAACTGGAGGCAGGGCCAGCCAAAACCATGGTATTGGAGGCGGGGCCAGCCAAAACCATGGTATTGGAGGCGGGGCCAGCCAAAACCATGGTATTGGAGGTGGGGCCAGCCAAAACCATGGTATTGGAAGCAGTGCCAGCCAAAACCATGGTATTGGAGGCCGGGCCAGCCAAACCCATGTAACTCGAGGCAGGGCCAGCCAAAACCATGGTATTGGAGGCGGAGCCAGCCAAAACCATGTAACTGGAGCCGGGGCCTGCCAACACCATGGTATTGGAGGCAGGGCCAGCCAAAACCATGGTATTGGAAGTGGGGCCAGCCAAAACCATGGTATTGGAGGTGGGGCCAGCCAAAACCATGGTATTGGAGGCAGGGCCAGCCAAACCCATGTAACTGGAGGCGGGGCCAGCAAAAAACAAGGTATTGGAGGCGGGGCCAGCCAAAACCATGTAACTGGAGTCGGGGCCAGCCAAAACCATGGAACTGGAAGCAGGGCCTGCCAAAATCATGGTACTGGAGATGGGGCCAGCCAAAACCATGTTATTGGAGGCGGGGCCAGCAAAAATAATGGTATTGGAGGCAGGGCCAGCAAAAACCATGGTATTGGAGGCAGGGCCAGCCAAAACCATGTAACTGGAGGCAGAGCCAGCCAAAACCATAGTATTGGAGGCGGGGCCAGCCAAAACCATGGTATTGGAGGTGGGCCAGCAAAAACCATGGTACTGGAGGCGGGGCCAAAACCATGGTATTGGAGGCAGGGCCAAAACCATGGTATTGGAGGCGGGGCCAGCCAAAACCAGGGTATTGGAGGCAGGGCCAGCCAAAACCAGGGTATTGGAGGCAGGGCCAGCCAAAACCATGGTATTGGAGGCAGGGCCAGCCAAAACCATGGTATTGGAGGTGGGGCCAGTCAAAACCATGTAACTGGAGGCGGGGCCAGCCAAAACCATGTAAATGGAGGCAGGGCCAGCCAAAACGAGGGTATTGGAGGCAGGTCCAGCCAAAACCATGGTATTGGAAGCGGGGCCAGCCAAAACCATGTAACTGGAGGCAGGGCCAGCCAAAACCATGGTATTGGAGGCGGGCCAGCAAAAACCATGGTATTGGAGGCGGGGCCAGCCAAAACCATGGTATTGGAGTCAGGGCCAAAACCATGGTATTGGAGACAAGCGCCAAAACCATGGTATTGGAGTCGGGGCCAGTCAAAACCATGGTATTGGAGGCAGGGCCAGCCGAAACCATATAACTTGAGGCGGGGCCAGCCAAAACCATGGTATTGGAGGCGGGGCCAGCCAAAACCATGGTATTGGAGGTGGGGCCAGCCAAAACCATGGTATTGGAAGCAGTGCCAGCCAAAACCATGGTATTGGAGGCCGGGCCAGCCAAACCCATGTAACTCGAGGCAGGGCCAGCCAAAACCATGGTATTGGAGGCAGAGCCAGCCAAAACCATGTAACTGGAGCCGGGGCCTGCCAAAACCATGGTATTGGAAGTGGGGCCAGCCAAAACCATGGTATTGGAGGTGGGGCCAGCCAAAACCATGGTATTGGAGGCAGGGCCAGCCAAACCCATGTAACTGGAGGCGGGGCCAGCAAAAAACAAGGTATTGGAGGCGGGGCCAGCCAAAACCATGTAACTGGAGTCGGGGCCAGCCAAAACCATGGAACTGGAAGCAGGGCCTGCCAAAATCATGGTACTGGAGGTGGGGCCAGCCAAAACCATGTTATTGGAGGCGGGGCCAGCAAAAATAATGGTATTGGAGGCAGGGCCAGCAAAAACCATGGTATTGGAGGCAGGGCCAGCCAAAACCATGTAACTGGAGGCAGAGCCAGCCAAAACCATAGTATTGGAGGCGGGGCCAGCCAAAACCATGGTATTGGAGGTGGGCCAGCAAAAACCATGGTACTGGAGGCGGGGCCAAAACCATGGTATTGGAGGCAGGGCCAAAACCATGGTATTGGAGGCGGGGCCAGCCAAAACCAGGGTATTGGAGGCAGGGCCAGCCAAAACCAGGGTATTGGAGGCAGGGCCAGCCAAAACCATGGTATTGGAGGCAGGGCCAGCCAAAACCATGGTATTGGAGGTGGGGCCAGTCAAAACCATGTAACTGGAGGCGGGGCCAGCCAAAACCATGTAAATGGAGGCAGGGCCAGCCAAAACCATGGTATTGGAGGCGGGGCCAGCCAAAACCATGGTATTGGAGGCGGGGCCAGCCAAACCCATGTAACTCGAGGCAGGGCGAGCCAAAACCATGGTATTGGAGGCGGAGCCAGCCAAAACCATGTAACTGGAGCCGGGGCCTGCCAACACCATGGTATTGGAGGCAGGGCCAGCCAAAACCATGTAACTGGAGGCGGGGCCTGCCAAAACTATGGTATTGGAGGCGGGACCAGCCAAAACCATGGTATTGGAGGTGGGGCCAGCCAAAACCATGGTATTGGAGGTGGGGCCAGCCAAAACCATGGTATTGGAGGCAGGGCCAGCCAAACCCATGTAACTGGAGGCGGGGCAGCCAAAACCAAGGTATTGGAGGCAGGGCCAGCCAAAACCATGTAACTGGAGTCGGGGCCAGCCAAAACCATGGAACTGGAGGCAGGGCCTGCCAAAATCGTGGTACTGGAGGTGGGGCCAGCCAAAATCATGGTATTGGAGGCAGGGCCAGCCAAAACCATGGTATTGGAGGCAGGGCCAGCCAAAACCATTGATTTGGAGGCAGGGCCAGCCAAAACCATGGTATTGGAGGCAGGGCCAGCCAAAACCATGGTATTGGAGGCGGGGCCAGCCAAAACCATGGTATTGGAGGCGGGGCCAGCAAAAATCATGGTATTGAAGGCAGGGCCAGCCAAAACCATGGTATTGGAGGCAGGGCCAGCCGAAACCATGTAACTGGAGGCGGGCCAGCCAAAAGCATGGTATTGGAGGTGGGCCAGCAAAAACCATGGTACTGGAGGTGGGGCCAGCCAAAACCATCGAATTGGAGGCGGGGCCAGAACCATGGTAATGGAGGCAGGGCCAAAACCATGGTATTGGAGGAGGGGCCAGTCAAAACCAGGGTATTGGAGGCAGGGCCAGCCAAAACCATGGTATTGGAGGCAGGGCCAGCCAAAACCATGGTATTGGAGGCGGGGCCAGCCAAAACCATGGTATTGGAGGTGGGGCCAGTCAAAATCATGTAACTGGAGGCGGGGACAGCCAAAACCATGTAACTGGAGGCAGGGCCAGCCAAAACCATGGTATTGGAGGCGGGGCCAGCCAAAACCATGGTATTGGAGGCGGGGCCAGCCAAAACCATGGTATTGGAGGCAGGGCCAAAACCATGTAACTGGAGGCAGGGCCAGCCAAAACCGTGGTATTGGAGGAGGGGCCAGCCCCACCATGGAACTGAAAGCGGGGCCAGCCAAAACCATGGTATTGGAGGCGGGGCCAGCCAAAACCATGGTATTAGAGGCGGGGCCAGCCAAAACCATGGTATTGGAAGCAGGGACAGCCAAAACCATGATATTGGATTTGGGGCCAAAACCATGTTATTGGTGGCGGGGCCAGCCAAAACCATGGTATTGGAGGCAGGGCCAGCCAAAACCATGTAACTGGAGGCGGGCAAGCCAAAACCATGGTATTGGAGGCAGGGCCAGCCAAAACCATGATATTGGAGGCGGGCCAGCAAAAACCATGGCATTGGCGGCGGGGCCAGCCAAAACCATGGTATTGGAGTCGGGGCCAAAACCATGGTATTGGAGTCGGGGCCAAAACCATGGTATTGGAGGCAGGACCATGGTATTGGAGTCGGGGCCAGCCAAAACCATGGTATTGGAGGCAGGGCCAGCCAAAACCATGTAACTGGAGGCAGGGCCTGCCAAAACGAGGGTATTGGAGGCGGCACCAGCCAAAACCATGGTATTGGAAGTGGGGCCAGCCAAAACCATGGAACTGGAGGCGGGGCCAGATGTAACCATGGAATACCTTGTAACCATGAAACTGGAGACGGGGCCAGCCAAAACCATGGAACTGGAGGCAGGGCCAGACAAAACCATGGTACTGGAGGCGGAGCCAGTCGTAACCAGGTAAAATCTTGTAACCATGGAACTGGCGGCGGGCCCAGCTGTAACCGTTGAATTGGAGCCGGAGCCAGCCGTAACTGTGGAACTGGAGGTGGGGCCAGACGTAACCAGGGAAACTCTCGTGACCATGGAACTGGAGGCGGGGCCAGCTGTAACCATGGAATTGGAGGCGGAGACAGCCAAAACCATGGTACTGCAGAAAGGACCAGCTGTAACCATGGAACTGGAGGCGGGGCCAGCCAAAACCATGGAACTGGAGGCAGGGCCAGCCGTAACTATGGAACTGGAGGCTGGGCCAGCCAAAACCATGGAACTGGAGGCGGGGCCATCCGTAACCATGGAATACCTTGTAACCATGAGACTGGAGGCGGGGCCAGCCAAAACGATGGAACTAGAGGCAGGGCCAGTGAAAACCATGGAACTGGAGGTGGGGCCAGCCGTAACCATGGAATACCTTGTAACCATGAAACTGGAGGCGGGGCCAGCCAAAACCATGGTATTAGAAGCGGGGACAGCCAAAACCATGATATTGGAGGTGGGGCCAAAACCATGGTATTGGAGGCGGGGCCAGACAAAACCATGGTATTGGAGGCAGGTCCAGCCAAAACCATGATATTGGAAGCGGGGCCAGCCAAAACCATGTAACTGGAGGCAGGGCCAGCCAAAACCATGGTATTGGAGTCGGGCCAGCAAAAACCATGGTATTGGAGGCGGGGCCAGCCAAAACCATGGTATTGGAGTCAGGGCCAAAACCATGGTTTTGGAGACAAGCGCCAAAACCATGGTATTGGAGTCAGGGCCAGTCAAAACCATGGTATTGGAGGCTGGGCCAGCCAAAACCATATAACTTGAGGCGGGGCCAGCCAAAACCATGGTATTGCAGGCGGTGCCAGCCAAAACCATGGTATTGGAGGTGGGGCCAGCCAAAACCATGGTATTGGAAGCAGTGCCAGCCAAAACCATGGTATTGGAGGCGGGGCCAGCCAAACCCATGTAACTGGAGGCAGGGCCAGCCAAAACCATGGTATTGGAGGCAGAGCCAGCCAAAACCATGTAACTGGATCCGGGGCCTGCCAACACCATGGTATTGGAGGCAGGGCCAGCCAAAACCATGTCTCTGGAGGCGGAGCCTGTCAAAACTATGGTATTGGAGGCGGGGCCAGCCAAAACCATGGTATTGGAGGTGGGGCCAGCCAAAACCATGGTATTGGAGGTGGGGCCAGCCAAAACCATGGTATTGGAGGCAGGGCCAGCCAAACCCATGTAACTGGAGGCGGGGCCAGCCAAAACCAAGGTATTGGAGGCGGGGCCAGCCAAAACCATGTAACTGGAATCGGGCCAGCCAAAACCATGGAACTGGAGGCAGGGCCTGCCAAAATCATGGTACTGGAGGTGGGGCCAGCCAAAACCATGGTATTGGAGGCAGGGTCAGCCAAAACCATGGTATTGGAGGCGGGGCCAGCCAAAACCATGGTATTGGAGGTGGGGCCAGTCAAAACCATGTAACTGGAGGCGGGGCCAGCCTAAACCATGTAAATGGAGGCAGGGCCAGCCAAAACCATGGTATTGGAGGCAGGGCCAGCCAAAACCATGTAACTCGAGGCAAGGCGAGCCAAAACCATGGTATTGGAGGCGGAGCCAGCCAAAACCATGTAACTGGAGTCGGGGCCTGCCAACACCATGGTATTGGAGGCAGGGCCAGCCAAAACCATGTAACTGGAGGCGGGGCCTGCCAAAACTATGGTATTGGAGGCGGGGCCAGCCAAAACCATGGTATTGGAGGTGGGGCCAGCCAAAACCATGGTATTGGAGGCAGGGCCAGCCAAACCCATGTAACTGGAGGCGGGGCCAGCCAAAACCAAGGTATTGGAGGCGGGGCCAGCCAAAACCATGTAACTGGAGTCGGGGCCAGCCAAAACCATGGAACTGGGGGCAGGGCCTGCCAAAATTGTGGTACTGGAGGTGGGGCCAGCCAAAACCATTGATTTGGACGCAGGGCCAGCCAAAACCATGTAACTGGAGGCTGGCCAGCCAAAACCATGGAACTGGAGGCGGGGCCTGCCAAAACTATGGTATTGGAGGCGGGGCCAGCCAAAACCATGGTATTGGAGGTGGGGCCAGCCAAAACCATGGTATTGGAGGCAGGGACAGCCAAACCCATGTAACTGGAAGCGGGGCCAGCCAAAACCAAGGTATTGGAGGCGAGGCCAGCCAAAACCATGTAACTGGAGTCGGGGCCAGCCAAAACCATGGAACTGGAGGCAGGGCCTGCCAAAATCGTGGTACTGGAGGTGGGGCCAGCCAAAACCATTGATTTGGACGCAGGGCCAGCCAAAACCATGTAACTGGAGGCTGGCCAGCCAAAACCATGGAACTGGAGGCGGGGCCTGCCAAAACTATGGTATTGGAGGCAGGGCCAGCCAAAACCATGTAACTGGAGGCGGGCAAACCAAAACCATGGTATTGGAAGCAGGGCCAGCCAAAACCATGATATTGGAGGCGGGCCAGCAAAAACCATGGTATTGGCGGCGGGGCCAGCCAAAACCATGGTATTGGAGTCGGGCCAAAACCATGGTATTGGAGTCGGGGCCAAAACCATGGTATTGGAGGCAGGACCATGGTATTGGAGTCGGGGCCAGCCAAAACCATAGTATTGGAGGCAGGGCCAGCCAAAACCATGTAACTGGAGGCAGGGCCAGCCAAAACCATGTAACTGGAGGCGGGCAAGCCAAAACCATGGTATTGGAGGCAGGGCCAGCCAAAACCATGATATTGGAGGCGGGCCAGCAAAAACCATGGTATTGACGGCGGGGCCAGCCAAAACCATGGTATTGGAGTCGGGGCCAAAACCATGGTATTGGAGTCGGGGCCAAAATCATCGTATTGGAGGCAGGACCATGGTATTGGAGTCGGGGTCAGCCAAAACCATGGTATTGGAGGTAGGGCCAGCCAAAACCATGGTATTGGAGGTGGGGCCAGCCAAAACCATGGTATTGGAGGCAGGGACAGCCAAACCCATGTAACTGGAAGCGGGGCCAGCCAAAACCAAGGTATTGGAGGCGAGGCCAGCCAAAACCATGTAACTGGAGTCGGGGCCAGCCAAAACCATGGAACTGGAGGCAGGGCCTGCCAAAATCGTGGTACTGGAGGTGGGGCCAGCCAAAACCATTGATTTGGACGCAGGGCCAGCCAAAACCATGTAACTGGAGGCTGGCCAGCCAAAACCATGGAACTGGAGGCAGGTCCAGCCAAAACCATGGTATTGGAGGCAGGGCCAGCCAAAACCATGGTATTGGAGGCGGGGCCAGCAAAAATCATGGTATTGGAGGCAGGGCCAGCCAAAACCATGGTATTGGAGGCAGGGCCAGCCGAAACCATGTAACTGGAGGCAGAGCCAGCCAAAACCATAGTATTGGAGGCGGGGCCAGCCAAAACCATGGTATTGGAGGTGGGCCAGCAAAAACCATGGTACTGGAGGTGGGGCCAGCCAAAACCGTGGTATTGGAGGCGGGGCCAAAACCATGGTATTGGAGGCAGGGCCAAAACCATGGTATTGGAGGAGGGGCCAGTCAAAACCAGGGTATTGGAGGCAGGGCAACCCAAAACCAAGGTATTGGAGGCAGGACCAGCCAAAACCATGGTATTGGAGGCGGGGCCAGCCAAAACGATGGTATTGGAGGTGGGGCCAGTCAAAATCATGTAACTGGAGGCGGGGCCAGCCAAAACCATGTAACTGGAGGCAGGGCCAGCCAAAACCATGGTATTGGAGGCGGGGCCAGCCAAAACCATGGTATTGGAGGCGGGGCCAGCCAAAACCATGGTATTGGAGGCGGGGCCAAAACCATGTAACTGGAGGCAGGGCCAGCCAAAACCGTGGTATTGGAGGCGGGGCCAGCCCCACCATGGAACTGAAAGCGGGGCCAGCCAAAACCATGGTATTGGAGGCGGTGCCAGCCAAAACCATGTAACTGGAGGCGGGGCCAGAACAAACCATGATATTGGAGGCGGGGCCATCCAAAACCATGTTATTGGTGGCGGGGCCAGCCAAAACCATGGTATTAGAGGCAGGGCCAGCCAAAACCATGGTATTGGAGGCAGGGCCAGCCAAAACCATGGTATTGGAAGCAGGGACAGCCAAAACCATGATATTGGATCTGGGGCCAAAACCATGTTATTGGTGGCGGGGCCAGCCAAAACCATGGTATTGGAGGCAGGGCCAGCCAAAACCATGTAACTGGAGGCGGGCAAACCAAAACCATGGTATTGGAGGCAGGGCCAGCCAAAACCATGATATTGGAGGCGGGCCAGCAAAAACCATCGTATTGGCGGCGGGACCAGCCAAAACCATGGTATTGGAGTCGGGCCAAAACCATGGTATTGGAGTCGGGGCCAAAACCATGGTATTGGAGGCAGGACCATGGTATTGGAGTCGGGGCCAGCCAAAACCATAGTATTGGAGGCAGGGCCAGCCAAAACCATGTAACTGGAGGCAGGGCCAGCCAAAACCATGTAACTGGAGGCGGGCAAGCCAAAACCATGGTATTGGAGGCAGGGCCAGCCAAAACCATGATATTGGAGGCGGGCCAGCAAAAACCATGGTATTGACGGCGGGGCCAGCCAAAACCATGGTATTGGAGTCGGGGCCAAAACCATGGTATTGGAGTCGGGGCCAAAATCATCGTATTGGAGGCAGGACCATGGTATTGGAGTCGGGGTCAGCCAAAACCATGGTATTGGAGGTAGGGCCAGCCAAAACCATGTAACTGGAGGCATGGCCAGCCAAAACGAGGGTATTGGAGGCAGGTCCAGCCAAAACCATGGTATTGGAAGCGGGGCCAGCCAAAACCATGTAACTGGAGGCAGGGCCAGCCAAAACCATGGTATTGGAGGCGGGCCAGCAAAAACCATGGTATTGGAGGCGGGGCCAGCCAAAACCATGGTATTGGAGTCAGGGCCAAAACCATGGTATTGGAGACAAGCGCCAAAACCATGGTATTGGAGTCGGGGCCAGTCAAAACCATGGTAATGGAGGCAGGGCCAGCCGAAACCATATAACTTGAGGCGGGGCCAGCCAAAACCATGGTATTGGAGGCGGGGCCAGCCAAAACCATGGTATTGGAGGTGGGGCCAGCCAAAACCATGGTATTGGTAGCAGTGCCAGCCAAAACCATGGTATTGGAGGCGGGGCCAGCCAAACCCATGTAACTCGAGGCAGGGCCAGCCAAAACCATGGTATTGGAGGCGGAGCCAGCCAAAACCATGTAACTGGAGCCGGGGCCTGCCAACACCATGGTATTGGAGGCAGGGCCAGCCAAAACCATGGTATTGGAGGTGGGGCCAGCCAAAACCATGGTATTGGAGGTGGGGCCAGCCAAAACCATGGTATTGGAGGCAGGGCAGGCCAAACCCATGTAACTGGAGGCGGGGCCAGCAAAAACCAAGGTATTGGAGGCGGGGCCAGCCAAAACCATGTAACTGGAGTCGGGGCCAGCCAAAACCATGGAACTGGAAGCAGGGCCTGCCAAAATCATGGTACTGGAGGTGGGGCCAGCCAAAACCTTGTTATTGGAGGCGGGGCCAGCAAAAATAATGGTATTGGAGGCAGGGCCAGCAAAAACCATGGTATTGGAGGCAGGGCCAGCCAAAACCATGTAACTGGAGGCAGAGCCAGCCAAAACCATAGTATTGGAGGCGGGGCCAGCCAAAACCATGGTATTGGAGGTGGGCCAGCAAAAACCATGGTACTGGAGGCGGGGCCAAAACCATGGTATTGGAGGCAGGGCCAAAACCAGGGTATTGGGGGCGGGGCCAGCCAAAACCACGGTATTGGAGGCAGGGCCAGCCAAAACCATGGTATTGGAGGTGGGGCCAGTCAAAACCATGTAACTGGAGGCGGGGCCAGCCAAAACCATGTAAATGGAGGCAGGGCCAGCCAAAACCATGGTATTGGAGGCGGGGCCATCCAAAACCATGGTATTGGAGGCGGGGCCAGCCAAACCCATGTAACTCGAGGCAGGGCAAGCCAAAACCATGGAATTGGAGGCAGAGCCCGCCAAAACCATGTAACTGGAGCCGGGGCCTGCCAACACCATGGTATTGGAGGCAGGGCCAGCCAAAACCATGTAACTGGAGGCGGGGCCTGCCAAAACTATGGTTTTGGAGGCGGGACCAGCCAAAACCATGGTATTGGAAGTGGGGCCAGCCAAAACCATGGTATTGGAGGTGGGGCCAGCCAAAACCATAATATTGGAGGCAGGGCCAGTCAAACCCATGTAACTGGAGGCGGGGCCAGCCAAAACCAAGGTATTGGAGGCGGGGCCAGCCAAAACCATGTAACTGGAGTCGGGGCCAGCCAAAACCATGGAACTGGAGGCAGGGCCTGCCAAAATCGTGGTACTGGAGGTGGGGCCAGCCAAAATCATGGTATTGGAGGCAGGGCCAGCCAAAATAATGGTATTGGAGGCAGGGCCAGCCAAAATCATGGTATTGGAGGCAGGGCCAGCCAAAACCATGGTATTGGAGGCAGGGCCAGCCAAAACCATTGATTTGGAGGCTGGCCAGCCAAAACCATGGAACTGGAGGCAGGTCCAGCCAAAACCATGGTATTGGAGGCGGGGCCAGCCAAAACCATGGTATTGGAGGCGGGGCCAGCAAAAATCATGGTATTGAAGGCAGGGCCAGCCAAAACCATGGTATTGGAGGCAGGGCCAGCCGAAACCATGTAACTGGAGGCGGGCCAGCCAAAAGCATGGTATTGGAGGTGGGCCAGCAAAAACCATGGTACTGGAGGTGGGGCCAGCCAAAACCGTGGAATTGGAGGCGGGGCCAAAACCATGGTATTGGAGGCAGGGCCAAAACCATGGTATTGGAGGAGGGGCCAGTCAAAACCAGGGTATTGGAGGCAGGGCCAGCCAAAACCATGGTATTGGAGGCAGGGCCAGCCAAAACCATGGTATTGGAGGCGGGGTCAGCCAATACCATGGTATTGGTGGTGGGGCCAGTCAAAATCATGTAACTGGAGGCGGGGCCAGCCAAAACCATGTAACTGGAGGCAGGGCCAGCCAAAACCATGGTATTGGAGGCGGGGCCAACCAAAACCATGGTATTGGAGGCGGGGCCAGCCAAAACCATGGTATTGGAGGCAGGGCCAAAACCATGTAACTGGAGGCAGGGCCAGCCAAAACCGTGGTATTGGAGGAGGGGCCAGCCCCACCATGGAACTGAAAGCGGGGCCAGCCAAAACCATGGTATTGGAGGCGGGGCCAGCCAAAACCATGGTATTAGAGGCGGGGCCAGCCAAAACCATGGTATTGGAAGCAGGGACAGCCAAAACCATGATATTGGATTTGGGGCCAAAACCATGTTATTGGTGGCGGGGCCAGCCAAAACCATGGTATTGGAGGCAGGGCCAGCCAAAACCATGTAACTGGAGGCGGGCAAGCCAAAACCATGGTATTGGAGGCAGGGCCAGCCAAAACCATGATATTGGAGGCGGGCCAGCAAAAACCATGGCATTGGCGGCGGGGCCAGCCAAAACCATGGTATTGGAGTCGGGGCCAAAACCATGGTATTGGAGTCGGGGCCAAAACCATGGTATTGGAGGCAGGACCATGGTATTGGAGTCGGGGCCAGCCAAAACCATGGTATTGGAGGCAGGGCCAGCCAAAACCATGTAACTGGAGGCAGGGCCTGCCAAAACGAGGGTATTGGAGGCGGCGCCAGCCAAAACCATGGTATTGGAAGTGGGGCCAGCCAAAACCATGGAACTGGAGGCGGGGCCAGATGTAACCATGGAATACCTTGTAACCATGAAACTGGAGACGGGGCCAGCCAAAACCATGGAACTGGAGGCAGGGCCAGACAAAACCATGGTACTGGAGGCGGAGCCAGTCGTAACCAGGTAAAATCTTGTAACCATGGAACTGGAGGCGGGCCCAGCTGTAACCGTTGAATTGGAGCCGGAGCCAGCCGTAACTGTGGAACTGGAGGTGGGGCCAGACGTAACCAGGGAAACTCTCGTGACCATGGAACTGGAGGCGGGGCCAGCTGTAACCATGGAATTGGAGGCGGAGACAGCCAAAACCATGGTACTGCAGAAAGGGCCAGCTGTAACCATGGAACTGGAGGCGGGGCCAGCCAAAACCATGGAACTGGAGGCAGGGCCAGCCGTAACTATGGAACTGGAGGCTGGGCCAGCCAAAACCATGGAACTGGAGGCGGGGCCATCCGTAACCATGGAATACCTTGTAACCATGAAACTGGAGGCGGGGCAAGCCAAAACGATGGAACTAGAGGCAGGGCCAGTGAAAACCATGGAACTGGAGGTGGGGCCAGCCGTAACCATGGAATACCTTGTAACCATGAAACTGGAGGCGGGGCCAGCCAAAACCATGGTATTAGAAGCAGGGACAGCCAAAACCATGATATTGGAGGTGGGGCCAAAACCATGGTATTGGAGGCGGGGCCAGACAAAACCATGGTATTGGAGGCAGGTCCAGCCAAAACCATGATATTGGAAGCGGGGCCAGCCAAAACCATGTAACTGGAGGCAGGGCCAGCCAAAACCATGGTATTGGAGTCGGGCCAGCAAAAACCATGGTATTGGAGGCGGGGCCAGCCAAAACCATGGTATTGGAGTCAGGGCCAAAACCATGGTATTGGAGGCAAGCGCCAAAACCATGGTATTGGAGTCGGGGCCAGTCAAAACCATGGTATTGGAGGCTGGGCCAGCCAAAACCATATAACTTGAGGCGGGGCCAGCCAAAACCATGGTATTGCAGGCGGTGCCAGCCAAAACCATGGTATTGGAGGTGGGGCCAGCCACAACCATGGTATTGGAAGCAGTGCCAGCCAAAACCATGGTATTGGAGGCGGAGCCAGCCAAACCCATGTAACTCGAGGCAGGGCCAGCCAAAACCATGGTATTGGAGGCGGAGCCAGCCAAAACCATGTAACTGGAGCCGGGGCCTGCCAACACCATGGTATTGGAGGCAGGGCCAGCCAAAACCATGTCTCTGGAGGCGGAGCCTGTCAAAACTATGGTATTGGAGGCGGGGCCAGCCAAAACCATGGTATTGGAGGTGGGGCCAGCCAAAACCATGGTATTGGAGGTGGGGCCAGCCAAAACCATGGTATTGGAGGCAGGGCCAGCCAAACCCATGTAACTGGAGGCGGGGCCAGGCAAAACCAAGGTATTGGAGGCGGGGCCAGCCAAAACCATGTAACTGGAGTCGGGCCAGCCAAAACCATGGAACTGGAGGCAGGGCGTGCCAAAATCATGGTAATGGAGGTGGGGCCAGCCAAAACCATGGTATTGGAGGCGGGGCCAGCAAAAATCATGGTATTGGAGGCAGGGCCAGCCAAAACCATGGTATTGGAGACAGGGCCAGCCGAAACCATGTAACTGGAGGCAGAGCCATCCAAAACCATAGTATTGGAGGCGGGGCCAGCAAAAACCATGGTAGTGGAGGGGGGTCCAGCCAAAACCGAGGTATTGGAGGCGGGGCCAAAACCATGGTATTGGAGGCAGGGCCAAAACTATGGTATTGGAGGCGGGGCCAGCCAAAACCAGGGTATTGGAGGCAGGGCCAGCCAAAACCATGGTATTGGAGGCAGGGCCAGCCAAAACCATTGAATTGGAGGCGGGGCCAGTCAAAACCATGTAACTGGAGGCGGGGCCAGCCAAAACCATGTAAATGGAGGCAGGGCCAGCCAAAACCATGGTATTGGAGGCGGGGCCAGCCAAAATCATGGTATTGGAGGCGGGGCCAGCCAAACCCATGTAACTCGAGGCAGGGCAAGCCAAAACCATGGTATTGGAGGCGGAGCCAGCCAAAACCATGTAACTGGAGACGAGGCCTGCCAACACCATGGTATTGGAGGCAGGGCCAGCCAAAACTATGTAACTGGAGGCGGGGCCTGTCAAAACTATGGTATTGGAGGCGGGGCCAGCCAAAACCATGCTATCGGAGGCGGGACCAGCCAAAACCAAGGTATTGGAGGCGGGGCCAGCCAAAACCATGTAACTGGAGTCAGGGCCAGCCAAAACCATGGAACTGGAGGAAGGGCCTGCCAAAATCGTGGTACTGGAGGTGGGGCCAGCCAAAACCATTGATTTGGAGGCAGGGCCAGCCAAAACCATGTAACTGGAGGCTGGGCAGCCAAAACCATGGAACTGGAGGCAGGTCCAGCCAAAACCATGGTATTGGAGGCGGGGCCAGCCAAAACTATGGTATTGGAGGTGGGGCCAGCAAAAATCATGGTATTGGAGGCAGGGCCAGCCAAAACCATGGTATTGGAGGCAGGGCCAGCCGAAACCATGTAACTGGAGGCAGAGCCAGCCAAAACCATAGTATTGGAGGCGGGGCCAGCCAAAACCATGGTATTGGAGGTGGGCCAGCAAAAACCATGGTACTGGAGGTGGGGCCAACTAAAACCGTGGTATTGGAGGCGGGGCCAAAACCATGGTATTGGAGGCAGGGCCAAAACCATGGTATTGGAGGAGGGGCCAGTCAAAACCAGGGTATTGGAGGCAGGGCCAGCCAACACCATGGTATTGGAGGCAGGGCCAGCCAAAACCATGTAACTGGAGGCGGGGCCTGTCAAAACCATGGTATTGGAGGCGGGCCCAGCCAAAACCAAGGTATTGGAGGCGGGGCCAGTCAAAACCATGTAACTGGAGTCGGGGCCAGCCAAAACCATGGAACTGGAGGCAGGGCCTGCCAAAATCGTGGTACTGGAGGTGGGGCCAGCCAAAACCATTGATTTGGAGGCAGGGCCAGCCAAAACCATGGTATTGGAGGCGGGGCCAGCCAAAACCATGGTATTGGAGGCGGGGCCAGCAAAAATCATGGTATTGGAGGCAGGGCCAGCCAAAACCATGGTATTGGAGGCAGGGCCAGCCGAAACCATGTAACTGGAGGCAGAGCCAGCCAAAACCATAGTATTGGAGGCGGGGCCAGCCAAAACCATGGTATTGGAGGTGGGCCAGCTAAAACCATGGTACTGGAGGTGGGGCCAACTAAAACCGTGGTATTGGAGGCGGGGCCAAAACCATAGTATTGGAGGCAGGGCCAAAACCATGGTATTGGAGGAGGGGCCAGTCAAAACCAGGGAATTGGAGGCAGGGCCAGCAAAAACCATGGTATTGGAGGCAGGGCCAGCCAAAACCATCGTATTGGAGGTGGGGCCAGTCAAAATCATGTAACTGGAGGAGAGGCCAGCCAAAACCATGATATTGGAGGCGGGGCCATCCATAACCATGGTATTGAAGGCGGGGCCAACCAAAACCATGGTATTAGAGGCAGGGCCAGCCAAAACCATGGTATTGGAGGCAGGGCCAGCCAAAACCATGGTATTGGAAGCAGGGACAGCCAAAATCATGATATTGGATTTGGGGCCAAAACCATGTTATTGGTGGCGGGGCCAGCCAAAACCATGGTATTGGAGGCAGGGCCAGACAAAACCATGGTATTGGAGGAAGGGCCAGCCAAACCCATGGTATTGGAGGCAGGGACATCCAAAACCATGTAACTGGAGGCGGGCCAGCCAAAATCATCGAACTCGAGGCAGGGCCAGCCAAAACCATGGTATTGGAGGCAGGGCCAGCCAAAACCATGGTATTGGAGGCGGGCCAGCAAAAACCATGGTATTGGAGGCATTGTCAGCCAAAACCATGGTATTGGAGTCGGGGCCAAAACCATGGTATTGGAGGCAGGGCCAAAACCATGATACTGGAGTCGAGGCCAGCCAAAACCATGGTATTGGAGGCAGGGCCAGCCAAAACCATGTAAATGGAGGCGGGGCAGCAAAAACCATGGTTTTGGAGGTGGGGCCAGCCAAAACCATGGCATTGGAGTCGGGGCCAGCCAAAATCATGGTATTGGAGGTGGGGCCAGCCAAACCCATGTAACTCGAGGCAGGGCCATCCAACACCATGGTATTGGAGGCAGGGCCAGCCAAAACCATGTAACTGGAGGCGGGCCTGCCAAAACTATGGTATTGGAGGCAGGGCCAGCCAAAACCATGGTATTGGAGGTGGGGCCAGCCAAAACCATGGTATTGGAGGCGGGGCCAGCCAAAACCATGGTATTGCAGGCGGGGCCAGCCGAACCCATGTAACTGGAGGCAGGGCCAGCCAAAACCAACGTATTGGAGGCGGGGCCAGCCAAAACCATGTAACTGTAGGCAGGGCTAGCCAAAACCATGGTACTGGAGGCGGGGCCAGCCAAAACCATGGTATTGGAGGTGGGGCCAGCCAAAACCATGTAACTGGAGGCGGGCCAGCCAAAACCATGGAACTGGAGGCAGGGCCAGCCAAAACCATGGTATTGGAGGCAGGGCCAGCCAAAACCATATAACTGGAGGCAGGGCCAGCCAAAACCATGGTATTGGAGGCGGGCCACCAAAAACCATGGTATTGAAGACAGGGCCAGCCAAAACCATGGTATTTGAGGCGGGGCCAAAACCATGGCATTGGAGGCAAGGCCAAAACCATGGAACTGGAGGCAGGGCCAGCCAAAACCATGGTATTGGAGGCAGGGCCAAAACTATAGTATTGGAGGCGAGGCCAAAACCATGGTATTGGAGGCAGGGACAGCCAAAATCATGGTATTGGAGGCGGGGCCAGCCAAAACCATGGAACTGAAGGCAGGGCCAGCCTAAACCATGGTATTGGAGGCGGTGCCGAAACCATGTAACTGGAGGCAGGGCCAGCCAAAACCGTGGTATTGGAGGCGGGGCCAGCCAAAACCATGTTATTGGAGGCGGGGCCAGCCAAAACCATGGAACTGAAGGCGGGGCCAGCCAAAACCATAGTATTGGAGGCGGGGCCAGCCAGAACCATGTAACTGGAGCCGGGGCCAGCCCAAACCATGGTATTGGAGGCGGGGTCAGCCAGAACCATGGTATTGGAGGCTGGGCCAGACAAAACCATGGTATTGAGGCAGGGCCAGCCAAAACCATGGCATTGGAGGAGGGGCAGGCCAAAACGATGGTATTGGAGGCGGGGCCAGACAAAACCATGGTATTGGAGGCAGAGCCAGCCAAAACCATGGTATTGGAGGCAGGGCCAGCCAAAACCATGTAACTCGAGGCGGGCCAGCCAAAATCATGGAACAAGAGGCAGGGCCAGCCAAAATCATGCTATTGGAGGCAGGGCCAGCCAAAACCATGGTATTGGAGGTGGGGCCAGCCAAAACCATGGTATTGCAGGCGGGGCCAGCCAAACCCATGTAACTGGAGGCAGGGCCAGCCAAAACCAACGTATTGGAGGCAGGGCCAACCAAAACCATGTAACTGGAGGCAGGGCCAGTCAAAACCATAGTACTGGAGGCGGGGCCAGCCAAAACCATGGTATTGGAGGCGAGGCCAGCCAAAACCATGTAACTGGAGGCAGGCCAGCCAAAACCATGGAACTGGAGGCAGGGCCAGTCAAAACCATGGTATTGTAGGCGGGGCCAGCCAAAACCATGGTATTGGAGGCGGGGCCAGCAAAAACCATGGTATTGGAGGCAGGGCCAGCCAAAACCATGGTATTGGAGGCAGGGCCAGCCAAAACCATGTAATTGGAAGCGGGCCAGCCAAAATCATGGAACTCGAGTCAGCGCCAGCCAAAACCATGTTATTGTAGGCGGGGCCAGCCAAAACCATGGTATTGGAGGCGGGCCAGCAAAAACCATGGTATTGGAGGCAGGGCCAGCCAAAACCATGATATTGGAGGCTTGGCCAAAACCATGGTATTGGAGACAGGGCCAGCCAAAACCATGGTATTGGAGGCAGGGCCAGCCAAAACCATGGTATTGGAGGAGGGGCCAGCCAAAACCATGGAGCTGGAGGCGGGCAAGCCAAAACCATGGTACTGGAGGCGGGGTCAGCCAAAACCATGGTACTGGGGGCGGGGCCAGCCAAAACCATAGTATTGGAGGCAGGGCCAGCCAAAACCATGTAACTGGAGGTGGCCAGCCAAAACCATGGAACTGTAGGCCGGGCCAGCCAAAACCATGGTATCGGAGGCGGGCCCAGCCAAAACCATGGTATTGGAGGCAGGGCCAGAAAAACCATGGTATTGGAAGCAGGGCCAGCCAAAACCATGGTATTGGAGGCAGGGCCAGCCAAAACCATGTAACTGGAGGCGGGCCAGCCAAAATCATGGAACTCGAGGCAGGGCCAGCCAAAACCATGGTATTGTAGGCGGGGCCAGCCAAAACCATGGTATTGGAGGTGGGCCAGCAAAAACCATGGTATTGGAGGCAGGGCCAGCACAAACCATGGTATTGGAGGCGGGGCCAAAACCATGGTATTGGAGGCAGGGCCAGCCAAAACCATGGTATTGGAGGCAGGGCCAGCCAAAACCATGGTATTGGAGGTGGGGCCAGCCAAAACCATGGAACTGGAGGCGGGCCAGCCAAAACCATGGAACTGGAGGCAGGGCCAGCCAAAACCATGGTATTGGAGGCGGGGCCAAAACCATGGTATTGGAGGTGGGGCCAAAACCATGTAACTGGAGGCAGGGCCAGCCAAAACCGTGGTATTGGAGGCAGGGCCAGCCAAAACCATGGTATTTGATGCGGGGCCAGGCAAAACCATGGAATTGAAGGTGGGGACAGCCAAAACCATGGTATTGGAGGCAGGGTCAGCCAGAACCATGGTATTGGAGGCGGGGCCAGACAAAACCATGGTATTGAGGCAGGGCCAGACAAAACCATGGTATTGGAGGCGGGGCCAGCCAAAACCATGTGACTGGAGGCGGGGACAGGCAAAACCATGGTATTGGAGGCGGGGCCAAAACCATGGTATTGCTGGTGGGGCCAAAACCATGGTATTGGAGGCGGGGCCAAAACCATGGTATTGGAGGTGGGGCCAGCCAAAACCATGGAACTGGAGGCGGGCCAGCCAAAACCATGGAACTGGAGGCAGGGCCAGCCAAAACCATGGTATTGGAGGCGGGGCCAAAACCATGGTATTGGAGGTGGGGCCAAAACCATGTAACTGGAGGCAGGGCCAGCCAAAACCGTGGTATTGGAGGCAGGGCCAGCCAAAACCATGGTATTTGATGCGGGGCCAGGCAAAACCATGGAATTGAAGGTGGGGACAGCCAAAACCATGGTATTGGAGGCAGGGTCAGCCAGAACCATGGTATTGGAGGCGGGGCCAGACAAAACCATGGTATTGAGGCAGGGCCAGACAAAACCATGGTATTGGAGGCGGGGCCAGCCAAAACCATGTGACTGGAGGCGGGGACAGGCAAAACCATGGTATTGGAGGCGGGGCCAAAACCATGGTATTGCTGGTGGGGCCAAAACCATGGTATTGGAGGCGGGGCCAAAACCATGGTATTGGAGGCGGGGCCAGCCAAATCCATGGTATTGGAGGCGGGGCCAGCCAAAACCATGGAACTGAAGGCGGGGCCAGCCAAAACCATGGTATTGGAGGCGGAGCCAAAACCATGTAATTGGAGGCAGGGCCAGCCATAACCGTGGTATAGGAGGCGGGGCCAGCCAAAACCATGGTATTGGAGGCGGGCCCAGCCAAAACCATGGAACTGAAGGCGGGGCCAGCCAAAACCATGGTATTGCAGGCGGGGCCAGCCAAAACCATGGTTTTGGAGGCGGGGCCAGCCAAAAGCATGTAACTGGAGGCGGGGCCAGCCAAAACCATGGTATGGAGGTGGGGCCAGGCAAATCCATGATATTGGAGGTGGGGCCAGCCAAAACCATGTTATTGGAGGCGGGCCAGCCAAAACCATGGAACTAGAGGCAGGGACAGCAAAACCATGTAACTGGAGGCGGGGCCAGCCAAAATGATGCTATTGGAGGTGGGGCCAGCCAAAACCATGCTATTGGAGGCGGAGCCAGCCAAAACCATGTTATTGGAGGCGGGCCAGCCAAAACCATGTAACTGGAGGCGGGGCCAGCCAAAATGATGGTATTTGAGGCAGGGCCAGCCAAAACCATGGTATTGGAGGCGGGGCCAGCCAAAACCATGTAACTGGAGGCGGGGCCAGCAAAAACCATGTAACTGTAGGCGGTGCCAGCCAAATCCATGGTATTGGAGTCGGGGCCAGCCAAAATCATGGTATTGGAGGTGGGGCCAGCCAAACCCATGTAACTCGAGGCAGGGCCATCCAACACCATGGTATTGGAGGCAGGGCCAGCCAAAACCATGTAACTGGAGGCGGGCCTGCCAAAACTATGGTATTGGAGGCAGGGCCAGCCAAAACCATGGTATTGGAGGTGGGGCCAGCCAAAACCATGGTATTGGAGGCGGGGCCAGCCAAAACCATGGTATTGCAGGCAGGGCCAGCCGAACCCATGTAACTGGAGGCAGGGCCAGCCAAAACCAACGTATTGGAGGCGGGGCCAGCCAAAACCATGTAACTGTAGGCAGGGCTAGCCAAAACCATGGTACTGGAGGCGGGGCCAGCCAAAACCATGTAACTGGAGGCGGGCCAGCCAAAACCATGGAACTGGAGGCAGGGCCAGCCAAAACCATGGTATCGGAGGCAGGGCCAGCCAAAACCATATAACTGGAGGCAGGGCCAGCCAAAACCATGGTATTGGAGGCGGGCCACCAAAAACCATGGTATTGAAGGCAGGGCCAGCCAAAACCATGGTATTTGAGGCGGGGCCAAAACCATGGCATTGGAGGCAAGGCCAAAACCATGGAACTGGAGGCAGGGCCAGCCAAAACCATGGTATTGGAGGCAGGGCCAAAACTATAGTATTGGAGGCGAGGCCAAAACCATGGTATTGGAGGCAGGGACAGCCAAAATCATGGTATTGGAGGCGGGGCCAGCCAAAACCATGGAACTGAAGGCAGGGCCAGCCTAAACCATGGTATTGGAGGCGGTGCCGAAACCATGTAACTGGAGGCAGGGCCAGCCAAAACCGTGGTATTGGAGGCGGGGCCAGCCAAAACCATGTTATTGGAGGCGGGGCCAGCCAAAACCATGGAACTGAAGGCGGGGCCAACCAAAACCATAGTATTGGAGGCGGGGCCAGCCAGAACCATGTAACTGGAGCCGGGGCCAGCCCAAACCATGGTATTGGAGGCGGGGTCAGCCAGAACCATGGTATTGGAGGCAGGGCCAGCCAAAACCATGGCATTGGAGGAGGGGCAGGCCAAAACCATGGTATTGGAGGCGGGGCCAGACAAAACCATGGTATTGGAGGCAGAGCCAGTCAAAACCATGGTATTGGAGGCAGGGCCAGCCAAAACCATGTAACTCGAGGCGGGCCAGCCAAAATCATGGAACAAGAGGCAGGGCCAGCCAAAATCATGCTATTGGAGGCAGGGCCAGCCAAAACCATGGTATTGGAGGTGGGGCCAGCCAAAACCATGGTATTGCAGGTGGGGCCAGCCAAACCCATGTAACTGGAGGCAGGGCCAGCCAAAACCAACGTATTGGAGGCAGGGCCAACCAAAACCATGTAACTGGAGGCAGGGCCAGCCAAAACCATAGTACTGGAGGCGGGGCCAGCCAAAACCATGGTATTAGAGGCGAGGCCAGCCAAAACCATGTAACTGGAGGCAGGTCAGCCAAAACCATGGAACTGGAGGCAGGGCCGGTCAAAACCATGGTATTGTAGGCGGGGTCAGCCAAAACCATGGTATTGGAGGCGGGGCCAGCAAAAACCATGGTATTGGAGGCAGGGCCAGCCAAAACCATGGTATTGGAGGCAGGGCCAGCCAAAACCATGTAATTGGAAGCGGGCCAGCCAAAATCATGGAACTCGAGTCAGCGCCAGCCAAAACCATGTTATTGTAGGCGGGGCCAGCCAAAACCATGGTATTGGAGGCGGGCCAGCAAAAACCATGGTATTGGAGGCAGGGCCAGCCAAAACCATGATATTGGAGGCTTGGCCAAAACCATGGTATTGGAGACAGGGCCAGCCAAAACCATGGTATTGGAGGCAGGGCCAGCCAAAACCATGGTATTGGAGGTGGGGCCAGCCAAAACCATGGAGCTGGAGGCGGGCAAGCCAAAACCATGGTACTGGAGGCGGGGTCAGCCAAAACCATGGTACTGGGGGCGGGGCCAGCCAAAACCATAGTATTGGAGGCGGGGCCAGCCAAAACCATGGTATTGGAGGCAGGGGAAGCCAAAACCATGATATTGGAGGCAGGGCCAAAACCATGGTATTGGAGGCGTGGCCAGCCAAAACCATGGTATTGGAGGCGGGGTCAGCCAAAACCATGGTATTGGAGGAGGGTCCAGCCAAAACCATGTAACTGGAGGTGGGGCCAGCCAAAACGATGGTATTTGAGGCGTGGCCAGCCAAAACCATGTAACTGGAGGCGGGGCCAGCCAAAACGATGGTATTGGAGTCAGGATCAGTCAAAACCATGGTATTGGAGGCAGGGCCAGCCAAAACCATGTAACTGGAGGCGGAGCCATCCAAAACCATGGTATTGGAGGCGGGGCCAGCCAAAACCATGTAACTGGAGGCGGGGCCAGCCAAAACCATGGTATTGGAGGAGGGTCCAGCCAAAACCATGTAACTGGAGGTGGGGCCAGCCAAAACGATGGTATTTGAGGCGTGGCCAGCCAAAACCATGTAACTGGAGGCGGGGCCAGCCAAAACGATGGTATTGGAGTCAGGATCAGTCAAAAGCATGGTATTGGAGGCAGGGCCAGCCAAAACCATGTAACTGGAGGCGGAGCCATCCAAAACCATATAACTGGAGACAGGGCCACCCAAAACCATGGTATTTGAGGCGGGGCCAGCCAAAACCATGTAACTGTAGGCAGGGCCAGCCAAAACCATGGTATTGGAGGCGGGGCCAGCAAAAACCATGTAACTAGAGGTGGGGCCAGCCAAAACCATGGTATCGAAGACAGGGCCAGCCAAAACCATGATATTGGCGGCGGGGCCAAAACTATGGAATTGGAGGCGGGGCCTGCCGAAATTGGGGTATTTGAGGCGGGACTAGCCAAAACCATGGTATTGGAGGCGGGGCCAGCCAAAACCATGTAACTGGAGGCAGGGCCAGTCAAAATGATAGTATTGGAGGTGGGGCCAACCAAAACGATGGTATTGGAGGTGGGGCCAGCCAAAACCATGTAACTGGAGGCGGGGCCAGCCAAAACCATGGTATTGGAGGCGGGGCCAGCCAAAACCATATAACTGGAGGCGGGGCAAGCCAAAACCATGTAACTGGAGGCGGGGCCAGACAAAACCATGGTATTGGAGGCAGGGCCAAAACTAGGGTATTGGAGGCGGGGCCAGCCAAAAACATGTAACTGGAGGCGGTGCCAGCCAAAACCATATAACTGGAGGCGGGGCCAGCCAAAACCAGGGTATTGAAGGCGGGGCCAGCCAAAACCAAGATATTGGTGGTAGTGCCAAAATCATGGTATTGAAGGCGGGGCCTGCAGAAACCAGGGTATTGGAGCAGGACCAGCCAAAACCATGGTAGTAGAGGCGGGGCCAGCCAAATCCATGGTATTGGAGGCAGGGCCAAAACCATGGTATTGGAGGCGGGGCCAGCCAAAACCATGAAACTGGAGACGGGCCAGCCAAAACCATGGTATTGGAGGTGGGTCCAGCCAAAACCATGTAACTGGAGGTGGGGCCAGCCAAAGCCATGGTATTGGAGGCAGGGGAAGCCAAAACCATGATAGTGGAGGCAGGGCCAAAACCATGGTATTGGAGGCGTGGCCAGCCAAAACCATGGTATTGGAGGCGGGGTCAGCCAAAACCATGGTATTGGAGGAGGGTCCAGCCAAAACCATGTAACTGGAGGTGGGGCCAGCCAAAACGATGGTATTTGAGGCGTGGCCAGCCAAAACCATGTAACTGGAGGCGGGTCCAGCCAAAATGATGGTATTGGAGTCAGGATCAGCCAAAACCATGGTATTGGAGGCAGGGCCAGCCAAAACCATGTAACTGGAGGCGGGGCCCGCCAAAACCATGGTATTGGAGGCGGGGCCAGCCAAAACCATGTAACTGGAGGCGGGGCCAGCCAAAACCATGGTATTGGAGGTGGGGCCAGACAAAACCATGGTATTTGAGGCGGGGCAAGCCAAAACCATGTAACTGGAGGCGGGGCAGCCAAAACCATGTAACTGGAGACGAGGCCAGCCAAAACGATTGTATTGGAGGCGGGGTCAGCCAAAACCATGGTATTGGAGGCGGGGCCAACCAAATCCATGGTATTGGAGGCGGGGCCAGCCAAAACCATGGTATTGGAGGTGGGGCCAAAACTGTGGTATTGAAGGCGGGGCCTGCCGAAACCAGGGTATTGGAGGCGGGACCAGCCAAAACCATGGTATTAGAGGCGGGGCCATCCAAAACCATGAAACTGGAGACGGGCCAGCCAAAACCATGGTATTGGAGGCGGGGCCAGCCAAAACCATGTAACTGGAGGCGGGACCAGCCAAAACCATGGTATTGGAAGCAGGGGAAGCCAAAACCATGATATTGGAGGCAGGGCCAAAACCATTGTATTGGAGGCGTGGCCAGCCAAAACCATGGTATTGGAGGCGGGGTCTGCCAAAACCATGGTATTGGAGGAGGGTCCAGCCAACACCATGTAACTGGAGGTGGGGCCAGCCAAAACAATGGTATTTGAGGCGTGGCCAGCCAAAACCATGTAACTGGAGGCGGGGCCAGCCAAAACCATGGTACTGGAGGCGGGGCCAGCCAAAACCATGTAACTGGAGGCGGGGCCAGCCAAGACCATGGTATTGGAGGCGGGGCCAACCAAAACCATGGTATTGGAGGTGGGGCCAGCCAAAACCATGGTATTTGAGGCGGGGCAAGCCAAAACCATGTAACTGGAGGCGGGGCAGCCAAAACCATGTAACTGGAGACGAGGCCAGCCAAAACGATTGTATTGGAGGCGGGGTCAGCCAAAACCATGGTATTGGAGGCGGGGCCAACCAAATCCATGGTATTGGAGGCGGGGCCAGCCAAAACCATGGTATTGGAGGTGGGGCCAAAACTGTGGTATTGGAGGCGGGGCCAGCCAAAACTATGGTATTGGAGGCAGGGCCAGCCAAATCCATGGAATTGAAGGCAGGACCAGCCAAAACCATGGTATTGGAGGCAGAGTCAAAACCATGGTATTGGAGGCAGGGCCAGCCAACACCATGGTATTCTAGGCGGGGCCAGCCAAAACCATGATATTGGAGGCGGGGCCAAAACCATGGTATTGGAGGCGGGGCCGGCCAAAACCAACGTATGGGAGGCGGGGCTAGACAAAACCATGGAACTGGAGGCGGGGCTAGCCAAAACCATGTAACTGGAGGCGGGCCACCCAAAACCATGTAACTGGAGGCGGGGCCAGCCAAAACCATGTGACTGGAGGCGGGCCAGCCAAAACCATGCTATTGGAGGTAGGGCCAGCCAAAACCATGGTAATGGAGGCTGGGCCAGCCAAAACCATGGTATTGGAGGCGGGGCCAGCCAAAACCATGTAACTGGAGGCGGGGCCAGCCAAAACCATGGTATTGGAGGCGGGGCCTTCCAAAACCAATGTATTAGAGGCGGGGCCAGCCATAACCTTGTAACCGGAGGCGGAGCCAGCCAAAACAATTTAACTGGAGGCGGGGCCAGCCAAAACCGTGGTATTGGAGGCAGGGCCAGCCAAAACCATGGTATTGGAGACAGGGCCAGCCAAAACCATGTAACTGGAGGCGGGACCAGCCAAAACCATGTAACTGGAGGCAGGGCCAGCCAAAACAATGGTATTGGAGGCTGGGCCAGCCAAATCCATGGTATTGGAGGCGGGGCCAGCCAAAACCATGGTATTGGATGTGGGGCCCGCCAAAACCATTTAATTCGAGGTGGGGCCAGCCAAAACGATGGTATTTGAGGCGGGGCCAGCCAAAACCATGGTATCGGAGGTGGGGCCAGCCAAAACCATGTAACTGGAGGCGGGGACAGCCAAAACAATGGTATTGGAGGCGGGGCCAGCAAAAACCATGGTATTGGAGGCGGGGCGAGCCAAATCCATGGTATTGGAGGCGAGCCAGCCAAAACCCTGGTATTGGAGGCGGGGCCAGCCAAATCCATGGTCTTGGAGGTGGGGCCAGCCAAAACTATGGTATTGGAGGAGGGGCCAGCCAAATCCATGGTATTGGAGGCAGGGCCAAAACCCTGGTATTGGAGGCGGGGCCAGCCAAAACCATGTAACTGGAGGCGGGGCCAGCCAAAACAATGGTATTTAAGGCGGGGCCAGCCAAAACCATGGTATTGGAGGCGGGGCCAGCCAAAACCATGTAACTGGAGGCGGGGCCAGCCAAAACCATTGTATTGTAGGCGGGGCCAGCCAAAACCATGGTATTGGGACGGGGTCAGCCAAAACCATGTAACTAGAGGTAGGGCCAGCAAAACCATGTAACTGGAGGCGGGACCAGCCAAAACGATGCTATTGGAGGCGGGGTCAGCCAAAACCATGCTATTGGAGGCGGGGCCAGCCCAAACCATGGTATTGGAGGCGGGGCCAGCCAAAACCATGTAACTGGAGGCGGGGCCAGCCAAAACGATGGTATTTGAGGCGGGGCCAGCCAAATCCATGGTCTTGGAGGCGGGGCCAGCCAAAACCATGGTATTGGAAGAGGGGCCAGCCAAATCCATGGTATTGGAGGCGGGGCCAAAACCCTGGTATTGGAAACGGGGCCAGCCAAAACCATGTAACTGGAGGCGGGGCTAGCCAAAACCATGTAACTGGAGGCAGGGCCAGCCAAAACAATGGTATTTAAGGTGGGGCCAGCCAAAACCATGGTATTGGAGGCGGGGCCAGCCAAAACCATGGAACTGGAGGCGGGGCCAGCCAAAACCATTGTATTGTAGGCGGGGCCAGCCAAAACCATGGTATTGGGATGGGGCCAGCCAAAACCATGTAACTAGAGGCAGGGCCAGCAAAACCATGTAACTGGAGGCGGGGCCAGCCAAAACGATGCTATTGGAGGCGGGCTCGGCCAAAACCATGCTATTGGAGGCGGGGCCAGCCCAAACCATGGTATTGGAGGCGGGGCCAGCCAAAACCATGTAACTGGAGGCGGGGCCAGCCAAAACGATGGTATTTGAGGCGGGGCCAGCCAAAACCATGTAACTGGAGGCGGGGCCTGCCAAAATGATTGTATTGGAGGCGGGGACAGCCAAAGCCATGGAACTGGAGGCGGGGCCAGCCAAAACCATGTAACTGGAGGCGGGGCCAGCCAAAAGCATAGTATTGGAGGCGGGGCCAGACAAAACCATGTTAGTGGAGGCGGGGCCAGCCAAAACCATGTAACTGGAGGCGGGGCCAGCCAAAACCATGGTATTGGAGGCGAGGCCAGCCAAAACCATGGTATTGGAGGCGGGGCCAGCCAAAACCATGTAACTGGAGGGAGGGCAAGCCAAAACCATGGTATTGGAGGCGGGGCCAGCCAAAACCATGGTATTGGAGCGGGGCCAGTTAAAACCATGTAACTGGAGGCGGGGCCAGCCAAAACCATGGTATTGGAGGCGGAGCCAGCCAAAACCAATGTATTGGAAGCGGGGCCAGCCAAAACCATGTAACTGGAGGCATGGCCAGCCAAAACCATGTAACTCGAGGCGGGGCCAGCCAAAACCGTGGTATTGGAGGCAGGACCAGCCAAAACCATGGTATTGGAGACAGGGCCAGCCAAACCATGTAACTGGAGGTGGGGCCAGCCAAAACCATGTAACTGGAGGCAGGGCCAGCCAAAACGATGGTATTGGAGGCTGGGCCAGCCAAATCCATGGTATTGGAGGCGAGCCAGCCAAAACCATGGTATTGGAGGCGGGGCCAGCCAAAACCATGGTATTGGAGGCGGGGCCAGCCAAAACCATGTAACTGGAGGTGGGGCCAGCCAAAACGAAGGTATTTGAGGCGGGGCCAGCCAAATCCATGGTATTGGAGGCGGGGCCAGCCAAAACCATGTAAGTGGAGGCGGGCCATCTAAAACCATGGTATAGGAGGCAGGGCCAAAACCATGTAATTGGAGGTGGGGCCAGCCAAAACCATGTAACTGGAGGCGGGGCCAGCTAAAATCATGGTATTGGAGGCGGGGCCAGCCAAAACCATGAAACGGGAGGCGGGGACAGCCAAAACAATGGTATTGGAGGCGGGACCAGCAAAAACCATGGTATTGGAGGCGGGGCCAGCCATAACCATGGTATTGGAGGCGGGGCCAGCCAAAACCATGTAACTGGAGGCGGGGCCAGCCAAAACCATGGTATTGGAGGCGGGGCCAGCCAAAACCATGGTATTGGGATGGGGCCAGCCAAAACCATGGAACTAGAGGCAGGGACAGCAAAACCATGTAACTGGAGGCGGGGCCAGCCAAAACTATGCTATTGGAGGTGGGGCCAGCCAAAACCATGCTATTGGAGGCGGGGCCAGCCAAAACCATGTTATTGGAGGCGGGCCAGCCAAAACCATGTAACTGGAGGCGGGGCCAGCCAAAATGATGGGGTTTGAGGCAGGGCCAGCCAAAACCATGGTATTGGAGGCGGGGCCAGCCAAAACCATGTAACTGGAGGCGGGGCCAGCCAAAACCATGTAACTGTAGGCGGGGCCAGCCAAAACCATGGTATTGGAGGTGGGGCCAGTCAAAACCATGTAACTGGAGGCGGGGCCAGCCAAAACCATGGTATTGGAGGATGGGGCCAGCCAAAACCATGGTATTGGGATGGGGCCAGCCAAAAGCATGGAACTAGAGGCAGGGCCAGCAAAACCATGTAACTGGAGGCAGGGCCAGCCAAAACGATGCTATTGGAGGTGGGGCCAGCCAAAACCATGCTATTGGAGGCGGGGCCAGCAAAAACCATGGTATTGGAGGCGGGGCCAGCCAAAACCATGTAACTGGAGGCGGGGCCAGCCAAAACGATGGTATTTGAGGCGGGGCCAGCCAAAACCATGTAACTGGAGGCGGGGCCAGCCAAAATGATGGTATTGGAGGCGGGGACAGCCAAAGCCATGGTACTGAAGGCAGAGCCAGCCAAAACCATGTAACTGGAGGCGGGGCCAGCCAAAACCATGGCATTGGAGGCGGGGCCAGCCAAAACCATGGTATTGGAGGCGGGGCCAGCCAAAACCATGTAACTGGAGGCGGGGCCAGCCAAAACCATGGTATTGGAGGCGGGGCCAGCCAAAACCATGGTATTGGAGGCAGGGCCAGCCAAAACCATCGTATTGGAGGCGGGGCCAGCCAAACCCATGTAACTGGAGGCGGAGCCAGCCAAAACCATGCTATTGTAGGCGGGGCCAGCCAAAACCATGGTATTGGAGGCGGGGCCAGCCAAAACCATGTAACTGGAGGCGGGGCCAGCCAAAACCATGGTATTGGAGGCGGGGCCAGCCAAAACCATGTAACTGGAGGCGGGGCCAGCCAAAACCATGGTATTGGAGGCGGGGCCAGCCAAAACCATGGTATTGGAGGCGGGGCCAGCCAAAACCATGTAACTGGAGGCGGGGCCAGCCAAAACCATGGTATTGGATGCGGGGCCAGCCAAAACCATGGTATTGGGGCGGGGCCAGCCAAAACCATGTAACTAGAGGCATGGCCAGCAAAACCATGTAACTGGAGGCGGGGCCAGCCAAAACGATGGTATTGGAGGCGGGGCCAACCAAAACCATGGTATTGGATGCGGGGCCAGCCAAAACCATGTAACTGGAGGCGGGGCCAGCCAAAATGATATTATTGGAGGCGGGGACAGCCAAAACCATGGTATTGGAGCGGGGCCAGCCAAAAGCATGTAACTGGAGGCGGGACCAGCCAAAACCATGTAACTGGAGGCAGGGCCAGCCAAAACAATGGTATTGGAGGCTGGGCCAGCCAAATCCATGGTATTGGAGGCGGGGCCAGCCAAAACCATGGTATTGGATGTGGGGCCCGCCAAAACCATTTAATTCGAGGTGGGGCCAGCCAAAACGATGGTATTTGAGGCGGGGCCAGCCAAAACCATGGTATCGGAGGTGGGGCCAGCCAAAACCATGTAACTGGAGGCGGGGACAGCCAAAACGATGGTATTGGAGGCGGGGCCAGCAAAAACCATGGTATTGGAGGCGGGGCGAGCCAAATCCATGGTATTGGAGGCGAGCCAGCCAAAACCCTGGTATTGGAGGCGGGGCCAGCCAAATCCATGGTCTTGGAGGTGGGGCCAGCCAAAACTATGGTATTGGAGGAGGGGCCAGCCAAATCCATGGTATTGGAGGCAGGGCCAAAACCCTGGTATTGGAGGCGGGGCCAGCCAAAACCATGTAACTGGAGGCGGGGCCAGCCAAAACAATGGTATTTAAGGCGGGGCCAGCCAAAACCATGGTATTGGAGGCGGGGCCAGCCAAAACCATGTAACTGGAGGCGGGGCCAGCCAAAACCATTGTATTGTAGGCGGGGCCAGCCAAAACCATGGTATTGGGACGGGGTCAGCCAAAACCATGTAACTAGAGGTAGGGCCAGCAAAACCATGTAACTGGAGGCGGGACCAGCCAAAACGATGCTATTGGAGGCGGGGTCAGCCAAAACCATGCTATTGGAGGCGGGGCCAGCCCAAACCATGGTATTGGAGGCGGGGCCAGCCAAAACCATGTAACTGGAGGCGGGGCCAGCCAAAACGATGGTATTTGAGGCGGGGCCAGCCAAATCCATGGTCTTGGAGGCGGGGCCAGCCAAAACCATGGTATTGGAAGAGGGGCCAGCCAAATCCATGGTATTGGAGGCGGGGCCAAAACCCTGGTATTGGAAACGGGGCCAGCCAAAACCATGTAACTGGAGGCGGGGCTAGCCAAAACCATGTAACTGGAGGCAGGGCCAGCCAAAACAATGGTATTTAAGGTGGGGCCAGCCAAAACCATGGTATTGGAGGCGGGGCCAGCCAAAACCATGGAACTGGAGGCGGGGCCAGCCAAAACCATTGTATTGTAGGCGGGGCCAGCCAAAACCATGGTATTGGGATGGGGCCAGCCAAAACCATGTAACTAGAGGCAGGGCCAGCAAAACCATGTAACTGGAGGCGGGGCCAGCCAAAACGATGCTATTGGAGGCGGGCTCGGCCAAAACCATGCTATTGGAGGCGGGGCCAGCCCAAACCATGGTATTGGAGGCGGGGCCAGCCAAAACCATGTAACTGGAGGCGGGGCCAGCCAAAACGATGGTATTTGAGGCGGGGCCAGCCAAAACCATGTAACTGGAGGCGGGGCCTGCCAAAATGATTGTATTGGAGGCGGGGACAGCCAAAGCCATGGAACTGGAGGCGGGGCCAGCCAAAACCATGTAACTGGAGGCGGGGCCAGCCAAAAGCATAGTATTGGAGGCGGGGCCAGACAAAACCATGTTAGTGGAGGCGGGGCCAGCCAAAACCATGTAACTGGAGGCGGGGCCAGCCAAAACCATGGTATTGGAGGCGAGGCCAGCCAAAACCATGGTATTGGAGGCGGGGCCAGCCAAAACCATGTAACTGGAGGGAGGGCAAGCCAAAACCATGGTATTGGAGGCGGGGCCAGCCAAAACCATGGTATTGGAGCGGGGCCAGTTAAAACCATGTAACTGGAGGCGGGGCCAGCCAAAACCATGGTATTGGAGGCGGAGCCAGCCAAAACCAATGTATTGGAAGCGGGGCCAGCCAAAACCATGTAACTGGAGGCATGGCCAGCCAAAACCATGTAACTCGAGGCGGGGCCAGCCAAAACCGTGGTATTGGAGGCAGGACCAGCCAAAACCATGGTATTGGAGACAGGGCCAGCCAAACCATGTAACTGGAGGTGGGGCCAGCCAAAACCATGTAACTGGAGGCAGGGCCAGCCAAAACGATGGTATTGGAGGCTGGGCCAGCCAAATCCATGGTATTGGAGGCGAGCCAGCCAAAACCATGGTATTGGAGGCGGGGCCAGCCAAAACCATGGTATTGGAGGCGGGGCCAGCCAAAACCATGTAACTGGAGGTGGGGCCAGCCAAAACGAAGGTATTTGAGGCGGGGCCAGCCAAATCCATGGTATTGGAGGCGGGGCCAGCCAAAACCATGTAAGTGGAGGCGGGCCATCTAAAACCATGGTATAGGAGGCAGGGCCAAAACCATGTAATTGGAGGTGGGGCCAGCCAAAACCATGTAACTGGAGGCGGGGCCAGCTAAAATCATGGTATTGGAGGCGGGGCCAGCCAAAACCATGGTATTGGTGGTGGGGCCAACCAAAACCATGTAACTGGAGACAGGGCCAGCCAAAACCATGAAACGGGAGGCGGGGACAGCCAAAACAATGGTATTGGAGGCGGGACCAGCAAAAACCATGGTATTGGAGGCGGGGCCAGCCATAACCATGGTATTGGAGGCGGGGCCAGCCAAAACCATGTAACTGGAGGCGGGGCCAGCCAAAACCATGGTATTGGAGGCGGGGCCAGCCAAAACCATGGTATTGGGATGGGGCCAGCCAAAACCATGGAACTAGAGGCAGGGACAGCAAAACCATGTAACTGGAGGCGGGGCCAGCCAAAACTATGCTATTGGAGGTGGGGCCAGCCAAAACCATGCTATTGGAGGCGGGGCCAGCCAAAACCATGTTATTGGAGGCGGGCCAGCCAAAACCATGTAACTGGAGGCGGGGCCAGCCAAAATGATGGGGTTTGAGGCAGGGCCAGCCAAAACCATGGTATTGGAGGCGGGGCCAGCCAAAACCATGTAACTGGAGGCGGGGCCAGCCAAAACCATGTAACTGTAGGCGGGGCCAGCCAAAACCATGGTATTGGAGGTGGGGCCAGTCAAAACCATGTAACTGGAGGCGGGGCCAGCCAAAACCATGGTATTGGAGGATGGGGCCAGCCAAAACCATGGTATTGGGATGGGGCCAGCCAAAAGCATGGAACTAGAGGCAGGGCCAGCAAAACCATGTAACTGGAGGCAGGGCCAGCCAAAACGATGCTATTGGAGGTGGGGCCAGCCAAAACCATGCTATTGGAGGCGGGGCCAGCAAAAACCATGGTATTGGAGGCGGGGCCAGCCAAAACCATGTAACTGGAGGCGGGGCCAGCCAAAACGATGGTATTTGAGGCGGGGCCAGCCAAAACCATGTAACTGGAGGCGGGGCCAGCCAAAATGATGGTATTGGAGGCGGGGACAGCCAAAGCCATGGTACTGAAGGCAGAGCCAGCCAAAACCATGTAACTGGAGGCGGGGCCAGCCAAAACCATGGCATTGGAGGCGGGGCCAGCCAAAACCATGGTATTGGAGGCGGGGCCAGCCAAAACCATGTAACTGGAGGCGGGGCCAGCCAAAACCATGGTATTGGAGGCGGGGCCAGCCAAAACCATGGTATTGGAGGCAGGGCCAGCCAAAACCATCGTATTGGAGGCGGGGCCAGCCAAACCCATGTAACTGGAGGCGGAGCCAGCCAAAACCATGCTATTGTAGGCGGGGCCAGCCAAAACCATGGTATTGGAGGCGGGGCCAGCCAAAACCATGTAACTGGAGGCGGGGCCAGCCAAAACCATGGTATTGGAGGCGGGGCCAGCCAAAACCATGTAACTGGAGGCGGGGCCAGCCAAAACCATGGTATTGGAGGCGGGGCCAGCCAAAACCATGGTATTGGAGGCGGGGCCAGCCAAAACCATGTAACTGGAGGCGGGGCCAGCCAAAACCATGGTATTGGATGCGGGGCCAGCCAAAACCATGGTATTGGGGCGGGGCCAGCCAAAACCATGTAACTAGAGGCATGGCCAGCAAAACCATGTAACTGGAGGCGGGGCCAGCCAAAACGATGGTATTGGAGGCGGGGCCAACCAAAACCATGGTATTGGATGCGGGGCCAGCCAAAACCATGTAACTGGAGGCGGGGCCAGCCAAAATGATATTATTGGAGGCGGGGACAGCCAAAACCATGGTATTGGAGCGGGGCCAGCCAAAAGCATGTAACTGGAGGCTGTGCCAGCCAAAAGCATAGTATTGGAGGTGGGGCCAGCCAAAAGCATCGTATTGGAGGCGGGGCCAGCCAAAACCAGGTAACTGGAGGCGGGGCCAGCCAAAACCATGGAACTGGAGGCAAGGCCAGCCATAACCATGGAATACCTTGTAACCATGGAACTGGAGGCGGGGCCAGCCAAATCCATGTAACTATAGGCGGGGCCAGCCAAAATCATGGATCTGGAGGCTGGGCCAGCCAAAACCATGGTACTGGAGGTGGGGCCAGCTGTGATCATGGAACTGGAGGTGGGGCCAGCCGTAACCAAGGAATTGAAGGCGGGTCAGCCGTAACTATGGAATTGGAGTTGGGGCCAGCCAAAACCATGGTACTGGATGCAGGGCCACCTGTAACTGTGGAATTGGAGGCAGGGCCAGCCGTAACTATGGAACTGGAGGCGGGGCCAGCCATAACCATGGAACTGGAGGCGGGCCAGCAAAAACCATGGAACTGGAGGCGGGGCCACCTGTAACTGTGGAATTGGAGGCAGGGCCAGCCGTAACTATGGAACTGGAGGCGGGGCCAACCAAAACCATGGAACTGGAGGTGGGGCCAGCCGTAAACTGGGAAAATCTTGTAACCATGGAACTGGAGGCGGGGCCAGCTGTAACCATGGAATTGAAGGCGGGGCCAGCCGTAACCATGGAACTGGATGCGGGCCCCGCCGAAATCATGGAACTGGAGGTGGGGCCAGCCGTAACCATGGAATTGGAGGCGGGGCCAGCTGTAACCGAGGAATTGAAAGCAGGCCAGCGTAACCATGGAATTGGAGGTGGGGCCAGCCATAACCATGGAATTGGAGGCGGGGCCAGCTGTAACCGAGGAATTGAAGGCGGGTCAGCCGTAACTATGGAATTGGAGTCGGGGCCAGCCAAAACCATGGAACTGGATGCAGGGCCAGCTGTAACCGTGGAATTGGAGGCGGGGCCTGCCATAATTATGGAACTTGAGGCAGGGCTAGCCAAAACCATGGATTTGGAGGTGGGCCAGCCAAAACCATTGTACTGGAGGCAGGGCCAGCCGTAACTACGGAACTGGAGGCGGGGCCAGCCGTAACCATGGAACTGGAGGCAGGCCAGTCAAAACCATGGAACTGGAGGCGGGGCCAGCTGTAACTGTGGAATTGGAGTCAGGGCCAGCGGTAACTATGGAAATGGAGGCAGGGCCAGCTGTAATCATGGAATACCTTGTAACCATGGAACTTGAGGCGGGCCAGCCAAAACCATGGAACTGGAGGCGGTGCCAGCTGTAACCATGGAATTGGAGGCAGGGCCAGCCGTAACTATGGAACTAGAGGAGGGGCCAACCAAAACCATGGAACTGGAGGCGGGGTCAGCAGTAACTATGGAACTGGAGGCGGGGCCAGCCAAAACCATGGAACTGGAGGCGGGGCTAGCCGTAAACATGGAATACCTTGTAACCATGGAACTGGAGGCGGGGCCAGCCGTAACCATGGAATACCTTGTAACCATGGAACTGGAGGTGGGGCCAGCCGTAACCATGGAACTGGAGGCAGGGCCAGCCAAAACCATGGAACTGGAGGTGGGGCCAGCTGTAAACAGGTAAAATCTTGTAACTTTGGAACTGGAGGCGGGGTCAGCTGTAACCGTGGAACTGGAGGTGCGGCTAGCTATAACCATGGATTGGAGGCGGGGCCTGCTGTAATCGAGGAATTGAAGGCAGGCCAGCCGTAACTATGGAAATGGAGGCAGGGCCAGCCAAAATCATGGAAATCGAGGCGTGGCCAGTCATAACTATGGAAATGGAGTCGGGCCAGCCAAAACCATGGTACTGTAGGCGGGGCCAGCTGTAAAGGTGGAATTGGAGGCGGGGCCTGCCATAATTATGGAAATGGAGGCAGGTCCAGCCAAAACCATGGATTTGGAGGCAGGCCAGCCAAAACCATGGCTCTGGAGGCAGGGCCAGCCGTAACTATTGAACTGGAGGTGGGGCCAGCCGTAACCATGGAATACCTTGTAACCATGGAACTGGAGGCGGGCCAGCCAAAACCATGGAACTGGAGGCGGGGCCAGCTGTAACCGTGGAATTGTATGCAGGGCTAGTCGTAACTATGGAACTGGAGTCGGGGCCAGCCAAATCCATGGTATTGAAGGCGGGGCCAGCCAAAAACATTGGTATTGGAGGCGGGGCCAAAACCATGGTATTGGAGGCAGGGCCAGACAAAACCATGGTTTTGGAGGCGGGGCCATATTGGAGGCAGGGCCAGCCAAAACCATGGTATTGGAGGCAGGGCCAGCCAAAACAATGGTATTGGAGGTGGGGCCAGCCAAAACCATGGTATTGGAGGTGGGGCCAGCCAAAACCATGTAACTGGAGGCAGGGTCAGCAAAAACCATGGTATTGGAAGCAGGGCCAGCCAAAACCATGGTATTGGAGGCGGAGCCATCCAAAACCATGGTATTGGAGGTGGGGCCAGCCAAAACCATGTAACTGGAGGCGGGGCCAGCCAAAACCATGGTATTGGAGGCAGGGCCAGCCAAAACTATGGTATTGGAGGCGGGGCCAGCCAAAACCATGGTATTGGAGGCGGGGCCAGCCAAAACCATGGTATTGGAGGCAGGGCCAGCCAAAACCATGGTATTGGAGGTGGGGACAGCCAAAACCATGGTATTGGAGGTGGGGTTAAAACCATGGTATTGGAGGCAGGGCCAGCCAAAACCATGTAACTAGAGGCGGGGCCAGCAAACCATGTAACTGGAGGCGGGGCCAGCCAAAACAATGATATTGGAGGCGGAGCCAGACAAAACCATGTAACTGGAGGCGGGGCCAGCCAAAACCATGGTATTGGAAGCGGGGCCAGCCAAAACCATGGTATTGGAGGCAGGGCCAGCCAAAACCATGTAACTGGAGGCGGGGCCAGCCAAAATGATGGTATTGGAGGTGGGGCCAACCAATACCATGGTACTGGATGCGGGGCCGGCCAAATCCATGGTATTGGAGGCAGGGCCAGCAAAACCCATGGTATTGGAGGCGGGGCCAAAACCCTGGTATTGGAGGCGGGGCCAGCCAAAACCATGGTATTGGAGGCGAGGCCAGCCAAATCCATGGTATTGGAGGCGGGGCCATCCAAAACCATTGTATTGGAGGCAGGGCCAAACCATGGTATTGGAGGCAGGGCCAGCCAAAACCATGTAACTGGAGTTGGGCCAGCCAAAACCATGGTATTGGAGGCAGGGCCAGCCAAAAACATTGTATTGGAGGCAGGGCCAGTCAAAACCATGGTGTTGGAGGCGGGGCCAGCCAAAACCACGGTATTGGAGGCGGGGCCAGCCAAAACCATGTAACTGGAGGCAGGGCCAGCCAAAAGCATGGTACATGGTATTGGAGGCAGGGCCAGCAAAACCATGTAACTGGAGGCGGGGCCAGCCAAAACGATGGTATTGGAGGCGGGGCCAACCAAAAGCATGGTGTTGGAGGCGGGGCCTGGCAAAACGATGGCATTAGAGGCGGGGCCAGCCAAAACCATGGTATTGGAGGCGGGGCCAGCCAAATCCATGGTATTGAAGGCAGGGCCAGCCAAAACCATGCTATTGGAGGTGGGGCCAGCCAAAACCATGTAACTGGAGGCAGGGTCAGCAAAAACCATGGTATTGGAAGCAGGGCCAGCCAAAACCATGGTATTGGAGGCGGAGCCATCCAAAACCATGGTATTGGAGGTGGGGCCAGCCAAAACCATGTAACTGGAGGCGGGGCCAGCCAAAACCATGGTATTGGAGGCAGGGCCAGCCAAAACTATGGTATTGGAGGCGGGGCCAGCCAAAACCATGGTATTGGAGGCGGGGCCAGCCAAAACCATGGTATTGGAGGCAGGGCCAGCCAAAACCATGGTATTGGAGGTGGGGACAGCCAAAACCATGGTATTGGAGGTGGGGTTAAAACCATGGTATTGGAGGCAGGGCCAGCCAAAACCATGTAACTAGAGGCGGGGCCAGCAAACCATGTAACTGGAGGCGGGGCCAGCCAAAACAATGATATTGGAGGCGGAGCCAGACAAAACCATGTAACTGGAGGCGGGGCCAGCCAAAACCATGGTATTGGAAGCGGGGCCAGCCAAAACCATGGTATTGGAGGCAGGGCCAGCCAAAACCATGTAACTGGAGGCGGGGCCAGCCAAAATGATGGTATTGGAGGTGGGGCCAACCAATACCATGGTACTGGATGCGGGGCCGGCCAAATCCATGGTATTGGAGGCAGGGCCAGCAAAACCCATGGTATTGGAGGCGGGGCCAAAACCCTGGTATTGGAGGCGGGGCCAGCCAAAACCATGGTATTGGAGGCGAGGCCAGCCAAATCCATGGTATTGGAGGCGGGGCCATCCAAAACCATTGTATTGGAGGCAGGGCCAAACCATGGTATTGGAGGCAGGGCCAGCCAAAACCATGTAACTGGAGTTGGGCCAGCCAAAACCATGGTATTGGAGGCAGGGCCAGCCAAAAACATTGTATTGGAGGCAGGGCCAGTCAAAACCATGGTGTTGGAGGCGGGGCCAGCCAAAACCACGGTATTGGAGGCGGGGCCAGCCAAAACCATGTAACTGGAGGCAGGGCCAGCCAAAAGCATGGTACATGGTATTGGAGGCAGGGCCAGCAAAACCATGTAACTGGAGGCGGGGCCAGCCAAAACGATGGTATTGGAGGCGGGGCCAACCAAAAGCATGGTGTTGGAGGCGGGGCCTGGCAAAACGATGGCATTAGAGGCGGGGCCAGCCAAAACCATGGTATTGGAGGCGGGGCCAGCCAAATCCATGGTATTGAAGGCAGGGCCAGCCAAAACCATGCTATTGGAGGCGGGGCCAAAACCATGGTATTGGAGGTGGAGCCAGCCAAAACCATGTAACTGGAGGCGGGGTCAGCCAAAACCATGGTATTGGAAGCAGGGCCAGCCAAAATCATGGTATTGGAGGCGGAGCCAGCCAAAACCCTGGTATTGGAGGCAGGGCCAGCCAAAACCATGTAACTGGAGGCGGGGCAAGCCAAAACCTTGGTATTGGAGACAGGGCCAGCCAAAACTATGGTATTGGAGGCGGGGCTAGCCAAAACCATGGTATTGGAGGCGGGGCCAGCCAAAACCATGGTATTGGAGGCGGGGCCAAAACCATGGTATTGGAGGCAGGGCCAGCCAAAACCATGCTATTGGAGCTGGGTCTAAAACCATGGTATTGGAGGCGTGGCCAGCCAAAACCATGTAACTAGAGGCGGGGCCAGCAAAACCAAGTAACTGGAGGTGGGGCCAGCCAAAACAATGATATTGGAGGCAGAGCCAGCCAAAACCATGTAACTGGAGGTGGGGCCAGCCAAAACCATGGTATTGGAGGCGGGGCCAGCCAAAACCATGGTATTGGAGCCGGGGCCAGCCAAAACCATGGTATTGAAGGCGGGGCCAGCCAAAACCATGTAACTGGAGGCTGGGCTAGCCAAAATGATGGTATTGGAGGCAGGGCCAACCAAAACCATGGTACTGGATGCTGGGCCAGCCAAATCCATGGTATTGGAGGCAGGGCCAGCAAAAACCATGGTATTGGAGGCAGGGCCAAAACCCTGGTATTGGAGGCGGGGCCAGCCAAAACCATGGTATTGGAGGCTAGACCAGCCAAATCCATGGTATTGGAGGCGGGGCCATCCAAAACCATGGTATTGGAGACAGGGCCAAACCATGATATTGGAGGCGGGGCCAGCCAAAACCATGGTACTGGAGGCGGGGCCAGCCAAAACCATGTAACTGGAGGTGGGGCCAGTCAAAACCATGGTATTGGAGGCGGGGCCAGCCAAAACCATGGTATTGGAGGCGGGGCCAGCCAAAACCATGTAACTGGAGGCGGGGCCAGCCAAAAGCATGGTATTGGAGGCGGGGCCAGCCAAAAGCATGGTATTGGAGGCGGGGCGAGCCAAAACCATGTAACTGGAAGCGGGGCCATCCAAAAGCATAGTGTTGGAGGCGGGGCCTGCCAAAAGCTGGGTGTTGGAGGCGGGGCCAGCCAAAAGCATGGTATTGGAGGCGGGGCCAGCCAAAATCATGTAACTGGAGGCGGGGCCAGCCAAAACCGTGGTGTTGGAGGCGGAGCCAGCCAAAACCATGGTATTGGGGGCAGGGCCAGCAAAACCATGTAACTCGAGGCAGGGCCAGCCAAAACGATGGTATTGGAGGCGGGGCCAGCCAAAACAATGGTATTGGAGGCGGGGCCAGCCAAAACAATGGTATTGAATTTGGGGCCAGTGAAAACCATGTAACTGGAGGCAGGGCCAGCCAAAACTATGGTATTGGAGCCGGGGCCAGCCAAAACCATGTAACTGGAGGCGGGGCCAGCCAAAACCATGGAACTGGATGCGGGGCCAGCCAAAACCATGGAACTGGAGGCGGGGCCAGCCGTAACTATGGAACTGGAGGCAGGGCCAGCTGTAACCATGGAACTGGAGGCGGGGCCAGCCCTAACCATGGAAAACCTTGTAACCACTGAACAAGGAGGGGGGCCAGCCGTAACCATGGAACTGGAGGCGGGGCCAGCTATAACCAGGGAAAACATTGTAACCAGGGAACTGGAGGCGGGCCAGCCGTAACCAGGGAACTGGAGGCGGGGCCATCCGTAACCATGGCACTGGAGGCAGGGCAGTCCATAACCAGGGAACTGGAGGCGGGGCCAGCCGTAACCAGGGAAATGGAGGCGGGGCCTGCCGTAACCGGGGAAAACCTTGTAACCATGGCACTGGAGGAGGGGCCAGCTGTAACCATGGAACTGGAGGCAGGGCCAGCCGTAACCATGGAACTAGAGGTGGGGCCAGCCGTAACCATGGAACTGGAGGCGGGGCCAGCCATAACCATGGAAAACACTTGTAACCATGGAACTGGAGGCGGGGCTGCCATAACCATGGAACTGGAGGTGGGGCCAGCCGTAACCATAGAACTGAAGGCAGGGCCAGCCATAACCATGGAAAACCTTGTTACCATGGAACTGGAGGCAGGGCCAGCCATAACCATGGAACTGGAGGCGGGGTCAGTCGTAACCATGGAACTGGAGGCATGGCCAGCCGTAACCATGGAACTGGAGGCGGTGCCAGCCGTAACCGTGGAACTGGAGGCAGGGCCAGCCATAGCCATGGAAAACCTTGTAACCATGGAACTGGAGGCCGGGCCAGCTGTAACCATGGATCTGGAGGTGGGGCAAGCATAACCATGGACCTGGAGGCAGGGCCAGATGTAACCAGGGAAAACTTTGTAACCAGGGAACTGGAGGCGGGGCCAGCCATAACCAGGGAACTGGAGGTGGGCCAGCCATAACCAGGGAACTGGAGGCTAGGTTTGGGGCACTAAGGAGCTGTTTCCTGGCCCCCTGAAGGGGCTGAGATGCGGGGCATCGGTTCTCCGGGCGGTGTAGCGTGCTTTCGGTTCCCCCGCAGTGCTTGGGTTCTGGTTGAGCGTCAAGCCTCTCCCGGTCTTGTGCAGGACATCATGGCCGGCATGTGAAGTGTCGATGCCCGGGGTCCTAATGGGCTCAGCCAAGGTAATCGGCTGCAGTGCTCTTGTGCTGTGTGGGGGCCGGGCTCTGTGATTGCCCCGGATTTGGCACTGACCTAGAAAGTGAGATTTTCCTGCCTCGTGGTCGTGCGTGTGGAGCAGTGTGATTGTAATGGATCCCAGAGGCGGGTTGGCACCGCCTCCAGGGGTTTAATAGTGATTGGGATTGCCATGGGGAATAAGTGATGTTTCACCCTGATTGGTGGTTTTCACCCGTGCCTGGTGTTAAGAGTCACGGCTCAACATACATAGCTTAATCAACCCAAGACAGACATTTGCAGGGCTGCCTGGACAACCACATACCTGGTTCATCCCTTATTAGGGATTAGCAGTGAAGTATTGTTCCGACAGCCTTGTGGTTGGAGCATATGGCCATGTTTTCACAACACCAAGAAAAGTTATGGTGGGTTTAAAAAGGTGTGAAAAAAAACCTTTCACCTGAAATGTGAAAATAGGAAAGCCCTCAAATGGCACCACATGTATAAGCCTTTACAATATTTTGGGACACCCCTCTCACTTTGTTCCCTCTTGACAAAAAAGCACCACACTTTTCAAAGCCTTTCAGAATCAGGTCTAGAATGAAATTCCAAAGTTTCATGCACTTTCATTGAGTTTAGCCAAAGTTAGAAGCCATCCCAAAACTGCTTTTCACGAACCCTGTAATGCAGAAATAAGCATAGATGCTACCGAACATCTAAGATGTTTGCGAACATCAGAGGACTACCCCAGACTGTTTGCTGACTTCGGAGAAGAAACACGCCCGTTTTCGAGCTTTTTACGGCCATATCCCATCCCATCTCATCTCTCCTTACCTCCACAGAGATTGTTTGATAAGTTTGACAAGTGCAAAGTTGTGTTTTTTAATTTGTTTTTACTGTGATGTTCGCAGACACCGGCACCTGTTTGCGAATCCAACATGGCGGGCGTTTCCAAAAATCTGACACACCTCACGTTTTGTATTGACCAACCAGGGGGGCGTGCCCGATGTCTGCTGATCTCACGCCGCGCTCTGAACCAATCGGAGGCCTGTACGCGGACCGAACAGGGAAGTGAGTCCACAGACCAAATCCAGATATCACACATTTATTTTAAGCAACTTTTTGGTCGTTTAAAAAAAAGTACTTGATGGATTTACACCACATTTACAAAAGCACGCTTTCAGGACCAAGCTGCCAATCCTGCCGTAAATTTGGTGAAAATCCATCTAGCGGTTTGGCCTGTAGACGTGAGCAAAATTATTTTTCCATCGTGTCTTTGGGAAAAACCACACATTTTTGGACCCACCCATAACTTTGCCCGCCATTGGCTAAAACTCACCAAACTTCACAGGATCAATCTCATGGGGCCATAAACATATTCTGTAAAGTTTTGAGAAGATTCGTCCAGGGGGGGCAAAGTTATAACCCACCCACAAAGTGCTCTTCCTATGGATTGAGAAATTTAACCATAAAAACAGTAAAAAAAATTATTACAAATAGTCTGAACAAGTGGGCAAATCGCTAAAATATTAACGGTTTATAAAAATTCTTGCCTCAGCCAAACTTTTCCATAATCTATGGCCACTGTCAGCTCATCTCAAAGTGTCAGAAAGTGCAAGATGCCCGGAGGGGCTAGGGTGCCTAATAAGCAATGCCGGCTAAAGTAAGCAGCTATGCACGTGCACGTTGTCCTTTCAGTAAGGATGTTTTTCATTTGTACATTTTAGAAGAAATATTATGAAGTGTGGATGTATAGCAGAGACATTCTGAGGGTGATGGTGGGCGCACACGCTGTTTGAGTACTGCCAGGAGAGAGGGGCATTGGTTAAAACAGCATCCATTGGCAATGATATACAGTTTCACTGTGTGTTCAGAACCTATGCACAATCATGAAAAACACATTTAAAAATGTCAAATGTGCTGTACAGTGGTAAACGTCAACCTTTATCATGATCCACTCCTGTGTTTATAAGAGCTGCACAATATTTCTTCTGCTCTAACAACTTTAAACTCGATGTATATGTCTTCCGTGGATGGTAATCTGCATTAAGCCCAGATAAGCAGGATTTAGGAAAGGGAAATATATGAAAAGAACAAAAGATTATGAAAATGTACCACGATGGGTAAAATACTGCACACTGCAGAAGAAAAAAAACACTTCTCTGAGATGAATCTCACTCTGTTGAGGAAATGGAGACGAGAGGGTTCGAGTAACGTAGTCCGCTGCAGGAAAACGCAGTACAGCGGCTGATAGATATACTACAGCAGGAAACCCCCATAAGAGAACAAAACACGTCTCATCAATGCTAGAAAATGAGTCACAAAGTAAGAGCAGCTCTGAGCTAAACTTAAACAAAAAAAAGATAAGGTACGCAAAGCCGGTTTTGTAGTGTCGTGTGTGCCCAAAACACAGCGGGGCAATGGTAGATGAACCGTTTTTGCAGTGGGGGCATCATGCGGGCCCTTCAATTTCAGATACGCTATGTATGAACGGATGTATTTTGTTCCCATGTGGGCACATTTTCCCTCTAGGTTGCTGGAGAAGTAAAACAATATTTTTCTTCAAGCTGTATTTTTAACTTGGATGAAAAATACCCCCGTCTTCAGTTAGTGCCAGCGGTAAAAGCAATGCCACTGACTTTATCATGCAACTGGGTAGCAATCTCAGAAGAATAGCAATTTACCAACAGGACTATTGTTTGTATTTTGGGTCCGTGCGTGGCAGTCCTGATCACTGACACTGTTCAGATTAGCATACATCAAGTTAACGTCACTGACCGAAATGAGGCCTTTACGAGCTATTGTTGTAGCTAGCTGGCTAAGAAAGTTTGCCATGGCAATCATTTACCGCCAGTTGTCTCTGTTGAGTCAAGCTCATTTCAACAGTGGCAACAAGACATGATCATGGGTGCTCCCTGGATGTATATTTGAAATGAGCTTAATGTTCTCTCACTGCTTCTTGGTGGCTAAGTTACCACCCCACACACAAATGCCCCAGCAACAGGGGGCACCGGTTGGCAGATTTTGATTAGAAATCTGAACTGATAGGCCAAGGTCTGAAGTAGAGAGATAAAACGTGTTAATACTGCATTAAGAGAACGCCGCAGCATTGAAATCTGTTACTTCAAGGGGGATAGGTGTGGACATGATTTATAGGGTGGGATATCTTTCATCAAGCGTTTCAATTGACAGATGGCCTCGCCCCGTTACCATGCCCGTGAATCCCTCTAAATTTAATTGAACCACTATAAATTAATGCCCTAAAAAAGGTATATATATTTTATATAAACTCGATAAGAACCCCGCAGCATAGTATATAACATTTGATAGAGATGCGTCTGAAATCCTATATATTTAATTGAAGCCCAAAAAATGTGATGCCCCCAGATAAATTGTAGAAATGTTATATGACTTTTATATAAATTTGATAAGAATTCCAATGAGTTTAAAATACAAATGTCATATTGATTTACCCAAACCCCGATCCATTTAACTGAACCCAAATTTGATGACCCCCAAACATGTTTATATACATTTTATATACATTTGCTAAGAATTCAAATGAATTTGATATAAAAACGTGATGGCCATTTCCCTGAACCCCCCAATTAATTTGATAGAACACCTATAAATTCTACCCTACACCCAACTCCCATCCCCTCACACCAAAACAAAATATGGGTGGCACAATGAGCCCCGTCTTTTCTCCCAAAAGATATACATATTATACACAACTGGAACAACCATAAAAACAAGTAAAAAAATAGGGGGTAAATCAGAAATCAAGAACGTTTTTGGGGGAGTCTTTCTTTTTCTCATGCTGGTGCCTTTGTGTTTTCCTTAAAAGCCAAAATGCTAAGTATGTTTTGACAGACACAGCCTGGTTTCAGAATATTTGGGAAGGCTGCGATAGTGTGTTGCTGTGAAAAGTGCAGAGTTCCCTCCTTGTTGTAAACAGGCATCAGCAGGCCTGGGAAAGAAAAGGTAATGCGGGAGGGGTGGGCTGAGATCACAGGGAAATGCGACTTTTCCAGGAAGCAGCCCGCAAGTCTTTCAGGAAGCAGGCCCGAAAGATGCTGAGGCTACTTTTAGCACACAAAAAGTGGATGCACCCAGAGGGATACATCATTTAACAATCTCAGTTCGCAGGGAGACACACCTAATAGATCCACAGGAAACCGAACATCACTCATGGATAAATACACAGCTCCCAAAATGTGTCTACAATCTAAAAAAAAGTATCGAAAATTGTCTATAAACACATCTACAGGGTAATTCATGGAATAATTGTGTGCTGAAATGTCTAGCGCAGGCGTGAGAATTCATGGAAGGGCCTGCGTGTGGCTTACCTGGGACCTGCGCTGAATCCAACCGGGACGCACAAGTCACAGCGACATCCCGAAAGCTGTGCGGGAGCCACTCAGTGAAGGCGCACAACGTCCAGCGCACACACCTAAAAAGGGGGCGGAACACAGGAAATGGGGAACAACATGCGAAAATGTGGGCGTAACGGGGGAATTACAGCAGTAAAACCCTTGCAACACCCATGCGAGCGCTAACAACACGTATTCGTGGAATTCAACAGGGCAAACCCATGCACGCAAAAAGACATGCAAAGCCGGAAACACATCCGCCACGCGAAGCGCCCTCATGCAGCATAAAATTGCGCACAAACAACAAACAAGCATATACAGCTACAATGAATGTCCCATTTCTCGCAGCAGTGATCGTAGGACACTGCAGGAGGAGGAGGATAGCCAGGCCCTGCATTTTTTTACCCAGTACCAGACTTTTTGGGATGCCTGATGACCAGGTCTATGGCAGGTACAGGTTTCCCCGCCATATCATCCTAGACCTGGTCACTGAGTGGGAGGATGACCTCACATCACCCACCCCTTGCTCCCAAGCACTGAGCCCCTTGGAAAAGGTGCTCAATGTACTGCATTTTTTGGCCACGTGGTCATTTCATCGGACAACTGCCATAGTTGGGGGCATCTACAGCCCAAGCAGTCATGCTGCCTACACCAGGTGTTGGCAATCATGACTGCACGCCCCTCAGTCCGCAGGCACATATACATGCCCAGAACACCTGCAGAAAGGCAGGCCGTGGTCCAGGACTATTATGGGGTGGCACACTTCACCAAAGTGCTTGGTGCCATTGATTGCACCCATGTGGCTCTACGTCCACCTAGGGTCACTAAGGACATCTATCGCAACCGCAAGCACTGGCATTCCATCAACGTGCAGGTGGTATGGAATGCCAAGGGAATATTCACCTCTGTCTACGCAAACTATCCAGGGTCCACCTATGATAGTTTCATATTCAGAATGTCACCCCTAAACCGGGACCTGGAAGCTGGGAGACATGGTGACACATGGCTCATTGGTGAGTACAAATGCCTGTGCACATGCATGCATGTCACACACAGAGAAATGGAGAAACCCAACTGATCACAACCATTATCAACCTCCCCAGGGGACAGTGCCTACCCTCTGAGAACCAACATGATGACACCTACGGAACCCCACCACACCACCCGAGGTAAGATACAACGCAGCCCATATTGCAACCCGGGGCATAGTGGAGCGCACATTCGGAGTGCTGAAGTCACGTTTCCGCTCCCTTGACCGCTCTGGTGGGCAGCTACTATATGCGCCCCCAGTAGTGTGCAGGATCATTGTGGCAGCATGTGTCCTGCACAATGGTGCAACCCGGTGGGGCGTACCGGTGGACATGGTGGTGCCCCGACATCCCCAAACACACGCACGGCCCCTGCACATGGGAGAGGAAAGGACACGTGGCAAGGCAGCCCTTAACCAGCTTGTGGCTACATTTATCACCTAAAACCCCACCCCTGCGGAGTGCACACAGGAATGGCACATACCAGATGACAATCGATGATGAGAAAGGGACAGTCAACTGTCACAACCTTACCAGCCTGAGAATGTGTCCCTGGAAGTGCTACATTGTGTGCATCCCTAGCTACTTAAAGAAACCCAATGCTGTGTGACCAAAAGGCACACATTCATGTTGCATAATCCACTACCCCCTTGCAAATCAGCACAGCCAAATACTGGTATGTCACCTAACCCCTCCCAAAGCCCATGTCACCCGCCCGACACACCATGCCACGGCATGCAATGTGAAAGCAACCAAATAAATGCACAACACATGACACAACTGTCACAAAATGCACCGTCAGAAATGGAAACAGGCCACAGACAATTCCCTCTCACATTATATTTACCTGCATGACAAATCATGAATACAGGACCCAACAGTGGCAACGTCAGACAGTGACCAATCACAATAGCCCAAGTTTCAGAATCTGAGAAAGCCACCACATGGACCCCTCCCACCTTCAGTGTGTTGTTAGTAGGCAAATCTGGCAGGGTAATGCATAGCAGCGTGAACTGCATCTACAATGGAGACAGGCAAGGTAACACATGAAGAAGCAACATGTAAATATGCACAATGAGCAATATTAAAAGCAATATACATATGAACCTTGCAGTGGAGAAACCATCATAAATCCCCACTAGGGGTGTATACACAGTTTGGACTACAGACTGGCCACACAACTGATGGAAGCCCAATGCCTCTGTGTAAGTTACTGTCACACTGTGTCATCCTTGCAAGCCCATGGAAAGGGGAAACGGGAGTGGCATATGTGTCTGGACCCCAAGCCTCAAAGGCCCAGCTGGAACACACAGTGGATGCCTTTTGATGCCACACAACGCACCACACTGTTACATTAATGCACAATAGACAGAAAAAGTGAAAAAAGTAAGAGAAAAATAAAAATAAAAATAAAAAATAAAAAATGGCCATGGTTGACCTGGGAGGGGGGACCACCCAGGAAGGAGGAGGTGCAGGGTGCACCTCAACACACACATGCGTGGATATTGAGAAAAAAATACTCCATGGCATTATGGCCTGCTCGGCTAGCCAATCGTGGGAGAACTGCCGTCGCCGTCGTCAGCCTCAGGTGGAATGTGACAAGGTGTGCATGGTACGGGTGGCAGACCACGCAAAGCCCTGGCATGCTCCTCCATGGCAGCAAGCATGCAGGTTTGAAAGGTTTGGTTCTGCAGGATGATGGTCCGGAGGTCCCCATGCAGCACCTCACGTGTAGCACGGAGTTCTGCCTGCAAGGCCTCACGTGATGCATGGATCTCCTCACGGGTTTCCTGGAGCTCAGCTGAGATGTTGTGTGTTAGCTGCTCCAGCTGCTGTTCTGACCATCTACTACGGGCCATCTCAAGTGCACCCAGGGGAGCTGGTATCTTCCCTCAGAGCATCCCTGTGGGCCAGTGCCTCTGCAGATATGGCTGTGCACAGAGCCCCCAGTTCAGCCGGTCGGTACCTGTTGGTGGCCAACATGTCCTACCTGTGTGAGCGGCACTTGGACCACATTGCCTGCTGTTGGAGCTCCACCTGCCTTTCGGGCGGGAGAATGGAAGTGGCCACCCTTTCCACGGCCTGAGCCATCATCTCACATGATGCCCTCTGTTGTTGTGCAATTGCATAAATGGAGTTCTCCCACACAGTATTGCCCGGTGGCGCACGGCCTCCACATTGCCGGACACAACACCTGTCGGGCCCAAGGAGACGTGCACCTTGCTGTGCTGGCGCTGCCTGTGGCTGCAGGACTGCATTCCTCCTTTGATCTGCTGCCCCAGGAACAGGGGCAAATAGTGTGGAGTGTGACCGTGCATCCGTAACCGGCACAGGTGGACATTCCAACACTGAATGGGCCATTGAGGGGTCTACCCCCACTGCAGGTGCGTTGAACAGTACAGCATCCCTGCCAGAAACACTCACCTACGACGGGACATATGTGTCAATGTCTGATGCAGCACCTGAGCCATAGAGATCCTCAGAGGTGTACTTAGAGATACCCGTGGACAGGATGGTCTGTAGGAGCAATGGATTCTCGTGCGGTACCACCCCATGACCTCCACTGGTGCTTGGTTGGGGCTCTGAGTACTCCTGTCCCTGCGCCATCTCCTCCTCCTCTCTCCACAGCTTCCAGTGCCTCATCACCTGCACAAAATGAAAAAGAAGTCAAGAAAAGACACATGAACAGCATAGTCCACACACATAGGCATCACAATGTTGACATCCAATACATTAATCAGACATGTCACACATGACACAAACTCAGCCATGCATGCAGTGGCAATGAAGTGGAAGGGGACCCTGAAGGCAGACACTGATTAGTCTAAGATGGAAAACAACACATGTGCTGCATGGTTCATAGCACCTGCATCACACACGAGCCTGTGAGTAGCATGGACCACAAACATGACAGATGCCAGCACACAGATGGCACGTAGCATAGCCATGGCAGAACTAACAAGGACACCCAGATGGGAGTTCATCACTACTGTCCCCCATCCATGTAAAATGCATTTCATCAAACAGAACATGCGAAAGAGTGTGACAAAACACACATGTGTCACACGCTGCAACAACGCCAGTGTGTTCAAATACAGTAATGGGAGGCACATGGATACATCAATGGTAGGTCACTTTGACATGACACAAGTCAATTGCCATGTTGAAGGTTGAAACATGGCTCAGAAGTGAGCGGGTGCAGTACATGTGTAGGTGCTCAGCAGTCAATAAAGAGACAAAAAACGTAATTACAATGTCATGTCATGATGGCAGTTTAAGGGCAAGTGCAGTCATCATGTGCAAAGGGTTTGCAGTGGTTAGTAGGGATACAGTGAACCCCAAACCCAAGGGCGGGGGATGGCTTGGAGGCACTACATGGGTCACATATGGCAATAATCACTACATAGCCTTACCTAGCACTCGATCACAACACATCACCCAAGCTACATACACATGGTCTGGACACACACGCATGGACACTCACCAGACCTTGTCTCAAGATCTGGGAGGTCTCCCACACCTTGGATCTGATCCTCTGCGATTAACTTTCTAGCGATTGCCTCATGTTCTGTGAGTTCATCCTCCTCTGGTGGTGACCCACTGCCAGTCAGCAGAGAAGATGCATAATTAGAAGCCAGCTTGTTTTTAGCTTGGCGTTTGAGGTCATGCCAACGCTTTGAGCAATCATCAGCTGTGCACTTCACAAATCTTAAGGAACCAGTGTGGTCCGCGATGCACTGCCAGTGGGCCCTACGCTGAGCAGGCGTAGTTTTGCACCTAGCCATCACCAGCATGTCGCGGCCGTGTTCCGACATGTAGCCCACAAGTGCATCCAGTTCCACAATATAAAAGCACTGCTTCCTTGATGTGCCGGAGGGCTGAGACGTGTCTGGGGTCCCAACCTGTTCCACAAGAGCACACTTATTCCTCTTGAGAGGTGGTGCGGACCCTGAGTGGCTTACACCAGTCCAGTCTGTAGGGGCTGAAGCACAGGTGGACTGGCCACTGGAAGCAGGCAATGGCATGTTGACCAAAGGTCTCACTGCAGGCATTGGCTGCTGGGTGCTGTTGCCAGGACCAAGTGCCACAACTGCCTCGGTGTGAGGGGCCGGGACCAACACTGTACTGGCTGGGTGACTCACAGTCGGGGTGTTGTCAGCTGCAGCTGCCCTTGAAGCCCCCACAACCTGGCTGCTGGGGGCAGCAGATGACATTGCTGCCCCAAATCCATGTGGCCTGGTGACAGCAACTTTCACCGCCACACGTGGTTTGGACTTCGTGACACGGAAGTTGGCCTGTGAGTCATCCCGTGCCTGTTCTGTGACCAATCCGGGCCAGGCTAGCAGTGCCTGAGCTGGGATGGTGTTAGCTGCATCTCCCTGACCCACTGGGAGGAGGGGGCGTAGCTGTCCCTGATTGATCCTGGACACACTGCCCTCTTGGGCCACCCTGCCCACGTCGCCCACCGCTGCCACCTTGGACACCTCTGGGAGGTCACCCAGCTTTGCCTCCCTTACCACTTGGTGGCCTCCCAACCATGGCACTGATGCGAATGGGAGCTGCTGAAAACAATTGTCCTGGGCAAATGGGGTGAAGGGGGCAGGGTACTAGATGGAATAGGTACCCCTGTGCTCCTGCAAGGCTTTATGTGACCCCTGGGGAAAAATGACGGGTCACGCAATGCTCAGGCACCCCAAAAAAAAAAAAAAACGTGCAGGCGAGCCCTCGGTAGCCCACGTGTGTGGAATTAAGGTCCTGCATTATGCTGTGGCTCCCAGAAACACAAAAAATGCATATGCAGGGGGAACACGCAGGCTACTATGACCTTGTGAATGGGGTACGCGGCACACAGCGGCAACCACAGTGGGAATAATACGTGCGCGACTCACCGTCTGCCTGGAAAAAGTACGAAAAAAACTCACGCAACTCCCCAGCCAAAACAAGAAGTAAGCTCTGGCGCAGTAAGCAATAAGTATGCACTGCAACCGTTGTGAAGTAATCACATGTGGACCCACTAGAAGAAGAAGAATCACTTGCTCGCTCTCCACAATAAGCACATACAGCAAAATAGCGTCCTATGCGGACCTTTAAACGCTATGCGCGTCACGTAACTTACGTGCTTACGTGCTAAGGGCCTTTCCTCAAATTACACACTCACATGTTGTTTCTTCACGTGCGGACTCACTCTGCATCAAGCTGGCCACGTGACAACACATGGAAGACCAAGCTCCTGCCCAGAAGGCCATTTACCTGCCCCCCAGACTCCCGAGCAGCCTCTTACGAGCCATCTGCTGCTGCCAGCCTGCCTGCTGCGAACGTGCCCTGCTATTTCGTGCCTGCACAGAAGCCATAGCCAGGAATCCTGTGCCTGAGACCACCTCTGCTGACCCAGAAGACTCCCACCTGGTGTAACCTCGCTCCACAGCCCAGCCCCAGGACCAAGTTGCCCACCCAGATCTACCTCTGTGGTTGCCATGTCGGACTCAACAACTTTTGGGGCCAGTGGCAACCCCCAGTCAGAGAGGCAGAGGGCTGCCAGCTTCACTGAAAATGAAGTTGGCATCCTGGTGGAGCGAGTCCTGGGGAATTATGATGCCCTCTTCTCAAGTTTGTGCCTTGACAGGGATGGACGGAGGAGGATCTGGAAGGACATCGTGGATGCCATCAATGCGGAGGGGGTGGCATCCCGCCATTACGACCATGTCCTGAAGCACTTGAGGACTTCAGGTGCAGGGCCCTCAGGAAGGCCAGGCACCTCATTGATGCTCGTGGAGAAGTGGGGCGCCGGAACCAGCTGACCAACATCCAGATAAGGGTCCTGGAGCCCATTAACCCAGGGCTTCACCACGTCCTCGAGATGCAGACCCGTCCAGAGTCGAGTGGTAAGTGTCCATGTGTTCATCTCCAGCGTAGTGCATGTTGAGGTGTCAGGTGTGTGCACCTTGGATGTATGTCTGGCATGCCCCATGTATGGATGTCTGTGTGCAGGGACATGACAGTGAAGCATGTGAGTCCGGTCAAGCGTGTGCAACGACAATGATGTGTGTGTTGCTATGCATGATGTGCACCTGCATGTGACGACGCACACATGATTGCATGCCTATATTTGTACCTGGCCATGTCTGTTGTGTTAATCATGGATGCTGATGTAACCCTCATCCCTCATGGACATGCATGGTGTGCATGTGCGTGTTACTGAGTTGTGAGTGTGTGACTGGGAAACGCCATGGATGCATGACACATGCACATCTTGATGCGTGCATTGACTGTTGATGATTGCACCGTGATGGGAGGTGGACACGGATTGATGCATGACTGTGCAGTGGTGTATGTGCATGTGTGTTGCTTGCAAGGACCCATGTGTTGTGGAAGGTGATGATGGCTATGACATACGACAGTGCCACTCATGTGCATTTGCTTTGTGTCTAGCAGACTTAAGTTCACTACCCTGATGCTTGTGCTCAATCTCTCCCCTTCCACAGCGGCAAGTGAAGAAGAGGGCAGAGACAGCGCTGTGGAGCAGAGCGGCGGGGATGCCTCCACCGGCCAGAGACGCAAGGCCCAGTCACCCTCCCAGGTTATGCCATCTTCCGGGAGTGAGGGGACTGGTGCCGCGTCCGCCACTATGGCCGCAGCTGCCGTGGGGAGGCGCAAGAGGCCAAGGTTGGGAGTGGGCTCCTCGGCAGCGGAAGGGGCAGGTGAGAACCCAGAGGGGCAGGGCAATGCGGAAGATGGTGCGGAGGAGGAGGAGACCGCATTAGATTCACACTTGGGGCCTGGTGGGGGTGATTCACTGGTGCAAGTGGTGCAGTCCAGGGACAGAGGCTGAAGGCCGCACAGGTTGCCGCAGAAGTGCATGTGCGTAATCTTGTCCCTGATTCTGCAACTGTATCATTGTGCACCAGCAGGGATGCCTCATTCCAGGCCCGTCCGCAGGAACAGGATGTGTCCACATCAACTGACCTTCCTCTACCTGTGGACGAGGCAATCTGTGACAGGGTTGAACCCGTCCTAGTCAATGTGGCGATGCGCACACGCATGATTCGTAATGATGTGCGTGATTCCAGGAAGGACAACACACATCATCATGAGCAGCTGTGTTCCATCTTGAACTGGCTAGGATGGCTCATTGTCGCAGGGTTCCTCCATGTGCTGGCCGCTCTTGCAACCCTCTCCTCCTCTGCACCCACTATGCGCCAGTCGTCCTCCATGCCGTCTTCCAGCCCAGATGCCACCAGGGCACCCTGTGGACCTGCCTCATCCACCACGGCCAGGCTGGTGGAGATCACATCCCTGACACAGTCGGGAGTCGGAGGTTCAGCAGAGGTGGTCACCCAAGCAACAGGATCCCTGGCAATGGAGGATGTGCAGGCAACTTCCAGCAGGGCACGTCCATGACAGCCCCGGGGGTTGTCAGCATCCCGGAGCCAGTCGTGGTGGCACAGGCAGTTGACATCAAGGCAGCAGCATCAGGCTTGACGTAGGAGGCATCCGGTCTCGGGGCATACAACATCACGGGGGCAGGCAACGGCCGAAGGGCAGGAGGACCCTGGACTATGTGTGTCTTCCATGTGGCAGCGGATGGGCCAGCAAATGGATGCAGAGGGGTGGCGGGCAGAGAGGGCACGGCTCACCATGGTCAGGGCGGAGAACTCCATGGGGCGGGCATTGAGCCGGGCACAGTTTCTCGAGGAGACTCACAGGGAGTTGGTGGAGAGCATGTCGGCGTCCCTACGAGCCCTTGAGGACAGAGCCAAGTACTGCTTTGGGACATAGACTTGGAGTTCGATGATGCCCTGGCCAAGACTCTTGGTAAGAACGGTGAGCCGTAAGCCTAGCCCACCACCATTGTATATAGTTGATTAGGCTTAGGTTTCCTTTCGTTTTATTTTTATTTTGGAGTCGATGGACATTGCGCCACTTTTTGTAGATAGTTGTATTTTATAGGGCTTTTACTAGGTTTCATTTGGTTTTGGGATCATGGACCCTAAGAACTTTCGTTGTCAATAGTACTGGAACTGCAGAATCTATTCATTTATGTTTCTCACACCCATGATGGAATGTTTTTTTTTTTTTTAATTTACCCTTTGGATTCTGATTTTTTGTTTCTGGACATGGACCACTTTGAGGATTTGCTTTTTTTCGGGATCACACTTTTTATGGATTTTGCATTTCAGTTATGTTCACATTCATTTATTTTTCCTTGGCATGGTTGCCTTTCCTTTGGTTGATTTTATTTTTTAATACATTTACATCAGTTCACATATTTGTGTTGTCTGCTCTCATTAGTTTGGTGCATGTGTCCGTCATCATTGCCTCAGTCATGTGTCGCTGCTGTGTGGCCATGTTGGGCATGTCTTTGGGTGCATGCATGTGTGCTTCTGTGAATGATATGCCATGGGGCCTGTACTGGGACGTGGGGACAATGGATGGGTGTGGAGTTGCACTGTGAGGGGGCAGCGTGGGGAGGCATTTGGGTGGACATTTTCTACATGCATGTATGTTGTGACAATGGGGTTCATTCCGAGTATGGGGGTAACCATGATGCTATTAGCGGCATGGCAACCCCCATACCGGGTATCGGGTCCGGGTTCCTTGAACAAGCAATTACCGGGCCATTCCGACCTTGGAGGGCCTGGTAATTCCTCATTCAAGGAACTCGGACTCGGTATATCCCCATTCCCAGTCGAGCCCCTATGGGGCTCAATGGGAATGGGGAGGGTGCTAACAAGTGGCACGTTAATAACGAATAGAAGTCTGGAAAGAAGTCAGGCAGTCAGGTACGAGAGCAGGAGAGGAGGAGGTAGAGGAGGGAAGCTTAAAGGAGAGCTGTGTGTTATCAACATAACACTGGAAGTGAGGAGAGAAGGTGGAGATCAAGTGGGCCAGAGTGGCAATGTAGATATTGAAGAGTCACAGCAATAGTATAGAGCCCTGAGGGACACCACAAGTAGAGAGTGAGGTGGCAGAGAGGAAAGGGCCCAATTGCACTTGGGAAGGTTAGTTCAAAAGGAAGGAGGTCAGCCAGGCCAGTGCCCGGTCCATCATGCCAAGGGTATCACAGAGATGATTTACGAGGACGGCATGATTGACCGTATCAAAGGCAGAGGAAAGATCGAGATGGATCAGAATGAAGGTAGAGTTTGATTTAAGATTTGAGAGCAGGCCAGTTTGTCAGAGGATGTGCTTGAGGCCTGCAAATTCTGCTCAGCAACTCTGCACTTGCGTTTCAGAGCGGCCAAGTCGGAGTCATACCAAGAGTCGCAGTTGGAGGCAGGCTTCATGTGTATCCTCATGACAGGGGAAAGGATGTCCAGCGTGTTCGAGATGGAGAGATGGAGGTTAGCAAGTGCTAAGTCGGAATGAGAGTCAGTAGCAGGAGTGGGAGGAGGAATGAAGTGTACGGCAAATGCAGTGACTTGCATACGCTTGCTCGGTCAAATGATGCAGAAGAAGACTGACACTGCAGACAGAGGCATCACCGGGGGGCCAGGGAGCTCCAGATGGGAAGAGAGGAGAGAGTGGTCGGACCAGCAGCGAGGGGTAGTTAGAAGGTTAGAGAGGGTGATGTCTGCTGAGATGAGCGCATCCACGGTGTGACCAGCAGAGTGGGTCGGGCCAGAGGGAAGAATTGTGAGGGAGAGAGAGTCACAGAGGTCACAGATAAGAACAGTGGGCGCATCAGAAGAGTCTAGATGAATATTAAAGTCACCAAGGAAGAGGAGTTTGGGGGAGGAGGTCAGGAGAGAAGAGGAGAGGTCATCCCATTAAGAGAGGAAAAGGGAGGTAGGTTCAGGGGGCCTATAGATAGTGGTAAAATTGAGGGAGAGGGTAGCAGAGACACCCAGTCTACAGTCTGGGAATTCAAGGGAAGAGTAAGATTGAGTGGGAATGATAGAATCAGGAATCCTTTCAGGCAAGACAAGGGCAACTCCACCTCCAGACTGATTAGTCTGGGTTTTGAGAGGGTGTTGTATCCTACAGGAAGGAGAGTGTCAAAAGCAGTGACTGAGCTGGCATTTAACTATGCATCAGTGAGAGCGAGGACGTTGAGGTCAAAGTCTTCAAGGAGGTGACAGATGTCAGAGGAGTGTTTAAGAACAGGGCAAGAATTGAGGGTAGCTGAATGAAACTGGGTGCCACCTTTAAAGGTTTTCCAAGGTGAGGTACAGGGATGCGATACAGCCGTCGGTGGGGGCAGAGAGGCCAGAGGTGTGGCAGTAGGTGGAGTGGCAGGAGAGGGGAGGAAGCTACCTATTGAAGAGGAGGAGGTTTGGCTGAGAGCGGGGAGACAAAGAGAACCATGAATACGGGCGTGGGTGGGTCAGGAAAAGGGGCTGCACTTTGCAGGGGGATTTCGCAAAGCAGCCTAGCAGACAACAGGCAGATGAATAAGGTCCTTTAAGCAGAATTTAGGCAAGGGCAGCACATTTAAGAACACCCGTTTGAAAATTATATGTACAGGGAACTATCCACATTTCAACATTGCAACAGAAGACAAACCCGGAATGAGATTCAAATCCACAGGGGATTATCAACGTTTCAACAGGATAGCAGATGTAAAACAGCCCTAGATCTGAAAATATAGTTAAAAAGAAACTTTGAAAATGCATGCAGTTAAAAAACACCTTTTAAGCAGAGCCAACAAGTTACAAGGCCAGCTAGATTCGATTTTTACACAATACAGTTAAAAAAGCACCTTTAAAGCAGAGCCAGCAGATTCTGAAGGAGATAGACTGGGCTGGGTTCAATAACAGTATACCGGGAGAGAATGCAGTATAAGGTAATGAAGAGATTTTCACAAATGTAGGGCCACTTAAGTTAAGTAACAGGATCAATGTACTGGACAGCCAGATTCGGTTTTGAAGCAAACAACCAAAAAGCAGCAGTTTGGCGAGGGCAGCAACGTTGTACAGGTGGGAATCGAAAGGGAACTTTTTTAGCCACAAGCAGCAAATAGCAAATAGTAGATTCAACAATCAACAGGCAGCAAGACAGAGAAGCTTAGATTTGAAACATAGGTTGAATGTGTTCGTGCTGGTAGAGAGACTCCCAGACCCCCCTTTCATTTCATATTAAGTAACTTTGGGTCTGACACTAAGTTACCAGGGGAATCCAGACATGGACCCCTTGCTCACTGTTCTTAGAGAGGCACAGCTCCACCTCACTGATGAAGCCTGACTAGGCTGAAACATGTGTCTGGTATTGCTGTTGGTACTCGTGTTCAGAGAAGAATTGCCTAGCGTTTCGCTGCTGGACTGCCCCTGGGCAGGACAAAGACTGATATGCAGGGATATGTTTCCTCTGCGAAATGGACAGTGAGCTAAAGACTTGGTTGAGACTCTCCCAGGGGCCATCCACCCAAGAACAGGTCAATGGGCTGTGTTTGTGCTGGTAGAGAGACTCCCAGATCCCACTTTGATTTCATATTAAGTAACTTTGGGTCTCAACGTAAGTTACCAGGGGAATCCAGACGTGGACCCCTTGCTCACTGTTTTTATAGAGGCACAGCTCCACCTCACTGATGAGGCCCGACTAGGCCAAAACACATGTCTGGTATTGCTGTTGGTACTCTTGTTCAGAGAAGAATTGCCTAGCATTTTGCTGCTGGACTGCCCTTGGGCAGGACAAAGACTGATATGCAGGGATATTTTTCCTCTGTGAAAGGGACAGTGAGCTAAAGACTTGGGTGAGACTCTCCCAGGGGCCATCCACCCAAGAACAGGTCAATGGGCTGTGTTCATGCCGGTAGAGAGACTCACAGACCCCCCTTTGATTTCATAGGTTGAATATTGTTAGGCAGAATCCTGTGCAGTGCCCTTAGGGACCACTACACAGAATTAAGACTACAAGTGGTAATACAAATTTACCTTTGGTACAAGCCTGTACTACACTGCTAAAGTGGTAGCAGTAGTGGAGCAGCCAAACTTATCTCAAGAGCAAATGACCAGTAGTGGAAATTACACAAAGGGACCACAATTACTGTGACTCAAGCAAACACTGACTCAAGGTTTTTGGTTGAAAAGTAAAAGTACATTTATTTCTAAACCATCTGTTGGTAAAACACTTCACTTCTATTAAATTAAAACCACATGAAAAATATTTTATACACAACCAATTCTCTTGGCACTGAACAACTCAAGGTAAGTACCCTATGTTTTAACGGAACGGTGTTGTGAAACAAAAGACGTTACCGGGAATACATATGCAATGACTTTTTGACAGTAAAGACAGTTCAGTCTTACGAAAGATGCGCGTATCCGCAGCAAGAAATGTTACCGGGACAAAAACACACTTAGCACCTGAGTTAACTAAAGAGAGTTGGGGTCAAAAATCATAGGCAATACTTTTGTCAAGGCAGACAGAATCAGAGAACACTTGCTGACAGGAAACCAAAAGTCAAGAGGCCGGAGCCAGTGTCAAGTGGAACTGGGTTCCTGTTGTCGAGGATCACACAGTCAGATAGTTCAAGATTCAACATTGCTAGGAGTACTTGGATATTGTCAACAGAGGAAGCAAAAGTTATAAGAAGGAGGGAAGACAAGGGCAAGCCTTGGATGAGGAGAAAATGGTTTCACCCTGGTTCCTCGAAGCTGGACACAGTACCTTATTCAATGAAGAAGCTGGTGCCACGGCAGTTGTTTCTGGTAGTTTCCTGCAGACCCACGGTTCCTGGAGCTTCGGTCGTGGAGCCAAGAAGGAGGACGTCTGGCGGGGCCTGCACTACTCAGGGATGAAGCACGCAGCAGCGACGGTGAATAAAAGGTGCGCTCCTTAAAAACAGGAGAGGCTCTTCAGATGGCTATCCGGCCCACTACAGCAAGGTGCAGCGATTTCGACCACTAAGAGGATCCTCTGGCTGTGGAAGATGAGCTGGTTGACCCCACCAGGCTCAAGGGAAGAAGACTCTGGGTTGGTTCTTCTCTGGTTGTTGAAGGGTAGATAGATCAGGATTGTAGCAGGGCTTCACCGGTATGGGGTAGTTGCAGCAGCCATCTTCTTCTCCGCTTCTCTTTGGTTCCTTGTAGTTCCAGTGGCGACTCTGACTTCCAGCCCAAGATTCCTGCCTTTTATGCGAAAATCCCCCATTCACACAGCCTGGCTGTCAATCACGCAGCAGGGGGGTTGTCCGGCCCGGACAACCACCTCAGCCAATCATGACAAAGTGCGACTAGGGTTTCCTAGGATACCCTGTGCAGGGGGTGACTACACCCCTCCCTCACATTCAGCCCACCTAGACACCCAGGTGCCCAGAGAAGGGCTTCTTGGCAGAAGTCCACCAAAAGACAGTGAACAAAGAAGGCAAACCTGGTTTGCCACACAAAGTAAAACACAAGAAGGACTTTAACAAAAAGAAATGTCGAATAAACCCGACCGGAGCCAAACTAAAAAGTATTTGGTCAAGCGGGTCTATGTTCGAGGCTGATATAATAGCCTAAAACAATACCACGTTTATATAGTATATTCGCGGTAGAAAAGTTAGGGTAGGTACCACTGCCATCAGCCAAGTCTAAATGTTAAAAGAGCAAAACAAAGCTCAGAGAGGCACAGACAAAAAGGGATAGGCATTAATCCTTTCCAGTACTCCATGGAAGATGGGGTGTACTGGGTCTGTAGTTTAAAGTGACTATGTAAAGTTAATGGTAACTTTACCTATTTCTGGGGGACAGTAGTCAGCCCCAGAAAAAGGAGTCATTGGGAAGTCATAGAGACAACCCTGTGTTACTGCACCGAGGGTGCTGTGTAACACAGACAACAAGTTGGGCTCATGGGAGGTGTGCGCCAGAGCCCAAGATCACACAACAAGTAGAAATGTTCCTGACAAAACACAGGTAAGAGTGGGAAAAAGAGGCACACTCTTACCAAGTGGAAAACAAAAACTCCAGAAATCCAACAAAGCTGCTGGGGGACTCACTAGGTGAGGGAAATTAGCCATAGAATGAGAATTCTCCCTAACACTCGCCCCTCCCCCCCATACTAAGGCAGAGTAGGATTTAATCTACTCCTGGATGGTTCTCATACCTCTAGTCGGTTATAAACATCCTAGAGAGACCATCAGCATTTTGGTGGTGACTTCCTGCTTTGTGCTCAATGGAAAAATCAAAGCCTTGCAGACAGATTGACCTTCTGAATAGTTTGGGGTTTTCCCCTTTCATTTGCATCAATCATCTCAAGGGTTGGTGGTCAGTCTGAATGATGAAGGTAGATCCATACAAGTATGGTCTAAACCTCTTCAGTGACCACACAATAGCAAAACATTCACGTTCTATTGTTGCCCACCTTGTCTCAGGATCCTTGAACTTCCTGCTGATGAAACAATTGGGGTGTTCCCTACCTTTCCCATCCAGTTGACTAAGGACTGCACCTATACCTACATTAGAAGCATCAATTTGTACAAGGAAGGGTTGGTGGTAGTCAGGAGCTCTTAGGACTGGAGCTTGAGAAAGTGCTTTCTTCAGACTTTCAAAGGCTTGATTGCACTCCTCATTCCACTTGACCTTTTTAGGAAATTTGGGAGAGGAGATGACATTCAAGGGAGAAGCTATGGTCCCATAGTTCTCTATGAAGTTCCTGTAATACCCAGTGAGACATAGGAAGGCTCTCACTTGGGAATGAGTAGTAGGGGTGCCCAGTTCTGTACAGCTTGTACTTTGCTAGGCAATGGCCTTATTTCACCTCCTTCTACCTCATGTCCAAGGTAGACCACTGTGCTATGACCAATTTGACATTTACTTGCCTTTATAGTCAGATGGGCCTGTTCAAGAGCCTGCAAAACATATCCTAGGTGATCAATATGTTCTTTCCATGTAGGGCTGAACACTGCAATGTCATCCATGTATGTCATGCAGAAGTCCTCCATCCCATACAGAACTTGATTGACCATCCTCTGAAATGTAGCAGGTGCATTCTTTAGTCCAAAAGGCATTACCTTAAATTGGTAGAGGCCAGCTGGGGTGGAGAATGCAGTTTTCTCCTTGGCATGGTCTGTCAGGGCTATTTGCCAATAGCCTGACGTTAGGTCAAGTGTGCTGAGGTACTTGGCTGCACCAAGTTTGTCCACCAGCTCATCTGCCCTAGGCAAAGGATGGGCATCAGTCTTTGTGACTGCATTTAGAGCTCTATAGTCCACGCACAATCTCAACTCCTTAGATCCTGCCTTTGGTACAAGCACAACTGGGCTAGACCATAGGCTAGTAGAGGGTTCTATTACCCTGAGATCAAGCATCTTGTTGACCTCATTCCTAATATGGGTTCTTACATTGTCTGACATTATGTACCCCCTGCTTTTGACAGGCAAACAGTCACCAGTGAGGATACCATGCTGGCCCCAAGGGGTCAAGTCTGGTGAAATGAGAACAGGGAGGCAAACTGATTTAACTGTAATTTGCACTCATTCTGCTGGTTAGATGTTAGACTGGAAGAGAGATCGACTCCTTCCACTTGCTCATCCAAAGGTAAGCCTCTGAGAAGGTCAGGCAGAGGTTCACTCCCCTCTTCCTCCTGAGCTGAAGCTAGAAGCAAAGCTCCTATGTCAGGTCTAGAGACATAAGCCTTCAAACGGTTGGTGTGAAAGACTCTAAGAGCCGCCTTAGGATTGCCTAAGTCTCCACCAGATAGTTCACCTCTCCAAGTTTACCCAAAACTTTGAAGGGTCCTATCCATTTGTCCTGCAAGGCCCTCTGCCTTGTGGGGACCATAACAAGAACAAGCTGGTCCTGAGTAAACTCAACCATGTTAGCCTTCCGGTCATGCCAATGCTTGACCAGAGCTTGACCAGTTTTCAAGTTATCACTTGCCTCTGCCATCATGTGGGACATTCTCCTCCGGAGACCTATCACATAGTTATTCACTCTGACTGGCTTGGGGGAAGGAGCACTCTCTAACCCTTCCTTAATCAGGGCCAATGGACCTCTGACTGGATGGCCATAGAGATGTTCGAAGGGACTGTAACCTACTCCCTCCTATGTGCAAAGAAAAGGCATGGCAGTAGAAGGTCCCACTTTCTTTTAAGGGGTTCTTCTAAAGCACCTATCATGCTCTTCATAGTTTGGGCTAAACCTCTCCACCAACCAATGGGTTTGGGGATGGTAGGCAGTTGAGAACTTGTAGGTGACCTCACAGGTCTTCCACATGGCTTGCATGTAGTGGGACATGAAATTTGATCCCCTGTCAGATATCACCTCCTTAGGAAAACCTACTCTGGTAAAAATACCAAGTAGGGCCTTAGCCACAGCCTGGGCCGTAACAGTTCTCATAGGTATTGCTTCAGGATACGTATTAGCATGGTCTACTACCACCAGGATGAACCTGTTTCCTGAAGATCTGGGAGGATCAAGGGGACCAACAATGTCAATCCCTACCCTCTCAAAAGGAACTCCCACCACTGGGAGAGACACCAAGGGTGCCACATTCTTGGCTCCACTCTTACCAGAGGTTTGGCAAGTGTGACAGCTCCTGCAGAATTTGTCTACTTCTGAACCCATTTTAGGCCAGTAGAAGTAAAGAGAGAGCCTTTCCTTGGTCTTCTTAAAACGTAAGTGACCAGCCAAAGGTATCTCGTGGGCTAACTTCAGAAACTGGAGTCGGTTCACTAGAGGTACTAAAAGTCTTTTGCAGTCTCCAGGGGTTGACTCAGTCAGTTTACTATAGAAGAGGCCATCCTCCCAGTGCAACCTATACTTCCCAGGCTCTTTCCCTTCGAGCTGAGAAGCTGCCTGTAGGCAAAGATCTTCAAGAGTAGGACACTCTCTTTGTCCTCTGCTGAAGTCTGCCCTGTTGGGTCCACCTTCTGCCAGTAACAACTGCAGTTCAGGATGTTGAACCGGGTCAAGATCGCCAACCAGGGTAAGATCTTCTTCCAGATCTGATTCCTCAGTATCTAGTTGAACCATACAGGGTTGAACCTCACACTCAGCCTCAGCTGGTGGAGGAGTCACATATGTGACTTTGGACAGTCTTGGATATGTCCTTCTGGGCACAGGGGTGCTTGCTGGTTTCTTGCTGGCAGTCTTGGGTTTCCCCTTTGTCTCTTTCTGTCCTGCAATGGCAGTAAGTAAGTCCTGTGGACTTGGGGTGATAGTTTCCTCTATCATGTCCTCAGGAGAGCCTCTCAAGGTTGTCTCCCTAGCAGACCATGTGAACTCCTGCTTCCTTTTGCTGGGAGGCCTGGGGGTACTAGACATGACTCCAAGAGTTTTAAGGTCATTACCCAACAGGACTCTTCCAGGTACATCACTTTGCACACTTACAGGTATTCTGACAGTCATGTCATTGGACTGGATGAGAGCTGGTAACTGGGGAACCATTTGCACACGGCCTCCAGCTAACTTGGTTAGGTGTTTGGGTGCCTTAGCAACATCCTCCACCTTGAAAAACTATTCATCAACCACAGTTATGCTGGCTCCAGTGTCTCTGATGGCAGGGGTCACCTGACCATTCACAAGAATGTGATCTTTGTATTATCTGGGATTGAGCTATAGACATCTAAGTTCTGTTGTTCCCAAAGACCCAAGGACACTAAAGAAACACTAGCTGAGACTCTCATGGGCTCATCAGCTAGTAACTGAAGGTTTCCACTGGCTATAGGTACTTCATCCACCTGTGAGAAGGCTCAGGAGACAGTGTGGACCCCTGAAGGTTTACCCTTACATCTGGGATCCCCTTCCACATGGTCAGTTGACCCACAAGCAAAGCATTTTGAAAATGCTTTCTGGAAGGGGGGTTTGTTCTGACCTCCATCTGATTTGGGACCAGATGGTACACTAGCCTGATTCAGTTTCCCTTGTGGCTTACCCTGGTTATGTTTGGGGCCCTCTTTTGGACTGGAATTATTGGAATTCTCTTTGGTGTCTTTCTTTGACTGCTTTCCCTCATCCTTCTTCTGAGTTACCCCAGAATCCTTGTGAGTAGCCCTGTTGGTAACCCACACGTCAGCAGCCTTAGCTAACGCCTTAGGATCTATCTCCTTTCAATCAGCCAAGTGCTGTCTGAGCTCAGGAGAGCAGGCATCATAGACTGACTCCAACATTACAGGATTCCTCAAACCTTCATAAGAGTTCACTGTGTAACCCTTAACCCAACCATCTAAGTTTTTCAAACATTCACACACCCAGGTAGCCCAAGGGGTACCATCATGCTTTTTGAGGGTCCTAAACCTCTTAAGGTACTGGGAAGGGGTCTTCCCAAATCTAGCTATTAATGCAAGCTTCACATACTCATACTCCTGCGTATCCTCCTCCCCCAACTCCATTACAGCATCACTTGCAACATGGGGAACCCTAGAGAAAAGCCAAGGAATCAACTGACTCCCTGAGATACCTTGAATCCCATGATTGTGCTCAAACATTGGTAACCAATCCAAAACATCAAGTTTAGTCTCATACATACCAATGATTTCCATTGGCATACAGGGTCTCTTAGGGCTGGAAGACCTAGAAGACTCTGGGAGAGAAGCATTTTCTACAGACAATTTCTTCATCTCTAGTTCATGATTCAGCTCCATTTCTCTGAGCCTTAACTCTAGATGTTTCATGGCAGTGTGTGCATCAATACGTTTGACTTCCAATTCAAGTCTCATTTTCTCAAGTGCAATAAACTCAGGGGTGAGTGTAGGACCTGTGGGGGTCCCTGTGGACAGAGGTTGTGCTTTCTGAGCAGGTAGGGGAGTTGTAGGGTTTCCTAACAAGGACTCATCTACCTCTTCTAATCCAACACTCTCAGAGTCAGAAATATCAGTATCCACATTTGCTGGAGTGGTAGGCCCTTCTAACCCACTCTCCAGACTTTGATTTCCCATTAACTTTGCAACCAGTTCAGATTTTTTTACTTTACCAGAGATATTCTTTTCTCTATTCATGGTTCTCAGAACCTCAGTAGTATAGTTTAAGAGACTCTCTTCACTGTAGTTTTCCATATTTGACATGATTTCTTTAGTTAACAGAATTAGTGGGGTTTAGCCTTGTGGTTAGTTGAACCAAGGTAACAGCAGCACTTTAAGTGTAATCACTGTACTTAAAAATCCTCACCGCTGTACACCCGTGTAAGCAGAATCCTGTGCAGTGCCCTTAGAGACCACTACACACAATTAAGACTACAAGCGGTAATACAAATTTACCTTTGGTACAAGCCTGTACTACACTGCTAAAGTGGTAGCAGTAGTGGAGCAGCCAAACTTATCTCAAGAGCAAATGACCAGTAGTGGAAATTACACAAAGGGACCACAATTACTGTGACTCAAGCAAACACTGACTCAAGGTTTTTGGTTGAAAAGTAAAAGTACATTTATTTCTAAACCATCTGTTGGTAAAACACTTCACTTCTATTAAATTAAAACCACATGAAAAATATTTTATACACAAACAATTCTCTTGGCACTGAACAACTCAAGGTAAGTACCCTATGTTTTAACGGAACGGTGTTGTGAAACAAAAGACGTTACCGGGAATACATATGCAATGACTTTTTGACAGTAATGACAGTTCAGTCTTACGAAAGATGCGCGTATCCGCAGCAAGAAATGTTACCGGGACAAAAACACACTTAGCACCTGAGTTAACTAAAGAGAGTTGGGGTCAAAAATCATAGGCAATACTTTTGTCAAGAAGGAGGATGTCTGGAGGGGCCTGCACTATTCAGGGATGAAGCCAGCAGCAGCGACGGTGAATAAAAGGTGCGTTCCTTTAAAACAGGAGAGGCTCTTCAGATGGCTATATGGCCCACTACAGCAAGGTGCAGCAATTTTGACCACGAAGAGGATCCTCTGGCTGTGGAAGATGAGCTGGTTGACCCCACCAGGCTCAAGGGAAGAAGACTCCGGATTGGAGCTTATCTGGTCGTTGAAGGGTAGATAGCTCAGGACTGCAGCAGGGCTTCACCGGGACGGGATAGTTGCAGCAGCCGTCTTCTTCTCTGCTTCTCTTCGGTTCCTTGTAGTTCCAGTGGCGACTCTGACTTCCAGCCCAAGATTCCTGCCTTTTATGTGAAAATCCCCCATTCACACAGCCTGGCTGTCAATCACGCAGCAGGGGGGTTGTCCGGCCCGGACAACCACCTAAGCCAATCATGGCAAAGTGTGACTTGGGTTTCCTAGGATACCCTGTGCAGGTGGTGACTTCACCCCTCCCTCACATTCAGCCCACCTAGACAGCCAGGCGCCCAGAGGAGGGCAACTTGGCAGAAGCCCATCAAAAGACGGTGAACAATGAAGGGAAACCTGGTTTGCCACGCAAAGTAAAACACAAGAAGGACTTTAACAAAAAGAAATGGCGAATAAACCTGACCGGAGCCAAACTAAAAAGTATTTGGTCAAGCGGGTCTATGTTCGAGGCTAATATAATAGCCTAAAACAATACCACGTTTATATAGTATAATTGCGGTAGAAAAGTTAGGGTAGGTACCACTGCCACCAGCCAAGTCTAAATGTTAAAAGAGCAAAACAAAGCTCAGAGAGGCACAGATAAAAAGGGATAGACATTAACCCTTTCCAGTACTCCATGGAAGATGGGGTGCACTGGGTCTGTAGTTTAAAGTGACTATGTAAAGTTAATGGTAACTTTACCTGTTTCTGGGGGACAGTAGTCAGCCCCAGAAAAAGGAGTCATTGGGAAGTCTTAGAGACAACCCTGTGTTACTGCACCGAAGGTGCTGTGTAACACACACAACAAGTTGGGCTCATGGAGTGGTGTGCTCCAGAGCCCTAGATCACACAACAAGTAGAAATGCTCATGACAAAACACAGGTAAGAGTGGGAAAAAGAGGCACACTCTTACCAAGTGGAAAAAATAAACTCCAGAAATCCAGCAAAGCTGCTGGGGGACTCACTAGGTGAGGGAAATTAGCCATAGAATGAGAATTCTCCCTAACAAATATATGGCTACATAATTGAAGGACTTTGTACAATGCACTGTGAAATAGGAGGGAGGAGAAAGGCATAAAGGCAGAAATTGGGCACGCAGTGGGTCAATTAGCCAAGATGGTTGGGTAACTTGAATGTGACAAATAGTGAAGGCCAATGTTCCGGAGGATGAGTAGGCAACTTCAGAGTGCAATTAGGTAAAAAGTCATGCAGTTTTAGCAGTCAAACCAGTACTTTGCTCAAGGTGAAAGCCTTGATGTAGAAGAGGAAGCATAGAGTATCAACATAGATCCGGGTGAACGGATAAAGGCACAGCTTGGCGGGAGTCAAGTGGATCGGTCTGGACCAGTATGTAGCTCAGGACAGTGAAGATGTGTGCGATCAAGCTACGGCGAGGAGAGGGAGCCTAAACATCTTGCAACTGTGACTGGGACACAGACCACCGGACGGAGGGTGAAAGAGTCAGCCTCAAGGGGGACATAGGAGAGGGAGCGCTACTCAGCATGGCAGTGGATTTGAGAATAACTCAGAGGCACATGGACAAGGGGGATTAGAATACAGCTTACCCACAATAAACAGCCCTGTGAATACAATGAGAACACAACAGTTTTATTCACATGTTGAGTGTGTGTTTTAAATCCAAATTCTCTTGTACTCTCTTTAAAGGTAGAATGGATTCCACTTGTGGGACTGCACAGCCATCAGTTGGGGATCCACAGAGTGGTACTGACCACATGAAAAGATGTCTACCGATCAACAGCAATCCTACATCCATTAAAAGAAGTCAAAGAGCACCTCTGATGCTTCTTGGCTACAGCTGCAGTGTAGAAAATGCAACAGCGGATCAGAATTGTTTTTTTGTTTCATCAAGGGGCCTTGTAACCAGGCCCCCTACAGCAGTTCAGAGTGCCTTTTCAATGGGAGCAACCTTGCTTCATCAAGGGTCCTTGGAAACAGGGCCCCTGCAGGTTCACGGGATGTCTGTATGGGAAGCACTGATCAGTGTTCTAAGATCAAAATAACAGATCGCTCTAAATTGACAGTTCCCTTACATGTGCAACCTGCTACTAGATGTGTGGGAATGGAGCTGGGGCAGCTTACATTGCCTGTACCACCATGCCTGATGGTGGATCGTTTGGGCTTAAAGCAACACTTCAATAGCATTCAACAACCTCAGGTGAGACTGGAGCTTAAAAAGGTACTGAGCTGTGTAGATACAAAAGCTGTCTTAACTGCACACTCTCACAAAAGACAAATGTCTCACGCCCAGAACAGAACAATGTTACAAATGAAAATGCTGAAGTAGGGACAAGGTCTAAAAGACATGAATGAGTCATTAAAGAAATAAGCAAGTGCTTGGCAGTGGGACAGAGGCTGTTAAGTGGGCAAACAGCATTACTATGGCCTATGTCGATGCACCTGGTCTTCAGGCTATAGCAACAACAGACGACTGCTCTAGCCGGATGGCACACGTGCGTGTTCAACAGAAAGCTGTGGTTATCATGGACAATGATGATGCTAAAACACAGTCTACACTGTTGACTAATGGGGAAAGTGTAAAAGGTATTGGTTGTGAATTAGAAAATAATATCCCTATCTTCCCTTTTCGAACTCAAACTCTTCTGTATCAGCAGTCCCCTTATATAATCCTTTCCTGCTGCCCACAGGATTCTCGCTCTCATAACTGATTTCTCATTCAAAGCCAGATACCCTTCTAGCATGTCCTGGAGGGCTTGCTTGTCACATGGCCATTTAATCAAGCGAGTATTAATTCTCAATTTCTTCGCATGTGGCCTAACTAGTGCTGTTTCCAGGTCTGGCTGACAACAGATAATACTCAATGCAGGATCTCGTACCATGCACACACGACATGAACGTGAAGTCCCCGACTGAGAGGTTGAGCAGCCTCCAGGGATCACAGAGCCCATAGTCCGCCATCAATTGCTGCAGGTACTCCCTATCCTTTGCCTTCACGTCACTAGGATTAGCAGATTTGTCTAAAAAAGGATTGACCAGTACAATCCAATCTTCCCTAGTGCTTCCACCTGTCTCCGCTATCACTTTTTAAAGATCGGCAAAGAGGACTTGTTTGTCTGCCGTGGGGGCATAGGTTCAGCCAATGACTATGCTATCATTCCCTATGCATGCTTTTATTTCAACAATCCTCCCTCATCCTCCCAAATGTTCACGGTCCTGATCTGAATCGCTTTATGGATAAGGATTGCCACTCCACATTCCCTGCCTTTTTCTAGGCTGCTATGGTAGGCCTCTCAACCCACTACCTGAGCTGTTTGTATGCTTCTAGTTTGCCAAGATGCATCTCTTCTCCTGCAGAAGCACAATGTCCACCTTTTTTGGTGGTTAAATACTGGAGAACATTCTTCCTTTTAATATAGTGCTGAAGGCCATTAGCATTCAATGATAGTGCTCTGAGGCCTTTACCCATATTTGCTGACCACTTTGGATTCCGATCCTGGACCTAATGAATATGCACCGCCTACCCTATTTGTCTTCGTTAATGGAGTTCGCACTCCAACTCCCGCTCTCTGCTGTGACCATAAACTAGATAACAAACAGAACCATTGTGAACAAACAACATAAAGCCAGGTGATCCAAACCTCTCCACCTCCCCCTTCTCTCCTATTGGGGCAATCTGGTCCATTTTTTCAGCCCAGGATCAGTCCCTGGTCTGATCGATTCACACATCCCCCGTTATGTCTTTCTCTGGTGTAATATCCAGCCCCGCACATCAGGCCTGCTTTCCTCCCCCTTGCCACTCCCCCTCGCCACATGCCACTCCATTGATGCATCTTGTCTGTGAGAGACGTCCTCCACTCCACTCCAATCCCCAATCAGTCTCAGTTTTTACTGTCCATGCCCCTCTCATACTCCCTGCTCTCATCCAGCTGATGCCACTAAATATATCACCTCCAGTCCCAATTCTTCAGCGGCAACCTGGACTTTTCCCTTAGTCTGTCAAAGTCTGGGCCATCCCTCAGTGACTGCTTGTCATTATCAACTCTGACGCACTCCTTGACCTCTCTCTTCCCCTTCTTCTCTCCTCCATCCCGATATTCTATCTGATTGGTGCCGTTCTTTCTCTTGTCTAGCATTACCTTCGGGTAGTACTGGGTCTATCACCTGTATCTCCATCTCCTGCAGGAAAAACGGAGCTCGGACGGCTCTGTAAAGATCCTTGTCTTTTGGTCCTTTGTCACCAGCATCTTGGCCAGCTTCAACAGCCCATATCGTAAGTCTCACTTCCTCGTCGCTGGTCTCATGCTAAGGAACCCTTTCCTTGCTTCTAACATGTCCCTGGAGAAGTCAGGCGATATATAGATTCTTTGTCCTTCCCACATTAGTGGATTGTATTGTATTGTATTTGTATTGTATTGAGCTTTGTTTCTGACCACTGACAATATCTGGCACACATGTGGACAGTGCAAGAAGCAGGCAATCATGGGTCTCAGCACTTTGGGTTTGCTTCCATTCCTCCTGTGCACCCAGTGTTGTCTTTGTATTTCCAATGTCCTATCAAATTTCACCTGCAGATTAGCTGGTATCCAAGTCTCTAGGAAGCCTATGGGGTATGCCACCTGTACTTGTTCCGGAAAACCAAAGAAACGCAGGTTGCCATCTTGACTCCTGTCCTCCAGCTCATTATTGCCTTCTTTAAATCGACTCACGTGGGCTTCCAGGGCAAATACCTTCTCGGCCACTTCTTCAACTCTTCCCTCTACTTCCACCAGCATGTCTGTGAACATGCTCATTCCCGCACTCACACTCACCACCTCTCATGCATGTCCCTCATTCTTGCGTCCATGCCTGTCACTGCTTCACTTAGCTTTGCAAATTGCTGCAACAGGTCCAGCTTCAGCTCTCCCAGTGAGGTGTCACCCTTTTCCAGTCCTTGAGGCTCCATTGTGCTGACACAATAACTCCTCCTCAACTTTCTAATGTTGCCCGGTCCTCGCCCTCTCTCGTACTGTGATCGCCGTTCAAGCCACTTCTGGCAGTACTTTTATTTCTCTCTGCCCTTACTTGCCTGACAATGTTGAGCCTTGTTCACATATAGGTACTCACGGGCACCTATGAAGCCACTGCCCATTCACCTGTCATTGGCAGCCTGCCTCTTAGTGCAGTACTGCTCTCCTGCGCTCTTCCTTGCTCCCAGGCCCATGAAATTGACATATACTGTCTTCAGCCCAGTTTTCCTGCATGTGCAATCATGCATGCATTTTATATTGATCCCTCAATACAGGGTGTGCCTCTTTATTTCCTCCAGACTGCTTCCTAGCACAGTGCTGCTCTCCTGTTCGCTTCCTTGCGGCCAGTCCTGTGATATTGCTAAATATTGCCTTTGCTCCAATTCTCCTGCATGCATCAATATGCATGGACTTTTATATTGGTCCCTCCGTTCTGGGTCATCCTCACTCATTTCCTTCAGCCTGTCTCCGGCACAATCAGGGGTGGATTGGCCTACAGAGAACTCTGGAGATTTCCCGGTGGGCCTCTGCACCCTGGGCCTCTTTTGTGTTTTATTTCCAAATGTTCCATAGGAAAAGTGTTGCGCTTGCTGAAAATGGGTAATATGGGGCCACTTTAAAAATATTTTCCAGGGCCGATTTTGGTTCCCAGTACACCCCTGGGCACAATACTGCTTTCCTGTCTTCTTTTTCTCTACCAGGCCTCTGATGTCACTGCCTGCTGTCTTTGCCCTAGTTGCCCTGGATGTGTGATCACACATGCACTTTTACATTGGCCCCTCCATGCTGCGTTCTCAGCTGTTCCTTCTCAGTGCGTGCCTGCTCCCGTGAGGATTCCTCACATGCAGCCTTGCTCGACTCTCCTCGAGGCTCCAGTATTGGTCGCAGTCCCGGGTCAATCTTCTCTGGACCCTTCTCCCCAGCACTGCGGAACTGCCCCCGCCACTTTTACTCACTGTTCTGGTGCCTGCACAGCCCCTTGCTGCCTGCCTGACATTCTCCAGGCTGTTTCCTGCTTCACTATGCTTCCCCACTTCATTGCGGCTCACAGGGACTGCAATGAGGGTCACGCCACCATGTTTCAGGGATTGGGGTACAGCACGGCCCTCAAGCTGGGACGCACATCCAGGCACTCCTCTCCCATTCCGCCTTCAGGTTCTTTTTTGCATGTATCCTGCTTCTGGCCACTCACCTCCTCAGTACTTGGGCAAGGGGGTCAGGAGGTCTGGTTTCTAGTGCCCATTTGCACAGGCAACTGGCCACGCGCCCTGTGTTAATATTTAAAATGATGTGTTTGATAACACACATGCTACGTCCACTGACAATCAAAGCGGTGGGGCCATCAATATCACCATTGTAAATGACACAAATGCCCGATTTGATCATGATGCTCCTCAAACTCAGAATAGCAACATTAATGTCGGTGGCGGTGTGTGATAATCGTCAGGTGGACCCTCCTAACATTCAAAATGACCTAAACGCTACCATCATCACTATAGATGACACCACCGACGTATGCCTGATGTGCATCAGTATCCCAGTAGAGTGAAAACAAAAAAAGAATTAGCAAAAAAGAAAAGAAAAAAACATGTAGACACTCCCACTTTAAAACAGTTCTATAGAAAAATGCTGGCTGTCGTGAACACTTTGAAGCCCTATTGTAAAAGTAAACTGTGGGAACCTGATATCAGGGGTTCTTTTCAATATCTGGAGCAGGTCGTTTCTACATTAATAAAACAGCTGGATGGTAGCACTACAGTGTTAGCAGCTCTGTGTTGTGGGGCATCCATGATAAGCCAGTTCAACTATCCTAATAGCACAACATGCAATGCTCACAATGTGGAACATAGCATATGAGTGGCAAAGGTGCTCGGTCAGTTTGAAAACTATGAAATATCTTTGATACCACCGATACCCACTAAAAATGATGGTTTAGTGGCACCTAATCCTAGTACAGTTGCTACTCCACCGAACCCCACTGAAGGGGCATCACAATCCTCAGATGTAACTGGGTCTAACGACAGCAAAAACCTGTGAATGGTAAATAGCTCACACCTGAAAATGAAATGGCCCATTACAAAATAGGCGTGTCTTTAAAACAGCCAGTGAACCGCTAGAGCAGTTGCGCATGTAACCAGCACCCGATGTAACAGGATTGATCCAGCATGTGAAGCTAAAAACACAAGCACTGTTACAGTCGATACATCTCTACAGAGTGAGTGTGTATACCCAGTTGAGAAGGACAATAAAGACAGTGAACAACCCTTAAAATTGTGCAGATTCAGAACCAGCAACGTCAGTTATTTAAAATATTTAGAAAGGTCAGATGGTTATATCCAGATGTGATGGTCCTAATATGTCACAACCACAAACCCCAAACCCTGATGCTCCTCTGTACTTGTAGAGGGTGTGGACATATCAACGGGTGTAAAAAACATTTGCAGCTGCTGAATATTACGAGGAATTCCGATTTGTAAACTTGGATCAGTTACGGTCATTAGGACACGGGCTAGCTGTCATAACAGAAGCCGTAGAACCACTGGTCAAGCATATCTTAGATACTGTTGCACCCAAAGATTTCATCCAGATAGGCCTGGATGCTGATGGTTTAACCAGGACCTTATTTACAAAGTGATCCATGCACAATGTCTTCAGCATTTTATAGTTTCTGGAAAATCTGAGGAGGCTCATGCAGAGTAAGAACGACATTATAACCTTTGAACAAAGTCTTTCACAGTGATATTATAAAATCTAAAAGCAGATGGCTATTGCATTTCAATCAAGGGCCATTAAATCTGTGTCTGGCTTCAATTCTGATAGGTTTAATCGAACCATGGAGCTATACAGATGCTGATATACACGACAAAGCAATGAAAACCGCTAAAGAGCTGGGTATTCCGATTAACACACCTGTATGTTTTGGACAGTTGGTTCTCTTTGAGTGGTGTTTCGCTAGAGCCATCAAAATACTGTACTTCAACAGAGGTGTATGGTGATACTTCATATACTGTTGGCTGGATTGGTTATTCCAGTCTACTGGAAGGACCTAAGTGGGAATTCCCACTGTTCTTGCTTAAATACATATAGTATTACTTGAAAATGCGTTGAAAAATATTGATAAACTCAGTTGATTTAAATATGAGTATATTTATTGCTCAATTATTTTCTTTAGTAGGCCTTTGCAAACATGTTATCATCCAATGCATTTCGGTCTATTTCAGACCTTCTTCAGGGACTGTGTAAATGTTGCTTAGAAACCTGGGCCTTATTTATGCATTCTTTGTTGTGGAAAAATGTCCAATTCCATAATCCACTTAAGCACTTTCACTTTAGTTTGCTGGTGTATAACATCTATACTCCTTGTGTGCCCATTCGTGTTGAGGTAATCTGTTGGAAAATGGTTCTGGAGCAGCAGGGCACCTCGCTCGCGTAGATACTTCCCACCAACGGCTAAAGAGCAAAAAACATGTTCTATATTTTACATCACAATGACCATTTCTATGGTATAACAAATCTACAAAACTTCATAGGGGCTAATAACCTCTATAAGGCCATATTTTCAACAACAAAATTAAACAAAGCTGTCAGTATCATTGTCACTCGTGCTTAAGAGACGAGGGCAAAGCAATTAAGGTGAGATCTTCATAATGTCCCAAATGCCACACCTTAGTCAGGTTGTATGTTTGTCTAACCATTAACATTGAGAAAGCGGCCGCGGAGGCTGTCATGTGTGAGCCATGTTTGGAGTCTCCACGTGCAGGAAATGTACCCTCAAGAGTCATAAGTGCAATGGGTTAATTTACCTGGTATGCAAAGTGCCTGTTGTCAAAATGGCAGCGCACCTGTGTTATATGACACCTGGTAGACCTCAAAAGAAAAGCAAGGATTATATTGTTTATGACATGGAAGCCAGACAGGAGGATAAAACACACCAGCCAAACTATATTTATGCCAGATATTTAACACGTGATAGTTGTTGTAAGTTCGAGGGTGATTTGTTTGTGAATGATTTTATTATCACCTTGAAACCACTAAATTCACAGATTACACATGTTAGCTCATAATGCCATAGGGTAGGACAGCTACTTCATACTCAAACAATTGGTGAAGGAGTTAATTAGAGTAAAATGTATCATGCAGAGTGCTAAACTCATGTCAATGCTTGTGGTAACATTGCAAATACATCTTATCGATTCTATGAACTTTCTATCTCTGAAACTCAGTAAACTTCCAAAAGCTTTTGGTTTTCCTACTTCAAAGGGCTTCTTTCCACATCTTTTCAACAGAGAAGCTATCAAAACTATGTAGACCCGATCCCAACCCTGATCAATATATTGTTCAGTACATGATGCCTAGCAAAAAAGACCAGTTCATGACATGGTATACGGCAAATGAGCACAGCGTAATTGATTTTTACCAGGTGTTACTGTAAAGAAGATGTCAACATTTTAAGACAGGCTTGTAATTTGTTCAGGGATGGGATTATTCAAATGACCTGTCGGGAAACACCTATCTCTTTCACATGTCATACGACAATCCTTTTAAAAGTGTCACACTGGATATTTGCTGTATGCAGATCTACAGACAAGTATACCTAAAGTCTGAAACAATAGAGCAGCAGCCCCAGAATTCTTACCATGGATGTCAAAAACTTTATTCTGCAGCGGCTATTCAATGGCTCTTATATATAGCAGAGACTTAAAACATTACAAGCAACATACCCTAACTGGTAGCACTGAGAAACACTATGGTAAATACTGGCTGGATGGATATAGTTTGGTTCATGGTGTGGAAACAGCCTACAAATTCAGCGATTGTTTTTATCACAGGTGTCCTGAATGTTATCTTGCCAGGTAGTTTCAAAACTCTGACAGGTAATTCTTGTACTACTTATGAGCAGTTGTATAGTTGCACCCTTTTGAAACAGACATTTCTATCTACTCTGGGAGTTTGCGTCGTCAGTATCTGGAACATGAGTGACGCACAAAGGTAAAAAGCAACCCAAAAGTGGGTAGTTTTCTTAAATAGAACACACGCCTGACTCCATACAACCCACAGGATGCATTGTACGAAGATCGTAAACATGCTTTAAAGTGACACCATCGCATCTCAGAGAGTGAGAAAATACACTATTTAGATTTAACCAGTCTTTACCCATCTGTGAATAATGGAAAACCATACCCGCTAGGACCCTCACGATCATATGTGACAACTGTGAAGATATACACCAGTATTTTAGTTTAATCAGGTGCAAGGTCTATCCATCCGAAGCCTGTACTTACCTGTGTTGCCCTGCAGATGTGGTGGCAAGCTAACGTTCCCGCTTTGTTGTACATGCATTGAGGCAAAACCAGCTGGGTGTAAACACACGGATGAAGAGTGGGTGCTAACAGGCACTTGGTGTACAATCGAGTTACAGGCTGCTTTAAAACATGGCTATCGACTGGGCCACATAAAATAGATATGGACATTTAAAACAATGAGCCAATTGCTCTTCTGTGAATACATTCAAATGTTCCTCCAACAGCAACAGAAAGCCTCTGGCTTTCCTTAATTGTGTGTGGATGGAGCAATTAAAGAGAGGAATCTGTATAATGATACTGAAAGTGTTCTTTTTGTCAGCTCCCGTGGGGATGTCAACCCAGCCACCGGCGATTACCTAGGGGATCTAAATTCAGAGCTAGCCCGTGGTGAGTACATTGTGGACTTCGAATCTGCAGGTTCTACAATATATGCCTATCCTACATCTCTAAGACTGTCAGTATGAAAGTGAAAGGCATAAGTCTTAATGTTAACAATACAGCTGAGATCAATTTTGACAGCTTGAAAACATTTGTACAGTCATATACACAGGGAGACGCACATAACAGCCCTAGGGCTTATTACTGTTACACAGCTGTGCATCATGCATGCTGAAAATCAATGAAAAATTAGCACGAGTATGCTACATAATACTCTCAATAGTGTTTGATAAAAGGACGTTAGCATGAGGAGGCTTGACACATCCTTACAGCTATTTATTAGCAGTTATTATGGATACCAGACTACAACATCTGTTTGTGTGCATGCTGACCAGACCTTCCAGCTGCGGCAACAGTTATTTTGTCAGAAAACATCTAGAAAAAGGACCTGCAGCAATGTCACATACGCCAATGAATAGTGCATGGTTCTACGGCAGTGATCAGCCTCTCCATACAACTTTACAACACAAGTTTAAACACCCCCGATTTGTAGAAAGTGTGCCAGACAGTCTCAACGATGATCACCTACTGCCACCGAGCATGGTGAATAGGGAAATTGTCCATGATTTGATGACAGAGGGTCGTCAGAGTGCTGAACTACAAAAAGTCTTTACTCAGCATTCACATCACTGCAATCTAAGCATTTGCTATATTGTGCAGAACTTGTTCAACAAGGGTAGGAGCAAAAGATCTATAACACTAAATCCTAGTTGCATAGTGTTATTTGAAAATCCATGTGATAAATAACAATTAGCGGTGATAGCTTGACAGATGTATCCATCCAAAACGTGTATCTTCACAGAGAATTTTGAAGATGCTCCCAGTAAACCATATGGATATCTGCTGGTTGATTTAAAAACAACCACTTTAGAGGATTATAGATGCCACACCAATATATTCCCTCGTGGTCTACTCACTGTCTACACCCCTAAAAAGCTATCTAGAATATCTAGAAAACAACCTTACAGTAGCTGTTAGAGCTTTCAACATGTTGGCAGGCATACAGCGAAACAATGCACTGCTCAAAATGCTGGCATACACCACCACCCAGCAACGCAGGGCCATTCTAGCTGTGGCCTCTGGCGATCTGGGGTCCACTATTTCTGAGATTTGCCAGAACACTTTAAAGGGAAGCATCCCCTTAACACATCACCAAGTAAGTGTGTTAAAAAAGAAGAAGGGCATCATCAAGAAACTTGTTAATAAGCGGGTATCGATACAGGCAAAAAGAAAAGTGGTCTTTCAAGCCAATGTATTCATAGGGTCTTTCATAGGTGTAGCCCTACCGCTAATCAACAGATTGCTCAGGGATCAGTGTTGGAGCATGCTCACAAAATGTATTTGGTGGACAAACGCCAGTTAGAAAGCCTGGCACCTGCGCCCCTGGAGGATTGGGATAAACAGAAGGTTGCAACCATGAAGTTTGACTCTGAAATTAAGGTTGTTTTAAAGAGGCCTGATTTAACGACTCATGATAAAGCGGCCTCAGGCGCAAATATTCTGCATAAATACTTAAATCACACTAGGCACAGCAATGTAGAAAATAACAAACTAACATTGTACATTCCAACCCGTGAATCTAACAGTGTGAAGGTTACACAGGTAGTAGACACATTTGTGGTGGATGTGGCCAGTGCTTTAGACCTAATTCTGAAATATTGCTACATAAAATGAAGCTTGAAAAGGATTTGTCTGTGTGGACCAATAGGGGAGAATCTATCTACAGAGGTAGGGTTGTAAGGGCTCAAACTTGCACAATCCTGTAGGGGGTATTACAAGTCGACATCCAACTTCTATACAAAATGCCCCCACCATCTGGAATGGGTTCATACAGGCGGTTGCTGATTTACATATCCGGATATCCGTTGTAGGTAATGTCACCCAGCGACTCCTTCGGTAGAGGTTAAAAGCAGTTGACCCTGCTACCCCACAACAACATAATCCTGTAAATCCATCCAGGCCAAACACCCTTATAAACAAATCTGATCACCCAGTCCTGAAATGAGGTGGCATACCATGGGCTTTAAAGACTCTTTACCTACCACCTCACAGTACTATGAGGAGCATGCCATCTATACCTCTGAAGTGCCTAGGCCTTGGTAGTCTTATTAATGTGAACGACTTGATGTTTAGCTGTATTATAAATGACTGTTTTAAGAATACTGTTGACTTTTATCCTCTATGTATTAAAATGATTGTTTTAAGTGTAACTGATGCATGTTCTCCTCTCTGTTTTAAATATGCCTTTTTATAAATACATATTTTTACAAGTAATGAAACAGACTGGTTGTTTATTACACTGGCACATCTATGTATAATAACACATAACATTTGTTGATTTTCTTTTTTTAAAGTTATTTTATTCACACAAGTTAACACTAAATAGAACACACACATCTTCGTAATGTCTTATTATTTTTAATGAATGTTTTCACTTTTTGATCGGTTTGCTTGCGATTCTCCAGTACATTGTCAAAACAGCCGACAGTGATCACCATTCTGACATTTGAGTGATAAAGAATATACAATGTTGTCCGTGTGTAATAGCTTCAGAGTCTTGGACAGGCACAGTGGTATAAAGTAAATATCACATTCCTTTTAAAGTAATCCATTTAAACACCGGCATACATGGGGTTTTCTGGACAGTGTGCCAAGCTGTCAAACACCATTAGCATATCCCCCTATAGCCACAGATCTATCCAATGCATTCCATCCCTTGCCTGCGGATCAGTGTTCAGCACCAGGTTAACAGTGTGACAGCGGGGCAGTCGCGTGGGACACGTATCGCTGGCAACACACTGTAAAATGTTTTCCTGGCATGTCTATTGTTACTCAGGAATCCTTTTATATGTAGTCTATCCAGTACATATCGAAGAGTATATTTCACTCCGCGTTGATCTCGAGAATGCTATCGAAAATGCTCCACACTAGAAGCGAGTGCATAACTCCTAGGTTTCCTTCAAACATTATATCAGGTCATAAGTTTCCATCCATCAATAGGTTAAAATGACCTGATGATGTTTTGTTGGGTCTTAGCTCGAAGGCCAGTAGTGTGTATCCACGCGCATAGTCATTGAGTCGGAATGCACTTGAACCCGGACAAGGGGTCCTTTAAGACAAGGTAACAGTATCTGAGATGGATGGGGATGCAGATCTTAATCAAACATCAATAATCAAACCGACTCAAGAAGTTGGCAATAGTCAAAGTCTTTAAAACAGGGAGTACAACGGACATCAACAGATGGCGCAAAGACTTGTCTCTCACTCGAGAACTAAACTTATTTAATAAAAAACACACATTTATAGTAAAAACTCATCATCATTGACTTCACGCTATGTGGCAAATAAGAAAACCTACGGGGGGTTGTGGTTGGTGAATGAGGAACATCTACATATACTTTCTATGGGCTACAGGGATGTGATTGGATCTCTAAGGTCAGGTGGGCAACTAAGCCCATCCCAAGTACAAGTCATCTTCCGTGTCATGAAAATATGCAACATACTATTGGCTTCTCAAAATATAGGACTCCTTCATACGTGCCCATCTATAATTGGTTGGCACGCTTGTACCCTTCTGGAATATTCCACTCGCTAGCAGCATGCAACAGGGACTCCAGGTGCTGGGGGGTTTGGCCTGGTCATACCTCTCCACCCAATAAGCCCACCATTCATCATCACTCCAGCGGTCTGCCTTTCAATTAATACCTTTGAACTTGGCCTGGCAGAGGCTCACTGCGCCTGAGAACAAAAGAGAGTGAAGCATGGTCTTATCTTCTGGTCTCAGTGTAGCTTGCCCCAACGCTTATTCAAATCTGACCATGTGACTGTAGACCACATTTTCAAGCTCTTCATTCTATTTTAATACCATTAAATGAAGAACTCTTGGCACCCTCAATGATTTTCATTACACCTCAAACAGGAGCTGAGCTTGCTTCTCATGTTTTTGTATCTTTTTGAGTACATGGCAAGGCTCTCAGCGGCCCCAACTCTTGACACTGGGCCAGGCAAGTCTTTCTCGATTCTTCCTTCACCGTCAACTATTATTCTGCTGCTCCACACTTCCAACCCTTTAATTCACAGGGTCCAGGTTTGCTAAAGTGCATTGTGGAACATCCACATTCCATATATTCCAATATATATACATTGGCGCATCGCCGCAATCTATTAACTACATAGCCAGCCTTGTAATTATTTTGTATACTTGCATTACTGCGTTTGTACAATTGTAAAATGATTTAGCACGTGCAATATTCATTTTGCTCCCGAAATGTTGCATACTTCTATACTTCGTTATCATGTTCTATAAGGTCTATATTCTTACTTCATTTATATCTCTTGTATGTGTGTCACCTCTACTTCATGTGATGTCACCAGTTCTTTCTTGCATCCATGTTCACAATTCTTCTCTAACTTCCTTCAGGAGGTCATCATTTCTTTTGTGGATACATATAGGGTTTTCTCAATGAATACCTTGTTTCAAGGACTTTTTGCGGTATTGGCATTCTCACTAGTAGTGCACATGTCGCAATCTCCGGTTGCCAACATATAGGCAAAATAGGGGTGGAACTTCCGGAAGAGGTACTTGGCTCCTCCTCTACACGCCTCCATCTGGGCAATTCATCGACCATTCTCCCATCAGTCTTCACATCTAGACATCCTTGTCTAATGAAAAGTTTCTTTGGAGTCCATATCTTTATTACTCCTTTCTGGCATCCTGCTGACTTTACATGCTCATCAATATTCCAGGTCATAAGACTGCACTGTCCATTGGGACTGCAGTAAATCCGTCTTCCCACATACTTCTTGTGGTTTCTTGGATACAGACATTTTGTTCCCTCAGGTGTGTGAATACTAGTCTTTACATAGTGTCTGATATCTTCATCTGTCAGCTCTTTTGGTTTGAATCCAGATTCAACATCAATCATGATTTTCATTCCTGTACTTTTCTTTGCAGTCTTTTTACACTGTGTGATTATAATTTTAACTATATAGAATCCAAAAATGATCATCACTAACAGGGCTCCAAGGAACTTAAAAATGTTCTCCATCCATTGTGGAACCCATGAGAAGATTGACGCAAACCAGCTGTCATCAGCAATGTCTTCCACTTCATCTTCCATCTTGAAATGCAAGTTTGTGAGCATCGTTATGGCCTCTGCAAAGGTGCCATTCTCGTCATCATGAGAAGGTATGAATGTGCAACATGATTCTTTGATTTTGGCACAAACAGTTCCATCCATAGCTGTAATCTTGTCCATAACATTTCTGTTCTGAAGAGTCATAAGTCATAAGGTTCTCAGCTCTTCCTTGATAGCATTGAAACCCTTGATGGTAGTGTTGATCATCTGCAAAAGCTCCCATCTGGTTATTTGTAACCACTTGGCATTTGCCATCATCTGAATCCCAGGCTTAAAGATAATTGTAAAAACTGAAGCAGTCTTGCTGAATCGTGTGTGCTCATACAGAATAGCATCAAAAGCTTCTATTGACTTAGCTGAGAAATAATGTTTCCCTCTCCGTTCGATCAAGGAGTTCAACAGATCTCTTCTTTCTCAGGTGAGAATCTGCCTTTGGAAACTCGCCAATATTCTGGTCACTCTTTGGAATCACTAATGCTGGAACATGAATAATCACCATAGAACATAGTCCTCCCCAATCTCTGGGCAGCTTCATATATGCTCTGGATCCGCAGGCCCAGTAGTGATCCAGTATCGCTACTGTCCCATCCTTCATTCCTGGCACATTGAAAATTTGCCCACCTTGTTGATTTTCTCCAACTTTTCTTGTGCCATTATTTCTGAAGCACAGTTCTGCACTGGCCAAAGGCACTATCTGCAATGGGCCTCCTCTGTTTTTGACCCACGTGAGCAATTTTGCAAGCCTCGGCCAGAGAGGTTTGCATCCATATTCCACTTGATCTATAACTGGTTTATGATGTCCAGTTACTGCCACAGCTCTGCATACAACTATGCCTTCTTCCCAGTCATCTGGAGGAAGTACTGTTCCCCAGATTTGCATTTGTCCTCTTTCCTTGCATCTTCGTATTTCCTCATCAGTCTTTCCATGACAATTAAGCTTTTTATTTATTTCCCAGCAGATTCCTGCTCCTATCATGCCTTGCTGTTCATATCGTTTCACATGATCTCTGGTGTATGCTCTTGATCTTGTCTTGAAATTTTGAACATAGTTTTCTTCTTCTGGCGCTGTCCATTGAGTTACCCAGACCAAAGATGGTTTTTGACCCTGGAATTGACCTCTTGTATGGCAGAGTGCAAGGTGAGTTAAGCAGCAAGCTGTTTGGACAGCTATCTCTATAGCTATGAATATTTTAGACTTTTCCATAGCATAAGATATGAGAGCACAAACATAGCAATCCTCCTCAGAGGTTCTCTTTCCTACCTCTTTCATACCACACATTGTTCCCCAAATGTGCTGTTCTGTCTAAATAATCTAAATAATAAAAAATAATTCTTCCTACAGGGGATATCATAGGAACACTTGTCAGTGAAATAGGTGGCCTTACATGTGTCACTGGTGTAGGGATGATCACATATGGTCTTGGCTTTCTTGCAACCTCTAACTCTGCATAGGTCACTGGAGTGTGGAGAATCAAAGGGACTTCTACCTTTTTAGAACCAAAAAGATATGCTGCATGAATCATTAAAAATAGAAAAACAATAACAGATGCTGGGCATATATAAATTATGCACCAGTACATGAAGCCCCACCATTGATGTCTCTCCACACGTCGTTGAGTTTTCTCACTTTCTAGAACAGCATTATGTTCAATAAATCTCTTTGTGCCTGTGCGTTTATTTTTTAAAGAAGGAAAAAACCTTTTTAATCAGGCAGCCTCGTTAAATGCTCAGGTAGCTGCCTAATCTGCTCAATTATCTCTACAAGTAACCGACTGATTGCAGGACGATTTATAGGATCTTGTAGAAACACACAAGTGTTGTTATTACACCAAACAAGATAAGAATGAACTTGAATCAGGTAATAAAAGACCATAATAAGTAGTCTGTGGGCATTGTCATCAGACAGGACATGTATGCGTCCAAAGAGAAACTCAGTGAGAAACTAATCTGGGAACTGCTCCCTTTTCCAATCATCAAAAAGGAATTCCAGATCGGGCATTTTTTGTTTATTTCAACACCTTCTAAGGTCCAATTTCATTGAATTCCTGGGCATCAAGGACAGTAACCTTCTCACTTAATGCTTTAAGGAGTGTTCAGGGGAGCCACAGACCAAATACTTGCATTTATTTATTCCATAATCTTTGCATCCTTCTTCCTTGTCATCGATCGAGTCTGCACGCTCTGAGCTACTTCTTCTTGACTTGCTTCCGAATCGGGTGGGGGTGTTCTGGTCTCACCAGCATATGGCTTCACGTCGTTAAGGTGTATCCAGGCACGTCTTCCTTGAACATTTAATGTAAATGGGGTAATATTCTACACTATAAAATGACCACTAAAAAGAGGCTCATGTCACTTCCTAGTGAAGTTGCAAATTAGTACAGGATTTCCATTAAATAGTTTTGGTATTGGTAAAGGTGGTTCAGATTCGGTTGCTGAATGGTAATCTGTGTCCTGAGACCGACACCCCCTACGCCTGAGTTGATCTGAAATGACGGTCATACATGTTAAATATGCATGTAACTCATTTCCTTACAATTCTGCAGTTGTCTGGGCATCACTCCTAGTCTTCAATGGAGGAGTCAGTGGCATTCTCATTTGCCTCCCTGTTACTAATTCATGGAGTGTGAGGTGGTGGTCTGACCCGGGCCAATTTCTCAATGTATATAATACAAGGGGCAGACAAAACAGCCACCCCTTCTTCAGTGTTAATTTCAACTTGGCGATGCTCTCTTTGAGAAGGCCATTGAGTCTCTCACATATCCAATTCACTTGCAGGTGATAAGCAGAAGAAATCCTGTGTTCAATACCAAGCAATAGACTGATTTGCTCAAATATTTCATTAACAAAATGGGACCCATTGTCGGATCTTTGCACTTCACATACACCCCATCTAGGAAAAATACTTCTCGGACTAAAAACTTTGCAGCACTAGTGGCATCAGGGTATGTACATGGTGCAGCTTCAATCCATCTCAAAAAGGGACACAGCAACACCATCATATACCTATATCCACTACATATTTGCAGCATATCAACATAGTCAATATGTAAATGCTGAAAGGACCATGCAGTCTAGGAATTACTCCTCTAATTGTTCGCAATGTGTGCCCAGTAGTAAACTTTTGACATACAATGCAATTTACTATATAAAATGTAACGTGTACTAACAGGTTCAGTACAAACCATTCTTCTGCAATAGCTGCAACAAGACTCTCCCTAGTTACATGTCCTGGGTAGTGTAGCTGTTCTAACGCTACCCTTAATAAGGCTACAGGCATCACCTCTTTACCAGTGCTGTCCTGTCACCACAATGCCTCAGAGGGGGATAAAGAACACCCCATCCATGTCCACAGCTCTTTTTCTTCCTGTGGAGCACTGCCTTGAACTTCCATCAATTGTGTTCTAGACAAATTGTTAAATCCTTCATTTGCAATGATAATTGTGACCATTTATTCTTTCATATCAGGGGTATCAACATTAAAAATATCTAATGAATATGCAACACTGTTGGCCTCTTGTCTGCAGCTTGGTTTCTACATGAAATACAGTCAGTTCTCTTAGTATGTGCTGCGCATTTAACTATTACAATGGCATGTGGGAGTTGTAGTGCCTTTATAAGCCTGTCCAATAATGCAGCATTTTGCACTGGAGTGCTGTCCGCTCAGAGGTAGCCCCTCATTTTCCAATATGCTGACCCTGCGTGTACAGTTGTTGTCATATAGGCGGAGTCACTGTACACCGTCATTTCCATCCCTGCATGATTCTCGAGCGCGACAATAAGCGCCACCAATTCTGAATCTTGTGCCGAACAATGAGACGGTAGTCTCACACTTGCTACCACTTCAAATTCACCATTAGCTCTGTGCCTTACCACAGCTGAACCTGAATACCTTTCTCCAACAGTTTGATACATTTTTTCGAAGACCGGTCAATAAAGAGGACCTCCCACCTGCCAGAGCATTCTCTTTTACTCTTGGGATTTTGTCATAAAACTCCTCATAATTTGAGCAATCATGCACCTGCTCGTCCTCTGTCACAGGTTCAGCTACAAACGTGGCAGGGTTCACTATTTTACACCTGATTAATTGATTGCTGGATTCGATATGACTACCTCGTATGCAGAAGCACTCTGAGATGTTAGGGTACCCTTAGGTTTCTCCAAAACAGCAAACAAAGCATGCTCAACAAATAAAGTCGTGGAACATCCCATCACGATGCTTGCACACTTCTCAATAGTGGACGCGGCTGCTGCCAGTGATTGTTTGCAAGGAAAGTGTCCTTTCATAACTGGATCTAAAATCCAACTATAAAATGCCAAAGGTTTATACCCAGTGTGGTTCTTTGTGTAAGCACTGATGTCATAACTGTTCCATTTGTATGTGAGAACAAAAAGAACTCCTCAGAATAATTGGGAATTCCTAAAACTGGTGCTGTGCATATTGCTCTTTTCAACTCCTCAAACCCTTCCTGCATTTCCTTTGTCCATTGTATCTTCTCATTATTCATTCTGGCTTTCTTTAAAGGCTGCAAAAGAGGTCTCGTATATGAACTATAATTGAATACCCATGCTCTAAAATAGTTACACAATCTCAAAAACTGCTGCATTTGCTTTATCATGTGTGGTTTTGATGTTTTCATAATCGCCTAAGCTCTTTCAGGTCTAACCTTCTTTCCCTCATGTGAAATCAACTGACCTATGTACAACACCTCTTCCTGGCAATATTGTAACTTCTCCTTATCTACCTTATATCCTTTGTCTGCCAAAATAGTTATCAATCGAATTGAATCTTGCCTGCACGCATCTTCTGTCGTGCTACAAACTAAAATATCATCTACATATTGCAGCACAACACTTGGCAAATCAATATTGCTTAGTTCCATCTGCTGGACCCTATTAAAGATCAATGGGGACTCGGAGTACCCCTACGGCAGATGAGTACTCTTTGGCTTAGTCTGGTGGAACGTAAATGACGTGAGGTCTTGAGAGACCTTATGCAACGAGATTGAGAAAAACACATTTTTTCAAGTCAATCACCGTAAAATATTGTGCCTCTGTAGGAATACTACATAAAATCATTGCAGGATTCGGAACTAAAGTAAACTCCGCCTCTATGATCTGGTTAATCAACCCTCCCTTCGATTTTTTCACAGGATACACAGCATTATTACACATTGACTATGACGTCACCAAAATGCCTTGTTCCATCATAGCCGATATAGTCTTAAAAATACCCTCATCTGCCGCTCGAGACATTGGATGCTGCCTTGCTCGAGGTAAAATTGCTCCTGGTTTCAGATTAATCTTAACTTCTCCCACCCCCTTCAAAAGGTCTATATCATAAGGGCCTGTAGTCCATAAGGATGGTGGCACCTTTTCCATGTCCTCATCAAAAAAATGCAGGACGCTGCTGCACTTTCACCATTCGCTGTGGGATTTCCCTTATTTCTATTCTCACCCAATATGTAATACTCATCTTGAATACTACTTTATCATCTGATGGATCATCTGTAAACATGACTTCATCTGTGACGTAAGTAACATTATACCCTTCCCCAAAGGCAATTACTGTTCTCCATAGCCTGCCTTTATCATCAACACATTCAAACATGGCTAATTCCCCTCGGACTATAGCTAACTGCGACTGCAAGGCAAAAATATGTCGCCCCTTTTCATCCATAGGTGTCTGTGGCCTGAACAAAAATTAATCAGGTAATCTCATAATCTTTCCCACTAAGCCAGGTAACCATATTAACAAAATGGATACCCCATAGAGAAAAACATCTGGCTCTAATGGCACTCCTCGCAGAGCTATCTGCCCTGTTAATGCCATAATAAACTCACCCATGTTTAACTAATGTATCCATGGAATAGAACACACTATTCCCTCATCGGTGAAGGAAATTGTCATATTTAACTTAGTCATTAAGTCTCTGCCCAGAATATTAACTGGTGTCTGTCTTGAATACAATAAAGGTACAGACATATCACACTCTCCTATAGAGACTGGTAATTAATCAGTAAAAGGAACTCTACTTGTAGCTCCAGAGAAGCGCTGAGCATTCATGGCATTTCCTGATAATGAAAATGTTCCTTCTCGTATACATGAGCGAGTTTCTCCTGTGTCTACTAAAAAGAAAAAGATTTGCTTCCTATGGTAACATCAACCCTTGGTTCCTCTTGAGGATTTGGTGTCACGATAGTACTAAACACATCAAGTTGCCCTGTGAGCAGTCCTATTGTGGGTACAGGTTTATTCCCATACCTGTGAAGGGATTTCCTCCTGCAATAGTGGCACCCCCTATTCTAGCAGTCAATAACTGTCCCGTATTTGCACTCTGTGGTATCTGCATGGTGGCGTGCTGTGATTGCCCTTGCAGCAGATTCAATAGTGTTTGCTGTGGTTGTAAAGCCTGTTGCGTTTGTGGCACTTGTGTTTGATACACTGTCTGATCTTGGGCAAACCCATCCCTAATTTGTGGGCTATATGCTGGTGGGTAAGCTGTCCTCCCCTCTTGAGAATTCCCATTTCTGTACATACCCGTGGCTCTTGCATGCTCGAGCAATGTGCCCTGTCATACCACATGTCCAACATATAGCAGGGAATCTCCTCAATTGCCCTTCCTGCACATTTTTGTTATCATTCTGCAGATTCTGAAAACCACACTGATTATTATGAAAACCCTCCCTTCCTCTAAAGCCTGTACCTCTGCCTCTTGGCACAAGTCCATTTCCTCCTTGATCCAATTGGCATTGATTATTCGCCTGTGGAACACCTGCTACCTACTCCCAGCCCATCTCCGCTTGTCAGTACTGCTCCTTCTATAGTGTACTTTGATAATTTATTCTGGACTAACTTAGCTTCCTCAAGTTTCCTAGCATCCTCCCTCTTCTTATTCTTCTCTTGCAGCATCCAGCAATTATGCACGATAGTCAACTGTATCTCTGCTCATGGCTTTGCTTACATTCCCACTAGCTTCTTGAGCTATCTGTGTACTTGTTCTGGTAACGCCTGACACAAAATATGGTAAAATATTGGCACAGATTTCCCCCAAGGCTTCCTCGTTTCTGAGGCCCACCGTTCTGGAAACTTTTGAATATAAGCAAGCAGTTCTTCATTTTCTTGCATCTTACATGCCATGATTGCACCCATATCTGATGTATCAGGATACTGTACTCCAAGCGCTTTCCAGACAGCTGCCCTACAATTATTAAACGGCACTCCATCATGAGCTGTATTCTGTGCTTTGACACTCGAATAACCTGCTCTCGTCCAAATGTCATCAGCTCTTTCCCCAAGAATGGCTGCTAGGAGACCTTTAATGTCCCCTATAGCTAACGTGTTTCCTCCTGTCATCTTTTCTAACTCATAAATCCATTTCCCCACACCCGCCGTTAATCTGGGGAGTTTGCATCGTAAATTATCCTTGCCCATTTGGGGCCAAGGAATATACTTCGGCCTGGCCCCTCCTTTCTCTAGTAAGGGGAATTGCGTAAACCCAAATCCACAATCCGCTCCCATCGTGTGCCTACTCATAGTGGGAACAATGGTTCCCGATTGCCTGCCATGTCTAGTCCCCAACTAGTGTGGCTTTCATCTTTCTCATCTCTGTTTAACATTAGCCTGTCCATAGACAAGGCTCTATTCTTGAGACTAAACAGGCTTCCTTCCTTTCGTCGTAACTGGGCACCTGAGGCTCGATCTTCTTTTCCCTTACTTCTCGACTCATTTATTGTCCTCATCTCTTGGTAAGCTTATTTATTCTATCTTCGATACTTCCTATCTCAGAATTCTCATCAAGGTCTACCCTAGATGGTCCTGGCATTGCTCCTTGCAACGGGAGAAACTCCTCGATGTCGCCCCATGATATTACTGGGCTCGGTTCCATCAGCTCTTTCTCAATGCGATTAATATCACATGCTCTATGTCTCCTTTTCATTCTATTTCTTCATCTAATTTCCTTTGTGCTCTCGCTTCCCATCTAACTCTATCTTCTTCTTGTCTTTTCTCTTCCCTTGTCATGCCGCGGCGGGGATGGCGTGTGTGGAATCGCTGGCGGTTCTGTCCGCCGTAGCATTTCACTCCTTGTCTTTTCCGCGTACCGCTCTAGTCGTTGTACGCGATCGTGACCCGGAAGTATAAAGCACTCCACTTCCGGGTCGCATAAGCGTTGCAACGTTTCCGGGTTCCCTCCTGTGTTGCTGCCGCTCCCGTTACTGGTGTATTTCCTGCTTTTCTGCCTTTCGTTTCGCTGTTCCCAAACAGCCGTGCTCCACCCTTTGTTTCTCTGCCTTGTGCTTTGCCTCGTCCTTGTTTATCCTTCTTTTCTCCTTTTCCTCCTTCTTTTTGCCTCTTCTTACCTCTTCCTTTACTCCCTTTTTTCCCCTTCCTTCCCAGTTTTGTCCTACTTTTCTATCCCTTTTATCCATTTTGGATCCTCACCTGCCAGACCTGTGCCTGCCTACCGGACTGTCTGTGTTCAATCCCTTGTACCTATTTGGAACTTCCGTCTACCAGACCCGTGCCTGCTTACCGGACTGCCTGTGTTCAATCCCTTGTACCTATTTGGAACTTCCGTCTACCAGACCCGTGCCTGCTTACCGGACTGCCTGCGCTCAATCCCTTGTACCTATTTTGGAACCTCTGCCTGCCCGACCTGTGCCTGCTTACCGGATTGCTCTTCCATCAGCAAACTTACCTTCTTCGTTCATCCACCGGAAATACTACTTCTAGGGGTTTTTTGTGCCTTCCGGCTTTTTTCCCCCTGTGAGGGGCTCTCGGTAGGATAACCCCCGTCGCCCCTATCTTAGTGGCACGGTGGCATCCTATCGAGGGCGTCCTTATCTTCACAAGAAAAAAGAGAAGCCTCCACGACATAAGGACGGAAAAATCAAGCAGAAAGAGGAAGGTGAGGAGTTGGGGGAAGGGGGAGAATCTGCAATTTCATCCGAAGAAGAAGATATAACCGACATTACTGACATCCCTTTTCATTTGCTCTATGCACTTCTTCGTCTCTTTGTCTTTGCATTCTTTTCTCATAATTTCAGTTCTTCCTCTTATTGTCTATGCTTTTCTAGCCTCTCTCGTTCCTCGATTGCTCTCTGCCTGTTGTCATGCTTTCTCTGTTCTTCCGTTCTTTCTTCCTTTCTGAGTTGCTCCTCATGATACATTTGCTCTCGCCTTTGTCTATTGTTCTTTTAATGCTCATCTTCTTTCAATCATTTCTCTTGTTCCGTCTTTTCTATCTTGTTCATCTTGATCTTACCCTTAACTTACTTCCTCAAAACCCTTTCTATCGATCGAGTTTGAGCAATATCTGTCCGCCCATCCATTTGTTCTGTACGAGCGAAACCTCATCAGTTCTATCCATTTTTCCTTTCCATCTCTTAATCTCTTGTTCTTTGTCTAAGGATATGTTTGGTCTATCACTCTTCTCCTCTTTATCTTGCAGGACCTTAAAGGTCTCATCCTTTCCTTTAGCCCTTTCTCTTTCTGGACTCTCATCACTGCTATAATCAGGTGGTTCAGATAACTGATTACTATATCGTATTGCTGCTTTTAGTTCACTTAATGGGTATAATCCGTCATTTCTCGTACTATTGCCATTTACTACAGATGCGGTAGGGGGAGCAGAAGGCTCAGCACCTTCCTCCCTACACTGATTAACCATACAATCCTCTTCGTCTTTGCATTGTTTTATCTCGTAATTTCTGTTCTTCCTCTTCTTGTCTCTTCTTTTCTAGCTAACTGTTCTTTGAACACACCCGGTATCCGGGATGTCTGTAAGTGAACAAAATGGAGGTATCCTAAGGACACTATACCTGTCTGTACCGTCCGCAGGCAAGTTGAAACTGTCCTAAAAGCACGCGCGGTGTCCGGGTTGTCCGTAGTTAAACAAAATGGAGGTGTCCTAAGGACACTATACTTGTCCGTACAGTCTGCAGAACATCTACGCACATGCGCACCACACCCATAAGTCCTGCGAACATTGCGCCTGGCCGTAACTGTCCATCTCACTAGTGTCACACTTTTAATTTGTTTGAGGACCCGAACACTGTCCGTAGAACACCTGCGCGCATGCGCACAACCATTCCCGTGCATTTGGTGTCCTGCAGACACCCGTTCCCTTCGCAGACGTGTTCCTGACGTCATCATGTGACCGCACCCACGCTGAGCGTGGGTCCTGATTTGCGGCACTCTCCAGTTCCCCAACATTTTAAAAGAACTTTTTCAGACAATCCAAATTATTTTACAGTAAAAATTCACAAGTGCACATGTCCCAGACAATGACCCTGGCTTTCCACATACTTTTTGGAACTTTTTGAACCTTTTTCGGGTGTTCGATCTGTCTGCGAAGCGCACCCCTCCATCCCTATAAAAGGCCACACCCCAGATCTGATCTTCATTGTACATCTGGCTATTGCAGATTGACTTTTACAGCCTTTGCTGCTCTTGCTGAGATTATCTAATCAACCCTGATGGCATCCATGGCTGCTGTTGTTACATCTGCTTCAGCACCACCCCCAAACCCTCCACCACCACCACCTCCCCAAGGGCCTGCAGAGGGGAACAGGCATGAGAATGTAGAGGACGAGGATGAAGAGGATGAAGAAAATGAGGTAGAGGAACTCCCTACTACCAGCACTCGCCGGGAGTCGAGGGTGTGGCGGTTGTTTACCATTCATGGTAACGTACAAAAAGCATGTGCGAACAAGGTCACCTGCAACCAGTGCAAAATGATGCTGAGTCGTGGGAGACATGTTTCGTACAGCTTTGGTACAACATCCATGAAGCGACACCTAACGTTGTTCCACGGTGGGGCCTTTCACAAGGTTGTACCTTGTGATCAACATAGTAGGTTGAGTTCCTCTAACACATCCTCTGTTTCCGCTCCTCTCATCACAAGAGACACTCCTGTGGGTGAGCGCATCCCTCCAGCTGCCTCACAGGCCATTCACGATGCTGTTGACCCTTACCTTTTGAGGGTCACAATATTGTGTATGTACTGCGATGCAGTACTCTGCAGGGGGGAGAGTCTTCGAAGTGCTTTTGAGACTACGGTCACAGAGCACCAGACAAACTGCTACCTACCTAAGTAAGGCCCACCCTACATATTCCTCTCTCCACCTGCCCTTTCTTATCCCTGTGGTTGGTGTCCCTTCATTACCCTCCTTTCCCCTCCTCTCCTAGTGTGTTGTGTGTGAAAAACCCCCAAAAATATAAAAGAACAAAAAAAAGGCTCTTTTCAGAGCCGCCTTTCACATTTTAAAAGTAGAAGTGGCAAATAAACAGTGCAGGGCCCTGTGCATTTTTTGGAAGTCCTCGGATAGTCCTAGGACATATAGGGGTCGATTCATGGAAATCAAGTGCACGCGCACCCGTGCGATACAAGGAAGGCGCTGCGCTAGTTTCCCGCTGGTCGTGCGCCAAATCCATGCATGTCGCACACGGGTACACATGTCATCAAACGGCGTGCACTACGCACACAGCAAAAGCGCACATAGCGCGGCACACACAACAAAAGTGGGCGGAACAGTGGGCGTAACACGCGGAATGGGGAACAACGTGTGAAAAAGAAGGCGTAACTGGGGAAGTACTGCAGGGAACTACACGGAACGCCCACATTCACGCGAACAACCCATATTCATGGATTCGAATACGGGAAACCCGCGCATGGAAAAAGTAACGCACAGGCGTCAACGCGTCCGCCACACGAAGGCAGGCGGAAGCGTCCCCGTGCACAGTATAAAAGTGCGCACAAACAACAAACACGTATATACAGCTACGATGAATGCCCCATTTGTCGCAGCACTGATCGTGGGACACCGCAGGAGGAGGAGAATAGCCAGGGCATGCATTTTCTCACCACGGACAAGCCTTTTTGGGATGCCTGACGACCAGGCCTACGGCAGGTATAGGTTTCCACCCCATATCATCCTAGACCTGGTCAGGGAGTGGGAAGATGACCTTACACCCCCCACCCTTTGCTCCCAAGCATTGAGCGCCTTGGAGAAGGTGCTCAATGTCCTGCATTTTTTGGCCACTGGGTCATTTCAGCGGACCACTGCCATAGTGGGGGGGTCTCACAGGCCACGCAGTCACGCTGCCTACACCAGGTCTTGGCAATCATGACAGCGCGCCCCTCAGTCCGCAGGCACATATACATGCCCAGAACACCCGCAGAAAGGCAGGCCGTTGTCCTGGATTTTTACAGGGTGTGACACTTGCCCAAAGTCCTCGGTGCCATAGATTGCACCCATGTGGCCCTACGTCCACCTAGGGCCACTGAGCACATCTACCGAAACCGCAAGCACTGGCATTCCATCAACGTACAGGTGGTATGCGATGCAAAGGGAATCATCACCTCTGTCTATGCAAACTACCCTGGCTCCACCCATGACAGTTTCATATACAGAATGTCCGCCCTGAGCCGGGCCCTGGAAGCTGGGCAGCATGGTGACACATGGCTCCTAGGTGAGTACAAATGCCTGTGCACATGCATGCAAGTCACCCACAGACAAATACCCAAACCCTAATAATCTCAACTATTATCATCTCCCCAGGGGACAGTGCCTACCCTCTGAGCAACCACATGATGACACCAATCCGGTACCCCACCACACCACCCCAGGTAAGATACAACGCGGCCCATATTGCAACCAGGGCCATAGTGGGTGCACATTCGGAGTGCTCAAGTCACACTTCCGCTCCCTTGACCGCTCTGGCGGGCAGCTACTCTATGCACCCCCAGTAGTGTGCAGGATCATTGTGCACTCCCGAAATACACGTACCCCACTCGCACAGGGCCTATCACGTGTGGAACTTCCCCGCACCCCAGAAATACACGTACCCTGCTGAAATCGCGTGTTAAACTTGCCCGCACCCCAGGAATACACGTACCCTGCTGAAATTGCGTGTTAGACTTCCCCGCACCCCAGGAATACACGTACCCTGCTGAAATCGCGTGTTAGACTTCCCTGCACCCCAGGAATACACGTACCCTGCTGAAATCGCGTGTTAAGCTTGCCAACACCCCAGAAATACACATACCCTGCTGAAATCGCGGGTGAAACTTCCTGCGAACCCCAGGAATACACGTTCCCTGCTTGCCGTGTGCTGTGTGGTGGCCCTGTATACTGGTCCAGGGTTAGCGCAGCCCTTTGCGCTGGATTGGGGATTTTGATGGCTTTTCCTTGTGCGAGGGGCGTTCTTGGGGGCGTTACTGGCGCTGCTGCAGGGTCGCTGTGCCACTCTGCGCCATGGCTGCTTTTGGTGGTTAAAATCCATGAACACGCTGTGCGCCGAAATGGATTTTGGCGCATGCGTCTGGCACAGACTATCGCACGCGCACACTGTGCGCCAGCCGCGTGCGCCACTTGTGCACTTAATTCTATGAATTACCCCCATAAAGTTTTAGGGTGCTGCCCTAGCAAAACCAATGCACTTTTCTCTGGGAGGAAGTGGGGGCTCTGAAAAGAGCATTTTGGTGGTGTTTTTGTGTGTTTGAAAAACTTGAAATAGTCAACATCTACTGCAAAATAGATGACTGTAATTCCAAAAAATGTTGCAATGCATTTTGTACATTTCTCTGAAATATTTGATTGCCAGCATAAGTAAGATGGATTCCATCTCTGTGAAAAATGTATGTGCTACGAAACATAATATTTTCATTGTGAAAAGAGGACATGCCAACATCTCTTAGAAAGGCACAAATAGCCTTATTGACCTTGCGCTTCGCTTTCTCCATTTGTGGACCAAATGAAGAAGAACGCAGCCACATTTGTCTTTGCGCAATACAAGAAAAAATTACTTGGGAATTGGAAACATGTCCATGACCTTCCCAAGTCATTCTTTCATTGCAAATTGCGAAGAAATTCCAGACACATGTCCTAAACTGTTCCCTCCACAATTAATTATAATTATGTCTGGATGATGCTCTGTCTCTAAAGTAGCACAGAGAGGTACCAGCCACTTCATTCCACGCACTCCATACCAGTGCACTTCCACATGAGGGAATCCAAGATCTGCAGCTACTCCACAGTGTTCTGCATGCACCTCCAACCAATGTATCCATGAGTCTCCCAAAATCCAGATAATCTGTTTTCGGAAACACACAGCCATAGCTATCTGTTCTTCTCTCAGGAAAAAGACGTTCTGACAAACTCTCTCCTTACACAACACACCCAGTAAACTTTACTGACCAAGCCCTAGCTTTGCTCATTCTCATTTGCATGCCTCTCCACCCCAAAACCCCTGTATGTAATATGCGGTGTCCGTGGACTACCACCATGTCCATGGACATGTCGAAAATCTGAGCGTGGATAATGTAAATTTAAATACTGTGCCCCATTTCCCCTTTGCGGTTGGCTGTGAAAAGAGCCATTTTTTGTTTATTTGCAGATGCTTGACAGACACCTGTTATTTTGTATTTTTTGGGTTTTTTGTTCTTCTTACTTTACTCCTAAAATCTTCACATAACCTTCTCCAAAGCAACACTTATATTCGAAAACAGCATAGTATTTCCCAAAAAATACAAGGAAATGCCATCTTCTTTAAAATAAACAGCATTACTGGAATCAATATTCTCATTATTACAGAAAAAACATACCTGCTCTAAGCATGAAAGCACACATGCCTTGGTTGATTGCACACCTACCAATGTTTTGCTGAGGACAAAAAGCAGAACAATTGTCGCATATAGCCCTAGGTAGTAATCCAGAAAAAATTACCTTGGCATTTGGAAGGATGTTCATTACTGCTTGAACCAAGTGTTCCAAATCTGCCAACAAAGTTTCAGTACTGATGTAGCCCAAATGAAAAGCACCATAGTGCAAAACTACCAGATGCGGACTGTTCATCCTGCCCATATCTTCATAAACTCGTACAATTCCCTGTACATTGCAATCAGGCACAGTGCTCCACACCACCTCCACTCCTTTAACATCAAAATTGTTTGCCACATGCCTGCATTGAGCATACTGCTATAAAGCATGCACAAACATATCTCCAAGTGGTATCCAGTTATTTTATTGAAAACATTTCTTCGAAAAGAAAAAAACTACTAAAAAGAAAAAGATTTGCTTCCTATGGTAACATCAACCCTTGGTTCCTCTTGAGGATTTGGTGTCACGATAGTACTAAACACATCAAGTCGCCCTGTGAGCTGTCCTATTGTGGTTACAGGTTTATTCCCATACCTGTGAAGGGATTTCCTCCTGCAATAGTGGCACCCCCTATTCTAGCAGTCAATAACTGTCCTGTATTTGCACTCTGTGGTATCTGCATGGGGGCGTGCTGTGATTGCCTTTGCAGCAGATTCAATAGTGTTTGCTGTGGTTGTAAAGCCTGTTGCGTTTGTAGCACTTGTGTTTGATACACTGTCTGATCTTGGGCAAACCCATCCCTAATTTGTGGGCTATATGCTGGTGGGTAAGCTGTCCTCTCCTCTTGAGAATTCCCATTTCTGTACATACCCGTGGCTCTTGCATGTTCGAGCAATGTGCCCTGTCATACCACATGTCCAACATATAGCAGGGAATCTCCTCAATTGCCATTGCTGCACATTTTTTGTCATCATTCTGCAGATTCTGAAACCCACCTTGGTTATTTTGAAAACCACACTGATTATTCTGAAAACCCTCCCTTCCTCTAAAGCCTGTACCTCTGCCTCTTGGCACAAGTCCATTTCCTCCTTGATCCAATTGGCATTGATTATTCGCCTGTGGAACACCTGCTACCTACTCCCAGGCCCTCTCTGCTTGTCAGTACTGCTCCTTCTATAGTGTACTTTGATAATTTCTTCTGGACTAACTTAGCTTCCTCAAGTTTCCTAGCATCCTCCCTCTTCTTATTCTTCTCTTGCAGCAATCGGCAATGATGCACGATAGTCAACTGTATCTCTGCCCGTGGCTTTGTTTACATTCCCACTAGCTTCTTGAGCTGTCTGTGTACCTATTCTGGTAACCCCTGACACAAAATGTGGTAAAATATTGGCACAGATTTCCCCCAAGGCTTCCTCGTTTCCGAGGCCCACCGTTCTGGAAACTTTTGAATATAAGCAAGCAGTTCTTCATTTTCTTGCATCTTACATGCCATAATTGCACCCATATCTGATGTATCAGGATACTGTACTCTAAGCGCTTTCCAGACAGCTGCCCTACAATTATTAAACGGCACTCCATCATGAGCTGTATTCTGTGCTTTGACACTCAAATAACCTGCTCTCGTCCAAATGTCATCAGCTCTTTACCCAAGAATGGCTGCTTGGAGACCTTTAATGTCCCCTATAGCTAACGTGTTTCCTCCTGTCATCTTTCATAACTCATAAATCCATTTCCCCACACCAGCCGTTAATCTGGGGAGTTTGCATCGTAAATTATCCTTGTCCATTTGGGGCCAAGGAATATACTTCTGCCTGGCCCCTCCTATCTCTAGTAAGGGGAATTGCATAAGGGGAAATACAATTATGTCGAAAACATTTTGCCGAATGTTTTTTTCTTCGAATTGATAATTTTTTAGTTTATAGTTTATTTTGTTGTTTCGTAAGTAAAGAAAAGGGTTAAAAAATACAGGGTTGGAGGGGTACCCCCATTTCAAAAATTAAATTAAAAAAAAGACGTTCAAAACATTTTTTTTCGGCAAAATGTTTTCGACATAAAGGCATTCGAAAAAATGGCATTTGAAAAAATCACTATAAACCCTCCAAGCACCAACACCCTGACTTTCTCCACCTCTGCCATCTTCACTACAAACAGTCACTTTCAACACAAATTCACAACCTCAACATCTGATTGGCTGATCCCTACAGTCCCCTTTCCATGCTGGAAAACCCCAGATGTGGCACGCCCTTCCCGCAGACAGCTGTGGTCTCCGCAAAGCGCGTAACTCTTAGCCAGCCCTTCTACCCTTTCCACATCACTTTCGGTGCCATTCCCTCATTGGATACAGCTAAGCAGTCACACAACCATCCCCCAATCACATCCAAGACCTCTACATCTAACACCATCATCAGAGTTCCGCAATTAAAATATACTGTTGATCACTCTGAGTACAAGTCTCATATCATTGGAAAGCACCTACTACAAAAACTACTCTACAAGTCCCCAAGATTTCTACTTAGAGCTGCATGCATACCCACATGCATGAATACAAACTACAGGTATGCATATTTTATTCACAGTACATGTACAACTCTTATGAATGCATATAAATGGATTAATGCCACTAAACCTGCATAACCTATAAAATTAACTTATTGCAATTTTTCCCATGTACTATAATCAACTGTCACTTGGAAACCAGTCTGCTATCTTCAACACAGCTTTAAAAAAACAAGTGAATTTCATACACTTAAAATTCTACTCATTTGCAAACCATGTTGAACTATCATATTGTAAATAAAATATAAAGGATGCACATAGTCAAATGAAAGGCATGCATACACTATTTTCAGATATAAAACAAAAATACTACTACAAAAACATAAAAATCAATGTCTAAATTAACATCAGTGCTATAAACACACAAAATTACTAACTTCTTTCTTTTACAATTGCAGTGAAGATCACGCTCCTGAAAATCAGCAGCATCTGAACTACAAACAACATATCCGAAGAAACCTGCTCATTCCACAAAAGTGTAAGAGTAAGTACAATACTACCTTAATATTCTTACTGTTACTCAAACACGCTGTGTAGTTCATTCATGTAATTTGCGCACCAAAAAAAACTGAGATTTCTGAACCATTCTGCCCACAAATCCCCATTTATTAAACAGGGATTAGCAGGCAGAATGCCACACAAATCCTCATTTTCTGGAACACAAATAACATAACTCAACCCCTAGAATGTTAGTACTACAAAACAAAGAACTGTTTTAATTTTATACCATTAGATTTACTATTAGTGCTTCTCCTCACCACTAGCTCAGTTTCTACTGTCATCTGCACAGCAATATAGTAACACACAAATAGAAGAATAGCCTTCCCAACTAATTGTAGCTGCCCAATGCACAATCACACACCACCACATACATCTTTACCATCATACTCAGACACTCATGCACACAGCACACATACATTGCAGAACGGCCCAACCCATACCTTCTTTTTGTTCCAACAGACCCCATAGAATGCCTACCAAAAAGCAAGTCCATAGAAAGCAACGCAGAAATAGAGCAAATGAAAATAAAAGTGTCCAAAATAAGCATCCATTTCTAGCAGAGTTTGTACAAAAAGTTCAAACAAAACAGCTAATACAGTCATTTAGCGAAACAAAACAAGCTTCCAGTACAGAAACTTTGCCTCCTCTATCAAAATGTAAAACGAAACAAAAAATGATTAACAAGAATTCAGCTAACATTACTGCTAAAACTGCTGCTATAAATCTTGATATACTAGCAAGTAACCATACCAAAAAAAGGTACCGCCACAAAGTCCTTCAGAATTTTATAAAAACAGGAGACAAATCATGCACAACCCTTAAAACCTACCATAGAAAATTAATTTTAGAAGCTTTGATAGACAGTGCAATCCTTCTCAAAAGAAAGTTATTTGTTTTAGTTTTAAACAGAATGAAACCACTAACAAAACTAACTACTAAATTACAAAAAAGACATCTCAATAAACGAATGTCAACAAAAATAACTTCTTAAATATCTGTGGAGGTGAATGGAGTCACACCACGAGCACAGAACTATATTTTAATGAAGAAGCATACAAACAAAACCAAACAAACACAATTGCCATACATAGCAGTGGACAAGGTTATGAAAAACTTAATAATACCATAATGCAAGAAGAAATACTGCTTACAAAAATATCCCCAGAAAACTCAGAATTACCTCTCCATTTGACTGAACCAGAACGTCCAGTATACAAATGGCCATGCACATCAATGTGTAACATTCCCAAAAAACCTTTAAAATCTTTACGCCAGTTCGTCAAACAGTATGTGAAAGGCAAAGACAAAATCAAAATGAAACTGCTGCAAAATATGGATAACTGTCCAGTGCGCAAATACACATGACTACAACGACATTCATTAGCCTGCATTTCAGGACCTATTTGCAAAAGCACCTTCCATAATATCAAAATGATATCAACACATCATTCAACTATAAGAAATCTAGTCTATAAACTGTACTATGCTAAAAGTCCTGCTTTAGCACTAGCCATTTTAAATAACAATCTTCTACATGGTACAGCCAAAGACCTACTCGAAGAAATCGAGCATATCCAGAAAAAATATTTTGGAAGTGAAAGCCACTTACAAAATGCAATAGCTTTACAACAGAGTAGCAACAATTCTACACATGGCAACCTTCTACTACACACATACAAAAAAGAAATACAAACATTTTAAAGTACATCCACTGGAGTACCAAACCATGTATGTGTGTGTTGCCGCAGAACTTTTTATAAAAGTAACACAAAAACTGTAGACATAACATACAAAATAGAAAACAATGAAGATTCCAAATGGTTTGAATTAGCTCTCTACCTTATAGCAGAAAACAAATACAAAATAACTGACACCTTAATACTTTGCAGTTACTGCACTACAAAACTTGACAACAACCATACTCCTTCACGTGCTATCACAAATAACTTGGAATTATTCCCACTACCAAAACCCATGCAACAACTCAATTTATATGAGAGCATCATAATTCAAACAGTGCACCCATTTCAAGCAATAGTACGCCTTCAACCATAAACAGCAAAATAACCTCCCTCTGAATTGGTGAAAGGCATTCATGTCAAAGTAGCTTATTTACCATTAGATCTGAAAGAAAATGTGCACATTGTGGGAGTGCAACGTCCAATTGAGCAATCTTTAATTGTCTTAGTAGCTTATTTACCATTAGATCTGAAAGAAAATGTGCACATTGTGGGAGGGTAACGTCCAATTGAGCAATCTTTAATTGTCTTAGTAAATGGTGTACCTACAAAAGACAAAAAAATTTGGCAACAACTCGTAGACTTAAATAAAGTTAGACAAGCCTTGCAATATCTAAAAGACAATAAAGAATACTACAAAGAAATAAATATTGAAGAAAACTTAAGGGAAACAACTGAAATAATTGAAGAGTCACCAGAAACTGGTCAATTTGAACTTCTAGATCCTGCTACAGTATCCAATATTTTAAACCATTATACAATTCATCCATTACACTCTAATGACACCATAGTTGATGCACTAGAAACGTACCAAATGCGACAAACCAAAGGATCACCAATAAGCATATGGGAAAAAAGAATATAAGCACATGCTTTTCCTCTACTCTTTCCTACTGGCAAAGGAGGAAGGTACGATGATAGACCTATTCAGATAACAGCATCAGAATACCGCTCGTTACGAATGTATTCTAAAGATCCCAGATTTAGACAAAATGTGGAATACATATTCCACCTACTCTTTGAAAGTGAACTAGCAACTCTATGTTACGGAGTTGCACACACATTGAAATCAGGAACCCACTTTCAAAATATGTCAGCTACGGAATTAATACAAAAAGTGCAAGAAAAAGATGGGGTTTTACAATCAAGCATTACAAATCTGTTAGCAAACATGCGTGGTACAAAAGAGTACTGGTTCCGAACGTCACAGAGATGTACGTTGTATGATAAGAAACATTGGCCCACCCACTTGATTTGTTACATTAAGTTGTGCAGAATATGCATGGGAAGATTTACACGATTTCCTACGCATATCAAACAAAAACAAAACAAACATAGATATACTAACACCTGGAGAACTTTGCTCTCTAGATTCTGTTAATGTTTCAAGATATTTCCATCATTGTTTCATTGCTATGCTACACTTTATTTGTAATATAACTGTTCCTCCCCTTGGAGAAGTGCAACACTTCTTTTGGAGAAAAGAATACCAAGCCAGAGGAGCCCCACATATCCACATGCTTTTATGGATTAAAAATGCTCCTAAATTTGGTCAAGACAGTGATGCCACTGTTCTACAGTTTATCGAAAAATATGTCAACTGTGAAATTCCATCAGAAGCAACAAATAGTGATCTTCATGCACAAATTGTACAATTTCAAAGACACAAATGTGGAAAATATTGTTGTCGCAAATACAAAAACAAAGGGAAATACTACACCAAATGCCACTTTGGTTTCCCTAGACCAGTTACAGAAACAGGTGAAGTGAACAACTTCATGTCTTCAGTTAGACATAGTGTTAAAGGTAAATCACTGAGAACACATATTACATTGAAAGAACAGGAGAAGCAAAATATATCAATGATTGCAATGCAATCATTGCCCTCTTATGGAGTGCAAACATAGATGTGCAGTACATTGCAGACAATTCCACTGCAGTTGCACAATATGGTACATACTACTTACAAAAGCAGAAAAAACAGAGCTTCAAGAGCTCTGTAATGACCTATCATTGGACAAAACACTATCTCAGAAATTGTACAGCTTAGGCACAAAAATGCTCTCTCATAGAGAGTGAGGCTCCTATGAAGCTGCAGATGGTTTAACCGGTACTGCTTTGTATGGAAAATCTGAAAATATAGTATGGCTTAGTCTTGCTCCTGCTAAATCTAGAAAAAGAGTTCTCAAATCATACGACGACATAGAAACAATAGCCAAAAATGATCCCAACAGCCAAGACATTTTGAAAAAAAATGTACTAGACACATACTACCCAAACAGGAGTACCACTTTGGAAACCATGTGTCTATACCACATAGCCCAAAACTTTCCATACAAAAATAATAAAAAACCTGATGAAAAAAAGGTAGATATAGAGTGACACATTGTGAAGGCAGCTTAGTGAAACTTACCAAACGAAGCTTAATTAATCATATCAAATTGTCTTTAAAACCTCCTCAACATAAAGAACTATATTACATGTCCCTGCTACAACTTATTAAACCATGGAGAAAAGAAGAAGAGATACTAGAAAACTATTACTCCTATGAAGTTACTTTCAAAGCAAATGAAAGCACTATCACCGATGTAAACTTTACACAGTACAAAACAATGTTGCACAATGAACAGCAACACAAAGAAGAACTCCAGGCCCAACTAGATAAGGACACTCCCGACAGTAGTCAACCTTCTGTAACAGGAAGCCAAGAACCACTGGGACAGCCACCAATAGCAAATGAGGCAGAATTAGCTATGACAGAAGTAGAGAACACCATGTGTCACTATGAACAAGATACAGAAGACTTAACTGTACTACAATAAAAATTGAACAAAGAGCAGCATACCATTTTTTAAGAAGTAACAAAACAAATTGCACATGGTGTACAACATGAAAATAAAGAATGTACCTGCCAAAATTACAAACCTATACTACTATACGTCAGTGGTGAAGCTGGTTCAAGCAAAACATTCTTAATCAAAATCATCAGCAAGTTCCTTCAACAATTTACAAACAAGAAACTGTCAGCTGTTGTAACGGTCCCCACAGGTTTAGCTGCCTACAACATAGGCCATGCCACTTTACACCGATTACTACTCCTTCCAGTAGAACACCAAAACAAATTAGAAAAATGCTACTAATAGATGAAGTGAGCATGGTCTCCAACCTAATGTTGGCTTTGATTCACCTCAGATTGCAAGAAGTACTTAAAACAAACTACGAAGAGCTCTTTGGGGGAAAACACATTATTGTTTTTGGAGATCTTCTTCAATTGACACCAGTGAAAGGTGAACCTATTGTTAAAACCTTAGGACACAAACTCTGCCGTTAAACTGTTGGCAGCAATGGAAATGTCAACCTTTGGCAACATTTCCAATAGACAGAATTAACAGAAAACATGCGCCAATCTGCAGACCTCACTAACGCCAACATTTTAAAAAGTATTAGAGTTGGTGTACTATCTCAAGAAGCACAAGCAATATTAAAACCCGGCAAATCCATGCACTTTATGGCCATAACTCATGTGCTACTGATGTCATGGAACAATTAGCACACAAAAATGTCAATTGTATGTCCTTAAAGCCAACTCTTGCAAGCTGTTCCAAATTCAATTAAATAATGTTGAAAAAAGAAATGCAACCAATAATTGAAATTTGCTCCACAGACAAACTGGACGTACACGGTATGACACTACCCATGTGTCAACAAGCCACAACAAGACTAAATACCTTAGAAAATTTGCACAGCTGGTTTGCAGAAAATATTAAAATTATCCTTAAACTGTAGAGTAATGCTTAAACGTAACCTTGATGTGGAGCAAGGACTAGTTAATGGGCCACTGGGTACAGTTCTTGACTTTCAAACATATCCACCTGGCAACAACATTCAGTTTGTCAATATTCTCTTTGACAAACTTTCAGAAGTAAAAAGGATAGGGCACTCAACAGCTCGATTCCTTCGTTTCAAAGACATGTATCTACGCAGAGAACAATTTTCTCTAACTCTAGCATACGCAGTCACCATTCACAAATCACAAGGTCTTACCCTAGATAAAGCATTGATAGATATTGGGAACACAGTCTTTAAAGAAGGCATGAGCCACGTAGCACTATCACGCTTGTGTACACTTGACGGTCTATTTCTAATCAACTTTGATGCAAGTAAACGCTGAACGTCCTTGCATTTTAGAATACAATAGACTATGTTCACTATACATCCCATCTAAAAACATATCCTGTTCCGCAAAAAGGAAAACGTTGTAAAAGAAAACTAATTCAAACAGAAATGCAAGAGGATCTCACCGCAAATCCTCCAAAGAGAGTAAAAGAAGCTAATACTTCATCAATTACCACAACCAAAGAAGAATCTATTACTCAAAGTAACTCAGGTACTTCTTCAAAGAAGCAACACACACTCCGAAAAAATGACTTGGACACAGAACTATCTGGTCCATTCAAATTTTCAAATATAACTGGTGTAAATTGCTACGCAAATGTAGCAATCAATATTCTATTTCAATTGCCACCAATTGTTGACAACATTTACTTACACAGTACAGACCAATTGTGTTTGCAAATGTTAGTCCTTCATAGAAACGCAACAAACAATCCTGACAACAAATATAGTGTTCATGGAATAAGACAAGAATTGTACTAGTGTGCTGGAATTTCACTATAAACTCACAAGAAGATCCACAAGAATTTCTCTACTTACTACAAGTACTGGAAAACAAAAACATACCTATAAATGAAATCTTCTAGATTTCATACATGTGGAAACATACATGCACTCTCTGCAACCATGTGGCACAGGAACAAATCCCTAAGAGCGCTTCATCTATGTATCCATACCTAATTGTGAATCTGTTCCATTTCAGCAACTTGTACAAAATGCAAACCATGGTAGATTATGTACTATAAAAGGCCTACACTAACATGATCTTTTCTTTTATCACAGAAATTGAAAAAGAATATCTGCTCCAGTTACCCAACTCATGAAAAAATATATCCAATCACAAAAAATCAAACAATAAGTATATTCTAACAGAACGCATAAATACTGCTGCATAACAGAACCATTGAAGCAAACATCTAACCATACACCACACTACAAAATGTTTACTTGCATGGATATGTTATACTGCAGTGCTTGTTATCAAACTCTACAATCTTAATGACATGACGTAGCCAAAACATCACATACAAACTATACAAATCAAACAGTATACAAACTGTAGATTTGCAAATATTTTATAGATATTTGATTCTATGGGTGTGATATGCTGCAGTGGTTGTGGTCAGGGCCTAGAGTCTTGGGATCACACCCACAGAATCAAATATTTTAACTGTGCCATATGGGCATTTTTTATGTCTGCTGACACTGCACGTGTTCTTAGAACAGTTTCAACTTGCCTGCGGACAGCACAGACGGGAATAGTGTCCTTAGGACAACCCTCATTTTGACTAATTGCGGACATCCCAGACAGCGCGGGCATGGCGAATACATCAGGGCCACCTGCCACCTAAACAAATACAGTATTTGACCCATCTCTTATTCCCCAAACCTCCCGAAGCACTCTTGCACACCAAAACACTCCCCAAAACTGCATTTTGCCTCTGTTCGCCGCCGCGCTGTCGGCGGATCCAAGATGGCACCTGGCGCATCGGAACAATCTGACGCACTTCACGCTCTTAACCATCCAATCAGCAAACACATCACATGTCCGCGGACATGACGCGAGCCGATTAGCCAATCGGTGTCCTGTCCGCGTAGCGAACAGGGAAGTGTGTCCCCAGAGCTGACATAGATATCACTAATTATTTTAGACCTACTTTTTGATCATTTTAAAAAAAACTACTGGACAGATTTTCACCAAATTTACAAAAGCACGCTTTCGGGACCAAGCCGCTGCCACGTTTGGTGAGAATCCGTCCAGCGATTTGGGCTGTAGGTGTGCGCAAAGTTTTTTCCACATTCAGTCTCTGGGAAAAAAAGAAGTTTTAGGAGCCCCCTATAACATTGCCCCCCCTGGACCAAACCTCACCAAACTTTGCACAACAAATTCAGAGAGGGCCATGTACTTTTTTTGCAAAGTTTGGTGTGGATTCGTCCAGGGAGAGCGAAGTTATAAGCCACCCAAAAAGTGCTCTTCCTATGGGATTAGCAACTTAACCATAACTACACAGCCACTACCATGGCTGTGTAATTTATTCAATCAACCTCTGTTACTCTTCACTATCATCAGAATCCCCCGTTCTCACATTTCTCACATCCGTTTGCCACATCCTTCAATCCACTCCCCATTCGCCTTTTGGATCTGACACTCAGGATCGTCTCCTCCTCAAACTGGCCACTTTCGCCTTCGGTCCGGTCAGCGCCTGTGGAAACCAGGAGGGATTTTGTGAAAGAGGGACTCGTCCCACCTGTATCTTCTTTACTTGCAAGTTTGTCTATGTTCGACTGCTCTACACAGGAAACCTTGCGTTCTTCCAGCTAGATTGCGGAGGACGCCTGATGTTCCGCAATCTCTAACAGCTTTATCGGGCGATGGGCCTGAACCATCTTCTCTCTGCTACCAAGTGAACCCAGAAAACAAGTCCTTTAAGATGAGGTAACGGTATCTGAGATGGATGGGGATGCAGATCTTACTCAAACATCAATAATCAGACCGGCTCAAGAAGTTGGCAAATGTTACAGCTGTTTTAATAATAAGTCTTGAAAACAGGGAGTACAACAGACATCAACGGACGTTGTCTCTTGAGTGAGAGACAATTCACAGACTTGTCTCTCACATGAGAACTCAACGTATTTCATAAAAAACACATTTATAGTAAAAACTTGTCATCATTGACATCACACTACGTGGCAAATAAGAAAAACTTACGGGGCTTTGTGGTTGGTGAACAGGGAACATCTACATATATTTTCTATGGGTTACAGGGACGTGATTTGATCTCTAAGGTCAGTTGGGCAACTAAGCCCATCTCAAGTGCAAGTCACCTTCAGTGCCATGAAAATATACGACATACTATTGGTTTCTCAAACTATAGGGATCCTTAATATGTGGCCCTCTATAATTGGTTTGCACGCTTGTACCCTTCTGGAATATTCCACTCGCTAGCAGCACGCAACAGGGACTCCAGGTGCTGGGGGGTTTGGCCTGGTCATGCCTCTCCACCCTATTAGCCCAACATCCATCATCACTCCTGCGGTCTGACATTCAATTTATACCTTTGAACTTTGCCTTGTTGAGGCTCACTGCACCTGAGAATAAAAGGGAGTGAAGCATAGTTTTGTCTTCTGGTCTCAGTGTAGCTCGCCCCAAAGTTTATTCACATCCGACCATGTGACTGGAGATGACATTTTCGAGCTCTTTGTTTCGAGCTTATTATTTTAATACCATTAAATTAAGAAATCTTGGCACCCTCAGTGGTTTTCATTACACCTCAAACAAGAGCTGAGCTTCCTTTTCACATTTTTGTATATTTTCGAGTACATGCCAAGGCTCTCGGCAGCCCTGACTCTTGACACTGGGCCAGGCAAGCCTTTCCTGAATCTTCCTTCGCCGCCTGCTATTATTCTGCTGGGCCACACTTCCAACCCTTGCATTCACGGGGTCCAGGTTTGCTAAAGTGCGTTGTGGAACATCCAGATTCTATATATTCCTATGTATATACATTGGCGCATTGCCGCAATCTATTCACTACATAGCCAGCCTTATGATTATTTTGTCTACTTGTGTTACTGCGTCTGTACAATTGTAAAATGATTTTGCATTTTCTCCAGTGCTTCTTGGCATGTGCAATCTTCATTTTGCTCCTGAAATTTAGCATACTTCATTACTTTTTTATCAGGTTCTATAAGGTCTATATTCTTACTTCATTTATATCTCTTCTGTGTGCATCATCTCGACTTCATGTGATGTCACCAGTTCTTTCTTTCATCCATTTTCACACTTCTTCCGGAACTTCCTTCAGAAGGTCATAATTTCTTCATGGATACATATAGGGTTTTCTCAATGGATACCTTGTTTCAAGGACTTTTCGCGGTATTGGCATTCTCACTGGCATTGCACATGTCGCAATCTCTGGTTGCCAACATATAGGCAAAATAGGGGCAGAACTTCTGGTAGAGGTACTTGGCTCCTCTACACTCTGTTGCATCATGCATGTGCTTCCGCATAATAGACACCAGCCCCATGTACTCCTAGATTATGTTTGGAATTCCAAAGTTAGGTGCATATGCTGTATCCAGGATCAAGATACCATCCTTATGGAATGCTGCATAGTTCATGCTAGAGTGTTTGAAGTCAAAGGTGTTTTGAGCATATGTGCCTGTGAGCGATGCTGTTTCAACAATCCCCATGATGGTTATTTTTGGAGTTGTCCCAGGAACAGGTTGTCTTGACTGGTCGTCCGGCTACTGGTAGGAATGCTGAAAACTTTAAGGGCTACCCTCTCAACCGGATACTTTGCGTTACATATTTGTAACACCTCTGCATGTACTAGTATAATGGGTGGGGAGATGCTCACATGTTTAATGGACAAACTAGCCGATATGATGACTACCTTGTATAGTTCGGCACACCCGTTGATGAGGGAGAAAGTGTCTGTTGTTTGGGATAGTTTCATTTTAAGGTCAACGCTGTTGATCGACAATTTATCCTAGAAAAAAGGTCCAAATATAGACATCCTATTAAATCAAATGTTCTACTGAGTTTGGCGTAGAGAGCTCTCTTCATGAACCCTGTGTTGTCACCATCCATAGCAGTGGGGTCGAACTGTGTCACAGTGTGTCAATGAAAGAGACCGGTCAAGAGCTGGTTTTCCAAGGTATTGGGTCATAATTTAATATGCGCTCTATAAAGGCCCTGTAGGTGTACATATTATCACTCATTGTTATAATTTGATCACCCAGTGTTCTGTCCACATGGTTGACCATTGTGTCTATAGGGTATGCGATCGTAGCCACTCATGCACCAGCCGCGATGTTGGTGCCATCAGCATTTGTTATTTTACCAGTTAAATGCTGCCATGTGTCGTCAAATCCAGATACATGTTAGTCGACCCCGATAAAAATAATTCTTTGGGGACTAGCAGCGATAGCGCTGCCACAGGCGACACCTCCATGCAAATAATATTCTCTCTGCTGGTTTGGGACGGTGGTACGCTGAAGAGATCAATCTCCGATCTTACACACTCCCCACTCGCGCTTCTTCTTAGTCTGATGTCTGCATTGGGCCCTTGAGCTTCCTTTCTTAGTGGTTTTTGGAGGGCTGCGTAGATGTGGACCTCTTCCTCTTAAAACTCCCACAAGGTCTATAAATGAAGGCTGATCCATACTGCCACTCCATTTTCAATTTATTTGGATGAATGACAACACTCCTTGACACATTCCCACCATCAGTTCTCACTTTACAATACAATCCCATAACACCTTCATAAGTACCAACACCCCCTTCATCGTAATATATTTTGGAAAGCTTTACGTAGGCCATGTTCACCCCATACAAGTCACACTGGTGACTTTTGCAACACTGGTGGCAACCGTTTTCACATGTGGGTTAGCTAATTTAAAGCCCCCTTATAGGAAGGGGATTGTGCTTCTAAAGGTACTTCTAAAGATACTGCTGATCCCAGCCCCATACATCATGAGGCTCCCAATAAAGTATGGCTGATCACCGTAACTGGCCAGGGTCCTATAACATTCCATACAGGCCCTGGAGTCCCCATGGTTCTTCAGCATGGCCATTGTAACACTGTTTTATTAGTCTTTGACTCGCAGCATTCGAAGTGCAACAACAGCAAGATTATTCCATATTTAAATGATACAAACTTGCCATGATCACACACATGGACATACTCTGGTTTGCTGTATTTAATGTTCACAATATCATTGTTGTTACCTCTGATCTCCATGGTTCTAAATATTGGTGCATAGCTATCCCCAACCCTTTGGTACTCCACTATATTGCTGTAAATCAGTAACCTGTAAAACCTACCGGTTAAGATGAGCTTGGGTATTGTCTCGTGGTTCTTTGCTTCCAATGATTCCCAGTATGTAATGCAGTCTCCCTGTTGTTGAAAACCTGACCAATGCGTCCAGCCCTGGAGAAACACTTTCCTCTGATGCAGGTCTAGATGTAACGCTGTGTCACCATACTCTGGTATGGTTGATATGTTTTTGTTGATGACTATGACAATATCCTGTATATTTGGGTAGTTCTCATTGGCAAACTATCCTGATGAAAGCCTAGGAGGGTTTGTTTGTTTTATGAAAAACGTGGCATCCCCGCTGCCTAAAGTATCCCACATACTGATGTATTGAACTTCTGTGAGCGCCACAGTCCACTGTCCTTCCATATTTACAGGTTTGGCCAGCTTCAAAGTGAAGTTGGATATTTTGTTCTCTGGGAATGTATCAACAGAGGTGTTTCTGGAGAGCATAATGTAAAATGATGCAGACTCCATGATTTTACCGCTACACATCCGTGGCCTCTAGAGAGCTGCCGTCCATCCAACTGTGGAATTTCACAGGCCACCACAGCAATTTCACTAGAATTGCTTCCTAACAGCTTGTCCTTTACTAGTTATGACTTTATCTAGTCTATAAACTCTCTGTTGATCTTTGCTGACTTTTTGGATCTCCTCCCTATAAGAAACACATTGAACAGCTTCACCTAAGTAATCAATGTGTTTGTATATATAAAGGCATTCCCGAGAGCCACCCCATCTATGATAAATATCTCATCAATGTAGTTCTGCTCATACCCCTTTGGAAAGATGGCTTTGAGTTTTGAGACCTGCACGTTCACCCTTTTTAAGGTGAGATTGTGTCTCCTTTTCAAAAAGTCTTTTGTAATAAAGGTTTTTTCAGACCTCCAAGGAATTCTGGGGTGTTACAGCGAAGTATTTTGATAGGACATCCATGATGGCTGGAATATATCAGAAGCCATCAATGTCTCACTGGAACTGGCTCATATTCATAAGAGCAGACTGCCATTTTTGATCGATATCAGATACCACGGTCATTCATCTTTTAAAATGTTTACGGACTGGCTTGTGTAGAGCATAGGACTCCTGATCCAAAAGCCATGTCCTGACAGCGCTCCTTGACACATTCTCACCATCAGTTCTCAGTTTACGTTACAATCCCTTAACACCTCCATAACTGCTTACACCCCCTTCATCATATTATATTTTGGACAGCTTTACACAGGACTTGTTCACCCCATAACCATTGGACACAAAGACACACATACATTTTACAAACAGATTTTTATTGACATTTACAACATTTTTATTCAGATTTACACTATCAGATTTGTATTCACGTTGAATATCTGGGGTTGTCTGCTGCTGTATATTTATCAAACGGGCTACCAATTCTGCAGTATGCTCAATTACCTCATACACACTCTGCCGTTTACTGCATCAATAAGCAAACATACACAGTATAGCGGCGGCTGATATACACTCATAAAGCTCCCCAAACAGCCAATATCGTTCAATGGCTAGGAAATTATGTTGCCTGTCGTACAACACCAGCTTCAATGAAAGTTCCACAGATAGCCTTAAATCATCGAAAACCCCCTTTGTAATGATTTCACCAGCAGATGTCTATTGTATGGTGGCTTCTGTTGGAACATATATTTTCGCGATACATAGAGCATTGTTATGTTCACATTTGTATGCTTCTGGTGGTGTTAGCAGATACTGCACTGGGGACAAATACTGACCCTATCACATACATAATAAGGTTTTTGTTAGCAATATTAACAAGGTGGATGGTGCACTCGATATTGCTTGCTGGTGACATATTGTGATTATAACTGGTTATTTGCCATTTCAACCCTTGTTTGTAGAACATAGGGTTAGGCAACTTCAGATGTCACCCAAACAGTCTATAAGCTTTATTCGTTTTCTACTTAATGGTTCTGGATTTTAGTTGCTATGTGAATAGGTTTATTTATGTAGAGCATGTTGACAGATTGACGTGTATGCAATACTGATCAGGTATTGTATCTTGTTTTCTCTCTTTCCAATTGTGTTTCTGCCTGTGTCTCTTTTTTTTATTTCAATTTTTGACTGAAACTTCATATATATAATTCATGTTGGGATTTGACATATGTTTGGAATTGTTAAACTACCGATGGCTCTTGCCATGTGTTCTGTATAATATGTCCTTTTCCCCACATTCCCTCTTGCTTTTGCTTTTCCTTTTCTCTTTTCCAACAATTTGAATTTAATATTTTATTTATTTATTTTTGGGCTCATGATTCTCATCTCAACTCATGATATATGTTGGAATGTTTTTGGTTATTGATCAATAGATAATTCTTAATAGGCCCTGCCTTGAAATAGACCGAAGCCTTTTCGAAACACGTGTTAGCAGAGATTGGGCACACCTTTGAAACTCAAGTCAAATAAACAATGATCTGTGTTATAATTGGGTACCTATATTTGTACCGCATATCAAATTAATTTGGACAGCGCATCTCCTGGGACCCTAATTTGGTTCACTTATTCACTTGTAGGTTAGGGTGACCTACAAATCCCAAGGTTTGCAGCAGGCCTTGTGTTTCATTTTGAACATAGATCTGTTCTTGAACTTTTACCAAAGCGCTCAGTTGCCTGGTGACCCGCCTATTCTGTCGTGTTTGCACATAACACAACATCCTTGGAGATATGCTGCCTAGATGCTCTTTAAGCAATGTCAAAATTAATAGCTGTGCACATCCACTGGTGGGTTTCACAATAACTTGGCAGCTTCCCAACAGGTGTTCATTTTTTATTTCCTGCAAATAATCATAAATACATGTAACTTATCTATATTCTCAATCTTTATAGGTTAGTTTACAGGGCACCATGCTAATTTCTCTGTTGTAATGGCTTAAATATACTTTACCCTCCCACTTGAAAACTGTTTTCTCAATTATACTTTAACACACAGAGGACAAACGTGTCTAAACTGCTTCATTTTCAAGAGGGCCATATACACCACTTCCACAGCCCTCCACATTTTAGACATGCATTGTTCTGCCCCCTTCCCAGTCCTTAGCTGGGTTGATGGCTATATTAAATAAATCATTTTTACACTACGTTTAGGGCTCAACATATAGCATATTTTATATAACGATTTATCTGAATAGGATATTTCCAATCATTCATGAGCCTCCTGCTGTGGATTGTCGCTTTTATGCCCAGCACACCATTTGTAAAAGTGTTGTTTTAAACACGTTTACACCACTATAGCTAGGATATTATCCCAGGTCAAAACTGTTTATGACCCCATCGTCTTTAAAACTATTGGTCTCCATTATTGAGATACATTGCATACACAGTCTATTATCAAGTTTTCCCAGGTTTTCAATTTGATTTGAGCATCAACTACAGTAAATATTGACAGTGTCTCCAACAGCTTGGCTCTCCTCATTGCCATACTTTTTTTTTCAGGTAGAGGCTGTTGAAAAAAAAACAGAAGCTCATGGTTTTAACTTCAAGTTAACTGCCTGATTCATGGAATTATTTACGCAGAAAATGCAGATTTGCGGGCCTTTCTGCCCGAAAATCCCTGTTTAAAGTATGGGGATTTTCGGACAGAAAGGCATGCAAATCTGCGTTTTCAGCGCAAATAATTCCATGAATCAGGCCTTAAGTGTCACACCCCTAAAAGGTACACATTTTTGCTTTAAAGATATACCCACCAGCTGGCACAGCATCCATTGTGATGCTCTATGTCCTTCTGTATTCCCCAAATGTTCAGGAGGTCAGTGTCACTCTCCTCCACCTCAACTCCATCATTCTGCATGATCATGGATGTGTATACATTATCCTCAGACTCCATTTTGCCAAGTTGCATATCTAAACATGATGGAATGGGCTCTACACCCATGGGCTGCGCAAGATCCACTGCATCCGCACCAGTAACCATTTGCAAATTAGCCATATCTTTGGCTGTACTCGCCTGATTGCTTTGAGTGACATCTCCAACAGAGCGCCCCATGACAGTGGCGATGAGAGGCGGCTGACTGCTCACAGAAAGTGTAGACATGTTCTCACTGAGCTCCCGATCTTCACTGTCTGCCATCAAAGCCTGTGAGTCATCCATTGCATCAAGACTGTTGTATCTTCTCCTAAGTCAACAAGGTAAATAACTGTCATCAGGATTTCTGGGGATGCCGTGGGCTGTTTTCTGCTTGTCATAACTGTAGCTGTTCATAATTATTATTTGCTTGACACCATGCTGGCTAGCCCGAGAAGTCTGAAGAGCGCACCTGTTTTTGTTTTCAAGGCCTCCAATAACAGCAATATATCCGTATTGTGAGACCCCACCTCTAATAGCAGTATAGCCTTAGAAATGCCCATAGACATATACCTATACATAACAAATCCATTGGGGTGCTTATAAAATGTATATCAAATTAATAAGTTATATACAAATATTTGGGGGGACACCAAATGTATTGGGGTTCAATTAATTGTATTGGTGTTCTGGTAAATCAATATCACATTTGTATATCAAACTCATTGGAATTCTTTTCACATGTATATAAAATGGATATAAAATGTATATCTTTTTTTAGGGGTCATCACATTTATTGGGGTTCAATTAAATGTTTGGGGGTTTAGCTACATCATTATCAAATGTTATATACACTACAGTGGGGTTCTTATTGAGGTTATATAAAATGCTTATAAATATTTTTGGAGGGCATTACATTTATAAGGGTTCAATCAAATGTATAGGGGTTCAGGGGCATGGTAAAGTAGCGGGCCACCTGTCAACTTAAACCCTGGTCGTGCCTGCCAGCTTTTCCCACTGCAAAGCTCCATTCCAGCTCCCTTGTAGCTGGAGCTCCAGCCACCTCTGCCATTGCCTGCAGCAGCCTCCTCTGATTGGTGTTATAGCTCATGAGACCCAGAACACTTAAAAGACTAGATGAAAGGCAGTGGATAGGCTCCCTACTCCCCACATACAGCCTTCAGGAAAGGGATCCAGGGCTGCAGCCTGCCTCAGGCACCAACTGCTTGATGTGGGCTTTTAGACCCTCATTTCTGATGCTGATATTACCACAGCGCTCCATTGTAGCCATAGCCCCAGCTGCTCCTCCCCTTCCTGTGGCCCTCCCTTGCCACCTCTGCTTGGTGTTCTTGGTGGTCATGAGACCCGGAACACTGAACAGACTTGGTGAAGGCAGGCGGATAGGCTCCCTCCTCCCCACATAGCATCCAGGAAAGGACTCAAGAGTCAGATCTTGCCTCAGGTACCAGCGGCTTGATTTGGGCCTTGATTTGGGCCATTAGCCTCCCATTTCTGTTTCCCTTAGCACTGCAGTGCTCCATTCCAGCTCCCTTGTAGCTGATGCCGCAGTCATTCCTCCCCCTCCCACTGCCCACCCTCGCCACCTCTGATTGGTGTTCTGGGTTGCGAGACCAGGAACACCCATTTGACCCTTCCACCCAGGGCAGCCCTGCCCAGGCAGTCGGCTAAGGGCTCAAGCAAAGGGCACCTCAATCACCAGGTTGCTAGTTCACCCCGTGCGCCCATGCCATGCCACAACCCCTGTCTTCTGCAACTATCATGTAGGGAATAACTATTTGTTTGTGCACCTACTGCTGCTGTAGGCCTGTATTGTTGGTCTGCCTGTATTTTGAATCCAGCCACTGCTTTGTGGCACTACTGTGCATCTTTTTCCAAAGGGATAGTGCCGTAGGCTGGTATTTCGAATCTAGCTGTCTTTGGAATCTAGATACTTCTTTGTGCCACTACGTTGCACCCTTTTCCACAGGGCAGTGTTGCAGGCCTTCACTATGAATCCTACTGCTGTTTTGTGCCACTACCCTGCATCTTGTCCCACAGAGGCAGCATTGTAGACTTGCATCTTGAATCGCCCTGCTGTCTGGCACCACTAGCCTGCATCTTTTCCTACAGGAATATTGCTGTAGGCTTACATTTTGAAGCCTACAGGGACCATATAGCACTCCATCTCCATGTAACATAGCCAGAACCCACCAGAGGCACGGCCATTCACCCACATACATCTTCAGCAATTCACTACTTGACTTCATAATGCACATCACCTCTGCCTTTGGAATACAGCCGATTCCATGACAAAAAACTCAGTCCTTTTAAAAAACATACAGGATTGGCCAAAAAATTGGATTTTAAGGCACATTAATGGATGGAACAAAACATTTGCGTATATAGTCCCACAGACCTCTTCATCAGATGTTGCAGAGTGAAATGATTTGCAATGGAAAGCCTTTTCATGACCTTTTAGAGAGGAAAGCAATTTCAGGGCCACATTGCATTCATTCTGTTCCTCCAAGCAACAAAATGCTGTTATTTCTTTCATTTTGAGAATTATCTTTGCGGTATCTTTCCTTTACAAATCATTTCATGCTGCAACTTCTGATGAAGAGTTCTGTGGGACATACTAAACTAATCTCTGCATATATATTTTAGTTATAAAAGGTACCACAATCTGCAAGTTGTGTGATTTTAAAAATGGACTAACGTGCCGTCTACATTTTATTTGCAGGCATATTAAGGCAAATAAATGGTCTAAAATGGGTAAGGGAAATATTTGGTGTCTGACCTGAGGGCAGCTTGCACTTTGTAGTAGTGTGGCATAAAGATGTTCAGACAATTTGCATTGGTGACCTAATGTAGTGCAATAAGGGCAGCTTGAAAGGTTTCCCTCCTGAGAATATGTTTTAAAATAATGGTTAAAACAAATAAATCAAATAGATTTCATGGCAACATGTTCATGCCTACTGTGCCAACAATATATGCCAGTATTCTGCGAGAGTAAGAAGACGTTTTCATGCGGGCTGCACCCAACAATACCAGTTTTCCCACTGTAAAAATAACTTGTTCATGTATTTATTTATTTGTTTATTTGTTTATTTATTTATTTATTTATGAGCTTTATAATATGCACACTCATGGGAGAAACAAAACAGGACATCGGGTATAATGCAGAATATATAATATGCAGAATTGTGACATGTATGAAAGTAATAGGAAGCATGGGTGAGGCTACACATTCAGTAAGTCTTCTTACTTACAGTCTGAATCGGAGTTTTGGGCTGAAACATGGGCTAGAGGGTGTTGGTGATGCTTTTGCTAACTACCATAAATTACAGAAATGATGGTGTTTGAAGATTAATCATATTACACCCAAGAAAGTCAGGTACCTTTTTTACAGGGCCAAGGGAGGCCAATTCAAGGTTACCAGATAATGGCTAAACTCAGTCCTGGTGCTGAAATTTTAGTCATAATGTGCAAGTGAAGTGCAATCAAGTACACAAGTCATGTAATCCAATAAGTAACCTCAGGCAGCTATGCTAGCGACAGGCCATTCAAGCATAGACACCTCAAGTTTTGTATAGGGTGTTACCCAAAAAGCCTAGTACAGAAGAAAATCAGTATGATTTAGTCTGTTATATTAACAATGAACTTCCTAATAGAGCCTCCTCCAGCAGACTTTACAGTGCCATTCAAGACCTGTACAATTCCTCTCAGCCTCCCCACATGATATAAACCACTGCCTCTAGTGAATCTTTCCATTACAAGTAATAAGACCATACCATATGCCTAGAACCCATGTGACTCATATTCCGGTTCTCAGGTTGTTAAGCATGCCTTCATGTGACGATGTGCACCACATCACTGGGAGTGCATGCACCTGCACCTGGGACAGAGGCTTACGTCATTCCCAATGATTTTATGGGCTCTCACATGCTCCCAGCCAGTGAAATCTTTCACTGAATCACCTTCCTAAATATGACTGGGGTTACTGTGTCATTAGGTGGTGCAAAACCTTCTTCAAAATGCTGTTGGTTTACATGTTGGTTTACATGGTTCACTTGTCTCATAAGGATGCAGTTTTGTGGTGGTCATTTGGGTTAGATTGTATATGTAACAGTTGTGGATATCCCATTCAATTAGTGCAAGGTCGTGATCAGGCCATTACAGTTCTACTTGTGTGCTTTGCTTGAAATCTAGCTCAAGTGAGTATGTGATGCCAAGGGCAGGTGCGTCTTTCCAGGTAGGTGCTGAAATCCAGAGTTCGAAACAGATTATTCATGGTTTGGTTAAATAGTTTGGAATTTGGATTATCTTGTTGATCAACCTATATGTTAATATCCCCAATTACAAGGATTTTATTTGAGATCACTTGCGTACTATCCTGTAGGGTTGACAATTCCTGGTAAAAGGAGCGGTTTCGCTCCTGCAGGGCAGTGCATCACAATAACTGTGATGGTGATGTTATGGTTGATGTAACCTCTGCACACTATTTTTAAAACTGTGGGAGGGAGGGAGGTGTGTCTAGCTGGAATAACCTTAGTCCTTCTGAGTAGACAAGGGCTACTCCTCATATTTTATTAGTTCTATTTGAGATGATGATTGATAGCTGACCAACTGTTAACTTTGTCTCATTTTAGAGCTGTGAGTTATGATATCTTGAGGGCACGGGGCAATGTGTGGTTTTACAAGACTTTAGACCAATAGCCTGAGTTGAGCCTGGTATGGTAGGCAAGACTACCTCCAAATTGTGTGTTCAGAGCCTTAATCCCCTTTCTGAGGTTATGTGCTTTGCTTCTTGGAGAGGTGTTCTGGGGTTTTCCTGAGTTGTTGGGACTGGCCAATTTCCTGGATTTGTTAGGAGTAAGTGACTCAGAGGGTTGAGGATCAGTTAGAGGTTCTTACTGTCCTTGAGTAATCTGTTAAATCTTGATAGCCTCTCATCAAGTGCAACTAAGCTTGAGTCCTTAGCCTGGAACATCATGATTCCATTATTGTATGTGTTATGGTCAGGTCGAGCAGAATGGTTGTGTTCCTGTATAGTCCTGCATTCACAGGGGCTGTAAAACATTTTTTTTGTTTATATTTGTATTACCTATAGCGGGAATCTAGCGCAAGAGCAGCTGAGTACTTCACAAAAGGAGGGTGGCAGCATTGGCATTATTTACAGTAGCACAGTACTGTTGGTGGAGGGAGAGGCAGTGTTTATTTGTCCAGCAGATATTGTTGAAAGAGACATGTTTTTAGTGTTTTGCAGAACTGGAGGGTGGTGGGGTATTGAAAACATTTTAGGGTCATCTGCAAGCGATGTTGATGATTAGTAAAATGGTTGGATGATCATTGGAGAGCGACTTGCTCTAAAACCAATGATGTATTGGTTACGTATTTGGTGAAACGATCCACTTTAACCAAAGAAACAGGCCCACTATAGCATTTTGTGTTTTGGTTCAGGCATTGACCTATTGCACTATAGGCCAGTCCGACCCTGGTGACAGGTCTTGAGAATCATGAAGTAAGAAAAAGAAAATTAGCTGAGGAATTGTCTATAGGTAGATGTATCCAGTTGTGGTGCATGTGGTGTGGCATTTGCTTTAATATGCATGGCGAATGAGAGACAGTTATTTTAGAACAAAAAATATGATAATAATTCTAATCCGTCTGAATGATTGTAATGCATGATTTCTAGAAAATGTTAAAGGACCTAAGTTTAGGGTGTTGAAACATTATCTATATTACTATTTGTATAGATGTTTATGATTACAAGGCATGGTTTTATGTGATCTGACATGTTTGAAAAGTAGAAGTACTGTACCCACTTGAATGCTTAAACCCTAGGGGGTTTATATGTATCTCCTTCATTTTAATTCAAGCTTATGTTTTATGCTTTTTTGTATTTATGTTGAGCTAAGGGCCCCTTGGATAACACGCATGCAATGGATGGGAATGCAGAATAACTCTGACACCAAATAATCAAACCAACTCAGGAAGATGGCAAAGTTTTACTGTTTTAATATCAATTGTCTAAAACAGGGATTTACAACGGACATCAACAGATTTTCACTTGAGTTCTCAGATTCATTTTTCATAAAAACACATTTATATACTAAAAATTCATCATAAGTGACATCATACGATGTGGCAAATGAGTACAACCTATGAGGAGTTGTGATAGGCTCAAGGGGAACATCTAGGTATACTTTCTGTGATCGGACATCTACTGTCAGATGGACAACTAATGCCTACCTCTAAAATATGTAATCTTCAACAATATTACATACACAGTATATCATTGGCTCCCAAACTATAAGGTCCTCCATTATATGGCCCTCTATAATTGGTTGGCACGCTCATGACATGTCTGAAACATTCGGTTCACTCAGCAGCACGTAAGCCCAGACCCAGGTGCCAGGAGGTGGACTTGACTTTTACCTCCCCACCCAATTAGCCCAACGTCTCTCATCACCCATGCCTTCTGCCATGAAGATTTTCTTTGAACTTGACCTTGCAGAGTATTCTTGTCTCTGGGACTATGAGCGAGTGCGAGAACGCATATCATTATTCTAGGACTCCAAGCTCAACTCTATTTCCATCTTTGGCTCATGTGACAGGAGACCATGATTTGGTCCATTTTGCAGCATTTAAATGTCTTAAATGAATAAAACTTAGCACACTTGGTGTTCTTTCTTTGCACTTTAACAAGGGATGATTCAGCTTCTTATGTTCACCGCCTTCAAGAATAGATAACCAGTCTTGGCTGCCTTCAGCTTTGCTACCAGGCCAGACAGCCTCACCATTTGTATCCACGATCTCAGCTAGTTCTTGCTGTGACATAGCTCTCGGCCCTTTCCTCTTCATGGGTCCTGGCTTACTAAATTCATGACACTGATGTCCAACTTCTATATAATGGTGGCTTCGCCTGGAGTCTATTCTCTATGTATTGCCAGCGTCTAAGATTACTGTAATGTAATGTAGGTTGGCAGGGTTTCTGTTATAAGGAAGGAAAGGTGATGTGTAGTGTAATGTAGGTTTGTGAGTTTCTGTTTAATGGGTTTCAGTTATAAGCAAAAAAAGGGGATGTGTAATGTAATGGAGGTTTGCAGGGTTTCTGTTATAAGGAAAGAAAGGGGATGTGTAATGTAATGTAAGCTTGCATTGTCTAGGAAATGCAAGCCAGGCAATGCGTGTGCGACTTGGAACCTGGGTGCACTCACGGTTCCAGGAATGATGGTTGTCACTTGAGAATGGGAGCAGCTAATGAAAGGAGGTCTGTACAATGTCTCTCCCCTGTGTTTCTAGCTATTACCCTTTAACATAAATTAAGTACTTGCCTATTTCCCACTTCTGAATCCTGAGCTTTTACTGCATCCTGTCAATCAGTCATTGACCCCAGATACTACAAGTGGTGATGAGGATGGGATGGTGAAATGCGGAGCCATGATGAGATGCTGAACTTGTGAGAGGTATTTTCCTGAACTGCTCATGGAGTAACCAAGATGCCAGTTGGATCAATATTACAAATGTTATTTCACTACTAGTATCCGTAGGAGATGGCCAATATTATAAATATTATTTCACTACTAGTATCAGCAGGAGAGGGCCAACATTATAAATGTGGGACCATATTATAAATGTTATTTTTCTACTAGTATCAGTGGGAGAGGGCCTAATATTATAAATGGTATTTCACTACAAATATCAGTAGAAGAGGGACAATATTATAAATGTTATTTCACTACTACTATCACTAGGAGAGTGCCAATATCATAACTTTTATTTCACAACTAGTATCAGTAGGAGAGGGACAATATTATAAATGTGGGCCTACATTATAAATGTCATTTTTTTTACTAGTATCAGTAGGAGAGGGTCTAATATCATAAATGTAATTTCACTACCAGTATTGGTAGGAGAGGGCCAATAGTATACATGTTATTTCACTACTAGTATCAATAGGAGAAGGGCCAATATTATAAATGTGGGCCAATATTATAAATGTTATTTCACTATTCGTATCAGTAGGAGAGGGCCAATATTGTAAAGGCCCAACACCACATAGGTATTGTATTTTGCATAAATGTTATTTCTCTACTAGTATCAGTAAGAGAGACCCTAATATTCAACCACCTGTATCTGCATGTCCTGATGATGTGTTTCTCCAACATGCAATTTTGCAGGTTTCATGAACCTGCACCTGTCAATCTTGATGATGCGTTCCTCAAACACTGCCATCTGTTTCTATGTGCTATTTGTTTTATCTGTTGTTTTCCTATTCTTTCCCACTTTTCTATGTGTGGGACCATGCCTGGGTCCTTTCCCACTTTTCTATGTGCAGGGCCATGCCTGATATGTTGTGAGTTTCTCTTTAACGGTTTTCTGTTATAAGGAAGGAAAGGTGATGTGTAATGTAATGTAGGTTTGCAGGATTTCTGTTATAAGGAAGGAAAGGGGATGTGTAATGTAATGTAAGTGTGCATTGTCTAGGCAATGCAAGCCAGGTAATGTTGGTGCGGCTTGGAACCTGGGTGCCCTCACGGCTCCAGGAATGACAGTTGGCACTTGAGGATGGGAGTAGCTAATGGAAGGAGGTCTGTACCATGGCTCTCCCTTGTGTTTATAGCTATTACCCTTTAACATCAATAAAGTACTTCCCTATTTCCCGCTGCTGACTCCTGAGCTTTTATGGCATCCTGTCCATCATTCATTGACCCCGGATACTACAATTACTTAATCTACTTGCATGGCTGCATCTGTAAAGTTATTGAATGGCTTGCATTTTCTGCAGTGCGTCACACACATGCAATCTCCTTTTCGCATATGAAAGTTTACTCGATTCCTAACTTCATCATCAGTTTCTATAAGGTCCATGGATTCTCTTCAGTCAGTATTCTCTGTGTATCACGCTCATATTTAGTGATGTAATATGGAAGCAAACCAACTGTCATCTATAATGTCCTCTGTCTCATCTTTGGTCTGATTATGCAGGTTCGTCAGCAACGTTATGGCCTCTATCAAGGCCCCATTCTTACCATCATCAGAAGGATTGAATGTGCAACATGAAGGCCCAATTTTGGTGCAAACTCCTTCTTCCTTTGCTGTGATCATGTCAAGGACATATCTGTTCTGTAGGATCATCAGTCGTATGTCCCTCAGCTCTTCCTTGATAGCATTGAATCCCTTTATAGTGGTGATGATTGTCTGCAGAAGCTCCCATCTAGTCATTTGCAACCATTTGGTATTGGCCATCATCTGGATCCCAGGCATGAAGATAGTCATAAATGCAGAAGCAGTCTTGCTGAACATCCTGTGTTCATAAGGAATGGCATCATATGCTTCTATTGATGTGGCTGAGAAGTAATTCCCTCTACTGGTTCGAGTGAGAAATTCAAGCGATCTTCTTTTTCTCAAATGAGCATCTACTTTTGGAAATTCTCCAATGTTCAGGTCACTCTGATGAATCACTAATGCTGGGCCAAGAATAAGCACCAAGGAACATGTTCCTCCCCAATCATTTGGCAACTTCATGTAGGCTCTAGGCCCACAAGCCCAATGTTGATCCATCAGGATGGCTGTCCCTGCTCCCATTTTGGAAACATTGACTGGAGTTTTGCAGCCTATGTTATCTCCCACATACTCCTTTCCTTCTCTTCGGAAGCACAGTTTCGTATTCACCAATGGAAACACAACCGTTGGACGTGATTCATCTGCTACCCATGTCAGAAGTTTGGCATGCTTAGCCCATGACTTCAAACACCCATTGTTTACTCTCTGTACCTCTTGCACATATTCTGACTTCAGTAGATGATCTGCACAGGACCTCAGTCCTCCTTCCCATTTCTTCTTGGACTTCACTTGTCCATAGACTTGAGTTGCTTCCAACATCCAGGTGATCCAGCTATCTCTATTATATCAGGGCATTCCATTCTCTACATGTCTTTCATGACCATCTCTTCCTGTCCTTATGCAGGATACACAAGCATCTTGCTCTCCCATCCAGGCTGCTTTTCCATCTGTGAACTCTTAATACAATCATCCTGGAACAGAAACTACCATTTAGGTCTCCATCGTAAAGTGGCCCAACTTCCCTAGAATTGTCCTCTGGTCATGCATGCTGCAAGATGAACGAGGCACCTGGCATCATGTTCTGGAACTTCTCTGGAGATTAAAATGTGCACTCTATCCATGGCATAGGGTATGAGAGTGCAGACGTATCAACTCACCTTAGGTATTTCTCTCTCCCACCTTTCTCATGTGTTGATACCACATGTAGCTACCCAAGTGTGCTGCATTGTGTAAATGGGTATTCATCCCCTCATTATCTTCCTATGCATTTCTCTTGTGTCTCTCATGTGCAAAGGTTGTATAATACTCATAAAGCAAATCAAAAACAGTTCTCGCAGTGGGGAAAACCATAGGGACCTCTACCTTAGTGGAAGTAAGTACATCAAAGGTAGTTCCCATAGTGGGTAGAACCATAGTGGCATCTACCTCAGTGGGAATGCTAGTACGATAGAGACTGTGGAAAAGAAAGAATAGAAAGACAAAGAATGTAATCGTACAGGCCTACATTAGGCACCAAAACATCGGCAATCACTTTTGCGCCATCCTGGTACTTGTTGTTCATTCTCTAGAACCGTGCCAGCTTCCAAATTTCTCATCTTTAATACAATCCTCAAATTACTTTATACTTGGAATTGTAAAATTTGCCCAATAATTTCAATGAGGACACTCCTGATCAAAGGGGGATTCTTAGGATGCTGTAAAAAAGTATGAATATCAACGTATGTTCTAACAAGAGCAGGATAAGTTGGAAGTATAAATATAAAAACAGCAAGCACAAGCCGATGCACATCAGTGTCAGTATGCAGGTATGCACCACAAAATGAATCTGGTACTGATCTTGTTTCCAATTTCTGATCAAGAATTGACATTTAGGCATAACTTTGATACATCAATGTATTTCTAAAGTTCATTGTTGGCCTACTAAAATTCTCAGCAAGTCCTTGCACTCCTGCTAGAGAATCTTTAAGGAGTGTCCTTCCAAATTTTAGTCCAAGCTAAATCTGCATCATTCACAAGTTGTTGCTTTATCGTCCTTCTTCTTCGTCATCGATCGAGTCTGCACATGCTGAAATTCTTCTTCTTATCTTGCTCCTGAATTGGCAACGGTGGGAGGGAGGGTTTCACCTTTGTAGACTTTCACGTCAACCAAGTGAAGCCAAGCTCATCTCCCTTGTACCTTCACAGCTGAAGGGGTTATATTTTCAATGCAAAAGTTACCATTAAAGCGTAGATCGTGCTACTTTCGGGTAAAGTTCTTAATGAGGACTAGATCAGCAACATACAACTTGGGTGCCTATAGAAGTTCAGTTGGGCTGGTTGTTGAATTGTCTTCATCTGTGTTCTGAGACCGACCGCCCTGGCGTTCGAGTTGATCTGAAATGAGAGCGATGCTAGAGGTCCTACATGTCAAATAATCATGCAATTCATCACCTAAAGTTTTAGCTACACTCTGGGCATCACTTCTACTCCTAGACAGAGGTGTAAGAGGCGTTCTCATCCACCGCCCTGTCAATAACTCGTGGAGAGTGAGGTGACGGTCAGAATCAGGCTGATTCTGAAGGACATAAAGCTAAGGGTAGGCAATATAACCATCCCTTCTAAGTCAATTTAATCTTGGCAATCCTTTCTTTAAGGAGGCCGTTGAGTCTCTCACATATCCCATTCGCTTGCGAGTGATAAGCAGAAGAAAACATGTGTTTAATATTCAGTAGAAGCCCTATTTGTTCAAATACCTCATTAGCAAAATATGGCCCATTGTCGGATCACAGCACTGACACACGATGCAGTTTACCATAAAGAGTGCAATGTGTTCCAACAAATTCCGAATGAACCAGTCTCTGACTTTCAGACTCTCACTAGTTACATGTGCGTGGTAATGCAGCTGTTCAAGTGCGATCTTTAGTAATGCTACAGGCATCACCGGCTTTCCAGTGCTATCTTGTCACCATAATGCTTCAGTGGGGGATAAAGAACACCCCCTTTGTTTCCATAATTCCTGCTCTTCCTGTGGTGCACTTCCTTGAATCTCTATTAATTGGGTTATCGATAATTTATTAAACCATTCTTGCTGTAACGCTCACCTGACTCCCACGGAGGCGCTGGTCTAGTCTGGGTTGCTGTGGCCTCTTCAAGCGTGATGCGCAGAACTCGGAACACTGATTGAACAGGACCCCCAAATCTTGCTTGTCTGGCCCATAGGAATATCCTTCTGCAGATGAGAGAGGGGGTTAACAGTCTGCAGAATAATGTGCTTGCTCCCCCCTTTCCCCCATTCGTTCTTTTCTAGCTTCCTCCAAAATCCCCGGTTTAAGCTCACCTTATGGTTTGGAAGGATGAACTCTCCATCCTGCTTCTGGTGCAGGGGGCGCGCGTTCGTCCAGTTACTTCAGTGGTTTTCTGAAGGGCGCTGGCAATATCCACTTGACTTTTCTGAGAAATGCGCTGTAAGTATTCAAAAGTTCAAGTGTGAGCCTCTTTTATGTTGTCTTCCTAACCTGTGATCTGTCCTTTATTTCAGGTGCAGAATGAAGGCGATGCGTTGAGGGGTTAAATTGCCGATGGTAAATTCAGGTGAGTTAGTGATGAGGGCGATCCCTCAAAATGTCTTTATAATTCCCCAGTAATGTCTTTTGTCCTTTCCCCATAGGGGCCGGGGTGCGGTACCTGCCAACGAAGCGGCGCCGACCCGAAATGTGGAATGATTCACCAAGAAAAGCTGGTAAGTAATATGGCTGAAAATTAGTCTTTCCTACTATGTCCCTTCTGCTCACCTTTTGTCTCTTCTTCTCTCCACTAGGTGCAGAGATGTGGCGACCGGTTCTGAGAGCCGCGATGGAGCCAGGAGATGTCTCGAGGACAGGTGAGTGAAGCGCGGCGCTGCAGCGAGCAACGCAATGCTTTTAAATGGAAGTCTTTCTTCAGGAATGCTGGCGTGAAGGTTCCGGATGCAGGTAAGAAGTTTGAATATGTTCTTGGTTTTCACCTTTCTCTTCTCTTCTTCCCTTACAGGTGTTCCAGGTTCGAGGCAGGCGTGGCTGGAGTCCAGGTGCAGGAGCAGACACGGTGAGCATTCAGCTGCTGGGATGCAGAACAACTCGAAGCGTGAGCTACTGTCTGGGCGTGGCTTAAATAGCCCCCAAAGTAGTTCCAGGTAAGTATCCTTCCCTGGCCACGCCCGAGTGGAAAAATAGTCCCGATGAAAAAATAGTCCCTTTCAGGTCTCAGAGAGGCCTGAATCTTGCAGCATGGTCTGCATCAGGTAAGTGCACAAAACACCTTCCTTTATGAGCCTGGAGCCTATGGCGCCAGGACTGATGTCCAACATGAGCCTGGCGCCAAAGGCGCCAGGACAGAGTCCAAAGAGCCCCTATAAGGGGCCGCTGGGCTTTTACCCAGGGGCATGATGCCTGCTCCCGGGGGTGCTGGGCCTGGCCTGGTGCTCCGGGGGTAGGCATCATGACACTTGCACTAATATGGTTGTGACTACTTTCTCTTTAATTCTCTCAGTATCAAAATTCAAAATATCTGGGGAATATGCAACCCTTTTGGCTTCTGCATCTGCGGCTTCGTTCCCGCAAGAAATAAAATCTGTTCCCTTAGTATGAGCTGTGCATTTAACGACCACTATGGCCACTGGGAGTTGTAGTGCCTTAATAAGCCTGTCCAATAAGGATGCGTGTTGCACTGGAGTGCCGTCCGCACGGAAGTAGCCCCTCCTTTTCCAATGTGCTAGCCCTCCGTGTTCGGTTGACTCACATAAGCAGAGTCACTGTACTCCGTAAATTCCTGCCCTTCGTGTTTCTCGAGTGCGACAAACGGCGCTACTAATTCTGCTGCTTGTGCTGGAAAGTGAGATGGTAGTCTTGCACTTGCTACAACTTCAAATTCTCCATTTAATCTGTGTCTTATTACTGCGGCACCTGAATGCCTCGCCCACTAGTCTGATACATTTTTGAAGAACTATCAATGAAGAGAATTTCCCCTCCTGCCAAAGCGTTCTCCTTCACACGGGGTATATCATCATAAAATGCAACATAATTTGCACATTCATGCGCATGATATCCTTCTGCTATTGGCTCAGCTATAAACGTGGCAGGATTCACTATTTTACATCTTACAATTTTAATTGTGTTAGAAATTATTACCTCATGAACTGAAGCTCTTTGGGATGTCAATGTGGGTTTCTCTAAAATGGCAAATAGAGCATGCTTCACGGAAAGGGTCTAAGAGTGGCCCATGACAATACTTGTAGACTTCTCAATTGTGAACGTAGCAGCTGCCAAAGACTGTTTTCAAGGAAAGTGTCCTCTCATAACTCGGTCTAAAATCCCACTGTAATACGCTAAAGGCTTATACCCCAATTTGGTTCTTTGTGTAAGCACTGCTGTCATGACTGTCCCATTTGTGTGCGAAAATGGATACAATTCCTCTGCATAATTGGGCATTCCCAAAACAGGGGCTGTACAAATTGCTTTTTTCAATTCCTCAAACCCTTCCTCCATTTCCTCAGTCCATTCTATTTTTACTTTATCCACTTGTGCTTTCTTTGAAGCTTGCAAAAGGGGTCTCATGTATACACTGTAATCAAACACCCAGGCTCTAACATGGGTGCATAGCCCCAAAAACTGTTGCATCTGTTTTACTGTATTTGGCTTTGAGGGTTTCAAAATCGCCTCAGCTCTTTCAGGTGTCACCTTCTTTCCTTCATGTGAAATCAGCTGCCCTATATATAACACCTCTTCTAGGCAATATTGTCTGCTAGAATAGTCATCAACTGAATATAATCTTGTCTGCAGTCATCTTTTGTGGTGCTATGAATTAAAAAGTCATCTACGAATTGTATCACTGCACTCTTAAGATCAATGTTGCCTAGATCCATCTATAGGACTCTGTTAAAGATTGATGGGGACTCACAGTACACCTGGGGCAAATGAGTATGTTTCAGTCGAGTTTGGCGGAACGTAAAGGAAGTCAAGTCTTGTGAGTCTTTGTGCAACGGGATCCAGAAAAACACTTTTTTTAAATCGATCACTATGAAATATCAAGCTTCCACCTGGATACTGCATAGTATTATCAACGGCTTAGGAACTAAAGGAAACTATGCCTCTACAATCTGGTTAATCGGTTTCATATCTTGTATAAATCTCCACAACCCTACTTTAGATTTTTTGATCTGATACAATGCAGTGTTACACGACTATTATGATGGCACCAGAATTCCTTGTTTCATCAATGCCGAGACAGTCTGACATATACCCTCACCGTCTTGCTCGAAGTAAAATTGCTCCTGCCTTCAGCTTTATTTTAACTTCCCCTATTCCCTTTAATAAACCTATGTCATAAGGGCCTGTGGCCATATTGTGTTTTATGAGGGTATGTGATTTTCCTTTTCTTAAATTGCCACATTTTTCCTTGCCTGGGCTATCCCACAACATGGAACTAGCTGGAAGTACATTACCCAGCAGCTCTGTAGTCCTACGAATTACATATTTGCACATCAGACGCAAGAGCGCCGGCGCGAGTGCGTCAAGCCAGTCTGTGGCGGATATTTAAACAGCTGATCCTCCTCTTTCGGGTACTTCTTTTTATATTGTGTTTTATGAGGGTGTTTTATGTTTTATGAGGGTGTATGATTTTGAGTGAGCGTGACACCATTACAACTTGTTAGGCTTTTTTTTCTACTGTTGCAAATTAAGAATCTGCATTTTAGCAAAATAATGTTACCCCCTTTTTCTTGAGTTCATATAATTATTGTGCATTTGTTTGTTTTAAAAGCCGTTGTTTGCTTATCTTAAATCGCCACATTTTTCCTTGCCTGGGGCTATCCCATGACGTGGAATTAGCTGGAACTAGAATACCCAGCAGCTCTGTAGTCCTAGGGACTATATATTTGCACAGCAAGCGTGAGAGCGCCGGCGCGACTACGTCAAGCTGGTCTGTGCCAATCCATGCTTAGGTCTGTAAGCATTTACAGACACAACACTACGTGAACAGAATGGGACTAGCAGAGGAGCTGGAAGCCATTAAGACTGCGAGAAATAGGCCGAATTCCCAATGCCTTACTCTCCCCCTTCAAGGTAGGATTGTTACATCGGAAGTCTGTAATATGCATGCATGAGCCACACCAGCTATTAGGATGGACACTGGAGAAAGGAACCCCCCCCACAACACACCTAATCCCGACTGCCAGTGTTATGCCACCTCATGAGGACACTATCAAGGCCCATGGGAAGGGAGACCTGTCAGACTGGATACAAAGGGAACGAGCTCTAGTGGTGAGGGAGAACATTAGAACTACCAGCCCTAGCCAAATACAGCATGTATCAACAATCAATGGCCCTAACCACCCACATCTGGCAACTGTCAGATCCATTCCTCCCCATGAGGTTGCTTTTAAGGCCCACGAGGAGAGAGATCCGATCGTCCAGACAGTGGAGGTACAAGTCTTAATGGAGAAGGGCACCAAAACAGGAGCTCATATCCTCACTTACCCCCAATGCAACACTTTGTATACGAAGCTAAACAATGTCAGTTGGGTCTCAAAGAGGAAACATAATGGGGTGATCGAGGGGAAGGACAGCAAGTCAGAGGATAGGTCACTGACTAACTCCTTCAAAATGATGTTAGTCAACACCAGGTCCTTGATTAAGCATGCTGTAGAAGTAGCTACATATATTGAAGAAAGTCATATTGACATCTGCCCATTAACAGAAACCTGGAGTAACAAAGCTGATGGACCTTCTCTAGAGCTAACCATTCCCACGGGATATTGTATCCTGAGGATAGATAAAAGGAGGGCAGGGACGGAGGAGTAGCCCTTATCTTCAGAACTGAACTCAATATATGGGAAACTAAAATCGAACACACTCCTGGGTCAGAACTCTTTGTTGTTAAAATTGGGATTAGTCTGGAAACAACCCTGAACTTACTGCTCATTTATGGAGCGCCAGGGGTGGCTCTGGTCTTCCCGAATCAGTTTTGTAATCGAGTTCTACCACTGCTCAAACCCAGCACAAAATTCCTAATACTGGGGGATTTCAATCTATGGTTGGGGAATAAAGCAGATTCCATTTCCGGGAACCTAGAGGCTGCCTTATGCTCATTTGGTTTTTGCCACTTAGTTAATAATCCAACACATATAAAGGGACACACACTTGACTGGGTGGTAGCCCACAATATCACTGTGTCAGTACCAGTAGTCTTACCCTGTCCCTGGTCAGACCATTCCTGCATCTACTTCCATATCACAAATGAACACTTTTCAAAGAGAATTGATAATGATAGGGTTCTAAAGGCAGCTAGAAACCACAAGAAGCTAACCACGGATGCACTTAAACCACAGGTCACAGCCCTATCATCAGAGATCCTGAAAGCAGATATTCTGAACGGAATGACCCATCTGTTTCTTAATACTTTCCACAAGATGACAGAATCATTAGCCCCAATAAAGAAGAAGCTCTGCCAGGAGGGAAACACGGGTAACAAATGGTTCTCAGCAGATATCCAGAAATGTAAAACTTAGAAAATAAAGAATTTTTACACATGGAGAAAAAATCAGAAGTCATCGGACTTAACACTGTATAAAAACTCATTTAAGGTCTTTAAGATAGCAATAATACAAGCCAAAAAAGAAATGATAAATGATAAAATTGCAAAGTCTACCTCAGATACGAAAGACATTTTTAAAATTTTAAGAGAACAGGAATTCCCCAGGGGACCTAATAAAGAACCGCTAGTTAAAAATGGGAGTTGGTGCACTTCAATCCAAGAAGCAATGTCAAATAAACTTGACACCATTCAAAAAGACATTGAGGCCAAAAAAGACACCCTAAAAAATCCTACAAATGTAGAATATATCCTGCCGACAGACAATGTGATATCCCAACAGCAATTTCACTTCTCATCAATCTCCGAAAAAGAGCTAGGAAAAGTCATTAGACAACTCAAAGCCACCAGTTGCAAGGATGACCCTTGATCTGTCATGATTATTGAGGAATGCCCAGACATCTTATTACCGACACTCACTAAATTTGTCAACTCCTCTTTTGAGGAAAATCACGTTCCTTCTGGACTTAAACAAGCATGGGTTACACCACTATTAAAAAAGCCCAATCTATGTCCAGCTACTCCCACCAACTATAGACCAATCACTAACATGCTCTTGATTCTCAAGATCTTGGATAGGGTGGCATATAATCAGATCACACTGCACCTCAATATTCACCCCATTCTTAACAAATTTCAATCAGGATTCAGGCAAGGTCAAATGACTGAGACAGCCCTCCTTGACCTGAAGTCCAAGCTATTGGAAAGAATGCACTTTGGGCATATATCACTACTAATGATTTTGGATCTGTCAAACAGGAAATTATATAGTGCCTCCTATTGTAATGAATATGTGTATATTGGCCTACACCAAGCTGCTTGTAAGCTACTTGCGAAGAAATACGTGTTGCAAGGTCCTGACCTTAGAATCAATATAAGCCGCCATTTTAGGTCAATCCGCCATTTTAGGTTCGCTTTGTAAAGTCACCCTGTGAGTTAAAATGGTGGACGATGTCATTCCGAAATACAACATGGCCGTCTTGACCTCTGTGTGTAATTAATATGTAACTTGCCTGCAGGCCACTTGTTGAGGTCGTAAATTGAGACCTTGTCCTTCCTTGACCTGTGTGTAAAGGATTACTTGGCTCAATGAAACAAATCTGTGAGCATATGTTAAGAACAATGTATTCAAATACTGAACTGAGAACACTTGTTTAACTACATTGTATCAATGTTTGAGAAGACCTGTATGGGAAATCCCAAATTACACAGTTGCCGTGTAGGCTTGTTGACGTATGTATTAAAGGCAAACTAGTTACATGTGGATATGCGAACTTGGCATGAACCCTAGATCAGTAATGTATTAGAGGAATATTAACCCGAAGTATGGTTGGACATCGTGTTCGCAAATGGTATAAAAGAGCAACGAATTCTAATGTACAGCGTCTCTCACTGAATACACCGAACCACTCTGGAGTTCGCTGTGTTGCACTGAAGGCCGATAGCTATCTGATTTTGTTTTGTTCTTTGTAACTGATTCAGAATAAATTAAAGATCTTTGTATGTTCCTTTGTAACCCGTGTTCGGTGTATTTCCTTTTGGGGTACTCAGCCTCGATATTTTGATTTTGTTTTCACAGTTGGCGCCCGAATAGGGACCCTCAAGATTGATGCCGAATTATCGAAGGTTGACCCTCGCTATCGGACCGGGATCGGATGGTGTGACAAAAAGGGGCCCAACTGAATGAGACGCGACACCTCAGCAGCGCTGCACGACCCTATCCCTGGACGATTAGCTTGTGGTCCGAGAACGGCATCTTGACGAGGGTCCACTTATCGAGGCGGGCAGATTTTCCGAAATCACCACACATGAGGTAAAATTAGTAAGGTAAGATTCTTTGAAATCCAATCGGACCTCCTTAGGAAATCGATCAGGTGAGTCGTGACCCGACTCTTAAATAATCCTGATGATTTGATTTTGGCGTATTGTATCTGCAGACACAATTATTGACCAGGTAACACCAATAATTTGATATGCCTGGGAAATTGTCTACCTGCTTCAGGGTGTTATTCCGCAGTGATAGACAATCTTTGGAATTTAGCCATCCGGCACCAAAGGAGGGATCGCCAGCGTGTACTAAGTACTGTAAGCATGGCATTGGAAGTATTGTGTTTAATGATATTTGGCACAGACAAACCAGGCATGCCTCCGAACTTCAGTGGCCAATCAATGGTAGTTTTGAAATCACTCGTATTGAGTATTTAGAGTCAATTATATTAAAGAAGAAGGCTAGACCTGCAGCATTTGACGTTTTGCAGAATTAGAAAAAGAAGCGTTGCAGCAGCTTAAGAGTAGGGAAAAAACATGTGCGCCATCATAAAACGAACGCCGAAAAAGCATTATTGTATGACCAAGATAAACATTCTGAGTCAACTACGAATATGAATAGGGCTTTCTCACTTGGAATTCAGAAAATGTATCCCTCTAAAGACCCTCATGTTTCCAATGAATTCATAGACAAATTGTTAAATGAACGAAGGCCTGGTGCCTCCGCGCCACCTCCGTATGTTCCTCTTCCTGCTGTTTTGCCTCTTCCTGCTGCTATTCCTGCTCTACCTGCTGTTGTTCCTGTTGTCCCTGCTCCTCCTAATGTCCCTCTTCCTCCAGTTACTGTTCCTCCACCTATTCCTCCACCCCTTCCTATTGCACCAGTAACAGTACCTCCAATGAATTTGCCTGCTCCACCTCTTCCAAGTGGTCTTGTGCTGCCTGTAGTCGATCAAGGTGCGGGGTCAAAGGTTGTCACTCGCAATACTGTACCACCAGAGAAGAAACAAGATTTGATTGCATTGGCTAAGCATTGTATGGAGAGGGATGATCAAGCTAATGTTTTTGCCCCACTTTATAATATGGATAATTTTCCTGAGAAAAATGTTTATATTGAAGGTTTAGAGATTAATTTATGTGTAATGTGGGGCAAATTAAATAATGCAAATCTCCCGCAAGCGTTGAGGGATCTAAATACTTTAGCGTTTTCAAGAGACACTGTGGAGAAAGTAAATGATCATGCCGAGAGGTTATTTGAGTATAGAAAGGAGTTGGAAAGGTTACAGAATGAAGATGACGAGGGGGAAAGTATGTACGTACAGAAACGGTTCCTTCCTTTTTGAAAATCGATATCTGAGGAAGCACGGATTTGTACGAAGGACGCGCTCAGATGGATTTCAGATATGTCGATAACTCCGGTTGAGGTATATGATACATATAGTCAGTATACGCCAGAAATGCAGAGGAAAGTGATACAGGTAATGATAGAGTACCTACAGGATGATTGTGTAAAAAGAAAGATTAGTTGTCCCACAGAGTTATTGAGTATTTATAAGAGAGCTTTTTCACTTGACACTTCTTCGACTGCTTTAGCGCTCGACTTAGCTCTATTGCTTAGTAAGTGTTCGGAGTCACCTACTTCTCAGTTGCCTATGAGAGAGGTTCCTCCGACATTTGTCCCGAAGGTTGAGATTGCGGCCGATGCTGCACAGGGTATAGTGGCTGTGAACATTCCTGCACATTATGTATCGCAGTTTGTTCATGTCCCGTTCTCAAGGCAGGAAGTGAATACTATTAGACAGTCTATTCCTGACATTAGGAAAAATCTGACAGGATTCTATAAAGAAATTGAGTCCGTCTTGCAGTCCTCAGTGTTCACCTTAGGCGATATTGATTTGTTATTTCCTGTACTCCTGCCCGTAGATTTGTGGAAACAAATTAGGACTATAGACGACGTGCCAGGGTTGGGAGATACATGGGCGAATATAACTAGATTTGATGGAGAAAGGCCAGCTGGTGAAAGACAGCCCAGGTGATACTAACTTTTCCTGATAGAATCATTGCAAAATTAAAAACCATAATTCCTGAGAAAATAATTATTTGGGACAAACTTACGGCCTGTGTCCAGGGGAAGTCTAAGGGTGCTACCGTGTTCTTTAATCGGTTCGAACAGGTATTCTCGGTTTTCAGCGGACAAGACTTAGGCACAGAGTCTGGGAAAAGGTTATTTGTGGACAAATTTGTGCGTGTATTTCTGCCTGACATCCAGTCACAAATTATGTCTTCTGAGAGCGCGATGGCAGGCGAAGTCCCAATCAGAAGTACTGCATATGGCTCAGTACTACGAGAATCGTGTCAATAATGAAAAAGATAGAGTTGAAAAACGAAAAGGTGATTTAAAGACTAAAGTACTATTACAGCAAATTGTTAGAGGCCCCAGGGGCTTAGTTCGCAGATTAGAGGTCAGTATATTCCACAAGGGAATGTGCCCTTTGGTCCTGTGAACATTAACCATTGTCCCTATTGTCGACAAGAGGGTCATTGGCGTGCACAATGCCCCGCCCTTCGACAGAGGTCGAATAACACATTTGGGAATATGGGTAGACGATCCAGAGGTCGCCCGGTTGTAGGGGGCCCTGGTAGAGGTCAGTTTGCACAGGATCCTCAGCAACCTTTTTCACAGGATAATCAGACTTCGAGTGCAGACACTAGGGACATATTTGATCATGCTTCTGCTGCATAACTATTTGAAGAGCTTCCTTTTGATGATATTCTGTTTTGATAGGATTGCCCGAAGCAGGGTTTGGAACCTACACCTATTCCCATCAACCAGAAAAGTCCCTACGTTGATATGGTGGTGGGAAATAGGAAACATCAGTTTTTGATAGATAATGGAGCACAGAAGTGTTCCATTGATCATTCTCGGGTTCCAAACATTCCACTGTCAGGGCAAACCAATGTTTCTGTAGGGTTTTCTGGCACGCCAGTTGTTTGTCCAGTTTCTTCGCCGGGAGCTATTTCTTTGGGTCCCTTTACGGACCACTGTCCATTTCTGTTGACTTCGAATTGTGGAGAGAATTTGCTGGGGTTGAACCTGTTAAAAGAATTAAATGCAGTGATTTATTGTTCTTCTGATGGAGTGCGCTTGACGATTTCGCCACAGCAATTTTCTGTCTCGCAATTCTTGACTAGACCTCTGCCGCCAGAATTCATTGATGTACTAGAGAGCTTATGGGCTGTTGACGGCAACAATGTCAGTGTTTTACAGATTGAGCCTGTTAAGATAGTTTTGAAACATGGAATTGAGCTGCCACGCATTCCCCAGTATAAGATTTCAGTTGAGGGCGAGCGAGCTTTGAAATGCATTGTTTCCAATTTTGTGCATCGCGGGGTGATTGAAGAAATTTCAGGAAGTTTGTGCAATAGTTTGATTTTACCCGTGTACAAGAAAGGCGATAATGCAATTCCATTCCGTTTCATAATTGATTTACGTGCCATTAATAAAGTCGTCGCTCCGCAATTTCCAATTGTGCCTAATGTGACGACAATATTAACCATGATTCCAGCTACAGCTACTTACTTTAGTGTTGTGGATCTAAAGAATGCTTTCTTTAGTATTCCTATACACAAGGATAGTAGATACTTGTTCGAGTTCACCTTAGGGGGACGCTCGTTCACATTTACTCGTGCACCTCAAGGGTACACAGAGAGTCCTAGCATCTATAGTAGGGTTTTGAAATAGAAGCTTGATACCCTTGAATTGCCCTCTACTTGTACATTGCTTCAATATGTTGATGACTTGCTTTTAGCTGCTGACTCTGAGAGCCCCTGTAAGGAGGGCACTGTGTTATTGCTTATTCATCTATCTAAGCATGGTCACAAAGCTTTGCTTAAAAAGTTTCAATATTGTTGCCAGGAGGTCACCTATTTAGGCTATCTCCTGTCAAAGGAGGGAAGAAGATTGACACCTGAACGTATAAAACACATTTCTGGCATGTCTGTCCCAAATACACAGAAGGAAGTTAGAGCCTTGATAGGTATGGTTTCATACTGTAGGTTGTGGATCGCAGATTTTTCACTAGTGATCAAACCGATGTTGGCTTTGACGAAAAAGGGCATTTCTTCGCCATTGCCGTGGAACGCGCAACACGAGCAATCGTTATCTTTGCTCAAGACTTCATTATTCTCTGCAATAGTTTTGGGCACACCAAACTATGAAAAGGCCTTTGTGTTGTTTGTGCATGAATGTGATGGATGTTGTCAAAATCTCTGAACTTAAGGGAGAGTGATTTTCAATCCTCTCTCCCGAACCACAGGAGCCGAATGGATCGACCCCTCCCACCGTGGTTGGCACGGGCGCCTGACTATAGAATTACAGGTAGCCACGTGGCAGCCAATGGGGGGAAGACGGAGTTAGGGAAAGGGGATGGATAAATGAAGGAAAGGAAGGGAAAACAAGACATATACAAGTAAAGAACACCTAGTTAATTGAAGGAAATCTTCAATTATTACTCCTGCAACCTGACCTGACTCCTGTATTCACGTAACATTACAAAACCTTGTGCATATACAAAAAACCATCTGCATTAGAAATCATGACTTGTCAATATTGCGTGCATAATAACCAAGAAAACATTGGCCCACCCAGATACTTCATAACTCATGAAACAATGCACTGGGAAAGCACCTAGTATCCATGTTAAAAGGCCTTCTAGCAAAAATATCTCTCTTGTGTCCAGAACATAATATCTCTGGCAGAACCCTCCAGAACTAATTAGCTTCAAAAGATGGAGGCACCATTAGTGTGTACTAAACGAAAGTTACATGGCATTTCACAAAATCACCGTCACAGACCAGCGAAAACATAAATGCATTGAAAGTCAGTGTTTTCCCAAAATCACCGCCGCAGCCCGGCAAGTCACTAAACTTAAGCACAACTTAACTTTATGGCCCGGGGAGTCATCCGTGACTGACCCTGACCTGCAGGGAATGAGGCAATAAGAAAAGTTTTCACCGCCGCAGCCCGGCAAGTAAATAAACATAGGCACCACTTAACTTTATGGCCCGGGGAGTCATCCGTGACAGACCCGGACCTGCAATGAATTAAGCAGTAAGAAAGTTTTCACCGCCGTAGCCCAGGAATCAAGATTTCACACGGCATAGCTAGCGTGACTCCTTCACGCCTTCTCTAAGTGTTCTGCTTTGCTCCTGCCTGCTGCCGTCGCCGCCGCCGCCCGTGCTCTCCAGTCATTAATCAACAGCCCTGAAGCATGGGCGAGCGGCCGTTATGAAGATCCGCACTAATTGCAGATCACTAGCAGCTGTGACCTAACGGCCCACTGAAACTACAATGCCTACTGGGAAGTGTAGTTTCTCCGTACCTGCTTTCTTTTACCCCACAATCCTTTATTTCTTACATTACCTCCCCTTCCAGGGCTCTTCCCAGGACCTGCCTTCTCCGGATACTTTGCATGAAACATTCTTACCAGACGAGGTGCATGTACTGCACTAGCAGGTTCCCAGGAACAGTCTTCCAATCCATATCCAGTCCACTGGATGAGGTACCATAACACTTGTCTCCTTCTTTTTGAATCCAAAATCTTCTTTACTTCATATTCAACATGATCCTCTTTGTGAATGGCAGGAGGTCTCTTCATGCGTGTTCCAGGTGCTGCAGGTTTAAGGAGACACACATGGAATACCGGGTGAATTTTCAGAGACTTAGGTAAATCTAATTTTACTGCAACCTCAGACACAATCTTTACTATTTCATAAGGTCCAATGTATTTAGGAGCAAATTTTCGAGATCCTACCAGCGACAAATTGCGTGTGGATAGCCACACCTTATTTCCCACCTTGTACTGAGGAGCCTTCCTTCTCTTTTTATCTGCATACATTTTATATTGATGTTTTGCATATTCAAGATTATCCTGCGCCTTTTGTCTGATGTTTAGAATTAATTGCCTTCTGTCTTGCAGTACTGGAAGGTTTTCAACCTCTGGTAACTGTTCTGGCAACATTTCCTGTACCTGCCCATACAAGCACACATTGGGAGACATTCCCAAGGAGGCATGTTCAGCATTGTTATATGTGAATTCAGCCAACCATAATGCTCGAACCCACGACTCCATACCATCATGTAAATAACAGCGCAGGTATTGCTCAAGCGTCTGATTAACTCTTTCAGTTTGTCCATCCGTCTGAGGATGATAACTAGTGGACAAAGCACAATCAATTCCTAACATCTGACAGAAAGTGCGCCAAAACTTGGATGTGAATTGTGGTCCTCTATCAGAAACAATAGTACGTGGTAGCCCATGCAGGCGAACCACATGCTGCAAAAACAATTCCGCCAATTTCCCTGCTCCTGGAATTCCTTTACAGGGCACAAAGTGAGCTTGTTTAGACAAGTAATCCACTATCACCCATATTGTGTCGTACTGATCATCTGGTGGTAAGTCTGTAATAAAATCCATTGATATGTGTGTCCAGATTTTAGTGGGAGTGGGCAATGGTTTAAGTAACCCTGACTTTTTTGTATGATCAGATTTACTTCGTACACATGTTTCACATTCCTGCACATACTTGATCACCTGTTGTCTCAAATTCGGCCACCAAAAGTATTTTTCCACTAGAGTCTGTGTCTTTTTACTCCCTGAATGACCAGCCAAAGGGGAGTTATGGCACCAATGCAAAGCCTTCTTTTGGAGTTCCAAGGTGGGCAAATACAATCTTCCATCATAGTAAGGAAGATTCCCTTTAAATGTTTCCAAAGTGTTACTCATTCCCCAACTCAGATTCCTTTGATTCCTCATTGCCTGTTTCACTTGCGTCATCAATTTAGAAATTACTGCCCCTACCACTCTCTCTGCAGGGATTATGGACTTTGTTTCCGATACCAGGTTGTCCAGGTTTTGTTGACGTGATAAAGCATCTGCCTTACCATTTCTTTTTCCTGGCCGGAAAGTCACCACAAAATCAAACTCATTGAAAAATTGAGACCACCGTAATTGTCTTGGACTCAATGTGTGGGCAGTTTTGAAGTACTGTAGATTCTTATGATCTGTCACAACCAACACCTGATGTTTAGCTCCCAGTAAATAATGTCTCCATTCCAGGAAAGCAGCTCTGATAGCTAATAGTTCTTTATCTGTAATGGAATAATTTTGTTCACATGGAGTGAGTTTTCGTGAATAATACGCTACTGGGTGCCAACTTCCTTCTGAATCTTTCTGCGATAACACCGCCCCTATAGCCACATTGGACGCATCGGTTTCTACTTGAAACATCTTATCCGTGTCTGGGTGTCGCAACACTGGAGCTGATGTAAATGCCATCTTTAATTCCTGAAAAGCCTTTTCTGCATCCTCATTCCAACAAAAACTGGTTGCCTTTCTTAATAGTCGTGTTATAGGGGCTACAACCTGAGAAAAATTAGTAATGAATCGTCTGTAGAAATTGGCGAAACCCAAAAAAGACTGAATATCTTTAACACACTGGGGTTTGGGCCAATCCAAAACTGCCTGTACCTTGTTTTTGTCCATAATTATTCCCTCCGGGGTCAATATGAAGCCCAAATCTCCACTCTTTTCACATGAAAGGCACATTATTCCAATTTCACATATAACTGATGTTCTTGTAATTTCTTTAACACTGCCCGTACATGACTCACATGTTGCTCTTGTGAATTTGAGTAAATTAGAATGTCATCAATATATACAATAACAAAAATGTCCAAAAACTCACTCAAAACTTCCTGCATAAAAAATTGAAATGCTGCAGGAGCGTTACACAAACCAAAAGGCATAACCAAATATTCAAACAATCCAAACTTAGTTCGAAATGCAGTTTTCCACTCATCCCCTTCTTTGACCCGAATCAAATGATAAGCTCCACGTAAATCAAGCTTGGTGTAAACCACTGCTGTCTTTACTTGGTCCAACAGTCCAGAAATTAAAGGGAGTGGGTATCTGTTTTTAACTGTCACCTTATTTAATGCACGATAATCAATGCATGTTCTCAGCGTACCCTCTTTTTTAGGCACAAAAAACAATGGGGATGAGACGGGTGATGTAGAATGTCTAATAAATCCTTTCTTTAACATATCATCCAAATACTCTCTCAAATGTTGATTTTCAGTTTCCGTTAATGCATATATTCTACTACATGGTAACTTAGCCCCAGGTTCCAGCTCTATGACACAATCGTATGGTCTATGGGGGGGTAGTTGTTCCGCTCCTCCTTTATCGAACACATTCACATACTCTTGATATTGCACTGGAACCTGTACTCCCACCGCCCCCACTACCTGTACTGCTGGTGGTTGATCTGCCAAAAACAATGCAGGGCTCACTTCTTCTTCAATGTGACCCATACATTCCGTATTCTCAAAAAATATCTCTCTAGCTACCCAATCAATTCTTGGATTATGCTGAGTTAACCAAGGAATTCCTAAAATAAGACCGAACTGGGGAGCTGCGATGAGATCTAGTACAATATCCTCCACATGGCCAGACTGACACCTCATTTCTAGGGGTTGAGTTTGCTGACAAATGGGTCCCGAAATTAAAGGTGACCCATCCACCGACTGTACCCCTTCCACTTGAGTCTTTTCCCTGAAAGGCAACCCTAGTCTTTTGGCCAAATCAATGTCAATAAAATTTCCAGTAGCCCCTGAATCTATCATGGCTGACACCATCTGTTTATTACAGGCAAAAATTAAAGTTACCAGTATATACAAGTGAGAATTACCTTTTCTAGAAGTATTTGCTACCCACGTGGGGAACTTTTCTACCACTGAGCCCGACACCTTTGCTCCCCCTAAGGCCGGCCCAATCCTTTTCCCGACTCGACCTTGCTCTTATCTCCACTCCCTACCTTCTTAGGAGTATTTGGACAAGTACGGATATAGTGTCCTGGTTGACCACAATACAAACATAAATTATTAGCCTTTCTCTGTTCCTTTTCTGTGGTCGATAATGGTCCCCTAACCCCTCCAATCTGCATAGGTTCCCCTTCACTGTTTCTGTTCACCCTACCTCTATCTAATCGTACAAAAGGTACCACCTCGGATTTTTTCCTATCTCCCTTTCGCTCATTCATTCTATGATCCAACCTTAATGCTAAATCAATCATAGCTGTACATGTGTTGGGTTGAGGCTCCACCTGTGCCATGGCGTCTTTTAATTCTTCCTTCAATCCCTGATAGAATAGAACTGTTTGTTTATTCTCTGGCCAATCTGTTTCAATTACCAGTCTATTAAAGTGGGTCACATACGAAACTAGATCTCTGGTACCCTGTTTTAGTGCCAATAACTCCTTGTCTTGCGCCAATGATACTTCCCTCCGATCAAATAATCTACCGAATTCAGCCTGAAAATTATCCCAATTATACAATAATTGATCATCTTTTTGTACCAAAGGCATCGCCCAAGCAGCTGCATCTCCTGTTAGGTATGAAATCACAAAAGCAGTTCTTGCTTGAGTAGTCTCAAAGGCCGATGGTTTACACAGAAAATGTAATCTACACTTGGTCAAAAACGTCATGTATTTCTTTGGGTCCCCAGAAAACCTTTCAGGCGATGCTAAAGGCACACTGCTGGGTGCTTGAACCACAACGGTGGGCGTTCTGGTTCCTGTTCTACCTGTAGACGACCCTGCTTCCTCCAGTGGGGTCCCTTGTGCTACTAATCCTTGCACTTGATTCTTCAAAGTACTAGATTCCTGCCTTACATGTATCAATTCCACCTGAATATCTTGTAGTACCTTTAACACTTCTGCTAAAGAAGGAGGGTTATCCATTTGGCCTGGGTGGTTCAGTACTCCCGAATTCGGGGGCTGTTGATTCTGTCAAAATCTCTGAACTTAAGGGAGAGTGATTTTCAATCCTCTCTCCCGAACCACAGAAGCCGAATGGATCAACCCCTCCCACCGTGGTTGGCACGGGCGCCTGACTATAGAATTACAGGTAGCCACGTGGCAGCCAATGGGGGGAAGACGGAGTTAGGGAAAGGGGATGGATAAATAAAGGAAAGGAAGGGAAAACAAGACATATACAAGTAAAGAACACCTAGTTAATTGAAGGAAATCTTCAATTATTACTCCTGCAACCTGACCTGACTCCTGTATTCACGTAACATTACAAAACCTTGTGCATATACAAAAAACCATCTGCATTAGAAATCATGACTTGTCAATATTGCGTGCATAATAACCAAGAAAACATTGGCCCACCCAGATACTTCATAACTCATGAAACAATGCACTGGGAAAGCACCTAGTATCCATGTTAAAAGGCCTTCTAGCAAAAATATCTCTCTTGTGTCCAGAACATAATATCTCTGGCAGAACCCTCCAGAACTAATTAGCTTCAAAAGATGGAGGCACCATTAGTGTGTACTAAATGAAAGTTACATGGCATTTCACAAAATCACCGTCACAGACCAGCGAAAACATAAATGCATTGAAAGTCAGTGTTTTCCCAAAATCACCGCCGCAGCCCGGCAAGTCACTAAACTTAAGCACAACTTAACTTTATGGCCCGGGGAGTCATCCGTGACTGACCCGGACCTGCAGGGAATGAGGCAATAAGAAAAGTTTTCACCGCCGCAGCCCGGCAAGTAAATAAACATAGGCACCACTTAACTTTATGGCCCGGGGAGTCATCCGTGACAGACCCGGACCTGCAATGAATTAAGCGGTAAGAAAGTTTTCACCGCCGTAGCCCAGGAATCAAGATTTCACACGGCATAGCTAGCGTGACTCCTTCACGCCTTCTCTAAGTGTTCTGCTTTGCTCCTGCCTGCTGCCGTCGCCGCCGCCGCCCGTGCTCTCCAGTCATTAATCAACAGCCCTGAAGCATGGGCGAGCGGCCGTTATGAAGACCCGCACTAATTGCAGATCACTAGCAGCTGTGACCTAACGGCCCACTGAAATTACAATGCCTACTGGGAAGTGTAGTTTCTCCGTACCTGCTTTCTTTTACCCCACAATCATTTATTTCTTACAGATGTGCTTTGGCTGTATTAACACAGGAACATGGAGGGAAGAATAGGCCGTGCGGTTACTTTTCTTCCGCCCTTAATCCTGTAGCATGCGCTTTGCCAAGATGTTTGCGAGCTGTCGCTGCTGCTGCGTCTGTAAAACAGAGTGAGGGAATGGTCTTTGGCCATGATCTAACCCTGATGGTGCCTCACTCTGTAGATGTTCTACTGAACCGAACCCAAACGCAACACATCACTTCCGCACGGTTGACGAGATATGAATTGATCTTGTTTGCTCCTCACATCCAAATTAAGAGGAGTTGTGTTCTTAATCCGGCTGAACTCTTACCCTTCCCGCAAGGTACTACTTGCTGCAATGAAGAGTCACATGAGTGTCTGTATACTACCGAACAAGAGACAAAGGGTAGAATTGATTTGAAAGACACTCCTTTGAATAATCCGCAAGGAGAGCTGTTTTGTGATGGCTCCTGCTTCAAACTTCCGGATGGTACATCCACAGCTGCTTATGCAATCACCACATTAAGCACGGTCGTGGAAACCAAGACAATCACGCATAACTCTGCGCAGGCTGCAGAGATTATAGCATTGACCCGAGCTTGTGAACTTTCCGAAGGGCTTGCAGTAAACACACTGATAGTCAGTATGCCTTTGGGGTGGTTCACAACTTTGGGGGACTTTGGTCAGAGAGAGGGTTCTTAACTTCACATGGTACCAAAATCCAACATGGCTCCCTAATAGTACAACTGCTCTCAGCGCTTGCACTCCCTACTCAGTTAGCCGTCATGAAATGTGCAGCACATCGAAAGATTACAGATGACATAGGAAAAGGGAATGCTTTCGCTGATCAGATAGCTAGACAAACTGCTACCAATCTCTGTACGGAGATGTATGTTTCAAGAGAGACTGTAAATGCTTATGCAATGGACGAGGGTGTTGGGTCTGTACGGGATATCCAAGCTGATGCCACGTTAGAAGAATCCAAGAGGTGGGCTGAAGGCTTGGGGAAATTTGATGATGACGGGTGTTGGGTGGATATAGTTGAAAGGAAATGGCTACTTCCTGACGCGTATGTAAGGATGATGGTCATCATGGCCCATGGTCCTACGCATGTATGTGCCCAGAAAGTAACGAAAATGTTAGAGAAAGTTTGGGTAAATGACAACATTTCGAAAACTGCCCAACGTTATGTTCAGGATTCCATGATTTGCCTACAACACAATGTGGGAAAGGGGGCAGCAACTCCAAGGGGTAGTTTTGGGCCACTCTCTGTCCCCTTCGAAGTCATCCACTTTGATTTTATTGAAATGGAATGTTGTAATAATATGAAGTACGTACTAGTGGTCATCTGTGCTTTTAGTAAATGGGTTGAGGCTTTCCCTGTCAAAGATGCTACAGCCATGACTACGGCGAAAACCATGTTAAAAGAGTACTTCCCACAGTTCGGGCTACCAAGAGTCATCTGGTCAGACAATGGTCCACATTTTGTCGCTGCTGGAATTCTGCAGATATGTGAGGCATTACAGATCGACAAACGGTTCAATTCTGCCAGACACGCTCAGAGCGCCGGACTAGTAGAAAGACACAATGGTATCATCAAGAACAAGCTCGCTAAGACGTGTGCTGGCACTAAATTAAAATGGCCGGACGCCTTACCGATCATGTTATTATCCATGCGTACAACCCCTCAAACTAAGACTGGGCTCTCTCCATTTGAGGTGGTAATGATAAGACCTGCCAATATCTGGAACCTTCCTAAATGTAGATCCTTGAGAAATGTTGAACATGTATTACTTTCAGATTATTGCGGCCAGTTGACTAAAAACCTGTATTTGATTTATCACCAGGTGCGAGAGGCTTTACCTGTGCGATACGAGGGCCCAGGCCACAGCATATGGCTTGGAAGCTGGGTGCTCATCAAGGCATGTGAGTGCTCTTCCTGCCTTGTACCTCACTGGCGGGGCCCATTCCAGGTCCTGTTGGTCACGCAAACAGCGGTGCGGGTTTCTGGAAGAAAGAATTGGATCCACGCGTCGCACGTCAAGAAACTTCCTCACCCAGTGCCACACGATACAGAAGAAACAGAACCCCTCCCTAACACTGCAACCAATGATCCCAAAGCAGTAGATAGCGCTGAGAGTGTATCAGAGAATCTTTCTGAGCACGTGAGGTTTGGGAAACCAGCCATTTCGTCTCCACATTCTCCAAAAGTTTTGCCTCCGGAAACTGCTGTTTCAAATTCAGCATCTTCACTTCTCTCTGATACGTTGCTTCCAACGGGAAGTGACGACACATTGTTTCCGGATCAATCAGTACCGGGAAAAGCAAGGTACAATCTGCGTCCAAGAAAATAGACTTATGGCACGGTTTTGCTGTGCATCTGATAGACTTATGGCACAGTTCGGCTGTGCATTTGAAGAAGGAAAGGATCATTGAGGGCTTGTTTTTGCCCAAATTTGAGAAAGGGGATTCTGTTGGCTAGGGTTGTGGAATGACTGTTGCTGGCGACCTACTGGGCGCGACTTCTTAACCATTGGGGGTTTCTGTTTGAAGATTACAATGCCTGCCACCGCTACCGCTCGTATGGGACTTGTAAATGATTGTGTGACCAACCGGGACAATGGACGATGCACCTGGGCCCCGAAAACATATTGCTGTGTTTTTATAATGATATTTGGTTTTATAATAGTCACTGTCTTAGGCTTATGGTAACTCGTGGAAATGCATCCTTGAGGATCCTTCTTACCGACTGAAAATGTACCTACTGTTCCTACTCCCTTTGTACATTTGAATACTCTGTCCCCTAGGGACTCCCAGCATAGACAAAGGTACCACAATAATACTCTGCTACTTATCATGAATGCTACACATGCCATTTTCAATAAGTCTTACTGTTGGGTCTGCTCACATTTACCGCAACACGGGGATAAGGGGCTGGGTTGGTATATTCATCCTTTACCTTTGACAACTGCTTGTTATGCTTCTCTTAGAGCACTGTTCTTTGGCCATTGGACCGATAGCATCTCAGGGAACTTTGATGGCACTAATTTGAATAATTTTGAGAAACGTGTTATGACTCCCCTGGGATGCTCGCTTTTCACAAATAGGAGTAAGCCCAACGTTGCTTCTATTAGGCCTTCTGATAGACTGTCTCGTCCTTTCCAATCTTTGATTTCCTTTATGATGGCTCCAATTGGCAATAAGGATGCCATGCCTCCTTCTTACACTGTTAACAATAGCCCCGATTCAGTTTCTTTTTGCATACAGAGGAATGGTACTCAGTCAATGGGAGATTTTAAAGGTTGTGCCAACGTTGCATATTTGACTGGGGAAGACAGACCTTTGTATGTAGGCGAACCTGTCTACTTTGTTTGCGGTAATGTAGCATTTCCATGGTTGCACAGGGATTGGCCCAGGAACCTGTTATTTTGGGATCCTGTTACCTGGGGTGTTTATAGCTAGTACAAAAGAAGTTTCAAAGGCTCTTCCACGGCGGGACGAGAACGGTGACACTCCAGCACAAATCTTGGGAGATATAGCAAAATCAGTTGTGCCATTTTGGGGGCAGATAGCGAATTCCGAAGATATCAGAAGACTAGCGAGAGTACTGGAGAGAACCATCAACCGGACCACGGGCATACTCTATAATATGACATTAGAACAGAAAGCGATAAGACTAGTAGCGCTTCAGAACCGGATGGCATTAGATGTCATTCTGGCTGAACGTGGTGGAGTGTGTAAATTAGTGGGGTCCGCTTGCTGTGTTTTCGTGCCAGATTCCTCCCCAACTATCTTCAAGGCAATACAGAATCTGCACGTCCTTAGTTCAGAAGTGCATGTTCCCAAGGGAAATTGGGATCTTAGCGCTTGGTTCTGGGACTTCTTGCGATCTTGGGGTTGGAAGGTACTTTCGGTCTTACTTATCATTTTGGGAATTCTGTTGTTCCTTTGTTGTTGTATTCAGTGTCTACCTAGTATATGTTCGATGCTAGGGGGATGTTGCGCACAAGCGATAGGTACGATAGGACAAAAAGTGTATGCCTTGTATAAAACTTCCAAGAAATACGTGTTAAAAGAAATTTTAGCGAATGACCTGATGGCAATAGATATTTCTGACAGAGATTCAGGGTGCATGGACGATGATGCATGGAGTTATTTGCAAGGAGATCCGAAGTAGTTTAGCACTTGGCATAGGCCAAAAGGAGGGTTTGTGAAACGGGAAATTATATCGTGCCTCCTATTGTAATGAATATGTGTATATTGGCCTACGCCAAGCTGCTTGTAAGCTACGTGCGAAGGAATCCGTGTTGCAAGGTCCTGACCTTAGAATCAATATAAGCTGCCATTTTAGGTCAATCCGCTAATGTAGATTCGCTTTGTAAAGTCACCCTGCGAGTTAAAATGGTGGATGATGTCATTCCGAAATACAACATGGCCGTCTTGACCTCTGTGTGTAATTAATATGTAACTTGCCTGCAGGCCACTTGTTGAGGTCGTGAATTGAGACCTTGTCCTTCCTTGACCTGTGTGTAAAGGATTACTTGCGTCAATGAAACAAATCTGCGAGCATACGTTAAGAACAATGTATTCAAATACTGAACTGAGAACACTTATTTAACTACATTTTATCAATTTTTGAGAAGACCTGTATGGGAAATCCCAAAATACAAGTTGCCGTGTCGGCTTGTTGACATATGTATTAAAGGCAAACTAGTTACATGTGGATATGCGAACTCGGCATGAACCCTAGATCAGTAATGTATTAGAGGAATATTAACCCGAAGTAGGGTTGGACATCGTGTTCGCAAATGGTATAAAAGAGCAACAAATTCTAATGTACAGCGTCTCTCACTGAATACACCGAACCACTCTGGAGTTCGCTGTGTTGCACTGAGGGCTGATAGCTATCTGATTTTGTTTTGTTCTTTGTAACTGATTCAGTATAAATTAAAGATCTTTGTATGTTCGTTTGTAACCCGTGTTCGGTGTATTTCCTTTTGGGGTACTCAGCCTCGATATTTTGATTTTGTTTTCACAGATCTGTCCGCAGCGTTCGACCTGGTGGACCATGACATAGAGGACACCAGGTTAAAGTACATTGCCCGCTTTTCAGATCAGGCAACGCAGTGGATGATCTCTTTCCTGAGTTGAAGACAATGCAGAGTGGCAAGCGGGGAGGCCAAGGCTAAACCAGTATCTCTGATATTTGGCATGCCGCAGGGGGCATGCGTTTCGGCCACCCTGTATAGTATTTTCATGCTATCGTACTTTGACCGTCTGACTCAACAACATTATTTTCACAAACTATGCCGATGACACGCAGTGTGTCATCCCACTGACGGGATCGCACAGCGTAGATGAAAAATGTACCAACTGCATTTATGCTATTATACATAACAGGATGGCTCAAAATGGGCTGGTGCTCAACAGTGCAAAAACGGAACTCATGGTGGTGGGCTCGGAAAAAAAAAAAACTAGACAAGCTAAGCCCCGGTTCAGCAGCTTCACCATAGCCAATCACAAGTTAGACATGCAGGAAAAAGTAAAAACACTAGCAATAACACTGGATCGAATCCTCAATATGAAAGCACAAGTGATCAGGCTTGTCTCTGCATCAGCATATTACATAAAATTGCTTGCACACCTTCAACCATTTATCACACAAGACATTGCAGAGACAATAGCTAGAGCTATTATAGGCTAAAAAATTGACTATTTCTGCAGCCTCGTAATTGGATTTGCCCAATCTGAGATCAAATGCCTGCAATTCATAAAAAACAGTGCAGTCAGGGTGATTAAAAATCTAAAAAAGAGGGACCATATATCAAAGTCTAGGCGTGCCTTACAGTGGCTTCCAGTGAAAGCAAGAATAACTTTCCGGATGTTGCTGATTACCCATAAATGCTCGCTCAGACTATTTACAAGCAGTGCATTGTTGAGAAGCAAAATCAGAGACAGCTCAGATCAAGGAACACAGCACAGCTAAAAACTTGCCACTGCAAAACGAATAAAACTCTTAAGGGAGCATTTAGCATCGCTGCTCCCCTAGCCTGGAATAAACTTCCATTGTACATTAGAGAAACACAATCGATCAATATGTTCAAGAAGAAACTGAAAACACTTCTGTTCTGCTAGACTAAGAAATGTAACGCACCACCCACTATAGCCTATTGATAAAAACCTTTCCACTCCAAGTTGTCTGTTTGTTTTGCTCGATGTTGCGCCTTTAAGCCCACGGGTACTCGGAAGCACGGTACAAATGCGAAAGTAAAGTAGAGTAAAGTAAAGGACGCTTGGCACCTTTACCAAGGCTTCCTGAAATAATGCTGGACACTGCCGCATTATCACCATTATCTGTGGGACTTCCCACTTTTCTATCCTTATCCAGTATGTGATGTTCATAAAGAACAAAACACTTCATCGTTTGTTTCGTCTTCCATGAACATGTCGTCAATACAGATGTCAGTTGATCTATACCCTTCCTCGAGAGCTATTACTGTTCTCAATGGTCTTCCCTCATTCTCTACTCCTTCCAGCATTGCCATTTCCCTTGTTACTATGGCTGCTTGCAATTCTATAGAGATAGTATGTCCCCCCTCTTCACCCATAGGCATTCGTGGTCTAAACAAGAACTCATCAGATATCCTCATAATTTTTCCCACTAAGCCCTGTAGCCATGTCAGTAGAATGCTCACCCCATACAGAAAAACCTCTGGATCTACTGGAACACCTTGCAAAGCCACTTGCCCTGTGAATGCCAGTATAAATTCCCCCACATTTCAATAGTGTATCCCTGGAGTGGAACACACTATCCCTTGATCAGTAAATGAAATCATTATGTTAAGTTTTGTCATTAAATCTCTTTCCAAAATGTTAGCCGGTGTCTGTCGTGAATATAACAAAGGAACAGACATGTCACACTCTCCTATAGAGACTGGTAATTCATTAGTAAAAGGAACTCAACTCGTAGCTCCAGAGAACCCTTGAGCATTCATGGCATTTACCAACATTGGAAATGTTCCCTCTCATATACAGTGTTTGCTAGAAAAGAAAAAATGATTTGCCTCCTATCGTCACATCGACCCTTGGTTCCTCTTTGGGGTCTGGTGTCACAGATAGTACTGAAAACATGAGGTCACCATGTGAGCTGTCCTATTGAGGGTACAGACTCATTCCCAACATTCCTGTCCCTGTGAAAGGATTTCCTCTGACCACAGTGACACCTCCTATTCTGGATGTCAGCGCTTGTCCTGTGTTTGCGTACTGCTGTGTGTATAGGGGGTTGTTGCGACTGCCCTTGTGGTGGATTCATGTGCACTCGCTCTTGCGTCTGTACCCGCTGAACTCACAGCACATGTGTCTGATACACTGTGTGGTCTTGGGCGAACCGTTCCCTAGTTTGTGTGCTATATGGTGGAGGATAAGCTGTCCCCCCCTCTTGAGAATTGGCCATTCTATACATTCCCTTGGCTCCCACATACGGGTGCAATATGCCCTGTCATTCCACAAGTCCAACATATTGGGGGTGCTCATATGATAAGTCCCTCTTGGTTAAATCCTCCCCGAGTACTCTGATTCTCAGTCTGTGTATTTTGATACCCACCTTGATTATTTTGGAATCCTCCTATTCCTCTATAGCCCATACCTCTAACTCGTGGCACAAACCTGTATCCACCTTGGTCCATTGGGCACTGATTATTCGCCTGCGATGACCCATTGCTTTCTGCATCCCCAATCCTTCTCCGCTTGTCAATACCGCCCCATCTATGGCAAATGTTGACAATTTTTTCTGAACTAGCTTGGCTTCCTCAATTTTCCAAGTCTCATCTTTCTTCCTATTCTTCTCTTGCAAAGGCCGACAGAGATGCACTATCGTCAGCTGTCTCTCAGCCCACGGCTTCGCTTCCATCCCCACTTGTTTCTCCATTTGTCTCTGTACTGGCTCAGGCAACCCCTGACATAAAATGTGGTCAAATAATGCCACCGTATTTCCGACGGCTCGCGAGTTTCAAGTTTCCATTTCTCCTGAATTTCCTGAATGTAAGCAATAGGGTCTTCATCTTCCTTCATCTTACATATCATGATTGCACCCATGTCTAATGTATCGGGATACCGTACTCTGAGAGCCCTCCATGCTTCTACTCTACAATTACACTTGAATATCCTGCTCTCCTCCAAATGTCATCAGCTCTTTCCCCAAGATTAGCTGCCATGAGACCTTTTATGTCCCCTATGGCCAGAATGCTTCCTCCTGTAATTTCTTCTAACTCATATATCCATTTCCCAACACCCAAAGTCAAACTTGGGAGCTTACACCTTAAATTATCCTTGTCCATCTGCAGCCATGGAATATACTATGGTCTTGCTCCCCCTTTTTCCAATTAGGGAAACTGTGTAAACCCCAACCCGCAGTTGGTTCCCATCATTAATCTATCCATGGCAGGGACAATCGTCCCTGCCCATCTCCTCGTTGGCAGCAATCTTAACCTGCTCACATATTGCGGCAATTCTCCCTTCTCACTATACGATCGTCATTGGTGACATTCTGGATATGTTATGGGATCTTTCACCCTATCCTTAGGTTGTTCCAGATCTGACCATGTTACTTCTTTGTCTATTTGCAGGCATCCTTCAGGAGCACACATGCTCCCTCCTTCTACCCCAAGGCTGGATTCTCTCTCCTCGTCTGATATGTCTTGACGCCAACTAGTGTGACTATCATCCCCTTCACCTTTGTCTAAGTTCATTCTGCTTAAGGGCAATGCCCTATGTTCATCACTGAGCAGGTTTCCCTCCTCTCAATGTGATCGAGGCATTAGGGATTGATCAACGTTCCCTGCAGTTTCATGCACGATATTTCACCTCAACTGTTGATAGGCCTTATCAATCCTCTCTCCAATGCTTTCCACATCAAATCTTTCCTGGTCTAACGCAACTCTAGATGCCCCCGGCGTTACTTCCTTTATCAGAAGGAACTCTTCTGTTCTGTCCTATTGTTTTTCTAGGTTTGGCTCGTGAATACATTTGGTAGGGCTTTCTCAGAGGGTATCATCTTTCAAATATTCTCTGGGTTATGGTCACAACTGCTGGTGTTAAGCATGGCACAATCTCAGGCTTCCAACATACAGAAGGTGGGGGGGGGCTGGACTTCCTGCAGAGGCATTCAGCTGCTCCTCTACAATGTATTTACTTATGCACCGCTTTTAGGGTCTTTTGGGTGAAATAAAGATGAATTGATTGATAGATTGATTGATTAGTAAAAAAGCGAGTGTTAGTGCACCGTTCTTTGTTATTAGCGCTTGGATGTAAAGTAAGGAAAGAAAAGGTCTTACATAGAACCATTCCCGACAATAATTCTGGCCTCACTGTGCACAGATCTGAAAAATAAAATAGGTGCGGGGTGTTATTGGGATGATAAGGAAATCGGGTGTGGTAAACTCTGGTAATAGTGAGTACAGGTCAGAATCACCCGTTATATGTGTTCCAGTGAGGTTTCTAGTGTGTTTCTGGTGGTGGGGGAACTGGTCTCCAATGTGGAATACTTTATACTGGATACGTCTTTGGGCAACACCTAAATTGTCTATAAATACAGAGATGCAATGCACAATTGTCGCAATCAGGTGGTAGTGGCTTTCAGTGGTGTAAGCATCTGAGGGAAGAATTGAGCTCCTTGGGTATGATGCACATGTGGTCTAACTCAGCTTCTATAAATCTGCAGATGAACGCCCAGATCAAGCAGAAATATTGGCTAAAATCCCAACGTAACATTGACAGCTATTTCAGATCAATGGTTCAGGCTAGGGAATACTGAGGTTGTAAATTAATTCCAGGCAAGAAAAGTTCCCTGGATAACAACATCACTATGCCACTGATGAGATTGTTGTATGCGAGAATAGGTTGGGAATGTGGTCATTAAATATGCTACTTTTTAAATGCTGTGTTACTGATTCTGAGCTTTATTAAGGCTGCACTTTTGGCAGGGAAGCCACTGCCCACTTTTTGTTTATATGGCCCTATTATTTGGAACTAAGAATCAAGTTATTGAAACTCATCTTGCTGAAATTTAACATCAGACAGTTACATGAAGCTCTGTTATTTTCCAGTAGTACAGCTGAAACGTTGGCGACCTTTGCATTTGCAACTTATATCTATCGTGCTTGGCTACTTAGAAGCAAGTTCTTTAAAAACAACTAGATAGTATGACTGCTGGTATATCAATGATCAAAATGTTCATAACTTTGTCGGACTTGTATAAATTGTAATGGGCTCCCTAGCAGGTTAAGTTGAAAAGTGTTCGATTTTGTTTTCATAAGTGATATCCGGACTAACATGTGACACATGTTTATTTGATGCCATTATGATTAGACTGTTTTAGCTCGATTTCATTGTTATGGTATAATGACTCAAACTGGATGATGTTTTTAATGAAGTTTTTATTGTGGTGTATGTATTGTGATTGTTGTTTTGCATGCACTTTCTATGGTGAAGCTTGTTGTTACTTTGTAACAGATTTTCTCTTTTTTATGCAATGTAAGATGTATTATGAAAGGTGTTGTCTTCTGAAAACCGAATCACAAATAAATAAATAAATGAAATAAATGATCAATACTTTTAAGGTGTAACCTCAGCGCCATTAGATAAAATCTGTCACAACCAGACCCGAGTAGTAGAAAAATATATATTTGACATATAAACAAAACAGTCCATCTGTGAACTGCGCAGTATACATTTTAGCCTTCATTGTCATTTTAAATCATTCAGATTGCTCAACACGCTAAGAACCCCCGCATCAACCCTTGATGGCTTTGGCCCACACTTGAGCATTTTTATTGTGGATTATTTATTTTTTAAACAGTGGGTATGCTCTCCAGGATTCAGGGACGGCTGGGACACACAGCAACTGCTGTGAGGCACAATCCATCTCAGTTACTTATCAATGCAATTCTCTAACAGCCTTGATCATTCACAGTCATTAACAAAGTGCTGGTGGAATTGCTTTATTGGGACAATGGGCTTTCTGAAAGTACAAAAGCTCATGCAGTGACGGTTTGCATTACTGGTGACAAAATTAACAGAATGCATTCCTTAAAAACAATGAAGGCAGAGTAGGTTGGATTAAAACTTGTGGCCGGTTACTTGTGCATTAAAAGCTTGAGCTTAGCGCCTTGACCTGTGTGACAAATGGCATCAGCATAACTCAGGGACCTCAACAATTTTAGAATTAGCCACCCCATGAGGGGCGGATGGCTCAATTCCTGATTACAGCATCATTTGATTTGGGTTCTAAGTGCGGCTCGGAGGCCGTACATCGGAAGTCCTTGGGGTGTACAGGTACTGGCAAATAATTGCACAGTCACTCTCTTATGCTTCTTTGCCTCAGCTGTGCTGGTCTGGTAACAGCATATTCAAAAAATTGCTCTTACCAAAGTAGAGTAGTGCAAACGGGATAACACAATTCTGCCGAATGGCAACTTCACTGAATGCATTGTTTTGCCTTTTAGTTCCACAAACAGGTAGTTAGTAAGTTGGGGTAAGGTATATAGTAAGGGGAGGTTGGGGGTAGAGAAGAGGGTGTTGGGATCTCACCCGCTGTTTGTGGTAAAAAAAAAAAAAAGGCTAAATGAGCAACAACAAAAAATAGCCGAACTGGCGATTCAGCTAAAAATATCAGCAAACCTTCATAGAACTGTGCATACAGAGTGCTACAGAGATCAAATACGACTCCCATCGTCATAGAAGAGTCGTGGGTGATGTCACAGAGTTGAAAATCAGAAATCTACGGGAGCTGCATTTTCTGCATATTCTATATGCATGTTTAGACCTACATTGATTGCACCATGACACTTGATTAGGTTTCACTTTGTGTTTAATCTTTTGACATGTTATCTTGTTAATCTGTTTGCGTGGATTTTACTGCAGCATTGTTTACGTGATTTGCTCCTCTGTCCCCTGTATCATTCTAAAAGCGCCTCAGAACCTAAAAGGCTCACATAGATACAAGACATTGTCAATTTTGTACCTCTTTGTGTCCCCATTCAGTCTTCCATTTCACCAGTCATCTCCTAGTGGACCGGGGTAATCCTGGAGGGCAAATTGTTTGGTTTTCTTTTACCCTTAGGGGTTTTCACAGATTTAGCCAATATTCACTGTTCTCATGCCCAAATGCTTCAGCTTGATAATGAAAAGGGTTGTGTTGCTGATAATTCCTGTCCAAATATTGTAACAAATAGAGTATGCATCTCCAAATTCAACGTTTCCTCCTATACCCGAACCCATTTGCAGCTCTTTGAACACATACAAGTTAAAAACTGTTCTGATGAAAGCCTGCTCCACAGTAACTAGTGCACGCCTCAATTCTGAGTTTATCATAGAAGACAGCCTCTATCTTGTGTGCATTATTAAAACTTGGCCAAAAGATGACTGATGGCCTGTGTTTCATAATTTGATTCCAAAAGGCTAGTCTGTTAAATCCCAGTATCGACAATTTAAAAAAGGAATTAGCCTCAAAGTCATTTTTTAAAAGGCCTTCACTCTTAATAATCACCACACTGGACATTGGAATAATATAGCTGAAGTCATGGTTTGTAGTCTTATAAGGAATAGTTACACCATTTCTCTCCTATTCATTTTTCACACACCCCCGTCCATCCATCAAACACATTTAGATCACTTTAATCACTGGTTGAGATCAAAAGGACTCAAAGTCTCCAACCTGTTTATTATAGGAGATATAGATAAATGGCCAATTTCTCCAAATACAATTGAACCTGTTTATCTTTCAGAATGTAGAAAGATGTTGGAGCCTCTCTGCTGAGAACGAACATGGCCAAATAACCTGTTCTATGGGAAGGTTCCCAATCAGGAGGGTCTACAACCACGTTTGAAAACATAGTATCTGTCACAGCAGAGAAATATCCATTTGCATATCAGTCTGGTCCTAGCCAGAAGCACAATCCAACACAACATACTAGGCATTTATCCTCTAAACAAAAGTACCAGCAGCAACCCCAGACATGTGTTGCTGCCTTGCTGGGCAGCATCGGGAAGAGGAGGCTGAGCCTCTCTCAGCAAAGTGAGCAAGACGTCCACATCTAGATTCCCCCTAGTAAAATAGGGTTGAACTCTACGTTCTTAAAAATGTACAGAAATGTGGATGCCCCTCTACTGGGAATAAAATAATAGTTTATTTGGCCATGTTCATTCTCAATAGAGGGATTCCCAGATTTTTGCAGAGTTGTTTTTTGTTTTCGGCATTGTATTTCATTGTAATAGTATGCTCATCACTAACACCCATTCACACGTGAAAGGAGAGAACTTGGAAAGAGGACCTTATTTTTTTTTGTTTTATTGTTTTAGCTGAAATTTCAACTTTACAATAATGTTGTTTATACAAATATGAAACACATAGGTAAATACATAATGAAAACAAATGAAACTGATTAAAACATCCTGACTTTAGGTGAATACAACTTAGAACCAAAAACAAACTCATACTCCGTTCTTGAATTTTCATGAATTCATATCACATTGTTCTGCTGAGTTGGACCATGTACCAAACAAAAAAAGAACTTGCATTTTACACATGCCATATACAACTGTTGTCACTTATCCCATGCGCGTATGATTTAAATCATAGTTCTATCTTCTATTATTTTCACCACATGCAAAAAATCAAGTGCTGCGATTCTGACACTTGTGAGATGCCCACTATGTATCAACAACCACAAGTAGTCAGAATCGATGTGTCTGTGTCTCCACAACAGGTGCGTACAATATGTCTTTCTCAATTCACATAAACTAGGACACTCAGCCAATATGTGTCTTAAAGTCTCTCTCTGAGTAGACGAGTGGCAAAATCTGCAAATATTGTGAGTTTGTACAATTATTTTCCTTTTGGCTAAAAAAAGTATTTTGTCAACTATAGGACCTCATTTATACCAGGTCCATTAGTGTAACTGCTCTCTCATAACATCCAGTGCCATGGTCTGATCATTGTATGGTAGTCTCTCAACTATAATGAATACCGAAATCTCCTAAATGCTATCACCGTTAATTCAAAAGCAAGTGACCTAGCAACTTGTACAGATGTATGTATTTAGGGGGCTTTCTCTTGAGCTAACAATGAACTGGCCCCTCTCTATTAGCTGAACCTCAGTACAATAAAGTGCTCCTTGTTTTCTCTGAATGCAGCTGATCAAAATATATTATGCCCTGATTTAGAAAGTAGATGGTGTACATCTTTTTGTACCTCGAGCACCTAAAATACCTCTTTAAGGCACATTAAAAGATATATGTAATGCTAAGCAAGATTCTACTGCAGCTTAGGCTCCAGTCTGTCACCAACAGACCTCGAGAGCTCGTTCAGATAGTGCAGAATCTTGGTGATCACACGCTGCCAAGAGAGATCTGGAAACTTGCAGCTGCTGCAGGAGTCTTTCAACACATTTTGGATTGACAACCAGGATTCAAACTGCGATAGCGAGTGACCCCTCTTAAGCCATCTAAGGGGATAATTATGGCTGGTCTTCCATTACCCACAAAGGTACAAGAAAGGGTGGTTACCACCCAATTCCAGAAACGTGTTGGGGAAGAAGGCATTTTCGATTTGTTGCTGTCTTGGTTGCATCAGAGTCATGGCACAAAGAGTACTTTTGGTTTGAAGGAAGGTGTTGGAGACAGGTGATGAAGCAACACTATCTCTTTCAATGATGCTAGAATGATTGTCTACCTTTGATTTGGTTAAGCATGGCATTCTTCTAGAGTGCCTTTCTACCATCACCCGAGTCTCATAAGCGAGCCTCAAATGGAATGGCCCTTTCTTCTTGTGTGGGAACAACTTGTCCAAATGGGGAACTTAATTTCTTAACCTTCCAATATCGCCTGTGGACCTCCTCAGGATTGGATGGACCTTAATTGTCTTAAGCTAAATGCTCCAAGAATAGAGCTTATACTTCTTGGCCCACACTACCTTTTGGGTGGGAATAACAGTTTCACTCTCGCTGTTTGGAGTTGATATTTAATTTTCTGTTAAGTTAAATAATCTGAACATTATTTGGGTGAAGGATCTGCAGTATTCAATGGGTTCTTTTCTGACCTCATCCACTTAGGCTTCTTCTACCTTTGCCAGGTACTGCTTCTGGATGTCCAACTGTGATCTCGGGACCAGGTGCTCAATGCAAATAGTGACCTAATGTGTTTTGCTCTGTGATGCCCAATGTAATTTCTATGACTGGTTCCTAGATATCATACTTTGACCATGTGGCATTCTGATGTGTTCTTAGAGAATCCACCAGGTCCCTGCCCTGTCTTGTATCCCTTCTCGGAACTCCTCTCATCAACAATGATCACCCACTAGTGCTGTGCCTCAGGACATCTCCTCACAAGTACCCCATCTGAGACATCACCATGGCTGCACCAGATGGATCCTCCAATTTGACCACTAGAACCTCCACTAATCTACTCATACTAACCTTCTCACCCTCTAGACTCAAAACATTGTACACATACCAGTTGAAAAACCTTTCCAATGGACATCCGTACACAATAGTCGGTCAGAGAGCACAGCGAGTAGAGCGCTCGCTTTGACATCAGTGCAGAGCCTGCCGATGCAGGTTCGAATCCCAGCAGGGCCAAAGTCAGCCCTTCATATTTCTGAGGTCGATAAATGAGCACCACACACCGTGGATGATAATAAGCAGCATGCAGATGCCCGAGTGTCTGTAGCGCTATATAAATGTGAATTATTATTATTATTATTATTATCAAGTAACAAAATGCTACACCTATACCATCAATTTAAATATCACACTCTCGGACAATGCATTCTTGCACCACGTGCATGCACGTCACCCTTCTGGACACAAATGCTGGTACACCTGTGAGATAGGACACTGCAGACCTAAACAGGACTATCATGTCATAGTCGTATGCTTAGTTAATTCCAGATTGGACTATGCGAATACTCTATATTCCGTTTTTTCCAGCAACCAGATTAAATTGTTGCAGGGCTTACAGAACATGCCTGTGACCTTATTCCTTACCTTCGATTGAGCAACCATGTATCGGTTTTGCACAGACCCTTCAACTAGCTTTTGATGGAGGGACAGATTATGTTCAATATACTCTGCTTTGCTTTGGAATGTCTCCATGGTCTTGGCCCAGACTATCTTGCAATAAAGATTCTTCCATACGTTCCTGCCAGTAACCTGCCTTTTTCCAAGCTGGTTTTGCGGAACGAGCCCTCCCCTTAAGTGTTTGTCTTGTGGGGGCTGAAGAGTTTCTTCCCAGGAGCTCCTTTCATGGAATGTCCTGCCACTTGCAGTGAAAGCCATAAATTGTCCTATCCAAGTTTTTCCAATGTCAACAAGGCTGCTTCTACTCTTTTTACTTACGCTTACAGCCATCATTTGTTTCTAGTAGTGCCTAGACACAATTCAGCTTGCAGAGTTGCACAATATAAATTCAATATCAAATCAAATTAAAATCATGTCTCTGGAACGCAGGGAACATGGCCCTCCGTAGCCAGCCCGGAAGTGGATTTTATTTCAATTTTCCACAGAAAAGGCAGGTTTAATGTTTGTCAAGAAATTCAAACAGCACATTTCTAGAAGTCTTAAGCAGATGGCTCATATGTGGCTACGGCAAAATAGTTTGTGGAAAATAAAGAGTTCAAGAAAAACATTCTTGAACGAAAAAAGAAAAGTGTGAACACAAATAATGACATCAAGTTTCACCTACATGCAGATCAGCGCCGGAGATCAGAATGAAAGTGGCAGGATAAGTGAGAAAGCAAGGCGCTCAGTCACACCATTTTTTGTGACATTCTCTACTGACAAAAAACGTTTTGGTGTTGTTCGTATAGTGAACATTCCCAAAAGGACATAAGGTCTTAGAAAACACGAAATTCCAAAAGTAGTAGATGACCGAAAACAAAGTGTAGCAATGCAAGGATCACAAAACCAAAAACTGAACAGAAGTGCCGAGGAAAACGCAAAAACTGAACAGAAGTGCCGAGGAAAACGCTCTTAAATTGTGAAATCCTGCCCATAGTACAGAACAAGGGAACTGACGTGCAGCGAACAGCCATTATCCTAACTGGAATCAGGTTTTGGTGCCAAATGTACTTCCACAGTTTTGATCTTACAAAAAACTAGGTATTACATGATAGTGGCCTTGTTTAAAGTGACATTCAGGATGTTGCTCATTGGCTGGGTGACTTGTGCAGTAGACAGAGCAAAGCAACTGTGCCCGCTGCAGATATCAGAACAGTTTACTATCCAAAAGCAGGAAACTGGAAAGGATGTGCAAAACAGACACAAATGTAACTTAATGTATGAGCTGCACCCATGTGTTTACACAGCCACATTCCATTCCATATATTCATGCTCATGGGTCAAGAACCATTGTACCTGATTGTTCACAGACATGGAAGCTAAAAACCACTATCTACGATTTTCGTAACCCTTGTATCATTTAAAAAGAAAATGTAGAAATGTTGTAAATAGCAGTTCGCCTGTAAAGTAGCGAGATGGTCACTTGATTACCAATACTAACCAAAACAATAATTGATAAAGTAACAAAGAGAATTTGAATATCCAAGGACAGGAGTTACACACAACCCCAGAACGCAGGTTGTTCTCATGCATGCTCACAAAGGAAAGGAAGACATTCTTGCTAACTACAGAAACAATGTGCAGCCATAGGCCACACACCAGCAAGGCTCGTCTTGCAGAGCTTTGCACCAGAACAATTACTTCCCCCTGACAACAACAAGGAGAACAAACATTTAAGTCTTTGGTTGCCACCATACAGCACAGTATACCTGGAATCAAGGGATACTGAAAAGTGGACATGACCAATCAGTGACAGGGATTGCAGGGTCAACGAGGAACAGCCAAACAGAAAACAAATGAAACAAGCAAATCAATCAGTCACCCTATAAAGGAGCAAAGACCATGCAGCAAAAGGCACAGACTGTGCTATCAGCTTTAGAGTATCTAAAAGAAGAAGAGGGCAGATCCACGGCAAGAGTCAGACCTAGGGAGAGACCAGGGAGAAAGAATCGAGTGATAACCCCCAGAGCAGCTGAGGGTTTATATAACAGACATTGGTGGAACCCAATACCACAGATGAAGAAACCAAAGAGCATTTTTTGTCATCTTATGTTATTGGGATTTAATGCCACACTCTACTGACATTTTTATGGTTTAAAGGTGCTCTTTCGGATCTGCAAGAGAGGTGGGCAGGTGAGTTTCGTGGGGAGGACACAATGCACCTGTTGTGCTGCTTGCTGTGGAGCTCGGTGTCAGGGTTCATTTGTATGTGTTATGTGTCAAGAGCATAGAGGCATTCATGTCCGAACGGGAGACGTGTGTGCCTGTGGTGCTAGGGTGTTAGAGTGCATCGGCTTGGCGTGTGATATATGAGTTGCTTGTATAAGTGGAGTGTTCTGATGTTTGATGTCTGTTGTGAGGAGTGCTCAATTGTCTTGGGTGTTGGCTTAGTTGATATGCATGGTTTGTGTTGGAATGTATAATTTCAGCGGGCTAGTGCTGGGAGCAATTAGTCACCCTGATGGGAAGACAAACCAGATATCACATATAGGAGATCATATAATGGCTTCGCAGGGCATTAAAAAAAGACATGAATTCATCACAATGCATTAGAAGTCAGAGAAACACCTGGAAAAAGCCGTACATCCGGTTGTCATTGCTTCACTCCTCTCACTAGTCTCTTGCAGACAGGTGCTATTTCACTTTCTCACATTGCCACTGTCAGACCCTGTCTGTGTGCTCGTCTCTTTGGGTGCTTTCTCTCAGACACTGGCATAGACCAGGCACAGAGGAGGGGAGAGAGCCAAACGCATGTTTAGGGCTATATCTCAGAGACAGTTGGAGACTAGGCACAGAAAGGCAGAGAAAGCCAAGTGCCTGCTGAACGATAAATATCAGACCCTGGCAGTGGCCAGATATGGAGGAGAAAACACAGAGAGACACTTTGAGAAATAGGGAATTTCAGCATTCCCACAATTAGATCCTTACATAGTTGAGTTAACCCATCCTGCCACATTTTGTACAAATATCTTTTATTGCTTCTAGAATGATTGCCCTAAACCCAATAGGAGTTAACCCCAGCCATCCCCTTCTACATAATAAAATTGCTGAACTTTCCTCAAGACTCCAGGATTTTCTTTTGTTACTTTGTCACGTAGCTTGGAGCAAACTGTAGAATGCAATGCAGGAAAGAGTCAAAAGCAGCTCCATAAAAAATGTCCAGCTCACAAATCACTGGCCCCTAAACCATCGGAATATTTAACATTGAGTTTTGGGGGGAAATTGCACAAGGGTAAACATGCATACCAAAATAATAGAGTGCCCAGATTTACTTTCCTTTTTTAGCAACTTCAAAGTGATTAACCTCAAGAAGCATCGCTCAGGTTAAAATGGAATCTGAACGGATGTTTTAATGTTAGTAAATCTACCGTGCCAGGACAAAAGGGAAGGAGATCAGGATACAAGCACATTTTCTGTTCGACTGAAAACTGAAAATTGTCTGAAGAATAACAAATCAGGTCTGATCATGTAATGCCTCTGGATGTCTTAGTCATTGAGGAATTAAACATTTATGTGAACTAGTAAAACAGGTGCGTTTTCTGTTAAATTACTTGAAGATGCAAAATAGAAAGCAATAGATTATCTTGAAGAAAATGAAAATGACTCATTCCTCATATTTGGGAATTTGAACGTGATAATTGAAGAATGGGGCAGAATCCAGGAATCCATGGATGAACAGTTGAATGCACTTGGCATACTAGATTTAAATGACTATTTCCCTTCTGAGGATAGGAAAGGCAATCATTTCACCTGTTCTGTGTGGAAGCAAGTTCGGTGTGTGTACAAAAGCCTGGTGAGGCCAACAAACAATGCAAAAGGGGCCATTTTCTAAATTGTTAGTATATTTGCAACCGGGATGACTATGAACCTTTTGAAACACACAGTAAGATTGAACATTTCTATAATTCCCTAACATAATTCCTGCAAGCCAGGTTTGTCCGCTACATGCCCACTCGCTCCCTTCGATAACAAGCTACTCTGCGGATGGCAGTGCCCCGTTTTAGGTTAGCCCGGAAAAGAGGATGTGCCTTTTCGGTTGCAGCCGTCAAAGCGTGGAACGACCTGCCTCTTTCCCTCTGGGAGATCATCAACCACCTTGCTTTCCTTCGGAAACCGAAGACCTTGCTTTTCTAGAAACAGTCATTTGAAAATATCTCCTCATCTCTCCAGCGCCATGATGCCTCAGAGCGAATGTGCGCTTTAATAAATACAGATAACATAACATAACAGTACAAATCAAATACAATTATGAGAGAAACCACACACTGCTGGAAATGTTGGATTTCCTATTATAAATAACATATTAAGTAAGAATAAGGTGGAGTCCTGGCCTAGAGGAAGCTTTCATGGAGTGGCTCTCATAATAACAAAACAGAATTTAAACCTTAGAATTCCGGCTAATGTGGTAACTCAGCTACGAATAGAAACTGATTTACTGATGTGATATCAGTATGAACAGCTAATCAGCTCAATCTCCTTTTAAGTGACGAAAGAGACATGGATAAGACACAAAACATTGTATGAGAAACTGAAGCTAATTACTGTGCTAACTTGCAAATCTGAGTTACGAAACTCTGGCAATTTTGAGTTGGGTAGCAAAACGATTGAATCATTAAGATCAGAAGATAAGACCCTTAGATTGGAAAATAAAAAAGCTTTCTGAAAGCACCTATGGGACATCATCATCAAAAAAGCAGTCAAAAGATAACAACACAAAGACATTTTGGAAATGCGTGTTACAAGGGATGGGTATTCACAAAACATACATGGCAGCAAATATCGTTTGAAGATGGAATGGATTAAGCATCACATTTTTCTTTTTAAAGATGACAGGGTAGACCGAACCACCTGTAATTGATGACCCATCAGGTGAGAGGATGTGCCAAGTGTCCAAGATTGTTCAAATAGGCAAAATTGTGACATTCGTCTCGATCCATCTGAGCCCTCAGGAGAAAAAAAAACAGCATTTTCTGAAGAAACATCTTTCTCTAACAAAAGACCAAAGAGGTTATTCGGTAGTTATCCATGGGAAAGCCCACCGGCTGAAAGTAGATTGTAATGGACATTTTTCAGCATGCTGCTGTATGGTTAACATTGCTCCCAAGGATCTGTTTTCTTCAAGTTATCTCGAAATGCTCTTTCCCAAACGTGCGTACTGCAGTGTTACTATGCTGATGTACAAGAAAGGTCCTATAAAACAAGCTGCCGCATATTTGGATGTTGTCACCAAACTGGCCTCACCTCCCCATCACAGAAATCCTCATGCCCTCCACTCCATCGACTCCAGTGGATGCATGCAGCCAGCGAGCTTTAATTACCCTCCAGAAAATATGTTTCTCAATTGTAAGGGTGGATAGTGCAGCTCCAGGGAATGCTTCACCTGACAGGTCAATAAAGTGAGTACCATTGCAATGGGTAATAATCCATACGTTTAACACAAAATAAATGCTGTCAGTGAGTGCGTACAAGATTAATAATAACAGGGGAACCTAATATGTGAACTCCTGTTATGAAAAACACTAAGATACACACTTCTGAATTAAGTCACATAAAAATATAAATGTACAAAAAGCTGTGTTATTGCTGAGAAGCATAATGAGAAAATAACAAAACGATTGCCACAATATTCACATTTCAACACCACATATGCATAAATGAAAAATATAATACATGTATATGATATAAGCTAACTGGTCAGATAATACATACAATTTATTTTCCAAGAGTTTTTCGGCCTAGCCAGAAATGTTTCAATATTAGTGTAATATCGTCCTGAGTGGCAACGCAGAAAGTAATTCTGTGAGAGAGGAATTAGCCTAAGAAATTGTAAAAATGGGGAAGGGGGAAAAAATAAGTAATCGTATTTTATACACTTGATCTGTTCAAAAAAGGAGTCAGAGAAAATCATTGCTCGCACTCACCACATTATATGAGGTTATGCTTATCATATAGTTATGCACAACCTACATCCCAATGTGTCTCCTAAAGTAGACATGGACCTGATGGCAACAAAACAATGCTTTCTAATATAAGACTCACTCTACCACAGCACCCTCACCTGCCCCCAAAAACAATTGGCAAGAAGCTGTTCTACATTGCACACTTGTGAATAATGAAACATATCACCTGGGAAACAAGAATGCCTTGCCATTTAGAAATTGTGATTTAAGTGAAAATGAATCAGGCCATTTGAGAGCCGAGTGCCATAACAGTTTGCATCACCAGTGCTATTTCACTAAAAATACAATATGATATAGCCACAATATTGAATTTCATGGTGATGTTTGCTAGGCGGGCAAAGCACTATCCATCACAAATGAGAGAAGAAATCTTACAATCTATCAAGTGCCTTTTAAGAACCAGTGACCATTGTATAAAGTGACCTAAAAGGTCAGAGCCTCTTCTGGCAGATACAGAATAGCCTATTATAAGCAGGTCCCTGCAAAATAAATAATGGAAATTGTTAAATCAATATTTGAATAATGTAATTGAATAATGACATATGAAAACTTACTATAATTCCTGTTATAACTCCTGTTCCAAGACTTGCACAGGAAAACTGAAGATATCGGCTTGTTCAGACCAAGTAGCATGGTTCAATGTCATCTCAGGTTATACAATGGTCAAAATCCATATCTCTGTTACTTGACATGCTAAAAGACCCGGATACATTTCATTTAGTAACCAAGACAATAAGTATATGAATAAACAATTTGTATATTTTTAAGAAAAGTACAACCCACATTTCTAGAGAACCCAATTACTTGATACCAGTTTAAAGCTGGATGATGTCATGAGATTGTGAGGGGTGACCATTTGGTTAAATGGGGTTGAAACTCAGATTTGGGAACTGCCCTTGTCAGCCTTATCAACCAAGACAGCCAATGACAAACATGGGGAAGTTCAATAGCGTTGTCATCCCGAAGATAACAATGAATCAGATAGCTAATATAGTTGGAATTAGATATGAACCCAACCCCCTTATGAGTGGGATTGTGTGTTACTTAAGCTCAAAACCCTTGCGAGGTGGGGAGAGTGAACTAAATGCAGGAAGCCAACTGGATTAATTGCAGACAGTGTTGCTGTGCAGGAGAGCAGGTTGGATTGAATCCAAGGCTTTATCCAGGTGGACTGATTGCAGAAACGATCCCAGAGCAGGACAGAGTGCCCAGACTTAGTTGAACTTGGGAGCCATAATTTGTGACAGATGCCAAAAGAGGGAGAACATTACACACTGCCAGCTAGTGGTCCCTGCCTGTCTGAATTTGAGAGGCTAGAACTAAAGAGAGTATAGATGCAGAGGATTAAATCAATCCCTTTTATATTTGAAGGTATATTTGGGGAACCTTGATTACAATTATATCAATGGGAACCAGAATATAGTTCAAAGTGTATGTGCTTTGAGGAATTTGAATAAATAAAATAGAATCCTTACGGTGAAAGCACTGAGGAGGATCTCTGTCAGCAATCAATGGTATCTGGTAGCAATGAGTCACACAGATTGAGAGTGTCACTTTAGAGATCTGCTGTATTGTGACTGCCAAAGACAAACATGTAACTGAATCATATTTCTCCTGACAAATCAATCGAACTAGGAGTGCTGAATTTTGGGGTCTGAGTGACTATGAAGCTAGAGCGAGTAGGGTCGACTATCCACAGATATGCTGGGAATATATTTTGCTAATACAATTTATTTACTTGAAAAGAATGCATATGTTAAACGGGAAATCATATTGTGCCTCCTTTCTCATATATATTGGCCTAAGCCCAGTCGCTCTGCGATGAAAACCGCGTTGCAAAGTTCTGATTTTGGATCGACTGCGCCGCCATTTTAGGATCATCCGCCATTTTGATTTCTGTTCATATGTAATTCTGCGTTCTAAAATGGTGGACTGTGTTTCCAACGTGTAACCGAGCCTTCCCGACTCTTGCACCTAGTTAATGGTTAGACTGTCCGCGGGCCGAATGTTTAGACTGGGTAAAGAGACCTTGTCCCATACCTGTCTTGTGGTTTTAGAATTGTCTGCACCAATAAGCCTCATCCACAAACATACATCGAAGACAATACAAAGCAAATGTCGAACGTGGACACTGGCTGAACTGCATTGTGAAGGGAAATGTGTTAAGGCTTACTGCTAAATCCTGGAATACACTTTGCCATTGTAACTTGTTTGAATGTAAACCAAAGATAATCCGGGTGCATATTGTCGTATAAGCCATAAGTGAACTCGGCACAAACTCTAGACCACTGATTATTAACTTGCAGAGGGGCTGGACATTATTAATGAATTGTATAAATGTATGAAGGTCCAGATGTCCAGTACGTCTCACTTCTCACACTGAAGGGCTGGTATTCGCTGTGATGTACTGAGGGCCAGATAGCTATCTGATTTTGTTCTTTGTAAACTGCGCAGTATTAAAGATCTGTGAATCTTTATAAGCCTGTGTTTGGTGTATTTCCTTTTGTGGTACTCAGCCTTGATACTTCCTCTTGCTTTTACAGATGGCGCCCGAATAGGGACCCTCAAGATTGATGCCATCTCGTTGAAGGTTGATGCAGCTATGGGACCGGGATCGGACGGTGAAAAAGGGGGCCCCTTTCTTGGATGAGAAGTGATACCTCAACAGTACTGCACGACCCGATCCCTGGACGGTGAGCCCGCGGTCCGAGACGGAATCCTGACGAGGGTCCATATATCGAGGCAGGCCATTTTGCCAAAATCACCAACCACGTGGGTCATTTGTAGTCCTTAGATATCCGATCGAACCTCCTTTGTCCTTTGATCAGGTGAGTCATGATCCGATTCTTAAGTATCCTGATAATTTGTTTTGGGGCATTGTACTCGCGAGCACAATTATTGACCAGGTAACACCAATAATCTGATATGCCTGAGAAATTGTCTGCCTGCTTCAGGGTGTTATTCCGCAGTGACAGACAATCTTTGGAATTTAGCCATCTGGCGCCACAGGAAGGGTCGCCGGCTTGTACTATGTACTGTAAGCACGGCATTGGTAGTATAGTGTTTAATGATATTTGGCACAGACAAACTAGACATGCTTCCGAACTTCAGTGGCCAACCAATGGTAGTTTTGAAATTCCGCGTATAGAATATTTAGAGTCTATGGGCCTCATTACACGGAAGGCGGTAAGCATGGCGCTATTAGCGCCATGGTTGCCACCGGTAATTTAACGATTCCGCCATGATGGATGGCGGAATTACCGCCCCATTCCAAGGTTGGCAGGGCGGTAATTTCCCATTCACCATTGGCCCTTCCCCATTCCCATTTGAGCCCCCATAGGGCTCAATGGGAATGGGGAAGGCGGTAATTACGGTACCGCAAATTGCGGTTTCGTAATTACCTCCAAGGTCCCTTTGCGGGTCCCGTCCTTAACGACTGGTGAAACCAGCCGTTAAGGTAGGGACCCGCGAAGGGACCTCGTAGTAAGGCGGTAAGGGATTACCGGTACCAGTACCCTTACCGGTACCGGTAATCCCTTACTGCCATCCGTGTAATGAGGCCCTATATTATACAAAGCCTTTCCTTTTATTGGAGAGTTTTGATTATGTTACAGAGACCCCCTACAAGAGGAAGAGGTTATCCTGATGCAGAATCTCCCCATTAAAGAGGGTAGTGTTTTTCTTATACAGGGTCTCCACTTCAAGGGATAGTATTGTGATAGAGCTATTCCCCCCTTGAAATAGAGCGGTTATTCTGATACAGAGTTTGTAAATTCAAAGGGGAGAGTTTATTCTGATATAGAGTCTCCACCTTCTATCTGGGGTTGTATTCCAGGTCCAGTTACTACCTTGCAGAGGGAGGGTTTATTCTGAAACAGGGTCTCTAACTTCATGCAGGAGAGCCTACTCTGCTGCTGATTGCCTATGTTCAAGGGGGAGTTATTTTTCTGATGCATAGTCCTTACCTCCAAGGGGGCAAGATATTCTGATACAGACTCTCAGCCTTCAAGGCTGGGGGTGGGTATTCTGATTCAGGTTATCTACCTTGAAGGGTGGTAGGTTATTCTGGTACAGAGTGTCCGTTTGCCTGGAGGAGAACCCATTCTAATACAGAGTCTCACATTTCAAGGGTGAGGATTTATTCTGAAACATAGCTCATATATTCAAGGGGAAGAATCTTTTCTAACATAGCCTCACACATTAAGCCAGAGAGTACATTCTGAGACAGAGTCCTCCCCTTAAATGGAAGATTTGTTTTCTGGTATAGAGTATCTATGTTCAAAGGGGTTTTATTCTGATACAGAGTCCCAACTTCAAAGGTAACAGCTTATTCTCCTCCTTCGAGACAGAGGTGTTACTTTAATACTGTCACAACTTTCAAGGGAGAGAGTTTATTTTGATACAGAGTCTCTACCTTCAAGGAAGAAAGATTTTGAGTATCCCCTTTCAAGGGGGAAGTTTTAGACTGATGCATAGTCCTTGCTTTTGGGGGTAGACATATTCTGATACAGAGTTTCCCTTTAGGGGAATAGTTAATTCCGATCCAGTGTCTCTTATTTAATATCTGGGTGGTTCTTCTGAAACAAAGTATCTAACACAAAGGGGGGTCATTTATTCTACTACATTATCCATACAGTCAAAGGGTGGTTTGTTCTGATACATAGTCCCTACCTTCAAGGGGAAGAACTAGTTACTCTTACCTTGTAACGTTCTTTCGATGGGATGTTCCTCCGACGTATTCCTTATCTTAGATATAAATCCTTCAGCTTTGCTGGCCTCGGAAAATTTTTTCGCCAGAGGGCGCTGCGCGTCGATGATCGCCGAGTCGATGACCCTCGACGGCCTCCGTGCCGACGTCGACGTCATCCTGCCTATAAAGGCCGCGCGCAGCGTCCGTTGCTCAGTTCCGTTTTGTAGTCCCCAGTAATGTTTTTGGATTAGACTAATCACCTTGAAGGAGCATAGGCTGCAAACCCACAGGAAGTCATACTGCGGGGATGGATGGGAGGGTCGATAAGGAATACGTCGGAGGAACATCCCATCGAAAGAACGTTACAAGGTAAGAGTAACTAGTTCTTCGAAGGGATTGTGTCCTCCGACGTATTCCTTATCTTAGATAGACTCCCATAGCAGTGGTATTGTGACTGGAGGCGGGAGTAATAAAAGTTATGTTACCCTTCCAGAATGGACAGAGTGTAACACAGCCTTGCCGAATCTAGTTTCTTGACTAGAGGAGGAATCCAGGCTATAGAATTTGGTAAATGTATGTGCGGACGACCATGTGGCAGCCGCACATATATCTCGAATTGGCACCCCTCTTTGAAGGGCTGAGGATGTTGCGATACCCCTGGTAGAATGAGCCCTTAGATTTTGAGGAGGCTCCTTTCCTGCCAATTTGTAGCACTCCAGAATGGCTAAAATAATCCATCTGGAGATGGTTTGTTTTGTTATTGGAAGGCCCAACTTATGTCCTGCATAACCTACAAAGAGTTGGTCTGCTTGTCTGATCTTAGCCAATCTGCTGATATAGAAGCTCAAGGCTCGCTTAGGGTCCAGCCTGTGCAGTCTCTCTTCCTCCTTCCCCGGATGAGGAGGAGGGTAGAAAGAAGGTAATATAATCTTCTGAGTGATGTGAAACTCCGAGACTACCTTCGGGAGGAAGTTAGGCTTCACCTGAAGAACAACTTTGTCCTTGTAAAAGATTGTATGTGGAGGTTTACACGATAAGGCTTGCAACTCGCTAACCCTTCTAGCAGATGTCAATGCTATTAGCAAAACAGTTTTGAGGGTGAGAAGCTTCAATGAACAAGAGTGTAGTGGTTCAAAAGGGGCACCCTTTAGGAAGTTTAAAATTAGGTTTAAATCCCATAAGGGAACTTGAAAAGGTTTCGGGGGATAAACATTAGTTAATCCTTTTAGGTATTGTATTACCAATGGAATTTTGAAGTATGAAGGCTCCTCTGCAGTGCGCTTAAAGATTGATAGCGCTGCGAGATAGCCCTTAATTGTGCCAACCTGTAGGCCTGAATTAGCCAGGTAAAGTAAGAATGACAACACCATAGGTGTACCACAAGAAAAGGGTTCAATATTCTTTTCTCTGCACCAGCTGCAAAATTTGTTCCAACGGCAGCGGTATAGAGTTTTAGTTGCCGGCCTTCTGGCCGAAAGCAACACCTCCATAACATCATCCGGAAGGTCCCAATCCTTGTACCTCAACCTTTCAGACACCAAGCGTGAAGGTTGAGGGTCTTGATGGCTGGATGGAGAACCTGACCTTCCTTCTGCGAGAGAAGATCCTCTCTGTATGGCAGTCGAATTGGAGGGCAGATGGACATGTCTAGAAGGTCCGGGTACCACGTTCTCCTGGCCCAATCCGGGGCAATTAGGATCATGGTCTTCCGAAACCTTCTCAACCTCCTGATCATTTGAGGAATGACAGGGACCGGAGGGAACGCGTACAGAAGTGGGAACTCCCAGTCCACTACGAACGCATCTCCTAGAGCTCCTCTCGGGGGAAATTCCCTTGAGCAAAATCTGTCGCACTTCCTGTTGATACTGGTGGCGAACAGATCCACTTGAGGGGTTCCCCAAAGGGCGAAGATCTCTTGAAGGACTTCCTGAGCTATCTCCCACTCGTGAGAGACTGTGCTCTGCCTGCTCAGAGCGTCCGCTGTCAAGTTCTTCTCTCCGGCTAGGTGAATTGCCGATAGAGAGATTCCTTCCTGAATTGCCCAAAACCAGAGCTGCATCGCCTCTCTGCACAGTGGTAGTGAGCCTACGCCTCCTCTTTTGATGAGGTAGTGCATGGCCACTGTATTGTCCGTCATTATTAGGACGTTTCTTCCCCGTACAGACGGCAGAAAAGCCTTCAGCGCTAGTCTGATGGCTCTCAGCTCCAACAGGTTGATATGTAGTCTGGACTCCGATGGAGACCAACGACCGCTGATGGTCAAGTCGTTGGCGTGAGCTCCCCACCCCGTGAGTGAGGCATCCGTGACTACTGTTATCTCCGGCCATGGTTGCCAAAACATTTCTCCTTTCAGGATGTTCTCCCGACAGGCCCACCACTGAAGGTCTCGGGCTACTTTGACCGGGATCCGAAGGAGATCTGTCATCCTTCCTGAGAACTGTGACCACTGAGTTCTCAGTGCCCACTGGAGGGATCTCATTCTCAGGCGAGCCTCCGGCACGAGGAATATGCAGGATGCCATGAGGCCTAGCAACCTCAGAAAGTCGTAGGCTGGGAGATATTGGGCATTCTGAAATCTGATGACCATCTGCAGAATATCTCGAGCCCTCACCTCTGGTGGCAAGGCTTTTCCCAGGGAAGTGTCCAGGACTGCTCCAATGAATTGGAGTCTCTGTGATGGTATCATCTGTGACTTCTTTAAATTGAGGGAGAAGCCCAGCTTGTGAAGGAAGTGGCAAACATAATCCAGTTGTCTCTGAGCCTGTTCCGAAGATACAGCTCTGATCAACCAATCGTCTAGGTAAGGGTAGACATGAATCCCTTCCCTCCTTAGACTTGCAGCCACAACCGACATTAGCTTGGTAAAGACCCTCGGGGCGGAGGTTAGCCCAAATGGCAGAACTCGAAATTGATAATGAGAGCTGCCAATTGCGAACCTCAGGTATCTCCTGTGCCTGGGATGGATCGGCACATGGAAATAAGCGTCCTGGAGGTCTAGAGATACCAACCAGTCCTGAAGCTGGAGGGCCTGAAGGATCTGAGAGAGAGTCACCATCTTGAACTTGTCCTTTCGGAGGAATTTGTTCAATTCCCGTAAGTCTAAGATGGGTCTCAGTCCTCCGTCCTTCTTCGGTATTATGAAGTAGGGGGAGTACCAACCCTTGTTCCTTTCCGCTACAGGTACCAGTTCTATGGCACCTTTCTCTAGCAGGTCTAAAACCTCCTGCAAGAGGAGCGGATCTGGAAGCTTCAAAGGGTTGTTCCCCGGTGGATGACTCTGAGGGATATGTAGGAAGGGCAGGCAGTAACCTTGGGCCACTGTCTCCAGAGCCCAAGCATCTGACGTAATAGCCTGCCATTCCGTCAGATGGTGAGTTAACCTGCCCCCTACTGGTGTTCTGTGAGGGGAGACCTCAGAGTGGTTTTGAAGCGGCTGATGCAGTTGCCGAAGGTAAAGTGGCTCCTGCTCCTGCGGGTGCGGCTTTCTTTCCCCTACCCCGTCCACCACGGGTAAATCTTCCTTGGCCTCTTTGAGCCGGTCGTCCCCTGCCCCTTCCATATGAGGAATAGTAACGAAAGGACCGTCCTCTCCACGATGATCCCGAAGGACGAAAGGTATTCTGACGGATAGCAGCTCCCAATGACTTGGCTGCTGCCTTGGACGTTTGCAGTTTCTCCAAACTGTCATCCGCCTTCTTTCCAAAGAGGGTAGAACCGTCAAAGGGCATATTCAAAAGCCTGGTCTGCACGTCAGAGGCAAAACCAGACTTCCTCAACCACGCATGCCTGCGGATTGTGGTACTTGCCGCCATGGCCCTGCTGATACTGTCAGCAGAATCTAGGCCAGTTTGTAGGGTCTCGCACATCGCATCTTTACCATCCCTGATGATGTTTAAAAATGCGTCCCTTTCCTCTCCTTCTTGGAGGCAGTCAGCCGCTGATGAAGCGCACTCCCAAAGGGTGTGGCTGAACCTAGCGAGCGTACAGGTCGCGTTAATAGACTTTAACGCCATGCTACAGGCAGAAAAAACCTTCTTAGCCATGGCATCATACTTTTTGTCATCCCTATCCTGCGGAGCAGTGGGGTATGCAGATGTGCTGCCTGATGAGGTTGCAGCCTGTACAACCAAGCTCTCAGGAGTAGGGTGTTTTGACAAATATTCAGGGTCAGAACTAGCCACCCTGTATTTTGTTGACAGTTTTTTATTTACTGCCGGGATAATTTCTGGCGTTTCCCAGTTTGTCAAAATCCTTCTCTGTAGAGCAGAGTGAAATGGAACCACAGGATCCTCCTGTGGGCCCTTGTCCAGTATGTCAGTGAGGTCATCCTGCTGAAAGGCAGGAGAAGGTGCAGACCAACCCATAAATTCTATGATTCTAGACATCAGAGCTCTATATGGAGTCTCCGCATGTTCTCCTGGGTCTGGTTTGATAAATTCTGCTTCAGGAGAAGTGTCCAAGCCACTAGCTTCCTGAAGTGCATCCTGAAGATTTTTTAATCTTCCTTCCTCAGAGGCGAAAGTCTCTGGCTCTGGTGATGTGGTCCTCTGTAAATCAATATCTTGGTCTGAATCCTCCCTTTCCTCAAAAATCGAGGTTAAAGGGGGATACATTGGTTTTTGGAATGGTATAAACCCCATTTCCAATGCAGAAGGAGCCATCATCACAGGCCTTGAAAACGTCGATGTCGTCGACACCGACGTGAAAGTACTCGAAGGCGCCGTGAAAAGCGTCGAGAAATGTGTACTAGGCCTCGAAGAACTCGAAAGGATCGGAGTCCTGCTCGAGAACGACGTCGACGTTCTCGGCGTCGAGTCGGAGGTCTTTTGTCTAACCGTTGGCTGTGGAGTAGCCGTGGTTCTTTCCTTCACCGGCGTCGATATCGGCGTCGACGTCGGCGTCGACTCGATCGACTGAAGCGCCGATGGATCCTTCGACAACGGCGTCGATGGCGCCGACCTCTGTTTCGAAGGAGTTTTCGACGATGGCGTCGATGATGCTTTATCTCCCGATGGCTCGAGGCGCTTTCGGGTTGACTTTTCCGCCGGGTACTGCGACTCGCGGCGTTTAGATTTTTTGGGTTTTTTACCCGGGGTATCACCCTCAGCTGTCTTCGAGGGGGACGAGGCCGCTTTCTCGAAGACGCTTAGCATCTTTTTCCTGAATTCCTCCCACTCAGCTTGCGAGCTGCGTTTTGTGGGGCAATGAACTCTCTCAGGAGAACTCGACGAAGATGACGAAGGGGATCTCCTACGTCTCTTCTTCGAGTGTCTCGATGTCGACGAGTGGTGGGAGCCACTTCGTGATCTAGATCGAGAGTGTTTTTTATGGTGAGGAGACGAACGTCTCGACTCTACCGAAGAAGCTTTCGAGGAAGTTAAAGTTGACCTACCTCTCTCGAGCTTCCCCCTACGCTCCTTCAAGGCTTTCGCCGTCATGGAAAGGCATTCCTCACACTCCGAACTCTGGTGCGTGATTCCCAGACACCACAAACAGACCCTGTGAGGGTCCGTCAACGACATTTTCTTCCCGCAGTCTCGGCACTTTTTGAAACCGGACCGAGGGGTCGTCGGGTCGGAGGAGGATGCCATCGATATCGAGGTAAATAGTAGTTATTATATACGTTATCTTGACGAGAACTGAGCAACGGTGTTCCGAGGCACAACGAAGCGCGGAAAAACGGAACTGAGCAACGGACGCTGCGCGCGGCCTTTATAGGCAGGATGACGTCGACGTCGGCACGGAGGCCGTCGAGGGTCATCGACTCGGCGATCATCGACGCGCAGCGCCCTCTGGCGAAAAAATTTTCCGAGGCCAGCAAAGCTGAAGGATTTATATCTAAGATAAGGAATACGTCGGAGGACACAATCCCTTCGAAGGGTCTATTCTGATATGGCCTGAGTCTTCAAGCAGGAGAGTTTATTTATTATCTAACATTATCTCTACCATCAAGGAGAAGTATTCATTCTAATATATGGTCTCACCAGCATAGTAGAAGAGTGTATTCTGATAAGACCTTTCCCTTCAAGGAGGAGGATTTATTATGATTCAGAGCCTCCCCTTTCAAAGGGGAGTGTTTATTCTGATAAAATATATTCCAGATAAATCAGGAAGTTCATTCTGATGCAGAGTTTCCCCTTCAAAATCCAGACATTATTCTGATTTTACCCTGCAACGGGAGACTTTATTTTAATAAAGACTCTCCTTCAAGTTATATGTTTTACTATGAAAATACATCTGCTCCTCTAGCTGAGAAGGTTTTACTCTAATGCAGAGTCCCTACCTGCAAGCAGGAGACTATGTTCGGTTTCATTGTATCCCCCTTTAAGGGGAACTGTGGTAAACCTAAAGGTGTCACCCCCTTTTCCGGGCAGCATCCCAATAAAGACACATCAGTTCTAGGAATAGCTAGTACTGAAATAAGGAGGCCACAAAGGGAGGCACAAAACTACCATTGTCGTACTGCCTTCTTTGTGTTTGATAATGAGTCGAAAAATAAAAGTGAAGAAGGACAAAACACACAGGTTTGCAGTAGCAGTAGAAGTGGTAGCAGCCGGAGTTGTTGTGACAGAGACATTAACAGTGTCAGCAGAAGTTGGAAGGAACGTGAAAGGGAACAGTGGAAAGACAGCAAGAAGGGAATAAATTAAAGGTGTGGAAGACAGAGAGGTGGAGGACTGGGCAGCAGAGTAAACAAGGAGGTAGAAAACCAAGCTGCAACACACATGGAAGATGGGTGGAAGACCACTGTGCAAGCCCAATAGCCAGCCGAAACCAGGGCTCTGGACAGCAGTACCATCTCAGTGTTTCCAGCATATGTGTAATCCCCGAACAGGCCTTCTATGCACGTGGCAGGTACCGCCGACACAAGATCTCATAGTATTGTGGTGAAGAACGAGTTCACTAGGTTCTGCCAGTAAAATGTCTAATTAATACTGGGTTGCTGGCAAAGGAACAACAGTGGCAGGCAGGACTTGCTTCATCACAAGATCTCTGCGAGCAGAGACGTCGACCTGAAGATCAGCTGTGGAGGCCGCTGGGCAAGGGCTTCCAATGGTTGCATCTATAGCGATGGGCTAATAATGGTGACCGATGCCTTGCCTGACCGTGACAGATGGCAAACAGAAAAGACAAAATCCGGGCTGCAGCGCTGAGGTGGAAGGTACGGTGTGAATTAAAAAGGGGAGAGAAACAGGACCTTAAAAAGTGCATCAACCCATTTTTACCCGCACTAAATGAAACTTAGATAATGGACAAAGGATGTAAATAAGCAAGGGAAGATGTTAGTCATAACAGCCTCCCCTGTGGTTGAAGATCATCTTCCCTGCAGACACAAATACTGTGAATAAAAGTATTGATGAAAGCTATATCCTCAGGCATATACACATATAAAATCGAGGGAGATAAATCATAATAAAGTGGACACTTAAACAAGATTGCCAGATCTATTGTGACTGGGACTTGATAAAATCGAGGGAAAGAGCATACCTACTCTTTCCCAGAGGAAAGAAAACACATTTGGGCAAAATGTACCTCAGTGGCTATGGGCGAGGTATAAAGGCTATTCTCCGCCTCCTAGTCAATTGGGAGAAAAAAAGCTATGATCAGCATGCACATGGACATAAAAGAAACATATTACCTGAGCCAGTAGGAAAGACAGACAACTCTGTTCTTCCTTGTCACAGTGATTCTGGGAACCTAAATGGATACTTCTGGGCAGCAAAAAGTACACCCACACTGCCAGAGACAGGACACCAGAAGGAGCAAGTATATACAACCACAATTGAGAGGAAAGTACAGGGAAGAGGATTGTCCATCTGGCATTGTAAGATCCAGCAGTTAAGTCCAAGGACGAGGATTGTCCCATTGGCATTGAGTTGGGCTCATTTGATTTCAATTAAGGAAGATGATCACTTCCTTGAAATAGTTTCTTGGTATCACTGTACCAATGCGAGGTGGTTGCATTGACGGTGGAGAGAGGGTCGGTAGTAAAACACCCAACAACATATTATTTTCCCTTATAGAAGTTTGTGGTATTTAAGTGTGAGGGACAGAATAGGTTTTGGACACAGGACAGTGGACCTTTATTTGGACATCCTGATGACCACCTTGTTAGTTCATTTTGTTAAGGCTGGGAAACCCCTCATAGATTTATTTAAAGCAAGTGAGGTGATTTCCCCTCCCCTTTTTCTATTTAAATAAAAGCATTTGTGAACAATTCAACGCTGTGTCCGGCTCCTTATTCTGGTACCTTATAGGACACCTTATTCTGCTTCAGAGTCCCTTTCTTTAAAGGTGAGAGCTTATTGAGATACAAAGACTCCACCTTCAAGGTGGAGTTTTATCCTGATAAAAAGGGGGAGTGTTTGTTCTGACAGTGAGTCTCCACCTTTGATGAAGGGATTGCATTCTAATGCAAAGTCTCCTCCATCAAGGGAGGGGTAATTCTGATACATAGTTTCTATTTACAAGCAGTATAGACATTCTAATACATATTCTCCCCTTCAAAGGAAAGAATTAATTCTGAAACAAAGTCTTGCACTTCCTGGCTGGAGAGTTTATTCTGATGCAGAGTCTCCCCATTCAAGGCGAAGAGATCATTCTCGTACAATCTCTTTGCTTTCAAGGGAGAGGATTTTTTTCTGAGAGATCTTTCTCCTTAAAAACTGAGAGTTTATTCTGCTACATAGTCTCAAACATCGAATGGTAGGTTTTACTCTGACAGTTAGCATCCTCCTTCTAGGGGGATAGTTTTATCTACTGCAAAGGAGCCCCCATCTAGGGTGAGAGTTTCTTGCATAGTCTCCACTTCAAGGAGGTTTCATTCTGACACTGTTTCCTCTATTAGGTGTGGAGAGTTTATTCTGTTCTGCCACAGAACCCCAAACCAACAAAGAGGAGGTTCTATTCTCATACTGTCATCGTTCAAGGGGAAGAGATTATTCTGAAACAAGACAAGAGGAACATTTATTATAAACACAAGAGTGTCTGCCGTCACTGGGGAGGTAACATTCTGATACACACTCCCATTCAAGTGGTGGTTATACTGATGCAGAGTTTCTCCCTTCAACGGTGAGAATTTATTTTAGTAAAGTGTCTCTACCTTCAAGCAGGAGGTTTTATTTTCATGCATAGTATCTACCTTCAAGTGAGAGATGCCATTAATCGGCAAAGTCTCCACCTTCAAGGTGGTATTTGTATTCTGACGCTGATTCTACCCATAAACGGGGGTGTTAATTCTCATACAATGTCTGCCCTTTGAGTGGCAGACTTTAATCTGATATTAAGCCTACCCCATCAGAGAGTAAACTGTATTCTGAAACAAACTCTTCTCTTCAAGGTGGAGGATGTATTATAACAGAAAGCCTCCCCTTTATCTGTGAATGTATATTCAGCATTAAGGGGGGAGTGGAGTTTATTCTCACAGAAAGCCCTCCCCATCAGTGGTAAGAGTTTATTCTGCTTCAAGCTTTCCTCTTGAAGAGGAGGATTTCTATGACAAAGATTCTCTTCCTTCAACAGAGAGTGTTTATTCTGCTACATTGTCTACCAGATCAAGGGGTGGTCTTTGCAGATACAATGTTTCCTCTTCAAGAGGGATACATTATTCTGATGCCTCCCTAAAGAAGAGACTTTATTCTAATACAGCATCTTCAACTTCAATTGGGAGTAGGTTTTAGATAAATACCCCCCCCCCCTTCAAGAGTGGTGTTTTATTTGTTTGAAGAGTTTCCCCTTTCCTACGTGGACGAGTGTATATCTGATACAGAGCCTCCCCATTGAAGGGGGTGTTTTTTTCTAATTCAGAGTTTCTATCTTCAAATGGGAGAATCTACTGTGCTATATTGGCTTCGCCTTCATGGGGGAGGATTTTTTCTGACATAGAGTTTCCCCATTCAAGGGGGGAGTTTGTTTTTATTGCAGAGTTTCCAGCATCAAGGGGAAGATTTAATTCTGAAACAGAGACTCCTTCTTGAAGGTGGTGAGTTTCTGTATCAATAGTGTCTCCCCCATTACGGGTGAGTGTTTATTTTCATACAGTCTCCCCATCAGGGAAAAGAGTTGATTATGAGAGAATCTTCCTCTAAAGTGGGAGGTTTTATTCTATCACCTCCAAGGGGGAGAGTTTATTTTTCTATAAAATCTACCCCATCAAAGGGGAGATTATTCTAATACCTAGTCCCCCCCCATCAGAGGCAAGAGTTTCTTCTGATGCAGACTATGCCCTTCAATGGGAAGATTTGTTATGACATAGAGCATCCCCCGTCATTGGGGAACATTTAGCCTGCGACAGAGTCTCCCAGATCAAGGGGGTAGTTTATTCTGATGCAGAGTTTCAAATATAGAGTCTCTACCTTTCATGGGGATGTTCCTTTCAGATACATTCACCCTCTTTGGGGGGGTTATTTTGATAAAGAGATGCCCCTCTCAAGATGGGACTTTATTCTGGCGCAGAGCCTCCACCTTTAACATGGAATGTTTATTCTGATACAATGTCTCCCAAATCAAGGGGAGGATTTATTCTGATATAGACTGTCCCCTTCAAGACAGAGATGTGTTACTGATGCTCCCATTCGGGGGGGTATATACTGCTGCATAGTATCCCTATTTAGGGAAGAGGGTGATTCTTAAATAGTCCCCACTACAATGGGGAGAGTTTATTATGCTACCTAGTCTCCCCAACAAGGAAGAGGTTTCACTTAAATATGGAGTCCACCCTGCAAGCGGGAGGTTCTACAAAATATATCTTCTTATTTTTTATTGTGTTTTGGTTTACAGGAAACCTTCCACAAAATACAAAACGTACAGAGAGTAAACATAAAACTGAATCCTGGTTTGTACAAAGGAATAAAAGTTAAACACCTATGTCAAACAGAAACTTCCTTTTCGTAGTCCATAAAGAAAAAAGAAAAGAAAAGATAAATGCAGTTAACCATTAAAATTGATTCCATTCAGAAAGCGAACAAGTTCAATAATCAAACAGATATCAGTTCCCCACAGTCTAAACCAAAAGAGTTCTTTGGAGAACTTGGATGAAAAACTCTCCTGGTCCTTAACAAAAGCAGTCTGTCTGATCGCACTGAGTGCTTCACAATCTAATATCCAGTGTTTAAGAGTTTCGGTAACCTTGTGAAATGTACATGTCAATTACAAGGAATCCCCATACCATGAGAAGGCGTAGACTAGTGCCTAGTTCGCTCTCTAGAGTGGAATTGATTAAGTTTGGATCATAGAAAAACCTGCCAGATCTTTGGACAAGGAAAGCACCTCAGGTTTATAGGTAGGACCCCCTTTTTCCAGTGAATTTGGCATATTCTCTAAAGAGTGAATATTTGGACAGAGCCTCAATGTCAGCTTCCAATCATCCTTGAATATTTTGTATTTTGCCTTTTCTGGATTCAAACTGAGTTCATGTCTGAGGAGCCAATTTCTTCCAGTAGTTCCCTCATGCAAGTCTTAAACTTGTTCACGAGGGAAACTGACCCATTTTCTGCCATATATTGAAAATCCACAAATAGTGAATTGGCCGGAGGTCTCAAAAACTTGAAATATATCAAGAGCCATCTCTATTGATATCGGTATGGAGTGAAATTAGGTTAAGTTCATGGCGAATTACTGCATTTGGGACTGATGGTGCTGGGCCCAATACGTACTTCCACATCAGTCCTTGCAGACTATTAAGAACTGCTCGCACATCAACAGATGCCATATCAAGTCCAAATAGCAGAACTGGTTCTACCTTGCCCAGGTAGTATTTAGCTGCCGATAAAAGTGAAAAGCCACAGACTATCCTAAATATGCGTTTCATATAGGACCTCAGGGGATTCAATTTGGCCTTCAGTGATTCTTTCCACATCTTGACTGAGGATACATAGGTCAGGTTATACCCCAAATAATGGATAGAGTCTACCCTCTCCACCAGGGCAGTGCCAAATACCCAGCGCTTGACCACATACTTTCTGCCATTAGAGAAATCAATCACCTTTGACTTCTCACCATTCACCACTAAATTGCTAGACTGTGCATACTCATAAAAATATTGAGCTTACCTTGGAGGCCTTGCACTGTTCTGTCAAAGATGGCAATGCCATCAGCAAAAGACAACCAATGAATGTCAAGATGGCCCAACCTAACAGGAATCAGACCCTGGGCATGCCATATCTCTTCAATTTCACTAAGATATGTGTTGAAAAGGGTTGTAGCCAGGATGCAGCCCTATAATATCTGAATAGAGAGAATTCTATTTACTGATTGGGAGGTCTGCAGAGATCTGCCGTTTGTGAAAGGAACCTGTGGGTCAGGTTTGTGTACTTGGAGGAGTGCTTTTAGAGAAACACTTGCTGTTGGTTGGAACTTTTGAAACCTCCCCTCCAAGCAGACCACTACAGAGGTCTGCAGAGATCTGCACTTCATGGCAGTTAGTGGCTGCTAGCTGAAACTGAGAGAGCCAGTAGCACGTGTTATGGCAGGTAGGGGCTCTTATAACTTGAGGAGTAAACCTGAATTTCGTGGTCTGGTCAGAAGTTGGGACACAGTCAAGTCCCGGGAGGGTTTGGAATTCTGCATAGGGCAGACAAATGTTTATCTGGCTCAAAAGAAAGTGGGGGAAGCAAGCTTGTGTACCCATGTATCCTCCTCCCCTACTCATATTAATGGCTAAATCCAAAGGGCCTACGAAGGCCACAGGGAAAGCTAAAAACCTAAATAGGAATCTGCTGTCTCCGACCGCAGGACAAAGAATCACCAACTTCTTCCACCCAACCGGTTGTAGCATGGAAGTAAAATCCACACAAGTTAGACAAGGTACAGACTTAGTAGATCATAAGAGCATAAACAATCTGAGTATGCTTGAATTGGATGACTCCACGGATCATTTGATTAGCAATTTAAGTTATCCCGGGATGCTTTGGTTGAATATTGCCCAGGATAGGGGGGATTTAATCATGCAGGCAATCTTGCGATCTGCCACTCCATCAATATTGACAGAATTAGTATTGTTGGCCAGTTCATGTTCCACAATGTCTGACATGCAGGAACCTCTATGAAAATAACCATTTCTTGTATTTAGAAAGCTACACAGTAGTGAAAATTACAGAAACCAACTATCTAGTGAAGGCAAATCCCTTACGCTCACATCAGAATGAATACAACCTTCTGGGGAAAAAGACCAAGAGATTGCTTGCAAGGATGACAAGGTTTAATTGTACAGAATACAAAGGTATCAGCAAAGGACTCTGCTGCTCGAGAACGTTCTGGTTAAACTCAGTACAGGCAGAAGCTTAAAAGACTTTTTGGCATCATCTCTACAGTAAAAACTGGCATCACTGATTGGTGAGACCATACACATGGACCTGCTCCATCGGGGTTGCCAGGGTACAATTGGTACACATTTCTGCAATCTATCAGTTCCCACGTGGGTCAGCTGGGCTCATCGCTCTGAGGAGTGAAGGCCAGGTCTCTCGTACGTTACAATATCAAAAACTGCTATGATACACTAAACCTACTACTATATCACTATGGCATGCCCCTGGGAGGCTCAGGGACTGGTGCCAGGGAAAAGGGACAAAGAAATACAGTCACACTGACCCACACATTCTGTGCTTTGTTGATATTGCACCCTTCGCACCAAAGGCCTCCACCCTCGTTTTGATCTATAATTTATCCTTCCCTGTACCTCGAGTTACAAAGGATGTATTTATGTGGAGAGGTGAAACAGTCACACATGCTTAGATCTTTTACGGTCAGTTGGTTTTATGATTGGGGCTGGGGTCATTCACTATCATAGAATGCAGGGGTGTGGGGATCGGGGCAGTGGTGTGGGCTATGGCACTGGGTAAGATGGGTCGGTATTAGAGGTCTGCTGGCAGTTCGGCTGTGATGAATGCGCACTGCGAGGACCCTGGTGTTGTCTCATGGTCTTGCAGGGTGCATTCCTCGCAGTGATACCAAGTAATTGCAAGAGTGAATTGACAAGGGGAAACTTCTGTGAGAACTGGTCATGTGGGCTCCTCTCGTCTTAATGATCTTGGCCTAATCAAGTTCTCCCAAGGAGCTGAAGTTATGACGTGTGGAGATGCAAGACTTTGCATCTTCCATAATTACAAAATGGTGTTCCTTTCTACGCGCACACTGGACTTATGCATTTATCGGTCCTGCTATATTATATCCATGCCAAGTTTCATAGCATGGTCCTCTACCCCCTTGCACACTACACAACTTCATATGGGATTCACCTTACCTTAAAGCGCCTAGGTGGGTGGGATAGACTCATTTCCATCGCAACACTAGCATACATGAAGAAGCTAGTGCTAGTGGATGGGATCCTAACAATACCTTCAATCCTAGGACCTGAAGCTCTGCAAGATGGAGGAGCAACTCCTCATGAATAGAACGAATTGGAGGTGCTTAAAAAACAGCTCAATAGGACAGAGCTCCATGGTGCGATGATGGCAGAGTATCTTGGATCACACAAGGCTAATAATCAGGATTGAGCCCCGGATTTTCCTAGACCAGCTCCAGTTCTGCAGGGACTGGAACTATATTGCCAATAAATACACTGGATTATCCTGATTATAAACACTGCAAAAAACGTGTCAGAGAAACGATTGCATCGTATTGAATCAAAACAAGACTATTTACAAAATCAAACCATCCTGGCAAATTACAAAAAGGACTTGGGGACATCAATGAAGGAAATTAAGGTTTTAACCTTACTAAGAAAATAATCAAATTATTAAAAAAAGATATTAATACCTCCAATCTTGAAAATGTCTATCCATGTACCACAAATCCCTACTATGAAGAGCAAACAACTGTGGAAGGCAACGAGACATGACATTTCCAGAAAAGACCTGTGAATAAACCATGTCCCAAACCAGAAAACTGGAATTTCTCGAGTGCCAGCTCCAACGATGGTGGACTAAACACCTCAAGCATGGCATTAGCAGTCTTAAACCAACCTGGAAGGAGTGTACAGTTCCAAGATAGAAATCTAGCAAATGACAATAGGAACCAAGGCCATTTTTTATTACAACAAGGCCGAGGGAGGCCAAGAGGAAGGGCCAGATGGGCAGAATGTTGGCAAGAACAGTAAGCTTGAGTTACCCACAGCAGAGGGTGGGGGTGGAATCAGCCACAGAGCCCCTAATCCATAGGAGGACCAATCAGCTGCCTGTAGATACAGACACTGACCTGGATGCCCAGTCTTCATTAATCCTGAAGCTTTCACATACCACACTGAATCAGGATCACATATTACAAAAGCGATTATCTTTTCTCCCCACAGCAGAACACAATCCTTTTCAGGCAAGAACAGAGATTGTTCAACTTGTGCGAAAGATTTAATTGAAACAATTCTTTGGGGATAAAATACTCAAAGAACCTACAAGTGCTACATATTTGAAAAAGAAATCCACGTTTTATCCCCCCCCAGGAGGAATCAGCGCAGAATTCATATCATTTGATAAAGCACTCATAAAGAAATTGGAAGAATTGGAGAACAATCAAACCCAGGGCGTTGCAAACATTTCACTGAGAGACAAGGCTTCACTTAAATCTCTAACTGTGGACAATAACATTATTATCAAGCCAGCAGATAAAGGTGGGGCGACCGTGATCATGAACATTGCCCGAATACCAGAACATTGTGGAAACTTTACTAGATGACCACATGAGCTACAGAAAACTGGGCAGTGACCCCAACCCACAGATTAAACAGATGATAGAACCAATAGTGGATGTTGTGCTACTGTAGGTCTACATTAGTAAATAAAAGAGTATGCATTTCTCACACCTTGCTCCTGAGATGTCAGTCATTTTATCCATTACCAAATGTGCATAAAGGTCTGCACCCACCAGCTGGCAGACCAATAGTTTCAGGTATAGGATCCATCCTGGAACCTCTGTCACAGTTTGTGGACTACTATTTAAACAGGAATTAACTCATATGAGGTTTATATGAAGGACACAACAGCAGTCCTCTGTCTCACTAAGGATCTACTCTATGACATTTCCGCCCCGATGCTGGTAGCTCTAGACATTGAGGCACAATATACTACTATCCTACAGGGAGAAACACTAACAGTGATAAAAAAACAGCCGCCTTTAGACACCCCAGTAACCTTCATTATGCAGCTAGCAGAAATTGCATTAACAAAGAAGTACTTCATCTACGAAAAATATTTTTACGAGCAAATATCAGTCACTGCAATGGGGGTGACTTCCGCCCCCTGCCTAGCAAATCTGTACATAGCGGAATTAAAAAAGGCAAACATCTATGGCATCGGTAACCCGTTCAATAGAAACATCAGTCTCTAGACTAGGTACATAGATGATATTTTGATGATCTTTGAAGCCTCAGATGAAGAACTCAAAAATGTTATGTCTTGGCCTAATATCCAGAATGGCTCTCAATTTCACCAAGACCAGTAGCCACTATGAGGGAAACTTTCTTGACCTAGTCCTTTCAGCAAAAGACAATGCAATAAAAAGCACAGTGTATCATAAATCCACCGATAGAAACTTATTATTGCTATTTCAAAGTTACCATCCAAGATGTCTCAGAGGAAATGTACCATACAAGCAATTTTCATGTTACCGAAGGAACTGCACCACCCTGTAGGATTAAGATCAACAGGCTACAGACCTAGCACGGAAACTGAGAACCTGTGTATACCCTAAAAAGACAGTACGACATGCCAGACATAAGGCCAGACACATTCCCAGGGACATCACACTAGAACAACATGGGAGAAGAGACCATAACCAAGACAACATCACAGCAGTATTTAGCTATTCTACGTTAACCAAACACCTAAAACAGGAAGTCATGGCCAATACTCAATGTTGGTCCCCTGAACCTTGGCCCACCAAGGTTTGCCATCAAACGGAGGTGCAACCTTCAGAACTCCTTAGTATTCACCTACAAAGAAATAGAAGAAAAAACCCTAACATATTATGGAATAATCCCTGCATGACTGGACATGCCCCGTGTAGTCAATACAGTGTACCCGCAGATCCAGAGAAGCATGTCCATTCATATATGGTGGCACTATCCATGGAAAAAGGAGTACTTTATTAACTGTATATCAGCAACATCATTTACATCATCATGTGCCCATGCACTCTGTGGGGAAGGCAAGTCACCCAATTAAAACTCATATTGGTGCGCATTGCTCATGTATCAGAACCAAGAAGACCACTGCTCCCATGGTAGAACATTTCTTACAAAAGGGACATAGCCACTCAGATTTCACCTGGACTACATTGGAGAAAATCATTGTCCCAAAAAGAGGAGGTGATTTGCATTGCATACTGTTCAAAAGAGAACATCTATAGATATATCACCTTCACACAGACATAATAGGCCTTAATGAATGCACAAGCTTGCAAGTGTTAGCTACTATATAACCACGATCAAGAGATAAGTAGGATACATATAACACTGGTGTAATTTGGCCCACTGCAGAAAACCCAACACCAGTACCACATAAGGAATCTATACATGGCACTAATCATTGAGATTTACAAAAACTTTGAGTTGCACAGATGGCAGCAACATGTTTTGGAGGCTGCATGGACCCTATATACATCTACCTAGGGTCCACACATCAGAGTACACGTGTGTTGCAACACACAGAAGAAAAGAAACACAATATATACAACAACTTGCATAGCAATGCATCACATCATGCTCTGCCCATGCAAGTTAGCATTTCGAGCTTAAGACTTCAGGTTCAACCTTGTCGAGCCATACATCCGCCCATTATACTCGTGTGATATGTTTATAAGCAACAGAACGCGTTGCCATAGAAACAGAAAACCAGCAAAAACACGTACATACTGCATACGTTATAGCACACAGTGACCTTGATCGAGTAGTGCAGCAGCAGAGGTAGTTATATACCGGGCCTGTGAATATTAAAATATATACATTTTTTTAATTAATTTTTTTATTTGTCTTAATCATTAAGATTTTTATAAAAAATGAACAGTAGACAGTTGATGTCGTATATTTAAAAAAAAACTCAAGCGACAAACAAGAAAAGCAGAGAAAAGTAAAAGAGTCCTTGACATCTTTACCGAGTAGACTAGAGAGCTACCAGTTGCAGCTCCGCTACAGTTGGCGTTTTAGTTGAAAGAAGCAAAGCGTTCATGTGTTTGAGGATTTTGAAAGTCGCCAAAAGCCACAATGTTCTATCACCGGCCATCATTTTGCACCAGCAAGCGTCTTCGTCGCTTAGCGAAAATTCAGAAAAGATTTGTCTCAGGTAGAGAGCTGTAATCTGTCGTGTTCTGGTGCAAGAGAGAAGCAGATGCCGAATGGACTCTTTCAAATATATAAATATACTAAATGGACACAGAGAACAACTTTGGGCCCAGATGAAACTAGTATTTCAGGGCAAGGCATAAAATACTATAAAGTGAAATATGAAGACTGATTTATATTCCATTTTAAGTTGGAAACTAGTAAATCATTGAAGTTACATAAAGGAGACCACACTCCAATATGGCCTCCTGTTTTGTAGCAAGGTAAACTGGCACCATTGTGCATGCAAAAATCATGGAGTCGGACTGCCGGCTCACTTATCATAACAGTGTACATTCATGCACTTGAAAAGCAGCCGCCAGATGTACACATGGCAAAGATCCGCTGCAGTAGCAATGCAGACCCCGTAGGTTTAAGAGGTAAGAGGGATGAGCAGGGACTGGGACACTTGTTGTGTCACCACGCTTTGTGGAAATAATGTTGTATTGCGGCACAGACTGACATTTAAATAAGCACTAGATGACCCTCCACAATTAAGCTTGACATTACACTTTTCGATTATGCCTAAAGCTAAACATCAATCTTGACCACAGACGCCACCCTACTCATTGCTGAATTAGGCATGAGTCATGCCTGTACATTGGGTAAGCACAGATGATCTGCTCCTAAATAATTATAAAATCATTAAAAGAATATATACAGTGATGGATGCCTCATGCATAGCTCTCAACTCACCCGCTTTTGGCGGGTGTCACCCGCCAAAAGCGTTCAAGACACCCGCCCACCCGCCAGCTCATCTGTTTCACCCGCCTTGGAGCCATGGACTCATTTTTGCCGGGACCCGATTTCGAAATCCCGAAATCGGGTCCTGGCGTGGCTATAGATGCGCGAATGGGGGCGTGAAAAAAAAGTGAATAGCTTTTCACACCCCCATTTCCTCCCCCTTCTCCTCCCTGGCGCTAAAGGTCAGCGACATAGAAGTAGGACTACCGTTTTATTTGTTTTTTACGGCAGTCCTACTTTTATGTTTATGGCCTGTCTGGGTTTTCTTTTTTTTAAATCTGGTCACCTTAGTTTTCACCCGCCTTGGTGTCAAGAAAGGTTGAGAGCTATGCTCATGTAACCATCAACATCTTGTCACCCCCATCCCTTCCTGTCTACTTACAGGTACCAAGAGGTACAAGGGCAGAAAAAGTTCTGTTTTAAAATGTAACATCCCTAATTCAGATTCCAGGAGCAGATGTACCAATGCTCCTCATGAAAGTGAGCATTTAAGGTCCTGAAGAAAGTGGCAACACTGACAAATGCCACTGAAACCGGTCGGCCAGCAATAAAAAGGGATTTTCTGCCATTAAAGGGAAACTATATGTTAAGAATATGTGCACTGTAATGATCCACTTTAAAAAGAAATAATTGTTAAACATTAAGTTCACAGAGCAGCAACGTTAAAGAAATTGTGGTTTACTGCTAGAACGAGTTACATGGACACACAAAGTATGTCTCGTAATGCTACTTTTACTTTAGTTTAGAAATAGGGTCAGCCTCTCTCTGTCCACTCACCCTAGATAGGCGGCAAATCACTGACACCTAGGGCCAGAAACTACATTGAGGTCAGAGTCAGTTTTGGTTGGATGGCCTAATAGATTGTGAAACAAATAGAATACCTAAAGCAATCAGTACACTTTATATGTGCATGTTATGTGTGAGAATACGTTTGGCATCACGCACAGGGTGTCAGAACCCACTTGACGTCCTCCATCGTGTGTTTTTCGACATGCAGGAGGAACATCTGTGACTGCATCACACTTTAAAAGACAAAGATGAGAGGATCAAACTGTCAGCACAATCGATCTTTGCACCGAACTCAGTGCTAAGTGGATTTCTCAGCCTCTCTGACAACATTGGAGATGAGGTTTGCATACGGTAAACGAGAATGTGAAGGTGGGCTTACAATGATTACTGGATGGCTTCCAAACATATACATAGCTGAATGAGTTAAAAATCAATCCAGCAAAAACAAAGGTAATGAACTTTAAGAGAACCCAAAAAGGACATGCTGCATAATGTTGGAAGCTGGGAGGAATAAAACTGGATGTGGAGGAGGAATTAACATACTTATGATTTGTTATAGCAATTACAGTATGGTAATGAATCATAGATTACATAGGAAGGGGAACAATGTGGGGCACAAATGCGGCACATTGCGCGGCAATGCTGTAGTTTCACACTTGCCCATTGATATAGTATTCCAATTTTATATGGGATGAAAAATATTGGTTTATCTGGACTGGGATTGCCTAACAATGTGCCAAGTATTATTATACAATATGAATTTGGAACACAATCCATTTATGCACCTTATATTTGGAGGTTTAATTCTTCTTACATAAACATCATCATTTTGACAGATAATACTTTTACAACAACTTGCTTCGTGAGATGGCAAAACCTGACTTGGGGTTTATGAAACATGTTAACATGATCTGCCAATACATGCTAAATACCTTAAATGGTAACTGTGAACATTGTACTACTAATCCCAAAGCATTAAAGTTAAAACTCCACGAATGGGATTGGAATGAGACCTGCAATAAATAGGGTCTGTCATAAAACGTATACAGACATGGCATTTAGGAAGAAAAATACGGAACTGTGCCTCAACATCTCGAAAGGTTTCTTTAGGGTCGTTATATAAAAATATGTTTATGAGAGAAGTGTATTTTAACAGGGAAATTGGTTTGAGTAACGTCTGTAGGTTATGCAATTCAATAGTTTAAAACCTGCAAAATGTCTTAATCCAGTGCTCAGCACTGTCTTTATTGAGGTGCAACATGTTTTTAAAATTCGTTCATAACATAGAACCGTTCAGTAAGGAGGAATTTTGGTGAAGGATTTACTCCGGTAGGAACATTGCACTGAAAGATATTTTTTAAGTACAGTGATGTGTTGATTATATTATTGAATAAGGGATTATTACAGGGGCTGCTATAGCAGCCCTGTAGTTATGGTTAAATTGCTCAGCTCATAGGAAGAGCAGTTATTGGGCGGCTTATAACTTTGGCGCTCTTAGACGAATTTGCATGAAACTTTGCAAAAATTATGGTATGGCTACCTATGAAGGATTTTGCAAAGTTTGTGCGAGTTTGACAAGGGGACGGTTCCATGTAATAATGTCGCCACAAAAATATCGCCATGCAAAAATATCGCCGAAAAATGGTCGTTTTTTGTGGCGACATTATTGCATGGAACATGCGGTGGACACCCCCGCAACCCCCAAATTATTTTATTTAAAAAAAAAATGTTTTGCCACTGTCGCCATATATATGGTCACCCAAATAATATCGCCACAACCTTTTCCCGGCGATATTATTTACGGCGACCATATATGTGGCGATATTATTACCTGATACCAAGGGGACAACGTTATAAGGGGGTCCCAAAACCTTTTAAATTGGGATAGACATGCATTGAAAATGTGTTTGCTCACGCCTACAGGCCAAACCTGCGCGTGAAGCGGCGGGCCGGTCTCAAAGGCGTTCTTTTGCATATTTGGTGTAAATCCGTCAGGTACTTTTTTTTATATTGCCAAAAAGTAAATCCCAAAAAAGGTGTGATATCTCCATCCAGTCCACAGTCTTATTTCCTGACAACAAACATGTACGCTGATTGGTAATGAAATACGTGACATGGGTCAAACTTTTTGAAATGGACGCCATATTGGCTTTGCAGACCTAGGAATTTGTCCGCAGACAGTGTAGTGAGAAAAACCCCTGGAAAATACATTTGAAGTTATTTTGTGGATGAAAGAGTATCTTGGAAGGGTGGGGGAGTCGGAAAAAGTTGAAATGGAGAAGTTTTTATAGGTGAAAATGGCCGTGGGGTGCCGCAAGTCTGCAATCAATTTTACTGGCGCAGATGTCTTTTTTGTTGTGAATACAGACATGTGTCCGCGGACACAATTAGCACTGGGTGGTGTTTTGTGTCTTGGTATATTTAATCATATTTTAATATTAAAAGAAAATGGGGTGAGTCATGTATTTGGGAGGTGTAATATGTGTATTTATGATATGGTTAGATTGTATTGTAGTGGCCGTGGCCAGTGTCCAGATCCTGGGGGGCATGCCCATGCCCCCAAGAATCTGGACACTGGCCATGGCCACAGTAATATGTGAATAGTAATTATGGCTATTCTTGGGGGAATATATTGTAGACATTGATGGAACGTATAATGTATGCTTACTAATTATGGCCACAGTCCTATTCCAAGAGAAATTGATAATGGGTGTGACAATTATTTGAATATGGTAACCAGGCTGCAATCTTTGGTAGTTTCTCTGTAAAGAAAATAAGTATATAATTTGTTAAACAATATACTTTGAAACATTTAATCACTTACAGTTTACATTTACATTTACATTTTTGACCCTCATAAATGTTGTGTACAACATTTGTGCATGGTACACTGTTGTTGTATTAAAATGTATTAATCATTGGGTCATTGGGAAAAAAAATCCAGGGTGGATTGAAAAATCCAGATTGTATTCAGATACATTTTGTTGTATTTACATGGGTTAAAGGTTTACTTGTTACATAATATATGTGAGTGTCTTGGCATATTCTAAGTGTATTGGATATTAAAAGTACAACTGTAGTACTATGAATGTATTATGTAAGTATAAGTGTCATGGCATGTTTGAAGTGTATTGTAATGAAGGCTATGTTTAGAGTAGTTTCCTTAAAAGGCTGAAATGGGGTCTCTTTTATTAACAGTTGAGAAACCGCGCCCCTCAGAGAAACGCATTGCAAGCAGCTTCATAACTGGAAAGACACTTGAAAATAAAAAGTGTCTCTGTATTGTATGGTAATGGATTTACTTTATACATTAGGTTACTTGAAAAGGGATTCCAACAGACAGCCGTTAGAAATTTAGTTTTTGTTTCCCTATATATAGGAAACAAATTTGACGAACTCGAGATTTGGAACAACAAAGACCCCATTAGAACCATCAGCATTTTCGATATCGATTCAATGGAAAAATGAAAGAGTGCCTATGGGGCATTTAAGGTATTTATTACATTATTTGCTGCTCAAACTGAATAATGATTAGCATATGGTTAGGAGAGAAAAGGTTGTAATTTTCGATATATCAAGAACAAGCCATTTCAGGCAACTTTATGGGTGTCTGTAGATACAGTTTCTAAGAACTTGATTTGAGCTCCCTTTTGGTTATGCTTAAGAGTGAGTGGTTTAAGCCTTGAGGCAATCAAAGCCTTTTTAATTTGGATTAATCCAAGGTTTTTGGTGCCCAATGAAATGGACAGATGGCACACTTTAATGCTCTAATAAGAACATCAGCACGCTTTCTTAATTTCTTAAGGAGTTCCTTACCCACAAAAGAAATTGGGTTTTGAGCAACAAAAGTAATGTGTTGCTTCCCGTTAGTAAATAAATAAATAACTGAAGAGGTATGATGGAGAGGAGAGGCAGACTGCATTTCTTAACCATTTTAATGTATATTAATCTGTTTATTTTTAGTATTGGAAAAGCCTCAAAATAATACATTTGGCTAAGTCCACAAATCCTGGGGAAGACCTTGACCAGTGGTTAATAAGAACTGTAACTAATTGATGTCAAGTCGAAACTATTAATTAAGGGAAGTCCTACAAGGAAAAGTATTGTTAAATGTTTTTTGGACACCTATAGTTGATGTTTAATTGTGGATCACTAGTATGAGATCCATGATCTAAAATATGGAAAATTATAAGCTATTGATGTTTAATGATGAGCCATATTGATCATAGCAGTATAACTGCAAGGTGTTAAGTTAGTCAATACAAACTAACGGCTGATATGTGCTCTGTTTTTTGCACATGTGGAATTCTGTGATTTATAATGTTTTAATAGTTTTTTGTGAAGTAATAATAAAATGGAATGATTTATTAATAATGCAGTCCCAGTCTCCTCACCTGATCACATTTGTTCAATATAGAGTAGTTCAATACCCATTGGCGTATTCTAACTGTATTGGATTTTAAATGTACTACTCTAGTACTATTAATGTATTATGTGAGTATAAGTGTCATAGCATGTTTGAAGTGTATTGTAATGAAGGCTATGTTCAAAGTAGTTAGATACTTGTTGGGGTATTCTAACTCTATTGGATTATAAAAGTACTACTGTAGTACTATGGATGTATTATGTAAGTATACGTGCAATGGCATGTTTGAAGCTTATTGTAATGAAGGGTATGTTTAAAGTAATTGGACCCCATTGGCATATTCTAACTGTGTATTGTAATGTAGTTTAATGAGTACATTTGGGTTACAAGATAGGTATGCATTTTTTAGATTTGCTAGCAACCTATGTTTTTGAATAACAGAAGTGTTACATTCAAACCAACCACTTCTTTTTTTGACATATGCAGTATAGTGGCCTGAAGTGGTTGTGGCACCAGTGTGGTATATTTTGCTACTGTTGTGAAGGTTTTCTTGTCAAGAGATATTTGGCTGTGTTTAAAGCTAGTGAGCTTGTAGTTATTGTTGGTACCATCTGCATTGTACCTTAAAGGCATTACTATCACATATTGGCCATGTATGGTGGAGTGATTGTCTGAATTGTAAAAAGAGCATAATATGCTACAGTTTGCATTCTGCAGAAGCTTGTGAAATGGAACGGATTCACAATTTAATATGGAGGCATACACAAATAGCTCATTAGGGATGTGCTCTTGTGAAACATGTTTGCAGAGAATGCATGTTTCCACGTGTATGAAATCTGGAAGATTTCATTTACATTGATGTTTTCTGTTTCTATTACTTGTAGTAAGTACATTAAGAATTCTTGTGCATCTTCCTGTGCGTTTATGATTAATTTTATCATTCCTATCCAATGGTCTAATTCTTGCCTTATACCTGAGACACTGTAGGTGCAGTCAGGAATATTTGTGGCATGTCTGAGCCGTTTAAGAAAATATTGTCAACAATTGGAAGAGAAGCATAGCAATTTACTCCAGTTCTAGTCCTGAATTTAAATGGACAAGAGAGTGTTGCCTGTGTATCCTTTGATGGACCTGCAATTGCTTTTGGACAGGAGACATTTGTCTATGCATCTTTTGATTGACCTGCAGTTGGTTTTGGACTGGAGAGTTTTGTGTTTCTATTATTTGAAGGACCTAGATTTGTTCTTTTTTTTGGGTGAGATTTCATGGAGATCTGCTATAACTTCTGTTTTTATTAGTTTTCTTTTTAAATGTTTTATTTTTTGAGGTGCAAGCTACATATCTAGATGAGGGGTTTACAGTGCACGTAGCCTGTTATAATCTAGGATGCAAGTAATATCAGTGTTGACTTTGTTTTCATCAAGGTTAATTAGGAATAGACCGTCGAGTGTACAGAGATGTGAAAGTGCTGTGTAACTCATACCTTCTTGGAAGACTGTGCTGCCAAGGTCGATCAGTGCATGGTCTAGATTTTGACCTTGCGACTTGTGAATAGTGACAGCATATACAAGAGACAGATTTTTTTCTCTGCGTACATATATGTCTTTGAAAATAAGGAAACATGCTATTGTGTGACCCATTCTTTTAACCTCTGCAAGTTTGCCAAAGTGGATGTTGAGAAACTGAATGTTGTTGTCATGTCGATATGTTTGGAAGCCCGAACAATACACGGGGTGTGGGTTGTTTTGCAAGAATTTGCTAGTTAATCCCAAGTGCTATGTAGTAACACAAACAAGAAGGGGGGGGGCAGGCATACCCTAGAGCCAATTGTACTCAAAGGGGTGTATATAATGATTGTGAGTGATCTATTATGTCTCGGGGGTTGGGCAGAGATGAGAGCAGCGCTCCCCTATGACACTTGTAGAAAATGCTACTAACTTGATAGGTATTCTACAAATATCAACAAGTTGCCTGGGCCTGTCATCAGGCAATGATGCATAAGTCAAAAAAAGGACAGAGAAGGTTCTATCTGTCCCTGCCTATATTCGGTCCTATCCCTGGTCAGTGCTGGTGTGCCGCATGTCTAATAGTGCATAGAATAAGAAGAGAACAATTTACTAATATTTTAACTCTTTTTTTCTCTTTCGTTCATTAGTGCTTGATTGACTGGTGTTCCAGGCACTGTTGTGTTCGTAAATATTCATTGTGTGAATCGAGTAAACAACACATATGAAAACCCTTACGTCTAAGGAAAATTAAAATGTTGGTTGAAAACTATTCCTGAACAGTATTGAGGCAGAAATATCACTTTAATGGCTGCTACTGAAGGTGAATGAACGCCAATTAAACGGTTGTCTCTGGTTTCAAGACTAAAACTATCCTGTTGTGAATACTATACCAGGGGGGTGATACTAACATTTCTTAGTCTCCCTCTGGTTCTGACGTGGGTTGTGGCAGGAACCTTACTGGTTGTATACAGGCCAAACTGAAGGTTTTCAATGACACATTAGGACCACTATATATCCTAAGGCAACAGCTCCCTCCAGCGGTGACAACGTCACGCACTCCGCACCACACACCATGCACTCTGCATCACGCACCTCTGTCAGTAACCCCGAGGTCCCCTTGGCCCGCCCTTGTTCCCCGATCTCCTCACATTCCCCTCCAAGTTACGGGACTCACGTCTGCCGCATGTCGCCTCTCGTGTTCAAACGTGGGTTGCCACTAGCAGCGTGCATTCCCAATTGCACCTGTTTCGTCACTTGCAACTCCCTTGCAGCGCCTGAAAGACCAGCGAAGCAGCCGTGCACTTCCGCGTCGCCTCACTGCAGCCTCCTGCTCACGTGATTCAAGATCCCGCCCACGTGATGCGGGTTGCGCGTCACGTGACCAGGAAGTAGCAAGTATTTAAACACGGCTTGTTCGTATGGTCGCCGCTTCACAGCTGTTCCCTGCAACTCTGTTTGGCGTCACATACCTGTTTTTGGATCTATTAATTAACTCGACCTTGGCTTTTGGACTCACGGACTTCTTTGGGATTATCCTTATAGGCTACTGGCAAACTTTTGATGCTCTTTGGTAAAGGACCTCTGACTGCCTTCTGGACTTCTCTTGGATTACCCTATTGGTTGGCACCTTGTTCTTCTGGCTTCCTCTGAAGTGCTCCACAGTTACCTGGATCTTGGTTCATCTATCAGGTGGGCTTTGACACCACACCACTCAGTGGGCCCTACCACAGCATACACCAAAGTGGGGACCGCTGCCCACGTGTGTCCCGGAACCCCGACCCCAAAGGGTTAGCAGTAGCGTCACTTCCCTTTCCTGGTAAACCCTTTCCTGGTTCTTCTGTACTATTGCTAACGGTTATTGCCTGGTACTTAATTGCCATTACCTTTACAGTGGTTTTTGGGGTCTCCAGAGGTTCGTGGTTCCGGAGTACAACATCTACCACCTGTGGCCTCAAGGGCGACACAGAGAGTAGCTTTAGGGTCTCTCTGCGTGGCACTTGGGGACGGAGGTCTCTTCTATCTACACAACAGTCAAGTCTCGACAGACAACAGGTGAAGCTATGCAGAATGGACCACTGTATATCCTATCCCAAAGCAACAGCTCCCTCTAGCGGTGACAACAAGGGAAGATACTGCATCAGACAAACATACATCTGGCCTTTAATTATTTTGCTAAATATTCAGTGAAACCACTTTATTAAAGGGAAATCATGGTTCAGTTGCACTAATAAAAATCTATGAAATTCAGTGAAAAAACTTTAAAGGGACGTTATCGTTATAAGTAAAACCGAAAAACACCAGAAATTCACCAGTTATAGTAAGCCAAGCAACCATAACTTGTGCCACCACCATGCACTGCTAAGACTAACACCCACGACATCAAAGATGACATCACACATGTAATTTATGGCATCACATATACAATTCATTTTGATGAAAAATCCCTACAAGTGTTTGTGTTTATTATGTTGATAATACGATGTTAGGGGTGATCGGGAGACCTATTATGAACTACTTAATGTATTAAAGAATGTACTCATCTAAACAACACATTATATTGGAGTGTTGCTGTTAAAACAGGAACCTAATCATATTACAGGGCCTGCGGCAGAGGCCCTGTAATTATGGTTAAGTTGCTCAGCCCATAGGAACAGCACTTTTTGGGTGGATTATAGCTTCGTCCTCCTGCACGAATCCTCACATACACATAGGCAATGGCTGCAGCATGCACCATATAACTACACTATTTTTTGTCTGGTAATTTTGGATTGTACAATAATAAATGCTACCATATCACAGTTTTAGTAAATTAAACATATAGTAAATAGTTAACAATTCAAGACTTATTACACACTTGTGCTATAACAAAGAATTCATATGAAGACCCACAATGCATCAACATCAGAGGCATATACAGGAAACTAAAGTAGGGGAGAAAGAAACAACCGCACCAGAAAATGTTAATAACAATAAAGTTAATATTTATGTATACATATATATATTCACCATGAGCTGAGACCAAACCATAAGGAAAGTACTTTAAGAAAAAAAGACAACGTTAACGTGTAGATTTATACCACCTTTTGAATTTCCATATTCTGACTGTCAGTGAACAAAAACAAGTGCCTAAATATGGGATGTAATCAGTGATCAGTTCCCCTCTCCCTTCCATGTTTTACTTCCCTTCCCCCTCCTCCCTACCCGCCCACCCGCCGTCCCTGATTGGTGCTTAATCTAGGTCTTAGCAGACCTTCCCGGGGCAGCCCTCTGCCCGGCAGCTCCTGTGGCTAAGGGCGGCTCCAACAGAAGCGGCTACATAAAAGTGTCAGCAGGTGTCCGCAGGGGAAGCCAGTGGGCAGCCATCAACCAGCAACTACAAGGACTGGTACAGTAGGGGTGGCCTGGTTTGGGAGCAGAGCAACTACTCTACCCTGAAATCCTAGCCACTTAACAAACCTATCTAAAACATTGTGATTTTTTTTCCACTGCCCCCCTCGCTTCCACACCATCATATCTAGCTGTGTTTACTATTGTATTCAATTGATCCGTTAGACGTAGGCCTCTCTCCCACTATACAGGAATCTCAAATCTAGCTCTGTTTATTATTGCAATCAATTGATCTGTTAGGCGTAGGCCTCTCTCCCACTTTACAGGAACCTCAAATCTAGCTGTGTTTAGTATTATATACAACTGCTTCAAATTGACCCTCAAATCTAGCTGTGTTTAATATCATACACAACTGCTTCAAATTAACCCTCAAACCTAGCTGTGTTTAGTATTGTACTCAATTGATCTGTTAGGCGTAGGTGTCTCTCCTACCATACAGGAATCTCAAATCTAGCTGTATTTAGTATTGTACACAACTGCTTCAAATTGACCCTCAAATCTAGCTGTGTTTAGTATTGCACTCAATTGATCTGTTAGGCTTAGGCCTCTCTCCCACTATACAGGAATCTAAAATCTAGCTGTGTTTAGTATTGCACTGAATTGATCTGTTAGGCGTAGGCCTCTCTCCCACTATACAGGAATCTCAAATCTAGCTGTGTTTACGATTATACACAACTGCTTCCAATTGACCCTCAAATCTAGCTGTGTTTAGTATCGCATATAGCTGCTTCAAATTGACCCCCAAATCTAGCTGTGTTTAGTATTGTACTCAATTGATATGTTAGGCGTAGGCCTCTCTCCCACAATACAGGAATCTCAAATCTAGTTGTGTTTAGTATTGTACACAACTGCTTGAAATGGACCCTCAAATCTAGCTGTGTTTAGTATTGCACTCAATTGATCGGTAGGGCATGGGCCTCTCTCCCACTATGCAGGAATCTCAAATCTAGCTGTGTTTAGTATTGTACACAACTGCTACAAATTAACCCTCAAACCTAGCTGTGTTTAGTACTGTACACAACTACTTCAAATTGACCCTCAAATCTAGCTGTGTTTAGTATTGCACTCAATTGATCTGTTGGCCGTGGACCTCTCTCCCACTATACCGGAATCTCGGATCTAGCTGTGTTTAGTATTGTACACAACTGCTTCAAATTGACCCTCAAATCTAGCTGTGCTTAGTATTGTACACAACTGCGTCAGAACCAGCTACCTGAACGTCCACCCGAGACCGTTTAAACACCACCCGTCCAGCCTCCAATTGAAGCGTTAAGCACTGCCTGACACTATTGATCATCTACACCAGTGAAATCAAGCCCTACATCCCGCCAATACCCAAGATCTATCACTAGCTACCTCAACTGAGTCCTAAACCACCTGTTAACCTAACGCCCCACACCTAAAACCACCAACAGTACACCCATAGGAACAATCGCGACCCTTCGACAGAAAGGACAGACTGAGCCTGACAGCATCCAAGCATATCAAGACTAAAAGAAACATCAACACTGGGCTTGCACAATACATCACAGAGGACCATTTACCCTGCTACCTCTGCATCGTGAACCAAAATGCCGCGACACAGAAAGGGACACCAAGAAAGAGAGCAAGATCGAGCAACAATGGCCATGGGCACACAATACCAACAGCACCGAGCAGAAGCAGCCTCAAATGCAGGAAACACCCCGCCTACCATGGTTATCATCAGTACAAACTATGTAAGAGAGAAATCCTTATATCTTACACCCTACCTCGTGACGACCACAGAGCCTCAATAACCTAACAACACCAGAATCTTGACAGACACAAAGAATCCCCCGAAACACCCAGAAAAAAGACGCGACCACCCAAAAAGAGAGTGGGATGATACCAACCCCTTCACCTCATACATTACAAGAACAGAGGGGCACCATTGATACCCACAATATAGCAGACAGGACAACAAAGCCTTGGTAACCAACAACCCTTACATTAACCTAACAGACCGATTTAATGAAGAAGCCATCTCTGATCTTCAACCAACCACCTTCACTGGAGATGCACCACGATTGAACAGCCACGCCATCAACCTAATTGACCTAGCAGCCGTCGCTGTTCTTCATCCAATCAACATCCATACAGAAACACCACGACCGGACAAACCAGAACATGGAACAACCATCAAACTAAATCACAACAAGAGGATCCACTGTAATCTAATAAACACACGGTCAATGTCCAAACATTCTACCAAAATATACGACCTCCTATCAGATGGAGGCATCAACATCCTATTTGTAACTTAAACATCGCTAGATGAAAATTACAAGTTCAAACTCAACAACTGCCTACCTGAAAACTTCAAATGCATACAAGCAAACAGACAAAATTAAAAGAGGGGGGACTGGCAATCATCCACAAGGAAAAACTGGCTATCAAACTGGAAGATCCATTAAACATCGATAAATGTGAATCTTTTATGCTGCGTCTATCAGTAAACCCAAAAACAAACCTGAAATTCATACTGATATACAGACCACCAACCTACGATGCAACCTTCATAGATGCCTTCACGGAAGCAATCACCATGCTAGCCATCAAGCACAACCATCTGATCATCCACTGAGATGTCAACATCTGGTTCGATGAAGAAACCACAACCACACAGAAATCCTTAACTGCTCAACTAGCGGCAATTAATCTACAACAACTAGTCAAAGGAGCAACACACTCAGCAGGCCATACACTTGATGCAATCTTCGCCAACAATAAACTCATTACCATCGCACACCCAATTCAAATACTCTGGAGCGACCACCTAATCATCCCATTCATAATCACAATGGCCATTCCAAAAAACAAGCAACACGACAAACCACTGGTCACCATGAAAAGAAATTGGAGAACCATCAAAAATTCCAACCTAACTGAACTCCTGGAACTCAGCAAACCACAAGCAACAATTATGGAAGAAGCTGACCTGGACAAAAAAGTGGCCTTTCTCCACACCTGGATCGTAACAACTGTAGACGACATCGCCAAAGAAAAACCTTTCACTCCCTTACAACAACAAAATAACGTGGCAAAATGGTTCACCCCACTACTGAGCGACATGAAAAGAAAAAAAACAAAAACTATTATCAGAATGGAGGACCAATAATAACACTGCAAACAAACTGAAATTCCTGCAACAGATCCGCTCATACAAAAAGGAAATACAAAAAGCAAAGAAGAAACACTATGACAACCAAATCTTCAAAGCACCAAACACTCAAAAAGAACTCTTCAAAATCATAAATGAAATTAAAAAAACACCAGGATGCAACAACATGCCAATACCATTGACAAAACTATGCGAAGACCTAGGAGACCACTTTAAAAATAAAATCACAACCATCCAACAACCCATACAAAGCAGACCATGCCATCACACCATAGACCACACATATCCTTGCAAGTAAAACATCCAAACAAACTACAAAGCTTTCCCGAAATATCAGTGGAGACTTTCGTTAAACTGGTAAATCAAAGCAACACATCAGGCTCTCCGGAAGACCCTTGCCCCCCACACACATACAAATCAATTCTCAAACAAGGAACTCCCATGAATACCATGGGAATGTCCTCAACCTTTCAATCTCAACAGGTAAAAGTACCACAGCCTTTCAAATCGGCGTACATTATGCTGCTACTCAAAGACACAGCAGGAAACATAGAGGATTTAGCCAACTAGAGACCCATCTCCAATATCCCCAATATAGCCAAACCTCTAGAAACATACGTCTACAAAACAACCCAAGAATTCATAGAAGAGCACTGCCTTCTAGGTCAGGCACAAGTTGGAATCAGACCAATGAGAGAAACAGAATCAGCTCTCCTCTCATTATGGGACGACCTAAAAACAAACGCAGACTCGGACAATAGTACTGCCCTGATAAATCTTGAACTAACCACAGCATTCAGCACTGTCAACCACGACATCCTCCTAACGAGATTAGAAGGATTGGGAATAACAGACACCACTCTACTATGGATCAAATCCTTCCTAACAAACAACAGAAACTGTGTGGATGAAACCTTTTAAATCCAACCCAAGATACTCCACATGCGGAGTAGAACACAGATCATCTTTCTCCTCGCTCCTATTCAACATCTACATATATGTATTTATCAAAATCATCAAAAGACATGGCCTCACCTGCTACAACTACGCCAATGACACACAAATAATCTTCTAACTACAAGACACCCGAGAAGAAAACATAACACTAGAGATTTGTATTCATGATATATTCAATTGGATGAACATGAACCACCTCAAAATTAACCCAGGTAAAACCGAGATAATGATTGTCACAAAAAACGGAGGAGACATCAACTACATCCCCTGGCCAAGAGAACTCAGCACGACCTCAACGCCATCATCTATTGTAATAAAACCTAGGGGTCCTGATGGACAACAACCTCACTCTAGAGCCACAAGTAAACTCTCTACTCAAGAAATGCTTCTTTCTCCTGTGAGTGGCAACAAGGATACTTCTGTTCCTGCCATTCGCCAACAAAGCTCTTGCGATCATCGCTCTGGTCATGTCCAGAGTAGATTATGCCAACAGCCTATACCTGGGCATGCCTAAACGACTCCTAAAAAAAACTACAACGCATGTAAAATGCAGAAGGCAGATTCCTTCTCAAATGACCCCGAAGAGAACACATCACACCTGCGCTAAAAATACTACATTGGCTACCAATAAAACAGCGAATACAATTCAAATCCATGTGCTTCAAGCACAGAGCTACACACAACCAAGATGCAGAATTCCTGAGAGATAAATTACGCCTACACCAGCCGACAAGAATGCTCAGATCAAGCAAGGACATCTGCCTATAACCGAAACCCTACAACAAAAGAAAACTCGGAGGATCCTCGTTCTCTCACCAGTCACTGAAGACGTGGAATGACCTACCAAAGAATATACGGAACACAAGAAACCATCCAGTATTCAGGAAACTGCTCAAATCCTTGCTCTTCACTGCGTAACTAGAAGACCACCCACAAGAACGCCCACACCGCTAAACAACAAAGAATAAAGAAACTGACCTCGGTAGCCACCAAACAACCGAACACGAACAGAACGCAAGGAACATACCCCACGACATACCATAAGACATCTTGAGAGATAGCCACAAGAGGAGGACACTTTAGTCTGAACACATACAGACCAAGACGAAACCACTTAGACGACTCTCCCACAGCATCCCGGCCTGTACCACACCCATAGTTCAAGCAGACATATTCACATAGATGATAGGGTAAGAGGAGACCACTACTCCTGCTCCGACATCCAAGGGGGAGAATAGACACTTCAGCCTCACTATACATAGTTCATTAGAATACAAGGAATGCACCGCGCCAAAATCGGAATTCCTGCCAGGCATGGGCCTCTCTCTCCCTTTGCGGGACTCTAGATTCTAGCTCTGTTTTAGGATTGTAATTAATTATTCAATGGTTTCTCAAATCCAGCAAAGTGAGATACTATACTCAATTGCTCTGCTGGGTGTGGGCCTCTCCCCAATTGTACAGGACTCTCAAGTCTAGCCGCTTTCGCACCAGGCAGGATTCCCGAAATCCAGTCATTCAGGCATACTGTGATTAGCTGCAAAGCCTATAACCCACTAACCAAAAAAAGCTCTTTCTACATACTTATCTCTCTCAAAAACGAACACAACCACCTCTCACACCACAAGCCGCATGCACTTCACCACACCACTACAACACATAAACCGCACCAACAGCACACGAGGACTGACATCGCTCCGATACTCGCACTAAAAGCTCAGCACACGGTGTATACCGAGTTGAAGCTGCCAACAGAACACCACTCCTCTCACTATCCTACTCCCTCTTCACCCTACTAACCCATCCCACCTTCTCGTTTGCAGATCCACCAGAGCGCCTGGGGACGGTGCGCGGTACAAATATCTTTAACATTTAACATAACATTTAACGTCTTAGCAGTGCACAGTGGTGGCTTAAGGGATGGTTGCTTAATTTACCATAACTGGTGAATTTCTGGGGTTTTTCTGTTTTACTTGTAACCATAACGTCCCTTTAACAAAGATGTTTCAGTGAATATATAATATATATATTACACAGCCTCTGGTTAAGTTGCTAATCCCATAGGAAGAGCACTTTTTTGTTTTTTTGGGCAGCTTATAACTTCGCACCCCCTGGACGAATCCTCACCAAACATTGCAAAAAAAGTATATGGCCCACTCTGAATATTTATGCAAGGTTTGGTGAGGTTTGGTCCAGGGGGGGCAAAGTTATAGGGGGGTTCCAACATTTATTTTTTTCCCATAGAGTGAATGGGGAAAAAACTTTGCGCACGCCTACAGCCCAATCCTCTGGATGGATTGGATTTTCACCAAATTTGCGGCAGGAGCAGCGGCTTAGTCCCGAAAGCGTGCTTATGTAAATTTGTTATTTTTTAAACTATCAAAAAGTAGGTCTAAAAAAATGTGTGATATCTATGTCCGCTCCACAGACACACTTCCCTGTTCGCTCCGCAGACAGGATATTGATTGGCTAATCGCTCGTGTCATGTCCACGGACATGTGACACATTCCTTATTGGATAGTGAAGAGCATGAAGTGCGTCAGATTGTTTCGATGCGCCCGCCATCTTGGATCCTTGTTTTTGTGTCCCCGGGCATTGTGGCAAAAACGTATTAAAAAACAAAGCATTGCACTTGTGAAACTTATCAAATAATCTCTGGGGAGGTGAGGGTTGATGAGGATGGGATGGGATATGGCTACAAAAAGCAAAAAACAGGTGTTTTTTTGTCACAAAAGTCACACGGTACATTTGGAGGTGTTCCACAATATAATGTGCCTAAAGTACAGGCAAAAGAGATTGCATTTTGGCATTCAAGGGATGGAGATGTATAATCATGGAATTGTGGACTTGTAAATATAGATTGTTGCTTCTGTAGTCTGCAACCCCAACTTTATCTTGTGGTATTACAGAGTAATACTACATTCCGAATGCCCGTTACTCTATATTGTTTATATTGATTGCTGAATATTTATTGATATTAAATAGAAGCAATTTTGGGTTATTTTACACTCTTAATTAAAACGCTTGATGTTTATAAATTGGTGTGCTGGTGGTACAACCAGAGCGCAGCAAATATAGGACTAATGTGTCTGTGTTAAAATGGAATTAAAATAATAATGGAGTCAGATTGGCGCCCCCCAGAGTCTGGCAACTCAGGCCGCCACCTGCACTGCATGATGCAAAGACCGGCCCTGCACATGCATCAGAATTAGAGTTCTCATGGATGCGGTGAGGCAAGTTGTTGCAAAGTGAGAATGTATTTTGATTCTGAGTGAAGGTCACCAGCTTTACATTTTTGGTTGCGATGTAAGGAAGCCCATGCATGGGACACAGAGTATAAGGTTCAATTGTTTTTTGACCTTGAGAGAAAGGGACCATTCCGTAAGGAGGAGGTTTGTAATAATGAAGATTTGATAAGGTTATGCATTCCAAAAGTGTGTAAGGAACATGTAAATTCAGTTTATGAAGAATCTTTGGTGCGAACGCAGTGAGCGCGCCCTTCTAGAGTCTGGCAACTTAGTTGTCTTTGTCTACATTTATTGAATAATACCCATATCACGGTATACTGCTAACTATAATGACGAGGAGTACAATTTATGTGAATATTCAGTTATTTTACACAGATCGGCCAAAATAATAACCTCCTTATTTGGGCCGCCTTTGAAACCAGCTTCCTATAATAACTAGTTAAGTTGAATTTTTGATTAAAGAAGCACTATAGTCAGATCGCCTAACTTGGGCGTTTCGTGTTTTTCAAATCCATGATGCACACCTTCTAGATGCTATGTGGCATCTGCTGGAGCCTCCAATATGAGTAGACCACTCTTGGTTTTCTTTAAAAAACAAAAAATAAAATAACAAAACATAGTGGATCTCTGTAAAACAAGAAAAACTACATGTACCATCATCCCTGTATTAGCGTACATTCGTACAATTAACGTTAGGGGATGTCACGTGATGTTTCATGAATCATGTGACATTTTTAAATAAGCGAAATCTGACAAGTATGAGTTGCTGCCGGTGAGAGAAGCAACGCGGCTTTACTACGATGCAAGCACGTTACTGACTAAGGTAAGCAACGAACGCGCCCGTGTAACAGAATGCTACTTAACCAGCTTTGAATAACAAACGCGAACATTGTATCATCGGCAGTCACTGAAGTGAGGCTGTGCACTTTAGTATATTTAACAGATGCGAACAATATGACATGTGTGATTGTTCAAGAGAACGCCATATAAGAATCTGTGTGACACGAATGTGCATAACATTTAATTTAGGCAATATATGCCATCTTTAAGCTAATACAATGAAATGCGGCTCCTGTTTTTTACAGTATCTTTTACAATGTTTGGCCTTCTTATACAAAATTGAATTGGACAAAAGTACACACCTGATGCTATATAAACTTAACAGCATTTTCAGCCTGTAAAGAAAATGAATGCTATTAAAGGTGCAGTACACCAATTAAATAATCGGCTAATAGGTGCACATGACACTCCTCCTGCCCTTCCCCCCCTTTCCCACCTCTCCTCATGCTTAGTTAATATCAAATAAAAGCAGTTAAATAAACTTCTTTGTAATTGTTTTGAATCTGTAAATCTGGTTCAGTAACATATTCATTAATTAATTTGGCCTTCTTTACATCTAGGCAGAATACCAGCCATTGGAACACTCGTCCTTGCTGGCTCTAACAGTTAAGCCTACATGCTAATAACTGGACTACTGTTGATTCTGGAATAATTAAGACCAGATCAGAAGACATACAGACAGACGTGTCTTCCTTGTAAGTTTTTCCTGCTAACTAGAGGCACTTTATTTCTGAATCAGTTCAAATGGAATACTGATCAGCTCTCTTTTCCCATTAATATAGGAAACCGGACATTGGATGTTAAACTATTGCCACACCCAAGAGTCCAACAAAGCTCAGAAGTCCAAATTACAGTTTATGGACCACAGGTGGGTTCTGTGTTTATGTCTAGGACAGTAGACACTAGCCATCGCCTTCAATAAGTTCTATTGGGAAGCACAATCCCTCCTTTTATACTAATGTATGTATATTCATGTTTTTAGATTTGTCAATTTGTGTCAAACAGGGAACAAGATTGATCTTCTAGAAGTAACCTTTGTCCTGAAGATGGCCAGACATCTATCTGAGTGACCACTGTTGACATAAGTGGTACACCATCAAGGGCCGAAACATATGTCGACTGATAATGGAAAATTTAATGTCTTTTTCTTATGTCCTGTATGCATATTTACAATAATTGTTATGCTGGAAGAATTTTCAAGTTCTAATAAGAGCATGGTGATTGAATGGTGTGATTGATGATCACTAGATGATAATGTTTGTGATGTTTTTTAATGTGATTTTTATGAAAAATAATTAAAGAGATTTATATTTTGGAAAGTTGCATTCTGCTTTAGTAACTCCCCCAAGAAGGCGTTAACCCTGCTGATGAATCAGACAGGGTAAACTTTACCCGCACCTGTGTTACATACAGGACTTTAAGAGAGGGGTAGTCAATCTGTACTTTATATGTTTCTCCTTTAGACTCTCCCTTCCTACAGACTTAACCCCCCCGTTAACAAAAAATTAGGGAGCACCCAATCATCTAAACCAACTTAGGCAGCCAACTGCACTGCCTGATGCAAAGACTGGCCCTGAACGTGTATCAGAATTAGAGTTCTCATGGATGCGGTGAGGCAAGTTGTTGCAAAGTGAGAATGTATTTTGATTCTGAGTGGAGGTCACCAGCTTTGAATTTTTGGTTGCGAGCTAAGGAAGCCCACGCATGGGACACACAGTATAAGGTTCAATTGTTTTTTGACCTTGAGAGAAAGGGACCATTCCGTATGGAATGCAATGTTTGTTATAATGAAGATTTGATAAGCTTATGCTTTCCAAAAGTGTGTAAGGAACATGTAAATTCAGTTTATGAAGAATCTTTGGACGCGAACGCAGTGAGCGTTATGGTCTGACTTATGCCAAGAGAATGGAAATGGTGAATATAATGTAAGTTTGATTTTCGAAGATTGTATACCGTAACAAGCATTAACTTATTATTATCTGAAGATTATTTTTGGGTTATATTCTATTTCTCTGTTCTGTGTTGCTTATTGCAATGAAACGCAAGTACTATCTTTGTGTGTAGTTGTCTTTTTTACGTGGTTATGGGCAGTGCAGCATCGAGGTGCATGTAGACCACCACTAGGTTCACCCAGGTTCAACGCTAATATTTCATTAAAATGTCATGTATGACCATATCGAATAGTGTATCAGTTTCCACGTTGTTTTCTCTTTGTTGAGATTGTTTGATGTCTGTGCTAATCATTAGTTTAAACTCTATGCCGAATTAATAAGTCAATAGATACATTTTAATAAAGTTTGGGTATTGAGACACATTTTCTGTTATGTTTTCGAAAAACAAATATATTCTGCCTTTCTGCGATTGTCATAGATTCCAGGTGCCAACTGACGGCTTCTTCAATCGGCAGCTGAACATAGTTGTCAACGCCTGGATCACAGTGATTCTTTTTTGGGACGATCGCCCAGGCCCTTTATGCCCTTACGCTGTACTAGCGATTAGGCATAACATAACATCCTTTACGGTGTAGCCGCATGTTGATGTAGAAGCCCTGGAATTCACTGTGCGACCCAAGCGGTTCTTTTACCGAAAACAAACGCCTTGTGTACGCAAAAAGAACAACGTGTGCCTCACGATAAACATTTTGGATTGCGAGCGAAGAAACAAATAAAATAAAAAGTACTTTACAATTTGTACAGTTTTATTGTTTTCTTTTAAACTACGGTTTAATATTCCGAATTGTGACGTGCTGTGTTGTTAGTCGATGTGTGTTGATTTTCGGGTTCTGCGTCACGTCACGTAGGTGATCATGGGCGTGTTTGGCTACGCTGACAAGGAACGTCACCGAGAAAGGTGTAGAATATCATTAGGTTTGGTGATGTGAGGTTCAGGGGTGGGGCATATGATTTAGTGACATCAGGGCAGTTTACCTTAGGCATATGCAGCAATTAGATAAGAATAGCAGAGGATGAACGCACCCTGCTGCCAGATGTCTTATGTTCTTAAAAGAGGAAAAGTGAGGTAAGGTGAATTGGAAATGTTTGCTATAGATCAACGTATGTATAAAAATACATGGTCGAATCCTCAGGACAATAATATTTTCTGAGCATTGCACTTGTACAATTTATGAAATAATGTCTGGGGAGGTGAGGGGTGATGACGATGGGTGGGATATTTCTGACCTGATTATGAATAAGTTTACAAAGTTCGGTGGGGTTTTGTGCAGAGGGGGTAGCTTATATGACGATTGTATGTGCATTCATTTGACACTTTTGCAAAAATGAAACGTGGGTGGATTTCCAGCAAACGTGCGTAAGACGCATTGGCAAGGATCTACAAGCATGGTGTTGCAAATGTGGCAGTGTTTTCTTATTTGACAAGTGTCATAATGAAGTTAAAAAAAGCGGTTTAGCATTAGTGACTGAGGGGTAGCCTGTGGTCATGGGCAGTGGCCAGAATGTCCGGTTCATGATAAAAGGTCATGATCCGGACAATTTGGCTACTGGCCATGACTAGAAGGGACAAAACATAGGATTAAAGTGGTCATGTCCACCTGGGACTGGCTTTGTGGTAAAGTTATTCGAAATTAGGATAGATTTGAAAGGGAAGAAAAATGTGCTCGTGGTAATATGGTCATAGGATGTTCTTTTTGCCTTCTGCAGGCTGCCATGGAAAATGAAGAGGGGCCCTGTATGCAACCCCTGCCTTCCCTTTACATGGTGGCCATCTTGGAAAAGGATTTTCCTTCCTATACAGGGACGCCACAGGCGTCCCGGTGTAGGACAAAAAATCCTCTTTTTTTAGTATCACGGTTTCCCGCTTTGGGAACCTAGGCTGCTAATGGTCTTCATCCTCCATTTCAGGGGCTGGAATGGGGGGGATAATGGTCCAGAGACCTCGTTATCCACCCTCGCTTCACTTGGGCTGATAACTTGGGCTGCTGGGCCGGTATCCATCATTCCAGTCCCTGGAACTGAGGATGAACGCCCCAATATTGCCATTAGTATAACACAAAATGCAAATGGAAATGTTGGAAAATCTTATTGAGTCTATGTACTTTTATGAGAAATATAAAGTAGATGGAGGCTATGCGTTTTTTTTAGCTGTGAAAGGTGGTTCCGAAAGGAACATTTCTTTTGTTGTTTTTGGATGTATTATTTTTTTTGTAGGAGAGCTAAGAACGAAAGGTGGGGAGGGAAATGAGGGAAGAGGCACTAAACACTAATATGGAGGGGCAGGTGGACAGGGGAAAATGTTGCGTGTGTGTTATTTCTAAGGTAGGGGACAGCGTTTCTCATGCTCCTTGATTACAGCAGTGGTGGTCTCTCTTGGGGAGGAGAGGTGGCTTTAGCTGATGCCATTTTAAGATAAATAGCAGTTTTGCTAAAAGTATGTATTGTGTAGTAGATTGTTAATGGATGAGTAGGAATAGGTGTTGGAGCTGTGCAAGGGAAATTTTGAAGTTGAAAGCACAGATCTTATCGTGAAGTGCGTACGGGTTCTCGGACACGTCATAATGCCGCGCTCCAGCATATGGTCATGTGGCACTGCCTGGAAGGACTGCAATGAAGTCAGATGTTCGTAGACTTTATGGTTAAGTTGCACTAATAAAAAACTAAGAAATTCAGTTAAAAGAACTTTGTTAAAGGGACGTTATGGTTAAGTTGCGCTACTAAAAACCTATGAAATTCAGTGAAAAAACTTTGTTAAAGGGACGTTATGGTTCCAAGTAAAACCGAAAAACCCTTGAAATTCGTCAGTTATGGTAAGCTAAGCAACCATAACTCGCGCCACCACCGTGCACTGCTAAGACTAACACCCAGGACATCAAAGATGACATCACAAATGTCATTGATGACATCACTGATGACATCACATGTGTATGTACTTTTCATGAAATATGTGTACAATGGATTCTTATTATAATGTTGCGAAACAAGTGTCAAGGATCATTGCAATAAATATCATACCCTAATTAGTGCATTGAACGATGCATTGATATAAATAGCATTCTATTATGGGGGTCTATCTAGTATACTAAGCTACTCATTCAGAAACATAACATTGTGTGCAGCGTACAAGATGAAGGTATAATATTCGTAATGTTAATATGTTGAATAATGAAATGATAATTGTTTTCTTAATAGATTTTTGTGTACTGTTAAATATGTAATACGTAGCTAATAAAACACATGTATTACATAATTGCATTACTATAGACTAAACACAAAGACACAAGAACACATACCAATATGGATATATACAGGGAAAGTGAAGTTAGCAAAAAAGCACAAGTAGTAGCAGAAACAATTCATAACTTAACTGATTATTTTCATGCAAATAAATGATTGCTCTGTTTCAAAGCTGCTATTTACCCTATGTATATGTATCACTTGATGTGATTGGACCCACAGGGAAAGTACAGCCATAAAAAAAAAACAGAACTATCAGAAAGTGCTCATAAGTCTATTGATTATCTTTATGCACAAAAAGGATTGCTGTCTTTCAAGCTTGTGTCTTCCCGTATGTATATGTTTCATATGATGTGACTGGACTCTAAGGGAATTACTGTAAGAACCTACTTGAAGGATACGTCTACAAATAAAATAGAATTTTTTGTTTCTGACTGTTACTGAAGAAAACCATGTGGCCTAAATATGTCAGCAAAAGAAAACAGAGTGAGCCAGACATGTGATGTCATCAGTGATGTCATCAATGACATTTGTGATGTCATCTTTGATGTCCTGGGTGTTAGTCTTAGCAGTGCACGGTGGTGGCGCGAGTTATGGCTACTTAGTTTACCATAACTGGTGAATTTCAAGGGTTTTTCGGTTTTACTTGGAACCATAACGTCTCTTTGACAAAGTTTTTTCACTGAATTTCATAGGTTTTTAGTAGCGCAACTTAACCATAACGTCCCTTTAACAAAGTTTTTTCATTGAATTTCATAGGTTTTTATTAGTGCAACTTAACCATAACATCCTTTTCAATAGATGAAGACCACTAACATCTTATGTCCTCAAAGTGGGAACGCCGGGTGGTAAAAAAAAAACAAAAACATTTTCCTTCCTACACCGGGACGCCTGCAGCGTCCCGGTGTAGGAAGGAAAATCTTTTACCAAGATGGCCACCATGGAAAGGGAAGGCGGGGTGTATAAAGAACACAACAGGGCATGAGCGGGGGGTGAGGGGGGACAGGGGAGACACATGGGCATGAGCGAGGGGTGAGAGGGAACAGGGTATAAATGGGGCATGAGCAGGGGGTGGGGGGAAAAGGAAGGAAACACGGGGCATGAGCGGTGGTGGGGGGAACACGAGAGAGACACTAGGCATGAGCAGCGGGTGGGAAGGAACATGAGGGAGACACGAGGTATGAGCGGGGGGTGGGGAGGAACATGAGGGAGACACAGGGCATGAGCGGGGGGGTACAGGGCACACACGGGACATGAGCGGGGGTGGGGGGAACACGAGGGAGACACGGGCATGAGCAGGGGGGGTGGGGGGGTAACATGAGGGAAACACAGGGCATGAGCGGGGGGTGGGGGGAACACGAGGGAGACACGGGGCATGAGCGGGGAGTGGGGGGCAACAGGAGACAGACACAGGGCATGAGCGGGGAGTGGGGCCAACAGTAAAGAGACACGGAGCATGAGCGGGGGTGGGGAGAACAGGAGACAGACACGGGGCATGAGCGGGGGGTGGGGGGTACAGGAGACAGACACGGGGCATGAGCAGGGGGTGGGGGGCAACAGGAGAGAGACACGGGGCATGAGCGAGGGGTGGGGGGAAAAGAAGACAGACACGGGGCATGAGCAGGGGAGTGGGGGGCAACAGGAGAGAGACACAGGGCATGAGCGGGGGGTGGGGGGTACAGGAGACAGACATGGGGCATGAGCAGAGGGTGGGGGTCAACAGGAGAGAGACACGGGGCATGAGCGGCGGGCGTGGGGGGGTACAGGAGACAGACACGGGGCATGAGCGGGGTTGGGGGGCAACAGGAGAGAGACACGGGACATGAGCGGGTGGGGGGAACAGGAGACAGACACAGGGCATGAGCGGGGGGGCAACAGGAGACAGGCACGGGGCATGAGCGGGGGGCAACAGGAGACAGACACGGGGCATGAGCGGGGGGTGGGAGGGGTACAGGAGACAGACACGGGGCATGAGTGGGGGGTGGGGGGCAACAGGAGCGAGACACGGGGCATGAGCAGGGGTGGGGAGAACAGGAGACAGACACGGGGCATTAGCGGGGGTAGGGAGAACAGGAGACAGACACGGGGCATGAGCAGGGGGTGGGGGGCAACAGGAGACAGACACGGGGCATGAGCGGGGGGGTGGGGGTCAACAGGAGACAGACACGGGGCATGAGCAGGGGGTGGGGGGCAACAGGAGAGAGACACGGGGCATGAGCGTGGAGTGGGGGGTACAGGAGACAGACACGGGGCATGAGCGGGGGAGTGGGGGGGCAACAGGAGAGAGACACGGGGCATGAGCGGGGGGTAGGGGGGTACAGGAGACAGACACGGGGCATGAGCAGGGGGTGGGGGGCAACAGGAGAGAGACACGGGGCATGAGCGGGGGGTGGGGGGTACAGGAGACAGACACGGGGCATGAGCAGGGGGTGGGGGGCAACAGGAGAGAGACACGGGCATGAGCGGGGGGGTGGGGGGCACAGGAGACAGACACGGGGCATGAGCGGGGGGTGGGAGGCAACAGGAGAGAGACACGGGACATGAGCGGGTGGGGGGACCAGGAGACAGGCACGGGGCATGAGCGGGGGTGCAACAGGAGACAGACACAGGGCATGAGCGGGGGTGGGGGGTACAGGAGACAGACAAGGGGCATGAGCGGGGGGTGGGGGCAACAGGAGAGAGACACGGGGCATGAGCGGGGGGTGGGGGAACAGGAGACAGACACGGGGCATGAGCGGGGGGTGGGAGGCAACAGGAGAGAGACACGGGACATGAGCGGGGGGTGGGGGGTACAGGAGACAGACACGGGGCATGAGCAGGGGGTGGGGGGCAACAGGAGAGAGACACGGGCATGAGCGGGGGGGTGGGGGGCACAGGAGACAGACACGGGGCATGAGCGGGGGGTGGGAGGCAACAGGAGAGAGACACGGGACATGAGCGGGTGGGGGGACCAGGAGACAGGCACGGGGCATGAGCGGGGGTGCAACAGGAGACAGACACAGGGCATGAGCGGGGGTGGGGGGTACAGGAGACAGACAAGGGGCATGAGCGGGGGGTGGGGGCAACAGGAGAGAGACACGGGGCATGAGCGGGGGGTGGGGGAACAGGAGACAGACACGGGGCATGAGCGGGGGGTGGGAGGCAACAGGAGAGAGACACGGGACATGAGCGGGTGGGGGGACCAGGAGACAGGCACGGGGCATGAGCGGGGGTGCAACAGGAGACAGACACAGGGCATGAGCGGGGGTGGGGGGTACAGGAGACAGACAAGGGGCATGAGCGGGGGGTGGGGGCAACAGGAGAGAGACACGGGGCATGAGCGGGGGGTGGGGGAACAAGAGACAGACACGGGGCATGGGCGGGGGGCAACAGGAGAGAGACACGGGGCATGAGCGGGGGTGGGTGGGAACAGGAGACAGACACAGGGCATGAGCAGGGGGTGGGGGGAACAACAGAGACAGACACGGAGCATGCGCGGGGGGTGGAGGGAACAGGAGACAGACACGGGGCATGAGCGGGGGGGCAACAGGAGACAGACACGGGGCATGAGTGGGGGTGGGGGGCAACAGGAGACAGACACGGGCCATGAGCAGGGGGTGGGGGGCAACAGGAGACAGACACGGGGCATGAGCAGGGGGTGGGGGGCAACAGGAGACAGACACAGGGCATGAGCGAGGGGTGGGGGGCAACAGGAGAGACACGGGGCATGAGCGGGGGTGGGGGTGGGGGGCAACAGGAGAGACACGGGGCATGAGCGGGGGATGGGGGAACAGGAGACAGACATGGGGCATGAGCGAGGGGTGGGGGGAACAGGAGACAGACACGGGGCATGAGCGGGGGGTGGGGGAACAACAGACACGGCGCATGAGCGGGGGGTGGGGAGATCAGACACGGGGCATGAGCGGGGGTCTGGGGGGCGAACAGGAGACAGACACGGGGCATGAGCGGGGGGTGGGAGGAACAGGAGACAGACACGGGGCATGAGCGGGGGATGTGGGGGGCAACAGGAGATATACACGGGGCATGAGTAGGGGGTGGGGGGAACAGGACACAGACACGGGGCATGAGCGGGGGTGGGGAGAACAGGAGACTGACACAGGGCATGAGCGGGGGCAACAGGAGACATACACGGCACATGAGGGGAACAGGAGACAGACACGGGGCATGAGTGATGAGCGGGGGAACAGAAGACAGACACAGGGCATGAGCGGGGGGTGGGGGGAAGGGGAGAGAGACACATGGGGCATGAGCGGGGGTGGGGGGAGGGAGAGAGACACACGGGGCATGAGCGGGGGTGGGGGGAGGGAGAGAGACACACGGGGCATGAGCGGGGGGTGGGGGGAGAGAGACACACGGGGCATGAGCGGGGGGTGGGGGGAGGGAGAGAGACACACGGGGCATGAGCGGGGGGTGGAGGGAGGGAGAGAGACACACAGGGCATGAGGGGGGTGGGCGGGAGGGAGAGAGACACACAGGGCATGAGGGGGGTGGGCGGGAGGGAGAGAGACACACGGGGCATGAGCGGGGGGTGGGCGGGAGGGAGAGAGACACACGGGGCATGAGCGGGGGTGGGGGGAGGGAGAGAGACACATGGGGCATGAGCGGGGGGTGGGGGGAAGGGGGGGAGAGACACGCGGCGCATAAGCGGGGGGTGGGGGGAGGGAGAGAGACACACGGTGCATGAGCGGGGGGTGGGCAGGAGGGGGAGAGACACACGGGGCATGAGCGGGGGTGGGTGGGAGGGAGAAAGACACAGGGCAAGAGCGGGGGTGGGCGGGAGGGGGAAAGACGAGCGGGGCATGAGCTGGGCATGAGTGGGGGGTGGGCGGCAGGGAGAAAGACGCACGGACATGAGCGGGGGTGGGCGGGAGGGAGAAAGACACACGGACATGAGCGGGGGGTGGGCGGGAGGGAGAAAGACACACGGCGTTCGTGTGCATGTCATCTTTGATGTCCTGGCTGTTCCCGTGCCCCCAAAGGGTGAGAGGGCTGGAGCCCTTCCCTTACCGCCAAGACCACGACCGACGTGATCCATGCCACTCGACCAGCACGTGATGCCTGACCCCAGCAGACTAAGCATCCAGCTTACTCCACGCACATGGTGAGGCCAATCTGCGTCCATATAGGCCACTTGAAGCAAGCAGCACCTACAAGCTGGTCTTTTCCCCTGCCAGATTTGTCCATCCGTGCTTTTGCACAACTTTGCACCGGAGGTGCACCATCTTTGTCCTCATTTCCGGCCTGACCCCAAAATGGCGGTCGCAACGCGGCACCGAAACGAGGCTGCCACTAGTTGCTGAGCAACTAGCTTTATCCGTGCCCAATCCGCAACGCCGGCAGGCGGAAGCCGGCTCCCGGAAGAAGGCCTGTGGAAAAAAGCCCTGTTCCACCCCAGTGAGCCTCATTCTCTCCGTGCCCCCGAAGGGTGAGAGGGCTGGAGCCCTTCCCTTACCGCCAAGACCACGACCGACGTGATCCATGCCACTCGACCAGCACGTGATGCCTGACCCCAGCAGACTAAGCATCCAGCTTACTCCACGCACATGGTGAGGCCAATCTGCGTCCATATAGGCCACTTGAAGCCAGCAGCACCTACAAGCTGGTCTTTTCCCCTGCCAGATTTGTCCATCCGTGCTTTTGCACACCTTTGCACCGGAGGTGCACCATCTTTGTCCTCATTTCCGGCCTTACCCCAAAATGGCGGTCGCAACGCGGCACCGAAACGAGGCTGCCACTAGTTGCTGAGCAACTAGCTTTATCCGTGCCCAATCCGCAACGCCTGCAGGCGGAAGCTGGCTCCCGGAAGAAGGCCCGTGGAAAAAGGCCCTGTTCCACCCCTGTTCGCCCTGGGACGCCACGGACCTGCAGCCACATATGCTCGAGCAGCTTCCACTAGCCACAATCATTTGCTCGGACACTGACTACTCCCACCCTTAATGCTCTGCACTGCTACGCAAGACCGTTACGCACAGGGGTCAGAGCAGGAGCTCCCCCACAGCAACCCGCACTGCAGGAGCAACACAGAGACACCTTGTCCCTTGACCTTTGTCCTTTAAGGTAAGCCTGTGGGCTTTATCTACCCCTTGCACTATCCCCAGACATGCATGTTACCTTCATATGTGCCGCTCAAAATGCCATAGTCATACTATTAGCTACGCACTCAATGCATATGTACCTTGCTAGCCACTCCTTGTCCTGCCCAGTCTATGCCACTAAAAAAATGCCATTCGAATCTAGCCATTTTAATGTGATATTCTGCCATTCGAATCTAGCCATTTTAATGTGATATTCTGCCATTCGAATCTAGCCATTTTAATGTGATATTCTGCCATTCGAATCTAGCCATTTTGATGTGATATTCTGCCATTCGAATCTAGCCAATTGTTGTGTCACCCTGCCATTCAAATCTTGCCATTTTAATGTGATATTCTGCCATTCGAATCTAGCCATTTTAATGTGATATTCTGCCATTCGAATCTAGCCATTTTCATGTGATATTCTGCCATTCGAATCTAGCCATTTTGATGTGATATTCTGCCATTTGAACCTAGCCTGCCCTTAGCGGCATTGATCCACTGCGTAACTTCCTGCCCTAGCGGCCCTGCCCCAGCGGCCCTGTACTGCCTGCCCCTAGCGGCCCTGCTCTATTGTGTTATTGCATGCCCCTTGCAGCCCTGCTGTACATCTCTTGTCTACAAATGCAGCCCCCTGGCACACACCCCAAAGCGCCTACACACCTCCCCTCCTCTCTATCCATCTCCTTCACATCCCTCTCCCTTCTGGCCATCTACAGCATGACGCATGCGAACCCAGACCTGCATGCCCACCCATGCCTTACCCTACCATCTGACCTCATACACACCACAGCGCCATCTGCACTCCAGTCCACACTCAACTACCCCACCAATCCGACCGGACATCACCCACTCCACCTCAGCCTCTATAGACTAAGAACACGTACCAAACACCTCCTAACTCTCCGCAGCACTCCACACTCCACACTCCTTAGGAACAATAGACTCAGCTCTTGCACCCTTACATCAGCCGCCCAGACTAACCTCTCTGACCACGCTCACTACCCTAGCACCCGTCACGCTGCATCTATCACGCCCCAGCTTCACACACCCAAATACGCATCGCCCACCCCCAACACCACCAACGCCAACACACACACCCTACGACCAGACTTAAGATGCGCTCTCATCAATGCGCGCTCTATCCATGCCCATGCCATTGAAATCAATGACCTTATCACCACCCACAATCATGACCTACTTGCCATATCCGAAACCTGGCTCCATGAAGCCTCCAGTCCTTCCATCCACCTCGCTCTCCCTCAAAACTATACCATTCTCAGACAGGACCGAAAAAACTCCAAAGGTGGTGGCGGCGTCGCCCTCATCTTTAAAGACACCCTCTCCATAAGAATGTGTAATCAACAATGGGACAACAACGCTGAGCTACTCACGGCTAAACTAGCCCTCTCACCTAACTGCACCATAAACTTCTTTATCACCTACAGACCACCAGGATCACCCTTAGACTTCCAAAAACAACTCTTCCAAAACATAGGCAACAACCTCAAAAGCACCACCAAAAGCATCCTTCTAGGGGACTTTAACCTTGGTCTAGCTGACCCAAAGGACAAAGCAGCCGCAAATCTAGCCAAAGAACTATCAAACATGGGGTTCGAACACAAAATTACTGCCCCCACTCATAACAAAGGCAGATCCATTGACTGGCTAGCGGATCACAACTGCTCATCTGCAATTACCTCCATCTCGGCCCTCCCATGGACGGACCATTACCTCATTCAATTCTCCATTCCTACCACGCCTACTCATAAAACCTTAACTCATGCCCCACCCGCTAAAGTAAGAAGCTCCAAAAAACTCACTGCTTTCAACCTCGCCCCTCTCCTCGACATCCCTGAACTCAAGCCTCCTTTCATCCATGACCCTACCTCTCTAGCCAACATCTACTCCAGCACACTCACTCAAGCCATCGATCTCATTGCCCCTCTAGAAGAAAAAAAAGGGAAAAAATCTATGCACTGCAACTCATGGTTCACTAAAGAACTATCTGACCTTCGCACCAAGAAACGCAAAGCCCTATCCAGATGGCAAGCAGCACCTAATCAATCCTCACTTAAAGATTTTAAAGAGATCTCCTTGACCTACAAAAAAGCCATATTCCATGCTAAATCCGAATCCTACAATCAGAGAATTACTAATGCCAGCTCCAAATCAAGAGAAATATTCTCCATATTCAAAGAACTCTCCACACCTGCCTCCGTCCCAGATGAAATCATCAAGGATGAAGCCTGGTGCACAGGCATCCAGGCTGCCCTCCTCAATAAAGTTAAAACTCTCCAAGACAAAATAGCCTCACAACGCAAAGCCCTCAACACCCCCACCTGCTCACCCACACCTTCCACCAATAACTCTCTCTCACAAACACCCCTTTTTGCCTTTAGAGAAGTCTCAGAAACGGAAGTCAAGGACCTCCTCAAAAAAATTAAACCTTCCACCTGCAAAGGGGATATCTGCCCACCTTCATTAATCAAAGAGTGCTCAGAATCCCTCACCCCCATCATTACAGCCTTCATCAATGCCTCCTTCGCATCTGGAACTGTACCACAATGCCTAAAAGAAGCCTGGGTCCCCCCGCTCCTGAAAAAACCCTCTCTCGATCCTTCCTCCCCTAACAACTATCGCCCCATCACCACCGTCCCCTTTCTCCTCAAAATCCTAGACAAAGCCGCACACAATCAAATCCAACACTACCTGGAAACCAACACCATCCTAGGCAAAAGACAATCAGGCTTCCGCAAAGGCCATGGGACTGAAACTGCCCTTCTAGATTTTAAAAATCAAATTACCAAAATAATGGACACAGGCAAACCTGCTCTCCTCCTTCTGCTCGACCTCTCTGCAGCATTTGACTTGGTCGACCACAGCATTCTCACATCTCACCTCTTCAATGCTGCACACTTCTCTCACAAGGCTACCACTTGGATCACATCCTTCCTTGAAGGTAGGGCCATGAAAGTGTACTCTGACCAGGACAGTGCCCCCCCACCACTATAAACTGTGGTGTCCCACAAGGGTCCTGCACTGCTCCGACCCTCTACAACCTATTCACCAAACCCCTCTTTGACTTACTGGACTCCCTCAACATAGCGTACACAAACTGCGCAGATGACACGCAAGTTCTTCTCCCCCTTTCCGGAGACTACGACCTAGACTCAGAAGCCCTCCTCAAAATCTACTCGACTATCCAAACCTGGATGGCTATCAATGGTCTCTGCCTAAACGGAGACAAAACCGAAATCATCATCCTAGCCCCCAACGAAACACTAACCAAATTTAGCCCCAACTATTCTCACATGATCATCGACAGTATTAGCATACCTGTCTCCTCCGCCGTCAAGACCTTAGGAGTCTACATTGACGCCACACTCTCAATGACTAGACAAACCAGCGCCATCGCCTCAGCTTCTGCTCTGACCACCAAACTCATCTACGCCATAAAACCCTACCTCACCACGCCTAACTGCCTCTCCATAACCAGAGCTACTATAGGAGCCAGATTGGACTACTGCAACGCCCTCCTGGCAGGCACATCGTCAAAAAACCTAAGCAGACTCCAAATAGTGCAAAACAATGCCTTCCGCGCTGCACTACACATCCCCAAAACTGAACATATTTCACAGGCCAGAAGACTTGTCCACTGGCTCCCAGTCAAGGAAAGAATCAACTTTAAAATCCTCACTCTCACACACAAGTGCATCAATCATACAGCACCCCCCTACCTATCTGAAACTATAACTAAGAACTCTTCCACCCGTCCCAGAAGAAGCCAACACGCCAACCAACTCCGAGTACCCACTGTAAAAAGAGCCAAAGCCGGCGGCATTGGCTTCCCACACATAGCTCCTAAACTCTGGAATGCCCTCCCTAACGCACTCAGAGCAGAAGCTTCTCTGTTCTCCTTTCGCAAATCTCTCAAAACCACTCTATTCAACTAACTCCATCCTTCTTTCACCCACACCAGCTCGCATACGTCTGTTACGAAATATGTCTGATACGAAACGTGCCTTGTAATGAAAACTGCTTTGTAACCATCTTCCTTCCACGGTAACCAGATTATGTATGTCCTCATGTAACAGCGCCACGATGCCCCCGGGCTGACGTGCGCTTTAAATAAATCCGAATAAATAAATAAATAAATTAGTCTTAGCGGTGCACGGTGGTGGCGCGAGTTATGGTTGCTTAGTTTACCATAACTGGCGAATTTCAAGGGTTTTTCGGTTTTACTTGGAACCATAACGTCTCTTTAACAAAGTTTTTTCACTGAATTTCATAGGTTTTTAGTAGCGCAACTTAACCATAACGTCCCTTTAACAAAGTTTTTTCACTGAATTTCATAGTTTTTTAGTAGCACAACTTAACAATAATGACTTTGACTTTATATACATGTCATATGGAACTGACTAGATCTCTTCTTATGAACTTGATGTCCGCGAACTTATTTAATGTTCGCGGACATGTTCGGAGAACAGTACCACTACCTAAAAACTGTGGGGGGGGGGGGTAGGGGGGTATGTTTGATTGTTATATCATAATATAGGAACATTTAACAAATTCAAAAAGCAGCACACAAACACATTATATATAGTAATACATAAGAAATGTAACCCATATATGTAACACACTAACCATTCATTTAAATACAATATGTTCTGAAATGGAATATACCACAAGAAGATAAATTGGCTTCCAACATAATTACCTCACAGACACAACAGAACTGAGAACAAGACCAGACCCACTGAATACATAGGACTTATCTTACCAGAAATAGTAAGTGTACTTCATTTTACACATATATTTATAAACTTTCTGTATTAGATTAAAAAAAATATTATCTTTTTTTTTTTTCTCACAGAAATGTCTAGTACTCTGGAATGGCTAGAGGACAATTTCCCACATGAAGAAATGTCACAAGATAGTGACACTAATGGTAAACACTTTATAATATAAACCATTTATTTATTATTTTTTTATATACATTTAACATATATATTATTTTTTTGTACAGAGCATACCAGAATAGAAAAACTTCAGAAAACCCTGTTATGGATAACAGTCTTCACAATATAGAAGAAAAAATGGATGTATTGTTGGCTAATTTTAATAATTTAAAAACTTTTTTGAAAATCATTTCAAACCAAAAACCTCGTACCATTGCCCCACATGTACTTGTCCCTCCTCACCATATCCCAGTCAATTATCCCCAAACCCTCTCCATAATCCAAAACGTTTTGATGAGATTTCCATCCCTTCTTCACCTAATACCAATCATGTTGAAACCCCAAATTCTCCTGTTTTTGTTTCTGTTTCTGCCTCACCTTCTCTGTCATAAATTATTAATATATGTTAAATAAAGTTTAATTTTTATATTGTATGGCGAATAGTTTCGTTTTTTTTTTAAAACAATAAAAGTGTCCGCGTACAGTGCGAGTGTTCTGAAATGTTCGTACATAAACGAAAATGGAGGTGTCCTGAAGAACACCACACCTGTTCGTACTGTTCGCTAGCAAGTTGAAACTGTTCTAAGAACACACGTGGTGTCCTGAAATGTTCGTAAAGAAACAAAAATTAAAGTGTTCTAAAGAACACTATATCTGTCCGTAATGTTCGCTATCAACTTAAAACTGTCCTAAGAACACACGCGGTGTCCTGAAATGTTCGTACGTAAACGAAAATGGAGGTGTCCTGAAGAACACTATACCTGTTCGTAGTGTTCGCTACCCAATTGAAACTGTTCTAAGAACACAATTGGTGTCCTGAAATGTTCCTACATAAACTAAATTACACGTGTCCTGAAGAACACTATATCCGTCCTTACTGTTCGCTACCAAGTTTAAACTGTTCTAAGAACACACGCGGTGTCCTGAAATGTTCGTTTCACGTGTGACGCACTTTTAATTACTTCAGAACCCGAACAGTGTCCGTAGGACATCAATGCGCATGCGCTAACCAATCTCCGTGCACTTGGTGTCCTGCGGACAGGCGCTTCCTTCACGGACTAGTTCGCAAACGGATCATATAACCGCGACCACGCTCATCGTGTGTCCTGAAATGCGGACACTGTTCGTGTCCCCGAACAATTTAAAAGTACATTTTCAGTTAATCCATAATATTTTTCAATAAAATCTCACCATGGCACAAGTCCCACATAGCAATCTTGAGTTTCTATATACCTTTTGAAACTTTCCGATCCTTTTTTTGTGTTCGATCTGTCCGCGGACAGTGCGCATGTCCACGGACCGCGCACAAGCACCCCTATAAAAGACCACGCCCAAGAGCTTATTCCCATTGTGTTTCTGGCTATTCTTCAGAACACAGTGATTTTTGCTGCCACCTGCAGACTACACCATCATCGAGATGGCATCCTTGGCTGCTGAACTGCCACTTGGTGCTGCACCTGCTTCAGCACCACCCCCAGCCCCTCCACCACCACCACCTCCCCAAGGGCCATAAGAGGGGAACAGGAGTGAGGATGCGGAGGAGGAAGAAGAGGATGATGAGAATGAGGTAGAGGAAATCCCTACTACCCGCACTAGGCGTGAGTCTTGGGTGTGGCGGTTATTTACCATTCATGGGAATGGTCCTAAGGCTCGTGCGAACCGTGTTACCTGCAATGAGTGCAAAATGATACTCAGTCGCGGGGAGCATGGTAAGTACAGCTTTGGGAACACTACTATGAAGCGACACCTGAGGTCATTTCACTCTGGGGCTATTCGCAGGGATGTACCTTGCGAAGAACGTAGCAGGTTGATTTCATCTACTTCATCCTCTGTTTCTGATTCTGTCACCACAAGGACCACCTCTGTGGGACAGCGTCTTTCTCAAGCTGCCTCACAGGCCATACAGAATGCTGATGACCCTTACCTTTCGAGGGTCACAGTTGTATGTATGTACTGTGACACAGTACTCTGCAGGGGGCAGCGACTTCGGAGTGCTTTTGAGACTATCGTCTCAGAGCACGAGAAGACCTGCTCACTACCCAAATAAAACCCACTCTACATCTTCCTCTCTCAGCTCGCCCTTTCTTATCCCTGTGGTTGGTGTCCCCCCCTTTACCCTCCTTTACCCTCCTCTCCTAGTGTGTCGTGTCTGAAAAACCAAAAAAAATACAAAATTACAAAAATCAAAAAAAAAATAAGGCTCTTTTCAGAGCCGCCTTTCCCAGTTAAAAAATAGAAGTGAAAATAAATGAAGCAGGGCTCTTTGTATTTTTTAGAAGTCCGCGGACAGTTCGCGAACATTAAAAAAATTGGGTTGCTACTCCATCACAAACATTGTAATTTTCTCTGGAAAGAAGTGGTGGCTCTGAAAAGAGCCTTTGGGTGGTGTTTGTAAGTCAAAAATTGTAAATGCTTAACATTTACTTCAAAATCATTGTTGTAATTCCAAAAAAGGTTGCAATGCATTTTGTACATTTCTCAGAAAAATCTGATTGCCAGCATAAGTAAGATGGACTCCATCTCTGCGAAAAATATATGTACTACAAAACATAATATTTTCATTGTGAAAAGAAGACATGCCAAAATCTCTTAGAAAGCCACAAACAGCCTTATTAACATTGCGCCTTGCTTTTTCCATTTGTGGACCAAATGAAGAAGAACGAAGCCACATTTGTCTCTGCGCAATCCGTGAAAATATCACTTGAAAATTAGGAAACATGTCCATAACCTTCCTAAATCCTTCTTTCATAGCAAATTGCAAAAAAATTCCAGTCACATGTCCTAAACTGTTCCCTCCACAATGAATTACAATTATGTCTGGATGTTGCTCTGTCTCCAAAGTAGCACAGAGAGGTAGCAAGTCCAACCACTTCATTCAACGTACTCCATGCCAGTGTACTTCCACATGTGGGAATCCAAGATCTACAGCTACTCCACAGCTTTCTGCATGCACCTTCAATCAATGTATCCACGAATCTCCTAAAATCCAAACAATCTGTTTTCTGAAACACACAGACATAGCTATCTTTTGTTCTCTCAGCAAAAAGAGTATCTGAGAAAATCTCTCCTGGCACAACACACCCACCAACCTTTCCTGACCAATCCCTTTCAGTGCTTATTCTCATTTGCATGACTTCTGAACCCAAAAATCCCCGGATGTAACTCCAGATGTCCGCGAACTACCGCCATGTCCGCGGACATATCGTAACATGAACAGCCCTTCTACCATTTCCACTACACTCTCTCTGCCATTCCCTCATTGGATGTACCTCAAAAATCACATGACCATGCACCAATCACATTCAAGACCTCTATATCTAACTGCATCATCATAGATCAGCACTGCAAATGTAGACTGAATCTCTCTGAGTACAAGTGTCATATCATTGGCAAGCAGCATCTACCAGAAATACTGTACAAGTCTTCAAGATTTCTACTTGCAGCTCCATGCATATCCATATGCATGAACACAAACTTCAGGTATGCATATTTTCTGTATAGTAGATGAACACATTTTCAAACAGACTTTTACCTTGTAAAATCTGTAAAATGAATTTACTGTACTTTTTTCAATTTCCTAAAATCAACTATCACTTATAAACCTTTATACTTTTTACTTTCTTTATACACACACACTCAAATCATGTTAAACTAACATTTTTTAAATGAAATATATAGACTACATATATTCAAACAAAACTGCATGCAAACACAATCTATGTTTAAACCTTTATAAAAATACTTATACAATTTCATATTTTTTGTTTTTATTTTATTTTTTTCTTAATTACTTTAAATTAGACATGACATTGAGGCGCTATTACCTAGAACAGTTTACTTACAGAAATAGTGGTATTCACTAATATATTATAAATTTCACAAGACATAGTAAAGATATTTTTTTTTTGCTACAGTTAGTCATTCAATACAATTTGTTCATTAAGAACATATCATATATACTGAACTGATGCAATGTATCTTATGTAAATAAATTAGTTTAATGGTTTTACAGAAGGCACTGAGGATTTCAATTAAAAAAATCAATATCTAAATTAAAAACAGTGCTATATACAAACAAAGTTACTAATTTGAAGCTTTTACAATTGCAGTGAAGACCAGTTTCCTGAAAAGAAGCAGCCGAATTCGAAGAAGAAAGAAAAACTAAGAAGTTACCTGTTAATTTAAAAAAAAAGTAAGTAAAATATCACCATAATATTTGTATTATTAATCAAATATACTATAACATTAATACGAGCTATTTCGGTTTCTAAAAATAGAGATTTTGTACCATTTTGTCCAAAAATTTCCATGTCTTAAACAGCGATTTACAGCCAGAATGGCCCACAAATTTCTATTTTTGGACACACAAATTACCCAACTGAACCACTACAATTTTCATATTATAGAACAAACAACTGTTTTAATTGTATACATTAGATTTACTATTTGTACTTTTCCACACCACTAGCTTACTTTTTTTTTGTCATCTGAACCCCAGTTTAGTAACACATAAATTCAAGAATACCTATCCCTACTAGTTTTAGTTCCCAATGCACAATCACACACCATTACATACATCTTTATCATCTTACTCAAACACTCATGCACACAGCACACATACATTCCAGAACACCCCAACCCATATCTTCTTTATTTTTTTCAACAGACCCTAAAGAATGCCTACCAAAAGTCAAGTCCGTAGAAAGCAACACAAAAGTAGAGCAAATGAAAATAAAGGTGTCCAACATAAGCATCCATCTCTAGCAGAATTTGTAAAAAAAAGTTGAAACAAAACAGCTAATACAATCATTTAGTGAAACACAAGAAGTTTCAAGTACAACAACTTCGCTTCCTCTATCAAAATGTAAAACAAACCAAAAAACAATTAACAGAAAATCAGCTATCAGTACAGATAAAACTACTTCTTCAAATTTTAATATAGTGCAAAGTAAGCATACCAAGAAAAGTATTTTAGCCAAAATATACCGTCACAAAGTCCTTCAAAATCTTATAAAAACGGGAGAGAAATCAGGTTCAAAGCTTAAAACCCATCGTAGGAAATTAATCTTAGAAGCATTGATGGACAGTGTAATTCTTCTCAAAAGAAATGTATTTATTTTACTGTTAAACAAAATGAAACCGCTAACAAAACTAATAACTAAATTACAAAAAAGACTTCTCAATAAGTGAAATATCAACAGAAAGAACTTCTTAAGTATCAGCGGAGGTGAATGGAATCACACTACAAGCACAGAACCATATTTTAATGAAGAAGCGTACAAACAAAAGCAAACTAATACAATTGCCATACATAGCAGTGGTCGAGGTTATGAAAAAGTGAATAATACCATAATGGAACAAGAAGTACTTCTTACAAAAATATGCCCTGAAAACTTAGAATTACCCCTCCATTCAACTGAATCAGAACGTCTAGTGTACAAATGGCCATGCACGTCAATGTATAACATTCCCAAACAATGTTTCAAATCTTTACGCCAATTCCTCAATAAATATGTAAAAAGCAAAGACAAAATCAAAATTTAATTACTGCAAAATATAGATACCTGTCCAGTGCGCAAGTACACAGGACTACAAGGACATTCATTGGCCTGCATTACAGGACCTACTTGTAAAACCACTTTCCATGATATCAAAAGGATATCAACACATCATTCAACTATAAGAAATCTAGTCTATAAACTGTACTATGCTAAAAGTCCTGCTTTAGCACTAGCAAAGTTAAATAACATCCTTCTACATGGTACAGCAAAAGACATACTTGAAGAAATTCACTATATCCAGAAAAAATATTTTGGAAGTGAAAGCCATTTACAGAATGAAATAGCTTTAAACCAATTAAGCAACAATTCTACACATGGCAACCTTTTGCTAAACACATACAAAAAAGAAATACTAAAATTTAAAAGTACATCAGCTGAAGTACCAAACCATGTATGTGTATGTTGCCGTAGAATTTTTTATAAAAGTAACACAAAAACTGTGGACCTATCATACAAAATAGAAGACAATGAAGATTCTAAATGGTTTGAATTAGCTCTCTACCTTTTAGCAGAAAACAAATATGAAATAACTTAGCCCTTAATACTTTGCAGTTATTGCACTACAAAACTTGACAACAACCAAACTCCTTCACGTTCTATCACAAATAATTTGGAATTATACCCAGTACCAAAACCTCTACAACAACTTAATTTATATGAGAGCATCATAATTCAAATAGTACACCCATTTCAAGCAATAATACGCCTTCAACCAAAAACAGCAAAATTACCTCCCTCTGAATTGGTAAAAGGCATTCGTGGAAAAGTAGTTCATTTACCATTAAATCTAAAAGAAAATGTGCATACTCTAGGAGTGCAACGTCCAATGCAGCAATCTTTAATTATATTAGTAAATGGAGTACCTACAAAAGACAAAAAAATATGGCAACAGCTGGTAGATTTATATAAAGTTAGACAAGCCTTCCAATATCTTAAAGAGAATAATGAATATTACAAAGAAATTAATATTGAAGAAATCTTGAAAGATACAACTGAAATAATTCAAGAAACACAAGAAGCTGGTCAATATGAGCTACTAGATCCTGCTACAATATCAAATACTTTAGACCATTATACAATTCATCCTTTGCACTGTAATGACACCGTACAAGATGTACTGGAAACTTACCAAATGCGTCAAACAAAAGGATCGCCAATCAGTATATGGGAAAAAAGTATAGAAGCACGTGCTTTTCCTCTACTCTTTCCTACTGGCAAAGGAGGAAGGTATGATGATAGACCTATTCAAATATCAGCTTCAGAATACCGCTCATTACGGATGTATTCTGAAGATCCCAGATTTAGACAAAATGTGGAATACATATTCCACCTACTCTTTGAAAGTGAACTAGCAACTTTAAGTTACGGAGTTGCACACATATTAAAATCAGGATCACACTTTCAAAATATGACAGCTACACAATTATTAGAGAAAGTGCAACAAAAGGATGAGGTTTTACAATCAAATATTACAAATCTATTAGCAAATATGCGTGGTACTAAAGAGTACTGGTTTCGACATCATGGAGATGTCCGTGTATGATCAGAAACCTTGGCCCACCCACTTAGTTTGTTACATTAAGTTGTGCAGAATATGCATGGGAAGATTTACATGATTTCCTACGCATATCAAATAAAAACAAAACAAACATAGATATTCTAACACCTGGAGAACTTTGTTGTTTGGATCCTGTTAATGTTTCAAGATATTTTCACCATCGCTTCATTGCTATGCTACATTTCATTTGTAATAAAACTGTTCCTCCCCTTGGAGAAGTGCAACACTTCTTTTGGAGAAAAGAATACCAAACCAGAGGAGCACCACATATCCACATGCTTTTATGGATTAAAGATGCTCCTAAATTTGGTCAAGACAGTGATGCCACTGTTTTACAGTTTATTGAAAAATATGTCACTTGTGAAATTCCATCAGAAGCCACAAATAGTGATCTTCGTGCACAGATGTTACAATTTCAAAGACACAAATGTGGAAAATATTGTCATCGCAAATACAAAAACAAAGGCAAATACTACACCAAATGCCGATTTGGTTTCCCTAGACCAGTTACAAATACAGGTCAAGTAAATAACCTCATGTCTTCAGTTAGACATAGTGTTAAAGGTAAGTCACCTAAAAATATATATTACATAAAAAGAAAAGAAGAAGAAAAATATATCAATGATTATAATCAATCATTGCCCACTTATGGAATGCAAACATAGATGTGCAGTACATTGCAGACAGTTCTACTGCAGTTGCACGATATGTCACAGCATACTTAACTAAAGCAGAAAAGACAGAGCTCCAAGACCTCTGGAATGACCTGTCATCAGATAAAACAGTATTTCAGAAATTATACAGCTTGGGCATAAAAATGCTCACCCATAGAGAATGTGGATCTTATGAAGCAGCTGATCGTTTAACTGGTACTTCATTGTATGGTAAATCTGAAAAAATAGTATGGCTAAGTCTTGGTCCAGCTAAATCTAGAAAAAGAGTTCTAAAATCATATGAAGATATAGAAACAATAGCCAAACATGATCCCAACAGCCAAGACATTTTAAAAAACAATTTATTGGACACATACTACCCAAACAGAAGTAATACTTTGGAAAACATGTGTCTATACCAAATAGCCCAAAACTACACATACAAAAATAATATGAAACCTGATGAAAAAAAAGGTGAATATAGAGTGATAGACTGTGAAGGCAGCTTAGTTAAACTCACTAAACCAAATTTAATTAATCATATCAAATTGTCATTGAAGACTCCTCAACATAAAGAAGTATATTACATGTCCCTGCTACAACTCTTCAAACCATGGAGAAAAGAAGAACAATTACTAGATAACTATGACTCATATGAGGATGCTTTCAAAGCAAATGAAAGCACTATAACTGATGTAAACTTTACACAGTACAAAACAATGTTGCACAATGAACAGCAACATGAAGAAGAACTCCAAGCCCAACTAGATAAGGATACTCCTGACAGTAGTCAACCTTCTGTAACAGGAAGCCAAAAACCACTGGGAGAACCACTAATAACAAATGAGGCAGAATTAGCTATGATAGAAGTAGAAAACACCATGTGTCAGTATGAAGATAAGGAAGACTTAACTATACTACAATCAAAACTAAACAATGAGCAAAGTAGCATTTTTCAAGAAGTAACAAAACAAATTGCACATGGTGTAAAACATGAACATAAAGAATGTTCCTGCCATAATTATAAACCTATACTACTGTACGTCAGTGGTGAAGCTGGTTCTGGCAAAACATTCCTAATCAAAATCATTAGTAAGTTCCTTCAACAATTGACAAAAAACAAACTGTCAGCTGTTGTCACTGCCCCCACAGGTTTAGCTGCCTACAACATAGGTGGTGTTACATCACACCGATTACTACTATTACCAGTAGAACACCAGAACAAATTAGACTATTACAAACTTTCTGCAGAAGCTGCAATGGAATTATGCAGAGTATTGAAACAAATGAAAATGCTACTAATAGATGAAGTGAGCATGGTCTCCAACCTGATGTTAGCTTTGATTCACCTCAGATTACAAGAAGTACTCAAAACAGACTATGAAGAGCTCTTTGCAGAAAAAAACATTATTGTTTTTGGAGATCTGCTTCAATTAACACCAGTAAAAGGTGAACCTATTTTTAAAACATTAGGGCACAAACTCTGCCGTAAAACTTTTGGCAGCATTGGAAATGTCAACCTTTGGCAACATTTCCAATACAGAGAATTCACATAAAACATGCACCAATCAGCAGATCTAACTTATGCCAACATTTTAAAAAGTTTGAGAGTTGGTATACTTTCTAAAGAAGCAGAAGCAACATTGAAAACCCGGCACATTAATGCACTTTATGGCGATAATGCATGTGCTACAGATGTTATGGAACAATTAGCCCACAAAAATGTCAATTGTATGGCCTTAATGCCAACTCTTGCAAGCTGTCTCAAATTCAATGAAATAATGTTAAGTAAAGAAATGCAACCAATAATGGAAATTAGCGCCACAGACAAACTAGATGTACATGGTATGACACTACCCATGTGTGACCAAGCCACAACAAGACTAAATAATTTTGAAAAATCAATCTCAAACACAGCAGGCTTAGAGAAGATGTTAAAATTATCCTTAAATTGCAGAGTAATGCTTAAACGTAACCTTGACGTGGACCAAGGACTAGTTAATGGAGCACTGGGTACAGTTGTTGGCTTTCAAACATACCCACGTGACAACAAAATTCAGTTTGTCAATATACTCTTTGACAAACTTTCAGAAGTAAAACGGATAGGACGCTCAACAGCTAGATTCCTTCTCTTCAAAGAAATGTATGTACGCAGAGAACAATTTTCTCTAACTCTTGCATACGCAGTCACGATTCATAAATCACAAGGTCTTACCCTATACAAAGCAATGATAGATATTGGTAACAGTCTTTAAAGAAGGCATGAGCTACGTAGCACTATCACGCTTACGTACACTTGACGGTCTATTTCTAATCAACTTTGATGCAAGTAAAGTAAACGCTGATATTCCTTGCATTTTAGAATATAATAGACTTCGCTCACTATACACTCCACATCTAAACACATATTCTGTTCCACAAAAACTAAAACGTTGTAAAAGAAAACTAAATCAAACAGAAATGCAACAGGACGTCACTGCAAATCCTCCAAAGAGAGTAAAAGAAACTAATACTTCATCAAGTGCCACAAACAAAAAAGAATCAATTAGAGAAAGTAAATCAGGTACTTCTTTAAAGAAGGAAGACAAACTCCAAAAAAAGCAGTTAGATACAGAACTACCTGGACCATTTAAATTCTCAAATATAGTTGGTGTAAGTTGCTATGCAAATGTAGCAATGAATATTCTATTTCAATTACCACCAATTGTTGACAGCATTTACTTACACAGTACAGACCCATTGTGTTTGCAAATGTTAGTACTTCACAGAAATGCAGCAAACAATCCTGACAACACATATAGTGTTTTTGGAATACGACGACAATTGGACTACTGTGCTGGAATGGTGAAATTCACTATAAACTCACAGGAAGATCCACAAGAATTTCTAATGTACTTACTATAAGTACTGGAAAACAAAAACATACCTATAAATGAAATCTTTCAGATTTCATACATGTGGAAACATACATGCACTCTCTGCAACAATGTGACACAAGAAGAAATCCCCAATGAACGCTTCATATATATATCAATACCAAATTGTGAATCCATTCCATTTCAGCAACTTGTACAAAATGCAAACCATGGTAGATTATGCTCTACCTGCAATTCAGATAATCTCTCCACGTTAGTAATACAAACACATAGTAAATACGTAATACTAATGCTTCTACGTTACAATGCAGATGGTACCAAAAACAACTGCAAGCTGACTGGATTCACACATGGTCAAATATCACTTGGTAAGAAAACCTTCACAACAATAGGTATAATCTACCACGCAGGAGCCACAACCAATTCAGGGCACTACACTGCATATATAAAAAAGAAATGTGGATGGTTTGAATGTAATGATAGTACCATTACTCTAAAGCAGAGATTACCAGCAAATCTTACAAACGCTTATTTGATGTTCTTAAAACCAAAATTTGATAAATAAACTGTATTTAAACCTTTAAGTAAATTTGTGTTAAAAAAATATAAACTGTTAGAAAACTCCAAAAGCTATCTAACTGCTCAAAGATTCTACAACAACTAATCAGATAAATTAATACCACTAAATTATACCAAAAAATACACAGTTAGAATACGCCAATTGGTATCTAACTGTCCCAAAATTATAAATTTGTGTTAAAATAATATAAACTGTTAGAATACTCCAAAAGCTATCTAACAGCTCAAAGATTCTACAACAACTAATCAGATAAGAATACCACTAAATTAGGCCAAAAAATACAGTTAGAATACGCCAATTGGTATCTAACTGTCCCAAAATTTAACAATATCCAAATAGATAAATCAAAACCACTAAAATATATTAAAAAAATAGACAGAATACGCCAATTGGTATCTAACTGCTTCAAAATTTTATAATATCAAAACAAATGAAGAATCTGTTACTGCTCCAAAAAAAATACAACAAAGCAAAGTATAAAGCATTAGCCAGAAACAACAAGTGAACACTGAAAACAAACAAACAAATAAACTGTAGCATAACAGAAAAAGGTTTTTTTTTAATCTAACATGGCTTTTTTTTTCTCCCACAGACCCAATGATTTTAGCAACAAATACAGAAACTGAGCAAATTGCACAGTACTCTGATTTGTACTCTACTAAATATGAGGGTCGAAAAAAAATAAAATTATATTGCTTATACAATGTAATAAATCATTACAAAATACTAATACTAACATGCTATTTTCTTTTATCACAGAAATGAAGAAGAAAAACATGGACTCCCATTACTAGACCAAACAGTAAGTATACAATAATAAGGACAACCATAGCAGCATATCACATCCATAGTATCTAATACCTTAGTTCCTTATACATTTGTTTTTCACCCAAAGTTATAAGCAAATATGAATGTGATATGCTGCAGTGGTTGTTGCCAGGGCATAGAGTCTTGGGTGCATGGCCAAATGGCCATGCACCCAAGACTCTATGCCCTGGCAACAACCACCGCAGAATATCACATCCAAAGAGTGAAACATTTCAACTATGATCTATGGGAAACTTTTAATGTCCGCGAACAATGTGAGTATTCTTAGAACACTTTGAACTTGCCAGCGAACAATACGGACACCGTTTTCAGGACACCCCCTACGAACATTTCAGAACAACGCGATAGTTCTTAGAACACTTTCAACTTAACAACGAACAATACGGACAGCGTCCTAAGGACACCCCCTACAAATATTTCAGGACACCGCGAGTGTTCTTAGGACACATTCAACTTGACAGAGAACAATACGGACAGCGTCCTCAGGACACCCCCTACGAACACTCCCCGGACACCGCAGGTGTTCTTAGAAGCGTCTTCAGAACACCCCCATTTTGTTTATTTGCGAACATTTCAGGACACCACGGATGTTCTTAGAACACATTCAACTTGACAGAGAACAATACGGATAGCGTCCTCAGGACACCCCCTACGAACATTCCAGGACACCGGGAGTGTTCTTAGAAGCGTCTTCAGAACACCACCATCTTGTTTATTTGCGAACATTTCAGGACACCGCGAGTGTTCTTAGGACACATTCAACTTGACAGAGAACAATACGGACAGCGTCCTCAGGACACCCCCTACGAACACTCCCCGGACACCGCGAGTGTTCTTAGAAGCGTCTTCAGAACACCCCCATTTTGTTTATTTGCGAACATTTCAGGACACCGCGAGTGTTCTTAGGACACATTCAACTTGACAGAGAACAATACGGACAGCGTCCTCAGGACACCCCCTACGAACACTCCCCGGACACCGCGAGTGTTCTTAGAAGCGTCTTCAGAACACCCCCATTTTGTTTATTTGCGAACATTTCAGGACACCGCAAGCGTTCTTAGGACACATTCAACTTGTCAGAGAACAATACGGACAGCGTCCTCAGGACACCCCCTACGAACACTCCCCGGACACCGCGAGTGTTCTTAGAAGCGTCTTCAGAACACCCCCATTTTGTTTATTTGCGAACATTTCAGGACACCGCGGGTGTTCTTAGAACACATTCAACTTGACAGAGAACAATACGGACAGCGTCCTCAGGACACCCCCTACGAACATTTCAGGACACCGGGAGTGTTCTCAAAAACGTCTTCAGAACACCCCCATTTTGTTTATTTGCGAACATTTCAAAACACTGCGGGTGTTCTTAGGACACATTCAACTTGACAGAGAACAATACGGACACCGTCCTCAGGACACCCCCTACGAACACTCCCCGGACACCGCAAGTGTTCTTAGAACAGTTTCACTTTGCTTGCGAACAAAACGGACACATATTGAGTCCTTAGAACACCCCCTAGTCAGTTTATTTAGAACATTTCAGAACACCCGTGATGTCCGCAAACAAATCGAACACAAAAAGAACGTCTAACACATAAAAAACACAACTTTCATCCTATCTCATACACTCCCACCCTCCCCAAACACTCCTACACACCAACACACTCTACAAAATACACATTTTGAACAAAGTTTCACCGTGCTGTCCGCGGACGTCCGCGAATCAAAGATGGCGGGCGCTACCGAAAAATCTGACGCGCTTCACGCTCCACGCCGTCCAATCAGCGAACACGTTGCATGTCCGCGAACATCACGCAAGACGATTGGCCAATCAGGACACTGTCCGCGGAGCGAACAGGGAAGTGTGTCCGCGAACCGAACACAGATATCACTCTTTTTTTTTTACCTACTTTTTGGTCATTTTAAGAAGAACTACTGGACGGATTTTCACCAAATTTGCAAAAGCACGCTTTCGGGACCAAGCCGCTGCTCCTGGTCCAAATTTGGTGGAAATCCATCCAGCGGTTTGGGCTGTAGGCGCGAGCAAATTTTTTTTCCCGTTCAGTCTATGGGAAAAAAAAAGTTTTGGGACCCCCCTATAACTTTGCCCCCCCCGGACGAATCCTCAGCAAAAAAATTCAGAGTGACCCAAATACTTTTTTTGCAAAGTTTGGTGAGGATCCGTCCTGGGAGAGCGAAGTTATAAGCCACCCATAAAGTGCTCTTCCTATGGAAACAGCAACTTAACCATAACTACATGGCCACTACTGTGGCCATGTAATATATACGTACTGGTATACAGGCCCATGTACATGTGCCAAAGTGCAGGTTTTCAATGACAGAGTAGGACAACTATATATCCTAAAGCAACAGTTCCCACTAGCGGTAAGAACAGGTGAAGTTACTACATCAGACAAACATACAGGGACAAACATACAGCTGGCCTTTTATTTTATTGCTAGATATTCAGTGAAACCACTTTCTTAAAGGGACATTATGGTTAAGTTGCACCAATACAAACCTATTAAATACATTGAAAAAAACGTTGTTAAAGGGACAATATGGTTGTAAAATTGAAAAACTAAAGAAATTTGCAAGATATGGTAAGCTATGCAACCATAACCTATGCCAATGCCATGCACTGCTTAGACTAACACCCAGGACATCACGAATGACATCATTAAATTGCATTGTGAAACCTAGGCCTTTGCCCTTCTATGCAGGACTCTCAAACTTAGGTGTGTTTTTCTCGTGTTCTGAATATTTAAACTGTCCTCTTGTCAAACTGTTCAACTTATCTCGCCTCTCTTGCCTACTAGTAGGCTGCTCTGCCCTGTTTTCTTCCCCAGTGCTCTCCCCTTCCCTTTGCATTCTCTCCTCCCCCTACCTACTCTATGGTGCGCTCTGTCTCTCCTATTTTCTCTAACTGCTTCTCTATCGACTATCAGGCTCTCCTCACTTAATCTGGTAGGAAGAAGTTTAAAAAGGACATCCTGATCTCCAACCCAGACCTCCCTCTCGCTGACACCTATACTAACGCCTCCTCCAGGCAAACTTTCACCGACATCCTCTTTGTCGTTCCCTCACCAGACCTATGGACTCTACATATGGTCTCTGTGTTCTCTCCCTTCTCTTCCTCTTCCATTAATGGTGGCACACGGTGGGATGCCCTCTTGGCCTCCTTCCACTCCTCTAAGGTCATCATTAATGTTTACCTGAATGGTACTGTCTTGGTCCAAGGCCCTCAAGCCAACCTTCTCCTCTTCGACAGACGCTTCCTGCGCCTCATCAATTTCCTTTCTTCTCCTGCTGTCCCCTCTCCCCCCTCCATGGCTTCCTGACCTCCCCATGCTGCCTCCTCCTTGGCTACCTTGCCCTCTCCTCCTTCCCTTGTTGCCCCTCCCTCGGGCTTCTTCTGCAACTCCGCAGGGCATACCTCTGATTTGTACCCCTCCCCGGAAGTCCTTCAAGGACGGCAATCTTCTCCATATTGCCACTCTAAACACTCGCTCAGCTGTCAAACACTCCTCTGACATCTGCCGCCTCCTGGAGGAGCTTGACCTCGATGTCCTAGATCTCACCGAGACAAGGTTCACGGCCAGCTCTGTCACGAGCTTTGACACTCTCCTCCCTGATGGATACAAGATCCTCTCCGTGCCCAGGTCCAACCACTCTGGAGGAGGCGTAGCCCTGATCTTCCTGAGTGGATTCCTACCTCTGTCATTCCTACGCAAGCCTGCTCCTCTTTCGAAATGCCTCGTCTGCAGGCTCTCTCTCTCTCTCTCTCTCTCTCTCTCTCCTAGCCACTCCCTTACTGTGGCTACTATCTATCGACCACCTGGTCAGATCTCCCCCTTCCTCTCTGAGTGGGCTGACCTCTCCTCCTCCCTCCTGGTCTCGACCACTCCACTCCTCCTTCTTGGAGACTTCAACATCCACCTGGATGCCTCCTGTCCTTCCTCTGGACTCTTTCGCAACCTCTGCAACTCTTTCTCACTCTCTATTCTCCCCTCTGGCCCGACTCACTCTGCAGGGCACACTCTGGATGTTCTGATCTCCTCAGACCTTCCCATTTCTATCCCTCTCACCACTCCTCTCTCCTGGAGCGATCACTTTCTCCTTGCCTCCCATCTCACACTCTGTACCCCTCAGGCCAAGCCAACTCCAACACTGCCACCCACCTTCTCGGTTATCAGACCCATGAAGCGTGTGTCAGTCAAGGCTTTTGCCACCACTTTCTCACCCCCCCCTCTGCCCCTTAGGCTGACTCACACCCTGACACAGCCCTTTCCATGCTTCACTCTGCTATTTCTGATACTCTTGATGTTCTTGCCCCTGTTATGAGGATCTGCCTGAAGCCCAAAGCCAAGTGCAACTTCTGGTATGATTCTGACCTTGTCACCCTAACACGCGAGTGCAGGGTGACTCTGCTACGGCCTGCCTGCCTCCCTAAAACTTGCGGAGAATCATCTCCGGTTCCGTAAGCTCCTCAAAACCTGTCTCTTTGCTTCAGCTTTTTCTCCTCCTCTCCCCTGCTGACTTCCTGGTTGCAACCTAACCTGCACTGGTTACCAGGCATCCCTCTGATCTTTGGCCCAGGTCCCCTTCCCAGCCAGTCGCACACCTCCTCTGCCTTCCTGGCTACTTGGTGACTGTTTCTGTATGCCTCAGTCCCACTTCCAGCACTTGGTGCATGTTGTCTGCACTTACCCTTACCACTTGCTGGCTGCACTTCTACTATTGTTATTTATTCTTTATCCCATGTACTGCACTCTCCCCCTTCCCTTTCCCATGCACTTGCGCGATCTAAATGACACCTGGCCTAGTAGGATTGTTTGTCTGTCTTCCCCCTGTCACCCTACCTTGCCATGTCATGCCTTGAAACACTTGTGTATTGGTGCGTTATAAATGCTATATCATATCATATCAGATGTTATCATGTGACCGCATCCGTGCGGTGTAATGCTGTGTCCACAGTCGGTGTCCAGACTTTGCAGACATATTGAAACTGTATTTTCATTCAATCTAGGAAGTTTCAAGTTAAAACGTTACCATTGCCCACCTTCTAGCAACATTCTTATCACTTCGATCAAATTTCTACAACGTTTTACACCTTTTTTCAGTCTTCGACTATCGCAGATGTGTAACAACACTGCGGGCGCTCGTAAACGTCATCGCATGACCGAACCCATGTGGTGTGATGACATGTCCATGACCAGTGTCTGGGCTCAGACATTTTGAAACTGCATTTTCGGCCAATCTTGGAAGTTTGAAGTTGAAAGTTTACCCTTCCATACCTTCTAATACCATTTTACTTGATTTCACAACTTTTCTCAACTTTCCCAGTCGAACTTTAAACTCCGGAGTCTGCGGACAGGTGAAAGGTCTGCAAATGTTTCCTCTGAAAGGACCCACCCATTACTTATAATCATTCTCATTCTAATGGAGATCCTCAGAGCACCCTATTTTGGAGAGCTGCAAGAGAGATATGTAAGCAGATGGAGAGCAGGTTCAAGTGGATCTAAGTCACCTGGCTTAAGCCCCACCCACCTGGCACCTTTCAGGTTGCCTCTCTTGTTCACCACTTTGCAAGCCGCGCTCAACTGGTGCCTTCCTGGTTGTCGCTCTTTATCCCAATTTAAGGAGCCCTCCAGCCTCTGTTCCTTTACAGATGGGGAGCAGGCGCAAGTGGATTTAGGTCACCTGGCCTAAGCCCTGCCCACCTGGTGCCTTCCAGGCTGCCACTCTTTTCTCCCACTTAGCAAGCCCCGCCCACCTGTTGCTTTCCTAGTTGCCACTCTTTTTCCCCACTTAGCAATCATGCCCACCTGGTGGCCGCTCTTTTTCCCTACTTAAGGAGCCCTCCAGCCTCTTTTCCTTTGCAGATGGGGAGCAGGTGCCAGTGGATCTAGGTCATCTGGCCTAAGCCCCATCCACCTGGTGCCTTCCAGGTTGCAGCTCTTTTTCCCCACTTAGAAAGCCCCGCCCACCTGGTGCCTTCCTGGTTGACTCTCTTTTTCCCTATTTAAGGAACCCTACAGCCTCTTTTCCTTTGCAGGTGGGGAGCAGGTGCAAGTGGATCTAGGTCACCTGGCCTAAGCCCCGCCCACCTGGTGCCTTCCAGGTTGCCGCTCTATTTCCCCACATAGCAAGCCCTGCCCACCTGGTGCCTTCCTGGTTGCTGTACTTTTTCCCTACATAAGGAACCCTCCATCCTCTTTTCCTTTGCAGATGGGGAGCAGGTACAAGTGGATCTGGCCTTAGCCCCGCCCACCTTCTTAGCCCTGCCTCTTCCTTCCTGCTCTTAACTCTTAGATCAAGGGCTTCTCTTACCCAGGTGTCCGAAGCGAAGGGCAGATGAAGAAAAGGGCAATTCCTGTTTGGACCTATTCGGACCAGGAGGACCCAGTGCCTGATCCCCTGCTCAGACAGCAGCCTATTTCTGCAGGAGTCTGTCCTGATACATTCTGGTTTCACCTTCACATCTTGTGGCCAATGCTGGATTTTACTTTTTTAATGGACTTCAATGATTCAGAGTGCATCACCCTTTCTCAACTCTCATGATAAACTTCCTTTGCAGCTTGTACTCATGGTGGCCCTGAACCATGCTGTTCCCATCTTCACCCTGTATCCTAGCTTGCAACATTATGTGTTTCTACTGACTTCTGCAATTGTATGTGCCCTCCCCTCTTGCTTCTCCATTCTTTTTGACTGCTTACTCTGTTCGCTCCTCCTCTCCCTTTCTCCCTTTTCCTATCTCCTCCCCTCCTCCCCTTACTTTCTTCTATACACTTACTCTATCAGAATTGTCCCTGGACCTAGTATGATAGCAACCTCGTCTGTCTCCTACCCCCTCCCCTTACTTGTTTCCCCCACCTCCCGTCCAGCACAATCTGAAATGTCGTCAGGCTTAGTACGATAGTCGCTTGTTTAGTTCCTCCCCTCCCTTTCTGCACCCCTCTCCCTCACCTTTTGTTTTTCTCCGGCTCTACCAGAAATATTGTCAGGCCTAGTACGGTAGTCGCCGTTCTGTTTCCATTTCCTTCCCACTCTCCCCCTCTCTTCCTTATCTATGTCTTAGCTCTTGCACTATCTGAAATATCATCAGGCTGAGTATCACTGTTAATTTCGCAATCTAACTCTTCATGGCCTGTAACAATGTCATTGTATTTTCCCTTGTTCCCTCCCTTGCCTTGAAGTGCTTTGAAACACATTGTGTATAGGCAAAATATAAATAAACTATCATATCATATCATGAAGTGGCATCTGTCATGGCCATGCCCATCCCTCTTCCCTAGGGGCCACCACCACCATCACCACATGGAGCACCTGGACAGGGGAACAGGGGAACTGGAGCAGAGGAGGAGGAGGAGCAACTGCTTCAAAAAATAAATAAAAGACAAAGATGAAGTTGTGCAGTTAAGCATCACAAATCTCTTGGCAAACATGAGTGGTACAAAAGAATACTGGTACTGACATCCCACTGATGTACATTGTATGCTTTTGACACTAGGCCCACCCACATGGTTTGTTACTTTAAGTGCAGAGTATGCCCACATTGTTTGTTACTTTAAGTGCAGAGTATGCATGGAATGACTTGCATGACTTATGCAATGCAAACCAAAATAAAGATGAAATCGATATAGAAACACCAGGATAACTATATTCTCTTGACCCTGTCAATATATCAAGGTACTTTCACCATCGCTGCACTGCCATGCTCCACTTCATCTGGAATAAAACCAGCCCACCACTCGAAGAAGTGCAACACTTGTTTTGGAGAAGAGAATATCAATCCATAGGATCACCAGACATCCACATGCTTTTGTGGATAAACGATGCTCCCAAATTTAGCCTTGACAGTGATGCCACTTTTTTTTTTACAGTTTATTGAAAAATACATTACCTGCAACATCTCTTCAGAAACCACAGATAGTGACATAAATACACACATCTTATGCTTCCAAAAGCATGAGTGCGGCAAATACTGCCGATGTAGATATAAAAACAAAGGTAAAGCCGGTCAAGTGGCACAGCGAGTAGAGCGCCCGCTTTGACACCCGTGCAGAGCCTGTTAACGCAGGTTCGAATCCCGGCGGGGCCAAACTCAGCCTTTCATCCTTCCGAGGTCGATAAATGAGCACCACACACCGTGGGTAATAATAAGCAGCGCTCAGATACCTGAGGGTTTGTAGCGCTATATAAAAGCCTAATTATTATTATTATTTTATTAAATACTATACCAAATGTCACTTTGGCTTCCCTAGACTAGTTTGCAAGAAAAAAGGACAAGTAAATAGTTTGGTGTCCTCTGTTAGACACAGTGTAAAAGGCAAATCCCCTAAAAACACACACAACATTAAAAGGGACGAAGCATCCAAGTGCATCAATGATTAAAATGCAATCATTGCCCACCTGTGGAATGAAAACATAGACATACAATACATTGCAGATAATTCCACTACAGTTGCAAGATATTTATTTATTTATTTATTTATGTATTCACATTTGTTGAGCTCACAGCAGCCCAGGGGCATTGTGGCGCTTGTTACAGATAGTGATCATTACTTAGTTACATACAAAAAATACAGACAATGCATGCCAGCATACTTGTACTAGATATATGCCAACATACTAGTAAATAGATAGCATAGATAGCATACGTAGTGGAAAGGGAATGAAGATAGATAGGGTGTATGTGATTGAGGTCAGTTAGTTGAAGAGGGCAGTTTTAAGATTTTTGTGGAAGGCATGGAGAGATGTTTCAGCTTTGAGATCTGTAGGGAGAGCATTCCAAAGCTTGGGGCAAGGTAGGGGAAGCCTATCCCGCCTGCCTTAGCTCTATTGATGCGCGGTACCATGAGTTGGTTAGAGTAGCAATGTCCGATGGGCCTAGTTGAGTGAGATATAGATAGTGTGTCTGATAGGTATGATGGTGCTGTGAGGTTGATGCATTTGTAAGTAGTAGTGAGAATTTTGAATATGATGCAGTCTTTGACTGGGAGCCAGTGTTTGGTCTTTCTCGCTTGTGTGATGTGGTCTCTTTTAGGTATACTAAGTGCTGCTCTGAGTGAGTTATTTTGGGTAGTTTGGAGTCTCGTAAGATTTTTATTGGAGGTGCCAGCTCGGAGTGCGTTGCAGTAATCCAACTTGGCTCCTATAGTAGCTCTGGCAATGGATATGTCACAGCCTATCTCACCAAAGCTGAGAAAACAGAGCTAAAAGACCTCTGGGATGACATATCATCTGACAAAACACTTTCACAAAAATTGTACAGCTTTGGTATAAACATGCTCTCCAATAGAAAATGTGGGTGCTACAAAGCTGCAGACCATTTAACAGGTACATCCTTATATGTCAAATCTGAACACATTGTATGGCTAAACCTTAGTCCAGCTTCATCTCGAAAAAGAGTACTAAAATTCTACCAAAAGATAGAAACAATAACCACAAATTATCCCAACAGCGAGGACATTTTAAAAGACAATTTAATTGACACATACTACTGTAAGGAAGGCATGGTATTAACGTTAAGACAAACACAAGTGACCACAGTTCAAGGGTGTTTATTGAACTTTTGCAGGGGTGTGATGAACGACTATCTAAACCTAAATGTAAAGATGGGAGCAAGCTACGACCATCAAATAATAATAATGCAGTCCTACTGCAGTCTTGTAAAAAAAAAAGAGCCTTTACTAAAAAGCAATATTGCCAATCCTTACTGCTAAATACAATAGTGTGGGGTGAAATTCATGAAAAAGAAACAAGTGTTTACAAAATAATAAGTCAGGATATTTTGGCCGTGGGCCTCCCTTCCCCACATTTTCAGCATGGGGCAAGGCAGTTCACTCAAGCAAAGCGCACACTTTAACTTCTGAGGCATGAGGATACAGTTCAATCTTCACAGATCAAGACTTTCTGGGTCAAAGCCTCTTTACCAAAAAAGGGCCTGCTGTGCAAAAACAATACGTAAACATTATTTTCCTTTCAAATGTATTAATCGTTGGGTGTTCACGTAGGATCCCCCTCTTCTGGGCTCAGATCCTTTTTTAAATCAATGTTCAGATAATTATTTCTAGAGTGACTTTCAAATGTGCACAGGGTTTAGCTTGACCCGTTGCATGACCACTTCGATCTTGTTATTCCATTTTCTCACACTCAGCATCAGTTGGATACCTGACAGAGACTTTCGAATGAGCCCCCGCGTGTTTCCAGTCCACTCTGTGTAAGGCATCTTTTGTTGGCCTCCCAAAGTTCAAAATGTAAAGTTCAATTACTCCTTTGGTTTCAGTTATATTTGTGTTGATCTTTGCAAGCACCTCACATACTGTTCTCTTTGTTCAATGTTGTCGCTTGCAACATTGGTTGAAAATACAAACTGGTTTGATATCAATCGATCTGACTCTCCGGCTCTGCTGTCTTTTCTGACACTGCTTCGTTGCAGGAGCCAAGGACAGTATCACAGCGGCAATCGTTCGTCCCTGCCTTGGTTATCAATGCGGCCCCGGGTACCTCTGACACACTGTGCAGGTTTGATCAGCCTTAGTTCCTGGTCTTTGGTTTCTTACTTTCCAAGACCAAGGAAAATAACAGTCTTTAGAGGTCACAGGTACTTCCTTTCTTTTGACTCTCTCCGGTCTTGCCGTCTTTCTCCATGTATTAAACAGCCATCTTGGAACTGCTGTTTTCTCATGTGGTTTGCCTCCCTCGAAGTGTGCTTTCATGCTCCACCTTTTATATGTGGGGGGAAGCATGATGGAAGTCAGATGTGTGTAATAATCCTTAATTGCATGACCTTACCTGTCCATGGCGTTTGGACATGTCAGGTACATGGATCTGGTATTAGTCCATTGTCGCTCACGGTGAACTGTCCATGAGAAAGCAAGTGTTTGTGTCAGAAAGGGGGGGGGGTTGAATTCCTAGCTATCCTACCTGGTAGGATGCAGTAAAGGTGTTATTGGCAAGGGGATACCACAGCTCACCTTTTGTAATCCCACTTCCACTCCTGAGGACCCCTCATCCCAGAGATCCTCCCACACTGGTCCACCCCAGGAACTGGATCCAAAAGCAATGGACGTGTCCTGGCCATCTGGATGACAGATCCCCGAGGACTAATGGGTGAGGCACCTTCAGGTTTCTCACACTACCCAAACAGAAGTACTGTTTTATAAAACATGTTCCTGTGTGACATAGCCCAAACCTATGGCTACTAAAACAATGTCACACCAGATGAGACAACTGGCAAATATTCAGTCTCAACTTGTGAAAGAAGCCTAGTAAAACTTACCAAACCAAGCCTTATGAATCATATAATGTTATCATTTAAATCTCTGCAACATAGAGAACTGAATTACATGGCCCTAATGCAACCTTTTAAACCTTGGAGAAAAGAAGAAGAATTATTAGGTGACTATGACTCATTTGAAGCTGCATTCAAAGTAAATAAATGCAGTATAACATATGTCACTTTCAAACAATACAAAGAAATGTCGGACAATGAACAGCAACACGAGGAAGAAATTGAAGCTCAACTAGATAAAGACACTCCTGAGGGCAGTTGATTTTCCCTTATAGGCTGTCAAAAATTACTTAGAGAACCACTCATTCTAAATAAAGTAGAAATAGCCATGACTGATGTAGAAAATACCATTCATCAATGTAAACAATCTTAAGAAGACTTTCCCGTGCTTAAATAGCAGCTAAATGATGAACAACTCACCATTTATCTAGAAGTCACGGAAGAAATTCAACATGGTTTTAAACATGAACCCAAAACTTGTACCAGTACAAATTATAAACCTCTGCTCCTGTATGTAAGTGGTGAAGCTGGATCTGATAAAACAGTCTTAATTAACATAATCAGCACATTTCTACAAAACCTAACAAACAACAACCTTGTGGCTGTTGTAACAAACCCCACAGGTTTAGCGGCCTACAACATAGGAGGTGTAACTTTCCACTGACTACTACTCCTTCTATTAGAACACCAAAACAAATTAGAATGCTACAAATTATCAGCAGAAGCTGCACAGAATTCTGAAACACATGAAAGTGCTCATAAAATATGAACTAAGCATGGTTTCCAACCACATGTTGGCTTTAATTCAACTTAGAAAAGAAGAAATCCTAAAAAATGACCACGAAGAACTGTTTGGAGGTAAACACATTATTGTTTTCTGACACCTTCTAGAGTTAACACCAGTAAAAGGTCAACCTCTTTTCAAAACATTAGGACACAAACTATGCCGCAACACACTTGGCAGCATTGGAAATGTATATCTGTGGCAAAACTTTCACTACAGAGAACTAACTCAAAACATGCATCAGTCTCAAGACCTCACCTATGCTAACATTTTAGAAAGCATTAGAACTGGTCTGCTTAGTAAAGATGCAAGAAATGCAACCCATACTGCATATCAGCTCCACAGACAAACTAGAAGTGCATGGCATGACACTCCGTATGTGTGAGCAAGCAGCAGTACGACTGAATAGCTTAGAACAAAGTATCTCCAACACAGCTGGATTGGAGAAAATATTAACATTGTCCCTAAACTGCAGAGTAATTCTAAAACGTAGCCTTGACGTAGAACAAGGTTTAGTCAATGGAGCAACTGGTACAGTTGTTGGCTTCCAAACATATCTACATGACAACAACATTCAGTTTGCCAACATCCACTTTGACAAACTTGGAGAAGTTAAAAAATTGGCAGCACAATAGCACATTTCCTTCTTTTCAAAGACATGTACATAGACAGAGAACAATTGTCTCTGTCTCTTGCATATGCTGTCACTATTCACAAATCGCATGGTCTAACCCTAAATCATGCATTGATTGATATTGGCAGCACAGTCTTTAAAGAAGGTATGAGTTACGTAGCACTTTCACATCTGCATACACTCAATGATCTAGTCCTAGTTAACTTTCATGCAAACAAAGTCAACAATGACATTCCTTGGACCCTTGAATATAACAGGCTAAGTGCACTGTACACCCCATCTAGATATGTGCCCTGTACTGCAAAAAGTGAAACCTTTCAAAAGAAAACTAATACAAACAGAATCTACAATGGATCTCTCAGCAATACTGCTAATTAAACAACAACTAACTCCTTCTCCATCAAATAATACAACCACAAAACTGTCTAATACAAACTCAACTGCATGTCCATCAGAAAACAAAGAGACATATGTCTCTTCTCAAAAGAAAACTACAGGCCCATCAAATGATGCACAGACAGAACTCTCTGGTCCATTTAAATTTAGCAACACAACTTGAGTAAATTGCTATGCAAATGTAATAATCAATCTTCTCTTCCAATTGCCACCAATCGTTCCCAACATTTACTTAAACGGCTCAGACCAGTTGTGTTTGAAAATGCTTGTCCTTCATAAAAATGCCACAAATAATCCTGACAGCACTTACAGTGTCTCGGGTATAAGGCAAGAATTGGACTACTGTGCAGGAATGGTAACATTTACCATAAACACACAAGTAGATCATCAAGAATTGCTAATGTACTCTCTACAAGTACTGGAAACCAAAAACATCCGTATAATTGAAATCTTCTATATTTCATATAAGTGGAAACATACATGCATTCTCTGCAACCATGTTGCACAAGAGAACATCCCCAACAAACGATTTCTATATGCAACCAAATTGTGAATCCATTCCATTTCACCAGCTTCTGCAGAATGCAGATCATGGCATATTATGCCCTTTTTGCAATTCAGACAATCATCCCAGCATACAAATAAACTCACATAGCCAATATGTCATACTAATGCTTCTAAGGTACAATGCAGATGGTACCAAAAATAACTGTAAGCTCACTAGCTTTACACACGGCCAAGTATCTCTTGGGAAAGAACCTTCACAACAGTAGGCATAAAATACCACACTGGTGCCACAACCACTTCAGAGCACTTTACTGCACATGTCAGAAACATAAGTGGTTGGTCTGAATGTAACAACACCTCTGTTATTCCAAAACATAGGTCACCAGCAAACCTAACCAAAAGCCTACTTAATATTCCTTCAGCCCAAATTTACCCACTAATCTATAGCACAATCAACAGTTAGAATATGCCAACGGGTATCGAACTACATCCATAATACTACAATAGTACTTTTAAAAGTCAATCTTGTTAGAATACACCAACAGATATCTAACTACTCTAAACATTCCCTTAATGACAACATACTTCAAACAAACATACTATCACACTTACACTCACATAATTGTAATCTTTTTTTAAAATCCTGTATGGATGTTTTTTTCCCAATGACCCAATGATTATTTAATGTCAATACAACAACATTGTATCATACACTAAGGTTGAAGCCAACATTGTATGTAGAATGTACTGTTTATGAGGGTCAAAAAAGTAAATGTATATGTAACATTGTATGCAATTAAAGCTCTTAAACTATCCTGCTTAACACATTAAACTGTTTTTTTTCTGCAGAAATGAACCAGACATTGCAGTTTCATTGCTGTATGCAACTCAGTAACCATACCAAGTATAAACAAATATATAGTCCATAAGCACTATCCTCAATCTTGCTACAATCATAAATACCATATACAGTCCATTTATATAATTGTTACGCTCACCTGACTCCCACGGAGGCACTGGCCTGGTTCGCGCTGCTGTGACCTCTTCTAAGGTGATGCGCAGGGTTCGGAAGACGGACTGGACCGGGCCCCCAAATCTGGCTTGTCTGGCTCGCAGAAGTATCCTTCTGTAGGCGAAAATAGGGGATTAACTGTCTGCGGGGTAATGCAATCGGCCTCCAACTTCCCCTCTCACCCTCCTTGAAACCCTTCTGTGATTTCTCGTAGCATCTCACCTTAGGGTCTGGAAGGACGAGCTCTCCATCCTGCTTCTGATGCAGGGGCGCGTTGGTATCCAGTTACTTCACTGGATTTTCGGATTGGTGAGAACCAAACTTGCTTGGCTTCCAGGTAAGTTTTTTGATAAGAGGTTCCCCTTGTGTCCATGCATTAATGTACTAATGCTAGTGTCTTTTTCCCCATAGGGGCTGGGGTACGGAATGCCGGGGAACAGGCACCGACCCGAGATGAGAGGTGAAATCGTTGTAGAAATCAGGTAAGTCTTTAATGAGCGTTTTTTGGTAATGTCTTTTCATTCGCTCATTAACGCTGATGTCTCTTTTTCCCCTTAGGGGCCGGGGTCCGGAAATGCCAGGATGCGGCGCGGACCCAAAATGAAGAGGGAATGAATCAACAGGTAAGTCTTAACATGGAGATTTAGCTTTCCTTATTCCCTTCTCTCTCTCACCTTTTGTTCTGGTGTTTTTCTCCCTAGGTGCTGGGGCGTGACTGTGAATGCGATGATCGCTGCTGAACATGGAGGCGCCCTGTAAAGGTGAGTGGAATGCGGCGCTGCAGCGATCGACGCGATGAGCTTTTAAATTAAAGTCTTCCTTTTCAGGATTGTCGGCGAGATGTCTCCGGGATGCGGTTTTTAGCAGGTAAGGACTTTTCCTTCTTCTGTTCTCTTCTTCTCTTCCTTTGCATGTGATCCAGGATGCTGGCAGGCGTGGCAGAAGTCAGGATGCAGTTGCAGACACGGTGAGCGTCCAGCTGCTAGATGCAGAACAACGCGAAGCACGTGTGGCTGTTCGGGTGGGGTTTAAATAGCCTTGGAAGAAGTTCCAGGTATGTATCCTTCCTCCAATCAGGTATGTATCCTTCCTCGACCACGCCCGGATGGTAAATTAGTCCCACAGGTAAAGTAGTTCCTTTCAGGCCTCAAGGAGGCCGGGATCCTGCAGCATGGTCTGCATCAGGTAAGTGCACCCAAGCATTCCCATAATGAGCCTGGCGCCTATGGCGCCAGGACTGATGTCTTTTATGAGCCTGGCGCCATAGGCGCCAGGACACTGTCCAAAGGGCCCGTATATGGGGTTGCTGGGTCCTTCCTTGGGGACTGGATGTCTGCTTTCGGGGACGCCGGGCTTGAACCGGCTCCCCGGGAGCGGGCATCATGACAGCACTCCCCCCCAAGGCCCCTCCCAAGGTTGTTCCCTCCGGGGGTTTTGGTTTGTCTGGGAAGAGTCAGTGGAATTTCCTGACTAATCGAGGTGCATGCACATGGTCGCTGGGTTCCCACGACCTCTCCTGAGGTCCGTACCCCTTCCAATCAATTAGATAGAACAGTTTTGACCTAAACATTTTTGAGTCTAAAATGTTCTTCACTTTGAATTCGGGCTCCCCATCTATTAGAATAGGTTCTGGAGGTTTGAGTAGTCGGGTTCCGGGTACCACTGGTTTCAGAAGTGACACATGAAAAACAGGGTGAATTTGCATAATAGCTGGTAAATCAAGTTTAACAGCCACTGGGTTAATTATTGCCGTAATAGAATATGGTCCGAGATATTTTGGGTTAAAAGTTCGAGGCCCTTTGAGTGGTAAATGTCTGGTAGCTAACCACACTTGATCCCCAATCTGATACGGAGGTGCTTCACTCCGATGTAGATCAGCATTCTCCTTGTATTTTCTCTTGGCTTGTTGTAAATGCGTAGTTGCCTCTTTGAAGGCTTGGGTAATTCTAGAATGCAGATGTTCTACTGCAGGCATTCTGAGGTTCTGAGGTGAGTCAAGGTTGAGGTTCGAGGGTGATGCCCAAACAAAGTATAAAAAGGACTGTGGCCAGTTCCAGAGTGTACCGAATTATTATATGCGTATTCGGCTATCCAAAGAATGTCTTTCCAGTTGCTTTCAGATTGCTGTAACATACACCGTAAGTACTGTTCAAGGGTCTGATTTGTCCTCTCGGTCTGACCATCGGTCTGAGGGGGGTGACTGGTCGATAATCTTACGTCGATCTGCGCCATTTGACAACATTTGCGCCAGAAGTGGGAAATGAATTGGCTTCCCCGGTCAGAGATTAGTATAGATGGGAATCCATGTAGCCGAACAATATTTTCGAGGAATTCTTTGGCTAGGACAGAAGCTGAAGGTAAACCTTTCAAAGGAATAAAGTGGGCCATTTTGGAAAACAAATCCACAATTACCAGAATAGTATTGTACCCCGAACAAGGAGGCAGGTCCGTAATAAAATCCATTGATAGGGTGTGCCAGGGTGCTGGTGGTATGTCTAGAGGTTGAAGGAGACTGGCTGGTCTTTTCTTTTGACTTTTATTTTGGGCGCAAACACCACAGGACATCACAAAAGATTTAACATCTTTTCGCCAAGAGGGCCACCAAAATTGTCGTTTCACCTTTTCCTCTGTCTTGGCAATACCGGGGTGTCCCTCTATTAATGTATCATGATAACCGGAAATAACTAGTTCGTGTAATTCCTTATGTGGCAGGAATAAGCGTCCTTGGAAATAAGGTAAACCATTATCTATGATAAAGTCTGATCCCTTTTGTATCCATTCCTGTAAGGGTGTAGGGGCCAGGAGTTGTTTCACTCTGGCTTGAATGTCTTCAAGCGGCTGTAACGAAGTCATGCCTAGAATCCTCTGTTCGGGAATTATTGGTACTGGTTCTGAGTTTGTATCAGATTCTCCCATTCCAATTCGGGATAAGACGTCTGCTTTGCCATTCTTGCAGCCAGGTCGATAGGTAATCACGAAATCAAATTCAGCGAAAAACAAAGCCCATCGGAGCTGCCGTGATGACTGAGCCTTGGCGGTTTTCAAATACTGTAAATTCCGGTGATCAGTGGTCACTGTGATGGTATGTCGAGCGCCAAGCAGATAATGCTGCCAGGCTTTAAAAGCGGACTTAATGGCTAACAGTTCTTTGTCCGTGATTGCATAATTAACCTCGGGTGCCAAGAATTTTCTGGACCAAAATGCTACGGGATGCAGTTGGTTGGTTTCGGGATCTTTTTGGGACAGGACAGCTCCCATGGCTAGGCTGGATGCATCTGTCTCGACGACATAAGGGAGATCTGGACGCGGGTGTTTCAATATAGGTGCGGAGGTAAACTTAGCTTTTAAATCCTGAAAGGCCTGCTCGGCTTCTTCAGACCATTCAAAACGTTTATTTTTCCTCAAGAGTGCAGTAAACCACAGGAGCGGGGTTCCCTCCGGAACCGGGTAGAGGAGTTTGCCCAGCTTGACCTTGCAAAAGCTGTCTGGCCAGGTCATCAGTTCTTTCCTTTGATATTATTAATTCCCTCCTGAGGGCATTAGTCTCTTGACGAGTGGCATGTACTTCGGCCCGTAATTCCCCCAGTAATTGGGCCAACTGATCAGTCTCAGAACTTTCCATAGCGCCTGGGTGGGAATTTGTAGGAAGGCTTTGCGTTCTGTTACGCTCACCTGACTCCCACGGAGGCGCTGGCCTGGTTCGCGCTGCTGTGACCTCTTCTAAGGTGATGCGCAGGGTTCGGAAGACGGACTGGACCGGGCCCCCAAATCTGGCTTGTCTGGCTCGCAGAAGTATCCTTCTGTAGGCGAAAATAGGGGATTAACTGTCTGCGGGGTAATGCAATCGGCCTCCCACTTTCCCCTCTCACCCTCCTTGAAACCCTTCTGTGATTTCTCGTAGCGTCTCACCTTAGGGTCTGGAAGGACGAGCTCTCCATCCTGCTTCTGATGCAGGGGCGCGTTGGTATCCAGTTACTTCACTGGATTTTCGGATTGGTGAGAACCAAACTTGCTTGGCTTCCAGGTAAGTTTTTTGATAAGAGGTTCCCCTTGTGTCCATGCATTAATGTACTAATGCTAGTGTCTTTTTCCCCATAGGGGCCGGGGTACGGAATGCCGGGGAACAGGCACCGACCCGAGATGAGAGGTGAAATCCTTGTAGAAATCAGGTAAGTCTTTAATGAGCGTTTTTTGGTAATGTCTTTTCATTCGCTCATTAACGCTGATGTCTCTTTTTCCCCTTAGGGGCCGGGGTCCGGAAATGCCAGGATGCGGCGCGGACCCGAAATGAAGAGGGAATGAATCAACAGGTAAGTCTTAACATGGAGATTTAGCTTTCCTTATTCCCTTCTCTCTCTCACCTTTTGTTCTGGTGTTTTTCTCCCTAGGCGCTGGGGCGTGACTGCGAATCCGGATGATCGCTGCTGAACATGGAGGCGCCCTGTAAAGGTGAGTGGAATGCGGCGCTGCAGCGATCGACGCAATGAGCTTTTAAATTAAAGTCTTCCTTTTCAGGATTGTCGGCAAGATGTCTCCGGGATGCGGATTTAGCAGGTAAGGACTTTTCCTTCTTCTGTTCTCTTCTTCTCTTCCTTTGCAGGTGATCCAGGATGCTGGCAGGCGTGGCAGAAGTCAGGATGCAGGAGCAGACACGGTGAGCGTCCAGCTGCTAGATGCAGAACAACACGAAGCACGTGTGGCTGTTCGGGTGGGGTTTAAATAGCCTTGGAAGAAGTTCCAGGTATGTATCCTTCCTCCAATCAGGTATGTATCCTTCCCCGACCACGCCCGGATGGTAAATTAGTCCCACAGGTAAAGTAGTTCCTTTCAGGCCTCAAGGAGGCCGGGATCCTGCAGCATGGTCTGCATCAGGTAAGTGCACCCAAGCATTCCCATAATGAGCCTGGCGCCTATGGTGCCAGGACTGATGTCTTTTATGAGCCTGGCGCCAAAGGCGCCAGGACTCTGTCCAAAGGGCCCCTATATGGGGTTGCTGGGTCCTTCCTTGGGGACTGGATGTCCGCTTTCGGGGACGCCGGGCTTAAACCGGCTCCCCGGGAGCGGGCATCATGACAATAATTCACTATGTTACAAACACTTTATACTCCCACTACATTACCTATCATTTCTATGCACATATTACTACTGTATTGGTTGTGCCCAGTGGTCATGCCCCCAAAAACCTGGCCACTGGCCACAACCACCACTATAAAATTAAACCATATAACAAGTACATACAATACACCTTCAAATAACAAAACTCGCCCTGAACCGCCTGCAATTGAAATAATGTCACCGGACACTAAAATTGACAGCGGACTCGGCAGCATTTGCAAACCCCTTTTTTCTCCTAGAAAAACTGGTCCATATCATCTTTATTCCACCCTGCCCACCCTTTCCAGTCCCTCTTTCGACCACCAAATAATCCCAAATGTGTTTTTCAGACTTTTTCGGCACTGCGCTATCCACTGACCCCGCGGCTGTCTGCGGATCCAACATGGCGACTGTTTAAAAAAATATGACGCACCTCAAGATTTTCGCCATCCAATCAGCAGGCACGTCAGATGTCCGCAGACATCACACCACCCCCTGAATGGTCCAGGGGCTGTTCAGGGGAAAATGAGGAAGTGACTAAACACAGATTTCACAGATTTCTTTGACCTACTTTTTAGCCATTTTTAGCCATTTTTTAAAAACGACTTGATAAGATTTACACAAAATTTACAAAAGCACGCTTTCTAGACCAAGCTCTTGCCACAAATTTGGGGAAAATCCGTCCAGCAGTTTAGACTGTAGGCATGGTCAAATATCATATAGCCAGTATTGTTCAGAGGGTCCTAACAGGTAACTATGCAAAATGCAGTGCAGATGAGTGAAACAGTGTGGAATTGTGTAACGAACAACGCTTTGCCAAGCCACAAACCCACACATTTTTGCTGAATAATGGGGACAGGGTGGGATGTCCAAATATCATGTAGCCAGTATTGTCCAGGGGGTCCTAACAGGGAACTATCCACAATTTGGTGCAGATTGGTGAAACGGTGTGGAATTGTATAAGCAAAAACACTTTGCCATGCCACAAACAAACCCATATATTTTCACTTTTATAAATATAGATTGTTTTATCATTTATTCCATTGCAAATGAATCAGACAGAGAGCAACACCTATGTTTATTCCAACCGGGATTGCTAGTTCCAGACTTGGACTGGCCTATAGGACAATATGGTAATTCCCAAAGTGCCATCCCATGATTCTTGTATGGGCTAGATTTTTGGGACACAGTGGGCCACATTTCTATACAGAGTGGGCCAGTTTAATAAGTTGCACAATTCTTAAACAATAATACTAAGAAAATGTGCTTTCAAATGCATTATTTGCAAAATCTTTTACCAAAAAAAAACCTTGAGTAGTACCCAAACAGTCTGTTCTGAAAAGTAACAACATGCTATATGTGATTGTTATCCATTTTTTCATTGGTGCCTTGTCAAATTTTAAGTACCATTCTGACTCTGAGACTTAGTTCTCAAATGCATCTTCATCCACTATACCTGTGACAGCCATGTCGTAATGAAAAAAGCCGAGCTTTGCAGTAGATAGATCACTGGGTTGAACTTGGGATTTCCAATGGCAGGGTTGCTTGTTCGAATCTACTGATTAACTTCAAAATACTCAACCTGGTAGAAGGAGCTGTACATGGGGAAGAAATAGGTGAAATGTTTATTTTTTGCTATTGTAAAAATATTTTTTGCATTACAATTAACTCAGAGAGAGAAGAGCGCCAAATATATACCTTCATCATTCCAACTCCTTAGATGCATCTTCATCCATTACACCTCTGACAGTTATGTAACAATGCAAAAAGCTATGCTTTCTGATTGGTGATCCAGTAACTGAGAGGTTAGCGCATGGCTTAAGGTTGCAGATTTAACTCTACTCAGTGAATTAAAAATACTCAACCTGGTAAATTGTGCTGTGCATTGGGAGGAACTATGTGAAACATTTAGTTTGAAATGTGTTTACTGTTATAAAAATATCTATATTAATAAAAATGTAAATGTTTGTTTGTTCAAAATCTTAAATCTCCGAAGGTTCTTCAATGATTGCTTTGAAATTTTGACACAACATTGCTTTCAAATAGGCCATTGTTTTTATGCACAAACTATACATAGATGTCACACCTGTGACAGGTAAAAACATGCTTTTTCTGAAAAACAGCATCATCTGTTGAACATAAAAGCAACACACGCTATACTGAACATTTTACTGCAAAACAGCGGCATCTGTTGGACGTAAAATCAACACATGCTATTTTACGATTCCATTTCAATGTTTCCGATTTAGAATGGCTCAAATACATGCCAAGGAAGCAGCTGCGAGCACAGCGATCGCGTTCTGCAGCTTCAGATTAGCTTCGTTCTCAACAGAATGAACACGACAGGCTGGGAGTTGCTGAAAGATGTCAACGAGAAACAGCAGATCAGCGTCAAACATGACTCTGTGCTCCGCAATCACGTGATTACAATCACCTTGCATTCCAGTACAACCCAGCTGATGATTATAGTTTGAGCCGGCATGTTCTCATCGGCACCATAACAGAAGAGTGTCATTATTGAAAGGCTCTGAAATTTATGGAGAAACGAAAGGAATATGTAACGCCGCCAGGAAAATTAAACTGCCTCAACTTGGAGAACCGCCAGAGCCATTAAAAACTACCCAGAAGCATTGTCACATTAAACATCTTAGAAATGTGCGTTTTCTCTTTTCTTTCTTTTCCGTTTAACCAGACTGAGCCACAGCCATGCGTGGCCGGGGACAGCTAGTTATTTTATAATTATTTCCAATACAAGTAACTCAGAGAGAGAAAGAGAGAGCAGTAGCTATTTTTATGGTAACTAGTGTTTCAGGTGTCACCTCGAAACTCACCAGAAAATTACAAAATAAATCAAAAGGAGTGTACACCGGTGCAAGAAGTAACACAGTTTTATTCAGGGCCCCAGATGCACCTGGGACAGCAAGTTCAAACAGATCACGGAACAGAAATGTGTGAAAAGGTGCTGTCAAAGTCAGTGAAAACTCACTTTGTACTGCAAAAATTACTTTTCAAGGACTTTGCAGCGACTTTGCACTGCAAAAATACAGTTTGCACAGTTCCATGATTCAGGGTGTGTGTTGGCAGTGTAAAGTGATTTTGCAGCAGTGCAAAGTCACTTTGCACTGTGCTAAGAAATATCATGAATCTGGCCCTGAGAGTACTTGACAATTAGTGTACTGACATATGGCACTCTGTTTTAAACTTTGTTACAAATTTGAATTTATGGAGGCAGAGGTGTGTTGTCTCATCCATCGATATGGTGATGTAGAGGGAATAAGGCTGACCAGTAATAGGTATGCTATTGTTGAGCATGAAGTGGAGGGGCTTTCCTTCTAAACTAAAACTTCTCAGAAAGGGCCAGGCAAACTGATGAAAAAGATGGCATTGCAGATGCGCACAATCAGATTGCAGTCTACCAAAGCCTTATGGGCAACATTGTTAGGTCAATTTGAAATCCAGGGTGACAGAATAGGTCATCGAAATGCATACAGATTTTCCATCTGCTCAATGAAGAGAGCTTATATCCTCGCTGGCATCTCTGGGGCAACTAACAACACAGCTGAACTCAAAATCTGCAAGGAACTTGTCAATCCTACTACACTCTCCTTTTCTCCTCTGCCTCCCCTGGCCCTCTGCACTGCACTGGCCTCTCACTTTATTTCTAAAACTCAGGAAACCCTGTCCTCACTCTCCTCTGTACCACTCCCTTCTCCCGCACCCTCTCTCTGGCCTCCCTTGGCCCCTCACCCCCTTCCCTCCTACCCTCCTCTTTCTCTCATATATCACCTAATGAGGTTTCTAGACAAGTCTGCTCTATGAAAGCCTCATGCAAACAGGTGCTCCCTTGCTCCTCCAGAACTATCAAGGACAATATTGTCTCCCTTGCTCCAGACTTGGCCGATTTCTGCCATCACTCCTTTGCCACTGGATCCTTCCTGCTACTCCTCAAGCACTCCCTTGTGCACTCTCTCCTCAAAATGCCTTCTGCCAACCCTTCTGTCTGGCTAACTACTGCCCTATCTCCGTTACCCCTTCCTGGGCAAACTCTTGGAGAAGCTGTCCATATCCTAGTGTATCCACCACACTGAAGCTGTTGGTTATCTTCGCAACCACCTGTCTGACTTCCAAGCTGCCAGAGGCACGGAAACTGCACTCTTGAACACCCCAAAAGACTTTCTCTCTAATCTCAATTCCAGCTCTCCTTCCGTTCTCATCTTTCTTGACCCTTTCTCTGCCTTTGATATGGTCAATCATGCCACCCTTATAAATTGGCTTTGTGATACCCTTGGCATCACAGACCTGGCTCAGGACTGGTTGACTTCCATCCTTTCTCACCAACCTTCATAGTTTCAACTGGACCCTTTTCTCTCATCATCTCACTCTCCACCTGTGGTGTCCCTCAGGGCACCATCCTCTCACCTTGGCCTTTCAACATCTACCTTGCCCCTCTAGCCCATTTGATCTCTGCATTCTATCCTAACTTCCAGTGTTATGTGGACAACATGCAGCTCTCCTTTAACCTTCTCTCTGTCTCCTCCTCTTCCTCTCTCATTCCTGACTGTCTACTATTCAGGCATGGTGCACTGCTAATAATATTTGCCTTCATGCCAGTAAGAATGTGATCCTTCTCATTGGGACCCCTGCTCCCTCCTTCCCTCCTACACTCTGGTCACCTTCCATAGGCCCCCTCCCCTCCCCTTCTTGTGAGGCAAAAAACCTTGGTATCATCTTCGACTCCTCTCTCTTCTTCTCTCCTCACATCACAGATATTGCCAAGAAGGCCCACTTTCAACCGCACCTCCTCAGAGGCATTCTCTCTTTCTTTACCTACCCCAAGAAAGTAAATCTCTCAAGATCTCTCGTCCTCTCCAGACTGGACTACTGCAACAGCCTCTTTCTCAATCTGCCTAGCTCCTCCCTTCGCCCCCTTCAACTTATCCAGTGTACGACTGCAAGACTTATCCTTGGCCTCAAGCCCAGGGACCGCATCTCTCCAGCCCTAAAATCTCTCAACTGGCTCTCAGTCACTGTGATGAACAAGTTCAAGACCCTCTGCATCATCCACAAGGCTTTCTAGGGCCTGGGACCCTGCTACATCCAACTCTCTCTCCCTAAATACCTCCCTGCTATAGCCCTTCGGTCTTCTAGCAACAACTCTCTGCAGATCAGATGCTTTTCAAAGCAGAGAGTGGGGGTAGATCTCTCTCTTCCACAGGTGCCTCCCTCTAGACAGGCCTCCCTGCCCCTCTCAGACTTGAGTCGGATCTCCATAAGTTGCAGAAGCTTCTCAAGAACCTCCTTTATTCTCCCTCATTCCCTCTCCCTCTCCCCTGTTAATGTTCCCCTCTGCCTTTTGACTGGCTGCCTGGTTACCTCAGATTATTACAGGGACCAGTCCCTCCTCGACCAGTCTACCCCTGCACTTGGTCTCCCCTGGCCCCCTGCCCCCTTCAACCTGCACTTGCCCTTCCAGGCTCTTTCCCCTGCACTTGCTTGGCTGGGCCTGACCCCCTTGAGCCCTTCCAGTCCCATTCCTCACACTTAGCATGTGGACCTTCTTCCCTTGCACTCTCTGCATTCCCCTGGCTCTGTCCACCTGGCTTCCCCTGGCACTCTCTTAAGCCATGGGCGCTTTCGCCCTGACCGCCACTTCCCCCTGCCCTCATCCTGCACTTCTTGTTACTGTACTTGCATGATCCGAATGTCACAAGGCCTAGTAGGACCGTTTTGTCTCTGTCATCCCTGCTCCCCCCTCTTGTCTTGTTGCGCCTTGAAACACATTGTGTATAGGCGCATTGTAAATACCCAATAAACAAATAATTTGCAGATATGCGCACTGAACATGCACCTGTGGCCTTTGCTCAATTTCATCACACTGTGGAGGCCTACTCCCACTCCCACTGTGCAGGGAATCGCCCCTTTGCCCACCAGGCTTAATCATCTCTATGTGATCCATATGATTTGTGAAATGTGTTTGTGCGTCTTTATTACACACTGAACATGAACAGCAAATAGATAGTTATTTATTCATTATCACATTTATAGAAGCACACAAAGGCAATGAGAATCAAGGCTCTAGTTGCAGCAAGTTCAGAGTACAGTTACAAACATAGTGCGAGAACCTGTTGACATGCTTACAGCATAATAGCAGACTGTATTAACATACTCTGTCGAGCCTCAGCTCATGGTGAGGGGGTACATCAGGTGTGCAAACAGGCAAACAGACATAATAAGTATGAGTACATAGTGTTGCAAAGCTTCACATCCTGATGTGGGTGGCTACTTGAGATGAGCATAAACACACGGGAGATGTAATGAGTGTGAGCATGCAATCTGAGCCGGTCTCGTCGCATGGTACATGGGTCTGCTACAGGTGCTCAGTATGTTGATGTAAACATAAACATACAATGGCAAAGGATGTGACCTTCTTAGTACATTTGGAGACTGTAAAACAAGGACACCTGATCTCAAATCCTAGCTTCTTAAGGACCAAATAGTGTGATTTTGGGCAAATCACTTTTCCTCATATTATCTTATTTTCCTTAACTGATCAAACTGAGAAACACATAAAAGTGATGTGGTTCAGTTTGCAAACAAGCTGAATCAATTGCCACTACAATGCACGGTCCTCACATCCATCATCTGTCCATCTCACCCCCTCTCCAGCCCCACCTACACACTCTATCTATTCAAGGCCCTCTTTGGTATTCTTTACAACAGGGCTCTCTGTCTTCAATCTGCCACTGCTGGGTGCCATGACTGGCCTAAAGGCACAAGACTGCCCCTGGACAAATGAACCTTCACTTGACATATGATGAAACACCTGGCCATGTGAGGCAGAACATTACCAATAATGACTATATGTGGCATATTCGGGTTTACCTGGCACAATAAACAGTACCTGGATGAAAGAGCATGTACTTATAAAGGATAACAGCACTTTGGCTAGTGTGAATTTTTCTTGCATATGATGACTACAGATCACTCATGATCCTTAGCCTGGCGTAACATGGCATTATATGGTATACAAAGCTGCATGTAGGATATTATAGCAGGGCCTGTGCCATGTGAAGCTGCGGTGGCATGTGAAGCTGCATTTGGCATATTTTTACTATGACTGGCACGCGAGGTTTTAACAGATATAAGAATAAATGGCCATATGAGACTGTACTGACACAAGAAGGTACTTTATTGCGGCCTATGGCAATTCTGCTGGGTGTTCCCCTGGAATATCACAAGTGTCCCCATGGCTTATTGACAGAGCATAATAATTAAAATATGGTTAGAAACTGAAATAGTATTTTTTCCACTTTCATACAAATGTACTATTTTATTAATCACTCTCTTATTTTAGGTATTAGTATTCTACGTTCATACTCAGTATGCAGTATGGCATAAGTTAATTTGATGTCAGTTCCAGTTCAAAGGTCACTGGATGCCTAATCATTTGATACCATCAGGTGCAAGAACCCGTTGTCATGGTTACAGAATAATAGTAGACTGTGTGGAGAGCCTCACCTCACGGTGAGGGGGGCTACTTCAGGCACGCCAGTGTAGTCAGTGGCAAGCGGTGCTGTAACAGTATGTACCTGGGAGGTAGGTCGGACATGCAGATATTCTCGTGAGAGTTGTAAAATATATGCCAGAAATGTAGATAGCTAACAAATGAAGTAAGGGTGGAACAAGGACTAATTAAGGAAGGTTGCTAGGTTTATAGGAGAATAAGAGGAGGGGTCTGCTTTGGGCAATGAACGAGTGCGGGATGAGGGAGAAGGCGGTATGGATCTCCTTATCGTGCAGCGCAGAGATAGCCCAGGAGCTAACAGCAATACATTATTTTCAGGTGTTGGGAGGTAGGTGCATTTAGTAATATTGCAATCAGTAGCAGAGTCCCAATGTGAAATAATATACCCGATGCAGTGTTGTTCGAAATCTAACCACCTGCTACCCAGTGCCAGTGTATGCACCCATTCATAGACTTTGTTCATAGCATAACTCCCATGTTAAAACCCACAAAATGCCATGGCATTCATTTACCTGTTTTAGTACTGCACTTTTGGACCAAACTACTGTTGTGTTCCATTCCTGGTTTTGGGTTAAACCAGCTGATGCATTCAGTTTGATGTATGCTGTCCAAAAGGCAAAGGGCAGGGGGCAGCATACTAATTACATTCTGTTGCAACAAGCTACTACAGGTTGGAGAGACCCCGATTGCAATCACCTGTTACAAGCTCCTGCATGCTAGGCAACCAAGAGAGGGAGAGGATTTATTTGCAATCCTCATCTGCAAGCTACTGAAGCCTGGACTTTCCGTTATTGGACACAGCTGCCCCAGGCTGAAATCAGCTCCACCCTGTTGGGCTGTGGGGTCTTCCATGTTATCTCGCTTTTCATTACTAAATCCTATCTGCTATATAAGATTTCAAGTTGTTCATAATTTCAGTATCTGCCTTTTATTGTATTTAGTTTTCGGAACCACATATTTGCAGCAACGTCTAGTCTTGGCTGTTTTTTTATGCAGTTTTCACAAAAATTAAACCAACCACTGGCTGCCTTAGAGCACTGAATAAAGGGTCTCATTTTTTAGAATTGATAAGATTCACTATGTTGAAAGTGGACATAAGAAACATTAGTTTCTATTTGTGAGATCTGTCGTTCGAAACGGTTGATCACCTTCACATACAGAGAATAGAAAATTGTGAAATAATGTAAGCCTAGTTTTACATAATATTTAGGCGCTTGAAGATGGCATGTGTGCTGTGTGCTTGATTACTAACAATATAACAGACAAATATTTTGGTTTGATGAAAAGAATGCACATCGGACGTGTAAATTATAATGTAAATTGCTAGTTAAAATATTTATTTACTGTGTATATTCTATTGCAAACTGGCTACTGAAATATATTGTTTTATTCTCTCATTTACATAGCTATGTTCTACCGTTGTACACATGCCATGCTTCCCAGCTTCGATGTGATGGATTCTTCAATCAGAATTGGGCGATAATCATCAACGGCGCTTTTTTGATAACCATTATGTGGGCCGATGAGTGTTAGGCAGAATCATATGCAGTACCCTTTGGGAACACCAAACATAATTAAGACTACAAGTGACAGTACAAATTCACCTTTGGTACAAGCCTGTACTAGACAGTAAAGTGGTAGCGATGGCTGAGCAGCCAGACTTATCTCAAGAGTAAAGTGAGCAGTATCAATAGTTACACAAAGGACAGCAATTAATATGGTTCAAACAAACACAGACTCAAGCTTTCTGAGTAAAAGAATATACATTTATTTACACATCAGTTATAAAACATTTCACTATTATCAATCAGTTGAAAAATCGCAATCTTAATACACTACACCACAACCATTAGATTCTGGACAAGTAAAGCTCAAAATGAAGTGTAGGCAAAATGGCACTCCAGTAAATTAAAGGGAGGGAAAGACAAAGTTAGACAGAAGTTGAGCAGCACCAACACGTAAGTAAGCAGGGCATTTTAGAAAAAGTAATTACAGTGAGGAAATCAAATCAAGAGGCCAGGGTCAAAGTCTTTGCAGAGGATCACACAGTTCAGAGTAGTTCGCGGTTAAGTCTTTGGCAAAAGTTCAGAACGAAGTTGGTCGGACGAAAAGTTACTTTAAAGAATAGAGAAGGACGAGTCCTTGGATTGGCAAAAGATTTCAAACACTCTTACCGTGTTCGGATGGAACGAACGACCGGATTTGAAAAGTACCTTAAATGGAGAAGAAGGCTGTAGCTGAGGTAGATGTTCCTGGCAGGTCCTGCAGGCTCACGGTTCCTGAAGCAACTGTCGGACTGACACGAAGTAGGAAAACTGGAGGGTCCTGCACTGCCCAGGGAAGAAACCAGCAGCAGATCAAAGCAATGAATAAAAGTGCGCTCCTTAAAACCCAAGCAGGGTCCGATCCTCCTGGCTATCCGGTTCACTGTAGCTGTGCACAACAAATTCAACCAGAGGAAGGAGGCCTGGCTTGCAGTTTCAAGGGGAGAAGATTCCTTGCAGATCTTCCCTGTCGTCGAAGTTTGGAGATTCGGACCCGCAGCAGGGATTCACCTGGTGGTTCATTCGTGTTAGAGGTCCTCTTCTGTCAGCTTCTCTTCGGTTCTCTCGATCCAGTGGTGACTCTGACCTCAGTCCCAGAGATCTGCTTTTTATGCAACTTTCCCCCATTCACACAGCCTTGCTGTCAGTCACACAGCAGGGTGGCTGTCCCGCAGGGACAGTCACCACAGCCAATCATACCAGAGTGCGGCATGGGTCTCCAAGGAGACCCTGTGCAGGGAGTCTCAAACCCCTCCCTCACATCCTGTTCCCCTTGGACATTCAGGCACCTAAGGAGGGCTTCTGGGCAGAAGCCCACCAAAGGACGGTGTACAAAGGAACCAAACCTGGTTTGGCGCGCAGAGTAAAACACGAGAAAGACTTTTACAAAAAGAAATGGTGAATAAACCCAGCCGGAACCATATAAAGGTAAATATGGTCCAGTGGGTTTAAGTTTGAGGCTACTAAGATAGCCTAAAACAATACCAAGGCTATTTAAAATAACCGCGGTAGGAAAAATAGGGTAGATACCACTGCCACCTGCCAAATCTTAATGAAAAGGGAACGAAATAATGTTCCATGAGAAACAGACAAAAAGGGATAACTATTAACCCTTTTCAGAACTCTATGTAAGATAGTTTGTACTGGGTCTGTGGATTTAAAAAACTAATAAAGTCAATGGCAAATTTACTTGTTCTGGGAGACAGTAGTAAGTCCCAGAAAATGGAGTTTAAAGTGGGAAGTCTGAAAAAGACAACCCTGTGTCACTGCACGGAAGGTGCTGTGTAACATACAGTAAAAAGATGATGCCTATGGAGTAGGTGAAGCTCCACAGTCTATGAACACAAAAATGTTAACACAAACAGAAAAACACATGTAAGAGTGGGAAAAAAAGACTCACACTCTTACCAGGTGAAAAAAAGTAATCCTAGAAATCCAGCAAAGCTGGTGAGGGACTCAGTAGGTAAGGGAAATTAGCCATTTTGGAAAATTCTCTCTAACAATCGACAGGGACCAATATGTCCTCTGGCAGTAGCAGTAATAAGGAGCAACCTGTCATAGTTTAGGATGTGAAAACGAGCAGATGTAAAAGCGTGGTGTTTAAAAGTGAAAGGAAACAGATCTTATGACTAATGGAACACCATGTGCAATGAAGAAACATCAGTGATGTAACAGAAGGGTGTTACATACATAACAGAACTAAGAAACTGGGTTTAATCAAAGCGCTGAATGCAATCGGCATTACATGAGGAAGTGTATGATGTTTGCTAGCTATAACTTCTATTGGCAAAAGTTATCAATGTTTTCGTGGACATAATCTTCTCTTTTGAGCTTCATGTCAAAAATAAAAATACTTTTTACATTCCTGACTATTGCTGTTTTCTTCCAAATGTGTTTTTTTATCCTTTTTGTGAAAACAAAACATTTGCGCTGTGCCTGGATTTGTGTGTTTAACTTCCTGGTTCTGTGAACGGTATGGCGTGGGTGATGACGGTACATTTGGCTATGCTGACCCACGGACATCATGAAAAAAGGTGGAGCATATCGTTTGGACTGGTGATGTTGTTAAACGGAAATTGTATAGTACCTCCTTTATATTTATTTTGGCCTAAGCCTAGTCGCTCCACGAGGAAAACCGTGTTGCAAAGTTCCGATTTTGGGTTGACTTCACTGCCATTTTAGATTCATCCGCCATTTTGATTTCTATTTCTGTGTTCTCTGTTCTAAAATGGTAGACTGTGTTTTCAACTTGCAACCAAACCTCCCGACCTTTGAGTTCTGTTAATGTTTAGACTGTCCAAGAGCCGACTGTTTAGACTAGGTAACGAGACCTTGCACTGCATATGAACTGTTGTTTTAGTGTTGTCTGCACTCACAAGACTCATCCTTGAATACACGCTGGGGACAATGTAAAGCAAACCTCGAGCGTGGACACAGGCCAAACTCAATTGTAAAATAGTCATAAATGATGCTTGTCGTAGGCTTTGAGAACATATACTGCCATTGTGCCTCCACGGAAATACAAACGTATGTAATCCCTTTTAAAATGTTGTATGATCTGTATGTGAACTAGGCACGAACTCTAGACCACGAATTATTAACGTGAAGAGGAGCTGGACTGTGTTACTCGAAATTGTATAAAAATACGAATGTTCAGACGTCCAGTACTCTCTCACCTCTCTCTGTCGGGCTGGTACACACTGCGTGGTGTTGGGAGCCAGATAGCTATCTGTGTTGCTTTGTAAACTGTACAGTATTAAAAGATCTGTGAATCTTTTCAGCCCGTGATTGGTGTATTTCCTTTGTGGTACTCAGCCTCGATATTTTCTCCTTCTTACAAATGGCGCCCGAATAGGGACCCTCAAGATTGATGCCATATCATCGAAGAGTTGACACGGCTATCGGACCGGGATCGGACGGTGAGAAGGGGGACACCTCAAGAGTACTGCACGACCCAATCCTTGGATGGTGAGCATGTGGTCCGAGACGGCATCTTGATGAGGGTCCATATATCGAGGCGGGCAGTTTTGCCGAAATCACCAACCAGAGGGGTCCTTTTTTGTCCTTAGTGATCCGATCGGACCGCGCTTAGTCCTTTGAATCAGGTGAGTCGTGCGCCAATTCCTAAGTATCCTGATATTTGGTTGTAGTATTGTACTCGCGAGCTCAATCATTGACGGGTAACACCAGTAATCTGACATGCCTGGGAAATTGTCTGCCTGTTTCAGGGCGTTATTCCGCAGAGACATACAATCTTTGGAATTTGGCCGTCCGGCACCACAGGAGGGGTCGCCGGCATGTACTATGTACTGTAAGTACGACATTGGTAGCATAGTGTTCAACGATATTTGGCACAGACAAACCTAGACATGCTTCTGAAATTCAGTGGCCAATCAATGGTAGCTTTGAGATTTCTCGTATAGAATATTTAGAATCTATATTGTTAAAGAAAAAATCTAGACCTGCAGCATTTGATACATTACAAAATTGGAAAAAAGAAGCTATGCAGCAGCTTCAAAGTAAAGAGAAATATGTGCACCGACATATGTCGAGCGCCTAAAAAGCATTATTGTATGACCAGCAAAAACAGTCAGAATCTGCTAGAAACATGGATAGGGCTTTTCAACTTGGTATACAGAAAATATATCCATCTAAAGATGTTCATGCATCAGATGAATTGATTGATAAGCTTTTAAATGAACAAAGGCCTGCTGCCACTGCACCACCTCCTTATGTACCTCTTCCTGCTGTCGTTCCTCCTCCCGTAGCAATTCCTGCTCCTCCTATTGTTCCTCCTAGTGTCCCTCCCGCCAGTTATTGCTCCACTTCCTATTGTCATCCCTCCGCCTGTACCTCCACCTTTGCCAGTTGTTGTGGTTCCAGTAGATCTGTCTTTGGCGCCAGTAATAGCACCTTCATTACCTATTGTACAAGGTTTGTCTACGCTTTCTCTTCCAATCGGTTCTGCTCCGCTTGTAGTTGATAAAGGAGCGGGTGCTGAATCAAAAATTGTAACTCGTAATACCGTTTCTAAAGAGCGAAAGAGAGATTTGAATGCATGGGCTAGACAATGCATGGAGAAAAGTGAACAATCTGATGTTTTAGCTACACTCTCTAATCTAGAAAGTCTTCCTGAGTAAAATATCTTTATTGAAGGATGGGAATATATTTGACTGTAATGTGGAACAGACTGAACGATGTAGATATCCCACAAGGGTTGAGGGTTTTGAATGTTTTAGCGTATTCAAGAGATACTGTGGAGAAAGTATATGAGGACGTCGTGAGGGTTTTTGCGTTTAGAAGGGAGTTAGAAAGGTTACAGAATGATGAAATAGATGGGGATAGTTTGGATGCTATTTTTGTACAGAAACGGTTTCTTCCTCTTTGTAAATCGATGAGTGAAGAAACACGAATTTCACAAGGGACGCACTTGGATGGATTTCAGACATGTCGATATCTCCCGTAGTAGTATATGACACATATAGTCATTATACTCCAGAAATGCAGAGGAAAGTGACACAGGTAATGGCAGAATACCTGCAGGATGAATGTATAAAAAGAAAGATTTGTTGTCCCGCAGAATTATTGAATATCTACAAGAGAGCTTTTTTGTCTGATACTGCTTCCAGCGCTCTAATGCTCGATTTAGCTTTTTTGCTCAGTAAATGTTTGGAATTGCCTGTTTCTCAGTTACCTATGAGAGAGGTTCCTCCGACATTTGTCCCTAAAGTTGAGGTCCCGGCTAAACCCGCAACAGGTGCATCCGCCTATGATATTTAAGCACATTATGTATCACAGTTTGTTCACGACCCGTTCTCGAGAGAGGAGGTGAATACTATTAGAAAATCCATTCCAGATATTAGGAAGAATCCGACAGGGTTCTATAAGGAGATAGAATCTGTCTTGCAATCATCAGTATTCACTTTGGGTGATATAGATTATTTCCTGTGCTCCTACCTGCTGATCTATGGAAACAGATTAGGACTGTGGACGATGCAGCGGGGTTAGGTGACACATGGGATAGTTTTGCTAGGCAAGATAGAGAAAGAAAAGCTGGTGAGAGACCACCACAGGTGATACTGACTTTGCCTGATAGAATAGTGACAAATTGAAAACCTTAATTCCTGAGAGAAGGATTGTTTGGGACATACTTACTGCTTGTACCCAAGGAAAATCTGAAGGTGCTACTGAATTCTTTAATTGGTTTGAACAAGTATTCTCATATTTTAGTGGATAAGACTTAAGCACCGAGTCTGGAAAACGATTATTTGTGGATACGTGTGTGCGTGGATTGTTGCCTGACATCCAATCACAAATTATGACTTCCGAAAGCGCCTGGCAAGTTAAGTCGCAGCCTGAAGTATTACATATTCTCAGTACTATGAGAATAGAGTCAATAATGAAAAGGAAAGGATTGAAAAGAAAAAAGGATATTTGAAAACAAAGCTATTGTTGCAACAGATAGTTAGAGGACCTAGAGGGGGTAGTACACAGTTTCGGGGACAGTATGTTCCACAAGGTAATGTGCCGTTGGGTCCTGTACATGCGAACCAATGTGGTTATTGCAGACAAGAGGGTCATTGGCGAGCACAATGCCCAGTCCTCCAGCAGAGGTCGAATAACACATATGGTGTCATGGGTAGATGATCCAGAGGCCGCCCTGGGGTAGGGGGTCCCGGTAGCAGCCCGTTTTCTCAAAATTCTCAGTCATTTTCACAAGACAGTCAACGACCAAGTATGGATAGCAGAAATATTTTTGATAATCCTTCTACTTGCTATCTTTCCGAAGATCTTCCCTTCGATGATGTATTGTTCCGCTAGGATTGGCCGAAGCAGGGTTTGGAACCAACGCCTATTTCTGATAATCAAAAAGGTCCCTAAGTTGAAATTATGGTGGGGAATAGGAAGCATCTATTTTTGATAGATACAGGAGCACAGAAGTGTTCCATTGACCATTCACGGGTTCCAGACATTCCACTGTCAGGGCAAACTAACGTTTCTGTAGGGTTTTCTGGTACGCCAGTGGTTAGTCTGGTTTCTTTGCCGGTACCGATTTCACTGGGTCCATTTACGGATCACTGTCCATTTCTTTTGACATCGAACTGTGGAGAGAATTTGTTGGGGTTGAATCTGTTGAAGGAATTAAATGCAGTAATTCATTGTTCTTCGGATGGAGTGCGTTTGACGATTTCACCACAGCAATCTTCTGCCTCACAGTTTCTGACTAGACCTTTGCCGCCGGAATTTAGAGAAGTTCCGGAGTGTTTATGGACGATTGATGACAACGATGTCGGTGTTTTACAGATTGAGCCTGTAAAAATCATTTTGAAACCAGGAGTAAAGTTGCCACGAATTCCACCTTCTAAGATTTCAGTTGTTGGTGAGCAAGATTTGAAGTGTGTAGTTTCTGATTTTGTACATCGTGGGGTAATTGAAGAAATTGCAGGAAGTTTGTGCAATAGTCCAATTTTGCCAGTGTATAAGAAAGGGGATAATGCAATTCCTTTTAGTTTCATTATCGATTTACGCGCTATCAATAAGATTGTTGCTCCACAATTTCCAATTGTGTCTGATGTAACGACGATATTAACAATGATTCCAGCTTCTGCTACTCATTTTAGTGTTGTGGATCTTAAGAATGCCTTCTTTAGCATTCCTATACACAAGGATAGCAGATACTTGTTCGCGTTCACCCTATGAGGACGCTCGTTTACATTCATCCGTGCGCCACAAGGATACACGGAAAGTGAGAGCATTTACAGTACGGCTTTGAAAGAGCAGCTCGACACACTTGAGTTGCCTACTACTTGTACATTGCTACAATATGTCGATGATCTTCTTTTGGCTGCAGATTCTGAAAGTGCTTCCAAGGAAGGCACTGTGTTATTGCATATTCATCTAGCAAAACATGGACACAAAACTTCACTGAAAAAGTTTCAATATTGTCGACAGGAGGTCGCCTGTTTAGGCTATCTCTTGTGAAAGGAGGGAAGAAGATTGACACCTGAACAAATTAAAATCATTTCTAGCATGTCTGTCTCAAATATGCAGAAGGAAGTCAGAGCCTTGATAGGAATGGCTTCTTACTGTAGGCAGTGGATCCCAAACTTTTCGCTAGTGATCAAACCAATGTTGGCATTGACAAAGAAGGGCATTTCTTTGTCACTACTGTGGAACTTGGAACACCAGAAAGCTTTTGATCTGCTCAAGACTGCACTGTGCTCAGCACCAGTTTTGGGCACACCAAATTATGAAAAGGCCTTTGAGTTGTATGTGCATGAACATGATGGATGTGCTTTGGCTGTGTTAACGCAGGAACATGGGGGGGGGGAGAATAGGCCGTGCGGTTACTTTTCCTCCACCCTTGATCCTGTTTCATGTACTTTGCCGAGATGTCTGAGAGATGTCGCTGTTGCTGCTGCGTCTGTAAAACAGAGCGAGGGTCTGGTCCTAGGCCATGCTTTAACCTTGTTGGTACCTCACTCTGTAGACGTTCTATTAAACAGAACGCAAACACAACATCTTACTTCCGCACGATTAACGAGATATGAATTGATCTTGTTTGCACCGCATATACAAATTAAAAGATGTTGTGTATTAAATCCGGCTGAATTGTTACCTCTCCCGCAAGATATTGCTTGCAGTGACGAGATGTCACATGACTGCCTTTATACCACAGAACAAGAAACTAAAGGCAGGATTGATTTGAAAGATACACCTTTGAACGATCCTCAAGGGGAGCTGTTTTCCGATGGCTCCTGCTTCAAACTTCTGGATGGTACATCCACTGCTGCCTATGCCATCACTACACTAAGCACGATCATGGAAACCAAGAGAATTTTGCATAACTCCGCGCAGGCCGCAGAGATTATTGCACTGACTCGAGCTTGTGAACTTTCGGAAGGGCTTAGAGTGAATATATACACTGACAGCCAGTATGCTTTTGGGGTGGTTCACAACTTCGGTAGACTTTGGGCAGAACACGTTTTCCTGACCTCACATGGAACGAAGATCCAATATGGCACCCTGATAGTTCAGCTACTCCCAGCACTTGCACTTCCCACTCAACTAGCAATTATGAAGTGCGCGGCACATCAGAAAATTATAGATGATGTAGGAAAAGGGAACGCTTTTTCTGACCAGATAGCCAAACAGACTGCTACTAAACTTTATTCAGATATGTATACTACAAGGGAAGCCACAAACATTTGTACTATAGATGAAGGGATTGATTCCATAAAGAATATTCAAGCAGATGCCACTCTAGAATAAACCAAGAAATGGGCTGAGGGTTTGGCAAGGTTTGATAAAGACGAGTGTTGGGTGAATAATTTGGAGGGAAAATGGATGTTGCCAGATGCGTTCATTACTAGGATGATTTCAATGGCCCATGGTCCCACTCACATATGCGCTAGGAAGATCTGCAAAATGTTAGTTAGAATCTGTCTGGGTAAATGTTAATATCCTGAAAATTGCTGAGCGTTTTGTCCAGAGTTGTATGGTCTGTTTACAGCATAATGTGGGGAAGGGTACATCGACACCAAGCGGTCGTTTTGGTCCACCTTCTGTCCCTTTTGAGGTAATTCATTTTGATTTCATTGAAATGGACTGCTGCAGTAACTTTAAATAGGTCCTGGTAGTCATTTGTGCTTTTAGTAAATGGGTTGAAGCCTTCCCTGTGAAAGATGCCACACCAATGACAACGGCGAAAACCATGCGTAAGGAATATTTTCCTAGGTTTGGTTTGCCAAGAGTCATTTGGTCAGATAATGGTCCACATTTTATCGCTGCTGTGATTCTGCAAGTATGCACGGCATTACAGATCGATAAACAGTTCCATTCGGCTAGACATGCTCAAAGTGCTGGACTGGTAGAACGTCACAATCATATTCTAAAAAACAAACTTGCAAAGGTGTGTGCCGGCACCAATCTGAAATGGCCGGAAGCCTTACCACTCATGCTTCTCTCTATGCGCACAACCCCACAGACTAGGACTGGGCTCTCCCCTTACGAGGTTGTAATGGGAAGGTCAGCTAACATTTGGAATCTTCTGAAGCCAAGGGCCCTGAGGGATATAGAGCACTTGCTTCTTTCTGAGTACTGTGAGCAGTTAACTCAAAATTTGTATTTGATTTATCAATGGGTGCGAGAAGCCCTCCCAGTTAAATACGAGGGGCCAGGTCACAGAATTCGACCCGGCGATTGGGTGCTCACAAAGTCATTTGAGCGAGCATCCAGTCTTGCACCGCGCTGGAGAGGACCTTTCCAGGTCCTGTTGGCCACACAGACTGCTGTACGAGTAGCAGGAAAATGACACTGGATCCACGCTACGCATGTCAAGAGGATACCTTTCCCTTTGCCATACGACGGAGAAGATAAAAATAAACCTACTTGCCCTGTTGCCAACGATCCATCAGCCTTGAACAGCACCGAAGGTGTTTCGGAGACACTTCCTGAGCCTGCGGGGACTGGGGAGACTGCTGCTTTGTCTCCAAATTCGTCTGCAGATCCTTCTGCACCCTTGCACGATTCTGTTGTCATTCCATCACTTCCATCAGGAAGCAACGATAGACTGTTTGCCGATCACACGGTACCAGGAGTCACAAGGTACAATCTGCATCCAAGGCACTAGACTTACTGCACAAGCACAGCTTTGCCCAAAGGAAATGATTGTTGAGTTTGTCCTTTGCCACTTTTGCGCTGAAGTATAAGTAAGTGGCTGGGGACTGGGAAAGACTATCTACATTTGAGAAACCACATGATCAGGAGATCACCAGCAAACGGACTACAGAGTTTTTCGCAGGAACTTTTCGGAAAAGAGCTTCAAGGAACAATGCCCGTTATCATCCCTACTCGTGCGGAACAATCGACCAATCACGTGGCCAACAATGACATTGGACGATCAAATACATGGGGCCTCATTACGACCCTGGTGCTAATGGGTTAATGGCGCCGTAAAAGGCTGCAGTGCCGTTAACCCATTAGCGCCTGATTACGAGGTCCCTTTACGGGACCCGACCTTAACGGCTGGTGTACACCAGCAGTGAAAGTAGGGACCCGCAAAGGGACCTTGGTGCTAAGTACGGTACCGCAATTTGCGGTACCGTACTTAGCGCCTTCCCCATTCCCATTGAGCCCTATGGGGCAAAAATGGGAATGGGGAAGAGCCATGGAGGAAGGGGGAATTACCGCCCTGCCAACCTTGTAATGGGGTGGTAATTCCCCCTTTCTCCATGGCGGAGTCGGTAAGTTACCGGCATGGATCATGGTGTTATTAGCACCATGGTTTTCTGTCTGGGTCATAATGAGGCCCATGGTCTTTAAAGACGTATTGTCTTCTTGTAATCACGTTAACCAGTCTTACAGTATTAATTGCCTTTGGATTTTGGTATATGGAAGAAGTGCGCCCACTTGGAACATTTTTGCCTACTGAAAGTGTTCCTACTATGTCTACACCTTTTGTGCACCTGCACACTCTATCTCCTAGGAACTCCCAACATAGACAGAGCTATCATAATAATACAATACTGTTAATAATGAATGCAACTCATGCGATTTTGAATAGAACAAACTGTTGGATTTGTTCACATTTGCCGCAGCATGGGGAAAAAGGGTTGGGCTGGTCTATTCATTCTTTGCCTTTAACTAGTGCATGTTATGCCTCTCTAAGGGCACTATTCTTTGGCCGTTGGAACAATAGCATCTCAGGGAACTTTGACAGGACTAATTTGAATGAATTCAAAAGGCGAGTCCTGATGCCTCTGGGATGCTCACTCTTTGCAAATAGAAGCAAGCTTAATGTTGCTTCTATTAGGCCTTCTGATAGACTGTCTCGACCTTTCCAATCACTTATCTCTTTTAAGATGGCTCCTATAGGTAACAGGGATGCCATGGCACCTTCCTACCCTGTTAACCATAGCCCCAACCTTGTCTCCTTCTGCATACAGAGGAATGGTACTCAGTCAATGGGCGATTTCAAGGGTTGTACCAATGTTGTAAACTTGACCAGTGAGGACAGACCTTTATATTTAGGTGAACCTGTCTACTTTGTTTGCGGCAATGTAGCTTATCCGTGGCTGCCTAGGGATTGGCAGGTAACTTGTTATTTGGCTATCCTGTTGCCAGAGGTATATGTAGCTAGTACCACTGAAATCTCTAGGGCTCGTCCAAGTAGAGACGAGAACGGTGATACTCCTTCAAAAGTTCTGGGCGATGTAGCAAAATCCTTTGTACCCTTTTGGGGACAGATTATGAATTCCGAAGATATTAGGAGACTGGCAAGAGTACTGGAGAGAACCATCAACCGGACCACTGACATACTCTACAACATGACTCTAGAACAAAAAGCAATCAGATTAGTGGCTCTACAGAACCGGATGGTATTAGACGTCATCCTGGCTGAGCGTGGTGGAGTATGCAAATTAGTGGGGTCTGCTTGCTGCGTTTTTGTACCAGATTCCTCCCGACCATATTTAAGGCGATACAAAATCTGCACGTCCTGAGCTCAGAAGTGCATGTTCCTGAGGGAAACTGGGATCTTAGTAATTGGTTCTGGGACTTCTTACGGTCTTGGTGATGGAAGCTTCTCTCAGTCTTAGTGATAATTATTGGTATTTTGTTGTTCTGTTGTTGTTGTATACCATGTCTTCCTGCCATATGTTCAAAGTTAGGAGGATGTTGCGCACAAACTACGGGAACGTTAGGACCAAAAGTACACGCACCAGAAAAAACGACCAGCGTAATTGTGATGAAGGATATCTCTGTCATAGATCTAATGGCGATTGATATATCTGATGAATGTGATTCAGGATGTATGGATATTGAAACGTGGAGTTACGAGTGAAGCGATTATTTTTAGTAAAACTCTTGGCTTAGGACAAAAGGAGGGTTTCTTAAACGGAAATTGTATAGTGCCTCCTTTATATTTATATTGGCCAAAGCCTAGTCGCTCCACGAGGAAATCCACGTTGCAAAGTTCCGATTTGGGATGGCTTTGCCGCCATTTTAGATTTGTCATGCCTTCGGGTCGTTCCTCCGGCCATGTCCCGTCACCCAGTCTTGTAACCTGTCTCTCCCATTCACCTGTCTCCCGGGGCTCACGCAGGCAACCCAGTTTGGCTCGCGCGCTAGCAAGACAAACGCCATACACCCTACAGTCGCGGTTGCGGCCGTTTCTCCATTGGCAGTTGCCATGGAGATTAGGCCACCGCTCGAGCAGTAACACACTCGCTCGTATCGTTGTGGCCCGATCACGTGACTCGAGGAGACGGTCACGTGCCCCAGGTTCGCGGTCACGTGACTCCGTTTAGTGTCATGTGACCAGGAAGTAGACGGTATTTAAGCAGTGCAGTGCCGGTACACCACGCTTCACAGCTGGTTTACCTGGAAACTCTGTTTGGCTTACTTACCCATGTTGCTTACCTGGCTTCCTTGGACCTGGCTTTTGTTTTCTGGACTCCTTGTGGATCACGCTGGGCTATTGCTACATCGGCTTTTCTGCTCATTACGGCTCCTGACCTCGGACTGAACTACGGACTTCCTCTGGATCGTGTTTTTGTTCTTCCATTTGGTTCGGACGGCTCTTCCTGGCTTCAGACCTTTTTTCTGCAACGGACCTCTCTTGGGCCTCCCTGATTGCACCTCTGCACGGGTAATCTCACTTTCCAGTTGGTGGCTGCCATCTGATTACCTGGGGCCCTTCTACAATACAGACACTCTCCAGGTGGAGACTGGCAAAGACCATCCGGACCTATCCCGTAGGGTGGGTCCTTTGCCTATGTGAGTCCCGGAACCATCCTCCCGTTCAGGTTCACCATCCCTGTCATCAGATCCCCGGTAAGGCTCTGATTGTCTTCTGACTAATACATGTAGTATCCTGTCTGCTTGGTATATAATCATTGCCTTTTTTCACAGCTGCCTTGGGGTTCCTAGTACTTCGGTTCCGGCTCCGGATTTTCTCCACCTGTGGCCTCAAAGGTTGCACAGGGAGTGAATAAGTGATTCTCCCTGTGCTGCACTTGGGGACGGAGGTCTCCTATATCTTCACGACTCTCAACACAAGACAAGATTCATCCGCCATTTTGATTTCTATTTGTGTGTTCTCTGTTCTAAAATGGTAGACTGTGTTTTCATCTTGCAACCAAGCCTCCCGACCTTTGAGTTCTGTTAATGTTTAGACTGTCTGAGAGCCGACTGTTTAGACTAGGTAACGGGACCTTGCACTGCACATGAACTGTTGTTTTAGTGTTGTCTGCGATCACAAGACTAATCCTTGAATACACGCTGGGGACAATGTAAAGAAAACCTCGAGCGTGGACACAGGCTGAACTCAATTGTAAAATAGTCATAAATGATGCTTGTCGTAGGCTTTGAGAACATACACTGCCATTGTGCCTCCACGGAAATACAAACGGATGTAATCTACGTCCAGTACTCTATCACCTCTCTCTGTCGGGCTGGTACACATTGCAGGGTGTTGGGAGCTAGATAGCTATCTGTGTTGCTTTGTAAACTGTACAGTATTAAAAGATCTGTGAATCTTTTCAGCCCGTGATTGGTGTATTTCCTTTGTGGTACTCAGCCTCGATATTTTCTCCTTCTAACAATGTCAGCTTGAAGGGCGTGTGATATGAATTGCTGCAACGTGGGCACTGGAAGTTAGGGTGATGGGTCAACGGATAACATAAACACAAGATGGCAAAACCCTACTCAATGTTTTCGCATGTGTACATGTGAGAAAAACAAAGGTAAGGTGCATAGGGCATTTATTTAAGATCGATCGCAGTATGCTCAAAAAAACTTGGCTGATAGATTGGGACAGTAACATTTCTGAGCAAACTTACCCTTTAAAGATCTGCATTTGAAGGCTGCAAAGAGCATTTTCAATGAGCACATCCTGAACATCTTAAGAGCTGCATGAAGGCACTACCATCTTCAGTACTTGAAGCAGCTCTGCCAAAGCATCTCCATCGATACCAGATAAAAAGCTCTCTCAGTACACCAACATCTAGTGCTCTGCACACATCTGCTGATGCATCCCATCCAAAGGCAGGTAAACCTATCCGAATGAATTTCTATCCTGGGTTCCAGAGCTTTTTTATGCACCTCAATTCAGAGGACCTGAAGCCAATGTATTCCTGCTCAAAGAAACAGTTAAATTCGGCCAAAGCACACGCACATTGAGCCAGTTCTCTAATGCACCCTAAATCCCAACAGGATTCTTGCAAGGCACTTACATAGTGAGACCTGCAGACCTCTGGTAACAGAACCCCATCCTGAGACCAAAAGGTACTTCTAATGAAACTCTTTCTAGTACCCTATGCAGTCATCCTAGACATTGTACCTCTAATGTAAGAGGCCACACACCTTTTGCAAAACACTGGCACCCGGGGAAACTGCAGAACTCTGCCACCCTGAGCCACGTTATCTTTAGCAATGCACCTCCATTTTGAGCTGCATGGAACTCTGCCAAACCTTCTTATTCTGCATGTAAATATGTTCTCTGCAAAGCACTTTGGCAAAAGGTATATATATAACACATGACCATCATTATCATTATTCATTTTCCAGCTTTGCCAATGCATGCCCATTCTGGAGCTTGTACAGCCTTGCCAGTGTGATATCATTGTGGGTCCCACAGACACAAACAGTTTTACAAATGCACCGTCATCCCAAGAAGCTACCACGATTTACTAATGCACCCACATAGATGTGTGGCAGCTCTTTCCACAATGTATTTGTTACTCAACATCAGCACAGCTCTATTAGAGCACCCCCGTCCTCAAAATCGACATGGTTTTCCTGGTGCTGATCCAGCCTCAAAGTGAGCAATGCCCCTCAAATGTGCTTCCATCCTTACACTTGACTTACCTTTGCAAGTGCACCTTTGGCCCCAGCTCCAGCATATTGATATTGATATTGATATTTTATTTCTATCGCGCTCGTACACAAGTGCTTCAGAGCATGACAAGGCACAGGAGGGGAACAGGGGAGAACAAAACAACGATCTTACTAGGCCCAGTGATATTGAGAATGTGCAAGTGCATGGGAGAGGGGGGAGGGGAAAAGTGCATGGAAGGTGGAGAAGTGGAAAGTGCGAAACAAAGGAGAAACAGATAAATAATAATAAATAAATATTAAAGGCAACAAACAGTGGTAGTGCAGCCATCAAGTGGCAAGTGTTGGGTTTAAGGCAGCAGACAGGGTAGGTCTGATAAGTGCAGGAAGAAAAAGGTGGGGGGACTGTATGGGTACAGATACAGACCCCAGTGCAAGGGATGTTCCGGAGGCAGTGCAGGAGGGTGGAAGGGTGAGCAGGTACCTGGGTCCAGAGGACAGAGGGTGGCCAGGTGCACGGTGCCAAGAGAGTACAGATCAGCAGGGGAGAGGGGGAGCGAAGGCAGAAGCAAAGAGGAAGGTCTTGAGGTGCTTCCGGAACCGGAAATGGTTCTCCTCAAGTTTTAGAGTGGCAGGGAGTCTGTTCCCAAGGGAGGCACCAGCCGAAAACAGAGATCTACCCCCAGCTCATTTCTTTGAAAAAAGACTGACCCTGAGGGAGTTAGAGGTAGTGGACCGAAGAGCTCGAGAGGGGAGGCATTTGCAGAGGGATAGCTGAAGGTATTTTGGATACAGGCCCCGGAAAGCTTTGTGGACAATGCAGAGGGTTTTGAATTTAATCCTTGCATCCATTGGTAGCCCATGGAAAGATTTCAGAGCTGGAGAGATACGATCCCAGGGCATGAGGCCAAGGACAAGTCTTGCAGTGCTGTTTGGATTAGTTGCAGAGGGCAGAGAGTAGAGGCAGGTAGATTTAGAAAGAGGCTGTTACAATAGTCTAACCAAGACAGAACCAGATCTTCGGAAGACCATGATGTTCTGGGGGAAGGAGAGGAAAGGCAGAGTACCTCTGAGGAGGCGCAGTAGGAAGTTTGACTTTTTAGAAACATCAGCATAGCACTGACAATGCACCTTATCAGGATACCCACAGCTCCCGCCATTCTAAACCCAAGCAAAAAGCACGCCAATGCACCTTCCGACTCAACTCACTGGGCCTCATTACGACCCTGGCGCTAAGGGGTCTGCGCCAGCGTTAGCTGCGCGGACCCCTTACCGCCAACTACGAGTTCCTGGAGCGCCATGGTCATTTTTCCGCCCGCTTTTTGCGGGCGGAAAAATCCATGGCGCTCTGGGACCTTGGTGTTAATTACGCCACCGTATTTTACGGTGGCGTAATTAACTCCTTCCCCACTCCCATTGAGCCCTATGGGGCCGAAATGGGAATGGGGAAGGGTAAATGGGTCAATGGGGACTTACCGCCCCGCCGACCTCGGAATGGGGCGGTAAGTCCGCCATCCGCCATGGCGTAAAGGGACTTTGCGCCATGGCCGGAAAGTCCGTCGCTGGCGGAAAAAATCCGCCAGGGTCGTAATGAGGGCCACTGTAATATAAAAGATGAGGGTCAGCCAGTTGAGTTAAACAGCTTTATTGCTGTGGTAGCTTCAGCAATTACAATTCAATATGGTTCTATAAATGTCCAGGAACCGTGGAAATAAGTAATAACAGAACAGGTAAGTAATTGAGTCCGTTTACTGTCTCTTGTCTCTCTCAGGAGGAGGAGCTCCGGGAGCACAGCTTGCTCCGCAACTTGGCACCTTCAGAATGCGTCCTTGCGCGCTCTGCCGGCTCTTGCCGGATCGCGTAGGAAGCCTTGCGAGACTACGCCCTAGCATGTCTTGCGAGGTCCCAACACTCACCCACGCCTCTATAATTGCACCTTCCTACTCAACTCACCCGCACCTCTATAAGTGCACCTTCCTACTCAACTCACCTGCACTGCTATGAACGCACCTTTATTCTTCTAGAGTTGTGGCAGTTGAAGTGTGCTTTAAAATCCACGAGTGAACCACTTTATCAAAGAACCGCATTTGTAAATCAGGCCCATTGTCAAGAAACCTGTAAAAGCCAGAGGACCAATACATCTTAGAACCGGTTTAGAGATGGGGTTATCTACGTCACTAGTTAAACATAGACTCTGCGGCACGTCTGTAAAAAGCAATCGAAATGCAATCTGGGTTAACCTGGTGTTCCCACACACGTTTGTTGCCCTTGGTGTGTTTACTGGAGCGGCCCATTCTTGAGATTTATTGACTGACAGTTGACAAACCGTGATTCATGCCCTAAATATCTATTTCATTTTTTAATGTACTTTACATTGGAGCTGGGGTTCATTTCAGTTAATACTTTCCTTGTTGCGTGGGAGTTTTTGTCCGTACTTAAGCCTAGCTATTGTCTAGAGATCTGCGTAAACTGAGTTCTATGAAGATTTTCAAATAATGTTCCTATATCTTCAGAATACTTATAAATAAAACTGTGTAATAAACTACAATTGGGGCCGTGCCGTTGCAAACCTAATTAGACGACGTCCCTGCTGCTTCGTTTTTTATAGGCTCAGATGTTTTTTTTATCCTCTGGAAAGGCAATTTTTCAGCTTATACTTTTAAGTGAAGATGTTGTTCGTAAAAAGAAGAGGGCAGGGGAAAATGCATGTAACTTGTCTGCTGGCAACCTCGGCTATAGGACACGACAAGTAAACTTTCCAATGTTCACCGAATATTGCACAGGAATAGTGTGAACGTCAAAAGACTTGTCTTAAATTCTGCTCCCAAGACAAGGGGACAGACAACTGACCAACCCCGCCCTATAGACTTGCTCCTTTTAGTCCTTTTCAGAAGCTCAACAGCGAGCATTCGAGTCCAGCACACTACTTCAACCTCCTGCTGGAATAAAGGTTTTCATTGTTTGGAGGGACTAGTCCACCCTCAATGTTTATGTCTAATAGATGTCGCATGATGGAGTTCTAGGGGGGGTAAACATGGGGCAGACAAGTACTTCTAGTTACATCCTCCTCAGGTGAGGGGTGTATGGGTGTAGGACCTCCATCCCTGAAGTTATTCCGGCACTGATGTGAAGTCCATTGTCAGGGTCGGTTAAAATGAACTGTCTCATGATCAGTCCACCCTAAATCCACAATAGAAGAAATCATAATATTTGTAATCACCTAAGGCAGGACAAATGTCCATGCTCAGCAACTTTTGACACACCTGTACAGTCCAGATTATAGCATCCATCCATGCCTGGCGAAGTTAGTGCCAGAGGTGTGCCTTACTCGAAATCTTCTAAGATTTAAAAAGAGAATGATAAACACTTAAACACTAGGGTTGTGGGTCCAGGGGTGACGTCATGAAAGGGAAATCCCCCGTCCCACTCCTTCATGTCATACTCTTTACGCAATCCCCATGAATTCAATGTTTTCATGGACTAGGGGGCTGTGCACGTCCACAATAGTCTGGGGTCGTTATGCACAACCTCATTTTTCATCATGAAAGAGAAGGGTCAAGATCACAACTGGGCTCTTTCCAGTGCACTGAAAGTGCATGCAACAGAAGAGTTTCCTTGCCATCCATCAGGATTCGAAGGCCCTGCGTCTGCCCGCCCTGTCCACAACACACAAAGGTGCAGTGCTCTCAGGCACATAACCGCCAGAGCACTGGAGCATTGGTGGACGAAATGTAACACTTGCAGGAGGGAAGCCAACAGCCAGAAGTGCTGGGTTGGAATCTCATCGCTGATGCCCTCCTTTTTTTCCATCTGTTTAACGAAGGCGCCAGTTAAATGCTGATGACACGACTTCAATCCAGTTGAACCCATTAATTGACCTGACTAAAATAAAAACAAAGTCTTTCCCAAAGTAAAGCTCAAGATCACTGATGATCGGCTTCATCTATTTTTGTCAGTCTAGTCAATTAACTGGTTCTGTCTATCATGTCATCATACAAAAAACATGTACTGTAGAGTAGGTACGTGAAATGTGCTATCTGTGTACGAGCAAGACACAGTTGGCACAAAATAACTGGTTGAGTCTCAAAAATGTCAACATTACATGTAATTCAAAAGGATCCGATATGTCTCTAATTTGATCATTCCCAAATGGCCAATGCTGGTATGGGACTTCTGCTCTAGAAGAGCGACATCATGAGTCTACATTTGCAGGTGGATCTCCCACTGTGCTCAATCAATCTGATATTCTGAACATTATATCTGAGGAAGCAAACAGCCGAAAGCAGTATTTCAAAGTGGTCGAGTTCGTATATACACAATACATTTTTTTTTCTGCACACTCTTCGCCAGCAGATGGTAAGTTTGGTGCTCACTCATCTACTAACCTCTCACCTGGCACCTCCTCCATACTTTGCCAACAGCCTTTGCGTATCATGGTGCAGGGGCAGCAAGGGTTAATCCTCAACCTCTAAAGTCTAAGTAAAAGCTGTGTTGGTTTTGTGATGAAATGGTCACTGCTCTGAAGGAGTACAGGGATGGGTGGTGGCTAAAGTGCCTACTCAGCTCCACACTAATACTAAACCAGCAGTGTTTGCATTCATGGTCTCCGGAGGATAGCTCTGGGACAACGCGCTCGCCTTGAAAGCAAGATGACACAGAACAACACAGGTGCGATCCCTTTGTAGGCGCTTAGAAACCTCTGCGTATAACCAATCATATCATAAAGGTTTTCAACAATATCTGCTGGCTAAATAATAATCCCTCCCTCCCTCCCTCCATCAACAGTGATGCACTAATGTAAGAAATGGCAAGTCCAACACTGACACCCTCTTGTTGAAAAAGCACTCCACTGCTTGCAGGCTAGGTTTGCACTATACGCAATAAAATAAAATGAACATACAATAAAGGAGAAACACATAAAGTCCGACATGTATACCTCCTTCCCAGTTTGGGTTAGCCAATGCCGAGGGCAGGCTATACTCTTCAGGAGGGGTGTGAGTGGGGACAGAAGATATCCAAACAAGAACAGATCACAGCAACAGTACAGTGGTGACACAATCTGGGTCTAACAAAGGGTCTATACAAAAAAGGATCTTTAATTAAACAAAAAACTTGCAAACAACCGATAAAAACACTTCCGGACCACTCTGTAAAGGAAAACAAAGAGAAGCAGGTTTTAGTACAAAGGAGCACCCTGGATTTTTAGAAAAGGGGCTTGTAAGTCACTCACTAGGGCTCTTTAACGTGGCTCAGATAAACAGGCCCACTTTAAGTACCTTTGGCTCTTGTTTTTGGAGCTCAACATCGTAGAGCCAGGGTTTCTGGCATTGAACTGGGAGTCTGGGTGCTTTCAGTGGTAATTCGAGGTCAAGTTGGGGAGCAGTAGTGACAGTTTGCCATTATGCCTGTGCTGTTAGTCATCAGTAGTGGCTTGTGGATCGAAGATGCTGGGTATTGCAGGCGGTGTCTGATCGGCAGTGCTGGAAGACTCAGGCGAGAGAAGCAGACAATTGTCTTCAGTGGTGAGTGGGCTTGACTGGCTCAACACGCGTTATGCTACTGCAAAGGTGATAGCTTGGTGCTCAAAGAGACTGCTAACCAGGAATATTAAGTAATAAGAGTGTTCCTCTTGTTTATAGCTCCTCATCTTCACCTCTATGGTAGAGGTCTTTGAAGTAGACTGTACTCCCTTCTTCAAACAGTGTTCAAAGATGAATCATCTAAGGGGAAGGTGTGCAACTGCAGATTGGTCATCTACACGCCGCCTGTTGTTAAGGGTCCAATCGTGACTGTTGTACCACATGCCCTGCTGATTTCATACCCAAAGTGCCTTGTCTGTATACATTGTTTAATTTAGTTTAGTTTATTCATTTGTATTGCGCACCAGACCCGAAGGTCTGAGGGCGCATGAGCAGCATGGTTATTCAAAGCTTGGTTACAAGTTGCTTATACATTACATTACAGTATTACAGTGTGACAATGAAGGACAATGTGTACAGTTTTACAAGAAGGCTATAATATAATACAAATATTTTATACATTTACAAATAAACATACATTACAGGATTGCGGCAGTGTGGTGTTAGAGGTTAGAAGTATTAGTGATCCTTGTTCTTTATCCACTGGATATAGTTGCGTCTAAAGTGTGTATAGGTTTGCGGTGTCCTGAGGGATGGTGGTAGGGCATTCCAGTGTTGGGGTGCTTTCACCTGGAAGCTGTTGCCGCCCATTTTGGTGCGTTTGAACCTGGGAACTATGAGTAGGTTTGTGTTGGAGGTTCTGGTGGGTCTGTTGGGGGTGTATTTGCATATTCTGTCTGCCAGGTAGCGTGGGGCCGCGTTGTTCAGGGATTTGTGAGTTAGTGATGCTACTTTAAGCAGGATTTTGTCTGAAGTGTTGAGTCAGTTATGGGATTTCCTGATGTTGGAAATGTGTTCTCTCCTGGGGATGCTAAGCGCTGCTCTGAGAGCGTCGTTTTGTAGTGTCTGAATTTTGTTGGTAATTTGCTTGCTGGCTCCTATGTAGAGGGCGTTACAGTAGTCCAGTTTAGATAATACCAGGGCTCTGGCTAGTGTAATGCAGCTCTGGGTGGATAAGAAGGGTTTGGCTGCTCTTATAAGCTTACATGTGTAGGCCGTGGAGGATGCCATAGAGCTAACCTGTTTGTGGAAGGTTATGGAGGAGTCGAGATATATTCCTAAAGTTTTCACTTCTTTGGCAACCTTGATCGGGTTCCCGTCTATGATGAAGTTGGTGTAGTTGTGGTCTAGTTTGGTTAGGTTTGAGGTGGAACCAAGGATGATGAGTTCAGTCTTGTCATCATTCAGGCATAGACTGTGCAAAGCCATCCATGCCTGAATGATGAGGTACACCCTGTTCACCAAGGCCAAATCCTGGTTGTAATCTCCCGTCAGCGGGATGAGGATCTGTGTATCATCGGCGTAATTGGTGTAGGTGATAAACAGGCCATCTAGATCATCAAACAGGGGCTTCGTAAACACGTTGTACAGAGTAGGCGAGACGCAGGAGCCCTGTGGGACTCCGCTTGTGATGGGGATGGGGTCGGCAGCAGCAGAGGTGGAAAAGACACGCATGGATCTGTTGCTGAGGAATGACCCGATCCAGCCGATGGCTTCTTGGGAGAAGTGGGCAGCTGAGTCTAAATGGTTGCATAGGATTTTGTGGTCAACTAGATCAAACGCCATAGAGAGGTCTAGTAGGAGTAGCAGTGCAGTTTTCCCATTGTCTCTAAGGGTGTCTATTTGGGCTTTCAGGTCAATGAGGGCCGTTTCAGTCCCATGTTGGGGTCTGAAGCCTGATTGTCGCATACCTAGGAGGTGGTTTATTTCAAGGTGTTTTTGGATTTGTTGGTATGCTGTCTTGTCTAGTATCTTGAGCAGGAATGGGACGGTGGTAATGGGTCTGTAATTGGTCGGGATGGAAGGGTCAAGGGAAGGTTTTTTAAGGAGGGGGAGGACCCAAGACTCTTTGAGGTTACTGGGGTCTGTTCCTGAGGAGAATGAGGCGTTGATGAGTCTGGTGATGAATGGCGAGAGGTCTCTTGCCGCATCTTTAATGATTTGTGGGGGACAGAGGTCGCCCTTACAGTTGGATGGTTTAAGGCTGAGAATGATTTTTTCCACTTCGAGAGTAGAGACTTTGGAGAAGCTGAAGCGAGCAGTGTTGGGTCTAGGGTATGTGGGTGAAGGGCTCGGGGGGGGGTGTTGGTGGGGTTGGTTGGTTTGGTGAGGGAGTCTTTCTTGTTTTTAATTTTGGTCCGAAGACCTTTGACTTTGCTGTTTAGTGCATTTTGGACATTAGTGCACCATTGTTTGTTCTTCACGCAGGTATCTGGAATTAGCACCGGTGTTTCCAATTCTTTGATGATTGTAAACAACTCTTTGATACTGGAGTTGGATTGTGCATTTCTCTGGTTATAGGATTCTTGTTTGGCCGCTATGATTTCTTTTTTGTAATTGGCCGTTAATTTATTGAGCAATAACTTGTTGTGGTCTGTGGGAGACTGTCTCCAGACTTGTTCCAATTTGCGTTTTTCCAGTCAAAGTGCTTTAAGGTTGCTGGAGAACCATTGGTTGAGGTGCTTTTTAGGTTTGCATTTTCTTAGTTTTAGTGGTGCAATGGCGTCTAAGGCTGTGCGCATGGTATTGTTATAGCCTTCTATGAGGTCGTCGGGGTTGGAAGCAGGGAGTTGGTTGAGCGTAGGGAGGATAAGAGGGATCCGTTTTTCCACTGTAATATTTTTCTTGCTTCTCGTGGGGATGGCTGCGGCTAACGCCATGTTGGTTGTGGAGCTCGAAGCTTCGAGGGAGAAGGAGAGGAGATGATGGTCAGACCAGGATTGTGGAGAGTTATTGGTTTATTGGTGATAAATACAGCACAGTTGTAGTCTGCTACCCAATCAAGGGTTCTCCCTTTGTTATGGGTGAGGCCAGATACTTTTTGTGTGAAGCCTAGTTCAGACAAAGTGTTATTGATGAGGGTGGCCTGGTAGTCTTTAGGGTCTTTATAGCCTAGGTTGAAATCTCCTAGGAGGAGGCCTTGTGAGGAGTTTTTTAGGTTATCATTAAGGAAGGCACTGAGATCTTCCTCGAAAGATCCCATGGGTCCAGGCGGTCTGTAGAGTAGGTGAATGGATATCGTTTGGGAGTTAGCAGTGGGCAGATTAGCTGTGAGTGATTCCCATGATGGGAGGTGTGTAGCGGAATCGAGTCTGATGTTAAGGTGAGTTTTGGCAATGATGGCCAGGCCTCCGCCTCTAGATTCCGTTCTATCCGCTCGGATTATGGTGTAGTCGTTGGGGATGGCTAGCGAAAGGGCTGGGCCTGTGGCTGCATGGAGCCAGGACTCTGTAATGGCTAAAAAATCTAAGTCTTCAGCTAAAATGAGGTCAGCGATGTCCGTGGTATGGGCAGTTATGGAACGTACATTAATGAGGGCACCTTTTATGGGTGGGGCGGTGGTTTTGGTAGGGGTAGGGGTGGTCGCTGTATTGTGCGCTTTGTTTTTGGTTGTCGAAGTATTGAGTGAGTTGGGTTTGAGTTTTTTTAACGTGAGGTTAGCGCAGGTGCTAATGGTAGTTCGGTTGGTTAGTTTGGAAAGGGTAGAGTCCCTGGCTCGGGGCTCATGTAGTTTGGGTAGTCTGGACCGTAGTCTGGTAAGCCTATCCGGGAGGCATGGAGGAGAGATTTGAGGAAGCATGATTGTGATGCTGGGCTCTATGAGGAGGGGTGAGGTAGTGCTTAGGCTGACCGTGCTGAGGGCATAGCTAGGCGGGCATGCGGATTTGATAAGGTGGAGGATAATTCTCACAGCATTGAGTAAGTGCCTGGGAGGAACATTTTGTTGACTAGATTTGGAGGTCATATAATGGGTAAAATGCAGTGTGTAGGTAGATAGTAGCAGATAGTGCAGCCTACCTAGATTCAGAATTCTAGCAGCAGGGCAAAACACAGTGTGCAGGCAGATAGCAAGTAGTGGCAGCTGGTGCAGCCTACCTAGATTCAAAATTCTAGCAATAGGGCAAAATAGCAGATGATGGCAGTAGGTGCAGCCTACCTAGATTCAATAATCAAGCAATAGGGCAAAATAGCAAATGAAGGCAGTAGGTGCAGCCTACCTAGATTCAAAATTCTAGCAATAGGGCAAAATAGCATATGATGGCAGTAGGTGCAGCCTACCTAGATTCAATAATCAAGCAATAGGGCAAAATAGCAAATGATGGCCGCTAGTGCAGCCTACCTGGATTCAATATTCAAGCAATAGTGCAAAATAGCAAATGATGGCCGCTAGTGCAGCCTACCTAGATTCAGTATTCTAGCAATAGGGCAAAATGCAGTGTGTCAGTAGATAGCAACAATTGGGTGGTCAGCAGTTGTGTGAGCAGGTGCCAGACGCAGCAGTAGGTGGCATTCAATGCAGTAGATCCTATGCTTTGGCATCCTAGGCATCCAGCTAATCATATATCGGTACCATCAAGAATATCTAATAACATTGAAAACATCGAGCAGCAATGAGACACAGTGAGGGCGTATAGGAGGGGTGTGCAGCCACAGGTAGCGTGCAGCGGGTCGTGGCAGGTTCAAGTGAGATAGTCACGTAAGGGTTAAGGTTAGGCAGCTGCTGTGAGCTGAGTGGCCATGCCTTAGGGGGTGTTGCACGTGGCGGTGGCATGCAGTTTGCGGTGTTGGTCGGGTCGCTCATGTGTCATGGAGAGCACTGTTGGTGTGCTCGGGGCTCTTAGGCCAGCAGCCGTAAGGAGAGTGGGGTGGCAACCAGGAGGTATGGTTAGTAAATGGGGGTGGCGGTCATCCGACGTGGTGACCTGGGCGTGTGCAGTATGCTGGTGGCTATTGACTGGCTTACCCGTTGGTCTCTGGAGCTGGGTGGCGGCGGTGGGTAATTCTGGATAACTCTTCCATGCTGGTGTTTGCTTGTGTGGGCCAGGGGGACTGGCAGACGGCAGGACTGGCAGAAAACAGGCTGAAAACAGGCACCAGCCTTATTCTCGAGGGCCTTGGACAGAGAGGGCCGGCTTCGCCTGCCGGCGTCCAATGGCAGGAGTTGTAGTAGCGCTGGCCAATCAGGCAGGGCCAAGAGAGCTGCTGTGTGCCTGGTAAGGCACCACTTGGGATTAGCTTAGAATGCGGCGCCATCTTGGAAAGGGGTACCTCGTGTACCACAATGCTGTAAACATTGGGAAGAGGGACAGGATGTTTGGGAGCCCTAGCAACATCCAAGATTGTGCATCCTCTCTAGCTCTGTCCCTACCTCGTGTCTGCCTTCATTAAAATGTCTCCAGTAATCAGCACCCTAGAGGAAGTTTGAAATTCTAATGACAGTACTACCTTTAAAGCACTGGTTCACAGAGAATGCCCAGGAAGCGCTCCTTTTTTCCTCTGAGAAGGCAACAACTCTTCTCAGGGGAATCAAAAGAGAGGCCTGCCTGTGCAGAGCCCAATATGGTGGTTGTGGGTACACCCAGCCTAGGTAGTTTAATACACATCAGGCCCTGTCATAAATGAGTCACTGTTCACCAAACTGACAATAAAAGTCATAATTTGATTGTGGTAGTACAATTGTGTAGTCTCAGTAGCCACCACATCAAAACTAGACGTGGCTTATTTTTAGATATTATTAACTGACGCAAGGTTGCTGTGGTACACAGTCATGATATTTTGAGCCAGTGGTGCATGCAGTTAAAAAACCTCTTCGGGCCTGTTGGAACTTAGTTTTCCAGCAGCAGTGTTCAGAAATGCACATGTGACCTTTATACCTGCCCTGTTTCCACTGCAAGGCAGATGCTAGGGATGTCAGTAGACAGTGACAGCAAGCACCACGATTGCATTCTGCTTTTTGTCATGGAGAATTATGAAAGTAGGGTCCGATTAGCAGATCTGACGTTCAGAAACTGAATTTCGTGCATCATTTTATTTAAAAAATCAAAAAATCGACTTTGGGCAAGATGGAGGCATAGGTGGATGTCCTGCGCTGCCTGCTCCAAACCCCAGAGGCAGACATTGTGAATCCGGCTACTCCAGAGTGACCCCTTCCCAGCCTATCAGCTTGACGAAAGAGTGGTAGCTGCTCGCTTCACCCCATGGGCGAGTCCAGGCAGGACAAGCAGAGATATGTGGCTGGCCTATCAGGCCGCTAAAACTGCAGGCAGGGTTGATGGCAGACCTGTGGGAGTGTCGGCAGAGGCCTGACAATGTGCGGTAGAAGCTGCTGGACTGACACAAGGCAGTAGCTGGCGTCTGAAAGCCCTGACAGCGGAGTGAAGGTGGTCCAACATCAATACCTTGTACCTGGGAGCGCTGACCAGGAAAGCCAAAGAGAACACCTCCAGATTGAGGAGTGTGTGGTGGCAGCCAGGCAGAGGAGCCTTGGTACGATGGGAGAGAATTCAACCAAAGGCTGATGTGGCCAAGCCGATTGAGTCAAACCGACGGGCCACAGACCCTAGTACGCAGAGGCCACGCTCTCATAAGTGGGGCCACAGATGCACAGGATAGGCTCCAGCAGACGAGTGGGGATGCCCATTCGACAGTGGAATGCTGTTGAAGGCATAGAGAGGATGGTATAGTGCAGAAGCTTCCCAGACAGCCCTGCATTCAAATTCAAGCTGGCAGTGCTATGAGGGTAATAACGTGGGTACCCACTGAGGATGGGTGGCAGAGGTGCAGCTGTGATGAGAGGCATTAAGTAGAGAAAGAAGACAGGGCCCAGAATACAGGTGGGAAAGGCAGTTAACACCCCTGGTTCAACCAGAAGATGCATGGTGCTTATAGAGAGGAGAAGGCCCACTCCCTGGTATCTACCATCATAACTAGAGCAGACATTTTGACAGAGCAGTCTGTGAACTCAGAGGCCTAGAATTACAGAAATGTCAAAACCTCTGTGCAATCCCAAGGATGCAGGCATACAGGTCTTTTCCAACACCCCTTCGAGACAACCATCATCAGGCATTGAAGAGGAGAGATGGGGAGGGGAACCCTTGCCCAATTGACTTCAGACTTCTTGGTGCACTCTCTGGAATCCCATAAAAAAGATCTCAAGGACTCCCTTTGATCGGAGCTGGCTGCTCTGAGCGACAAAATGGTGGACGCTATTGGAGAAAACAAAAGGGACATTGAGAACCTAGGAGGGCTAGCAGATTACACCAAAAAGGGCTTAAACCAGGTGGAATTGCAAATAACCTCACTGCTGGAGAGTATTACAGCCCTCAAAGAAATCAAAGAAGCCCTTCAATAAAAGTGTGACGATCCGGAAAACAGGACCAGAAGAGATAATCTCAGAATTGGTTTTTTGAAAGAAGGAGCAAAGGGAAATCACATTGAAAACTGTATAACAGAACTCTTAACTGAAATACTCTTGCGTGTCCCACATGAGCCAGTGAAGATTGACAAGGTTCATAGGGTTGGAGCAGCCAGAGATGAGTGCGAGTGGCCACCTCGGATATAGTGGCGAAGCTCCATGACTATTCGGCAAAAGAGCTAATCCTCCAGGAGGTCAGGAATAAGAATCAAATATCCTTCTGAGACACTGTGATCCAGATCATTCAAGATTTGTTGCAATTCACCCTCAAGAGGAGAAGATTGATGAGGTCAATAACTGAAGAATTACAGAAGAGGAAAATACAGTACAGATGGACTTATCCCTTTGGCCTACAATTCAAACTAGAGGGCAAGGTACGTACCCTGTTTTTGGAAGAGAGCGGGTGCAAGCGGTTGGGACTTGATGCTCAGATGGAAAGAAGGGCCTCTGAGGTCACCCTGAAGGCAACCTCAAGTAGAGGCCCACAGAGAGAGCTGTGGCATATGAAACCAACCAAATAATCTACAAGATGAGACCATATCGATGACTGAGAAGACTGTAGTCTGTCTAGGCTATTTCCAAGACAAGAGGAGGGGTCAGTCTCCTTGGATATGGAAAAACAACTGACAGAGGAGAGAGGAGGGAGGAGAAGGGGGAAGATTATTATTGCTTTAGGTTATTGTGGTTAGATGTTCTGCAGTTGGGGTTTAATTTGAGCCACCAGCAAACCGAGGGCTATATTTGAGTGTTGACTTGGGGGTGGGAATGGGAAACGCTACCTTAGGTTACTGAGTTTCTTATGGGGAGTGAGTCACAGCGGTTCGTATACCTTCAGGGGACAATTGCTGCGGGGGGACGGAAACTAAAAGGAACCTTTTGTAAACGATAGACACAGGGAATTCTCATGCTCTTAATTCTCATGCAATTCCAGGCATTTAAACTATTGAATGATAATAGAGATAATACAGAGACCCATGAGATCGCAATATCTACATTAGCATGACCATAATTCTAGGGTCTCTGAACGCCAGGGGATTGGATACCCCTAACAAGAAATCAAAATTATTTAGGGAATTAAGGCGACTCCAAATTTGTTTTCTAGCGCTGCAATAAACTGTTACGCTCACCTGGTCTCTGCGGAGACGTTGGGGCACAGTTGCAGCCCTCTCTGAACTTTGATCACCCCCCTTCAGGCCTCTCCCTCAGTAGAAAAGCTGTGAGCGGTGGTACGTGGTGATACTGCTCCTGCGTGGAGATAAGAGTGTGTGAGTGCACCAATCTGTGATCGTTGTACCTCTCGAACCCTTCTCCCCAAAGTACGCCGGCCCATAAAGTTCACCTGTGAATTATGGAAGATAAGCTCTCCGTCTTGCTACTTCTGGCAGGGGCGCGTCAAATTGGATCTAGTTCCTTCACTGATCCCTGATAAGAATGAGTCCAGTCCAGCTGCGACTATGCTTCTCCATATGATTGGTAAGTCTTTCTTGAGCTCTTGTGATGCTGTTCGTTCTGTTTAATGTATTTATATGTTGCTCCTATTTATGTCCGCAATAATGTCTCTCTTCTGTTTTCTTCCCTTAGATGGAAATGCTGTCATGATCCGCAGAACACGCTCCTTTTGTACCTCATGGTCCTTGTCGCAACGGGGCTTGCAATCCTTGATACTCCCAACATGGCCGTCTAACATGCAACATCTTCCTTGTCCTTACGTCAGACCTAGCGTATTTAAAAATAGGCCGCGCCCCTGCGGGCCCGCGCGTCTCAATGCTACTGCAAGCAGCAACTAGACGTGTGCTCCTTAGTTCGCTACACTGTTGTCCTTGTTCCTGGACCTCCTAATTCCATTCCCATTACCCTCTTCCTTCCTCCTTGTTTCCCGGACTCGTGTGCTGTGTGCTTATTCTCTTGGTTCCTGGATCCCGGAGGGTCTGAATACTGGAGCTCTGAACGCACGCTGGAGCCAGAAGAGGCGAGCGGGCTTATACAAGACCAGGTCTGTGCGTAAGAAGACACCGCCTAAGAAATCCTACAAGGATCGCTCCCAGATGAGAAAGGGGGAATTCCGTGACAGTTTGAGACGCCAAACGACTGAAGTTGAATCCGACATGGAAGCGGCTGTTCAGGATCTCATGCGTGGCATGCAAGAACTAACGACTGAGGTACAAAATTTAAAGGCGGAAAACGCAGCTCTCAAACAATTAGTTCTATCTCGTGATTCTGCCACAAAGGAAAGCATATTGCTGGGCGCCATTGTTGACAAATACAATGGGTCGGCAAAAACCCTTTGTGGAGTCCTTGATTCTTGTTTGGTTCACTTTACTTTTAAACCCTACTACTTTTCAACCCCTAGGGCTAAGGTTGGCTTCATAATTTCACACCTTTCCGGAAATGCTCTAACTTGGGCTACACCCTTAGTCAATTCTGGTGATGCCCTCCTGGATAACGACGGTTTCATACAAGCCCTTAACATGTTTGACCGCCCTGAGCAGGTCTATAGTGCCCAAGAGTGCCTGCTAGACTTTCATCAAGGATCCCAGGATATGCTTACGTATGTAACCCAATTCAAGCAATTGACCAAGGAAGCTGACTGGTCTCCTGAAGCAAGTTTTACACTTTTCAGAAGGGGGCTGAATGAGGAGATCAAAGATTAATTGGCCAGAGTGGCTCGCCCAAGCTCGTTACAGGCCCTTTTGGACCTTGCCATGCAGATAGATTTTCGTATCCAGGAAAGAAAGGCAGAAAAAAGGAAATCCAAAGTAACCCCCCCCGAAGGCATCCTTCGAGATTACCTCCAAGACTAACACAAATCCAGGGTCAGCTACTGAACCAGAACCTATGCAGATAGGAGCCTTCCGCGGACCCATATCCCCGCAAGGAAGGATGAGAAGGATTCATACAGGGCTATGCATGTACTGTGCCTCGGATAAACACCTGGTTAGAGAATGCTCTCTAGCCCCTCCTCGGCGTTCGGGAAACGCCAGCTCCCGATCCTAGATGGAGCAAGGCTTCGGGAGAGAGATGTTTGCTCCACGTCTATTCCATCCTTGAACTCTCCTGGACAAAACAGCCTAGTGATTGTACAGGCCCTTCTATCGCCATCCAAGAATAAGACCTACTCCATTTTGGCCTTGGTTGACTGTGGGGCTATGGTGGGGTATTCATTGATCAAGATTGGGTTACGTGTCATCACATTCCATACAAGACACGAAGTACCATGCAACTGGTGGAAGCGATCGATGGAAGACCCCTCACTTCAGAGCCTATAAGCCTGCAGAGTAAAGAGTTCCAACTTTCAATAAACCATCACCAAGAGCTGATCAGATTTGACATCATTAAGTCTGCTCATTATCCCATGGTCCTGGGTATGCCCTGGTTACAGAAGCATAATCCTTATATCAACTGGGCAGCAGGATCCTTATTTCTTGGATCTGAGTTTTGTATGTCTCACTGTCTATTCCTGGAATCATCTGTGACACCTTCCAAAGAACCATCAATAGATCAGCAAGTTCCACTCATGGGTTCCAATATCGTATTGGTTCCAAAGGCCTATCAGAGTTATGCTGATGTGTTCTCAACTGCCATAGTCCAGGCTCTACCCCCTCACAGACCTGAAGACTGTGCCATAGACACAGAACCCTTAGCAGTGATTCCCTTTGGGAGGATGCTCATCCTATCCGAACCTGAAAAGAGAGCCCTACGAGAATACTTGGATACCAACTTTGAAAAAGGCACCATAAGACCAACGAAATCCCCAGCTGGAGCCTCACTGTTTTTTGTGCCCAAGAAGGACACCAAGGAACTTAGACCTTGCCTCGATTATCGTGGATTAAATCAATGTACCCTCAAGGACCACTGCCCTTTACCCTTGATCTCGGATATCCTGGAAGCGGTGAGAGAAGCTGTAATCTTCACGAAACTGGATCTCAGGGGTGCCTATCATCTGATCCATATCAGGGAAGGAGACAAATGGAAAACAGCCTTACGAACACCCTGTGGACACTTCGAATATCTGGTATTGCCCTTTGGACTTGCTAATGCCCCTGCCGTCTTTCAACGTTTCATGGATAGGGTGTTCTCCGATATGCTGTTCATCTTCGTCATCGTCTACCTGGACGATATCCTGATCTATTCCAAGGACCTTCTAAGACATGAAGAACATGTTAAGGCTGTCTTACAACGACTACGTGAACATAGACTCCTAGCGAAACCCGAGAAATGCCTGTTTAATATGACCTCTGTTCATTACCTAGGATTTGTCCTTAGTCCAGACGGAATTGGTATGGATCAGTCAAAGGTTAAAGCCATATTATCCTGGCTGGGTCCCACTTCTGTGAAACAAGTTCAATCCTTCCTGGGGCTAGCCAATTTCTACCGGAAGTTCATACCCACCTTTTCTGAGATTGTTCAGCCGATCATTGCACTCTTGAAGAAAGACAATCCCTTTCTCTGGTCTACACCTCAAGATAAGGCATTCCAACGTTTAAAGATAGTTTACTCAATCCCCCATCCTAGCACAACCCGACATAAATTGACCATTCATAGTGGAGACGGATGCCTCTAACTACGCCATAGGAGCAGTGCTGAAGCAAGAGTTTGAGGACAAGAATGAACACCCCATTGCTTATCTTTCAAGACCTCTGACTCCCAGTGAGACACATTACTCTGTCCTGGAAAAGGAACTGTTAGCCATCCATCAAGCCTTCACCGAATGGCGACACCTACTCCTGGGAGCGAGACATCCAGTCCAGGTCCGCACGGACCATCTTAATCTTCAAGTTCTACAATCCTTGGAGTGTAGGAACAGTCGTCAGGCCCGTTTGGTCTTCTTCTTTGCCCAGTACCAGTTCCACATCCACCATGTCCCCGGATCACAGAACATAATTGCTGATGCCTTATCCCGACGTCCTGACTATGAAAGAATTAAAGACCGGACCTATCCCAAGATGTTTCCCCACACGATTTTTGTAGCCCAAGCAGTCAGTCTACTCGAAGAAATTTGGATACAAACCCAATGCTTTGAACTCTGGAAGGATATTTCAAGGAAGAATCAATGGAATCTAAGAATCAAGGAAGGATACTTGTTCAAGGATAATGCTCTAGTCATCCCCACACAGAAATGACAACAAAGGATAATCAACCTCTGCCACAATACCCTTCATTCTGGACATCGTGGCATCACCAACACCCTCCGTCTTATACAAAGACAATTTTGGTGGCCTAGAATGATGACAGGAGTACAACTGTACATCCAAGCCTGTTCTATTTGTAGTCAGAACAAACACAATAACAAGAGACCAGCAGGTCTCCTAATACAACCTACTCTACCAACAAGACCATAGGAATTCATCGCTACAGACTTCATTGTGGAATTTCCACCTTCCAGGGGATACACGACTATCATGGTTACCATTGACTTTTTCACTCACATGGCTCACTTTACACCGCTGCATAAACTACCGTCCTTATCAGAGCTAGCTGGAATCTTCCTGGAACACATTTTCTGCCTACATGGACTTCCTTCCAAGATCATATCAGACCGAGGACCTCAATACGTCTCACAATTCTGGGAACATCTCTGTCGCATTCTGGGAATCCAACGCGCTCTCTCATCAGGTTATCATCCACAAACCAATGGAGCTACGGAACGTGTAAACCAGACCCTGGAACAATACCTTCGCTGTTTCACCACTAAGGTTCTGGACGACTGGTCGCTCCTAATTCCCGTGGCTGAGTTTGCGTACAGCAATTCCAATCATTCGGCAATCAACACCAGCCCCTTTTATTGCAGTCAAGGATTCCATCCATCAGTGTTACCCTCTGTTCTTCCACATCCCACACCTGTTCCTACCATTGACTCCTGGATGGAAACACTCATCAATGTACACAAGGAAGCCAAGGAACACTTAGAGAAGGCCAGAATACGAACTAAACAAAATGCTGATTCTAAAAGAAGACCAGGGCCTTCATATGCAGTTGGTGATCAAGTCTGGTTGTCCTCGAAGCTACTACCCCAACACTTACGGCCAAACAAACTGGCCCCCCGGTACTATGGTCCATTTCCCGTCAAGGAAATCATAAATCCTGTCTCATACCGACTCAAGCTACCCGACTCCTGGAAGAAGATTCACCCAGTTTTTCACACTTCTTTATTAAAACCCTACATCCGATCTTCCCGGAAATCTTGCAGACCCCCTCCGGTGGTGGTGAACGACCAAGTGGAATATGAAGTGTCCCGAATATGCGATTCCAGGTATAAACGGTGTCAGCTTCAATACAGTGGCGTAACACAAGATGTGGCCCCCCCCCCTGCGAGCCATGCTGAGGGAGCCCCCCAACTCAGCAACAAATCAAGGATCGCGCCACACTCTGGGCCAGCCTAGATTATCACACTTGCGCAATACGCACAAACGTGCTGCTGAACGGATATCCTGCACACTGCACTAGGAGAAAGATATACATATGTGTTTTAATATAACATACAGCACACTGTCTGAGAAAAAATGGCTAAAAAGCCAGAGTGTTTGCAATTGTTTTGTAGGGTAACACCAATCCAATAGATGCAAGTCACCAACAGAGCACAGGAAAATTAAAGCTTTGCTATTAAAAATGCCATGCCACAATGAAAACATGTCCAACTGGCTGCACAAGGTAGAACAGTGTCGACATGTAATAACAATATAGTAAAGCTTGCCAGGCCACATTTAGACATATCTAGACTGGTTGCACCAAAATTGCAGTTGAAGCAATAACACTCATCAAGAATAGAACAAACATTCAAGCCTGTCTCTGTGGCTTCTAACAACACTGCCAAACTCTTTAAAATCTGAAAAGAACTGGTCAATCCTGTTGAGGTCTTTACATCTCCTGTTCCCTCCCTGGCCCTCTGTATGGCTCTGTCATCTCACTTCTATGCTAAAACTCAGGACATCCTGTCCTCCATCTCCTCTTCCTCTCCCTCTTCCTCTCTCGGCCCCCTTTGGCCATCTCTACCTCTCTTCCTCCTTTCTCCTCTTTCTCTCTGACAACACCTGACGAGGTTTCTAGACAAGTACGATCTATGAAAGCGTCATCCAAACAGGTGCTCTCCTGCTCCACCAGAACCATCAAGAACCATATTGACACCCTCGCTCCAGCCTTGACCAATTTCTGTAATCACTCTTTCCCCTCTCCCGTTAAGCACTCCCTTATGCACCCACTCCTCAAGAAGCTTTCTGCCGATCCTGCCTGCCCGGCAAACTATCGCCCAATCTCCATCACCCCTTTCCTGGGCAAACTGTTGAAAAAGCTGGCCATCTCCCAGGTTACTGTCCACACGGAATCTGTTGGTTGTCTCCATGACCATCAGTCTGGCTTCAGTGCCAGAGACATGGAAACTGCTGTCCTCAACACCTGTGAAGTTCTGCTCTCTAACCTTGATTCCAGCATTCCTTCTGTCCTCATCCTCCTTGATCTTTCCTGTGCTTTCGACACGGTCAACCATGCCATCCTGATCAATTCTGATCAATCGACTCCATGAGAACCTGGGCATCACAGATCAGGCCCTTGAGTGGCTGACCTCCTTCCTCTTGGACTGCCCCTCCCAGGTCCAACTTGGTCCCTTTCTTCCCGCTCCATCCTCTCACTCTGGTTTTTCAACCTCTATGTGGCCCCTTTGACCCACCTGATCTCTACATTCTCCTCTAACTTTCAGTGTTATGCGGATGACACTCTGCTTTCCTTCAGGCTCCCCTCGGACTCCTCATCTCTCGCTCATTCCCGACTGTCTATCCACGATTCAGGATTGGTGTTCCTCCAACTATCTCTGCCTTAATGTCAGTAAAATGGAGATCCTTCTCATTTGGACTCCTGCCCCTGCTTTCCCTCTCTCACTCTGGCCGCCCGTCTTGGGCCCTCTTCCTTCGCCTTCCTGTGAGGCAAACAACATTGGTGTCATCTTTGACTCTACTCTCTTTCTCTCCTCACATCTCAGACGTTGCCAAGAAGTCCCACTACCAGCAGCTCCTCCTCAAAGGGACTCTTCTCTTTCTCACTTCCCCCAGAAGCTCACTGTCTGCAGAGCCCTGGTTCTCTTTAGACTGGACTACTGCAACAGCCTCTTTCTCAATCTGCCTTCCTCTACTATCCAGCCCCTGCAACTAATCCAGAAAAGGACTGCAAGACTTATCCTTGGCCTCGAGCACAGGGATCGTATCTCACCAGCCCTGAAATCTCTCCATTGGCTCCCAGTTGCTGCAAGTATCAAGTTCAATACCCTTTGCATTGTCCGCAAGGCTTTCTGGGCCCAGGGCCTGCACTACATCAAATGCTCTCTTCCAAAATATCTTCCTTTTCAAGCCCTTCGCTCAGCTACCTACAACTCTCTAAGGGTTAGACGCTTCTCCAGGAAGAGAGTGGGGGGTAGATCTCTCTCCTCTACAGGTGCCTCCCTCTGTAATAGCCTCCCTGCCCCTCTCAAGCTTTAGCAGACCACCTGAAGTTCTGGAAGCAGCTCAAAACATTCCTCTTCTCCTCTGCTTTCTCTCTCTCCCTCCCCTGCTGGCCTACCTGACCTACCTGTCTGCTGTACCGACTGGTTGCTTGGCTACCCTCAGAGTCTCACTGAGTCGAGACTCTTTCTTGATCAGTCACCCTTGCACTGCCTCTGGTCCTACCATGCACTTAGGAGCTGTAACTGTAACCCTACTGTCCCTTGTTCTCCTTGCACTACCCAGAGCTGTGCTGCCCTGACAGCACTTACTCAGAGCATTGTTGCCCTGTTTTTCCCCTCCACTCTCCCTCGCACTTCCCCTGTCCCTTTCCCCTTGCGCTTCCCGTTATCACACTTGCACAATCTGAATGACACAAGGCTTAGTAAGATTGTTTGTCTTGTCCTCCCTCTATCTTCCATCCCTTGTCTTGTCGCGCCTAGAAACACTTGTGTGCAGGTGCATTATAAATGACTGATCACAGATGCCCAGAAAAATATACAATGCTGCAGTAAGAAACGGCTGACTGGCAGCACCCAAATGGCAGTCTAGCCAGGTAATTCACTTAGCAGGACTGCTTTATAATAAATGCCCCATTAAAAAAAAGTCATACCAAACTGAGGAATGACTGGACTGGCTGCACTAAAATGCCTCTCTAGCCACTAATACCACATATCATGCCTGCTTAGCCTGGACATGGACAGCCATTATAATTTGTCGTATAATCCTGCCCCCCCACACATCCCCTCTCCCTCCCACCCCAACCTCCAAAATCAGCTCCTTGGCCCAGAATTACCTCCACGTCCCTCTTCCTTGCCCCAGAGCTTACGGTTGAGGCTCCTTGCCTCATAGGTAAGTACTGGGATGAGGAAGAGTTGGACTAGGAGTAGCTAAATCAAGCATTACTTCCATGTACCTCTACCTCATCGCAGTACTTGTGTATGAGGCAGAGTGCCTTATACACAAGGACTGTCTCATACACACTGGGACGAGTAAGAATAGGGCTAGGTGTAATGAAGATTACCAATAAGCAATCCAGGCATTAAACACAAGTATTGGTGCAACACCATTGAGTTGACTGTGATTCAGCACTCCCCCCCTGAAATGTTGGGCTATGTTGACCAGACCTAGCTGACCTTCAGAGCAGTTGCCAGGCAGAAAAGGACACAGATGTTAAACGGCACCTGGGTTTCTCTGTTAACAAGAACCCATCAATTACTAACATAAAGCAATTCACTGTTCGTACCTGCATTCAAATGCCAAATTGTTTAGGCAATTGAAATCGTGATGTGGGTTTAATACTTGCATGCCAGGGGAGTGATTGGAAGGGTAGAGAGGGAACAGGAGACCACTCATTCTCACAGCAGGCCATAAGTGGGTGCTTTAAACCTTAAAGGAGAGAGTTAACTGCTTGTAACATTGAAGCTGCACTAGAATAGTCTCATAAAAATGCATAAAGAAATTAGATGACCCAAACAAAGAAGTGTGCCCCTCCCCCACCGCTCATGAAGTTGGCACCCCTCCCAACATTTGAAGGGTTAGCCCCCGAAATGTAGGTTTTGTTGCGCCTCTGAACGCAAGCACACACACCATTCACCATATACACACACGCACACCCAGCCATCCATACATTTAAGTGTGCATTCTTTCACCATACTGGCACACCCAGGCAGCCACCCATAAAATTACGTGTGCACCCTTTTACCATACAGGCACTCACACCCAGGCACCCACCCATACATTTAAGTGTGCACCCTTTCACCATACACTTGCACAGGCAGCCACCTATACATTTAAGTGTGAACCCTTTCAACATACACTCACACACGCACACATCATGGGGTTGAGAGGAGCCCTAACACTGAAAAAAGAAATTGGGCCTCATTACAACTATGCCGGACTGTAAACAACGGTGCTGGTAAGCTCACCAGTACTGTTGTTTCTGGGCCGGCATATTACAGCTCTGCGGGCGGTTGCCGTCCTGCCCGGCAGGTCATACCTGCCGGGCAGAACAGCACCCACCTGCATAGTTTTCACGGAAGCACTGGCACCATTATTAACGGTGCCGGTGCTTCTATGGTCCCCATTCCCATAGAGTCTGAGAGGACTTTATGGAAATGGGGACTTACCATTTGCCAGCGCCTGACTTCCCAGACCGCCGGGGTTGTAATCCCCCGGTGTTACCGGGAAGTCGGGCGCTGGTAAATCATTATGGGTCTGGCGGCAACCTGCTGGTAGCAATGGCACTGTTGCCGCCAAACCCGTAATGAGGCCCATCATTTCTTTTTGAAGTCACTCTGACTTCATAAAGAAATAATTTCTGTTACAGAAATAATTTCTTTATGAATGCAGAGGGAATTCAAAAAGAAAGAAAAGAATTTTTTTTTGCAAAAAAAAATAAATAATTTTTTATTCGACAAGTGGGGGCCCCTCCCAGGACATGTGCTGGCGGGGCCCCCCGCACCGTGGGGGCAGCGGGGGCCCCTGTTACGCCAGTGCTTCAATACCTGGTTGAATCGAAAGGATATCCTCCAAGTGAAAGAACCTGGGAACCAGCTTCTAACCTGAATACCCCTCGATTGCTCAGAAGATACCATCTCGTACACCCAGGCAAACCCGGTGGAACGAGTCTTCGGAGGGGGCATGCTGTCATGAACCGCAGAACACGCCCCTTTTGGACCTCATGGTCCTTGTCACAACGGGGCTTGCACTCCTTGATACTCCAAACATGGCCTTCTAACGTGCAACATCTTCCTTGTCCTTACGTCAGACGTAGCGTATTTACAAATAGGCCGCGGCCCCGCGGGCCCGCGCATCTCAATGCTACTGCAAGCAGCGACTAGACGTGTGCTCCGTAGTTCGCTACACTGTTGTCCTTGTTCCTGGACCTCCTAATTCCATTCCCATTACCCTCTTCCTTCCTCCTTGTTTCCCGGACTCGTGTGATGTGTGCTTATCCTTTTGGTTCCTGGAGCCCAGAGTGTCTGAATCCTGGAGCTCTGAATGCACGCTGCAGCCAGAAGAGGCTTGCGCGAGCTTATACAAGACCAGGTCCGTGCGTAAGAAGACACCGCCCAAGAAATCATACAAGGATCGCTCCCAGGTGAGAAAGGGGAAATTCTGTGACAAATGCAGCCTCAATGCGGCCAGATGGAAGATGGATGCTACCGCAGTGTTCGCCAGCAGGCAAGTGATGGTTTAAGGAAAGCGTGAAGTATGGCGAAAGACAACCTTAAACTGACTGTTTTTTCAATGTCTAACCTTGTCTTCTGTTTTTCCTTGCAGGCCCTGATGTCGACGATGGATCGTGTCATGCTGCGGTGCCAAGATGAAGATTTCGGCGTTCCGGAAAGTTTAAAGATGAATACTTGGTTCGCCGAAGAGATGTACAGGTAAGAACAGCTTCCCCCAGTTGGTAAGTATGCTGGCAGGAAGCCGGATGTCCAGGAAGCAGGAGCTGCAAAAGTAAGTCTGACATCAGGTGACGGTGAGCGTTACGCTGCTTGCAAGTGCAGAATAACGTGAAGCGTGTGTCTTGAGGATCGGGGCAGCTTATATAGCTGAGATCGTGGGCACGCCCATTAGGACCGGTTTACCAGCCACACCCTGCCACTCCTAGAGAGTGAGCACGTGCGAGGCAATCCATTAGCAGCCACACCCAAGAATACACTTGGGGCTGCTTAATGGATGGAATGTTCAAGGTTAATGCATCCTGCTTAATGGATGGAATGTTCAAGGTTAATGCATCTGAAGTGCTATGTCCAAATAAAAGTTTTTTGGTGTTAAATGGAGGTTCTTGTTTACTTTTGTTCTTGAGCCTGGTGCCAAAGTCGCAAGGACAGTGTCCACCTAGGTCTCCTGTGCATGCAACCCCTGGATGCCTGTGCCCCTGACTTCATGACCATGACATAAACGCATCTACTGCATAAGGATCAAAACCAACTTTACAGTAAGATATACCAAATACAGACCAAGGCCTCCGCTAAATCTAAAAGAGCACGGGTGGACCTACTCATTGACAGGAATCTGGCCTTTAAACGTTTCAATAGCAAGAGGGACACAGGAAAGGGGTATATTATTATAAAGGGTGACATACGAGGGAGGAAGATCCCATTTGCAACCTTTTACGTGCCTAACACAGCCCAGGAACTATTCATGATTACATTTCTGCACACTTATAAAGAATGGGCTGAGGGGGGCATATTTCTAATGGGAGATATGAGTCTCGTAATGGACAGTAGCATGGACAGATCAGCTCAGACCACCTACTCGTCAATCGGTTAGCCTCACATACACTAAAGCAGGGATTGTTAGAACTAAATTTGGTGGACATATGGTGGCTTTAGCACCTTATAGATAGAACCTTCTCACACTTCTGACATGTGCACAAGTCGGCATCCAGGAAAGATAAAATATTTGCTGTTACGGGCAACATGCACCTATTGGTGAGCTCGGACACAGTACCCATGTCTATGTCCGACCATAGCATTATTTTGGTCATATATTAATAGTCCATGAGGGGCAAGAGACCCTCGCCTTTGCGTAAGCCCCAGATGTGCTAAGAGATGCAGTTTTTGTATCGGGTACACCCTACTAGGACTGTATTTAGACAACTGACTGCCACCAAAAACCAGCTAAATCTCCTAAGAACACAGAGAGCAGAATGCACCCTACTAAGACTCAAGCAGGGCTTTTTTTAACCTGGCATAAACTAGGGAGGTGAACCTTATAGTCCTTTAATTGAGGTAACACATCGTACGAAGGATGGGATGCAGAATAACTCTGACAGCAAATAATAAGAGCGACTCAGGAAGTTGGCAAAAAGTCTCTCCTGACTATTTTATTTTCAATTATCTAAAACAGGAAGTTACAAAGGACATCAATGGACTTCACACAGCATAATCTCAATGCATTTCATAAAAAAGCATTCGTATATAACAAATTCATCATACATGACGCCATACTACGTGGCAAACAAGGAAAACGTACATGCGATTGTTGTTGACTTAAAGGAAAAATCTAAGTATACTTTCTATATAGGGACAGGTTGTGATTGGATCTCCTTCAGTCAGGTGGACAACTTATGCCCACCTCTAGTGCAAGTCATCTTCAACAGATACACAGTATGCCGTTGGCTCTCAAACTATAAGGCCCTTCGTTATATGGCCTCCTATAATTGGTTGGCAAACATGTACCCTTCTAGAACATTTGACTCACTAGCAGCACGTAAAATGGTACCCCAGGTGTCAGTGGGTGGACTTGACCATGTCTCCCTACCCAATTAGCCCCATATCTCTCATTGCTCATGCCTTCTGCCATTCAGATTATCTTTGAACTTATACTTGCAAAGTATCACCGCTCCTGGGAATAAAAGGGAGTATGGGCACATGCTATCAAAGTTCTGGTCTGCGTGTCTCAACTTCTATTTCCATCCTTGGCTCAGAAGATGGGAGAATGTATTTCATCCCATTTTATAGCATTTAATTGTCGTTAATGAAGAACATTAACCATCATGGTGTTCTCTCCTTGCGACTTAACAAGGGATGCCTCGGTATCTCACGCTCACTGTTCTTCAAGAACTGATAACCAGTTTTGGCTGCTTTAGCCTTTGACACCAGGCCAGACAGCCTTTCTTGGTTTTCCTTTGAGATTCAGTTTATTTCTTTGCTGTGACACACGCATAGCTATCAATCTTTCTCCATAGTCTAACATCAAATGTCCAGAGTCTATATAATGGCGGCACTGCCTGCAGTCTATTTCACTACATATATATAGCCGGTCTTATGATTATTTAGTCTACCTGCGTTATTGCATCTGTACATTTATAAAACAGCTTGTATTTTCTGCAGTGCTCTTCACGTGTGAAATCTTCACTCTGCATATGAAAGTTCACTCGGTTCTTTACTTCGTCACCAGATTCTATAAGGTCTATGAGACTTCTTCTTGACCTCTCTTCTTAGTGCGTCACGCTCATCTTCTGTGACGTCACCGGCTTCTCCTTTTCTCATTCTCATATTCCTTTGGGGACCTCTTCCATGAGATTATCATCTCTTCGAGCAAACATCAGATCCTGTTTTCTTAGAGGATATCTTTTCTCGAACACTCGTTGCAGTACGGTCACAATTACTGGTGTCATGCATGGTTCCGTTTCAGGCTTCCAACACATAGGCAACAGTGGGCGGGACTTCCTGCAGAGGCATTCGGCTGCTCCTCTACACTCCCACTCTGGTTGATCCATCAACTACACCTTCATCAGCATCCACATCTTGGCACTTTATCTTAAAGAAGTGTTTCTACAGAGTCTAGATCTTTGTCCCTCCCTTCCGGGAACCGGCTCATAAAGACTCCAGGTCATGTAACTGCACTGTCCATTCAGATAACAATAGACCCATTGTCACACATACTTTTTTTGGTTCTTTGGATACAGGAACTTTGTTGCCTCAGGTGCTACAATGCTGGTCCTTATGTAGTCTTTGATCATCAGTCAATTCTTTGGGCTCCAACCCTGATTCGACATTGATCATGATTTTCATTCCTCCAGCCATCTTGGCTGTCTTCTTGCACCTCGTGATTATTATCCTGATCACACAGAACCCAAACATTATCATCACCAGCACTGCTCCGAGAAGCTTTAAAATGTACGCCATCCACTGTGGAACCCATGAGAAGATGGATGCAAACCAACTGTCATCTGCAATATCTTCTGTATCATCTTCCATCTGGTCATGCAGGCTTGTCAGCAAGGTTATGGCCTCTGTCAAGGTCCCATTCTCGTCATCGTGAGATGGTATGAATGTGCAACATATTTGGCCCGATTCTGGCACCAACTCTTCCATCCATGGCTGTGATCATGTCCAGTCGTATGGCTCTCAGCTCTTCTCCGATAGCATTGAATACCTTTATGGTAGTATTGATCATCTGCAGAAGCTCCCACTCAGTGATTTGCAACCACTTTGAATTGGCCATCATCTGGATCCCAGGAATAAAGATAGTTGTGAAAATTGAAGCAGTTTTTCTGAACAGCCTATGCTCATACGGGATAGCCTCATATGCATCTATCGATTTTGCTGAGAAATAATTCTGTCTCCTGGTTCGATTGAGGAATTCAAGCGATTTTCTCCTCCTCAAATGGGCATTCGCTTTTGGAAACTCTTCATTGTTCAGATCACTCTGAGGAATCACTAAATCTGGAACATAAATGAGCACTAAGGAACATACCCATCCCCAGTCCTTGGGTAACTTCATATAGGCTCTGGACCCACAAGTCCAATAATGATCCATCAAGACTGCTGTCCCTGCTTTCTTGCCTGGTACATCAAAAATGTGTCCACATTGGTGATTCTCTCCAACTTTCCTCATACCATTGTTTCTGAAGCATAAGGACACGCTCTTTAGTTGTATTATCTGCAATGGTCATCCCTTATCGTCGGCCCATGTCAACAATTTTACAATCTTTGACCTTTATTCCTTACATTCTTTTCCACATTTAACACAACGTCGTCCCACTGTCCGGTTAACGCTGTTCATCTACACACAACCAATCCGTCAGCCCATCCTTCGTGTGTCAGCACTGTTCCTTTAATTTGCAACTGTCCTCTTTCCCAACATATCTGCATCTCTTCTTTATTCTTGCCTTAGCAATTTAACATCTTGTTATTTTCAGCCGTGGTTCCTGCCTCATTCATTACAGACTGATCATACATTATTATCGATGCCTTGCTGCTGGCCTCTCTTCTGTCTTTAAATCTTGCATGCAATTATCTTCTCTTTGATTTGTCTCTTTGTTTATCCACACAATGGATGCTGTTCGACCCTGAAACTGTCCTCTTGTCAGGCAGAGTGTGAGATGCGTCAGGTAATAGGCTTTTTCCACTGGTACTTCTGTAGCTATGAATAATTTGGAAGTTCCCATGGCATAAGGTATGAGAGGACAAACATAGCAACTTAGATGATCTCTCCCCCACCTTCATGTGCTGGTACCACGTGTTAGTACCCAAATGTGCTGTGATGTCTAGATAGTTATTTATTCCATCATTGTCTTCCTCCACATTCCTCCTGTATCTCCCTCTTAACTTGTCAGCAACCCATGGAAACAATTCTAACGCAGCTCTGCTCTGGGAATAACACAAAGGGTCTTGACTCCTGAGTAAGGGGTAAATCAACACCAGTTCCTGGAGTGTGGAGGATCAAAGGGACCTCTGCCGTCTTTGGATCAAAATAATAAAGAATGTGAATCATGAGAAACAGAGGAACACAAAGCATAATTGTGCATATGTATATAGCGAACCAACATATTAATCCCAACCACTTATGCCACTCTGGAATCTCTTGTGCTTGTTCATTCTCTAAAACCATATTTTCAGCATTCCTCATGTTTACTGCACTCAATTAAGAAGGAAAAACACTTTTTAATCAGGCAAATACAATAGGTCTGGTAGTTGCACAATTTCTTCTGCTATCGCTACAAGCAACCTTCTTGTCTCTGGAGGAGGATAGCTCATGGGCAACATGTTCCCTTTGGAAGCAAGACAATGTGGAGCAACACAGTTTGATCCCGGATCCGCACTTAGAAACCTCTGGGTATTAAGCATGTTATAAATAACCAATGTCCACATCTCTTCTAACAAGGGCAGGATAAGCCTGAAGAATAAACACAAAGACAGCAAGTAGGAGTGTTTGGGCATCTCCATTATTCAGGACCATAGAGCTAATCAAACAGGTATGCAGTAAGAAATGAATCGGGGTACTGCTCACGTTTCCAATTATCGAGTCTGAACTCAAAATCCAGTTCAGGCATATTTGTGATGCATCAAAAACATTCTAAAGTTAATTTTAAAGATTCCTGTAACTCCTGGCAAAGATCCACTCTCCTGCTATAATATCTATAAAGAATGTCCACAGGGAGTTACAGGCTTTTATGGAGAATTCTCACACAAGTGCTAAATTCCCTCTACCTTAGAGCCCTCCAGCTCTTTTGCTATATTTTGGGGCTTTGAACTTTCACTTTCAATGTGTTTTACTTTTGTGTTCTTTGGTTATGGAGTTTTAAAACAACACCATAGGCATATTTTTCTGTGTGTCACACAGCACCTTAAGTGCAGTGGCACATGGGTGTATTTCAGACTCCCCAAGGTTTAAATATCTTTTCTGGGACTGACTACTGTCTCCCAGAGCAGGTAAAGTAAAATTGACTTTACTAGTCTCTTTAAATTTACTGACCCAGCACACACTATCTTCCTATAGAGTGCTGGAGTGGTTGCTTAGCTTCGCCTGAGTCAAAACACTCATGTAACAGTAATATGTTACCCTTTCCTACTTTAAATGGCTGGTGGCAGTGGTTTAGATCAACTACCGTGATTTTTCCTGACCGCTAACAACGGTAGCTAAAAATCAGGTCAGCCATGTTTTTCAATATGGCGCCCAAGACCTATCTGCAAAAACAGACTCTGGTCATCTTTTTTCGCCATTTCTTTTAGGAAAGGTCCTTCTTATATTTGACTCTGTGCGCCAAACCAGGTTTGGTCCCTTTGTTCGTTGGCCTTTGGCGGACTTCAGTGCTCAAGCCCTCCTCTGGCGCCTGAGTGTCTGTGGTGGACAGGATGTGAGGGAGGTGCCCGAAACTCCCTGTGCTTAGTCTCCTAGGAGACCTGAATGCATTCTTGCATGATTGTACGGCTGGCTGTCCTGCAAGGACAGCCACCCTGCTGTGTGAGTGACAGCCAAGCTGGAATGAATGGGGAAAAACTGTTTAAAAGCAGGTCTCTGGGACTTGGAAAGCAGAGTCAACCACTGGAATGAAAGAACCGAAGAGGAGAGGAAGGAAGAGGACTGCTGCAACTCCTGGACGACCGTTGAAGCCCTGCTGCAGGTCCGATTTGCCTGAAACTCTGATGACAGAGAAGCCCTTCAAGGTTAACTTCTTCCCTTGAGTTTGGTGGGAACAACCAACTCGCAAGCCACCTGGACACCGTCCTATTCTGGTCGAATTTTCATCAGAGTGCTGTTGAAAACCGGATAGCCAGAGGGAAGGAAACCAGCTAGTGGACTTTAAGGCACTCACACCTTAAACCGACGTCTACCTACAGCTTTTGGCCTCTTCCCTGGGCAGTGCAGGAACATCCCAACATCCTCCTTCTTGTCCCCACGACGGAAGCTCTGGAACAGCGAGATCTGCTTGAACTGCCAGGAACAACTGCCTCAGCTACGGCTTTCTTCATTGACAAGGTACTGTGCAAACGTGGCCCGGAAATCTTTTCAGCCATCGAGAAAGTGCGTGAAATTTTCCTCAACTACGAAGGCTTGTCCTTCCCTAAGCATTCGTCAAACTTTTTGCCTAGCCAAATCCTTTAAACATATGTGGCAAAGACTTAACCGTTACTTACCAGAACTGTGCTATCCTATTCAAAAGACTCTGAACCATTGACTTTGGCCGAGGCCTATTGAGAAGAATTTCTGGTTGTATTTAACTGCAACCCTTTGCCCTGCCTATGAATGTATTTGGGCTGCCTATTCTTATAACAATGTCTTTTTCCTCCTTTATTAAGTATCTGAAGTGCCATTTTGCTCCCAATTCATTTCGGAGCTGAACTTGTTCATTTATTTACTGGTTAGATTTTTGTGGTGTATTAGTGTGTGATATTGAGCTGCTTGTGCTAGTGTAATGTTTTCTAACTGACTGAGTAAATAAATGTATATTCATTTACCAAGAAACCTTGAGTAAGTGTTTACTGAATCACTGTATTGGTTGGTCCTTTGTGTAACTTGTTCTACTGCTCACTTAAACTCTTGGGATAAGTCTGGCTGCTCAGCCATCGCTACCACTTTACTGTGTAGTACAGCTTGCACCAAAGGTGAAATTGTGCTTACACGTGAAACCCTAATTGCCTGTAGTTTTCCCCAAGGGCACTGCAGGTGATTCTGCCTTAAATTGTCAGGACTTGAGGGTGCTGCCTGGGGTAGTGGTGGAGGTCAGGGGGTGACTGGTCTATGGTCTCAGGAGGGTGCAGCCTGGGGTAGTGGCAGAGGAGAGGGGGGCTGGTGGGTGGTGCAAGGACTTGAGGGGGCTGCCTGGGGTAGTCACAGAGGTGAGGGGGGTTGGTGGGTGGTGTCAGGGCTTGAGGGGGCTGTCTTGGGGCAGTGGTGGAGGTCAGGGGGACTGTTGGGTGGTTTCAGGACTTGAAGGGCTGCCTGGGTTAGTGGCAGAGGTTAGGGGGGCTGGTGAGTGGTGTCAGGACTTGAGGCGGCTTCCTGGAGGTAGTTGCGGAGGTCTGGGGGGCTGGTGGATTGTTTCAGGACGTGAGGGTGCTGCCTGGGGTTGTGGCAGAGGTGAGGGGTGTTGTTGGGTGGTGTCAGGACTTGAGGGGGTGGCTGGGGTTAGTGGCAGGGGTCAGAGGTGTGTGGGGAGGTGGGTGTACTCTCAGGGTGCTGCCTGGTGTTAGTAGCAGAGTCGAGGGGGGCTGGTGGGTGGTGTCAGGACTTGAGAGTGCTGCCTGTCGTAGTGGTGGAGATCAGCGGGGGACTGGTCGGTGGTGTGAGAAGGGTGCAACATGGGGTAGTAGCGGAGGTGAGATGGGCTTGTGGGTGGTGTCAGGACTTGAGGGTGCTGCCTGGGGCAGTGGCAGAGGTGTGGGGAGCTGGTGAGTGGTGCCAGGACTTGAGGGGGCTGCCTGGGGTAGAGGCATAGGTAAGGGGTGTGTGGGGAGGGGGGTGTACTGTCAGGGTGCTGCATGTGGGTAGCACTGGAAGTGAGGGGGCTGGTGGATGGTGTCAGGACCTGACAGTGCTCCCTGGGGGTAGTGGCAGAGGTGAGGGGGGCTGGTGGGTGGTTCCAGAACCTGAGGGGGCTGCCTGGGGGTAGTGGCAAAGGTAAGGGGTTTATGGGAGGGGGGTGTACTGTCAGGGTGATGCCTGAGGTAGTGGTGGAGGCAAGGGGGCTGGAGAGTTGTGTCAGGACTTGAGGGTGCTGCCTGGGGGCAGTGGCAGAGGTTGGGGGAGCTGGTGAGTGGTGTCAGGGCTTGAGGGGGCTGCCTGGAGGTAGTGGCGGAGGTAAGAGATGTGTGGGGAGGGGGGTGTACTGTCAGGGTGCTGCATGTGGGTAGTATCGGAAGTGAAGGGGCTGGTGGATGGTGTCAGGACTTGACAGTGCTCCCTGGGGGTAGGGACAGAGGTGAGGGGGGGCTGGTGGGTGATGTCCTAACCTAGTGAGTCCCCCAGCAGCTTTGCTGGATTTTTGGGGTTTAGAGTGAGACTCTTTTACCCTCACTCTTGGGCATGATTTGAGTGTGTTTCTTTGAATCTAGATGTGTTTAATAGGCTATGGGGTCTTTTACTCCATACAGCTTCATGTGTTTTTGTGATGTGTGTTACACAGCAGCCTCAGTGCAGTGACACAGGGGTGTCATAGTGACCCCCCAGTATAGACTCCAAACCCTGGGACTGACTACTGTCTCCCAGGGCATGTAAAGTCACCATTGACTTTACTAGTCTTAAATTCTGAACAGAACCAGTACAAACCATCATATTGTGGACGTACTGGCTGGGACAATTCAATTGCCCCGGGGTCTGTTAGTCGAAGGGGCACATCTCCGTCCCCCCTGAGCGAGTTTTGGCTGGTGGCAGTGGATACTACTTTTATATTCAACCGCGAATATTTTCCTATGGGATTTCCCATTGTTTTAGGCCACTATCTTTATTTAATTATTTACAGTAGCCTCGAACATACCGCCGGTTTATTTAATTAATATTAATTCTCCGGATGGTATTTTTTGCCAAAACTTGATTCTAAAATGGCATTTGTGTTCTCTTCGATGACTCCAACCCAAGTCGAGCCCTTTGTTCCACTTTTTGGCAGGCTTCTCCACAGAAGCCCTCCAAAGTGGTGCCACTCTGTCTGGGGTACTTAGGAGGGGTGGAGGGAAATTTAGGCACCCTGGACTGAGTTGCCTAGGCAACTCAAGTCACACTCCATCCTGACTGGCCCAAATGGTGAGCCGGCCGGCTCACCACTTAGCATGTTTGAGTGACAGCTAGGCTGAGTGAATGGGGGTTTGCTGCATAAAAGCAGGGCTTTGGGGACTGGAACTTCAGAAGTCGCCACAGGACCTAAGAATCCGATGAGGGAGAAGCTGAGCCGACCTGCCACGGCACCACCACCGGTGGAGACCTGCTGGACTGCCTCACCACTTTTCCCAACGACAGAGGAGATCTCCCGCCGGAGAATCTTCTTCCTTTGACTGGTGGGGATAACCAGTTTCACCGTCTTTTCACCTTCCCAACATACGTCGTGGCCGCCTTGCCTGTGCCAAGCACCCTGGCAACCGGAATACCACGTTTTACCACGACCGCAAAACAAAGGTACCACCTTTAACCGGAAGACTCCGCGGCTGGTTTCTTCCTGGTAGTGCAACGACCTTCATCTTTCCTCCAAGTCGAGATCTTCTCTTCCCCTGGACAACGACGCAACTTGCACCCACTACCAGGAACAACTGCCACCGCTGGAGGATCCTTCCCACTTAAGGTACCGTGTCCCGCCTGGCTTCCCTTGCTACCGACTGTATGGGGTAGATTTAGCCCCCGGCTTTCGAACCTGGGTTAGCCTGGGACACCCTGGCTAAACTTTCTTAAGCCTCTCTAAACTCTTTTTGAACCCTCTGAAAGACTTTCTAAGCCTAGTGTAACTATGTGATCTTGGGCGCATTTGTGCTCTGCTCTCTCAAAGAGGGGGCCCAGCCTTTGGACTTTGGCCCACCAGTGACTTTTTGCTCTTCTGCCTTGCTAACAGTGTTCCTGAATCTTAGAGTGGTGTACCTTCCATATTCTGTCTTTTTCCCTCCCTTTCTCACAAACTTATCAGAGTGCAATCTAGTTAAGCGCTCACCTCTGTATGAAGATAAGTGGTTTCTTACTGTGATTTATCTGATAGGAAACAAAGCAAAGGGGTGTGTATATTACAATAGTAACTGTGTTTCGAATATTTTACAATAAGAGTGCTGGAGTGTTTCAAACTGTGTGTTTTTAAATAAATAATTATATACTTTGATACCAAAGCTCTGGTCAGTGTTTGCTTGTATTGTTGTATCTGAGTGCATATTGTGTATACTTTGCATACTGCCTAACTCTTCTTGAGGGAAGTCTGACTGCTCAGCCACAGCTACCAGGTAAATCTGGGTGGCGCAGACTGCTACCAAGTGGGTTTACTGCCAACACCTGTAGTCTTAAATCTTTTGCAGTGGTCCCTAAGGGAACTGCACAGGTTTCTGCCTAACAGTTGTTTCAGGGCTTGAGGGGACTGTTAGGACTGATTTTCTATACTCTGCCCTGGTGGACAGATATATAGAAGGTCAACCGATATTGTGACAGGGACAACTCTGGCAAGCTGCAGCCAAACCAGTTTAGGTAGCAGTGACAGGTGGTCTAGGCTAAGTTCTTCAGAGGGGTGAGAGTGTATAGGGTCCTTAATGAGGTCACACAATGGGAGTCACAAATTCCACTTAGACAGGATGTATAAAAATACAGTTATTTAATTATGGCCAAAACACACTATAATGATAATGATGTGTTATTTATATAGCGCCTTTATCCAAAGCACTTTACAGAGCACATATTTACATACAATATCACCCAACCGAAATTGTTACTCATTTATCGACCTCGGAAGGATGAAAGGCTGAGTTGGCCTTGCCGGGAATCCAGCCTGCAACCTGTAGATCACGCTCAAATCGCAGCAGCGAGCGCTTAACCCGCTGAGCTGAATACAAGCAGGTATACTTGGCAACCAATACCATCAAACTAAATACATATATACATTCACCAGGTTATAATGCACAATACAAATCAATTACTCCTGCAAAGGAATGGATCAGTAAATATTATACAACAAAATGTCCACAGAGAGGGTCTCTAGCTAAAATTGTCGAGCCCTAAGTTTTCTGTGGCCTTGTGCCCTATTGTTCAGGATACAATGAGACAGAAGTTAGGATGTAGGAAAAAATTCAGGTAGAGTCTCTGGGGTCCAGTGATGGATTCTTAGAGTTAGGGTCCTATGTAAACAAGTTCCCAGAATTATCCCCAACAGTCAGAAGTCTTGCCAAGGCAAGTAATGGCAAAGCCAATAATGTTAGCATTAGGGTTTTTATAAGTCCATTGACTTCTAATGGGATTATAGGGGAAGGCTAAAAGCTTTGTAACTTACCCCCCTTACTCCGAATCTTCCCCAGTCTTTCTAGAACAAAGGAAGGGTGTCCTGGCTTGCTTTTCCCGCTGAAATACGCAGTCCTCGATTTTCAGGGGTTGCAGGTTAGAGCTTCTCTCCAGTTGGGATCTTTTGCTGGTGCAAGGAATCTCGGTGAAGAAATAAAAAAAACAAATGAGGCAGCCCCCCTCTCGGGGTTGGACTCGTGTTAGAAAAGCTGTCAGGGGTGTGCCGGCAGGGGGGTGGACTGTCAGGGTGCTGCCTGGTGGTAGCAGAAGTGAGGGGGGCTGGTGGGCAGTGTCAGGACTTGAGTGTGTTGCCTGGGGTAGTGGCAGAGGTCAGGGGGGCTGGTCAGTGGTGTCAGGAGGGTGCAGCCTGGGGAGGTATCGGAGGTGAGAGGGGCTGGTGGGTGGTGTCAGGACTTGAGGATGCTGCCTGAGGTAGTGGTGGTGGTCAGGGGGGCTGGTGATTTGTGTCAAGACGTGAGGGTGCTGCCTGGGGAAGTGGCAAAGGTGTGGAGGGCTGCTGGGTGGTGTCAGGACTTGAGGGGACTGTCTGGGGGTAGTGGCAGAGGCCAAGGGTGTGCGGGGAGGGGGTTGTACTCTCAGGGTGCGGCCTGTGGTTAGTGGAGGAAGTGAGGGGACGGTTGCTGCCTGGTGGTAAGAGGGGCTGGTGGGTGGTGTCAGGACTTGAGGGTGCTGCCTGGGGGTAGTGGCAGAGGTGAGGGGGGCTGGTGTGTGATGCCAGGACTTGAGGGGGCTGCCTGGGGTAGTTGCAGAGGTGAGGTGGACTGGTGGGTGATGTCAGGACTTGAGGGGGCTGCCTGGAGATAGTGGCAGAGGTCAGGGGAGCTGGTGATTTCTGTCAGGACTTTAGGGTGCTGCTTGGGGTAATGGCAGAGGTGAGTGGGGCTGAAGGGTGGTGTCAAGACTTGAGGGGTCTGCCTGGGGTAGTGACGGAGGTGAGGTGGGCTGGTGGGTGGTGTCAGGACTTGAGGGTACTGCCTGGGGTAGTGGCGGGGTTGAAGGCGGCTGTTGGGTGATGTCAGGACTTGAGGGTGCTGCCTGGGATAGTGGCTGAGGTCAGGGGTGTCTCTGAAGGGGGGTATACTGTTGGGGTGCTGCCTGGGGGTGTTAGTAGTGAAGGTGAGAGGGGGACGGTGGGTGGGATCAGGACTTGAGGGTGCTGCCTGGGGTAGTGACAGAGGTCAGGGAGGCTGGTCAGGAGTGTCAGGATGGTGCAGCCCGGGTAGTGGCAGAGGTGAGCGGTCTAGTGGGTGGAAGTAGGACTTGAGGGTGCTGTCTGAGGTAGTGGCAGAGCTAAGGGGGGGCTGGTGGGTTGCATCATGACTTGAGGGGGTTTCCTGGCGTAGTGGCAGAGGTGATGTGGGCTGGTGGGTGCTGTCAGGACTTGAGGGGGTTGCCTGGAGGTAGTGGGGAAAGGTCTGTGGGGCTGATGGGTTATTTCAGGGCTTGAGGGTGCTGCCCAGGTTAGTGGCAGAGATGAGGGGGTTGTTGGGTGGTGTCAGGACTTGAGGGGGCTGTCTGGGGTTAGTTGTAGGTGTCAGGGGTGTTTGGGAGGGGGTGTACTGTCAGGGTGCTGCCGGGTGGTAGTAGCACAAGTGAAGGGGGCTTGTGGGTAGTGTCAGGACTTGACGGTGCTGCTTGGGGTAGTGGCAGAGGTGAGGGGGGCTGGAGGGTGGTGTCGGGACTTGAGGGGTCTGCCTGGGGTAGTGACGGGGGTGAGGTGGGCTGGTGGGTGGTTCCAGGACTTGAGGGTGCTGCCTGAGGTAGTGGTGGAGGCAAGGGGGCTGGTGAGTTGTGTCAGGACTTGACGGTGCTGCCTGGGGTAGAGGCATAGGTAAGGGGTGTGTGGGGAGGAGAGTGTACTGTCAGGGTGATGCCTGAGGTAGTGGTGGAGGCAAGGGGGCGTGTGAGTTGTGTCAGGAATTTAGGGTGCTGCCTGGGGGCAGTGGCAGAGATGTGGGGAGCTTGTGAGTGGTGTCAGGACTTGAGGGGGCTACCTGGGGTAGTGGCGGAGGTAAGGGATGTGTGGGGAGGGGGGTGTACTGTCAGGGTGCTGCATGTGGGTAGTATCGGAAATGAGGGGGCTGGTGGATGGTGTCAGGACTTGACAGTGCTCCTTGGGGGTAGGGACAGAGGTGAGCGGGGGCTGGTGGGTGCTGCCAGAACTTGAGGGGGCTGCCTGGGGTAGAGGCAGAGGTAAGGGGTGTGTGGGGGAGGGGGTGTACTGCTGCATGTGGGTAGTAGCGGAAGTGAAGGGGCTGGTGGATGGTGTTAGAACTTGACAGTGCTCCCTGGAGGTAGTGGCAGAGGTGAGGGGGCTGGTGGGTGGTGTCAGAACGTGAGGGGGCTGCCTTGGGTAGTTGCAGAGGTGAGGGGGTTGGTGGGTGGTTTCAGGGCTTGAGGGGGCTTTTAGGACTGATTTTCTATACTCTGGCCTGGTGGACAGATATATAGAAGGGCAACCAATATTGTGACAGGGACAACTCTGGCAAGCTGCAGCCAAACCAGTTTAGGTAGCAGTGACAGGTGGTCTAGGCTAAGTTCTTCAGAGGGGTGAGAGTGTATAGGGTCCTTAATGAGGTCACACAATGGGAGTCACAAATTCCACTTAGACAGGATGTATAAAAATACAGTTATTTAATTATGGCCAAAACACACTATAATGATAATGATGTGTTATTTATATAGCGCCTTTATCCAAAGCACTTTACAGAGCACATATTTACATACAATATCACCCAACCGAAATTGTTACTCATTTATCGACCTCGGAAGGATGAAAGGCTGAGTTGGCCTTGCCGGGAATCCAGCCTGCAACCTGTAGATCACGCTCAAATCGTAGCAGCGAGTGCTTAACCCGCTGAGCTGAATACAAGCAGGTATACTTAGGAACTAATACCATCAAACTAAATACATATATACATTCACCAGGTTATAATGCACAATACAAATCAATTACTCCTGCAAAGGAACGGATAGGTAAGTATTATACAACAAAAGGTCCACAGAGAGGGTCTCTAGCTAAAATTGTCAAGCCCTAAGTTGTCTGTGGCCTTGTGCACTATTGTTCAGGATACATACAATGAGAAAGAAGTTAGGATGCAGGACAAAATTCAGGTAGAGTCTCTGGGGTCCAGTGATGGAGTCTTAGAGTTAGGGTCCTATGTAGACAAATTCCCAGATTTACCCCCAACAGTCAGAAGTCTTGCCAAGGCAAGTAATGGCAAAGCCAATGATGTTAAATTAGGGTTTTTATAAATCCATTGACCTATAATGGGATTATAGGGGAAGGTTATAAGCTTTGTAACTTACCCCCCTTACCCCGAATCTTCCCTAGTCTTTCTAGAACAAAGGAAGGGTGTCCTGGCTTGCTTTTCCCGCTGAAATACGCAGTCCTCGATTTTCAGGGGTTGCAGGTTAGAGCTTCTCTCCAGTTGGGATCTTTTGCTGGTGCAAGGAATCTCGGTGAAGAAATAAAAAAACAAATGATGCAGCACCCCTCTCGGGGTTGGACTCGTGTTAGAAAAGCAGTCGGGGGTGTGCGGGGAGGGGGGTGTACTGTCAGGGTGCTGCCTGGTGGTAGTAGCAGAAGAGAGGGGGGCTGGTGGGCAGTGTCAGGACTTGAGTGTGTTGCCTGGAGTAGTGGCAGAGGTCAGGGGGGCTGGTCAGTGGTGTCAGAAGGGTGCAGCCTGGAGTAGTATCGGAGGTGAGAGGGGCTGGTGGGTGGTGTCAGGACTTGAGGATGCTGCCTGAGGTAGTGGTGGTGGTGATGTGGGCTGGTGAGTTGTGTCAAGACGTGAGGGTGCTGCCTGGGGAAGTGGCAGAGGTGTGGAGGGCTGCTGGGTGGTGTCAGGACTTGAGGGGGCTGTCTGGGAGTAGTGGCAGAGACCAAGGGTGTGTGGGGAGGGGGTTGTACTCTCAGGGTGCGGCCTGTGGGTAGTGGAGGAAGTGAGGGGACAGTTGAAATGTGTCAGGACTTGAGGGTGCTGCCTGGGGGTATTGGGAGAGGTGAGGGGGGCTGGTGTGTGGTGCCAGGACTTGAGGGGGCTGCCTGGTGTAGTTGCAGAGGTGAGGGGGACTGGTGGGTGTGTCAGGACTAGAGGGGGCTGCCTGGGGTTTGTTTGTTTTGTTTGTTTGTTTATTATTTGTAATGCGCAATCCATGCCCTAGGATTGCGGTGCGCAGCATTGACAAGAGATTGTGAGGCTTAGTTACGACAAAAGAACAAAATACAGCAAAATATACAATATACAGTAACAGCACGAGTATATGCAAGCGGGCATCGTTAGGTGCAAAAAGATGAGTCTGAGAGGATTAGGCTGGCTGTAGTGGGGGGCGTACGTTTTCAGCCTTGAGATGACCTTCGCTCGGAAGTTCTGATAGTGCAGGTCCATTCTGAGGGGTGGTGGAAGGGAGTTCCACAGTTGTGCTGCTTTGACTGGGAAACTGTTACCGCCTATGGTGGAGCGTTTAAAGTTTGGGACAGAGAGTCAGTCTTTATATGGTATTCTTGTTGGTCTCAGAGAAGTCTGTCTGTGAGATCTGTCGATAAGATATATAGGGGCATCATTGTTAAGTGATTTGTGTGTAAGTGAGGCAGCCTTGAGGAGGATTTTGTTGCTGACAGTGAGCCAGTTACTCTCTTGGCTATGTGCTGAAATATGCTCTCTTCTAGAGATGCCTAGAGCCGCCCTGAGAGCGTTGTTCTGGAGGGTTTGGAGTTTACTGGTAACGGCTTTGGTAGACCCAAGATAGAGAGCGTTGCAGTAGTCCAGGCGGGATAGTATAAGGGCTCTGGCCAGGGTCAAGCAGCTAGAGTCAGACAGGAAGGGTTTGGCTGCACGGATCAATTTACAAGTGTAGGCCGATGATGAGGCTAGGGATTTCACCTGTCTGTGGAAGGAGAGGGTGGAATCCAGGTAAAAACCTAGAGTTTTAACCTCTTGTCCCACCTTAATGCAGTTGCCATCAATCATAAAGGAACAGTAGTCAGAGTCCAGTTTCTTCAAGCTAGTGGTAGTGCCTAGAATTATGAGTTCAGTTTTATCATCATTCAGGCACAGTCCATGTGTGGCCATCCATGCCGGGATGATGATGTACACTCTATTCACCAAGGCCAAATCCTTTCCATAATCTCCAGAAAGTGGAAGGAGGATCTGGGTATCATCTGCATAATTCGTGTAGGTGATACCGAGATTATCCAAATCATCGAAAAGGGGCTTGGTAAATATGTTGTACAAGGTAGGGGAGACGCAAGAGCCCTGTGGCACGCCGCAAGTAATGGGAATGGGGTCTCCTGCAGCTGTAGGTGAAAAGACCCTCATTGTTCTACCGTTGAGGAATGATCTGATCCATGTAATGGCCTCAGCAGAGAAATGGGCTGATGTATGTAAGTGGGAGCATAAGACGAAGTGGTCGACTAAGTCGAAAGCTGCAGAGAGGTCTAATAGGAGTAGGGAGGCTTGGCCATTATCTCTCAGCTTGTCAATCTGGGCTTTAAGGTCGATGAGGGCAGTCTCAGTTCCATGTAGGGGACGGAAGCCTGATTGCCTGGCTCCGAGTAGGTGATGTTCTTCCAGGTACTTCTGAATTTGCACGTATGCGACCTTGTCCAATATTTTTGAGAGAAAAGGCACAGTCGTGATAGGCCTATAATTTGTAGGTATGTCTGGGTCGAGTGTAGGATTTTTTAGTAATGGCAACACCCAGGACTGTTTTAGGTTAGTGGGGATGGAACCAGTTGAGAAGGAGGCATTGATTCATTTCATGATGAACGGGGAGAGGTCACGGCCCGCATCTTTAATGAGCTGTGCAGGGCACAGATCGCCCTGACAATTGGATGGTTTTAGTGACAGGATAATCTTTTCAACTTCCAGTACAGTGACTTTAGAGAATTTAAAGTGACTATTTTCCCTAGAGGTAGGCTTCTCAGGTGATTTAGATATGTGAACGTCAGTCAGGGAGGCTTTTTTGCAGGAGATTTTATTTTGTAGTGTAGTGATCTTGTTGGCTAAGGCCTTTTGAATTTCTGAGCACCAGTTTTTATCTTTAATACAGGTATCCGGTGGTGCAATAGGAGTTTCTACTTCTTTCAAGATAGCGAATAGTTCCTTCGTGTTAGAATTGGCTTGGTTTATGCGGGAGTCAAAGGAGGATCGTTTGGCCAGGTAAATTTCTTTTTTGTAGAGGGTTGCTAGTTTGTTTAGTTTAAGTTTGTTGTGTCAGAAGGGTATTTTTTCCAGGTGGCTTCACAGTTTCTTTATTGCTGTCTAAGATTTTTGAGGAATGGTGTGTACCAGTTGTTCAGGTGAGCTTTGGGTTTGCTTGATCTGAGTTTCAGGGGAGCGATTAAATTCAGTGAGGTGGACATGATTTTATTATATTCGTCAACCAAGGTCTCAGGTTGTCAGGGAGTGTGTTTAGTGTGGGAAGTAAGTTCGGGATGAGCCTTTCCACAGCAATGCTCTTTTTATTTCTTGTAAGTGTCGGTGGGACCTTGCTGGTGGGTGGGGTTGGGGGTTGATTAGTAGAGAGAGTGAATGATACCAAATAGTGGTCGGTCCATACTAGAGGTGAGATGTCGGTGATATTAGCTAGGCAGTTGTAGTCGGCCACCCAGTCAAGTATTCTACCTTTGACGTGTGTGGGTTCCGTGCATCTTTGGGTGAATCCTAAATCGGAGAGAGTACTAAGTGTGGAGTTGGCACTTTGGTCAGCTGGGTCATTATATCCCAGGTTGAAGTCTCCAAGGGTGAGTACTTGGGTAGAACTTTTGAGATTGCAGGAAAGTATAGTGTTTATGTCTTCATCAAAGGTACCTATTGGGCCTGGGGGACGGTATATCAGGTGTATGTTGACAGTTTGGGATGCAGTAAGAGGTACTTTGACAGAGAGTAGTTAGCAGGAGGTGAGATTAAAAGTGGTTACATTTCTCATGGCAAGGTTGCATTTGTGTATAATTGCAATGCCCCCTCCTCTAGAGTTGGGTCGGTCGTGTCTCAGAATAGTGTAATTATCTGGGATGGCAAGCATAAGCATTGGGCCAGCTGCCGGATGTAGCCAAGTCTCTGTGACGGCCAGGAGGTCAAGGTCTTCATTGAGGATCAGATCTGCAATTTCTGTTGCATGAGCTACTAGCGATCTGGCGTTAATCAAGGCTCCCTTAATTTGTGGGGATGTATTAGTAGTGATGGTTGGGTCTTTGGGTGTCGGGTAAGGGTTCTGGGCTGAATTGGGCTTGAGCGCAGGTGGGATATGCCGAGCACTCTTAGTTCTGAGTGGTGTGGTCATAGAACGGGCAAGGGGCTCGTAGATTTTGGCTAATCTGGCTCTAAGTCCTGAATTCCTGTCAGAGGTGGAGCGGGGGAGGCTAGTATGTAATGGTGACTGTATGTCACCGGTAAGTGGAAGAGCGTAGCCATGGGGCTTGATGTTGCTGGAAGTCAAATACATATTGGTAGGTAATTGAGGTAACTTACTAGGAAGTGCTACGGTCTTTAAGACGAGCAGGAGGCAGGCAAACAGGCTCGTATTCAAGGGCCACATGCTAAATGGTTGGAAGAGATGGTTAGAGGTGGAAATAATTAATCTGGCTGTGGGACCAGGGCTCGGGCCTTGGCCAGTGTTGAGTTGGAATCTTCCTATGTCAGGAGGGGAAAGGGTTTATGGCTGGGGTGCAGCGCAGGGGTTCCTAGGTATCAAGTAGCAAAGGTTGACTAGGAAGCAGGGAGCTAGCATCTAGATTCAGCAAACACAGTTTAGCTACAATACAATGAGGGAGGCATCTATATTCAAAGGCACAATTTGGCTAAAGTGCAATGAGGGAGGCATCTAGATTCAAAGGGCACAATTTGGCTAAAATGCAATAGGGTAGCAGCTAAATGCAAGACACAGTTAGGCTAAGGTGCAATGAGGGTAGCATCTAGATTCAAAGGGCAAAATTTGGCTAAAACGCAATAAAGGTATCAACTAGAGTAAAGGCACAATTTGGCTGCAATGCAATAGGGGTGGCAGCTAAAATCAAAGACATAGTTTAGCTATAGTGCAATAAAGTAGCTGGAATAAGTTGGTATGCAACGGTGAACATAGTACAGAGGCACACTGATATGAAATAGCAAATGTATGCTGGGAGGATGGTGGTGCGACTCCGGTAGATGTAAGGCACAAGGTAGTCAGAACACCAGCACAAGGCAATTGCTGGAGCTAAGTACATAAACCAATAGGACATTTAAGATGGAACAATACAGAAATGTATGGGAAGGCTACAGAGGCGGGCAATACCTAAGATAAAGTGTCCTTTGGCACCTTGGTGGTTACGAGGCCAGGTGGGGGCGTTAGTCATAAGAGTTAGGAAGGTTGGGGTAGTTTTTTCTTTATGTTGGTATTGCATGTGGAAGTTGTGGAGTTACCTTAGGCAGGACAAGCAGGGGTTCTGGCCGACGGCCTGATGGCAAGTGACAGGCTCGGGACAGGCAGGGAAGAAAGCCTTTGTTGGTGTGAGCCTTCGTTGTGGTGGGCCGGCTCAGATTCGCCTGCCGGCTCGTGATTGGTGCTCAAGAGCACCAGGATGGCCAATCAGGGCGTGTTCAGGCTGAGATGGAGGTGGATGCACCTCGCATTGAACGGGCGGCCATCTTTGAGTTGGCACAACTCATGGAGTATAATGGTGGCGGGATACAAAATTGGGATAGAACGTAGCCAAATGGCTGATGCTGGCTGAGATACAAGCCAGATGCAGATCTGAAGAAGTCAGCCGAAATTTGCTGCCCTGAAACGGCGTTCCGCTGCCGTTTCTGGAAGAAGGATTTCAGTGACAGAGGTCAGGGGGGCTGGTCAGGAGTGTCAGGAGGGTGCAGCCTGGGTAAGAGGTGAGCGGTCTAGTGGGTGGATGTAGGACTTCAGGGTGCTGCCTGAGGTAGTGGCAGAGCTAAGGGGGGGCTGGTGAGTTGCATCATGACTTGAGGGGGTTGCCTGGAGGTAGTGGGGGAAGGTCTGTGGGGCTGATGGGTTATTTCAGGGTTTGAGGGTGCTGCCCAGGTTAGTGGCGGAGGTGAGGGTGTTGTTGGGTGGTGTCAGGACTTGAGGGGGCTGTCTGGGGTTAGTTGTAGGTGTCAGGGGTGTTTGGGAGGGGGTGTACTGTCAGGGTGCTGGCTGGTGGTAGTAGCACAAGTGAAGGGGGCTGGTGGGTAGTGTCAGGACTTGAGGGTGCTGCCTGGGGTAGTCACAGAGGTGAGGGGGGCTGGTGAGTGGTGTCAGGACTTGAGGGGGCTGCCTGGGGATAGTGGTGGAGGTCAGGGGGGCTGGTGGTTTGTGTCAGGACTTGACAGTGCTGCTTGGGGTAGTGGCAGAGGTGAGGGGGGCTGGAGGGTGTTGTCGGGACTTGAGGGGTCTGCCTGGGGTAGTGACGGGGGTGAGGTGAGCTGGTGGGTGGTTCCAGGACTAGAGGGTGCTGCATGGGATAGTAGCAGAGGTGCGGGGGACTGGTGGGTGGTGTCAGGACTTGAGGGTGCTCCCTGGGATAGTGGCAGAGGTCAGGGGTGTGTGGGGCGGGGGTGTGCTGTCAGGGTGCTGCCTGGGGTGTTACTAGTGAAGGTGAGGGGGGCTGACTGGGGTAGTGACGGAGGTCAGGAGGGCTTGTCAGTGCCGTCAGGAAGGTGCAGCCTGGGTAGTGGCAAGCAGTCTGGTTGTGGATTCAGGACTTGAGGGTGCTACCTGAGGTCGTGCCAGAGCTAAGGGGTCTGTTGGGTTGTGTCATTACTTGAAGGGGCTTCCTTGGGTAGTGCAGAGGTGAGGGGGGCTGGTGGGTGGTGTCAGGACTTGAGGGGGCTGCCTGGAGGTAGTCGGGGAAGGTCTTTGGGGCTGGTGGGTTGTGTCAGAACTTGAGGGTGCTGCCCGGGTTAGTGGCGGAGGTGAGGGGCGTTGTTGGGTGGTGTCAGGACTTTAGGGGGCTGCCTGGGGTTAGTGGCACAGGTCAGGGGTGTGTAGGGATGGGGGTGTACTGTCAGGGTGCTGCTTGTTGGTAGAGCAGAAGTGAGGGGGCTGGTGGGTAGTGTCAGAAATTGAAGGGGGTGCCTGGGGAAGTGGCAGAGGTGTGGGAAGCTGGTGTGTGGTGTCAGGACTTGAGGGGGCTGCCTGGGGGTAGTGGCAGAAGTGAGAGGACTGGTGGAATGTGTCAGGACCTGAGGGTGCTGCCTGGGGTAGTGACATAGGTGAGGGGGGCTGGTGGGTGGTGTCAGGACTTGAGGAGACTGCATGGGGATAGTGGTGGAGGTCAGGGTGGCTGGTAGTTTGTGTCAGGACTTTAGGGTGCTGCCTGGGGTGGTGGCGGAGGTTAGGGGGCTGGTAGGTGGTGTCAGGACTTGAGGGTGCTGCCTGGGATAGAGGCAGAGGTCAGGGGTGTGTGGGGAGGGGGTGTCCTGTCGGGGTGCTGCTTGTGGGTTGTAGCGGAGGTGAAGGGGGAAGGTTGGTGGTGTCAGGACTTGAGGGTGCTGCATGGGAGTAGTGATGGAGGTGAGGGGGGCTGGTGGGTGTTGACAGGATTTGAGGGTGCTGCCTGTGGTAGTGACCAGAGGTGAAGGGGGTTGTTGGGTGCTGTCAGGACTTGAGGGGGCTGACTGTGGTAGTGGCAGTGGTGAAGGGGGCTGGTGGGTGGTGCCAGGACTTGAGGGGGATGCCTGGGATAGTGGCGGAGGTGAAGGGGCATGTGGAGGCTGCTATGACTGGTACATACCAGCAGTGTGGGTGCCTTGGGAGTAGGGGGAGGTCTGCAGTTTTTCGAGGTTGCATCCGTGACTTATGGGGTACCGTGCGCAGTTGTGCCAAGGTGCAGTTTTACAGGGGTGCAGCCGTTACTTACGGGGGACCACATGCAGTTTTGCAGAGGTTCAGCCATTACTTACATTGGTGCGTGCAGTTTCACAGGGGCGCAGCCTTTGCTTCTGAGGGACAGTGCACAGTTTCACAGGGGTGCAGCCTTGAATTACCGGGGACTGCACACAGTTTTGCCAGGATGCAGCCTTGATTTACAGGGTACCACATGCAGTTTCTCCAGGGTGCTTTATGGTGGGGCAAAGGTGGATGCGAAGGTAGGTCCCAAGATTGGTCTTTGGTAATATTTTTTGTTTGTGTGGGGGTGTTGTAGGCCTTCCTCGCGCAACTCAATTTTCTTTGCGCTTTGAAATAGGGGAGTCGCGTGGGGGGGCTTGTTGGGTGTCTTGACCCACGTGCAAGTAACCATGCTACAACATTTGGTGCTGTGGGCTTAGAAAAGTCAAGATGGCGGAAAATCCACATGTGCGCCGAAATCCAGGAAAGCTGCGCAGTTTGTGCGCACACCAAAATGGTTGCCTCACTTGCCACCAACCAGTGCAAGAATGAAAGGCCGGGTTGCCATGAGGGAAATGGGTTGCCAAAGGAAAAACAGTAGCGCTGGTTAGCTTCAAAGCGCTTTAAAACCACCATTGGACTACCCGCACAGTAGTCTGAAACCATTGGGAATGGCAATGCTGATTGCCAAATGCAACCTAGAATTGTTGGGAATTCATTTTCTTAAATCCCAAAAATGGGTGCAGTACCAGTACTCACCACTATCCAAAAGCCGGCAGTTTAAAACCACCCTGTGTTTCTCTGAAGGCAGGCTCAAACTGTCTATTTTAAACATTGCAACACATCTAAAAACTCACTGGACCCCAGCAGACATTTGGTAGAATAGAGTGTTGTGTGCCTACAAAATCTGGGAAATGAAGAGCCCAGAACAATGCTTATAACAAAACTGGCTGAGCTATGGAGTCAGCAGTTTAAGTTGCACTGGATTTAAAGACACTAAAATCGAAAATGTTTAGATTAAATGAGTGACCTATGTTTGGTGTCACATGCCTTTGTAACTGTTGAAATGTCATAGTTTTGCACTTAGAATCAGCATTCTAGCTGCATATGTAAAAATGTTTAGTTTTATTTGAATGCAGGAACTGGGGAACAAAAAGTGACATTTTATCTGAAACCTGGCTTAAGGAACTGAATTCTGCCTGGCAACTACCCCCATCAGGAGTGAAACTTGAGTCACAGCTGTGTTCCCAGGCCTAGCTGCCCTTTTGCTGCTCACACTAAGGATATGCCATCTATCTGATAATTGAATTACCTGTGCTCTGCAGGAGAGTGAACAATGCAACTCCCTTCACCCAGGCAGAGGGTTTATTGAGAGGATCATAAATGGCTTCCTCTTGAACAATGAGCCTCTCCTGACTCAGGCAAAGGTTTTATTACAGCAGTCGTAAAATGTAGCTTCCTCTTGGCAGAAGCTGGGAGGAGCACTGCCTGTGAGAGCAAGCTGGCTTGGCAGAACTGGATAAACCAGTATTTCTACCTTGTGCTGAGAGGAAACCACACCCCTTTGGAGCCAGAACATAACTTTAAAAAGATGGATCATTCATAGAGCGGACATATGAAAATTTTATAAATGACACCATAATTCTTGTGATTTTTCTGCCCACATTTTAAGAGGTTTTTCGACCCGGTGGCATGTTCAGGGGGGTGTCAGCGGAAAAGTGGATATTACTCTAAATGTATGCATGTTAAAAGTCTGAAACTTCATCAGTTAATGTCCATACTCCCTGCGCACATGTATGTAAAGTTGGGTCAATGTCAGAAATTGAAAAATCAGTTAAAAGGTCAATTATGTGCCATTTCTGAATGCAAGCTCTTAGAAACAGCAGATTTGGACAGAGACATGGCTAAATTCAGCCACACCATGTATATGTAATTTCAAGCAACTGTGTAACTGTGAAATATGTCTTTTATTATCAAATATAGAATGTGTGCAATCTGACAGAGGAGTGTCCTATCTGCAAGCCATAAAATGACATCCCTCTGACTCACAGTTCATTCCCCAATCAAATGATAAATGGAAGTTTGACCAATTAGAAGCTGAGAGAGAGGTAGGGTCAGTGATGCTAGAACACACCCACATTCTAAACACATAAAAGCAGACAGACAGGACAGATAGGGACTTTCAAATCCATCTGCCGCTGGAAGCTCTGCCGGAAAAATCCATACTTTACCTCCATCAAACCTCCAGAGAGACAACATAGAGACTTTCAAATCCATCTGCCGCTGGAAGCTCTGCCGGAAAGATCCAGACTTCAAATTCATCAACCTCCAGAAAGCCAAACTAGAGACCAGACCAGAGAGAGAAAGCAGTGCTGTACCCAGAGAGAAAGCAGTGCTGTGCCCAAAGAGAGACCAGAGCCCAGTCTAAAACCCTGACCAGATCCGTGACGAGGCCCATTTAATTCAAGAATATAGTGTGAGTATCCAGCAGAACTGTGTAGAACCAATCTCTTAGTTTAAATTCATCTAATTCAATCTATTTAACCTAAGTAGAACTGTAGCTTAGAAATTGTGTTATCCTGCCATCATTTTAAAACTGAAAAAGTGCTGCGTTTAAAATTTGCAAAACCAAAAACGACCTCTATTAAATCGGTCATAACTCTGTAACCGTTTGGGCTAGAGACTTGCAGTAACTTTCATTTGGAAGCTGAGATCCTAGGCTTTCCTAGGACCCCAATACGATAGAGATAGTCCTTGTGGTTCCTCTGTAATAGCGCTCGGCGCATCCGCGAATTTTGCCGCGATTTGCAAATTTCTTCACGTGTAAAAAGACAGCAGTTTTGCCTTCCATTTGCCAGAAATTCGTTTAACCTGCTAACTATCCCTGCATCATTGCTAGTGTGAGCCTGGACTAATATTAACCAGATACCACTCACCCTGAACCTCTGAAAGGGAATTAAAAGCATTTCCAGCATATTTCTCATCCATTGCTAGCACATATCAAAGCATTTGGGCCTGTGTTTTCAAAACTCCTATCTGTTTTCTGTAAGCTTGCTGGGATTGAACTGAATCACATTTGATTGCATTTCTGAGAACTGTGTGTTTTCCTTCCATTTCCTTGCCTTGCATCAAGGGGGGGAGGGGATTGCCAGAGAAAAGTGATTACATTGTTTGGTTGAAATCATATTGAGTATTTTCTGTACTGCATTCATTGAATATTACATCCACCTGAGCTTACATAAAGCATCCTCTACCACATTATACTTTTGTTCCTATTTACCAGTGTGCTACCTTATCCATTTCATGTCAACTCATTAGTGATTATAAGAAGTGTGCTAGTGCCAGATTCTCCGTTGTTGATCTTTATCATATCAGATTAAGTGTGCTATTCAATTATTAATTTATTATAAAGTGTGATATATATATATTTTAAATTATCAAATAAACCTTTTAACTTGCAAAACAGAACTACTTCTTGGCTCAGTGGGGTCAGGGGGATTCCAACAGAGGGGTGTTATATAGGGGTAGTCATCCAGAACGCATGAACTGGACATAAAGATATATCAATAAGGGTTTCCATTCAGTATCCCAGACTAGGCATTGACTTAGCTGTAGTGTTGAATTGAATCCTCTTACAAAAGTGGGGGCTCGTCCGGGATGTTTGGGTTAGAATACCACTTGTGCAGCTTAATACAGTGTGCTAACTGACGGGATACATACATCCAGTCGGATCACCACGCTGCATTACGCTGTGAAGCATTCCTCAAAAGGGACACTCCAAGAAAAGTTCTGTTCTGCAAAAATAAAATACAAACTTCTGTAAGTCAGGACAGAGACCAATCTCTAGAATGACGACCTTAGTAGACATGAAAATAGCCAGAGAGCACCTCTTGCATAAGCTATTTGTGAGAGGTGAATGGACTGAACAGGGCCAGGATGCGTGGTTGCAGGCCATTACACAACAGGTCACTGAAACAGGGTCAGATATATATAGAGATCAGGGTCCATTACATGTGGCCCTGAGTGAACTATATATGGCTCCTAAAGCCAAAGAGGAACACAATAAGATTGCCAGGATAGCAGCATACCTGTACCTATATATGGGAGACATGCAGGATAGATGTGCTGAAAGCCAAAATCTGGCAAATAGGCAACAGATGGTGTTAGAGAAGGCCCAATCTGACCTGGTCTCTTCTGAGCAGAGGCTGCAGAGGAGCCAGGAGTCAGAAGATGATAGTAGGCAGCACATCATTAAAATAAAGAAGGATATGGATGTGCTGCAACAGGAAAAGGTAGAACAGGATACTAGATTTCTGGCCCTGCAGAAGGAGCACCAAGACAGTTTGGACTCCTTACTGCAGAGCCAGAAAAAGCTGGAGCAACAATTAGACTTTAACAGGGCATGCACGGAGCAGGTAGCCACCCTGCAAAGTCATCTAGATAGAGTGAAGGTAGAGAGCAACAAGCTGATCTTGAAAGACCTGGATACCCAGACAGAGTTTGATGAAGAACGCCAGAAAGCTGGTGCCTTTCAAAGGCAGAGGGACGACCTGGCGGCACAAATGCAGGCTCTTAGTCAGGAAAGAGACGCCTTAGGCCAGGAAGTCTGCCATTTAAAAAGGAAAATGGAAGAAAATCACCTGGCCCACCAGGGACTGGGTGACCTCCAAAAAGAACACCAGAACTTGTTAGAGCACACCAGGAGGGTGGAGGATGCTCTAGCAAGAAAGGAGCAGGCCAATAGGGACACAGCTCAGGAGGTAACCCTCCTGCAGCAAAGACTGGCCCAGTGCTCCAGGACCAATCAGGAAACACAGAGAGAGAATGAAGCTCTCTGCCAGCACAATGATAGGCTCCAACAGCAGGTAGCGATGCAGGAGAGACTGATAGAGTCGAGTAAGGCCTTAACTGAGGAACTGAAGGCACAAATGCAGGCTCTTGCATTGCAACAGGGAGCAGGGGCGGATAGAGATGAGGTTCGCTGGGAAATGGAAACTCCGGAGCATAACCTCAGGAGCCCTAGTACCAGAGGCCCTCATACCTCTCAGTCCCTGGACTCTGCCACCCCCGTGTCCCCTGGCGCACATGAGCACAGGGCCACAGGGATGGCAGATTACTATCCAGCTAAGAGTATGGGGCTCATAGGCGAGTACCACTCAGGAATGGAGGGGTGGGCATCCGGGTATGGGCACCCAAGTACAGTACAGTTCAATGGGGAACCCCGGGAGAGTAGGCCCATTAAGGGCATCCTGAAAACCTCTGCCCAGTTAGGTCAGTGGAGAAGGGTACCCATCAAATCCTGGCAGCAAGGAGGAATCTGAAGACTCCTCTGAACTGCGCAGGACACAGGAGACCAGGTCCCCACATTCTGCCAGCCATTCCCAGGCTCGCAGAATCCGGGAAAACCTGGAAGAACAAACGGGAACCTCTGGGAGCAGTGCCTCTGAGTCCGAGGATGAATGGACAAGGGTTACCCGAACCAAAAAGGCCAATAAGGCAAAAAGGGCCTTGCTTAAGGACCCCTTAAAGCAGATTAAGGCGATCAGGAGCGTCATCACGCCTTACCATAAGAACGCTAAGCATTCTGTTTGGGAGCACTTAGAGTTGTTTGAACAAATGATGGAGACTTTCCATTTGAAGGACAGCCAAAGCTGTATTCAATATGTAAAGTGGACCTTCTCCCCGGAATACTCCAGTTTCTTTGCGGGGCTGGAGGACCAAAATCATTTAAGATGGTCCACCTATAAGGCGGCCATCTTGAAACATTTTTCTGTTCACAGAAATCCTCAAGAGGCTCGCAAGGCAGCCTACAATTTGCAATGTGGGGAGGATCAGGCCCCACAAGAATTTGTGCAGGAGTTAAAGCGTGCTTTTGCACAGACCACAAGAAGGGTGCGCACGGATAGCAGGGAATTTATTAATACGTTTTTCCATGCCTTGCCCAAATATATCATGACCCAGCTCGTGAGGGATTTTCACGAGAAAAGATCTTTAGACTGGGTCATTGAACAGGCTACCCGGATCTATGAGGTGCAGAAACCGGTAGATAGCAAAAGTAATGCCCAGAAAAACCCCAAAGCCAACAGCACCCCTGCTGCTGCCAAGGTGGCAGAGGTAAAGGTCACCCCCGTTTTGGATTTGGAGATGGGGGGGCCTAAAAACCTACCTGCACCTAATAATGCTAGGCCCAGAAAGTCTTCGGGCCAGTCACAGACAGGGAGCCCAGGAGGCAGCCCCACAAATGGGGTCCCTCGCTCTCCTGATTATGTAAGTCCCCGTTACAAGGGAAATCGACCCATCCTGGGTTATGTGTGGACTCCTCCAGCCCAAGGGGGGGGATCCAGCCAAGCACCTAACCCAGGGATCTTCCCTCCAAACTTCCCACAGGAGGGCAGAAATTTACCAAACCCTGGGCAGAACTTTTTCCCCAGATATCCACCCGACTTTCAGCCCCAAAACCATCCATCCTTCTTTCCCCAATTCCCTGAGCCCAGACCACTGAATCCGGGAGAGGGGAGGCCAAGGGTGGAGGGGTACCCAAATCTTCCCAACCCGGGGTATTACCAGAGGAGGGACAGCTACCCTTCCCGGGATCAGCCCAGGGGAGAAAACAGGGCCCCGTATCAGCCTGAGCGGGTTTCCCAGTTAGAGCGCCAGGTTCAAAACATGGCGCGGGACCTTGGTCACATACTGAGGGCTCAGCAGAACCCTCAGATGGGCGTGCCGGCGCAGAACGCACCCAACTCTGGACCTGGTGCTCCAGAACAATGACGGGGGCAGCACCCCGATAACTCACCGGTTCCCAGGGAGGAGGCACAAAGGGAAGGGGGGTGTAAAGCCTTGGAGGAAGCTTCCTTCCTCACTTGTAAACAGCCCCTGGAAACCCAGGAACCGGAAACAAAATCTCTGGCCCCTGAAAGTCTGCCTCCTAAGGAGCAGAGGGGGGGTAGGAGAAACAAAAGACCCAAACAGACTCAGTTTGAGGAGGAGGTACAGATCTTCCAATTTGAGGGAGAGGGATCCTCAGAGGATCCTGAGAAAAGGATCTTCTCCTTCAGAGAGGGGAGAACTCCTCCCAAAGAAAAATGGGTCCCTAGGGATGCAAATCCAGACTGGGGAGATGTGGAGACTGAGCTACCGCCGCCCACCATCTCATCCCAGAACCAACAGCAAGAAAATCCCCTGGTTCAAACCCATCCTGGTGACTGCCTCCAAAAAGGGGGGGGCGGCCCAGAACCGGAGCCAGGGGAACCCACAATGGCTCTGATCCCCAGTTGCCAAATTTTTCTTTCAGATTTCCAAGGCTCTCCACAGAATTCTGCCCAAAATTCTTCTCTCGCGATGTCCAAAACCAGAAAATTAGCCCACCAGTTGTCCAAAAATGTACATTATCTGTGCCCCCTTGAGGAGAAGGAGGGAAGATATTATGCCCCGGTACAAGTACAGGGGCAGGGTACAATCTCGGCACTGGTGGACACGGGATCTCAAGCTACCCTTCTGTCCAGAAGGGCCTTTGACGAACTGAATGCAGGAAGGGGAGAGAATTACCAAATTCCTCTCACCTCTCTTCCTGGACAACTACAGAACTTTGACGGGAAGGAAATTCCCGTCGAGGGGACGGCAGATTTGGACATTAAAATTGGGCGACACAAGTTGAAACACCCGGTCATAGTTGTGACCCCAGAGGGCACCCCTTGTTTACTAGGGAATGACCTCCTGAGAAGGTTGTCACCCCTAATTGATTGCGTAAACAAGGTCCTCTGGACCCAGACTAGCCGACCCATAAAATTAAAACAGAGTGTCAACCATGTTAGTTTAAACGGCACCTGCCACATGGTTGAACAAAAATCTGACCAAGTAGAATTTCACTTCCAGAACCACCAAATTCCAGACGTGACAGTCATAGCAGTAGGACAACAGACTGGTGATGGGGGGTCCTCTCTATTTCTGAAAATCAACCTTCCTTCCAGTTTAAGGTGGTATTCCACGCTGGAAGGAAACACTCTGAAATTCTATACTAATCCACAATCAGAAACTCCCACTCCTATAGTCCAGAAAGATGTGAAATCAGCTCAGAGCCTGGCTGATATTCAGCAAATTGGAGAGCAGTTGTTCATCCCTGTTCAGTTAAATGATGGGAAGGACTCTGTTCTCGCTCGAGTGTGTGTGAACAACGGTAAGAGCTTCATCAGCGAAGCCATGTTTCGCCAACTCCCAAAAGATCCAGCCATTCCCACCTTCAAACTGATAGACAAGTGGGAAATGGACCTGGAAGCACCCAATTCAAAACATCTCCTGCCAAGCAGGTGTATGCTCAAAATCTCCATTGGCAACAAGAGCATAGTCCATAATTGTTGGGTCGTGCGAGACGTCACTGCCGCCTTTTACTTAGGCAGTGACATTCTCAATCGCTTTGCCATTAGTTTGGACCTAATAAACTTCAAAGCTTGGTCCCGATTAGCGGATAATCCCATGGGCTTTGATGATCCAGAAAAAGCATTTAGGTCAGCTCAATTGCTACCGTATGCAGTTGAAATTCAGGTTAAAGAGGAAGTCACCATCCCAGAAAGGACCCGACAATTCTCCCTGGAAGTGAAAGTTAAAAGGGGACAAGAGTTGAAAAACCCTGATGCTTACATACATCTAAATGCTTCTCTCCAACAGCAAGGGTTGGGGGTAAACCCAACTCCATTAGTCAACATAGAACATGACACCATTCTAATGGAGGTGGATAACAGCGACTTAAAGAGTATTACTCTAGCCGCAGGCACCATTATTGGAATGGCGGTTGATGACCGACATTTTTCCATAGATTTAGGTAATGAGCTGTTAGGACCAATCCCCAAGGACTGCTTTGACAGTGACAGTGATGACAATACAACACCAGACAGGATTTTTACCCGGCATGGGGGGAACTTCCTGGTGTACACTTCTTGCCCTTATGGTAAGGAAGATGTGACTTGTGACTTCAGGAGGGATGAGGTGATTTTCCAGGTCCATGAGGGCTGCCTTTCCCACCTGAAGCCTCCAGTCCAAATCAGCACTCTGACCAGGGACTTCTCCACCCAGCTGGAGGAGGCCGCAGAGATAGCCAAACCAGAAGTCTTTCCAGGCTTCAGGCAGATGGTGGAAGAGAGAGTCAACCTAGCTGATGCCTGTGTGACTCTGGAACAAAAGCAAAAGTTGAAACAAGTTTTCTTGGATTTCCAAGATCTCTTTGCGGTAGACTCCTATGACTGTGGTCGCACCGACATTCACACAACAACAATCCCCACGGACCCTGGCATGACTCCTGTGTTTGTGAAGCAATATCGCTTGCCTCTCGCATCAATGGAGTCCCTTACTGAAATAATTAAGAACCTTGAGTCCCGGGGAATAATCCGTCCAGTCTACAGCACCTTCAATAATCCGGTGCTGGGAATATTGAAGCCAAACGGCCAGTGGAGACTCTGCGCTGACCTCAGGGAGCTCAACAAACGGGTCCATACTTCCCGATGGCCTCTGCCCTACATTGACCAAGGTCTGGCCCAGATTCAGGGGTCACAGGTATTCACTGCAATAGACCTGACCAATGGATACTGGACCGTGCCTGTCAGTAGGGAGGACCAATACAAGCTGGCTTTTACCTTTGGGGGCCAGCAGTACACCTGGACCCGGACTCCCTTCGGATACCTCAACTCCGGCAATGAATTAAACATTTTTCTACACAAGGCCATGCCTGACTTGGGTGCAAGGGGTAACCTGGCTTATGTAGATGATGTCCTCATCAAAAGTTCATCTGTGGAGGAACACATAGCGGAGATCCGTTATGTTCTGACACAGTTGAGGGCTGCCGGAGCAAAACTTTCCTTTCAGAAAGCACAGTGGTGTAGAACCTGTGTTAATTTCTTGGGGCATGAGATTACTCCTCAGGGTCTCTGTCCCCAGGAAAAGAAAGTGGAAGCACTTCAGAAACTGAAAGACCCCACAACTCTGCGGGAACTAAGGAGCCTCCTTGGACTGACTAATTACAGCAGAAAGTTCATTGAGGGCTACGCAGAGATCACCAGACCCCTGATTCATCTCCTGAAGGGGGGGGGTCAAGTGGGAATGGGGTCCAGAACAAGCCGAGGCAGTAAGACAACTCAAGAGAAGCCTCTCACAAGCGCCTTGCCTAGCTTACCCTGTCAGAAACAAGGAGTTCTTCCTGGAGACGGGGTTCTCTAATACGTGCTTGACGGCAGTATTATACCAAAAGCATGACAAGGTCAATAAAGTAATCTCCTATGCGGGCAAAACTTTATCCTCTGTGGAGGAAAAATTCAACGATTGTGAGAAGGCACTCCTGGCGACGGTGTGGGCATTGAAGAATTACCGCCCGTTTATCCAGGGGGAACACATCGTAGTGGAGACTCCACACCAGCCTCTGCAATATCTCCAAAGTGACAGAATCCGGGCCGGAAATGTGAGTAATTCCCGAATTACTTCCTGGATTCTGTCAATGCAAGGCTTTCCTGTGGAGGTCAGATATGGCCAAAACAAGAAGAGTCCCCTCGCGCAAGGTCTGGCTGACTTGCATGATTGTGCCAGAGAAAACTGTCTCGAGGACGAAAGTCTAAAAATAAAGGACAACATGGAGGCATACCTTAATTCCCCCCACAAAGTCTTTGAAGAAGACAAGTGTGAGGGAATGCCCACTGTCTATGTGGATGGATGCTCTTACCATGTTGACAACGACGGGGAGAAAGAACTGGTGGCCGGCGTAGGGAATGCATGGGTGAATGAGTCCCCAGAACCCTCCGCTGGATACAAAATTGGTCCCCGAAGTAGTCAGGTGGCAGAATTGATGGCTGTGCATCAGGCCATCCTCACTGCTGTCCAGCATCAACTCCACGAACTGGTCATAATCACAGATTCGGATTATGTACGGAACGGGTTCGTGGAGCACCTGGTTAATTGGAAAACCAGAGGCATGTTATGTGCTAACAACAAACCCTTCAAACATGGGAAGTTGATCCAAAACATTGATGATCTGGTCACATCGAATGGGATGACCATCTATTGGAAAAAGATCAAGGGTCATTCCAAAGTAGAGGGACCAGACAAAACTGGAAATGACTTAGCTGATCAGCTGGCCAAAACCGGGGCCATCCAAGGGGATCTAATTGAGATTGAGTCCCTGTTGGGGGAAATCCAGGTCACTGCCATCACTAGGTCCCAGACAAATGCTCACAACGACCTTTCAATTGCACAATGGAGTAAGGAGACCCCTGATGCTGATTTGATTACCGCTCAGAAGGGGGATCCAATAATTGGTAAATTTTACCAACACCTTGAGGACCCTGAGAACTTTCCCCTGACGGATACCGATTACATTGGGAAAGAGGACCTAAGAGTGTTGATGAAATGTCCAAAAATGTTCCGGATCCAAGACGGTTTGTTGGTAAGGAAATCCAAAGCTGGCCATGACCAGTGGGTGGTTCCTACCTCATTCCGAAGCCTGATGTTAAGTCACGCCCATGATGCGGCTACTGCCGGTCATAGGGGGTTTCACACAACATTGGAAATCTTAAGAGAGGTTGCATACTGGCCACACATGGGGCAGGACCTCGACCAATACTTGAAGGGGTGTCTTGTGTGTGCACAATTTCAGCCATCATCCCTCACGCACCGTGCGCCTCTCCAAAAGAGGGGGATGACACTGCCATGGTCAGATTTACAAATCGACTTTGTAGGCCCTGTGATTCGCTCGGCTAGGGGGAATAAGTACATGTTGACTGTGACATGCTTGTTTACCAAGTGGGTGGAATGTCTCCCAGCCCCAAATTGCAAGGCAGAAACTGCAGCTGCCTTGATGATTAACCACATCTTTTCCCGTTTTGGTCTACCTCAAAGGATTGAGTCAGACAGAGGTAGCCACTTCACCAGTGAAGTAATGACAAAGATGTGGGAGATACTGGGGGTCAAGAGAAAGCTGCATATTGCTTATAGACCAGCTTCTTCTGGGGCAGTAGAGAGATATAACCGGACAATTGTGAGCATATTAAAGAAGTTTGTGGCAGATTCTGGGCCAAGTTGGGATATCCGATTACCTCTGGTCCTAATGGCCATCAGATCTACCCCTTCATCTGCAACCAAAATGTCACCATTTGAGTTGATGACTGGACGCAAGATGGTGCTTCCTCAGCATTTGCTCTACAGGACCCAAGAGCAGACACTGATAAATGCCTCCACAACTCATGAGTATGTGGAGAATTTAAGGAAACACCTTCAACATGCTTTTGCTTATGCTCAGCGGAATCTAGAAAGATCAGCTGATAGCATGAAGACCCATTATGACCTGAAAACTTCCAGGAAGGAATATTAGGTGGGGGACCGGGTCTATCTATACAACTTCCAAAGGAACCAGGCCAAGCAGCGCAAATCTTTGCCTATATGGAAGGGACCCTTTGAGATCATCGACAAGATCTCCCCTGTGGCCTACAAAATCCACATCCCCAAAGGTCCTTTGGCAGCGGGGGAAGACAAGTGGGTCCACATAAACCAGTTGAAATGTTGCCATCCCAGGCACACTCTGCATTCAGTTCCAATCATAAAACATACCACATCTAGTCTCTAAAATATTGTGATTTGCATGAAACTGTCTCTTAGTTATACTGTTTTTTATCAAAATAAGAATGTAATGTTTCGTCATGATGAAATGCATATGCTGTCCCACTATCTCAACAGTGGTGGAAAAACGTCTATGAGTAGGTATTGCCGCTCTTCCTTTGTCGTCCTAGGAGAAAGAAGACCTTGAGACTGGCCAAGGAGGACGATCCGGAGACCGGGAACGAAGATCCAATGGGCCCAGTGTACCGCCCAATATTCCCATCAGGACCGGCGAGGAGAACCGATCGATCAGTACCGGATGGAGAAGAAGATGCTGAACTGTGCCATCTACAGTGTAGGAAGAAGATTATGCGGACAGACCGGTGCGTGGGTCAAAACCCTTGGGCACGCGACTCCCCATCGACTCAAATTCAAAGTGCAGTCGCGTGGGGGGGCTTGTTGGGTGTCCTGACCCACGTTTAAGCTATCATGCCACAACATTTGGTGCTGTGGGCTTAGAAAATTCAAGATGGCGGAAAACCCACATGTGCGCCGAAATCCAGGAAAGCTGCGCAGTTTGTGCGCCCACCGAAATGGTTGCCTCACTTGCCACCCACCAGTGCGAGAATGAAAGGCTGGGTTGCCATGAGGGAAATGGGTTGCCAAAGGAAAAACCCTAGCGCCGGTTAGCTTCAAAGCGCTTTAAAACCACCATTGGACTACCCGCACAGTAGTCTGAAACCATTGGGAATGGCAATGCTGATTGCCAAATGCAACTTAGAATTGTGGGGAATTCATTTGTTCAATCCCAAAAATGGGTGCAGTACCAGTACTCACCACTATCCAAAAGCCGGCGTTTTAAAACCACCCTGTGTTTCTCTGAAGGCAAGCCAAAGTGTCTATTTTAAACATTGCAACATGTGCAAAATATTCACTGAACACCAGCAGACATTTGGCAGAATGAGGTTTTGTGTGCTTACAAAATCTGGGAAATGAAGAGCCCAAAACAATGCTTATAACAAAACTGCTATGGAGTCAGCAGTTTAAGTTGCACTGGATTTAAAGACACTAAAATCGAAAATGTTTAGATTAAATGAGTGACCTATGTTTGGTGTCACATGCCTTTGTAACTGTTTAAATGTCATAGTTTTAAACTTAGAATCAGCATTCTAGCTGCATATGTAAAAATGTTTAGTTTATTTGAATGCAGGAACTGGGGAACAAAAAGTGACATTTTATCTGAAACCTGGCTTAAGGAACTGAATTCTGCCTGGCAACTACCCCCATCAGGAGTGAAACTTGAGTCACAGCTGTGTTCCCAGGCCTAGCTGCCCTTTTGCTGCTCACACTAAGGATATGCCATCTATCTGATAATTGAATTACCTGTGCTCTGCAGGAGAGTGAACAATGCAACTCCCTTCACCCAGGCAGAGGGTTTATTGAGAGGATCATAAATGGCTTCCTCTTGAACAATGAGCCTCTCCTGACTCAGGCAAAGGTTTTATTACAGCAGTCGTAAAATGTAGCTTCCTCTTGGCAGAAGCTGGGAGGAGCACTGCCTGTGAGAGCAAGCTGGCTTGGCAGAACTGGAAAAACCAGTATTTCTACCTTGTGCTGAGAGGAAACCACACCCCTTTGGAGCCAGAACATAACTTTAAAAAGATGGATCATTCATAGAGCGGACATGTGAAAATGTTATAAATGACACCATAATTCTTGTGATTTTTCTGCCCACATTTTAAGAGGTTTTTAGAACCGGTGGTATGTTCAGGGGGGTTTTAGCGGAAAAGTGGATATTACTCTAAATGTATGCATGTTAAAAATCTGAAACTTCATCAGTTAATGTCCATACTCCCTGCACACATGTATGTAAAGTTGGGTCAATGTCAGAAAGTGAAAAATCAGTTAAAAAGTCAATTATGTGCCATTTCTGAATGCAAGCTCTTAGAAACAGCAGATTTGGACAGAGACATGGCTAAATTCAGCCACACCATGTATATGTAATTTCAAGCAACTGTGTAACTGTGAAATATGTCTTTTATTATCAAATATAGAATGTGTGCAATCTGACAGAGGAGTGTCCTATCTGCAAGCCATAAAATGACATCCCTCTGACTCACAGTTCATTCCCCAATCAAATGATAAATGGAAGTTTGACCAATTAGAAGCTGAGAGAGAGGTAGGGTCAGTGATGCTAGAACACACCCACATTCTAAACACATAAAAGCAGACAGACAGGACAGATAGGGACCTTCAAATCCATCTGCCGCTGGAAGCTCTGCCGGAAAAATCCATACTTTACCTCCATCAAACCTCCAGAGAGCCAAACTAGAGACTTCAATCTATCCAGAACTAGAGACCCAGACCAGAGAACCAGAGAGAGCTGACCCAGATCACTGTGAAGTGCAGAGACCAGAGGCGAGTTTAAAACCTGACCAGATCCATGGCGAGGCCCATTTCACTCAAGAATATAGTGTGAGTACCTAGAAAACTGTGCAGAACCAATCTCCTAGTTAAAATAATATAATTCAATCTATTTAATCTAAGTAGAACTGCCTCCTAACTGTCACCTGTCATTTGTAAAGCTGTCACTTGTCATTTCCTAGTTGCAAGCTGCACTTGTCTTTTTGAACTTTAAAATTTCAAATCTGAAAAACGACCTTCACAAAATCGCTCATATCTCCGCAACCGTTTGTGCTAGAGACTTGCAGTAACTTTCATTTGAAAGCTTAGAATCTTAGCTTTGAATCGCACCAAGAACCACATTCCTACCCCTTATAGTTTTACCGCATCAGCAGTTTTTACATGTGAAGACATTTGCAAATCGCGGGACACGCATTCGCGAATTTTACCGCGATTTGCAAATGTCTTCACATGTAAAAACTGCTGATGCTTGCCTTCCATTTGCCAGAAATTCGTTTAACCTGCTAACTATCCCTGCCTCATTGCTAGTGTGAGCCTGGACTAATATTAACTAGATACCACTCACCCTGAACCTCTGAAAGGGAATTAAAAGCATTTCCAGCATATTTCTCATCCATTGCTAGCACATATCAAAGCATTTTGCCTGTGTTTTCAAAACTCCTATCTGTTTTCTGTAGTGTAAGCTTGCTGGGGTGAACTGATTTACATTGATTGCATTTCTGAGAACTGTGTGTTTTCCTTCCATTTCCTTGCCTTGCATCAAGGGGGGGAGGGGATTGCCAGAGAAAAGTGATTACATTGTTTGGTTGAAATCATATTGAGTATTTTCTGTACTGCATTCATTGAATATTGCATCCACCTGAGCTTACATAAAGCATCCTCTACCACATTATACTTTTGTTCCTATTTACCAGTGTGCCACCTTATCCATTTCATGTCAACTCATTAGTGATTATAAGAAGTGTGCTAGTGCCAGATTCTCCGTTGTTGATCTTTATCATATCAGATTAAGTGTGCTATTCAATTATTAATTTATTATAAAGTGTGATATATATATATTTTAAATTATCAAATAAACCTTTTAACTTGCAAAACAGAACTACTTCTTGGCTCAGTGGGGTCAGGGGGATTCCAACAGAGGGGTGTTATATAGGGGTAGTCATCCAGAACGCATGAACTGGACATAAAGATATATCAATAAGGGTTTCCATTCAGTATCCCAGACTAGGCATTGACTTAGCTGTAGTGTTGAATTGAATCCTCTTACAATACGCAGAACACGCAAAGTAACAAAGTAACCTTTGCATCCAGTTGCGCACAGTCCTTCAAGGGGCCTTTGCGCTTTTTCTACAAATCAGGCCCTAAAAGATTTCCCTTTCTTTGTATTTATTTATTTATTTACTTACTTACTTATGTATTTCATTTTATATGGCACCCAAACCTAGGGGTATCGCGGCGCTTGTACAAAGTAGGTGGTTACAGACAAGGAAGATAGTGAGCAAAGTAACAAGATATAATTATTTGCTGAGTACAATAAGTGGTGGTAGACAAATCAGGGAGTGAGCAGAGAAAGCATTTTGAACATATTTGTTAAATAACCATGTTTTTTAGAGTTTTTGAATACGAGGAAGGATGGTCCATTCTGTATGTGTTAGGTAAGAGTATTCCAGAGGGTAGGCGCTGTAACACAAATGCTGATGTCCCCCGCATGCTTGTGGGTAATTATGTGTGCAAAGCATGTCTAGAAGAGGTGCGGAGGGAGCGTGTGACTGCCTTAGCTGAAATGTGTGGAATGAGGTTTGAGTGGGCATTCGTATGTAGGCATTGGTGGGAGATGGCCAAGCTTTTAAATTCAATTTGTTATTTTATGGGAAGCCAGTGAGCCTCCCTTCTTGTTCCTGAAATGTGGGCCGAGAGTTTCAAGCCAAGGGCTGATCAAAGAGCCTTGTTTTCCAGGAGTTGCAGTTTTTATAGGTTTGTGACAGACCTTCCTGAAAACAGAACATTGCATCAATCGAGCTTACTGCCAATAATGGCTCAAGCAAGGGTCAGGAAATTTTGTGGTGAGATGGATTTCCTACTCAAGGAAATTAGTTTGGCAGTGTAGGCCGTGGTGGAGGCAATTGCGCTGACATATTGAGATCGGCATCCCAGTGTCTTCATGTGTTTGGAGACCTGGATGGTGATTCCATTGATAGGAAAAGAGCAATATGAGGGATCCAGGCGCTTAGGTGATGAGCCAAGCCTATGATGAGTATCTCTGTTTTCTTATCATTGAGACATAGGTTGTGGGCCACCATCCGGTTCTGGATGATACAGTAGGTCTGATTAATTGTTGCGATGTCCTGTGCATAGTCCCAGATATTGGGAGTACACTTGCGTGTCATCAGCAAATCAGAGGAAATGCCACAGCCCTGGGGAATGCCGCAGGGGACCGGGATGGGGTCAGCGGTGTAATCTCGATGAATACCCTGGATGTGCATTCATTCGGGAAGGATTTGTTCCATTGGGAGGCATGGTCAGAGAAGAGGAAGTTTGTGAGGAGGTGTTGGCAAAGGATGTCGTGGTCAATGAGGTAGAATGCAGCTGATAGGTCCAGGAGGAGCAGGGTGGCAATGTTACCCGAGTAGAGAACACTGTCGTGTCTGATTTTGAGGTACAAGAGTTCTGTTTCTGTACTTTGTTTCAATCTAAAACCTGATTGTCTAGACTCAAGAAGTTGGTGTTGCTCAAAGTATTGGAGTTAAACTGCTGCATTTGTCTCCTGACTTTTCCTTCGGTTGGCCTTGAGCCTCGCTGAAGGTCTACAAAGGATAACATTAACTGCAATTCCACTTAAGGTGGAGTACCACTCATTGTATTGAAGGAAGATTTATTCACCAAGGTTCTGTGCGAGTTCTTTCACTTTCATTTTGTTCTTTCACAGAAATGATAGTTATGTCTGGGACTTGTTCTGAAAGTGAATCGACACTCAGAATGTTTTTCAATCAAATGGCAAGTACCATTCAAACTAATACACTAAGCACTTTTCTTTAATTGGGGACGAGTTTTGGTCCAGAAGACATGGTTCACTCAGTCTATCAGAGGCAAAAGCATATGAAGCAAATCATTTCCCAGAATTACAGGTGTGCTCTGAGGAGCCATGACTATCCCTGCATGGGTGAGACTATGGCACCCTATTTTGATTTCAATTTCAGTGATCCCAAATACTGGGACCTTTTTCAGTCAAAGTTGTGAAACTCCTCAAGGAGAGGTTTGAGGCTAACACAGTGTCTCTTCCCCCTTCCTTGGCTCAGAGTTTAAGCACCTCTCGAGATATCAAACCTGCCTAACACGCTGTGTCTATGACAGCCAATAAGTCACACTCTCCTTGAACTTGGATACCTGTGAAAAACCTTTCATCTTGTAACTCCAACTTATTGAGAAAGTGTGAGTTAGTGGATAATTTTGACTGCATTTTGATTATATTTTGAATATTTCATGAGTTTGACCTTGGTTAGCCCCCTCAGGGCCAATTTCAAGTGGGTTGTTCAAAGACTCAGTAGGAATTAAAACACATTTAGAGATCAGTATTTGGACAAAGACGCCCCCCATTTCTATGGGTTCCAGGTCACTGCTGGTGCTTGTACTTTTATGCCCAGAAGAACCTGGAGAGGAAGGAAAATCCTTTTGTTCTGATATTTCTCAGCAGTTTGTATTTTTCTTTGGTCTTGTGTATAGGGGTTTCTTTGTTACTCTCTTCCATTTGATTCATATTCTTTGTTTGGCTTCTTTTAACTCAAATTCTCTGAAATTACAGTTGGGCAGAATGAAATGCTGGATTCCATCTCCAGAGGTCTTTCCTTTTTCAAATGTAATTGTCCCCTTTTTTTCCTAACCAAATTTCACTTTTTTATTTTTGTCTGGTTTTGTTTCAAGGAATAAAGAGGGTTTACCATTGGCCTTTGCCAACATTTTAGCAAACTCGGGGGTATTTAGGATATATTTTCTGTCACCCTGCCATTTCCTCTTCTACTTGTGTATTTTTCTAGATTTTTGGAGGCATAAGATGCATTTAAGGCCTTTTGTGGACTGCCAACATTTTCTGGATATTCAGGGGTGTATGATGCATTTTTCAGGCCGAAAAGGTTTTTCTGAATTTCAGGGGTCTAGTATGCAGTTTAAGGCCTTTTCAGGCTGCCAATGTTTTTGGGACGTTCAGAGCTCTCCGACACATTTTCTGGGCAACCAACGTTTTCTGGAAACATTTCCCCCTGTCATTGTACACCCTGACTCATCGATTCATTCAGGGCAAGGTTTCTGTGAGCATTAGAATCAGGATTTCCCTGCTGGGATCTCATGAATAGGCCAATGCTCTCTGTTGATTGTTTCACCTGTCACTCCAATTGTGAGAATCTTTCTCCACTTTCCGGACTATGGGGTAGTCTCTGGCCATATCTCTGTTCTTCCCTAGAAGGTTAATTGCCTCTTCTAGGAGAAGATTCTGGAAGTTCTGAGAACTACTGTTGTATGCATTGTTAGATATCCACTCACCCTGGCACAAGGATCTGTTATCCTGGAACCTACAAGGAGGGGGAGGTTACTTTTTCTGGTAATCTGGTAGATGGTAATTGGATTCAGTCCCTGGGAAAATTCTGACTTGGATTCCCATGTGATCCTAATTCTGGGTTCTGAACATTACCAAGTAACTCACATGACTAATGTAAATGGGCCCATTGTAGGGCATTCAGTGAACAGGTGTTTCCCAGTTTCCAGACTCTACTTATTCTTACACAATCTACAATATGTAAGTTGCTTTGGGATTTTCAAAATGATCCCGGTGTTGGCCAGCACAGGACACCGCTTCAATCTTAACAAAAGTGTAAACCTCTGCAACTCCTTGGAAGGGAACAAAGTGAGGTAGGCTTGAGGCTTCCTGTAATTATAAAGCATTTGAGACACAAATGTATAGTGTTTCAATTTGGAGCGATGCATGAAATGTTCTTCCCAATCCACCAATGCCCGTTTCCTTAGCAGGCTGGTCTTCAAAACCTGGTAATTCTCCTCCCAATTAGGAAGACAATGAAAATGTTCAAATTGTCTCAGAATTTGAGCCATAAATGCCTCCCCCTGCTTTTGTTCCATTTCCCTTCCAATTTGGAGTCGCGGTTTTTGCCCTTATATAAACCAGTGCTTTTTATAGCCTTAATCTGCTTGATTGGGTCTTGCACAAACTGTGATTGTGGTTTTCATTTTTCTATGTCTTTTTACCTGAGTCCAACTTCCCTTGTCAGAATCAGAACTATTACTTGAGTCCCCCTCTGTGTTTCCATATTTACCCCCCTGTCATTATGACCGTAAAGAGGTTTCCTATGTGCACGGTACAGGGGATTGTCTCTCTTTTCTTTTTCCCATTGTTCTTCTCGGTTATGCGTCTTAAATATTTTCTGAGGGGGTAGATAGTATGGTATGTCAGCCTATTCTATAACAAGATAGGAGGCTTGCATTATGCTTTACTCTCTTTAATTATTGCCATTCAGCATCTTCAACAAAACATTCAAAACCGTAACATTTGCTCTTTTTTTTCCTTCCTTATGTAAAAAATACCAAATATGAGAGTTCTAAAGTCACTGTTCTTTTCTGCACTACCTCCCCCATGATCCCCCGGGGCTTAGAAGTCCTGACCTCTCCTGATCCACCTATCCGGGAGCAGGTCGCAGTATAAGAACCCACCATGATAGTCCTCTGCCTCTTTCTTTTTGCTGCCATTTTGAGATACGTACCTGTCTCTTATTTCATGATATGTTTCGGGGATTACTTCAATATTAGCAAAATTATTATTTGTATTACACCTGTTGCCTTCTTGACTTATTTAATTTAATGAGGAATTAGTGCTTACCTCACAGGAGTTCAGCCTGCGTATGCGTCGGTAAAGTATATATATTTATTGACATGCAAGCGTTATCAGGTGAGTAAACTTCGGATTTTAATATAACAGGAGCGGGTGTCAGAGCCGCGAGCGAACGCGCTCGCCTTAGGCTGCCGGCCCTGCTCCGTCAGGAGACACGAGAGCGCGGCGGTCTCTAGGACCCAGGGGAGCGGGAGGAGTTATGCTTCCCGGCATTCCCTGGGGACACCTCAACGCTCGCGCGTAACAATTTAATTACGTCGCGAAGCAGAGAGTGACAGTAAGCCTCCACAGCAGGGGAATTCGAAAAAAAAGAAGATTCCTGGGTGCCTTCCACCATTAGGAGCTATAGCACTGCATGGAAAGCCTGGGCGCGATGGTGCACAAACCAGTGTCTGGATCCTGTTTCAGCCCTTTTAGTGCAAGTTCTTAATTTTCGGGTGACTAAATTTCAAGAAAGGGGAGCTTTTAGAATGATAGGTGTTTATAGATCAGCGATCTCAGCGGGACACGATAAAATAGAAGGGATCGCAGTAGGTGGGCACCCAGCGATCCTGAGGCTTCTCAAAAGAATAAAAATAAGAAAGCCCCCAGAACCGAAGTACGCAGTCTTATGGGATGTTAGAGTAGTGTTCCAACTTTTCCTTAGATGGCCAGCGAACAAAGATCTTTCCCGCTCGCAGTTATCAGGTAAACTTGCAATGTTATTGTGCCTTATATCATGCCGCAGAGTATCGGACGTAAAGGCGTTGGAAATCGATAGGAAGATCTTCTATCCAGAAAGGGTAGCTTTTCACATAGCGAAAAGAACGAAGACTGGATCGCAAGTGATTTCATACCCTTACTTCAAAGAAAATGAAAAGCTATGCGTTGCTCAGTGCATCAAGGATTACGAAGTCTCCACAGAGCACCTTAGGCTGTGAGGGGTTTCCCAATTGCTTATAGCGTGTAGAAAACCTTATCATGCAGTTGCAGCGGCTACTATCGCTAGATTTGGGGCACATTCTGCAAGGGGTGCGATGGCTTCTAAAGCATTTACAGCTGGGGTATCTCTTCAGGACATTATGAAATCGGCAGATTGGTCCTCAGAGTCGACCTTTAAAACCTTTACTTCAAGGCTGTCTCTAATATTACTAATGCAGTGGTGGCAAGCTTTGAACAAGCATAATGCGAGCCTCCTGTCTTGTCATAGAATAAAGATTGCCCAGGCTAACAGCTCAGGCGAGCATTATATCCCACCCAAATGAAGTATTTAAAAATCTGAACCTGTATATGTATTTTTGATGCTCAGATGTTGTTGGCCTGCCCTCATGAAGTATTTTCCATTTCTCATAGGAGAAGATCAGAAAGCGACTTGACTCCATACACAGATCAAAGATGTTAAGAAGTTTGTGCAAGTTACTGTTGAGCAGTCAGTTCTAGTTTTCCTCCAGGGTCACAGTTGATCAAATAGAGGACAGTTTCGAGTTCAGTACACAATGGAGTGGAAAAAGAAAGAGGCAGAGGACTATCATGGCGGGTTCTTATACTGCGGCCTGCTCTCGGATAGGTGGATCAGGGATCAGGAGAGGTCAGGACTACTAAGCCCCGGAGGATCATGGGGGAGGTAGTGCAGAAAAGAACAGTGACTTTAGAACTTTTAAAACCTCTCATATTTGGTATTTTTTACATAAGGAAGGAAAAAAAGGGCAAATGTTATGGTTTTAAATGTTTTGTTGAAAATACTGAATGGCAGTAATTAAAGAGAGTAAAGCATAATGCTCGCCTCCTTGTCTTTAATAGAATGCTCGCCTCCTTGTCTTTAATAGAATGAAGACTTCCTAAGCTGTTAGCATGGGAAATCTTTATTGTCACACAGAATTGGTGTTTCCTCATCTGTCTAGGGACTTTGTGGTATCACCATTATCTTTAGCATAGATAGATGCTTTTTAAATGCCCTTTTTAGGATGCATTTTCTGTCTCTCAATGTCAGCCAAATGTGCGTATTGGTCTCTGTTGGATATACGCTGAAATTCGTGTTCCCTTAACTAATTTTCATATCTTGACTCACTAACTCCCTGTTTGGTGTGCTCTCACTTCCTCTCCTATCCACTCCTGACATGCTAAGTGTGCCACTCCTCTCACCTGGATTTCTCTATATCTGACAGCAAAATGATATCTTCATATGTGTCTGTTTGAGTTTGTGAAGAAGAGATGGTGTGTTTGGTGACCCGTGTATATCCCGAATATGACTAGGGTCGCAAAAATTACCAGCATGACTGAGACATTTTGGGGAATGGAGTGGTAGCCTCAGGAAAAGGGGATAATCTACCTTCTTCCATGAAACATATCTATCTGCGAGTTTTAGACTGTGATTCCAAATTTGCTTGAACATCTTTGCATTTTTCTCTCAACCTAGCATTGTTATCCATTTAATTTTTTACCTGTTGTTTACTTTGCACTAGCTCTTCCCTTTGTTCATTCAGACTAGCTTGCCTAGCCTGCATTTTCATAATATTCATCATGTGATCTAATAACCCTTCATTATATGTGGCTTAATTCAGTGGAGTAAGTTTGCTGAAAATGTTGGGGGGCATGACATCTAATGGAAAGGGGCCCCTGCCAAATGATTAGGACAAAATGGCGTGCCATGAATGTTAGGAGGATAAACACCCTTGCCCCCCCCTAAACATATGCCTATCCTTGATTAGTTATTTTTCGCCTTTAACTTATCTTGCATCTGTAGATACTAAACATGAATGTCATTTGTATTTGAGAGTTCGGCCTCTATGCACTCTTTGGCTTCTTTACTCTTTTTCAGTTTATTTTGTTGTACTCTATTACAGTGTTTTGTTTCTGAAGTGACAATTGCTTGTCACTCAAGGACTCTTTCAAATGCTTTATATCATGTCCGCACTGATCAGTACCGTGTCGCATAAGTATTAATTCTACTGAGGCCTTATGGGTATTTTCAATAAAACAGTGCAGCTAATGTAGGTTTTCAGCCAATTTGTTCTCCATCTGAAGGCAGAAAAAGAGTGTGCCGAACAATTCATAGGTGTTTTTTTCTCGTCGCTAGCTGTTGTTGTTATGTATACTTTTGTATACTTTTTGTAATGCATCATCTAGTGGGCCTTGTGGCACAGATATCCACATCTATATTCTGCACCATTGCTTTCGTTTCAAACTTCCATCATTCAATGTCTTGTGTCAGCCATTGGCCATGCAGGAAATACCTGGTTAATGCATGATCAAGAGCCACCAAAATCTGCCCAGACATCCTGTAACACCATGGCTGGATTGTATATCTGATTACAATTCTGATCAACAAATATAGTAGATATACCATCTTCCAATCAGCAGCTTAATCCGCGTATATAGTTTTCCGCTATTTCAAAATCAACTATTTTTCATTTTCAATTACAAAAATGTCACTTGGGAATAACTGCCTGTATTGTCTAAGTGAACATACAATAGGGACCACCTACATCCATTCACTAATGCAACTTCCAACCGCCCCATGAGAACTGCCAATGCCAACCTCATAATGGTGCCTAGATTTAAACGTACAAAGACGGGTGGAAACAGCTTCCGGGTTAAAGCTGTCCAATATTGGAACTCCCGCCCAACGTCCATGAGGGAAGATCTACCCTACCTTCGTTTCAGGTCTAACCCCATCCATTGGATCAAGGAAAATCACCTCTAACCGCATCACTACACACTCTATGCAACCTTGTCTTTGCCTTCTTCTTTCCTCTGCCTTGACCGCACACACTGCGCTCAGTATGTGTTATGTATTGTGTATATTGTATAAATATCTATGAATGTGTAAGCACCTGACCACACATACTATTCACTATGAGCATTATGTATTGTATATATTGTGTAAATATGTAATCCTATGCCCTTAAATCTCATCCTGTATAAACTGTATAAACTGTCTGCACCTGCAGAGCAATGAAACCAAAGCTGAACAATCTTCTTGATGTTTATTGTGCCCTGATACCCTCGGGTCTGGCGCGCATTACAAATATTAAAACAAACAAACTTCTGTGATTCTCTGGTAAGTATGTTTAGGATTAAACCAAGAGGACTGAAGGCGAAGTTTCCCATGTCCGACCGGGCATGGGTTTGTAGATTGAGCATAGATGTTATTAGTACCAGGTTTACCATAAGATTGAGGCTTTATATGAGGTGTTGTTGGGAGGGGAAGAGCCATGAGTAGGAGGGATATGGGAAGAAGAGGGGTTTTGTAGATATATGGCGTTTAAAGGTTTCAATCTGTTTTTGTGAGTCTTATTTTCACTTCATAACTTCTTGTACTGATGCTTTATAATATCCCTCAATAAAATTGGTAGGTTCAAAACAAAGTAATGTACTTGACAAATAGAAATACAGACACAATTCAGCAAATTCAGTGCCCTTTTCAGTTTGTTTCTTTTCCTTCCTGCCTCCTAAATGACATTGTTCAAGTAAATGCAAGATACTCAAAATGAGTTATATCATGTAGGACATTGGCTGCTTCATTTTAGACATCTCGTCTAACTACACCTGTCCAGAGTTCCATGAGACAGGGTAAGTATGCCCCAGATTGTATTTTAGGGAGGCTTGAGAATTGCTCTAATCTCCAAGCCACATTTCCCTGTAAGATGCCGCTGGTGAGGCTATTCAAGGTTTCCGTTGTGATTCCCATCACAGCCCTCAAATGACACTCTTCCAGAGATCCGTGGTAAATATTAAGACTGTGCCTGGCCAGGTCCTACTAGCCTATCTACCACTCCTTAAACTGAAGAACTAAACGGCCCATTTGTCAGTTGGGATACTGTTATTATCCATCTCTGCAAAGGACATTTACCATTATTAACCATGCTTGACCTATCACAGCATTCTGATACTGTGAACCATCAACTCCTTTCAAAACACGTTTCAGAGGTCTCCCATTTAATTCTTTTCTGAGCTGCTTTTAAGCCTTTAATCTAATTTTGTACACTGAGCAAAATATATAGAGATCCTTTGGGATGTGGATCTTAGTCCTTACTCTCAGATTAATTCATGCGTAAAAGGGCCCTTTGTCTACACTGTGCCAACTTAAACAGTCTCTTACATTTATTCCCAAAGTCCTCCATATGGACCACCACACCTGCACAATATGCACAATGATCATGCTGCCATAGGTTCATGCCACACACTGGACTAGGAGAAAGATATAACTATGTATTGTAATCAAACCTTAAATCTTTCACCTAGCGTAGAAATGAGGGGGTTGCGCCAGGCTACAGGTATCCAAATTTACTAGACAACTATGTGCATGGCCAGTAATAGTGCTCCAAATTATGATATAATGAAAAATATGTTCATGCTGGCTCTGCCAGTATCGCCAAATATGAATATTCTGCTGTTGGCTTTGCGGTTAATGCCAGTAGAAATCTCTTGCCATAGGAAGAAAGCAAGTCATTGCTGGCTGCCTGTCCTACTCCTGCACCACCATGTAAGGATACTCTTCAAGCGAACCTTGCCATCTGGGCCAATAAAACATGCAATGCTACTGTAATGAAACATGTCCTTGTTTGGATGCACAAATGCCTCTGCCCACCATGAAAGAACACACATAATAGTGTGGTCTTGGCCCATATGTGAGTAACAAATGCCATGCCACATAAAATGTACAATCTCCCTTCCCTCTTGCACTATAACACCCCACCCCAAACACCCCTGCATGTAATCACATTCGTCAAGTTGACTTTGCCAAGTAATGACAGTCAAACATGTAAGAAAATATCCATGTTCCAAGACCCCTTGCATGGGCCCCAACCTTGCACGCACACATCCATACCCATTCACCCACCAGTCATTCACTGAGTGGCAGCTGGTGAATTTTTTTATTGAAGGGGCATACACATTTCCCACATATATACCAATGATCGAGAGTAGCGAGGAGCCCAAACCATCCAAAGCGGATCTGTGGGTGTCTTTCCCCAAGATACATATTTGAATAATGGGTTAAAATGGTGTATTATACAGCACACCTTCTGGGAAAAATTTGGGAAAAAGCCAGAGCATTTGCAATTGTTGTTGTAGGGTAAATACAATCCAAAAATCCAATACATGCAAGTCACCAACAGCGCACAGGGGCATTAATGATTTAATTAATTTAATGCAATGCTATTAAAAATGACATGCCACAATGAGAAAACATTTCCAAACTGGCTGCACAATGGAGACCAGTCTAGACATGCAATAACACTTATCATGTTTGCTTTAGCCTTGATGCTGCCCAGTAAAACATACCATGCGTAATGAAACTCCAGGGATCCTGTAATGCCTAAGAAGACCAGGAAAAACTACAATTGTAAACACATATGTCTGCCTAGAGAAAAAAGGAATACATGTACTATTACACAGAATTATTTACCAACATCTGTACTCCCTGTAATTAATATACAGGTATAACACACAACATGAACTTGGAAATATGTATTCTTCAATTTATAACTATGTACAATTAAAAACTATAGAAAGGTAGGTTTTAGAGTACCTAATTCACATCCAATAATCACAATGTAAAGTGCTCAATGTGCTTCAAAGTGCTGTGATTTGTAAACATGACACCAAGAAAGTGCAAATGCATAGACAACAACTCCAGACCGGCAGACAAGATGACTATGACGAGGGTGCAATCACGTGGGATGCCACAGTAAGATAAACCTAGACAAGTTGCATCAAAATGCCAGTCTAAGCACGTAATAATACTTATCATGCTTATTTTATCATCCTTGTCTCGGGAGGATAGCTCAGAGGCAACATGCTCGCCTTGGAAGCAAGACAACATGGAGCAACACAGTTTCAATCCCCGGGTCCGCACTTAGAAACCTCTGGGTATTAAGCATGTTATAAATAAACTATCATATCATATCATACAATACACAGTGCCGCCGTAAGAAAAAGGCTACACTGGTTGCACCGATACGCCAGTCTAGCCATGTAATTACACTTATAAAGATTACTTTATCAGAGATGCCCAGTAAAAAAAAGTCAAACCACAGTAAGAAATGGCTAGCCTGACTGCACCAAAAAGCTAGTTTAGCTATGTAATAAAACTTATTATGCTTACTTGATTATAGGTGCACAGACAAATATGCCCCGAAAAATATGCCATTCCGCAGTAAGAAATGGCTAGACTGGCTGCAGCAAAGTGCCAACATAGGCAGGTAATAACACCTATTGTGCTTACTTTATTATAGAAGCCCATTAAAAAATGTCATGCCACCGTAAGAAAATACTAGACTAGCTGCACCAAAAGGCCCAGCCTAGCCACTAATAACACATATCATGCCTACTTTATCATGTATGTCCATTATGATTTAGCACACCAACCCCTGCCCCATGCTCCTCAATCGTCCGCTCTCCCTACCACCCACTTGCCCCAATCCCCAAAGTCAGCTCCTCAGCCCAGAATTACCTTCACATCCCTCTTTGTCATCCCAGCAATTATGTGTGAGGCACCTTCCCTCATATCTAAGTACTGGGACGGGGAAGAGTAGGACTAGGAGTAATTGAAATTGCCAGTAACTAAATAAAGCATTATCTCCACATATCTCTCCCTCATCCCAGCAATTATGTTTGAGGTACCTTCCCTCATATCTAAGTACTGGGACGAGGAAGAGTAGGACTAGGAGTAATGAAAATTGCCAGTAACTAAACAAAGCAATATCTCCACATACCTCTTCCTCATCCCAGTACTTATCTATGAGGCAATGTGCCTCATAGACAAGTTCTGGGAACAGTAGGGCTATGAGTAATGAAGATTACCAGTAAGTAATCCAGGCATTAAACACAAGCTCACACACACATTCACATACCATGTGCTCATTTTCACATGCACCTATTCACCAAACATGCATCATCCATTCACACATATACATATACACACACACCTGTGCATGCACGCACACACACACATTTACAAAAAATAAATGTTCTTACCTTTTTCGAATCCGTTGCTGCTAGGAACTCCTAGGAACTCCTCTGCAGGTAGGCCTCCAGCTCCTTCCTCCACGCGGCAGGAATGGTAGTTCCTGTCATGCCCAGAGCAGACGAGGCAGAAGCTCTATGTTCTGATGGGGGAGGGCAGACTTGTACTTCAAAAATAAATAATTTCTTTTTGAAGTCACTCTGACTTCAGAAAAAATGATTTCCGTTACTGAGCCAACCTTTTACAGAAATAATATATTTCTGATGTCAGAGTGACTCCAAAGGTGATGGTCACGATGGTAGTGTGAGTTATGGTTGCTTAGCTTACCATAACTGGTGGATTTCTGTGGTTTTTCAGTTTTATTTGTAACCATAACGTCTGTTTCGTTTAACAAAGTATTTTCATTGAATTCCATGGGTTTTTTATAATGTCCCTTTAACAAAGTTTTTTCATTGAATTTTATGGGTTTTACCAGTGAACCCTAATTTGATAGAACAACAATATTTTTGTCCAATTTAGAATGTTTCTCCTTAAAACTCTGTCAGTCCCCACCTTCTAGCATCATTTGTAACCCTTCTATACACTTTTTGCAACTTTTTCCACTGCTTTTGTGTTCGCTGATGTTCGCGAACATCTGATATCATTGCAGACTATCCAGACAGTGTCACATGACCATGCGCTTGCGCGGTGCATGATGATGTGTCCACAAATGCGTCACCAATTCACGAACGTGCCCGTGCTTCGCAAACAATTCAAAACTGCATTTTTCAGCTCATCTAGAAAGTTTAAAGCTCAAAATTTACCCTTGCACAGCTCCTACACCTATTCTTACTCATTATCCATTAACAATCTAGGACACAGCACATACTTGGAGGAATATTAGGAAAACAGATATTTATCTTAGAAATGGCATCAGCTATTGCCATCCCTCCTCCCCAAGAGCCACCACCACCACCACCACCAGCTGGAGGACCTACACAACGAAAGAAGCCCCATACTTCAAAAGACGATCAAGAAGGCCAGGAAGATGAGGTAGAAGAAGTGCCTACCTCTATCACCCAAAGATGATCATGGGTGTGGCCATTCTTTACCACTGTTGGAAATGTACCAAAGGCTAAAGCTATCAAAGTGAAATGCACTGAGTGTACTCAGTCATGGACAACCTGGGCAGTACTCCCAAAGGACCACCTCCATGCACCGCCACACTAAATCCAACCACCACAATGCTCTCAGAAAGGCTGTTCCTTTCTTAGGAAGTAGCAGGCTGTCTTCCTCTACCTCATCTTCTTCAACCAATGCTGTAATCACATAGCCTACTTCTTTAGAACACACAATCAAACCAGCTACCATGCAAACAATAAAAGAGGCTGTTGGTCCATGTTTTTCTAAAACAACAGTACGCTGTATATACTGCAACACACCAATCTGCAGGGGGTGCAATTTTGAAGTGCATTTGAATCTGTTATAAAGGAGCATGAGAAACACTGCCCTCTACCTTAGATTTAACACCTATGCAACATCTTCCCCTGTCCACCTGTGCCTCCATATCTGTGATTGGTGCCCCTTCCCTCATTTCCCTCCCCCCCTTACTTTCTGGCCTGTCGTGCAAAACAAAATCAATAAATAAAACACATTAAAAAAGGTTCATTTAGGAATGACCTTTCACAGTTAAACAATAGAAGTTAAAAAATAAGCTTATACTCCGTCTACTTTACATGTTTCAGTAAAGTAGTTAGATTCAATAAGATTCTCCAACATTTCCATTAGCATTTACTACTATGCTAATGGAAATAATGGACAATTTTATATTAGAGAATAGAAAACAGCACAGAAACAAGTTTCAGTCCAAAATTATTCTCTCTAGCATACGATAAACACCATAAACCATTGCTGTTTATAACTATCCACAGTCTCTGCATTGCCCGTGTAGCTCATGCCTTATTAGGAAACCCAGATTGCACATGCACACCATCACACAAAACAGCCCTTCTTCTCTTTTCACTGTCATGTTTGTAACACTCCCTCATTGCCTGTTTTAAACCATTCACACATGTATCCACCAATCACTTAAAACAACTCTACATATAGCCTATCAACATATTAAACTTGCACCCACCAACTGCCACTTAGCAATGTTCTACACATCTTTTACATCTACATTTCCCATACTAATACCAAAAAAGTGTACATAGTGCTCCTATAAATGCACATATGCATTGTGCAGTGATAGAGGTGCATAGATAAACGGGGCAGTATGGATGGACAGGTGCTCATGGGAGCCCAGGAGGAAAGTGGCAATGGATGCTAATGTGGGAGGCCACTAGCTAACTGCTAGGGCAGATGAGTCCCCAGGGGTGGATACATCTTAACCGTAACATCCCTTTAACAAAGGTTTTTCTGTCAATTTAATACGTTTTCATAAGTGAAAATGTTTCATAATGTTACATCACTGTATATAAGTTGTTAATCATTCCTCTTTTAACATATACGAAATAACTATAAACCTCAAACATATTTTTGCAATGCATACTTATGTGAGTCGTTATCAGCAGTGCATACTCCAATAGGCAAATCAGAGCAGACATTTGTCCTTGCCAAAGTCCAGGCCCTGTGCGCACGGTAGAAAAGTTACATCACTATTTTTTGTACTTACGTTTTGACAATTTCAAAAAGTTAAAACACAGGACAGATTTCTAAAAACAGTTTTTCAGGTCCTTGCTGAGGCTCCTTGCTCAACTTTGCTGCAATTCTGTCCAGTACTCCCGGCTGCAGCCGCAAGCAGATTTTCTTTTCCCATTTAAACCTAGAGCTTCGTCCATGCCCCAATAAGTAAATCCGAGTAGGCATTTGTCCTTGCCGAGGGCCAGGCCCATTGTCCATGAACCAAACTTATAACACTATTTTTTGTGCTTACATTTGGACACTTTGGAAAACTAAAACACAAACAGATTTGCAAAACCATGCTTTCAGGTCCTTGTTGATGCTCCTCGCGCAGGTCTGTTGTAGTTAAGACTAGCACTACAGGCTGTAGCCACGAGCAGAATATTTCTTCCGTTCAAATCTAGGGTTCGCCCATGCTGCATGCTCCAATAATGAAATCAAAGTACACGATTATCAAATAATTGCAGGCGGTAGAATGGGTAGATCATTGTGCTTCATCTAGTACTTTAAACAGATTACCGTTCTGCTGGTAATTGCGTTCTTTTGTGAAGGTGCCCTTCCTTCTTCAAGTGTTCAAATAGGAGTGGCCCCTGTTCACCTCGGCGCTGCGTTATTCAATAAGTAACTGTTGTCATAACGAAGCAGTCTTCAAAACCATTCTTGGTGCTATATTTATTGTTAGAAGTCAGCCGACACATGATTGGACTCTCTATGGTCTGTTTCAAGGCATGTGGATTGTGGGCCAGTCATTGCTGCCAGTTTGTGGAAATGAGTCTGGCATCCATTTACAGTATCTTGTCCCACTATGGTCGCAAATAAGGCTGGTTGATGATTTCAAGGGGTGTCCTGGTGACCATGTGGGCACCTGGTTCAGTGTACTTGGTAATTATCTGCTGATTTGCTTTATCATAGTGAATGCAGCGATAGTCATGGCGATCTGTTGATGCAATCGTGTGCAGCACTTAGGACTGTAGCCACAGACAGAATTTTAGCCATGGGCAGAATTTTATTTGCCATTCAAACCTATCCCAAATTTGAAAAACTTCACCACATAGCCAGTCCATGGTGGCCATGCCCACTTTAACCCCATTGCAAGTCCCTCATGGTCATGTCCAGTAGCCAGATTATCTGAGTCATGGCCTTTGGCCATGACTCAAACAAACTGACCACTGCCCATTTTGTACCTACATTATGACACTTTTCACTTTTCATGTCCTGCAAATTCAGCCATATTTCTTTTTTTTTTAAGTGTCAAAATGTGCATACGTAGAATAGTCATATAGCTTAGCTCTAAGTTGAGAAAATCCATTCAGACTTTGCAGAAAAATTCAAGGTTCGGTCTATAATCTTTCTAAAATCTTTTCTGTATATTTGTCAAACAGCAACAAAGTTATAACCCATCTAAAAATATTGAACCTCACTCTAATTTTATCTCCTCTTCACAAAATCCCAACAAATTGTACAAAACCATTCACATCTGGTTCTTAAATATTTTTGGAAACTCTGGCGCATATTCGTGAAACGGCGCCAAAATTATAAGCCTTTCAAATATTTTTGGGACCCCCTCTAATTTTGTTCCCTCTTGGCAGAACAGCACCAAGCTTTGCGGAACCATTCAGGGTTATGTCTAGAATGACATCACATGATAGTTTCATTGAGTGCCGCCAAACTTACGAGCCATCCAAAAAATGTTTTTCACCCACCCTGCAATACAAAAATATGTATGGATGCCCCAGAACATTCGAGATGTTCGCAAACATCACAGGGCTGTCCGCAAACTGTTCGCGATGAAAAAAACGCACATTGTTGTGGCTTTTTATGGCCATATCTCATCCCATCCTCATCACCCCTCAGCTCCCCAGAGATTGTTTCATTAGTTTGACAAGTGCAATGTTGTGTTTTTAATAGGTTTTTACCGCGATGTTCACAGACAACTGGTGCCGTCTCCAAATCCAACTTGGCAGGTGTTTCCAAAAAATATGACACACCTCACGCTTTTCACCATCCAATCAGCAGGTGTGTCCGATGTCCGCGGATATCACGCCGCCCTCCGGATCAATCGAAGGCCTGTCCAGAGACCGAACAGGGAAGTGAGTTCGCAGACTGAACCCAGATATCACTAATTTGTTTTACCTAATTTTTGCCTGTTTAAAAAAAGAAATACTGGACAGATGTACACCAAATTTTAAAAAGCACATTTTCGGACCAAGCCGCCACTCCTGCGCAAATTTGGCAAAAATCCATCCAGCGGTTTGGGCTGTAGACGCAAACACTTTTCTTTTCCCATTGCATCTATGATTAAACCACACATTTTGGGAACCACACCCCTATAACTTTGCCCCCCTGCATGAAACCGCACCAAAGTTCACAGGGCCATATATGTTTTTTGCAAAGTTTTGTGAGGATTCGTCCAGGGGGTGGCAAAGTTATAAGCTGCCATAAAAGTGCTCTTCCTATGGGTTGAGCAACTTAACCATAACTAAATGGCCGCAGGCCGTATAATACCAACTATTTTACGTGGATACAGCAAGATCTTGGTCACAGTGACATTAAAATTGGCAGCATTCTAATCACTTTCATTACTTGCGATTTAAGCACGCTTTGTCTGCACAATTCCTGGACCAGGTTAATCCTCCACCCAATCCCCATTGCAGGCTCTAATATTAACGTCATGTTGATTCGCAGAAAGGCCAGCTCAGTGTTATACCAAGTTGTCCTTAACTTTACTCCCCATACCCTACCAAGACTCAAGCAGAAATGGGAATTGGATGTGGGTTTGACTGAAGTGGATGATTAGCAATAGACCCTGATGTCACCTTGCGAAATTGCCCTCCCAGCAGGCTCCAACAGAAAATCCGCCCCAGGGTCTATTATCCCCGGCATTTCCTGTATAAGTGTAGTAGAGCTATGTCGCCTGATTGCTGGCGCTGCCGTACTCAGCATGGCACATTTTTTCATATACTTTGGGACTGTTCAAAGGTGCAGAGGTTCTTGGGGTCTGTATCAAGTCGACAATCATATGTACTCGGCCAGCCAGTGCCGGCAGACCCAAAATGTTTCATGCGAGGGATATGGGGGGACTGACAATTCGAGGCTTTCAAATGCTTTCATTGCAGCGAGGCATAATACTGCTATGAATTGGTGCTCTTATGTTCCCCCCACACTCTCCAGGTGGGAAGCAAAATATGGACAAGTCTATGCTCTTCGAGGAGCATGTATATAAATGGCGGCGAAGTTCCCAAAGGCATGCTAAAATCTGAAGGAGATGAAGGCCTGGAGATGGGCTCTAATATCTATTTGAATAGAATGTTTTAGTCACTTGTCGGAATTTCTGTTACATGATGGACTTGGACTAATGATTATTGTACTGATTGCTTGATGATTTTTTATTCAAATTTGATGTTTTTTTTATGTATTTTTCTATCCTAAAATTACATTTAAAAAAAAATATGAAAAGTATTTTTCCACAAAGTTATAGGACTCAGAATCCTAAAACAATCAAGGTGTCCCTTAATAGGAAGCTGTGGGTCTGGGCCATCCAGTCTTATTTGCTGTATAGACAAACACCACTCTCCAGCTGCACCTTTGAGAATATAGCACATTAGAGCAGCCAAAACCCACGTGAAAGAAGGAAGGCTCTGCCAGGGTGTATTGTAGTAGACATGGCATACTGCAGTTCACATTAACAACAATGTGCACAGATGTCATCCGGCTAGAGTGTACAAGATAGGGTCATGTTTCATGATGTGACATATGTTGGGTGGGTTTATAGTCATAAAATCGAATACAATAATGTCGAAAAAAATCCGAATTTCTTTTTTATTACGTTTTTTATTCGAAATGGGGGGTTCCCCCAACCCCCCTTTTTTATTTCTTTTTTGTGTTGACCTTTTTTTTTACATGCGGAACCCAGAAAAAATATAAATAAAAAAATAAAACATTCAACTTTTTTTTTTGACATTATTTTTTCAAATTTTTTGTAATTCGACATTATTTATTCGATTTTATGACTGCACACCGTTGGGTGACCATATCATGATGTTTGTGAGATCTTCAGTGTTCAGTTTCCAGATTTTCCCTGTAAATGTTTTGGATGGTAAGTGCAATGGATCAACAGCAATATCTTAGCTGAACTCCATCTAGATGGCTTCATCAACATATCTATGCCCTCTAGACATTAACTCAAAGGGAGTGTTTTCACATCTCCTATTCAAAGTGCCACGGGTGAAATACAAAAAAATACAAAGGGGCTGCATCAAATGTTTTGCCGTTGGCCTCACCAAACCCAGTGGCAGTCCTGCTCTGCACAATAGAAAATGCAAATCAAATCAACCTATGAAATCATATTTTTGAACATAAGTAGGAACCAGCCTTAGTTGCCAACATGACACATTCCAATCTTTAGGTGCACATGATCAAAATATTTCATGAGCTATTCACAAAGGAAGTATAGTGATCATTTAAGATGAGAGGCTGGAGAAAGATAATATGCGACTTCCCAACGTGACAAAGATGCATGCACTTCTCTCTATGTGTAGTGAAGTCCCTTGGTGACTTGCATAGTTGCCTTAATGACCCATTCCAATCTGAAGGTGCTGTTATTTTTTTTTTGCATTCTGGGACTTGTAGTCCGAGTTTTAGAATGGGAACAGTGGAACTACAAATCCCAGAATGCAAAGAAAAAACTATGGAATGGATAAGCACTTACAGATTGGAATGGGTAATTGTGGCAACTATGCAAGTCACCAAGTCAAGCCCGATGGAGGCCTGATGGAGGCCTTCGGTGTTCTGTTATTGGGTATTTGTTTTTTGGCAATTATGGGAATGTTGAAGCGTGGGGTTGGTTAGTTGTGCTTACAGAAATATTGTAGTGCTGCCTGTTTTTCCCGCTTTTATCTGTTTTTTCCCTCAAGCCCAACTTCCCAACTCCCTGATCTGGAAAGGGACCTTCAGAGTATCAGAGAGCGAGAGACTAGAGGCGGGACAGTTTGACAATTGAGCATAATGTGTTTAGGATGGATCATTGATTTGTTGCTGGTTGAGACATATTTATATATATGTACGGTAACATTTTACCAATTTCTAAAAATGTCCAAACCAATGCTAGTGTTCTCAAACAAAGTTGCTAATCATCAGACCATCATTGAGAGCACATTGTGGCATTCTGTCTTTTGCTGCAGTCTCCCAAAGGTGCATGTTGCGTCACGCCCCATTACAGACAAGAGCTAATTGCCATCATTTACCCTGACTATGCCAACTCACCCTCGCTCCTAATCATAGCTCTAGTTAGCTGGCCTACGCCACAAGTCACCAAGGAATGCCACATGAGCTACACATGGATTCCTAAACCTGCATAGCAAACACCTGTAAGGGAGGAAGGGTCCGTATGCCGCCCCTGTACATTCCGCACGAAATATATCTGTTTGCTTATCCCATCGTGGGGCGACGTTCCCCTTGTCTTTTCCCTGACGACAGTGGAAGGAAGCCATTGTAACGATACACTAAGAATCCATTTTGTGCCACATCAGACTCCATTTTTGTACTGGGCTGTACAATGATCTCTAAAAGGCCTCCTCTCCCCTCACCCAGCGCCCTGCAAAGCCAACTCCAACAGCCGCCACCACCTCCTCCCCTGATTACGTGGCACAAGCCCTGTTCTCACAGCAGCCCAGACGCGAATTGTTGCAAACTAAAAACTGTATTCTTTCTCTTACTCTGAGCTCACTGCCCTGTGTGTGACCGGGGAAAATGTTGACTTGTGTATTCATCCGTCTCCACAAACTTGCTCCTGCCCCTCTGACCCCACCTTTAGGAATTATTGCCTGCACAACCTTTTGCCCCTCTATTCTCCTTTCATGTAGCAGTGGTGAGACCCTTCCCCACTGACCACCCTAGATTGCCCCCATGTAACTGATCTTGTGTGATCATATATTCTGCATGGGTTAACAACTATCAATCCATTCATTTGAACCATGAGGCACCAGGGTGAATACATCTCAGATTGAAACCCTCAGATAAGCCACCAGGCAAATAGGACCATCACACACCTAAGAATGTGTATAGGTTTGCTCACAATTTATAGGCGACCCCACATTCTAGTATAAGTTTTATGTTTTATGTTTTATATTATTCTTAGCATGTCAAAGATTACTGTGTAGTTTAGATTAGTTAGGACAATCACACCTTGTGGACCCAGCCTGACCTTCACCCCTCCCAGATAAGCCCAGCTGACCCACGTGCCGTGAGAAGCAACAGCTCTGCACCAACCAATCAAGCTGCACTATCCCAGTATGGCATATACTGCAACACTGTAATACACCAATGTGCTCGCTCTATGCATCCCCTATACTGTTTGTCACCGATGACGAGATTAGTGTATAAAGATATGTTGTTTCTGTATTATGGGCAGAGTGCTCTCAGAGCAGCAGAGTCCTCTGTGTGCATCATTTACCTTATAAAACTTTACTCAACTTGAAATCTTTCTCCTGGAATCTTTATTCCCTACTAGGGTGCAGTGGTCGAAGTGAGTGGGAGCGGTCGGGAGCGGTGCTCCTCTACTTTTTTAAATTACCTTTCACAGCTCCTATACTTTTATTTTAAAAAGAAACCATTCTGGAATGGTTTCATTTTAAAATAAAAGTGTAGGAAGAAGTTGAAACTTGCCCTTTCAGTGCACTGCACTGAAATTTCGCTTAAACAGCAGGTGCAAGTGTTTGGGGTGTGTATTGTGTGTGGGAGGGGACATGATGATGGGGTTTGTGGGGAGTGGGTGCAGGCCAGCAGGGAACATAGTTCCACTACTTCTTTTTGTACACTTCGACCACTCCTAGGGTGTGTCCATTTATTCTGAGTTTGGGATTTGTATTTTGGGGAATGACCACCTTCACATCCCAGGAGCATATTAATTGTCCATCTTCCCATCAGTGAGACATTGTGAGCTCCAGGAACCCCGAAGGCTTATAGGGGTGTCATCGGAGCTGGAATGACATTAGCTGTGGCATCATGGCCTTCATCTAATCTCTCAGCTTAACCTTCATTCTGACTCCGTTGGCTCGCTTCACGACTACCAATCTGGTCTCAGATATGCCAGAAGCACAGAAACTGCTCTCCTGAACATCCGTGAAGACCTGCTCTCCAACCTTGACTCTAACATTCCCTCTGTCCTCATCCTACTTGATCTCTCCTCTGCTTTCGACACAGTCGACCATACCTTCCTGCTCAATCATCTCTGTGACAACCTGGGTATCACTGATTAGGCTCTGGCCTGGTTGACCTCTTTTCTCTCTGATCGACCCTCCCAGGTACAACTTGGGTCCTTCCTATCCTCTACCTACCTCTCTACCTGTGGTGTTCCCCAGGGGTCTAACCTCTCGCCTTGGCTTTTCAACCAGTACTTGGCAACTCTTGCATACTGCATTTCCATCTTCTGCTCAAATTTCCAGTGCTATGCTGATGATACCCAACTCATTTTCAGGCTTCCTTCAGCTACCTCATCTCTTTCCCTAATCTCTGACTGTCTCATCGCCATTCAAAACAGGTGTGCCGCCAACAATCTCTATTTAAATGCCAACAAGACTGAGATCCTCCTCACTGGCACACCAACTCCATCCTTTCCCCTCACTCTCTAGCAGGCCTCCCTTGGCCCTCCTCCTGCTGGGCCTCGCTGTGAAGCTAAGAACCTCAGGGTCATCTTTGACTCCACACTTTCCTTCTCCCCACACATCTCTGATGTCTCTAAAAAGTCAAACTTCTTACTGCACCTCCTTAGAGGTACTCTTCCTTTCCTCACCTTCCCTCAGAAGCTCACTGTCTCCCAAGCTCTGATTCTCTCTAGGTTGGACTACTGTAACAGCCTCTTTCCAAATCTACCTGCCTCCACTCTCCGCCCTTTACAACTACTCCTTAACTAGACTGCAAGCCTTGTCCTTGGCCTCAAGCCCTGGGATCATATCTCTCCAGCTCTGAAATCCCTTCATTGCCTCCCAGTGGATGCAAGGATTAAATTTAGAACCCTTTGCATTGTCCACAAGGCTTTCTGGGGCCTGGGTCCAAAATACATTCAACTATCCCTCCGTAAATACCTCCCCTCTCGGGCCCTTCGCTCCTCTACCTCTAACTCCCTCAGGGTCCGTAGTTTTTCAAATAAACATGCTGGAGGTAGATCTCTGTCTTCGGCTGGGGCCTCCCTTTGGAACTGCCTCCCTGCCACCTTGAAACTTGAGGAGAACCATCTACGGTTCCGGAAGCTCCTCAATACCTTCCTCTTCGCGTCTGCCTTTGCCCCGCTTCTCCCCTGCTGATCTACCTTCTCCCTCGGCACTGTGCACCTGACCACCCTCTGTCCTTCAGGCCCAGGTACCTGCTCACCCTGCCACCCTCTTGCACTGCCTCCGGGCCACCCCTTGCACTGGGGCCTGTGTCTGTACACATACAGTTCGCCACCCACTTTTCTTCTGCACTTATCAGATACACCCTATCTGACTAAACCTAGCACCTTTGCCTCTTACAGGCTGCACTACCACCGCTAACACCCTATTTAATTACTTATTTACTATTTATTTTGCTCTCTCCTATGCTCTGCGCTTCCCCCTTTTTCCCTTCCCCATGCACTATCCCCCGTTTCCCTTCCCCATGCACTTGCGCGTTCTCAATGTCACTGGGCCTAGTAAGATTGTTGTTTTTGCTTCTCCCCTGTTCCCCTCCCTTCGCCTGGTCGCGCTCTGAAACACCTGTGTACGAGTGCGAAATAAATAAATAATAATATATCATATCTGCATGCTGCTGTAAAGTGGTGGGATTCCTTTACATTTCTCAATGCAGAAACACACACACACGCCCCTATGCATTTGCGATATCAACGTTTATATACAATCTATCAATGCATTAATGGCTTTACAGACAAGACCAGTTTAGGTATCAGAGTGCTGTACAATAGCAAGCGTTAATTCATTTGTGCATTCTTGTTCACACACATGCACACTATAGATTAAGCGAATTACAAAAGCTACTCATATAGGGTAATATGAACATGAATAAAAGTTAAAGAGAAACAATACATAATATGATGCCAGTGGACCATAGACAGGCTTAAGAGCAGTCCTTGCGCTTTTAGAAATGCAGGTATAATGACTGGTGCAACAAATTTAGAGTGAAACAAAATAATGAAAATCAATCTGTGATATAAATTCTTAAATATCAACATACTATAATCGGTATTTTAGAGATGCGGGACATATCACATTATAAGACCAGGCACATACATATAAATATATGAATCCTATTACAGGACTTCCTTATTTTCGACACAAAAAGGGTCATTTCGAATTGCATTGCCTGTTTTTGAATCAAACACATTGGCAATAAATCAATGGCGCGGGTAATGAGAATAGTTCACACAAAACGATGTGTGTGCGATCAGGCTGTTCAGAGGGTCTTGCAAGAGCTCTGGCCTTGATTCTAATGCAAGCCACTATTTTCAACCAATTGGCCTCGATTCTGGTGCCGCGCTAAGCCCTTGTACTCTAGCTCAGACACTACCATTTCTTTCATTAACCCATAATATAAAGCATTGACTTTGCATATCGAACGAGGAAATATAGACCAAACTCAAACAACGGCGTAATAGCCTTTGTCCTGAAACGATAGAGCACGAGTCACAGAGAGGGGGGATTTCAGCACCCTCCAAACACCTAAATCTGCACACATATCTGGTTTTATTCAGAAAGTGAGCTAATCTGGCTGTGTGGCCCACCCTAAAGAAGACAAGATGGCCCCGCTCAGAGCTAAGTGACTGAGGCATGTGAGTAGGCCCGAATGATCTGCCTTTTAGAATGGAGGCAACGATAAAATCACTGGTAATTCTTGAAAGAGCTGTAAAGCTTTCACAGTTCATTCTGCTTCAGTAAATCCCGAGTTTAGAGTTGCAATTAATAGGCTTCCGCAATTGTCAACATCTCCCTGGCATGGTGAAGCCAGCTGAGAGTGGGACGTATTACAGCGTATCTCACGCAACTCAAAGGCAGTACCTCAACCAAACATAATATCCCAGGCCTATACCAATAGAATTGGTTAGACGTTCACCTCTGACATTGGTCGGGGACCTGCAGACACAGCTTTGAATCCGTGTCTTGGGAGGATAGCTCAGGGGCAACGCCGAAGCAACAGAGGTTTGATCACCGGGTTCGCTCTTAGAAACCGCTGGGTATTAAGCGAGTTCTAATTGACCAATCATAATCATTGCAGGGTGACCTCAGCCCTTCATCCTTCTGGGGTCTCAAAATTGAGTGCCATTTCATTGAAGAATAAGACCCATTATTAAAGCACTTGGATGTAGCAGGAATCCTGCATGATGCCTTATAGGATAAAAATGTATTTGTATTACATGAGATGTTGTAGCAACATATCACTCTATGTATTTGCTGTGTGCCCGTCTCCCTAGGAACCATTCTACCAAATAACCAGGACAATTTCAGTGGCATTAGCCCAGGAGCATAATGGCACCTTCAAAGATGCACTGACCACTTAAACATCTCCTACAAGTTACTACCCACCACCCCCTATTCATCAGAGTATTAAACTTTACACATGACTTGTGCATGAGTCAGAGTAGTTTCCCTGGATCTTAACATCTGGAGCACGCACTCAGTTCTTGGCCCTGCTACTACACAGTGCAATCGGGACTGATAGAAAGGGTCTTGAACATGCAGCTCCTCGGATGTGTTTAACTAAGGTCTAGGTTGATCAATTCTGTAAAAGTATTTTAATAAAAATTGTTTAATTTTTTGTTTTTAAAGTTCGCCCTCGAGTGTTATAGAGTGCGTCACGAGGACGTTGCGTACCTGTTCGTCTGGTTGAAGACCTTGATGATGATGCCAGGCTGTCAGGAGACCTGCGTGGATGTGGTTGATGACGCGAGAAGCCAGCCCAGCTCCCGCCCGAATGGAACCGGGTTGGAGATGAACCAGCTCCCAACGCCACGAGTCTGCTCACCCCTGATTAACGTGGCGTCAGGACAGTGCAAGCACTGACAGGGGGAGCCTTTCCAGATGACGATACTGAGTCCCAAGGAAGACTGGATCCGGAAGATGGAAGTCCCAAGGAAGACTGGATCCGGAAGACGGAAGTCCCAAGGAAGACTGGATCCGGAAGATGGAAGTCCCAAGGGAGACTGGATCCGGAAGATGGAAGTCCCAAGGGAGACTGGATCCGGAAGATGGAAGTCCCAAGGGAGAGGACACAGTGGAGATTGGTAGGAGACAGGATCCGGGAAGGAAGGTAGAAGAATGGCTCACAAGGTTGAAAGTGCAGGCAGACAAGGTACAAGGGCAAGGACCAACTAATAACCTCAGGGGAACCACCCAACTCAGAAGAGGGGAAAGGGAACCACCCTACCACAGGACAAGGGAAGGAAGGACAAGGCAAGGCAACTGCAGATGTACCCGAGGGTACCAGGAACAAGGAGGACAGGAGTCAGGTAACAGGTAAGGTAGGCACAAGGAACCGGCGAGGAAACACGATCCTAATCAAACCGCGTTGAGACGCAGTTTGAATGAACGACCCGGCTCCTTAAATAGGACTGCCAACCCCTAGGAGGCTTGGAACGCAAGCCGAGCCGATTCCCAAGCGTTGGTTGGCTCGGAGAGAGGCGTGGACCGCAAGGTCCTCCAAAGCGAGTACTCCATGCAGCGCGCATGCGCGAAGAGCGCGGAATGGCCGCCCGCGCATGCGCTGACCAACCTGCCCAGGAAACCCGGAAGCGCGCGATGACCAGAACAACCCAGGAACCCCTAAGCGAAAGCACGGGTACAGCCTCCAGGACGGGGCGCGCCGCTTCAAGTAAGTGGACCCCAATACGGGCGGCGTGACACTCGAGTGAGGTACTTGAAATTTCTTAAAAAGCTGCTTCATAGATGAAAAAAGATGATTTTATTAGATTTCTCTATCCACAGGATGTTAAAAAAGGAGGACAATGCTAATAGATGTTTACCTATTCTCTACTTCTATTCATTTAGTTTGAAAAAGTAGTGTCCAATTGTTTCTTCCGGTTTTGCTTCACAAATTTCCGGATTCCCATATTCTTCTTCTGTTCTGATCTTTTAACATTGTTATTTCAGAATTCAGTTTGAAAAGGTTTTTACGGAATTCCCATCTATTTGTTGGGAGATCACAAATCAGGAAGCCCAGCAGGTTGTAGATAGATTAGTTACTAGTCTGGGACTATTCCTGATGTAGAAAGCCACAAAAAGCCTACCGGTTTCAGTGGCAAAGAGGCCACATTCATCAGGGCTGGGCAGACGTATTGCAAAGTGAATGTGTCTACGTCTAGGAGGCTGAGTAGATGATACCAGAGGATCCCACCTAGTTTAAGGGATCCCCATAGGTGTCCATGTGGGTGGGGAAAGTAGGCATTACTACTTCCCAACAGGGGTCATGGGTCGTTTTGTCATGCCCTGGATTCTGCTCCGTATTCTATGTTGTGATCAGAGTTTCAGAAACGAAAGGTCGGCTCACCGTGGATGATGCCGGACCAAGCGCGGGTAGTGGTGGCTGGAAGTCGGACCTGGTCACGCTACAATGATGTGTATGCCCGGCGCCCGAAAAATCGTGGGAAGGCCATAGACATAAAAAAGGGACTGAATGTATGTATTCCACATCCAACGTTAATATATTAGGGTACACTCAGGCCAGAGACCCGTTTCCTGGTCCTTTTTGTGACTATTGAACTAAGGACTTCCATGTTGCCACACCATTGACTTTGCTGGGTAGGGCTGATGGGATTTGTGGTCGAAAACATTTTGAGAGCCAAAGGTTGCAGACCCGTGGTGTTTTGTTAGATGTGTAATCATTGGAGAGGGCGGACAGGCACAGACATTGATTCATGCAGTTCGCTGCCTACTTCCATGGGCCATGTCAAGCATCTCCAACAGCACTTGTGTTTTGTGCTTAGGACCAGATATAGGAATGTTATTCACAATTATAAACACCTGCATCAAATTTCAGGCTTTCTTCGATTTATCTAGCTATAACATATTAAATTGTCTATGAACAAATAGGGCAGCTTGATTATTTTTACAATGAGGCCTATTGCATCCTTGTGTAACGAGCTGCATTCCACCTGTGTTCTGGAAGTGCATTATTACACATAAGTTGTCTATTGTTGTTGTGAACACAATAAGCAATTTTTACATTGAATAGAAGTTCTGTGATATTAGGATCAACTGTTAACATGCAAAAATGACTCTAAAAGAAATATGTCTTCTGAAGGCAGACCAACCAAATAGGTGACTTTTCTGTAGGAATACCAGATCGTGAGATCAGAGGATTTGTCCAGGATCACTGCATCAGCCACTGCCAACGCCATGATATGAGCCTCGATACTTAGGACCCAAACTCTTGAATTTGACTACCTAATTACCGCTCCCAACTAACACTTTAGGGGGTAATTCATAGAAATCAGCACACAAGTGGTGCACGCGGCTGGTGCACAGAGTCCGCGTGTGGCAGTCTGAGCCAGCCGTGTGCGCCAAAACACATTTAGGCGCACAGTTTATTCATGGATTAAAACATCCATAAGCAGTCGTGGCGCAGAGTGGAGCAGCGACCCTGCAGCAGCTCCAGTTACGCCCGCAACCCCGCCCGTGCACCAAAGAAATTGCACAAATCCAGTACCTGGCGCAAAGGCCAGTGGACCAGCATACAGCCCCCCAACCACGAAAACGCATGTAAAACTCCCTGCGCACGCCCCAGAATACACGTACCCCGCACGCGCCAGCAAAAACGCGTGTAAAACTCCCCACGCATGCCCCAGAATACACGTACCCCGCTCGCGCTAGCAAAAACGTGTGTAAAACTGCCTGCGCACCCCTCAGAATACACATACCCCTCTCGCACTAGCGGAAATGCGTGTAAAACTCCCTGTGCACCCCTAAGAATACATGTACCTCGCTCGCGCCAGGTAAATTGCATGGAAAAAGCCCCCCCTGTGGTGTGGGCTGCCTGTGGGGCATGGCCAGGGTGGATGGGCTGCCTGTGGGGCATGGGGAGGGTGATGGGCAGCCTGTGTAAATTTAGGGGTGCGCGGGAAGTTTCACACACGATACTCCATGCGAGAGTGGGGTACGTGTATTTGAGGGGTACATGGGGAGTTTCACACGCAATAGGCCCTGTGCGAGCGGGATACATGTATTTGGGGGGTATGCGGGGAGTTTCACATGCGATAGGGCCTGTGTGAGCAGGGTACGTGTTTTTGGGTAGTACGCGGGGAGTTTCACATGCGATAGGGCCTGTGCGAGCGGGGTACGTGTATTTGGGGGTACGCGGGGAGATTCACACGTGATAGGCCCTGTGCGAGCGTGGTACGTGTATTTTGGGGGTGCGTGGCAAGTTTCACACGGGATACTCCATGCGAGAGCGGGGTACGTGTATTTGGGGGGTATGTGGGGAGTTTCACACGCGATAGGCCCTTTGGGAGCAGGATACGTGTATTTGGGGGGTACGCAGGGAGTTTCACATGCGATAGGGCCTGTGCGTGCAGGGTACATGTATTTGGGGGGTACGCGGGGAGTTTCACATGCGATAGGCCCTGTGCGAACGGGATACATGTATTTGGGGGTACGCGGGGAGTTTCACACGCAATAGGGCCTGTGCGAGCAGGGTACGTGTAGTTGGGTGGTACGTGGGGAGTTTCACACGCGATAGGGCCTGTGCGAGCGGGGTACGTGTATTTGGGGGGTACGCGGGGAGTTTCACATGCGATTTGGCATTGTGGGCCCTCCCTGGTGTGCGGTTTCCCCCTTCCCCATGCCCTGCAGGCAGCCCACACCACAGGGGACTACACTACAACCCTCACCATGCCCTGCAGGCTGCCCACATGGCACCATGCACTTGTGAGCACACTTGTGAGCCCCGACTCATGTAGCCCACCCATCCACCCACCCACCCCCAGTGATGGGCAACTGCCAGCGGCCCTGACTCATGTCCCCCCACCCACTCACCCACCCACCATTGACGGGCACCTGCCAGCAGTCCCCGACTCATGTCCCCCTGCACCCCACCCACCTAGCAGTGACAGGCACCTGCCAGCAGGCCCCGACTCATGTCCCCTGCACCCCCACCCACCCAGTAGTGACGGGCACCTGCCAGCAGGCCCGACTCATGTCCCCCCACCCACTCACCCACCCACCCACCATTGATGGGCACCTGCCAGCAGGCCTTGACTCATGTCCCCCTGCACCCCCACCCATCCCCAGTGATGGGCACCTGCCAGCAGGCCCCGACTCATGTCCCCCTGCACCCCCACCCACCCAGCAGTGACGGGCACCTGCCAGCAGGCCCCGACCCATGTCCCCCTGCACCCCCACCCACCTAGCAGTGACAGGCACCTGCCAGCAGGCCCCGACTCATGTCCCCTGCACCCCCACCCACCCAGTAGTGACAGGCACCTGCCAGCAGGCCCCGACTCATGTCCCCCCACCCACTCACCCACCCACCGTTGACGGGAACCTCCCAGCAGGCCCCGACTCATGACCCCCTGCACCCCACCCACCCCCAGTGACGGGCACCTGCCAGCAGGCCCCGAATCATGTCCCCCTGCACCCCCACACACCCCCATTGACGGGCACCTGCCAGCAGGCCCCGACTCATGTCCCCCCCAACACGTCATCACGAGTCACCCTCATGGCCCTCATGGCCACCCAAATGCCACCCCACGCCAACCCAGTCCAAACACCCAACCAAGTATTCCATCCACTCCACATTGAAATCCCCATGTCATGATAGATCCCAAATGACAAGTATGCAAATTAATACATGTCCGTCAGACGCACACAATGGGGGCAAGTGAATGTGACATGCACCAAACCAATGAGAGAATACCACACAAATGAAGTATGAAATCAAAATGTATTAAATACAAAATCAACGGAATGAAAGAAAATCACACAATACAAAAAATAATAAACAAAAGTCTGGATGTCCAAATGAATGAAAAATATATGAATGCTGAATCCAAATAAATCCAAATGAAAATGGCTCTAAAGGGTTCGTCCATCAAACCAAATCCTAAGGTAAAAAAAAAGAAAAACATTGCTCCATGGGAAAAAAAAAAGGCAATGAAGTCAAATCCTGTCTTGAACTATATACAATGTAAAAATCCAGGATCCATGAGCCCAAGAATCCAAAGGAAACATACAAAAAACCCTACCTAATAAATACCTATATACAAAAATGTGGGGCATAGTCCATGCGCCTCAAATGAAAGAAAAATAGAAAGGAAACCTAACACTAATGAACTATATACAATGGCGGCGGGCAAGTCTTACAGCTCACTTGTTGATTTCCTGGGCCAGGGCATCATCGAACTCCTGTTCAATGTCCGGGAGGCGGGCGAGTTCCCTGTCCGTGAGGTCTCGCAGGGATAATGCCATGTCCACCTCCAACTCCCTGCGAATTTCCTTAAGGCACTCAGCCCGCCTCAGTGCCCTGCGCATGGAGTTCACTGCCCTGACCATAGTGAGCCGTGCCTCTTCCGCCCGCCGCTGCCCCGCATCTATTTGCTGGCCCAAATGCTGCCATACGAAAGACACTCCCAATCCAGGGTCCTCCTGCCCTCTGGACGATGCCTGCCCCTCTGATGTTGATGGCCCTGAGCCATCATCTCTCCCGCCTTCAGCCTGCTGCTGCCGTGCATGTGCCCTGCCTGTTGATGCCTGCACGTCCTCCTCCTGCTGGGGTCCAGTTGTTGGGGTGGCACCCCTGCTGGACCTCTGACTCCCGACTGTGGCAGGGATGTGTACTCCACCAGCCTGGCCGCTGGGTCAGAGGCAGCTCCACAGGGTGCCAAGGTGATACTTGGGCCAGAAGATGGCACGGAGGATGACTGGCGCATAGGGGGAACAATTGAGGAGGGGGTCACTAGAAGATCCAGCACATGGAGGAACCCAGCATCGGTGATCCCTCCTAGCCAGTTGACGCGGTCAACGAGGCATCTGAAATAACGTGCAGCGTCCTGACGAGAACCCTACACGTCATCCTGGATGTCAAGTTGACGCAACACCATCCCAGCCAGGGCAGGCTCAACACGGTCCTGGATTGCCACGTCCGCAGGGAGAGGAAGGCCAGTTGTTGTTTGCGCATCCCTCCCTGAAAACGGGTCTGGACGAAAGCATCCCTGCTGGTGCGGGATGATGCAGTCACAGGATCGGGGACAGGATTACAAACAGGCACCTCCGCGGCCCCCTTTGCTGCCTCCTGTCTCTACCCCTGGACTGCACCACTAGCACCAGTGGAATCCCCCCTCCAGACCCCGTGTGTGGCCCTTCCACGGCCTCCTCCTCAACCAAACCCCCCACCGACCTGGATGACTCCGTGCCATCTTCCTCCATAGGCCCCTGTGGGGTCTCAGCTGACCCTTCTGCTGATGAGGAGTCCACATCCGACCTCCGCCTCTTGGACCTACCCGCGGCAGCTGTGGCCACGGACGTGGCACCGGAATCCTCACTCCCCGACGAGATGACAACATGGGAGGGGAGCTGGGCCTTGCGTCTCCGGCTGGTGGTGGGATCCCTGCCGCTGTGCTCCACAGCACCATCTCTGCCCTCTTCATCAGTTGACGCTGCAGACAGGGAAAGACAGAACACAGGCATCAGGGCACTGTACAATGGTCTGATACACACATGACAGTTGCACATGAGTGGCAGTGTCAAACTTCACACATGGCATCACACTCCCCAACACACATATCATTTGAACCCACACACATGCGCAAATTCACAGGAATGTTGCAGCAGGCAGCACCATCCATACACATACAACAGAATGAGCATCCGAACGTTAGCCTGACCTCACATGCAACACAGGGAGTGCCAAACACATTCACACATGCCACCAGACATACATGCATCTGTACATCTCCACCACCTGTTGCAGTGAAATCGGCATCCATGTCACATCTGCCAATCAGCCTCCTACATGTCGGTGTCACATGCATCCATGGTGTATCACAGTGGCACACATGTCAAATACACACACACACGCACATGTACATTGTGAACATGCATGAAGGTGGAAACAGCATCCATGTGTCACACCACAACCATGTCACAGTACATACGCTGAAATCTAAACATGTGTGCACCCACACATGCATTTGGGCACCATGCATTTGAACACATACACCATTGATGAGCCTCACACATGACTGGACTCACATGCAGCAGGCTCATGTCCCTGTACATACACATCCATACCTGGGCCTTTCAAGACATATGTTCAACCTGCACACTCCTGGCACACCTCAACCTGCACAGCGTCCAATCAGTACGCATGTACACTTACCGCTCGCCTCCGGACGGGTCTGCCTCTCAAGGACCTGGAGGTGGAGCGCTGGGCGTATACGTTCCAGGACCCTGATCTGGTTGTCGGTAAGGCGGACCCGGCACCCCTCAGCATCCGCTGCCTTCAAGAGGCGCCGGGCCTTGCTGAGGGTCCTGGACCTGAAGTCCTCCCAGCGCTTCCGGGCGTGTTGCATGTTGTGGGCTGCCACCCCCTCCACGTTGATGGCAGCCACAATGTCCTTCCAGATCCTCTTCTGTCCTTCATTGTCGGCGCGTGAACTTCCAAAGAGGGCATCATAATGCCCCAGGACTTGTTCCACCGGGATGCCAACTTCATCGGCACTGAAGCTGCTAGCCCTCTGCCTCGCTGCTGGGGGGTTGCCACTGGTGCCAGATGGTGTTGTGTCGGACATGGCAACCCCTGAGGCAGTTGTGGATGGGCTACTGGGTCCTGAGGCTAGGCTGTGGAGCGATGGAATACCAGTCAGGAGTCTTCTGTTCCAGCAGGGGTGGTCACAGCAACTGGGCCCCTGCAGATGGCTGACGTGCAGGCACCAAATAGCAGGGCACATGGCCAGCAGGCAGGCAGCAGCAGATGGCAGGTGGGAGCGTGCTCGGGGCTCTGTGGGACAGGAAAATGGCCTTCTGGGCAGGAGCGTGGTCTTCTGTGTGTTGTCGCGTGGCCAGCTTGATACGGAGTGATTTGGCACGTGAAAAAAGTGCACATCAGCGTGTAATTCGAGGAAAAGCCCTTAGTGCGTAAGCGCGTATGTGACGTGATACGCGTGGGTGTTTCCCTCAGCACGGGTGCATCCGCACATGCAAAAAAATCACGTACTCGTGTTAATGTGTATAATCCAGAGAAAGGGCCTAAGCGCGTAAGAGAAGTGACGCGCACAGGCGTTTCCCTCAGACGGGTTAAAGGTGAGAGGGGCCAGCAGTTCATTGTACGTGCCTTTCGTGGAGACCGACGTGTGTGTTGCTACTTCGTGTTGTTTTTGCACGCCTTCACAACTTTACAGCAGATCAAGGAAGTATCTCTTCTTTTGGCGGGGGTATTGGCTACGCGTGTTTTTCATTATCACGCTAGTCTGACGGTGAGTCGCGCATGCTATTTTTCCTACTGCGGGTGCCCCTGTGTATCGCGCACCCGTTTTCGAGGTCATAGTAGCCTGCATGTCCCATGCATATGTGTTTTTCATGTCCCTGGGGGCCACCGCGTACTGCAGGAGGTTAATTCCACACACGTGGACTACCAGGGTTGCGTGCATGGTTTTGCTGCAGTTTTGGGGTGCCTGAGCGTTGCGTGACCCATCACTTTATCACCAGGGTCACATACAGCCTTGCAGGTGCAGGGGTGCTGTTAACATCTTGTATCCCACCCCCTTCACCCCAATTGCCTAGGACAATTGTCGTGAACACCTCCCATTGGCACTACTACATCTGTGCCATGGCTGGGAGGCCATGAAAGATGAGGGGTGCCTCAGCTGGGCGTACTCCACATGGCGGGCGTGGTTAGGGACGTGGCCGGGGTGACCAGGGAGTAGGGGGACTCCAGGGTGTCCAGGGTGGCTGCAGAGGGGGAAGAGGCAGGGGTGCGCCACTTCGGCACGATGTTGTGCCACGTGTTGGTGCAGTCATGCCACCACCCCCTGCGGCTCCGGGAGATGCAGTTCCTGCATCTGGCACTGGCGCCCATGTGACCTGGCAGTCGACTGCTACGGGCCCAAGGGGAGTGGTAGCTGCAGGTGCAGCTGTGGACACCACCACCCAGGGTCTGTCAGCGCAGGCTGCATTGGCACCTGAAGAGTCCCTGGAGGATTTCAAGGAGGTCAGGAGGCACACCGTAGGTGCAGGCAGGGCTGCCCTGACCGAGGCACGTGTCCCTGGGGCAGCTATGTCATCTGGTGCCCCGACCAGCCGGGTGTTGGCAAGTGCATGGGCAGATACAGCCGACACCACCCCGGTTGTGAGTCTACCATCCAGGACAATCCCGGTCAATGGCCCTGGCACAGCGGATGTTGCTGTGCAGGGTCCATTTCAGGGCATCCAGCAGCCACTGACGCAAGTCAGGGCTTCCGTCCTCATTCCACCTGCCACTCCCTCGGTTCAACCCACCAGCGCCACAGCCCATACTGATCAGGGCGGCATTTGCCAACCAGGGTCCGGACCACTGTCTAAGAGGAGGAAGGTTGCACCTGCAGTAGAGGATGGGTCCCCAGACACAGCTGCGGCCTCTGGCACGTCGAGGAAGATGCCTGTAACGCTCACCTGGTATCCATGGGGACGTCACTCAGCCTGTTCTTTTTTTTTAAACTTCTTTTTATTATAAGCGTGGCAGCAAAACAACAGGCGAACAGCGTCAGGCAGAAACATTGTTAAAGAACAGTGCACATAGCGTAGGTATACAGAAGTTACTACACATATTGAACAATCGAAGAGCAAAATGCAGTAAAATCGTGAAAAGGGGTATCAGGGAACTATGACTGGGTTAAGGACCCAGGCTGGCTGGGGGAAGCCGGGAAGGAGGGGGTGACCTGAGTCTCGACTAAGTCAGACATATAGGAGCGGAACCTGAGCAAAATATTTCTAGGTCTGGAATGTATGGGTTGTAGGTGGGACCAGGTTTCTTCCGTATCAGAGGCCCACGTTACCGCTCTCAACCATTGGGCATGTGTGGGAGGGAAGGGGCGAAGCCAACAGATCAGGATAGAGCGTACCGCGAGGACTAGGCAAAGACCAGCTAATTTCTTGGAATCTCGGGGGAGGCCTGGGAGATCGTGAAAGAGACATACCAGCGGGGAGAGAGCAATGGGGTGGACAATCACAGCGGACAATGTCGAGCAGACAGCCTCCCAGAACTGGGCGAGGCGGGGGCAGGACCAAATCATGTGGATATAGTCAGCTTCATCCCGACCGCATCTGGGGAAGTTGGCAGGATAGTCGGCAGACATACGATGCAGTCTGATCGGGGTATAGTGGAATCTGTGAAGAACTTTGAATTGGATAAGTTTGAACCGAGAATTGAGGGAGACCCGCTGCGTGCGGTCGCATAGGTGGGTCCAGCGGTCATCGGACATCTCCACACCGAGGTCTGCCTCCCAGGCACGTTTCAGTTTAGCAAAGTCTGGGATCGATCTGGACTGCAGCATGGTATATAGCCTAGAAATCTTGCCCCTCATAGGGGTGGAGGAGGTGAGCTCCTCAATTGCGGGGTCGTCAGGCGGTAATGCAGGGAATGTTTGGTAATGTCGTTTAAGGGTCTTTCGAAGGGATGCGTATTGAAGCCATACGCTCCGGTCTCTTCTCAGAGATAAGGGGAGGTCAGGCCACTCGACGAATATACCCTGGTCAAACACGTCGCGTAGCAGCTCGAAGCCCGAGTCCGCCCATCGGCGCACCGCTACCAATGGGACCCGCGGGACCCCAGGGAGAAAATTCCAAAGTGGGAGATTGCCATGGAAGGCATAGGCAGTCCCCGTCAGATTCCACATTTTTGCTAGTGCAACGGCTGTGCAGGCGACCGGGTTCTGCGAGTTCCGAGCCAAGGGGGCGGGTTGCAACACCAGGGAGCGGATGTCTCGGTCAACCACTGCGAGCCTCTCAAGTCGGACGTGCGGAGCAGGATCCGTGGTATCAAACCAATAGGAGGTATATTGGATTTGTGACGCCAGCCAGTATTTAAGAAAGTTAGGGGCACCGAAGCCCCCGTAAGACATGGGAGTGGAGAGGGTTCTGATTTTAAGCCGGACCGCGCCCGAGTGCCAGAGAAAAGAGTTCACGGTGCGGTCCAAGTCGCGGAAAAAGCCCCCCCGGCCATAAGGGAACATTAGCGAACCTATAGAGCAGCTGGGGCAATACCACCATCTTCAGCAGGCCAATTCTGCCGGCCAGAGATATTGGGAGCTTGTCCCAGACCTGGATCTTGGCCGTCAAGTGTGTGAGATACTTCTGGTAGTTTTCGTGGAATGTCCGCTCGTATTGGCGAGCCACCACCGTCCCAAGGTAAGTAAATGTGTCTTGGGCCCATGTGAAACCGAAGGTGTCGGGAGGGGGAGAGGTACATTCCGTGAGTGGGAAGAGAGTGGATTTCGAGCAGTTCACTTTAAGGCCGGAGATCTGGCCAAAACGGCTAATGTCTGCCAGTATAGGGGGTAAGTTGGCCGAAGGAGAGCGCACAAACAGCAACGCGTCATCCGCATAGAGGGACACTATGTCCGTATGTCCCGCGGAGCGGAGACCCCTGTGAGCATGGAGTTGGCGGAGCATGTCGGGGAAAGGCTCGATTGCTATCGCAAAGACCAGAGGAGAGAAGGGGCATCCCTGTCTCGTCCCCCTGGCGATCTTGAAAAGGGGAGAATAGCGGTCACCAGTGCTGACCCTGGCAACCGGCTCAGGGTAAAGCAGTCTGACCCAGGAAATAAAAGAGGGGCCGAATTTACAGCCCTCGAGGACCCGCCATAGATACCTCCATGAGACCGAGTCAAATGCCTTTTGCATGTCAAGGGCAACAGCCACAGCGTGTGTGTCGGGACTGATTCTATCGATAATGTTGAATAGCCGCCTCAGGTTCAGAGAAGTGGAGCGACCCGGGATAAAACCGGCCTGGTCTGGATGGATAATAGATGGTAGGAGGGGAGCCAGCCGGAGAGCCAGAGCCTTGGCAAATATTTTGACATCGCAGTTTATGAGAGACAGTGGGCGATACGAACCGCACTGCGAAGGGGGTTTACCGGACTTAAGTAGCACTGCAATCGTGGCTTCACGGAGAGAAGGAGGGAGCACCCCAGCCTCAACGGACTCCTCCCAGAGAGCCAGCAAGTGAGGGAGCAGTTGTGACTTGAAGCGTTTATAGAACTCGACTGGGATACTGTCCGAGCCAGGTGTGCGGCCCGAGGATAGGGAGTCAATTGCGGCCGAGAGCTCCTCCCGTGTGAGTGGGGAGTCAAGGGAACCCGCGGCCTCCGGGGACAGAGTAGATAGAGGGAGGGCATCGAGAAAGGAGTCAATCTCCGCCAACGAGACCTCATCAGCGTTGGAATACAGAGATTCGTAAAAGGTGAAGAATTCCCCATTGACCTTCTGTGAAGAGACCGCCATGGAGCCATCAGATCTCTCAATCCCGAGAATGTGCGGGGGTCCCGTCTCGTGTCGGATCAACCTAGCTAGAAAGCGGCCGGGGCGCTCCCCCTCTCCATACCTCCTCGCCACGCCAGGGTTATCGAGGAACCTCTGCTCGCGGTCCGCAAGAGAACGGAAATTGTCCAGTTCCTCCCCGATGTCAGCGAGGTTACCAGAGGTAGAGTGTAGTGAGCATGTAGCTTCCAGAGATGAAAGTCTAGATTCGCTGGTGGCGAGGTCCCTGCGGATCGACTTAAGAACCCAGTTCTCCTTAGACAGCGCAATCCCTCTAGTGTAAGCCTTGAATGACTCCCATAAGGTGGCGTGGGACGTTACCGAGCCCGTATTGGTCTTGAAGAACTCTTCAATCGACAGCTCAAGTTCGGAGCAAAACTCTGGGTCCAGTAGGGAAAGGGGTTTCAATTTCCAGTGTCGGGTGCGGGCGGGATCGGGGCCCCAATCTACTGTAATGGTGACGGGAGAGTGGTCAGAAAGGGTTTTCGGAAGGATCATTAGCTGAGTTACACTTTTGACCAGTATGTTAGAGATCACCCACCAATCAATATGAGAATAGGAGTCGTGAACCGAGGAGTAAAAGGAGTAGATGCGGGAGTCCGGGTAGAAGAACCTCCACGTGTCCACCATGGCCAGACGGGGAAGGGAGGACAGCGCCGCATAAGCCGCCCTGGAGAGGTGACGGGGCCTGGAGCCCGATCTATCTAGAGCTACATCGAAGATCGTGTTGAAGTCCCCACCCCAGAGGATTGGGACAAGGGGGAAACCATCGAGAAGGGAGGTGACCTGCACATAAAATTCCGGGTCATCAAGGTTAGGGCCATAGATGTTCAGGAGAATCACTTCCTTGTGGTGCAGCATGGCGTGGAGAAGTACATATCTACCCTGGGGGTCAATTGTCGAGGAGATGAGGGAAAATTGAAGGCTCCTATGGATAAGGGTCATGACTCCTCGGCTCTGGGAAGAATAATCAGTGAAAAACCTGTGAGGACCCCAGGACTTGGCGAAGCGCATGCAGTGTACAGAACGAGCATGAGTCTCTTGAAGGAAGAGAATCTTGGATCGATGGCGCTCGGCCTGCAGCTGGAGCTGTCTCATCTTCCTATAGTTCCCCAGACCCCGCACATTCCAGCTCATAAAGGTCAGGGCACTCTCAATCACAGTATGGCGGTATTAAGAATAAAGCAGAATGTCCGTGACCGAGGGGTCAAATTAACAGTTCCACGAGAACAGATCCAAAATGCCTCAGCACAGTTCGCCTTCGCTGCCATCGCCACTTTTTTAATAACAAAAACCCCAACATCCCCAACATAGCCCACCCCCACCCACACCCCCCTCCCAATCAGAGGGATGACCAGCCCATCCCCTTGTAAACAAAACCAAAGCAGAGGCATCATCGCCTGGGGGTCTGAAGGCCCGACTGGCCGTAACGCTCCGGGTTGCAGCAGAGCAAATAGTACATGAGAAGCCCGTGATGGAGGAGAAATGCAGATTGGACAAAGTACTTGCCAAAGGCACTACGGGCGAGCACTGAAGTTTGAACTGAGCAAGCAGGTTGCGGGATAAAGGATTGACATGGCCCCAGTTCAGGGGGGGCGAGAAGACCTATGCGCCTCCCGTCGGGGACCAAGGATCACCGCTGTACCGAGATCAGGGGAACGGGATCAGCCAGGAAAGTGTTCACCAATGAATTTGGAGGCCTCCTCTGGAATCGTGAAGAACAACACCTGATTGGAGTGCTCTATGCGAAGCTTGGCCGGATAAAGCATAGCATATTTGATGGAGTGGTCTCGTAGCCTGCGTTTCACTGCCTGGAAGGTCTTGCGTTCCCGCTGGACCGCCGTTGAGAAGTCGGGGTAAAGATGGATCCTAGCACCGCCCAGAAGTAGCTCACCCTTGAGTCTCGCAGCCCTGAGGAGGGCGTCGCGGTCGCGGTAGTTTAATACGCGGGCTATGATGGGTCGAGGAGGGGCACCAGGCCTAGGTTTCGCCACCAGGGCACGATGTGCCTGTTCAATTGCGAAGTGTGGAGAGAGCTCGGGCTCGTCCAGGAGCAACAGAAGTGTGCGTTGAACAAAGTCCTCCATTGGCTCATGAATTTCATCCTCGGGGACCCCGATGATGCGGAGGTTATTGCGCCTCGAGCGAGATTCCAAATCTTCATTTTTCTTTTCCACCTCAGTGACTCGGTTGGAGAGAGCGACGACCTCGGTGCGAAGAGCCCCCAGCGCATCCTCAGCAGAGCCGACCCGCGTCTCGACCTCCAATACACGGCTGTCCGTCCTCTCAATGTGGGCCTTAATAGAGGATATGGTACCGTTCATGTCGTCAAGTTTGGAGTGGAGAGCGGTGAAACCCTCACGTATAAAATCCATCATGTTCCGGGAATCCGTGGTTGTGTCGAGCGGGGCATCGGAGGCCGGCTCGGTGGGCTCCTCAGATGGCTTCCCCGCAGCCCTCGCAAACATATTGATGGAGCTCTGCTTCCTCGCACCTCCCTTGGTCATCCTGGCTTTTACGTGTATCAGGGAGAGAGAAGAGGGAGAGATGAGAGCTAGATATTATTGCCAAAGAGCGTCCTCCGGGATACCGGGGCCAATGCGTGTACCGGGGCAATGTAGGCAAGGAACAACCAGTGGGCTCACCCCGAGTCCGGGGGGTAAAGAGTAGAAGTTGTGACCCCTCTAGGGCTGGAGGGTAGATGTCGCCGAGGTTGGTGTAGTGGGCCCAAGCGCGCCCAGGCGACGTGGCACACAGTGACAGGCGCGTAGTTCAGGGAATCCTGTGGAGGCAGTAACGCGGTGTGATCACCAGCGCCGCAGCCCCAGGGCGCAGGCAGCCCGGGGGGAGATGGGGCGCGGCCCCGCGGGTCCCAGTGGCTAGGTCCGTTTTCCAGCAGGGGTTAGCGGCGTCGAAGGAAAGGCAGGGGGGTGGAGGGGGTCAGCGCCGTCCCAGGCCCAGCAGTGGCGCCAGTCCCAGCACAGGGGAGACACCCGCAGGGTATAGTAGGTGCGAGCGGACGAGCCGGGATCACAGCGACCAGGCACAGTCCCCCCCCGCGCTCCCCCTACCTCCAAGCTGCTACGGAGTCGAAGTGGCCCCTCAGGGCATGGACCAAGGGCCCGGGGCCGGTCGGCGCCCGCAAGCCGCACCAGGAAGGAGAGGAGTCGGCGGTCTGAGGAGGTCCCGGCTGAGCGGCTCACAGGGATGAGGAGAGGCCCGGACGGCCACAGTAATCGGGCGCCCCTCCCCCAAAGCGGCCCACAGCGCCGCGGCCTCAGGTCAGAGGAGGGCCGACGCCGCCGGAGCCGCGGGGCGGGAGGGCGGAAGGCTGCAGCCGCAGGAGAGAAAGAGAGGCGCAGCCCCATACTCGGGGCTTGCAGCGGCCCCAGGCTGCGCCCACCCGCGGTAGTGGTGCTCCCGAAGGATCGGGTAAAGGAAGCAGGTCCGTAGGTGGCGTCGGGCAGAGCAAAACAGGATCGAGCGCTCTGCTGGTCCGGAGCACGGCGTTTAGGCGGCCATCTTGATTGCCGCGCAACAGCGCCCCCTACACTCAGCCTGTTCTGACCTCTTACGACCTCGAACCCTTCCCTGGAGTCTACTCGACTGGAGACTGGGCCTGAAACACAGGATTGGTAGAGTTTAACTCCCTATTGTCTCTGTGTGCTTGAACCCCTTCTTCCCCGGGGTCCAACCCTTCCCTTTGATCCACAGCTCACCTAGTTTTCTTGGAAAGTGTGCTCTCTGTCCTGCTTTCAGCGCAGGCGCACGTTGATTGATGCAGGCTCGTTGCTGCCTAGTTACTTCACTGGCAAGAGTCCGACAGGCAAGTATAATGAGTCTATTTGAACAGTTCTCTAACTTTGTTCCTTTCCTTCCTTAGATGATGGCCGGGGTCCGGGGATGGCGACGTGCTGCTGAGATGAGTAGCGCTGAAGGTGAGTGAGAGCGCGATGCGACCCTTTCGTATTTGTATTGAACTTAGTTCTTTTTCTGTGTCTTTTAGGTGCCGCAACGTTTTCAGCGTGGATGCCGGTTATGAAGAAGAAATGCGGTGAGTAAGCACGGAATGCAGAACCTCTAGATTTTTCAACGCTAACCTGGAGTGTCTTTTCCCTCTTGCAGATGGATGAGAAGTTCCGGAGACAGAGTTCCCACAGAGCAGCTGGGATTCAGGTAAGCGTTTGAAGCTCGTACAGTCTTTTAAAAAATAAGCGAAGATTTGCTGAATGCTTACTAATGCTTTTTTTCTGTTCTTTTCCCTTTTCCTTAGGAAGCGGCGTGCCGGGATGGGAATGACACCGCCAAAGATGCCCGCAGAACAGAAGGAGCGATGAATGATGGGCAGAAGCACCGCAAGGTAAGGCTATTCCTAATGGTGTTCTTGTTCTTGCAGGAGCTGAGCGCAGAAGAAAGATGCAGGCCTACTGGAGACCGATCCGAACACGGTGAGTGTCACGCTGCAGGTGCAGAAAACACAGAGCATGTTTCTCAGCCTGGGTGTGGCTTAAATAGTCTCTGGGTATCCCAGGTGTCTCTGGGTTGAACCACACCCAAAAGACTAGACTGCACATGCAGTCCTGGGAACCGAAATATGTGGGGACATCCATCTTGTCCCCATCAATGCACTACAAGTCCAATCCCCAATGTTATCCTATGGGAGTGAGTGAGTCTGGTGCTACAAGCACCAAGTCTGACTCCAAGTGGGTCTTTGGAGGGATGGAGAGGCCCTTGAGGGCCATGTAGGTGATCGTGGTCTGGCTCCAGCCTGACATCTTGGAGGGCTGGGGACATGAGGGGCAGGAATCGTGACAAAGCCTTTCTGCGTGCAGGAACTGGACTTCTTTGTGGACTACGTGCGGGACCACAACCGTGATATGCTAGTGGGGCCGAATTGTCAAACTACGGCTGCCCATTGTATGTCCCACTGGAAGCAAGTTGCAGATCGTGTGAGTGCATTCGGCCATGAGGTGCGCACAGCTCAAGAGTGCAAAAAGCGTTGGGATGACCTCAAACGCAGTACTAAGGTTAAGCGTGCCTCTAATTACAACATGACTCTGGTGAGTGGCAATGAGCCACCACCTGAGGAGGAAGACCTCTCTTCGCACGAGTCAGTCGCAGCGGAGTTCATAGCAGCAGGAGTGGTCGAAGGAGTGGGAGAGATGCTGGACTTTGATGCCCCGTCCAGTGAGTGTTGTTGCGTGTTGGTAGAGGACATGTGTGGTTTGCTTGTGTGATGTGTTGTGCTTGAATGCCACTACATGTCATGTGTACATGGTTCTCATGTGCAAGTCATGCAATGCTTCCCTGATGCGTGCCTGCTGTGCAGGGTGCTGGACATGTAGAGCAAACGGGGACTGTCCTCATCGCCACACTTGCACCCTACTCACATTCTACTCACCCGGCTGCCCCTCCGGTCCATGTTCCAGCTCACTGGCCCTTCTGCATGTAGCCTGTTTTTTTTTCATCTCAGCAGTGGGACTATGTCATTGCATGACTGACGTGAATGTGTCTTCTGCCTGCATGCGGGTACTCCATGTAGGCATGCTCCCTTGCCCCTCCACCCCCCCTGCATCCCATTTTCACCATGGCACTGGTGTGCATCATGTTGGCGTACTGCAATGGCCTGTTCAAGGCTCCTGTGTACATGCAACCTTCCACCAGCCAACCTGCCAGACACATACAGTGGGGTACATCCTATGTCCTTGATGCAGGGTGTCTCACTTGGACTGTGCAGATGGCAAATTCTCCACAGGGACATGAGTGCCCATTCATGCTCCATGTGCATTCCATGCATGCCCCTATGTGTCCTTGACAGGATGATCATTGTAGTACGTGTCCAGGAAGACCTACATTTCATGGCATTTGATCATCCATTCCATGCCCACTCTGGCTCCGTCCAGCATCACACACAGGTTTAGGGTGTCGCAGTCTGTGTGGGGCACAGGCCTCCCCCTGTTTCAGGCCCACTGACTCTGTTCAACTGGTGTAGTGGCTTCTGCACACATGGGTGTACTACTGAGGGTTTCTCATGTGTCCTGCTTACTGTCCCATCATCATCTGCTGTGTTGTCAGTTGACTCAGATGATGAAATTGACGCTAGTCAACAATGTCTGCCAATACACAGGTCTCTGGTCACCCTTTCGCTGCCATGCTATGCCTTCCTGTGTTTTCACTTAGGGGCTGGGGGGTTTGCTTGTAGCCATGCAACCCATTGCATGCACATTGCACGTGATGCCTGAACTTGCCCTTGCACTGCCTTCACGTTTATTGATAGACATCATAATGTACTTGTTCATGTAGATAGTGGGTAACGTACACATGTTCTGCACTGCATCAACCCACTTCTGAGCCGTGTTACACCCTTCTACATGCCTACTCACTGATGCAATGTCAAAGTCACCTGGCATGTATGGCCAGTTTTTCATCCCTTCTCTGTCATGTATGCGACGGGCATACGTGCATTCTGTGACACATGTACTCAGTATTGGAACTCCCTAGTGGTTGTTTAGATGAGTTGATTGGTCAATGTGCGGCCTATACCAACTGGCATAGGGCACTGATTGGATGTAGCCTGCCAATCGGGTAGTAATGTCTGTGGAGCATCCTTCACGTTTGTATGTGTGCACTTCCACATACATCAAAGCAACCAGCGTTAGAGCTGCTTGCTTTGGTGTATTGGATGCTGGTCATGTTCACAATACAGGTGTATGGGGAAATGGGTGTTTTTGAACGCTTTCACATGTACATATGCAAGCAGCTTCAACGTTGTGTGGTGCAACATTGCGACATTGCGAGTACTCACTGTGTTTGTGAAAGTGTACATTTACTTCCGCAGCTTTATTGTTGACTGACTAATATGTAGTTGATAGATGTTTATGCTGGTGAGATTTCTGCATTGCTCACGTTATGTGGAACTGGCATGATCCCAAAGGTTCACTGTTGTGCAGTATGTGTATGGACAGGCCCACTTAGCTAGTATGGTGGGTCCTGGGCGTGGAGATTTCCACAAGGAATGATGTAATCGGGCACATTCATAGCCCAATGTGCTCAATCAGGCCCTGAGGGTTGTTGTGGAGGCCTCATGTCCTGCAGCTCGGATGGTACTGTGCGTTTTGGTCCCTCATGCCTGGTTGCAGGCCCTTGCTTTGCTTAGGACATTCACTATATCTACATGGGCCATGCCAACCGGTACGGGCCGAGCTGCAGATGGATGTAGCTATATTGATGATGATGCTTTAGTGATGCATGTCATTGTGTGTTTGGAATCACTAGCAGCAGTGGTCAATTTGCAGTTCAGAAATGCTTATGGTGTGTTGCATCTCTTAGTTGCCATCTGTCTTTTCTGCCTGTGACATGTGCCTGACAGAGGTGGTGTTTGATGGAGTTCACATACTACATTTTGTACTTGTGTAGGCTTTGCTATTTAAACACATCCATTTCTGCTTTTGGGATGTGTTTGCATATCAAGGCCACTGGATGCATTGCAGGTTCTCATTTGTGTGTGACATGTCTGCTTCATGTGTTGGCTGTCAATGTGATGTCTATGTGTGTGTGTGTTATGTGCTTCTGACATGTGTACTAATGTTAATCTTTTCTCCGCTTTTCAGATGATGACGCAATGGAGCCAGAAGATGGTATTGTCATGCCAGACACAGGGTTGCTATCGCACCAGCAAACCAGCAAAAGTGGGGGTCGTGGGGTGGTAGGCAATGTACACCCACTTGTGTTCCAGACCATTTTGTTTAGGGCTGGCAATGAGTCTAGCTCGGATGATCACTCTGACGACAATGTCGAGTTGGATGTGCATCGGGTCCATTTGTCAGGGGTGAGTGATTCTGGTGTGGACGCTCCTCTGTCTGTGACACCTGCACTGAGGGGCCAGACGGTGTTGAGACCTCCGTCTATGGTGGATCGGGACGCAGCGTCACCCTCCACTCCAGTTGCTGATGTGCCTGGGGCATCACGTCAATGGAGGAATGTAGTCCTGCAGCCGCGGGCAGTGCCAACCCAACAAGGACGTCGGCTCCTTGTGCCCCGCAGGTGTCAGGCCCAGCAACGCCGTGGCCGCGCGCAATTGGGGTATACTGAGTGGTAGCAAGCCATGGTTGCCAACTCAGAACACCATGGGGCAGCAATTGATAACATCGCTGAGAGCATGGAACGTGTGGCCCAATCCATGCTAACCCCTGCTAGGCAGGTGGAACTCCAGCAGCGGGTGGCACAGTCCACGGCTCGCTCACTCAGGCTGGGCATGGCGGCCTCAGACAGGGCACGCCCGGCTGAAATGGTGTCTTTGCGTCAAGCAATTGCTGCTCACGCAGAGGCACACATGGAGGCCTTGAGGGTTGACTATGAATCCCTCAAATCTACTCTGACTGTGCTCATGATGTCCCAGAAGAGGCGGTCAGAGGAGAGGCTGGAGCAGCTAGAGAATACCATCTTGGCTGAGCTACGTGCTTGCCGGGAGGTGCACCAGTTGTCCAGCCAGGCTATGCAGGAAGAACTCTTTGTTACACTTGTTATCTTGCAAGAGGAAGCACGCGTATCACTCGAGGTTCTACATGCTGACCTACGTGTTATCGCCGCACAGAACCAGGCTCAGCCGTCCCGCAGACTTGCTACCAACGAGGAGCAAGCTGCGCCTAGGCGTGGTCAGCGTACTGTGCCACGTCAACCTTTTCAGCCAGAGGGTGATGAGGACGACGAGTTATCTCCCACACAGGTCGGGCTGGGCAGGCGTTGAGCCCATGGAGTTTTTTTTTGTCTCAACTTCATCGCATGTGGGTGTTTAGGTGCACTCTTTACCTCCCCCGTCCTGGGTGCCTCCTCCCCCCCGGGTCGTATGTGGCCATTTTTGATTTTTCTTGTTAGTTTAGTTAGTTAATATGGTTTTTGATCGTTAGTTTAATTAGGTAATATAGGTTTTTTATAGTTAGTTTAATTAGTTAATATAGTTTAAAATTGCTTGTCTATTGTGCATTCATGTGACAGTGTGGTGCTTTGTGGCTTTTGAAAGCATCCACTGTCTGTTCCAGCTGGGCCCTTCAAGCTTGTCTTGTGTATGTGTTTGCAGCTTGGGGTCCTGACTCACATAGGCCACTCCTGCTTCCCTTATCCATGGGCTCGCAAGGATGGTTCGGTGTAACAAACATTTACACAAGGGCTTTTGACTTTCATCATATCTGTGGCCTGTCTGCTGCTGTACTACTTGTGTTAACACCCCTAGTGGGGATTGAGTGGGTTTTATCCACGCATGTCTGTAATAAATTTGGGTGAGTACATGATTGACGTGTCCATTAACTGATGTGGATTGTGATGTATGTTATTTTCTTGCCTGTATATGTGCTTGAGGCACTTCATGCTGTAGACAGTAGCCTGCACCCTTTGCCTGTCAAAGTCATACTGATGGTGGGAGGAGTTCTGATGTAGGTCTCTAACATGGCCCAGTGACAACTAGCATGAAGACACACACACAGGGAACTTTCCAGCATTATTAATATCTTTTATGCCCTTTCTGCAGGAAAATGAGCCTCCAGACTACCTTTGCCAGCAGACACAGGGCCAAGTATTACTGAAACCTGGCCACGTTCGGTGGTGCAGACATGCGCATGTGTGCCCAAGCAGAGCACAGGGCTTGTGCTCAGAAGTCTGACAGAAGCAGACGTGTTTCCAGGAGCTCCAAGCAAGGTGAGCAGCACAAGGGGCCACGCTGCAGCTTCCACCAGGCCACTTGCACATGCATGCTAAGTAGCGCCAGTGCTGGTGAGCTTGGCCAGATATTGTTTTAGAAGCTCACAGTACAGCTAAGATGCGTTGAGGGACAAATACCAAGTAGCTTTACAAGTTGCCAGGGGCACACGCAGGGGCCGTCGCACATATCCTCCAGTCCCCGCTGCTCCATAGAAGCTGAGTTATTAGCCCAGTAGCGTTCGTAGCCAGAGACTTATACAGCGCACAGGGACACCCAGCGAGGCACAGACTTGTGTGCAGTGCATATCATTTGCATGTGCAAATTGCCACTTGCACTACCTATTGTAATCCACGGCTGCCAGAACATGACTTGTACTGAAGTCGCACCTCGCTATACGCGTCTAGCAGCTCACCCAGGGACCATTCTATCATGTGTGATTCTTGACGCATTGGTCTTCCATTTATCGCGCGCCCACATGCGCCTGCCTTACTGCATTGACAGTATATGAACCATCACAGGGGCAAGCTAACGTATACGTACATAGCAGCAGACAAGAGTGTGTGTTTGTGGAGAAGTTACTTACTTTGGGGCATGAATGGTGTTGTGTGTGTGTGTTGTAAACACACACAGATTAGTAACTCGCACTCTCTTTGCAGCATTGAACTGATCCTGTTACCGGACCTGAGAGTGTGCACGCCATAGGCCAGCACTCATCCCAGAGATAAGTCTCTCTTTGTCTTGCATTTGACTCATTTAGTACAATGTTCATGTAGCACATGGTTTCTCTGATTGAGTATGTGTCAATAGTTGTATTTAGTATTTTGCCTATTTTCCCTTGCCAATCCAACTCCCCTCTCCTGCCCCTCTTTCCGGTTATCCTGAATACCAATTCCTGTCCAACCAATGGATCCCTGACCCTCTTTCCCCGCCGGGGTCTCGGAGGCCTGTGTAAGTTTTTCGTTGCAGGCACCCAGACCACGGAGGGGGTTGTTGGTTCGTGCCACTCCTGCGCCTGGATACCGGAGCTGTGACACTACCCATCAGTTGGTGCATCCTCATTGTATGTTGTGTCCTGAAAAAGGTACCCATCCTGTTGAACCATTGTTGAACTGTGCTACCTTGGCAGTTCTATCATTCTGCTTGTACATGTGCCTGGACTTTTTCTTTTCACTTCAAGTAATCTACTGGAGACACTTCCAGGGTTTTTTTGTGCATAGAGGCTTTTTCCCTGGTTTGGGGGTTTGGCTCCTTGGAGTTCTCTGCGATTTGGTATTTTTACCAGTCAAGAAGGCCTCTGAGGGGGCTGGACCCTATTTACACACAAGGTGGAACCTGAAGGCCAAGGGGTAGGGGGATCCTGTAGCCAGGTAGACTAAAAGGGAGAAGGCTACATACCCCAGACACAGTTGTTCAGAAGGTCATGGTGATGTGTAAATGAGGGAGGCCTTTTGTTGTTGGACAGTAAGCCTGGGCTACTGTGTTTGGGCACTCTCTGACAATGTCATTGTGGGGTACTATGTACATGATGTGTTCTGCTGATCAATGGCTGTTCCTGTGTTGTATTTACTTTTCAGGTGTCAGGGGATTGTTGTGGTTTGACATGCTGGGGTGTACACATGGGCAATGTTCGCATGTGATGTGTACAGGACACTGAGAGTCACTTGATTTCACATGCATATATTGAGTGCATGTCCCTACTGACACACACAGTTACATAATGCTCCAACACACGTACAACCACCCTTCCATGCCCACAGGTGCACACAGAATGCCTTCTCGGGCACGCTGTGTCCCTGCAGCGCATGATCAATTGCCATTTGGGAATCGTGTACATGCGTCAATGGGTTGTTTCTTTTGTTTGTCCTTTTGATGTGATGCTCAAGGTGTATCCCAAACACAATGGCTGCTCACTGTGCGGTGTGCTGAGCAGTGTGTTGCAGGAGACACACACAGCACACGGGTTAGGGAGTAGGCATTTTGCCTTGACCAATGTGCATGTGAACTGGCATTCAGTCTTTTGTTCATGCTAACACTGGTGGAAAGCATTTGTGTATTACTTGGTATGTGTGGGAGGTTGTTGGTCAGTCATTTCATCGGATTCCATGTCAGGCCTCATTGTGTTGGGCCAATTCCCATTTATCACATGTCACTTCTTATGTAATTGGTCATGTGTTGGGCTTTTTCTGTTGCATGCCATGTCATGGTGTGGTAGACAAGGGTGATGTGGGTTGGGAGGGTTTGGGTGACATACCAGTGATTGTCATGGCCTGTTTGGCAGGGAGTGGTGTGATACACACCATGCATGTGTTCCTTTTGGTCACACAGGATTGGTTATGTTGAAGTAGCTAGAGATGCACACAATCTGGCACTTCCCTGGCAACATTCTCAGGGTGGTAAGGTTGTGACAATTGGCTGTCTCTTTGTCATCATCGATTGTCACCTGGTATGTGCCAGGCCTGTGTGCACTCCGCAGGGGTGTGAGTTTAGGTGAAGAATGTGGCCACAAGCTGTGTCCGGGCTGCCTCGCCACATGCCTGTGCCTGTGCTTGGGGATGTGGGGGCACTACCATGTCCACCGGTATGTCCCGCCGTGTTGCAACATTGTGCAGGACACATGCTGCCACAATGATCCTGCACACTACTGGGGGTGCATATAGTAGCTGGCCGCCAGAGCGGTCAAGGGAGCAAAAGTGTGACTTGATCACTCTGAATGTGCGCTCCACTATGGCCCTGGTTGCAATATTGGCAGCGTTGTATCTTACCTGGGGTGGTGTGGTGGGGTTCCGGATTGGCGTCATCATGTGGTTGCTCAGAGGGTAGGCACTGTCCCCTGGGGAGGTGATGATGGTTGTGATTAGTTGGGTTTGTGTATTTGTCTGTGTGTGACATGCATGCATGTGCACAGGCAATTGTACTCACTTAGGAGCCATGTGTCGCCATGCTTCCCAGCTTCCAGGGCCGGGCTCAGGGCGGACATTCTGTATATGAAACTGTCATGTGTTGAGCCAGGGTAGTTTGCATAGACAGAGGTGATGATTCCCTTTGCATCGCATACAACCTGCACGTTGATGGAATGTCAGTGCTTGCGGTTTCGATAGATGGGCTCAGTGGCCCTATGTGGACGCAGGGCCACATGGGTGCAATCTATGGCACCGAGCACTTTGGGGAAGTGTGCCACCCTGTAGAAGTCCTGGACCACGGCCTGCCTTTCTGCAGGTGTTCTGGGCATGTATATGTGCCTGCGGACTGAGGGGCGCGCAGTCTTGATTGCCAACACCTGGTGTAGGCAGCGTGATTGCGTGGCCTGTGAGACCCCCCCCCCCCACTATGGCAGTTGTCAGCTGAAATGACCAAGTGGCCAAAAAATGCAGGACATTGAGCACCTTCTCCAAGGGGCTCAATGCTTGGGAGCACAGGGTGGGTGATGTAAGGTCATCTTCCCACTCCCTGACCAGGTCTAGGATGATACGAGGTGGAAACCTATACCTGCCATAGACCTGGTCGTCAGGCATCCCAAAAAGGCTGGTCCGGGGCAAATAAATGCGGGGCCTGGCCATTCTCCTCCTCCTGCGGTGTCCCACGATCAGTGCTGTGACAAATGGGGCATTCATCGTAGCTGTATATACGTGTTTGTTGTTGCGCGCACTTTTATACTGCTCACGCGGATGCTTCCGCCTGCCTTCCTGTGGCAGACGTATTTGTTTTATTTTGTAAAGCGCAACCAGGCCTTTTGGGCAACCGGGAGCATCATCTTACATACATGTTACAGGTCGTTACAATTACATACAGTAGCACAAAAGGATACGGTTAAGCAATAGGAAGATTCAAAACAGTAACCCCTTTACAATGAGATACATGAGTGGCATACAGGTCAGTAATGGTAAAGCAAATAAATAAGTAGGAATGCAATAAGTATAGCAGGGTAGAATATGAAGCTAGTGATCTAAAGAAGTTGTTCAGTCATTGCATCCAAGTCCTGAAGCCAGCGTTTCGTATTCCGCTTGAATAGATGGAAGGAGGGTTCTGATCTTAGAGGGACAGGGAGTTCCATAACTTTGATGCCAGTACAGGTAAGCTAGCACCTCCTCAGTTATGGAGTTTGAATCTCGGTATGGACATTGTGTTTACTTGGGCTGCTCTAAGTGGTCTTGATGATGTATGTGTTGGTTCGTAAGGTAGGCTGGAGCGAGGTTGGCCCTAGCTTTATGTGTTAGTGCAAGACTTTTGAGCAATATTTTGTGCTCAACCAGAAGCCAACGCAGGTTACGTCTCCGAGATATGCGCTTTCTTAGAGATGTTGAGGGCTGCCCTGATGGCGTTATTCTGAATTGCTTGTAATTTGTTAATGTTTTTGTTGCTAGTTCCTAAGTAGAGGGTGTTGCAGTAATCAATTTTGGACAAGACTAGAGTCCTGGCGAGTGTGATGCAATTGGGTGTGGTAATGAAAGGTCTGCGGGCGGTGATTAGTTTGCATGTATATGCGGATGATGATGCGACTGCGTTGGTTTGTTTGGAAAAGGACAGCGTGGCGTCAAGGTAGATGCCAAGTGTTTTGGTATTGTTGGAGATGGTGATGGTGTTACTGTCTATAATAAATGATTTGAAGGCAGTGTTTAGTTTCTTCAGTTTAGCGTGTGTACCAAGGATTAGCAGCTCTGTTTTTTCGTCATTTAGACAAAGGCCATGTTGCGCCATCCATGCTTGTATCACTGAGTACATTTTGTTGAGGGTTTTACTGTCAGTTACATAGTCTCCAGAGATGGGAATGAGTATCTGGGTGTCGTCCGTATAGTTAGTATACGTAACACCCAGATAGTCAAGTATGTCGAATAAGGGCTTTGTAAAGACATTGTAAAGAGTCAGGGATACACAAGAGCCTTGCGGAACCCCACAAGGTACTGGGGAGTGTTCAGCAGAGTGGGTAGAAGAGAAGACCCTCTTAGTTCTGTTAGCCAAGAAGGAGCTGATCCAGGAGGTAGCTGAGTCAGAGACGTGAGCTGCAGATTTCAGATGGTGGCAGAGCGTATGGTGTTTGACCAAGTCAAAAGCTGCTGATAGATCAAGCAGTAGGAGGAGTACTAGTTTACCATTGTCTTTTAGTACTTGTATTTGTGTGGTGAGATCTATCAGTGCAGTTTCCGTACCATGTCTAGGTCGGAAACCAGATTGCCTCAGTCCTAGCAGGTTGTTAGTTTCTAGGTATGCCTGTAATTGCAGGTAAGCTGCTCTGTACAATATTTTTAATAAATAGGGTACCGTTGTTATAGGCCTGTAGTTAGATGAGTTGGCAGGATCAAGAGTCCGTTTTTTGATTAGGGGAATGACCCAAGAGACTTTTAAGTTATCAGGCACTATTCCAGTTTTGAAGGAGGTATTGATAAGGGTGGTAATAAATGGTGCCAGGTCATGTGCAGCTGCTTTGATGATCAGGGCAGGGCAGGCGTCACCTTGGCAGTTAGATGGTTTAAGTTTCCTAATGATATTTTCCACTTCCCAGATTGACAATGGTGAGAAACTGAATGGTTTGCAGGTGGGCTCGAAAGAGGTGGTCTTGCTAGGATATTGTTTGTAATCTGGGTCAGAGAGTAACATGCATTTTTTTGCGCTAATTTTAGATTGTAACAAAGCTATTTTATCCAGGAGAGCGTTCTGGATATTAGTACACCATAATGCATCAGTAATACATTTGTCGATAGGGGCAATAGGAGATTCTACCTCTTTTAGAATCTTAAAAAGTTCTTTTGTATTTGATTCCGCTTGTATAATCCTCTTGTTATAGGTATCTTTTTTAGCAAGTATAATGGCCTTTTTGTAGTTGCAGGATGCTAAGGTCAGCATATTCCTATTAGATACTGAAGGACACTTTTTCCAGTGTGCTTCTGCAGTTCTTTTAGTTTTACGTAATTCCCTAAAATGCAGCGTGAACCACGAGTTCAGATGGCTTTGAGGTTTAGGTTTCCGCAATTTTAAAGGGGTGATGGTGTTCAGTGCTTTGAGTAATGCCTGATTGCAAGTGTCCACTAGGACTGTAGGGTCCGACGTGGAAGTATTATTGAGGAGGGGGAGTATTAATGGAAGGAGTTTATCAGGTGTAATATCTTTCTTGTTCCTAGTGTAAGTGGCTGGTGCAAGGATTGGTGCAGGACATAGAGTGGCAGTTTTGATGGAAAAGCTTATTTTGTGGTGATCGGACCAAATACATGGTTCGTTAGATAGGAGATCAATAGTGCAGTTAGAGTTGGTGAGCCAGTCCAAAGTTCTTCCTTTCATGTGTGTGGGCTCGTAAATGATGTGAGTGTGACCAAGGTCTGATAGAGTGTTGGCTAAGTCAATGGCGTTAGTATTCAAGGGGTCATTAAATCCAAGGTTAAAATCACCAAGTAAAATACTTTGTGAGTTAGGTTTGGTATTAGTAGAGATGAAGGACATAATGTCCTCACTGAATGTGGATATGGGACCTGGTGGTCGGTAGATAAGGTGCACTGTTGCTGTGTAGTGTGGGATGTTTTTACCCATGCATCCAAGCCCTACAATAAAACTGTGCAGTAATGGCATGGAAAACATCATGATGGCCAGAACTTCCCAGAAAATGCACAGGGAAATGCATGAAGAATAGGCTGCCACCCATTTCTGCCTATGCTGTGGGCACAGAAGGGCACTGCCTAAAACCACCATTGGGCTACACACACAGTAGCCTGAAACCATTGGGAATGGCAATGCTGATTAAAAAAAAAAAAAGCAATTCAGAACTGTGGGGATTTAATTTTCTTAATCCCAAAAATGGTTGCATTACCAGTACTCACCACTATCAGAAAGCCAGCGTTTTAAAACCACCAGACTTTTGTGTAAAACTGCACAAATGAAACAAAACCAGACTAAGGAAAGACTTGCTAAGAGGTGGAAGAATGTAAAACCATATTCTGAAATGACTTGAAGGAAGTAATTATTTAATGTATAGGTACAAATTGTCAGTTTGATTTGAATGTAGAAAACTGGGAACAAAAAGTGACATTTAGCTGAAACCTGGCTTAGTGAAACTGGATTCTGCCTGACAACTACCCCCGACAGGAGAAACCTGTTCAGCCACTCTTCCCAGGACTAGCTGCATCCTGCTGCCCCTTGCCAAAAGGAGTTGTTACCTCTCTGATTAGATTAGGGGTGGAGCACCTGGGAACTGGAAGGAACAGAACAATGCAACTCCCTTGACTCAGGCAAATGTTATATTGGGGGTGTCGTAAAGTGGCTTCCTCTTAGGGGAAACTGGGAGGGGCAGTGCCTCTGCTAGCAGCTGAGCTTGGGGGAAGTGGATAAACCAGTTATTCCACCCTGTGATGTGGGAAGCCACACTCCTTTTTGACCAAGGCATAATTTTAAAAAGATAGATAACTCATAGTGCGGACTTGTCAGAATTATATAAGTAATATCATTATTTCTGTGATTTTTCTGTGAACATTTTGAGAGGCGTTAGGACCCTGTGGTGTATTCTGGGGGGTTGCTAGCGGAAAATAGGGTCTCACTCCAAATGTCTGCATGTTAAAAATCTGACACTTCATCAATTAATGTCCATACTCCTTGCGCACATGTGTGTAATTTTGGGTAAATGTCCGATATTGCAAAACCAGTTAAAAAGCGCAAAATGTTGTCATTTTTTAATGCAAGCCCCCAGGAAGATCAGAGGCGGACAAGCATGGACCATAAGGAATATATAATGTGCACATGTAATTTCAACAAATTGTATATCTGGGAAAGATGTATTTGAGTCAAATATAGATTTGTGGGCAAACTGACCAGGGGAGGATCCTCTGGCCCATAAACAGACCTCATCATGATGACAATCCATTTCCTTAACCCAATCATGGGAGAGGGGAGAATTGGGCCAATGACAAGTAGAGAGGGGCAGGCTTAGCTGGGCTCAGGCACACACCCATTTTCAAAACACATAAAAAGAGACTGCTGGGACAGGTAGAGACATTCAATTCCATTTGCTGCGGAGCATGCTGACCGACGACTTCACATCCAGAGATCCAACACTTAGACTTCCAAGCTAAACAGAGACTACAGAACTTTGAACCAAGAAGGCCCACTGCAAGCAAAAGTATTTGTCAGCAGGCCTCAAAATCATTTGCAAACTATTCCACAGGGGGGGGCGAGCTGTCTGAATTCTTTTGCCAAGAACTCTTGCCAGTACCCAGAAAGCAGTGTTACATCCAGAATCCACTTGATCCGGACCGGAAAGCAGAGCAGTATCCAGAACCAGAGGCCGCTGAATCCAGAGAGGCTAGACCAGCAGAGCAGAGCTGACCCAGACCGCTGTGAGCAGAACCAGAGAGCTGACCCAGATCACTGTGAAGTGCCGAGACCAGAACCGGAGTCCAGTCCAAAACCTGACCAGATCCGTGGCGAGGCCTATTTCAAATTTATATTGTGATTACCTAGCAGAACTGCAACAAGCCTAGAACCAACTTGCTACTCCTTACACTTTTGCCGCAATCATGATTCACGCACTGGCGAATTTACCGCGATTTGCGATTTTGGCTCAATTTCTCCACTTGTCAAACTAGCAGCTCCATTCTTTCTTTTGTTAAAATCCGTTGCAACTTGGTAATAACTCATAGAGCATTGCTAAAGTGAGCATGAACTAATACCAACACGCATCTCCCACTCACCCTGAATCTCTAGAGGGAATTAAAATCAGTTGGCACATTTTCCCATCCATTGCCATCACATTTAAAAAGCATTTTGGGCCTGTGTTTCAAACTCCTACCTGTTTCCTCTAAGCTTGCTGGGGGGGAACAGAATTTCATATTGTATTTGATTGCATTCCTGAGAACTGTGTGCTCCTCTTTCCATCTCCTTCCATTTCTTACATTGCATAGGGGAGGGGGGGGTGAATTGCCAGAGAAAAAGTGATTATCTTATCTTTTGCTAAAATCATATCAAGTATTTCTGTACTGCATTTTATTCCTCATTGCTTTTCCCTTGAAATCATAAAAGTATTTTTGCTTCTTTATCCATCCTATACTAACTCCTCATTGATTGTAAAGAAGTGTGCTAGTGCCAGATTACCCATTGTTGATCAACATCATATGTCTAAGTGTACTATCAGATATTAATTTATTATAAATTGTGATATATATATATATATTATTAAATTCTCAAATAAACCTTTTAATTTGCAAAACAAACCTACTTCTTGGCTCAGTGGGGTCTGGGGGATTCTAAGAGGGGGGTATTATACAAGGGTGGTCATCCAGAGTAATGAACTAGACATAAAAATACATTAATAAGGGTTTTCCTCAGCATCCCAGACTAGGCATTGACTTGGCTGTAGTGTTGATTGAATATCACTTACAAAAGTGGGGGCTCGGAGCCGGGATATTCTGGGTTAGATTTACCATTTGTGCAGATTAATACAGTGTGCCAACTGACCAGATACAGATATCCGGTTAGATCACCACGCTGTTTGACACTGTGAAAGCACCCCTCAAAGGAACGCTCTAAGGAAACGGTCTGTTTTGCAAAATAAAATACAAACTTCTGTAAGTCAGGAAGGAACTCAAATTCCAGAATGACGACCGTGGTAGACATGAAAATAGCGAGGGAGCACCTCTTACATAAACTATTTGTGAGAGGTGAGTGGACTCATCAGGACCAGGCGGTCTGGTTGCAGGCAATCGCGCAACAGGTCACTGAAACAGGGTCAGATATCTGGAGAGATCCAGGTCCCTTAGATGTGGCCCTGAGTGAACTATATATGGCCCCTAAGGCAAAAGAGGAACACAATAAGATTGCCAGGATAGCGGCATATTTGTATCTATATATGGGAGTCATGCAGGACAAATGTGCTGAAGGCCAAGATCTGGCAAATAGGAAACAGATGGTGTTAGACAAGGTCCAATCTGACCTGGTCTCTTCTGAGCAGAGGCTGCAGAGGAGCCAGGAGTCAGGAAATTATAGCAGACAGTACATCACTAAAATAAAGGAGGATATGGATATGCTGCGACAGGAAAAGGCTGACCAGGATACCAGATTTCTGGCCTTGCAGAAGGAGTACCAAGAAGGTTTGGACTCCCTACTGCAGAGCCAGCAAAAGCTGGAGCAACAATGAGATTTCAATAGGGCATGTGCTGAGCAGGTAGTCACCCTGCAAAGCCACCTAGATAGGGAAAAAGAGGAAAGCAATAAATTGATTCTGAAGGACCTGGATACCCAGGCAGAGTTTGATCAGGAGCGCCAGAAAGCTGGTGCCTTCCAAAGGCAAAGGGACGACCTGGCGGCACAGATGCAGGCTCTTAGCCAGGAAAGGGATACCTTAGGCCAGGAAGTCTGCCACTTAAAAAGGAAAATGGGAGAAAATCACCTAGCCCTCCAGGGACTGGGTGACCTCCAAAAAGAACACCAGAACTTGTTAGAGCACACCAGGAGGGTGGACGAGGCTCTGGCAAGAAAGGAGCAGGCCAGTAGGGATGGGACTGAGGAGGTAACCCTCCTGCAGCAAAGACTGGCCCAGTACTCCAGGACCAATCAGGAGGCACAGAGAGAAAATGAGGCTCTTTGTCAGCACAATGATAGGCTCCAGCAACAGGTAGCCATGCAGGAGAGACTGATAGAGTCTAGTAAGGCCTTAACTGAGGAACTGAAAGCGCAGGCTCTTGCATTGCAACAGGAAGCAGGGGCGGATAGAGATGAGGTTCGCTGGGAAAGAGAAACTCCTGAGCATAACCTCAGGAGCCCTAGTACCAGAGGCCTTCATCTCTCCCAGTCCCTGGACTCTGCCACCCCCATGTTCCCTCGCGCACATGAGCCCAGGGCCACGGGGATGGCAGATTACTATTCAGCTAGAAGTATGGGGCTCATAGGCCAGTACCTCCCAGGAATGGATGGGCGGGCATCTGGGTATGGGCACCCAAGCACAGTGCAATTTAGTGGGGACCCCCAGGAGAGTAGGCCCATTAAGGGCATCCTGAAAACCTCTGCCCAGTTAGGTCAGTGGGGGGGATACCCAGCAAATCCTGGTAGCAAGGAGGGATCTGAAGACTCCTCTGAGCATCACAGGACACAGGAGACCAGGTCCCCACATTCTGCCAGCCATTCCCAGGCTCGCAGAATTCGGGAAAACCTGGAAGATCAGACGGGCACCTCTAGGTGCAGCACTTCTGAGTCGGAGGATGAATGGACCAGGGTTACCCGAACCAAAAAGGCCAATAAGGCAAAAAGGGCCTTGCTTAAGGACCCATTGAAACAAATAAAGGCAATAAGGAGTGTCATCACGCCTTATCATAAGAACGCCAAGTATTCTGTTTGGGAACACTTGGAGCTCTATGAGCAAATGATGGAGACTTTCCATTTGAAGGACAGCCAAAGCTGTATTCACTATGTAAAGTGGACCTTCTCACCAGAATACTCCAGTTTCTTTGCGGGGCTGGAGGATCAAAACCATTCAAGGTGGTCCACATACAGGGCGGCCATCTTGAAACATTTTTCTGTGCACAGAAATCCTCAAGAGGCTCGCAAGGCAGCCTACAATTTGCAATGTGGGGAGGATCAGGCCCCACAAGAGTTTGTGCAAGAATTAAAGCGTGCTTTTGCGCAGACCACCAGAAGGGTGCGCACGGATAGCAGAGAATTTATCAATACGTTTTTCCATGCCTTACCCAAATACATAATGACCCAGCTCGTGAGAGATTTTCATGAGAAAAGATCTTTAGACTGGGTCATTGAACAGGCTACCCGGATCTATGAGGTGCAGAAGCCCATCGAAAATAAAAATAATGTGCCGAAAAACCCCAAAACCAACAGCACCCCTGCTGCTGCCAAGGTGGCAGAGGTAAAGGTTGCCCCCGTTTTAGATTTGGAGATGGGGGGGCCTAAAACCTGCCTGCACCAAATAATTCACAGCCCAGAAGGCCCTTGGGCCAGTCACAGACAGGGAGTCGAGGAGGTAGTCCCACAAATGGGGTCCCCCGCCCCCCTGACTATGTAAGTCCCCGCTACAACGGAAACCGACCAATCCTGGGTTATGTGTGGACTCCTCCAGCCCAAGGGGGGGGATCCAGCCAAGCACCTAACCCAGGGAACTTCCCTCCCAACTTCCCACAGGAGGGCAGAAATTCTCCAAATCCTGGGCAGAACTTTTTCCCCAGGTATCCACCCAATTTCCAACCCCAAAATCATCCATCCTTCTTTCCCCAATTCCCTGAGCCCAGACAACCTAATCCGGGAGAGGGGAGGCCAAGGGTGGAGGGGTACCAAAATCTTCCCAACCAGGGGTACTACCAGAGAAGGGATAGCTACCCTTCCCGGGATCAGCCCAGGGGAGAAAATAGAGCCCCGGATCAGCTTGAGCGGGTTTCACAACTTGAGCGCCAGGTCCAAAATATGGCACGGGATCTGGGTCACATACTGAGGGCTCAACAGAACCCTCAGATGAGCATGCCACCGCAGAATGCCCCAAACTCTGGACCTGGTGCTCCAGAACAATGACTGGGGCAGCACCCCGATAACCCACCGGTTCCCAGGGAGGAGGCACAAGGGGAAGGGGGGTGAAAAGCCTTGGAGGAAGCTTCCTTCCCAACTTGTAAACAGCCCCTGGAAAACCAGGAACCGGAAACAAAATCTCCTACCCCTGAAACTGCCACCCAAGGAGCAGAGAGGAGGTAGGAGAAACAAAGTACCCAAACAGGCCCAGTTTGTGGAGGAGGTACAGATCTTCCAATTTGAGGGAGAGGGATCTTCTCCTTCAGAGATGGGGGAACTCCTCCCAAGGAAAAATGGGTCCCAAGGGATGCCAATTCAGACTGGGGAGATGTGGAGACTGAGCTACCGCCGCCCCTCATCCCAGAACCCACAATACCGAAATCCCCTGGTTCAAACCCATCCTGGTGACTGCCTCCAAAAAGGGGGGGGTGGCCCAGAACCGGAACCAGGGTAACCCACAATGGCTCTGATCTCCAGTTGCCAACTTTTTCTTTCAAATTCCCAAGACTCTCCACAGAATTCTGCCCAAATCTCTTCGCTAGCAATGTCCAAAACCAGAAAGTTAGCCCACCAGTTGTCCAAAAATGTGCATTATCTGTGCCCCCTTGAGGAGAAGGAGGGAAGATACTATGCCCCGGTACAAGTACAGGGGCAGGGTACAATTTTGGCACTAGTGGACACTGGATCCCAAGCTACCCTTCTGTCCAAAAGGGCCTTTGAGGAACTAAATGCAGGAAGGGGGGAGAGTTACCGAATTCCTCTCACGTCTCTTCCTGGACAACTGCAGACTTGGACATTAAAATTGGGCGACACAAGGTGAAACACCCGGTCATAGTAGTGACTCCAGAGGGCACCCCTTGTTTACTAGGGAATTACCTCCTGAGAAGGTTGTCACCCCTAATAGATTGTGTAAACAAGGTCCTCTGGACCCAGACTAGCCGACCCATAAAATTAAAACAGAGTGTCAACCATGTTAGTTTAAACGGCACCTGCCACATGGTTGAACAAAAATCTGACCAAGTAGAATTTCACTTCCAGAATAACCAAACTCTAGACGCGACAGTAATGGCAGTAGGACAACAGACTGGTGATGGGGGTTCCTCTCTATTTCTGAAAATCAACCTTCCTTCCAGTTTAAGGTGGTATTCCACACTGGAAGGAAACACTCTGAAATTCTTCACCAATCCACAATCAGAAACTCCCACTCCTATAGTCCAGAAAGATGTGAAATCAGCTCAGAGCCTGGCTGATATTCAGCAAATTGGAGAGCAGTTGTTCATCCCTGTTCAGTTAAATGATGGGAAGGACTCTGTTCTCGCTCGAGTGTGTGTGAGCAACGGTAAGAGCTTCATCAACGAAGCCATGTTCCGCCAACTCCCAAAAGATTCAGCCATTCCCACATTCAAACTGATAGACAAATGGGAAATGGACCTGGAAGCACCTAATTCCAAACATCTCCTGCCAAGCAGGTGTATGCTCAAAATCTCCATTGGCAACAAGAGCATAGTCCATAATTGTTGGGTCGTGCGAGACGTCACTGCCGCCTTTTACTTAGGCAGTGACATTCTCAATCGCTTTGCCATTAATTTGGACCTAATAAACTTCAAAGCTTGGTCCCGATTAGCAGATAATCCCATGGGCTTTGATGATCCAGAAAAAGCATTTAGGTCAGCTCAATTGCTACCTTATGCAGTTGAAATTCAGCTCAAAGAGGAAGTCACCATCCCAGAAAGGACCCAACAATTCTCCCTGGAATGGAAAGTTAAAAGAGGACAAAAATTGCAAAACCCTGATGCTTATATTCATCTAAATGCTTCTCTCCAACAGCAAGGGTTAGGGGTAAACCCAACACCATTAGTCGACATAGAACATGACACCATTCCAATAGAGGTGGATAACAGCGACTTAAAGAGTATTACTCTAGCCGCAGGCACCATTATTGGAATGGCGATTGATGACCGACATTTCTCCATTGATTTAGGAAATGAACTGTTAGGACCAATCCCCAAGGACTGTTTTGACAGTGACAGTGAGGACAATACAACACCAGACAGGATTTTCACCCGGCATGGGGGGAACTTCTTGGTGTACACTTCTTGCCCTTATGGTAAGGAAGATGTGACTTGTGACTTCAGGAGGGATGAGGTGATTTTCCAGGTCCATGAGGGCTGCCTTTCCCACCTGAAGCCTCCAGTCCAAATCAGCACTTTGACCAGGGACTTCTCCACCCAGCTGGAGGAGGCCGCTGAGATAGCAAAACCAGAAGTCTTTCCAGGCTTCAGGCAGATGGTGGAAGAGAGAGTCAACCTAGCTGATGCCTGTGTCACTCTGGAACAGAAGCAAAAGTTGAAACAAGTTTTCTTGGATTTTCAAGATCTCTTTGCGGTAGACTCATATGACTGTGGTCGCACCAACATCCACACCACAACAATTCCCACGGACCCTGGGATGACTTCAGTGTTTGTGAAGCAATATCGTTTGCCTCTCGCATCCATGGAGCCCCTTACTGAAATAATTAAGAACCTTGAGTCCCAGGGAATAATTTGTCCAGTCCACAGCACTTTCAATAATCCGGTGCTGGGAATATTCAAGCCAAACGGCCAGTGGAGACTCTGCGCCGACCTTAGGGAGCTCAACAAACGGGTCCATACTTCCCGATGGCCTCTGCCCTACATTGACCAAGGGCTGGCCCAGATTCAGGGGTCACAGGTATTCACAGCAATAGACCTGACCAATGGATACTGGACCGTGCCTGTCAGTAGGGAGGACCAATACAAACTGGCTTTTACCTTTGGGGGCCAGCAGTACATATCGACCCGGACTCCCTTCGGATACCTCAACTCCGGCAATGAATTCAACTTTTTCCTACTTAAGGCCATGCCCGACCTGGGTGCGAGGGGTAACCTGGCTTATGTAGATGATGCCCTCATCAAAAGTTCATCTGTGGAGGAACACATAGCGGAGATCCGTTATGTTCTGACACAGTTGAGGGCCGCCGGAGCAAAACTTTCCTTTCAGAAAGCACAGTGGTGTAGAACCCGTGTTAATTTCTTGGGGCATGAGATTACTCCTCAGGGTCTCTGTCCCCAGGAAAAGAAAGTGGAAGCACTCCAGAAACTGAAAGACCCCACAACTCTGCGGGAACTAAGGAGCCTCCTTGGACTGACTAATTACAGCAGAAAGTTCATTGAGGGCTACGCAGAGATCACTAGACCCCTGATTCATCTCCTGAAGGGGGGGTCAAGTGGGAATGGGGTCCAGAACAAGCCGAGGCAGTAAGACAACTCAAAAGAAGCCTCTCACAAGCGCCTTGCCTAGCTTACCCTGTCAGAAACAAGGAGTTCTTCCTGGAGACGGGGTTCTCTAATACGTGCTTGACGGCAGTATTATACCAAAAGCATGACAAGGTCAATAAAGTAATCTCCTATGCAAGCAAAACTTTATCCTCTGAGGAGGAAAAATTCAACGATTGTGAGAAGGCACTCCTGGCAACGGTGTGGGCATTGAAGAATTACCGCCCGTTTATCCAGGGGGAACACATCACAGTGGAGATTCCACACCAGCCTCTGCAATATCTCCAAAGTGACAGAATCCGGGCCGGAAATGTGAGTAATTCCCGAATTACTTCCTGGATTCTGTCAATGCAAGGCTTTCCTGTGGAGGTCAGATATGGCCAAAACAAGAAGAGTCCCCTCGCGCAAGGTCTGGCTGACTTGCATGATTGTGCCAGAGAAAACTGTCTCGAGGACGAAAGTCTAAAAATCAAGGACAACATGGAGGCATACCTTAATTCCCCACACAAAGTCTTTGAAGAAGACAAGTGTGAGGGAATGCCCACTGTCTATGTGGATGGATGCTCTTACCATGTTGACAACGACGGGGAGAAAGAACTGGCGGCTGGCGTAGGGAATGCATGGGTGAAGGAGTTCCCAGAACCCTCCGCTGGATACAAAATTGGTCCCCGAAGTAGTCAGGTGGCAGAATTGATGGCTGTGCATCAGGCCATCCTCACTGCTGTCCAGCATCAACTCCACAAACTGGTCATAATCACAGATTCGGATTATGTACGGAACGGGTTTGTGGAGCACCTGGTCAACTGGAAAACCAGAGGCATGTTATGCGCTAATAACAAACCCCTGAAACATGGGAAGTTAATCCAAAATATTGATGATCTGGTCACATCGAATGGGATGACCATCTACTGGAAAAAGATCAAGGGTCATTCCAAAGTAGAGGGACCAGACAAAACTGGAAATGACTTAGCTGATCAGCTGGCCAAAACCAGGGCCATCCAAGGGGATCTAATAGAAATAGAGTCCCTGTTGGGGGAAATCCAGGTCACTGCTATCACTAGATGACAGACAAATGCTCACAATGATCTTTCAACTGCACAATGGAGTAAGGAGACCCCTGATGCTGATTTAATTACAGCTCAGAAGGGTGATCCAATTATTGGTAAGTTTTACCAACACCTTGAGGACCCTGAGAACTTTCCCCTGACGGATACCGATTACATTGGGAAAGAGGACCTAAGAGTGTTGATGAAATGTCCAAAAATGTTCAGAATCCAAGACGGTTTGCTGGTAAGGAAATCCAAAGCTGGCCACGATCAGTGGGTGGTTCCTACCTCATTCCGAAGCCTGATGTTAAGTCACGCCCATGATGCGGCCACCGCCGTTCATAGGGGGTTTCACACAACACTGGAAATCTTAAGAGAGGTTGCATACTGGCCACACATGGGGCAGGACCTCGACCAATACTTGAAGGGGTGTCTTGTGTGTGCACAATTTTAGCCATCATCCCTCACACACCGTGCGCCTCTCCAAAAGAGGGGGATGACACTGCCATGGTCAGATTTGCAAATCGACTTTGTAGGCCCTGTAATCTGCTTGTCTAGAGGAAACAAGTACATGTTGACCGTTACATGCTTGTTTACCAAGTGGGTGGAATGTCTCCCAGCCCCAAACTGCAAGGCAGAAACAGCAGCTGCCCTGATGATTAACCACATCTTTTCCCGTTTTGGTCTACCTCAAAGGATTGAGTCAGACAGGGGTAGCCACTTCACCAGTGAAGTAATGACAAAGATGTGGGAGATACTGGGGGTTAAAAGGAAGCTACATATTGCTTACAGGCCAGCTTCTTCTGGAGCAGTGGAGAGATATAACCGTACCATTGTGAGCATCTTAAAAAAGTTTGTGGCAGATTCTGGGCCAAGTTGAGATATCCGATTACCTCTGGTCCTAATGGCCATCAGATCTACCCCTTCATCTGCAACCAAAATGTCACCATTTGAGTTGATGACTGGACGCAAGATGATGCTTCCCCAGCATTTGCTCTACAGAACCCGAGAGCAAACGTTGATAAATGCCTCCACAACTCATGAGTATGTGGAGAATTTAAAGAAACACCTTCAGCATGCTTTTGCCTATGCTCAGCGGAATCTAGAAAGATCAGCCGAGAGCATGAAGACCCACTATGATTTAAAAACTACCCGAAAGGAATATAAGGTGGGTGATCGGGTCTATCTATACAATTTCCAAAGGAACCAGGCCAAACAGCGAAAAATGTTGCCTACATGGAAGGGACCGTTTGAAATTATAGACAAGATCTCCCCTGTTGCCTACAAGATCCGCATCCCCAAAGGCGGTTTGGCGGAAGGGGAAGACAAGTGGGTCCATATAAATCAGCTAAAGTGTTGCCATCCCAGGCACACTCTGCAACAACTGGAGGAATCCACTGGAATCCCAGAGGGGGCCGCTCCAGAGTAATTCAGTTCCAACCCTAAAATATTCCACATATAGCATATAAAATTCTGTGATCCTTGTATATATATATATGTTCTTGTCTCCTAAGTTAAAAAAGAAAATGTATATGTTCATATCTTCTGATTCATAAAATGTATATGTTTGCCACACCATTAATAGTGGTGGAAAAATGTCTAGGAATGTGTATTGCCACTTTGCTTTATCATCCTAGGAGAGATGAAACCATGGAGACTGACCAAGGAGGACGACCAGGGACCGGGAGCAGAGACCCGAGGGGCCCGGGGTACTGCCCAATATTCCCATCAGGACCGGCGAGGAGAACCTATCGATCCAACTGGATGGGGGAAAAGATGCTGAACTGTGCCATCTACCGGAAGAAGATGAGGAGAACATCCCAGATCTTGCGAGTTCCATCTGAGAAAGGACAGAATGGCCATCGCAAGAGGGGGGGGGCTTGTGGGATGTTTTTACCCATGCATCCAAGCCCTACAATAAAACTGTGCAGTACTGGCATGGAAAACATCATGATGGCCAGAACTTCCCAGAAAATGCACAGGGAAATGCATGAAGAATAGGCTGCCACCCATTTCTGCCTATGTTGTGGGCACAGAAGGGCACTGCCTAAAACCACCATTGGGCTACACACACAGTAGCCTGAAACCATTGGGAATGGCAATGCTGATTTAAAAAAAAAGCAACTCAGAACTGTGGGGAATTCATTTTCTTAATCCCAAAAATGGTTGCATTACCAGTACTCACCACTATCAGAAAGCCGCCGTTTTAAAACCACCAGACTTTTGTGTAAAACTGCACAAATGAAACAAAACCAGACCAAGGAAAGACTTGCTAAGAGGTGGAAGAATGTAAAACCATATTCTGAAATGACTTGAAGGAAGTAATTATTTAATGTATAGGTACAAATTGTCAGTTTGATTTGAATGTAGAAAACTGGGAACAAAAAGTGACATTTAGCTGAAACCTGGCTTAGTGAAACTGGATTCTGCCTGACAACTACCCCCGACAGGAGAAACCTGTTCAGCCACTCTTCCCAGGCCTAGATGCATCCTGCTGCCCCTTGCCAAAAGGAGTTGTCACCTCTCTGATTAGATTAGGGGTGGAGCACCTGGGAACTGGAAGGAACAGAACAATGCAACTCCCTTGACTCAGGCAAATGTTATATTGGGGACGTTGTAAAGTGGCTTCCTCTTAGGGGAAACTGAGAGGGGCAGTGCCTCTGCTAGCAGCTGAGCTTGGGGGAAGTGGATAAACCAGTTATTCCACCCTGTGATGTGGGAAGCCACACCCCTTTTTGACCAAGGCATAATTTTAAAAAGATAGATAACTCATAGTGCGGACTTGTCAGAATTATATAAGTAATATCATTATTTTTGTGATTTTTCTGTGAACATTTTGAGAGGCGTTAGGACCCTGTGGTGTATTCTGGGGGGTTGCTAGCGGAAAATAGGGTCTCACTCCAAATGTCTGCATGTTAAAAATCTGACACTTCATCAATTAGTGTCCATACTCCTTGCGCAAATGTGTGTAATTTTGGGTAAATGTACGATATTGCAAAACCAGTTAAAAAGTGCAAAATGTTGTCATTTTTTAATGCAAGCCCCCAGGAAGATCAGAGGCGGACAAGCATGGACCATAAGGAATATATAATGTGCACGTGTAATTTCAACAAATTGTATATCTGGGAAAGATGTATTTGAATCAAATATAGATTTGTGGCCAAACTGACCAAGGGAGGATCCTCTGACCCATAAACAGACCTCATCATGATGATAATCCATTTCCTTCCCCCAATCATGGGAGAGGGGGGAATTGGGCCAATGACAAGTAGAGAGGGGCAGGCTTAGCTGGGCCCAGGCACACACCCATTTTCAAAACACATAAAAAGAGACTGCTGGGACAGGTAGAGACATTCAGTTCCATTAGCTGCGGAGCATGCTGACCGACGACTTCACATCCAGAGATCCAACACTTAGACTTCCAAGCTAAACAGAGACTACAGAACTTTGAACCAAGAAGGCCCACTGCAGGCAAAAGTATTTGTCAGCAGGCCTCAAAATCATTTGCAAACTATTCCACAGGGGGGGCGAGCTGTCTGAATTATTTTGCCAAGAACTCTTGCCAGTACCCAGAAAGCAGTGTTACATCCAGAATCCAATTGATCCGGACTGGAAAGCAGAGCAGTATCCAGAACCAGAGGCCGCTGAATCCAGAGAGGCTAGACCAGCAGAGCAGAGCTGACCAAGACCGCTGTGAGCAGAACCAGAGAGCTGACCCAGATCACTGTGAAGTGCCGAGACCAGAACCGGAGTCCAGTCCAAAACCTGACCAGATCCGTGGCCAGGCCTATTTCAAATTTATATTGTGAGTACATAGCAGAACTGTGCAGAACCAATCTCGTAGTTAAAATAATCTAATCCAAACTATTTTAACCTAAGTAGAACTGCCTTCTAGAAATCGTGTCATCTGTCATTTTTAAAGCTGCACAACTGTCACCTGTCAATTCTGAAGCTGCAAGCTGTCACCTGTCATTTTGAGGTTTACTTTAAATCCGAAAAACTACCTTTATTTAATCGTCCGTATCTCTGGAACCGTTTGATTTAACTTTCCTCTGAAAGCTTAGAATCTAAACTTTCCAACAAGCCTAGAACTGACTTGCTACTCCTTATACTTTTGCCACAATCACGATTCACGCACTCGCGAATTTACCGCGATTTGCGATTTTGGCTCAATTTCTCCACTTGTCAAACTAGCAGCTACATTCTTTCTTTTGTTAAATTCTGTTGCAACTTGGTAATAACTCATAGAGCATTGCTAAAGTGAGCCTGAACTAATACCAACACGCATCTCCCACTCACCCTGAATCTCTAGAGGGAATTAAAATCAGTTGGCACATTTTCCCATCCATTGCCATCACATTTAAAAAGCATTTTGGGCCTGTGTTTCAAACTCCTACCTGTTTCCTCTAAGCTTGCTGGGGGGGAACTGAATTTCATATTGTATTTGATTGCATTCCTGAGAACTGTGTGCTCCTCTTTCCATCTCCTTCCATTTCTTACATTGCATAGGGGAAAGGGGTGAATTGCCAGAGAAAAAGTGATTATCTTATCTTTTGCTAAAATCATATCAAGTATTTCTGTACTGCATTTTATTCCTCATTGCTTTTCCCTTGAAATCATAAAAGTATTTTTGCTACTTTATCCATCCTATACTAACTCCTCATTGATTGTAAAGAAGTGTGCTAGTGCCAGATTACCCTTTGTTGATCAACATCATATGTCTAAGTGTACTATCAGATATTAATTTATTATAAAGTGATATATATATATTGTTAAATTCTCAAATAAACCTTTTAATTTGCAAAACAAACCTACTTCTTGGCTCAGTGGGGTCAGGGGTATTCTAAGAGGGGGGTGTTATACAAGTGTGGTCATCCAGAGTACTGAACTAGACATAAAAATACATTAATAAGGGTTTTCCTCAGCATCCCAGACTAGGCATTGACTTGGCTGTAGTGTTGATTGAATATCGCTTACAGTGGTTAGGGGATAGTGGCAGTTTGATGGATAAGGATTCGGCAGAGGGGATTTGCAAATCCTGAATGGCTCTAAAGTCGATGGTGTTTTTGAAGATGAAGGCAACACTGCCTCCCTTCACCTGGTTGGTATTTCTATCGCATCTGATAATAGCATAGTCATTAGGTATGGCGAGAGCCAAGGAGGGGCCTGATGCTGCATTTGGCCAGGTTTCTGTGACTGCAAGGAGGTCACGCTTTTCAGAGGTTATGAAATCAGCAATGTCCAAGGAGTGGGCAAGGGAGGGACCTAGCGTTCACTAAGGCTGCTTTGATGAGGGTGTCTTTTACGGGGGTTTTCTGCGTTGGTAAATGGGTTTCGGACCGTGTATTGGCTGCCAAAGCCGTTTCTGACGAGATAGCCTGGTTGGATGGGTGGTTTTGTTGACGTACATACTTTTTTCTGTTGTGGGAGTGAGGCTGGGAAATTTTTGTTCTCAGTCGGTCGCCTAGTCTCTGGTTTCTGAATGTAATGCTAGGGTGGTATGAGCGTGGTGTAGTTTGAGAATGGTTACGTGTGATGTTGTTGGAAAGTGTGGATGAGCTAATATATGGTTTAGCGAATGCGCACCGTTTTAATGGGGTGGCTCTAGAGTTCAGTCTAAGGTTCCTGCAAGTAGTTGGGCAGGTTTGATTCGGTGTTGGTCTGGTAGCAAAGTGGCATATCCAGAGTGCAGGATCATCCAAGTAGGGGTTATCACAGACCATGGTGTTAATCCACAAGGTGTGGGTAAGGGCTACCTGGGGAGTGAAGAAGGGCGTGTAATGGCCAGTGTGTGTGTAAGACTGGTGTGTCCAGCATCTGGTGTAAATGTACAGTAAGTGAATTATTGTGGTCAGGCACCAGTACATGGTGGGAGTGTGAGGTGTTTGTTAACAAGAGTTGTGTACGAGTGCAAGTAGGCAGCTCAAGGCAGGCAGGAAGAGAGAGAGGATGAGAACATAGTAATGTGTTTTGGGGAGGTAGTGTTGCAATATTATGTGTGAGTCTCAGGAATCTGAGCGGCATGGTATGCAGACATTAGAATTAGTACAAGATGCAATGCGGGGTAGTGAGGATGGAATGGGAGAAGGCCCAGGTATGCCAGATAATAACTTTAACTAATAATATTACAAATTGTTAGGGCATGGCTGATGGCTAGTTATAACATTCAGATAGTTGACAAGGCACAACAAAACATAATTTTAAATGGAAATATCAGGCACCACAGCAGGCTATGGGCTGAGTAGCAATGGTTAGGCAGAGCAATGTGCTTAGTGCTGGGCTCAGGGTATAGGCACAAAGTCAGAGGTGAGGTGCTGAATGCACAAAATTAGACACAACTGTAAGATAGATGTAGGATAGGGTGCTAGGGCACAATAATAAAGGCGGAAGCAACATGCATATGATTTAGATGCCATGATGCGTTTGTTACAGTGTCAAAGGAGTAGCAGGCATAGCAGTATGCTAACTACTAAATACAACAGGATCAAGCTCAGTGTAGTAGCAGCAGTGAGTAAAAAGAGCCTGACAACACAATATGATAATGCTATGCGGCAAGTGCAAGCGCGAGATCTTTTCGCTGTGCACTGTTAAGGGACCATGTCTCCAAAGCAGGCAATGGATAATGTAGCAAGAAACAATAGCGGCGGTCTATTGGTTGGCAGCTAACTAAGTCGGAATCATGTAATCACAGTAATGCACTAAACAATTTACAGTGTAAATAGAGTACGGTATAGAATATTTGCACATAAGCAAGATGAAAAGATAATGTATTAGGATATACGTTAGACATCAAAACATGTGCAAGTGCAGTAGCTGGTCGATCGTGTTAGGAATGGTACGAACACAGCGGAAGCCTCAGAGCTCCTCAAGTAGATATGAAGAGAGGGTAGCGCAATGGAGGTGTGGATGGTCGAGTGAGGACAGTAGGGGAGTGAAGCCACACAAGGGCTTTCTACTCCGGAGTTGCAGTGCGGAAATCTAGTCAAGTATGAGGTGCAGGTACAGAGGCTCTTACCTAAAATTGGTGATAGTTTGCAAATGTTTCTGGGTACAATGGGCAAACGAAAAAAGGTTTTCGACCAGCGTTCCTGGCCCAGGCTCAGACTTGCTCACGACAGGCTCAAGACAGGAAGCCTGGAGAGTAGCCTTAGGGGGTGGGCCGGCGTTCGCCTGCTGGCGACGGAATTGGTAGATAAGCAGGCAGGGAGCCAATCAGTCAAGGCACAGTTTGTAGTAGGCTGTGTGATCCGGCGAGAATAGGTGGGCGGCCACCTTTGAGTTGGTTTAACCTCGAGAAGGCTAATGGTGGCCAAAATTAAAATTGTTCTTCCACGGCAGCATATGCAGGGTTCTGCACGGAACGCTTTCAGCGCAGCTTCCCTCAGTTTCTATGCAATATAGCACATTTCGAATCTACTCGTGTGCGATGATAAAAGATCTGCTATGGCGGTCTGGGCAGCAGGGTAAATCATCCCTAGCCTCACCTCGGTGGAAGCAGCACTGCTCCTGCAGTGGAGGGGGTCCTATGCCCTTCGGATTTCAAACGACACCTGTGCACGTCTTTTAGCGTGCCCAGTTTTTCCATATTCGATTCCATGAATACGTGTTGTTCGCATGCGTGTGGGCATTCCGTGTATTTCCCTGCAGTACTTCCCCAGTTACGCCTTCTTTTTCATGCGTTGTTCCACATTCCGCGTGTTACGCCCCGTGTCCCACCCCCTTTTTGGCGTTCGGGATGTTGATGTGACGTGTGCGCCCATGCGCGCCACGCTCGGATTTGGCGCACATCCCGCAGTAAACACGCGCAGGCCCTTCCATGAATCACACGCGTGCGTGTGCGCTGGCTTTTTCACGCTTGCGCCGGCTTGCGCCAAGATTTTCGGCACACATTTGTTCCATGAATCGGCCCCTTAAGCTCTTTATTGGCGGTGGCTGCAGTTTTTACAACCCTCGTTTGTAGGACCCAAGCGCAAGACCTGCATCATACTGGTGCCGTGTAACATTTTATAGCTAGCTCTATCTGGTGCAAGTGTGTTGTTTTGTAGTGCAGTAGGTGTTGCTATCACAAAAGTAGATGTACACGCAGGTTTATCAACCTCAGACATGGGAAAGGCTGAATCTGCCTTGCTGGAATTTGGTCATGTGAACTGGCTAATGAACGCAACCCTCTGCACCACACGGGATTATCTTCTGAAAAATCATGGCACTTACATTTATCAATATGCATTTCAACTTTCAGAATTGAACGTGATGCATAGATTCCCCACAGGCGATTGAGAATGCTACAGCAGTTGTGCTACAGTGCACAGACAAACTGGGCCCGCTTCTCAAAATTTGAATTCAAACAAAAAAACAAAGTGCATGTGCTTTTTTCATGTGTGCTCATTTCGGAAATGCACGGGTACCTTGCCCTCAAAGGTGACCTGAGCATTTCAGGAGTGGATGATCAGTAGCACTAAGAGGGGCTGCTCAGCCCCCTAGTGTTGGGGGCCTTCTCCCGACATTAATGTGTTACAGGCTCCCAGTACAGTTTATTGTGGTAAATAATACAAATGCGTAGAAACGCGAGTGCGAGAGCGGCGACTAACATCGCTGTTTTCCCACTTCAAGGAAAATGCATGAATAGTTTGTGCATTGAGTCCACCGTGCGCCTACTCCAAACAGGCGCAAAGGAAGGTCTTTCATGTTTGCGCAGTTGAAAAGCTATCCCATTTGTGGATTTGGGATGTGCATTGAAATGCACATAAATACTGCCTTAATTCCACAAAGAGCAATGGGAGTGAAAAAGAGCATTTGAATGTGTGCATCTATTATGCACACTTTCAGAGGCCTTTTGTGGATTTGGGTGAACCCTTTTCCGGCGCAAGTGATGAAATGTGCTTGTCGCAGGGGTCTGCAACCTTTGTCTCTCCAGATATTTTGGACACAACTCGCATGATCCCTAACCGGCATAGTCAATAGCCAGATCGGCATGGGAATTATAGAGATCCGGCCGCTGTGACACAGAAAGCTTTACAGGATTAACTGATCAGAACAGAATGTACATCTGGACAACATCCAGGCAGCAGGTTTAGAGCTTCAGCAGTGTACAATAACACATCCTTGGATTTTTTGTAAAAAATTGGCACTAACCTTTTTGACTCAGGCACGCCTATGGGCGCCCTGCTCTCGCAAGATAGGGATCTGGAAGAAGAGCCCCTTTTGGTCTCCCATAGAGCCGTCTAACCTAAAACGGGTATGGTTAGGGTCTGCGTAAGTGTTGGGGTTACGGTAGGGTTAGAGTTAGCATCGTGGTTAATGGCAGGTCCAAAAGGTAGAAATGTGAGGATCAGTGAGGATGTTTTGGTGTTGGGTAGAGTTGGTGGGAAAGAGCAAGCGTGGGTGTGTGGTGTGTCTGCGTGTGTTCCTTCTGATCACAGGTGTAATGTGTGCATTTGTTATTGTTAGACTGAGTGCCAAGAAATATCTTGAATTAGTGTGCAATACATTTTCTAATTGAACATATCTTTTGTCAACATTTACCTACTTCAGTTACTCATTGTCGTTGCCAAAGTGGTCGACGCTTGGAATGATCGTCCCACAGGAGCAAACCTTAAGGTCACTGCATTTGAAAACATAGTACGTCAGCCATCAAGGAGATGACCAATAGCCCTTTCAGTTTTAAATGACGGCCTTGAAACATGGACCCACATCTGCTTGCAACTTTTCACTTTACCCATTGTAGCACCTGACCTCAGAGGACACTCAGTAACTGGGCCTCAATATAGAAAATTGCATCAGTGGAAATGCAATTGCCAATGGCATTAGTGCTAGCGCAACAGAAAACATATACTTTGAATGCATGTTTGCAACAGGGCAATGTGTGAATTCCCTGCCCTTTGAACACTAAGGTCAACATTGTCCAGGTAATGATCTATGGAGCAGGTTACCTGTAGACCTGCTTGCACTTCTGTGGAAAAATGTTTCTATGGGCTGCAAAAGTCAGTTGCAGTTAATTCCATCAGTGTATGCATAGGATATACACGTCTTAAAATATTGTGCTATTTTGTACACTATTGCAGTCAATTTGAATGTTTTCCAGACGTAAACGAACCGTCTCGGGAGGATAACTCGGGCAACGCAATCCTCCTGGAACCAGGACTATGTGGAGCAACACAGGTTCGACCCATGGTTCCGCGCTTAGAAAATTAACTCATTACAATTACAACGGTCAACTTGGGGAAAGGTTACTGCGAAAGAAAACCATTAAGCGTGTTTAATAGTTAATATAAAATATCCACGCAACGATCCGTATAAAGGTGAGCGTTCAGAAATGCTTTAAATCATAGGAGTATTTACTCCTTTTGTGTAGTGAAGCATATTCAAAAATTGTGAAAACTGCAAACACCCCCTGATTGTATCAAGGCATTGTGCCAGTGCACAGTGGACAATTAAACAAAAGCGAAGAAAGGCCACAAACACATCTGGGACCAGATTACAGATGTTTTGCATGGTATTAGCGCTAAAGCAAAGGTTGTGGCAAAAATCTATTCTTTCAATGCATTTTTACACCAGGGGGCTGTTTGCCCTAGTGCTTGCTAGTTTGTAATTAGCTGGCTTCGGCGAGCCATTTAACCAAACGTTAGGTGCGCTTCTGGTAGACAACCTATTGACATTGGTAACCAGAGGTGTGTGGCCGGTAGTTTGTAACAGCTTAGGAAGCTGTTTTCCCGGACAAAGGACATGCACCATTCTTGAGAGTTGTTATAATGGAAGAGTAGTTATTTTGTATGTGGAGCTAATGACGCATAGTGTCTCCATCAATAGCTGACCTTCAGCAAATGATGACAAAGCGTTTGCCGCTTAGTGGGGACGGAGTGAGACGCAACAGTAAATGGCAAGCAGGACAAGGCCGTCGACCTCTAGATCATGGTGATGTAGCACAGAGGAGGCGTAGACGGAAATCAATTGACACTGTACCCTTATATGATTACAGAGGGCTTACATTTAATTACAATCTATCTCGGACTCAGCAAAACAACAAACAACAAAAGTATATTAACCTGCAGCAGGCTTCAAAATCCCATAGAATGGCTGTGATTTAACCTCAATAATGGATGAATACACACTGAGTTATCTTTTCTTACTTAGGGATTCTCTCCTATTGGCTGCACAGGCTATCTCATTTCAATATATAATTAAATAGTATTTTAATGTTGGTGTTCTTTCCTTCCTATGTCCTCCATTAGGCGGTCAATTTCCTTGAACAATAAGCGTTTTGTTGAAGCTATATACCCATATTTCTCACTGTGCTCAGGGAGGCACAACTCCACCTCACTGATAAGGCCCACCAAGGCTGTAACACGTGTCTGGGTTTGCTATTGGTACTCTTGTTCAAAGAATATTATCCTGGCATTTCGGTGCTGGACTGCCCTTGTGGGTGGGACAAAGACTGATATGCAAATTAATATTCGTATTTTGTGAAAAGTACAGTGAGCAAAAAGCGATGGCTGCGGGGTCTCAAAGTTGGAAAAGAACACAGAACAGGTAAGCATGCCATGTTTTTTCTAGAGAGGGGTGCCTGCTACCTTTTTTGTATTTTTGAAAGGAACTTGGGGTTGGTCACTCTAAGTTACCTGGTGGAACCCAGACATGGACCCCTTGCTCACTGTGCTCAGGGAGCACAGCTCCACCTCACTGATGAGGCACAACATGGCTGAAACACGTGGCTGGGGTTGCTGTTGGTACTCTTGTTCAAAGAATGTTTGTCTGTCATTTTGGTGGTGGACTGCCCTTTTGGGCGGGACAAAGACTGATATGCAAATGGATATTCCTCGTTTGCGAAAAATACAGTGAGCAAAAAGCGATGGCTGCGGACTCTCAAAGTGGGAAAAAAAAACACAGAACAGGTCTTCATGCCATATTCTTTCTAGAGAGAGGCACCTGCTACTTTTTTGTGTTTTTGCTAGGAACTTGGGGTTGGTCACTCTAAGTTACCTGGTGGAACCCAGACATGGACTCCTTGCTCACTGTGCTCAGAGAGGCACAGCTCCACCTCACTGATGAGGCCCAACAAGGCTGAAACACGTGCCTAGGGTTGCTGTTGGTACTCTTGTTCAAAGAATATTATCCTGGCATTTCAGTGCTGGGGTGCCCATGTGGGCAGGACAAAGACTGACATGCAAATAATATTCCTTTGTGAAAAGTACAGTGAGCAAAAAGCGATGGCTGCGGACTCTCAACGTGGGAAAAAAACCATTGAACAGGTTATCATGCCATGTTTTATCTAGAGAGGGGTGCCTGCTACCTTTTTTGTATAATGTTATTGTGTTGCTTAAAAATGTGTGCTCTCCCATACATGTGTCTCGTAGTTTACGGATAATCCCCCTTGATTAGTGCCTTGACATGTATTTACTAATGTATTGTCGCTGTGTATGACACCAGCTGCAGAACACTTGCCTTTCTTAGCACCACAAGTGGATGGGGGAGAGGGTAGGTGGTAAATGGAAAGACGGAGTATGGGGGTCTGTACCTTGAAAGCCTTTGAGCATTCAGGAATATTTAAGAGCGAGAGAAGAAGCAGATGAGAAGCGCAAAAGTTAAAAAACAGCTGTTTTGATAAGTTAAGTTGAGAAATGTAGCCACGCAATAAAGGTACATACATGCAGGATCATAACGAGTTTAGTATAGAGCAGTGCGTTGTTGTTGTGTTAGCATGCAAGAGAAATAGCAGGCAAAGAATAATGTCATAGTGATTCTAATAAACACTCTTTGCTATACCCCTTAACAGTGGGCTAAAAATAATTCACGTGGCTGGGAAAACCCATATGCCGTACGATTCCAAAAATTGGACATGTTTTAAAAGTCCAATTCAAGTGTCTGAGATTAAAATTACTGTTATAATTATTACTGTTTTATGTTTGAATAAGCATTTAGTGCAAGCATTGCATAGCTTTTGATGTCTTTAATTTGAGGATAACAAAAGGACTTAAAACATGTTTGCAAATGGTTTTTGGATTTAGGATAGAAAAAAAAAACATTGAGTTGGGCAACTGAAAGGATTTTTGTCACCCTAGGCGAAAGGTAATTTCTCCCGCCACCACTACCAACCCTGTGTCTCCTGATTATACAATCTGCTCATCCCAGATGTGTCGTAACCACTTCACGTGCATGTCTTTCCCACTATGTTAATGCACTTCAGTTTCTCGATCATATTTTAGACCTCTTCATAACACGGTAAAATTAAATCACTCTATCTTACACACACAATGTATAGTATACAGGTTATACACACAGACTCATGTATTAAATCACTCTATCTTACACACACAATGTATAGTATACAGGTTATACACACAGACTCATGTATTAAATCACTCTATCTTACACACACAATATATAGTATACAGGTTATACACACAGACTCATGTATTAAATCACTCTATCTTACACACACAATGTATAGTATACAGGTTATACACACAGACTCATGTATTAAATCACTCTATCTTACACACACAATGTATAGTATACAGGTTATACACACAGACTCATGTATTAAATCACTCTATCTTACACACACAATGTATAGTATACAGGTTATACACACAGACTCATGTATTAAATCACTCTATCTTACACACACAATATATAGTATACAGGTTATACACACAGACTCATGTATTAAATCACTCTATCTCAGAGGTATTCTTCCCTTCCTCTCCTTCCCCCAGAAGCTCACTGTCTCCCGAGCCCTGGTTCTCTCAAGGCTGGATTACTGTAACAGCCTCTATCTTAATCTGCCTGCCTCCACTCTCCGCCCTCTGCAACTTATCCAGAACAGAACTGCGAGACTTGTCCTTGGCCTCAAGCCCAGGGACCGTATCTCTCCAGGACTGAAATCTCCTCACTGGCTCCCAGTGGCTGCGAGGATTAAGTTCAAAACGCTCTGCATTGTCCACAAGGCCTTCTGGGGCCTGGGACCTAAATACCTTCAACTCTCTCTTCCTAAATATCTTCCTTCACGAGCCCTTCGCTCATCCGTCTCCAACTCCCTCATGGTCAGCCGCTTCTCGAAGCAACGAGCTGGGGGTAGATCTCTCTCCGCAGCAGGGGCCTCCCTCTGGAACAGCTTTCCTGCCTCCCTGAAACTTGAGGAGAACCATCTCCGGTTCCGGAAGCACCTCAAAACCTTCCTCTTCGCTTCTGCCTTCTCTCTCCCTCTCCCCTGCTAATCCTGCTTAACTCCCCACTGAATTCTATGACAAGACTGGAGGCGAGCATTATGCTTCATCTTCCTTTATTTCTACTCTTCAGCAGTTCAACAAACATGTACAACAAAATCCTGAAAAGTGTCTTAAAACTAATAACTTTTTCTTCTTTTTTTTTTTTTTTTTTCAAAACTACAAAATCCATGATCCTCTGTAGTCCATGCCCCTCCACCAGTCACAATCCACTTCCTGTGCCTGGACTCCTCCTCTTCTTTTACTGCTCTTCAAGCAGATAAGTACTATTTCCTTTCCTCTCCGAATGTCTGTGGATATATGGGCTGACTGAAGAGAGGAACTGTAGATGGAAAGATCAGATGTTGAGTGTGGTTTGCAGGGGAACGTGAGATAATTAGTTTAGAGACGTTTTCACCGCAAATGTCACACTACGCGCGAGCGCGCCAAGCTTGAAATTTTCCTTAATACAGGAGCAGTCACCGAGTGAGTATCGGCGGGGCCCCAGGGAATTCCTTTGATCTATAGGGACCGCCGTGAGGCTGACGGCCCCGTGCCGTATACCCGACACTTCAGGGGCTCGGTCAGCCTCACGAGCAATAGGCAGGTCGCGCAAGAGCGCAAAGTGTGAGGCGGATCGCCTCATCAGCATAGCCCCCACCCGCGGGTGGGCGGAGCTAGCGCGTGAAGCGCGGAGCGGCTCGCTCCAACAACATAGCCCCCACCCGCGGGTGGGCGGAGCCTACACGCGCCGAGGCGCGTAACGTCATCGTGAAGCGGCGAAGGCTTATTACCTTCGCCAGCGTTCGTGGACACAGAGTTTTTCCTTCCGACTCCAACTAGTAGGAGGAAAGAGTCTAACGAACAGACGATCGCGTGCAGCTCGATCAGCTGGGACACGGACATCTGCACCGTGTATAGAACTTAACAGCAAGAGCTGGAAGACTCGGGCATTGGAGCCCTGCGCTGCCAAGAGGCAGTTGGAGAGTTGAAAGTGGATTGGCAGCCGGAGAGCTGAAAAAAGACAAAGGTGCAGCCACATACATAAAAAAAAAAAAAAAAAAACAATAACATCATAAGAGAGAGTGGGCGTGCTAAGACACCTGTCTCAGGTATTTTAGGCACACAGCACAAAGGAACATGTCAGACTTTGAGTGGAGTGAGGAGGAGCAATCCCAGGACCTCGCTGCCAGCTTCAAGCAAGTGCTGGGTAGCTCTCTTATAGATGCAGTGGCGGAAGGGGTGAGACCCCTACAAGAGAGGCTGGAGACGTTAGAGGCTATACTCTCCCAGCCAAAGACCAGCACCAAAGCGGATAAACGCACGCCCACAGAACCCTTGAATGAAGGGCAGAAGGGGAGTAAACAAGCCCTAAAGAGAAAATCCTCTGACGACCCCCGGGGCTCATACGAGGAGGCGATAGAAAAGGCCTCGGAGGTGCCTGACGCTTTTGCTAAGCTTAAAGAAGCGTACCTACAGAAGCAGGCAGTGCCGAACCTCACGACCCCCGCTCCAGGGGAAGACAATATGGGAGAGGACCTTAGCTCGGAGGAAGAGCTAGTAGATGAGCAAGGCTCTTTAGGAGATGAAGAAGGCGAGGAAGTGGACTGGCCTAGACCCAGTGGGGGCAAGAAAGCGAGGAAGGAGAAACACCTCGTAGAAAACGAGGAGGATATGTTCGACCCAGACAGCATTCATAATCCGAGGTCCACCGAGTGGCAACCATCCCCCCGAGTGACCCAGTATATGGCGGCAAGATTACGCAAGCCACTAGACAAGGAAGTGCGACAGCGCCTACGGGCAGAGTGCCCGCGCCCAGATTTGCCAGGAAAGGTGGCGGAAGCACCGGAGCTCGACCCAAAAATGCTGACTTTTGTAGCCAAGGCCAGTAAGGATCCCCGGAAGGGGATTGATAGATCCTGGAAGTCCTGTCAGGAGAAGTTACTAGATTTAGCGGGTCCGCTAGCAAAAATCATGGACCTCGCAGAGAGGGCGAAGGACACAGGTGAAGAGGTTGATCCGGAAGCCCTCGCAGGGTGGGCTCAGAGAGCCGTCTGCCTGCTTGGGAACGCGAATTGTGCCATCGCGGCTGAGAGAAGGAAGGGCCTATTGCTCAAGATAGACTCAAAATTGAGCGACTTATCGTCATATGAAGCAGGGGAAGGCGCACAAGGCCTCCTATTCGGAGAGACCTTCGGGAAGGAGATGGGCCGGTTCGTAGGAACATTCGCATCACTAGAGAAAGCCCAAACATCTATTCGCAAGATATTCCCCAGCAGAGTTTTTGGAGGGACCGGCCGCTACAGAGGTCGCGCTGCCGGTCGCTACCAAGGAGGGAGAAGACCTCAGAACACCAGGGCACAATACTGGGAGAACAAGAGCCAAGACACCTTTTTCCCATCCAGGGGGAGATTCCCAAGAGGCCGAAGGTCCAGAGGATCGGGAAGAGGTCAAGGATTTACGCCAGGTGAGAGCGATTATGTATCCCCCAGTAGGGGGGAGGACGCGCATATATTTAGAGAATTGGCGCAAGCTTTCAAGCAATTCCTGGATACTGCAGACCGTCAGCGGTCTGCATCTAGATTTTATAGAGACCCCAGTGCAGCGATACGAACCGCGGAGCCAGAGATTAGCGCAAGCGGAACAAGCATGGCTAGACAGCGAGATAGCGCAGCTAGTGACCAAGCAGGCGATAGAGAAATGCGAGACAGCCCCGAAGTTTGTGAGCAATATGTTCCTAGTGCACAGGAAGGAGAAAGTACGCCCGGTGTTAAATCTCAAGGAGCTGAATGGCTGGATCATATATCGACACTTCAAGATGGAAGGCGTCCATCAGCTCAGAGACTCCCTAAGAGAAGGAGATTGGTTGACGCGTCTAGATCTAAAGGACGCTTACCTCACGGTACCCGTTCTAGAGGAGTACAGACCATTTCTAGCTTTTCGCTGGCGAAGTCGTTTCTGGCAATTCAAATCGATGCCATTCGGTCTTGCTTCGGCACCATGGGCATTTACGAAGCTAATGAAGCCAGTATCGGCAGCGATCAGGGAGAAAGGAATAAGGCTTATTATTTACCTGGACGATCTCCTGCTGCTGGCAGAAGACCGGGAGGTATTAGTATACCAAACGAGATGGGTGCAGGACCTTCTGACCTCACTAGGATTTCTAGTGAACACGGAAAAGTCAGATACCGTACCAGCACAGAGGTTAGACTTCCTGGGATTCATTCTAGACACCAAGAAGGCGACCTTAGAGCTTCCAGCTCGGAAGATGAGAGACATCAAGAGAGAGATCAGAGTATGCTTAGAGAAGCAACAAGTATCCCTCAGGACATTAGCGAGAATAGTTGGGCTTCTAGCAGCATCTATCCAGGCCATTTTTCCGGGGCCACTGCACTACCGTGCACTGCAGAGATTGAAAATAAAGCATCTGCAGCTAGGTCTGAGGTACCATCAACAAGTGCCGCTGGATCAGGACTCGATTACAGAACTAGAATGGTGGTTAAAGAATATGGACGCTTGGAATGGGCGAGCCATATTCGGAGACAGACCGGATTTGATAATAGAATCAGATGCCAGTCGGAAAGGCTGGGGAGCCAGATGTGGGTCTTTACAGACCGGAGGCAAGTGGAGCGAAGAGGAGCTTCGTCTACACATAAACTGCCTAGAGCTCCTGGCAGGATCATTCGCGATCAAAGCCTTTACGAAAGAAAGAGTGAAATCTTGTGTCCTGCTGAAGATGGACAACATATCAGCAGTGCGCTACATCAATCATTTGGGGGGTACGAGATCCAAGATGCTCGCAGAGTTAGCGAAGGACCTGTGGCATTTCTGCCTACAATCAGGGACGTCAGTGACAGCAGAGTACCTGCCAGGAACACTGAACGTAGTAGCAGATTGGAACTCTCGGTACCTGACGGATTCCAGCGATTGGAGACTGGATCCAGCAGTGTTTCAGAGACTGGACACGAGATGGGGACCATTACAAGTAGACCTGTTTGCTTCCCGGCTCAATACACAGAGGAGCAAATATTTCAGCTGGAGGCTGGATCCAGGAGCGCTGGGGACAGACGCGTTCCTACAAGAGTGGATAGGAGGTCCGCATTACGCTTTTCCCCCCTTCGCGATGTTGAGCAGAGTATTGGCGAAATGTCGGAGGGAGAAAGCAGAATTGGTATTAGTAGCACCATTATGGAAGTCTCAGGTGTGGTTCCCCACCTTAATGGAACTAGTGTCGGACATTCCGAGAGTCCTCCCCGACGAGGAGCGACTACTCATGGACCCAGCTGGGTCGTGTCATCCTCTGAGAGTGAGAGGGACACTCCCGCTAGTCGCGTGCAGGATATCCGGAAACGGTGGGCCTTGCCAGGAATTTCGGCGCAGGCTGCGCAGCTTATCGCGGAATCCTGGGCCCCATCCACTAGGAGGAGCTATGACTCAGCTTGGGCAAAATGGACAAGCTGGTGCAAGAACAGAGGTGTTCATCCCGTTTCAGCACCTGTAGTGGAGATTCTGAACTTTCTAGCGAACTTATTACAGAGCGGGAGAGCCTTCCGTACTATAGGAGTATACAGATCGGCGATTTCTGCGGGTCACATGCCATTAGAGGGCGTCCCGGCAGGGGAACATCCGGCGGTGGTGAGGCTCATCAGAGGAGCTAGATTCAAAGCGCCACCGGAACCCAGGTATACCACGACATGGGAGGTGTCTACAGTACTGCGTCTTCTAGCGAGTTGGCCGACTAATAAATATCTCTCGCTTAAGCAATTATCTGGAAAGCTAGCGATGCTGCTATGCTTGATCTCCTGCAAAAGAGTATCGGACGTGAGAGCACTAGAAGTTAACAGACGATCCTTCGGGCCGGAGGGAGTTACATTCTCCATAGTCAGAAGGACCAAGACAGGGACGTCTACGGTACATTATCCGTATTTCCCGAGTAATTCGAAATGGTGCGTGGCACGATGCATTAAGGAGTACGAGAATAGAACGGCAGAGCATAGAGCAGCGAATAATACTCAGTTGTTAATAGCGCGTAGGAAACCCTATCACGCAGTTGCATCGGCTACCATCGCAAGATGGGTCAAGGAGGTTATGCAAGCAGCAGGTTTGAATGTGAGCACGTATGGAGCTCATTCGGTGAGGGGGGCCATGGCCTCGTCCGCCGTGAGAGCAGGAGTGCCTTTGAGTGAGATAATGCTGGCAGCAGATTGGTCAAGCGAGAGGACGTTTAAAGAATTTTATTTTAAGCCAGCGGAAAGTTTAGCAAATATAGTGTTGGGTAAGCTTTGAACAAGCATAATGCTCGCCTCCAGTCTTGTCATAGAATGTAGATTACCCCTGCTATCTGCGCAGGGAGTATTAATTCTATTAAAGACTAGGAGGCGAGCATTAAATTCCCACCCGAGTCTGGTACTAAGTATACAATGGCGATGATTTATTATGTATCAGTACGAGACGTTGGCACCACCCTATCATAATCTTTTGTTGCTCTTTTTCATAGGAGAGGATCAGAAGAATAACTGATGGTGAAGACAGAGCAGAGAGAGTAAGGAGCCCAGAGCATTTACAGCGATTAAGTTAAAAGTCCAAGAGAGCCTTCGCACAGTTGCCAAGGATCAGTTAGAGACTTTCAGAGCGAGTAAAAGCAGAGGAGGAGTCCAGGCACAGGAAGTGGATTGTGACTGGTGGAGGGGCATGGACTACAGAGGATCATGGATTTTGTAGTTTTGAAAAAAAAAAAAAAAAAAGAAGAAAAAGTTATTAGTTTTAAGACACTTTTCAGGATTTTGTTGTACATGTTTGTTGAACTGCTGAAGAGTAGAAATAAAGGAAGATGAAGCATAATGCTCGCCTCCTAGTCTTTAATAGAATTAATACTCCCTGCGCAGATAGCAGGGGTAATCTACATTCAGCACTAAACCTGCATCTGGGCCACTCTCAGCAACCTCGGTCCAGGGCCCAGCCACTCTCCACTTGCACTGCCTCCCTGGCTCCCCCTGCACTGTGGGACTGTCACTGTATCCCTACAGCCCCCTTCCCAGCACTTGCTCTGCACTTACCTCGCACTTACCACCAGCTGGCCCTTTTAATTTATTATTTATTATTTTTTACGCTACTTACCTTGTACTGCACTTCCCCCCCCACCTCCTCCCCCTGCACTTCCTCCTTTTCCCCTTACCTCTGCACTTGCGCGATCTGAATGACACCTGGCCTAGTAGGATCGTTTGTCTGTCTTCCCCTTGTTTCCCTCCCTCCCTGCCTCGTCGCGCCTTGAAACACTTGTGTATAGGCGCGTTACAAATACCATATCATATCATATCATATCATATCTTACACACACAATATATAGTATACAGGTTATACACACAGACTCATGTATTAAATCACTCTATCTTACACACACAATATATAGTATACAGGTTATACACACAGACTCATGTATTCCTCTTTGAGGCAGTTTTCTGGGAATTTTTGATCCATTGTAGTTACATGCAATAGGCATCATTTTAATGGTTGTTGGAAGGAAGGAGCCTAGTTCTTTCTTCCACCAACCCCACTGGCTCTCTGCAAACACCCCCAATTTGGAGTGGAGTTGCCACTGCCTTTGTTTGCAGTATCTCAGTCTCTGCCCTGCTGCCTCCTGCATCCATTATGCTTCAACTAAAGGGAGTGGCTGAAACCACTGCTCGAGTTCTTAAAAAAGGGTGTGTTAGGGAGAATTCTCTTATAAGGCTAATTTCCCAAACCTAGTGAGTCCCCCAGCAGCTGTGCTGGATTTTTGGGGTTTGTTTTTTTCTCCTGCTAAGAGTGAGACTCTTTCCCTCCCACTCTTAGGCATGATTTGAGGTATGTCTTTGACTTTGTATGTGTTTATGGGCTATGGGGTCTTTTACTCCATAGGAGATCATCTGTTTTTCATGTGTGTTACACAGCACCCTCAGTGCAGTAACACAGGGGTGTCATAGGGACCCCCAAACATAGACTCCATACCCTGGGACTGACTACTGTCTCTCAGGGCACGTAAAGTCGCCATTGACTTTACTAGTCCAAAATTGTGAACAGAACCAGTACAAACCATCATATTGTGGAAGTACTGGAAAGGGTTAATTCGATTGCCCCCAGGTCTGTTTTCAAGGGGGCACTGTCCAGTAGCCCCTTGTCGAGTTTCTGGCTGGTGGCAGTGGTTACCACGCAAAATATTCATCCAGAATATTTCCTATGGGATTTTCCCATTGATTTTAAATGCACCACTTTTTTGGTGCAATGTTAAAGATACCGCCGGTTTATTTATTTAATATTAAATCAATGGTTGGGTCTTTTTGCCAGAACTCTTTTCAAAAATGGTGGTCGTGTCCGTCTCTGTAACTCCAACCAAGGTCGGGCCCTTTGTTCCACTTTTTGGCGGGCTTCTCCACAGAAGCCGTCCAAATGGTGCCACTCTGTCTGGGTTCCACAGGATGTGTGGGGAGGGGAATTGGCACCCTGGACTGCATTGCCTTAGCAACCCAAGTCACACTCTATTCTGATTGGCCCACCATGTTTGAGTGACAGTTAGGCTGTTGAAAGGGGGTTTTTCTGCATAAAAGCAGGGCTTTTGGGACAGGAACTTCAGAAGTCGCCACAGGACCTAAGAATCCGAAGAGGGAAGAAGCTGAGCCATTTGCAATGATGACACCACCGGTGGAGCCCTGCTGCAATGAACTCACCACTTTCCCAACGACAAGAGAAGATCTTCTGCTGGACGAGTCTTCTTCCTTTGAGCTGGTGGGATCAACCAGTTCGCCCCTTTCGCCTTCCAAAGATGTCTCTTGGTCGAATCGCCTGTGCCAAGCACCCCGGCGGCTGGATAGCCAAGCTTCACCACTTTGACCGCGAATAAAAGGAACGCACCTTTTAACCGATGAACTCCGTGGCTGGTTTCATCCCTGGGCAGTTCAACGCCTCCGAGTTTCCTCCTCGACGAGATCCTCTCCTCCCCTGGTCGAAACAACAAACTGCAACCACTGCCAGGAACAACTGCCACCGCTGGATCTTCCTCTCTCTTTAAGGTACTGTGTTCTGCCTGGCCTCCCTTTCCACGGATTGCTAAAGGTGACCCTTAAATCCTTGGCTTTCCAACTTTGTTGGCCCCAGACCTTCTAACTTTACTTCTTGAATCACCCCAACCTCTTTTGAACATTCTGCAAAGACTTTTAGTGCATTTTAAACTGTGTGATCTTGGGCACATTTCGCCTTGCTCCATTTAAAGTGGGCCTGGTCTATGAACTTTGGCTCTACAGTGTATACTGTCTTTACTCCCTTGCTTTGAACTTCTAAAAGTGTTGGGAACTGTTTTATTTGTATGCCCTGCCTTTTTCTCTCCCTTTAACTTAACTATTGGAGTGCCATCTAGGTTACGCGCTCACATCTGTTTTAACAAATAGTGGTGTTTTAACTCTGACTTGACTAATAGTTAACAAGGGAGGTGTTTATACTTTACCTGACTGTGTTTTAACTTGCTTTTGATTTAGAGTGCTAGTGTATTGCCTAAAGTGTGTTTTAAATCAATAATTATATACTTTTGATACAAAGCTCTGGTCAGTGTTTGTTTGCTCTACTGTGTTTTTAGCCCTATTGCGTATACTCTATATACTGCCCTACTCTTCTTGAGAGAAGTCTGACTGCTCAGTCACAGCTACCAGGTAAATCTGGGTGGTGCAGACTGCTACCAATTGGGTTTACTGCTTACTCCTGTAGTCTTAATCTTTTTGCAGTGTTCCCTAAGCGAACTGCACAGGATTCTGCCTAACACTGGTGAAAGCGGTGGGATTTGTATTGAGTATACATTTTAAAGTGCTTCTGATACTTTAGTGCAACTAACCACAAAGCCTAGCACTGTAAAGGTTAATTTTTAACAAGTCAACTATGGAAGGTTACAGCCAGGAGTCCCTTTCTGCAAAAAGCTGATTGTTTAAGAGTTATTTGTAGACATAAGGATCTCCCTGTAAAAGGCAAGAAAATGTAATTGATAGAAAGATTGTTAGAAAACCAAAGTCTGGGTATTGGTTCAGATGGGCCTACCTCCCCAGCAAATGTAGAAAACAGTGATTAAGTTAATATGGATCAAAGTGTTGATAATATTGTTGTAGAGTCAGATGAGGACAGTGAGACCAGTGTAACTGCCCCTACTGGCCCTCTCCCTGCTCTAGCACCTCAAGCTATGTCTGCTGGACCTTTGTCAGGTCCCACACTAAGTCCTGCATTCATTGAACTAGAAAAAATGAGACTTGAATTAGAGTTCAAAATAATTAGTGCCCAATCTGAACAAAAGTACCAAGAACTAAGGCTCAGAGAAATGGAGCTCAAGCATGAGCTAGAGATGAAGAAATTGTCTGTTGAAAATACTTCTCTCAACGGATCCTCTAGGAGTTCCAGTCCCAAAAGACCCCGGATGCCTAAAGAGATTGTGGGTATATATGAACCTAAATTGGATGTTTTAGATTGGTTGGCTATGTTTCAGTATAGCCATGGGCTCCAGGACATCACAGGGAATCAGTTGCTTCCTTGGTTGTTCTCTAGGCTCCCCCCTGTTGCATCTGATGTGGTAATGGAGTTGGGGGAAGTGGATAGGATGGACTATGAATGTGTGAAGCTAGCTTTAATAGCTAGATTTGGGAAGACCCCTTCCCAGTACCTTAAGAGGTTTAGGACCCTCAAAAAGCATGATGGTACCGCTTGGGCTACCTGGGTGAATTAAAGTTTGAAGAACTTTGAGGGATGGATTAAGGGTTACAGAGTGAACACTTATGAGGGGATAAGAAATCTTGTTATGTTGGAGTCAATATGATGCCTGCTCTCCTGAGCTCAGACAGCACTTAGCTGATTCAAAGGAAATAGATCCTAGAAAGCTAGCTAAGGCTGCTAACTTGTGGGTGGCCAACAGGGCTACTCACAAAGATTCAGGGGTCACTCAGAAAAAGGATGAGGGAAAGCAGCCACCAAAAGGGAACCAAGAGATTTCTAATACCTCCCATACCAAAGAGGGCCACAAACAACAAAATAACCAGGGTAAGCCACCAGGGAAACCCCATCAGGCTAGTGTACCTTCTGGGCCCAAACCAGAAGGAGGTCAGAACAAGCCACCATTCCAGAGAACATTTGGAACATGCTATCTCTGTGGGGCCACTGACCACATCAAAGGAGATCCCAGATGTAAGGGATCAGCACAGTCTCCTTAGCCTCCACTCCTGAGGAGGAAGTACAAGTGGCTAGTACTCACTTTGAAGTCTTTGCTGAAGACCCCTTGAGTCTTCTAGCAAGTGTATCATTAGAGCCTATGGGTCTGGTTAGCAACCAGAATATGGAAATCTATGACTCCCTACCAGCAAAGTCAAAAATATATTATATGGACAGTGTTCTTGTCAATGGCCAGGATACGCCTGCCAGGAGAGACACTGGGGCTAGCAGAACAGTAGTGGATGGAAGCTTTTTCAAACCTGAGGATGTGGCTAAGTCACCCAAAGGTCCCACTAGAAATTCTGGAGGCCCTGTCCAGATGGTTCCTATTCTACCAGCCCTCATTCAGTGTAATAACATGACAGTGAGGATTCCTTTCTGTGTTAAGACTGAGGTGCCTGGGAGAGTCCTGTTGGGGAATGACCTAAGAACTTTAGGAGTAGTGTCCAGTACCCCCAGGCCTCCCAGTATGGAACAGCAGAACCTAACCAAATTGGCTAGAGAGGCCATCTTAAGGGACCACTCTAAGTCTGTGGGAACCTCTACAGAGAACCCCACTACAAGCCCTGGTGTTAGTAAGTTGACCTCTAACCTAAGCACATTTCAGGCTAAAATGTTAGGGAAATGGGAGCCCAAACCAAGCTCAATCATTGTTCCCCCAGTTTTAGAGTCTCTGACTCCCCCTGCTTCTGAGGAAGAGGTGGATAGGCCAACTGGACCCCTACCTAGGCCTAAAGGAACTGGTAATTCTCAGTGCTGGTGGAAAACCAGAAAAGAAAAGTCTAAGGCCAAAAACCTTCGGACTGTTGGACCTTCTACTGAAGACTCCAACCCAAATCCTAGTATTTGGAGTGAAAGTCCTAAAGTAGGTAAGGTAAGATCTAAGATGAATGGGAAGCAGGTACATTGCCTAACCCCAACCCCTCCAACCAAGACGCCTGAGATCCAACCTTCTCCCAACCGAGAGGTGGTGAGGAACCTTGGAGGCCCCTCTAGATCTAAGGGAGTCCTTTATAAAGACACCTTGAAAAAGCCTAACACAGGTTCAGAAGTTGCATCAACTTCTGAGGGACTGGTCAACCAGATCCCCTATAGATTTAACAAGGAAGATGTTCCTCAAAGGGTTTGTAGGTCATATAGCTTACAAAGGAAAACCTTTGATTTTTCCATTGAACACAGGTCACGGTGTCACCACCAAAATGCTGATGGTCTCTTTAGGATGTTTGTAACCAACTAGAGCTATGAGATTCATCAAGGAATGGATCCAATCCTCCTGTCCCTTAGTCTGGGGGAGGCGAGTGTTAGGGAGAATTCTCTTATAAGGCTAATTTCCCAAACCTAGTGAGTCCCCCAGCAGCTTTGCTGGATTGTTGGGGTTTGTTTTTTTCTCCTGCTAAGAGTGAGACTCTTTTGCTCCCACTCTTAGGCATGATTTGAGGTATGTCTTTGACTTTGTATGTGCTTATGGGCTATGGGGTCTTTTATCCATAGGGTATCATCTGTTTTTCATGTGTGTTACACAGCACCCTCAGTGCAGTAACACAGGGGTGTCATAGTGACCACCAAACATAGACTCCATACCCTGGGACTGACTACTGTCTCCGAGGGCCTGTAAAGTCACCATTGACTTTACTAGTCCAAAATTGTGAACAGAACCAGTACAAACCATCATATTGTAGAAGTACTGGAAGGGGTTCATTCGATTCCCCCCGGGTCTGTTTTCAAGGGGGCACTGTCCAGTCCCCCCTTGTCGAGTTTCTGGCTGGTGGCAGTGGTTACCACACAAAATATTCCACCGGAATATTTCCTATGGGATTTTCCCATTGATTTTAAACGCACCACTTTTTTGGTGCAATGTTAAAGATACCGCCGGTTTATTTATTTAATATTAAATCAACAGTTGGGTCTTTTTGCCAGAACTCTTTTCTAAAATGGCGTTTGTGTCCGTCTATGTAACTCCAACCAAGGTTGGGCAATTTGGTCCACTTTTTGGCGGGCTTCTCCACAGAAGCCCTCCAAATGGTGCCAATCTGTCTGGGTTCCACAGGATGTGTGGGGAGGGGAATTGGCACCCTGGACTGCATTGCCTTAGCAACCCAAGTCGCACTCTATTCTGATTGGCCACTTAGCATGTTTGAGTGACAGCTAGGCTGTTGAATGGGGGTTTTTCTGCATAAAAGCAAGGCTTTTGGGACAGGAACTTCAGAAGTCGCCACAGGACCTAAGAATCTGAAGAGGGAAGAAGCTGAGCCATCTGCAACGACACCACCGGTGGAGCCCTGCTGCAACAAACTCACCACTTTCCCAACGACAAGAGAAGATCTTCTGCTGGACGAGTCTTCTTCCTTTGAGCTGATGGGATCAACCAGTCCACCCCTTTCGCCTTCCAAAGATGTCTCTTTGTCGAATCGCCTGTGCCAAGCACCCCGGCGGCCAGATAGCCAAGCTTCACCACTTGACCGCGAATAAAATGAATAAAAGGAATGCACCATTTAACCGACAAACTCCGCGGCTGGTTTCATCCCTGGGCAGTTCAACGCCTTTCTCTTCCCCTGGTCAAAACAACAAACTGCAACCACTGCCAGGAACAACTGGCCTGGAGCGTCCTCTCTCTTTAAGGTACTGTGTTCTGCCTGGCCTCCCTTTCCACGGATTGCTAAAGGTGACCCTTAAATCCTTGGCTTTCCAACTTTATTGGCCCCAGACCTTCTAACTTTACTTCTTGAATCACCCCAACCTCTTTTGAACATTCTGCAAAGACTTTTAGTGTATTTTAAACTGTGTGATCTTGGGCACATTTCGCCTTGCTCCATTTAAAGTGGGCCTGGTTTATGAACTTTGGCTCTACAGTGTATACTGCCTTTACTCCCTTGCTTTCAACTTCTAAAAGTGTTGGGAACTGTTTTATTTGTATGCCCTGCCTTTTTCTCTCCCTTTAACTTAACTATTGGAGTGCCATCTAGGTTACACGCTCACATCTGTTTTAACAAATAGTGGTGTTTTAACTCTGACTTGCGTAATAGTTATCAAGGGAGGTGTTTCTACTTTACCTGACTGTGTTTTAACTTGCTTTTGATTTAGAGTGCTAGTGTATTGCCTAAAGTGTGTTTTAAATAAATAATTATATACTTTTGATACAAAGCTCTGGTCAGTGTTTGTTTGCTCTACTGTGTTTTTAGCCTTATTGATATACTCTATATACTGCCCTACTCTTCTTGAGAGAAGTCTGACTGCTCAGCCACAGCTACCAGGTAAATCTGGGTGGTGCAGACTGCTACCAATTGGGTTTACTGCTTACTCCTGTAGTCTTAATCTTTTTGCAGTGTTCCCTAAGGGAACTGCACAGGATTCTGCCTAACAGGGTGTTAGTGGTTGTCAGAAGGCTTTGACTGGCCTATAGGGAAATGTCCAGACCAAAAACGCAAACTGCTAGTGTGGGCCAGTTTTGTTGGTCAAAGTGGGCCCCTTTTTTTGGCCAATGTGGGGCAGTTTGATAAGTTGCTTCATCATGCGGCTAGTAGTTTTCACCAGTGTTACTGAATAAAAAATACTCTTTAAAATGTACAATTTGGATCGCATTTTATAAAATGAACCCGCCCTTGGGTAGTAGTCCGATGGTTTGTCACAAAGGGAATGAATTTCCATTTGCATTTGTGGGCCACTTTTTCGTTTGTGTCCGAGACAATTTCATGCCCCAGTCCGACCCTGGTTGTCCGTAGCTTTGCTAGTACCACTGCTAGCTCTGGGTGCTAGTACCCCCTCACATCCTCTTTCCAGGTATTAGAGATGGCAGAGAATGTACATGTTAGGAATCCAAGAGTTTCCTGGTCCGTTTGACAGCGCTGGAGGCGATGGGGTCAGATTGGTGTATGCTTTTGTCGTCCCTCCAAGATGGCGCCCTGTATTGCCAGTGTCTTACTAGTTTCAGACTGCCTTCCACATGATGGTCCGCTTACTGCTTCAAAGAGATTCGGTTATCAGCGTTTCAAACCCTGCAGTCCCTGCGTCACTTCTCTCCATGACAGACGCTTCCGGAGTTCAATTACTAGGCTTTTCTCTGCTGGCCTGTTGTCTTGAATCTAATCTATGAACTAATCCGACTCTTTTCCTGTTTACGAGGCTCAGGTTTTCGGGAACGCTACTCCGTTACCCAGCAACGGTAACATTCCTCTCAGATTAAACCATTACGGCTACGCGGTTGCCGACACATAGATTTATGTTTTTTTATCTCCATAGCTTGAGGCCGTATCGTAACCGTATCGTAACCTTGCATTGTTTGGAAATCAGGAAGCAAGTATGAAGTTGCTCCATTCTTAGACTTCCATTTGAAAAAGGTAGGAAGTCGTAAATATAAAAACCACCTGCTGCTATTAAATACTCTCAGTCCTAACTAAAATGTCTGTGCTCAGTCTCACAGAATTCAGATCTCTCTCTGTCACACCCAACCGTTTCAGCAGAGAACATCAAATGCTGTGATAGATTACTATAATACGAGGGTAAAAGGCTTAACTGCTACCTCACATAGTGTTAAGTCGAGCACTGTTTTCATATCTTCATGAAAAGATCCAGGTCCTCGCCTCTATTTAGAAAGATTGCTCAGCCAAATCCGATGAAGATGACCTGGCTACTTACACTATCTACGTTCTAGTTACAGTCCTTCTTCTTTACAAATCCTATATTAAGTGTTCATATCTATTCACCAGGTAGTCATCAGGAAGCAGAGAATCCGGTGAATCGTTGAACAACTTGCAGCCCATACCTGAAGTCCACGCCGCATCAGGGTTTTATTACCCAGAGGGGTTCTCTGTGGAAACTGAGCGTACCTACACTGATTATCAGTGGGGGGGAATCCAGTTCCCACAGGGGGGTTCTTACAGCACGCTGTACACAATACAAAGATCCAGGTTAGTCATTGCGTTTATTCTTCCATTACAAGTAATATCCATATTCTATGTCAAGACGGAGGCAAGCATTAAGTTTTCATCTTCTTTATTTTCCACTCTCCAGCAGTTTCAACAAATATAAACTTTGTAAAACTTTCTTTTAAAATGTAACTTTTTTTTTTTTTTTACAAAGAAACTTCAAGTCCCATCATTCCTGTAGACCCTCAGTCTCTGGCCATGTGACCTAGTCCTTTCTGTTCCTCTGTCCTTCCTCTTCTTTTCCTGCTCTCCCGAGATAAGTAACGTTTTTCATATGCTCCGTGACATGATGTATTTGTTGAGTGTTTTAGCATATTTAATGGCACGTGTACAATTTTGATATATCCATAGAGCGCGCGCAGCGCAGCGTTCGGATTTTGATGTGATATTGGACTTTAGATGTGAGGACTCTGCGGCCCCGTGCCGCACAACCCGGCACCTCGGGGGCCTCACACGAGTAAGCCACAGCGGTGTGTTAGCGCTGGGAGCAGGTGAGCCCCCACCCTTGGGGAGGCGGGGCCACGCGCGAATGAGGAAACCCTGAGTTTTCCTTTCCGCTCGCGTATAGCAGCGGGCGGGAATCTCCCTCGCTCGCTGCGTAGTCACATGAGCTCTAGCCCCCACCCTTGTGGGGGGGCGGAGACAACAGCGAGCACGGCTAGCGAGCAAGGGGAATCCCCCTAATGAGAGCCAGAGCGTGACGCTTGGCAAGAGGGGCCCCCACCTTTGGGTACGCGGAGCCTACACCAGAAAGCTCCGTGTGGAGTAGAGTTTTGAAGAGGACAGAGCAATCGCTTTGTTGCAGAGCGCTGATAAGCTCCAGTATTGATATAATTTTTTCAATTGAACTGAAAAAATCACGACTAAGTGTATATCTACACTAGGGACAGTATAAGAGTCCCAAGAAATACTGCACAAATCAGACTGGGTGCAGATAAGGTGCAGCCTCGCAGAGTGGATTCAGTGGACGTGCCACTACATCCTTATAAGGTATTTAAGGCACCTGATAGCACCAGAAAATGTCGCATTTCGAGTGGAGTGAGGAGGAGGAGGAGGCAGTCTCCGAAGACCTAGCCTATAGTTTTAAGGAGGTGCTAGGGGATTTACTGACAGAGGCAGTGGCTCAGGGAGTTAAACCTCTTCAGGAGAGACGCCAGACCATCGAACAATTATTGAGCCAGAAAAACTAAAGCACCGACGACAGCACGTCCACCAGGGTCGCTGCAAAGGGCCCAAAGGGGTGTAGCAAGGCCCGGAAGAGCGAAGACTCTTCTGACACCCCGGGCCAATTTGAAGGGGCAGGAGCAGAGGCCCCGGAGGCTTCTGACGCTTTCAGCAAACTAAGGGAAGCGTTCATGAAAAAATCGCAGGTCCCGAGCCTCGAGACCCCCTACCCAGGGGATGATAATATGGGCAATATGGAAGGAAGTCTCCTCGAAGAGGAAACTCAGGAGTCTCTAAACTCCTCTCAGGAGGAAACTGATAATGAAGAAGACGAGGAGAGCCAGCCCCCTCCGAAGAAAAGGCTTAGGAAAATGAACAATCTAGAAGAGGATGAAACCTCTGATATGTTTCAGCCTGAAGAAATAAGAAATCCCAGATCATCAGAATGGGTGCCCTCCCCGAGGGTAGTGAAATATATGACGCAGAGACTGCGTAAAGCATTGGAGAAGGAAGTAAGACAGAGGATGAGAGCGGAGTGTCCGAGACCGGACTTGCCGGGTAAGGTGGCAGAAGCACCGGAACTCGATCTGAAGATGCTCTCCTCCGTCGCAAAATCGAATAGAGACCCCAGGAAAGGGATAGACTGCTCCTGGAAAAGCTGCCAGGAAAAGATCCTGGACATGCCTGCTCCATTGGCGAAAATTATGGATCTGGCAGAACAAGCTGAGGACACCGGAGAAGAGGTGGACACAGGAGTCCTAGCAAACTGGGCGCAAAGAGCCGTATGCCTTCTGGGCAACGCGAACTGTGCAATTTCTTCGGAGCGCAGAAGAGGCCTCCTGCTGAAAATAAACAAGAAGCTAGGAGATCTGTCGTCTTATGAAGCAGGCGAGGCAGCGCAAGGCCTTTTATTCAGTGACGCATTCGGCAAAGAAATGGGGAGGTTCATGGGAACTTACCCCTCCCTAGAAAAGGCGCAAGCCTCAATGAAGAAAATTTTTCTGGAAAGAGTTTTTAGTGGGACCGGTCGGTTCAGAGGCCGAGCGGTCGGTCGTTTCCAATCGTACACAAGGCCTCAAGGAAATAGAAACAACTACTGGGAGAGCCGACAACCAGACTCATTCTTCCCACCACGAGGCCGCTTCCCGAGAGGGAGGAGAGACAGAGGACAAGGAAGAGGACACAACTTCCCCACAGGTGAGAGTTTCCGCATACCCACCGGTGGGAGGGAGTACAGCGATGTTCTAGGAAAGCTGGTGCTCGCTTTCCAGTGGCGCCTGAGTCCGTCAGACAGCACAAGGCATGCACATAGAGTTCATAGGGACCCCCTTCCAAAACCAAACACACCATCCTCTCGTCGCAACGCAGACAGAGAAAAAGCTATTATACGCAGAATTGCAGAAGCTAGCAGAGAAGCGAGCGATAGAGCGATGTGTCACACGCCCAAAATTTGTGAGCAATATGTTCTTAGTCCATCGAAAGGACAAAGTAAGACCATTAATAAATCTAAAGAACATGAACAGATGGGTAGTTTACAACCATTTCAAGATGGAAGGGACCCATCCGCTCAGGGATACACTCAGGCAAGACGACTGGCTAGTGAGGATAGACTTAAAAGATGCATACCTGACAGTACCAGTCCACAAGGAGTTTCGTCTCTTCCTAGCATTTGACTAGGACGGACAATTATGGCAATTCACCGCGATGCCTTTTGGGGCTGGCATCAGCGCCATGGGCGTTTACGAAGATAATGAAACCAGTAGCAGCAGCGATCAGGGAGAAGGGTATTCGTATGATCATATATCTGGATGATATCCTACTGATGGCCAGCTGCAAAGACACACTCCTCTACCAAGCCGACTGGGTGGCGAAACTCCTGACATCTCTAGGTTTCCTAGTGAACAAGGAGAAGTCGGAGATGATACCAGCCAAGAGGCTAGAATTCCTAGGATTCATGTTAGATACCAGAACGGCAACTCTAGAGCTTCCGGGCAGGAAGATAAGATACATAAAGAGAGAATTGAGAGCATGCCTCAACAAAACAGTTATATCCCTCCGCACAATGGCTCGAGTGGTAGGCTTGTTAGCAGCCTCGATACAAGCAATCTTTCCGGGCCCGTTTCACTATCGAGCTCTGCAAAGGTTAAAAATAAGACATTTGCAGCAGGGCCTCCAGTATCACCACTTAGTACACATCGACCAAGAGTCCAGGACGGAGTTACAGTGGTGGCTGGCGAACATGGAAGCATGGAACGGAAGAGCCATTTTCGCGACCGCCCCGATCTGATAATAGTCGGATGCCAGCCGAGCAGGCTGGGGAGCCCGATGCGGGGATCTCCAGACAGGGGGGAGGTGGAGCGCGGAAGAACTCCAGCTGCACATCAACTGTCTGGAACTATTAGCCAGATCTTTTGCGATCAAGGTTTTTACCAAAGGGAGAGTGAACTCCTGCATTCTTCTGAAGATGGACAACATTTCAGCAGTCAAATACATAAATCATTTAGGCGGATCGAGATCCAGATTACTGGCGGAAATAGCCAAGGATTTTTGGCACACCTGCCTGGAATCGGAGATTTCAGTGGTAGCCGAGTACCTCCCGGGATCGCTGAATGTTATAGCGGACTGGAACTCCAGATACCTATCAGACTCCAGCGATTGGATGCTGGAGAAGAGCATATTCCGACAGCTGGAAGAACTGTGGGGACCGATTCACACAGATCTGTTTGCGTCCAGACTGAACGCACAGAAAGAGAGATTCTTCAGCTGGAGATTAGACCCAGCGGCAGCGGGAGCAGATGCTTTCCTGCAGGACTGGAGAGAACAAGTACTCTATGCTTTCCCGCCATTTATAATGATGAGCAGGATGCTGGCGAAAGTATGCAGAGAGGCAGCGAGCCTCATAGTAGTAGCTCAGATCTGAAAATCGCAAGTGTGGTTTCCGACGCTAATGGAACTGTTAGTAGACTGCCCCAGATTACTACCTCAAGAAGCGAGCATGCTCACGGACCCAGCTGGGTCATATCACCCTCTGACGGTGAAGGGGACACTGCAGCTGATGGCGTGCAGGATAGCAGGAGACGCTGGAATCTCCCAGGAATTTCGGCGCAGGCTTCGAGCCTCATCACCAAGTCTTGGGCACCCTCTACCAGAAGGAGCTACGACGCAGCTTGGAATAGGTGGGCGTCGTGGTGCAGAAGGAGAAATATTCATCCCGTTTCTGCCCCTCTAGTCGAAATAATAAATTTCCTAGCAGAGCTGCTCCAAGACGGTAAACCTTACAGGACTATAGGAGTGTATAGGTCCGCAATCTCAGCAGGACATCTCCCTATAGAAGGGGTTCCAGTGGGAGAAAACATAGCTGTGATAAGGCTCTTGAAAGGGATAAGATTTAGGAAACCCCCGCAACCAAAGTACGACACACTATGGGACGTGTCGACAGTGCTAAGATTTCTGGCAGACTGGCCGAACAATAAGTATCTGTCCCTGGCGCAGTTGTCCGGTAAGCTTGCTATGCTTCTGTACATGATATCATGCAGGAGAGTAGCAGACGTTAAAGCATTAGAGATCAATAGGAAGACTTATGGCCCCGAGGGTGTGACATTCAACATAGCCAGGAGGACAAAGACAGATTCTGCTACAATCACTTACCCGTATATGCGTGGCATCATGTATTAAGGAATAGGAGAATAGGACAGCAGAAGTGAGGCTAGCGGGAATAACCCAACTATTAATAGCGCGTAGGAAACCAATAGAGGAGTAGCAATAGCCACTATAGCGAGATTGGTCAGGGACATCATGAATCTGGCAGGCATTGACATGTCTAAATTCGGTGTGCATTCAGTCAGAGGAGCTATGGCCTCGAAAGCAGTAGGGCAAGGCGCAGCATTGCAGGACATTATGAAAGCAGCTGACTGGGCTAGTGATTCAACGTTCAGGACGTTTTATTTTAGACCAATAAATGCAATAGCAGAGACAGTGGCACGAAGCTTTGAACAAGCTTAATGCTCACCTCCGTCTTGACATAGAATGAAGATTCCCCCTGCTAATAGCGCAGGGAGCTCTTGATTCTATTATATTAAAGACAAGGAGGCGAGCATTAAATTCCCGTCCCGAATACACAAATTAATGAAGTAAATGATGTAATGCTTGTTGATAATTAACATGACTATTTCCTCCAGAATAGGGTGTGTATTCCCCGCCCTAACATACACAATTTTGTTTTCTTCCTGGCATTAGGGGATGAGCAAAAGAACAGCTGAAGATCCTGGTTAGATCAGTTATCTGGAATAAACTCGCAAGTTCGAATGTGAGAGTCCAATCCAGCACAAAGCAGGAAGTTCAGAGCAAGTTGGACAGTTAGTTACGCAGTTAAGAAGGATTGCAGTTCAAGCAGTCAAAGAAGAGGAAGGACAGAGGAACAGGAAGGACTAGGTCACATGACCAAAGATTGAGGGACTACAGGAATGATGGGACTTGAAGTTTCTTTGTAAAAAAAAAAATTACATTTTTAAAGAACGTTTTACAAAGTTTATATTTGTTGAAACTGCTGGAGAGTGGAAAATAAAGAAGATGAAAGCTTAATGCTCGCCTCTTTAATAGAATCAAGAGCTCCCTTCGCTATTAGCAGGGGGAATCTTCATTGTCAAGTATAACAGTACATTTCTTGACTGTATTCACAAGCGAGTGGAGGGAAGTCCTTTGGCCAGTCCCTGCCATCCCCAAGCTAGTGGTACATTACCCAAAGCACCATCTGGTGTTTCATCAGATCCAACTGGTGAACATTCTTTAACTATGCTGATGACCGCCAATGGGCTGCCATTAGGGCCAGATAAAAAAATAGGACAGTGGCTCTGCCTTCTGTCCAGGTCGCCTTGAGATGTGATGAAAGCTCTGCCTTCAGCAGTCATTCTGAATAGGGGCTTTAGTGTACTCTGCAGACAGAGTTTTAACCCATTTTACTTGCCCATTGTTCATTAACATGCCCCATTTATCACAAACTGCCCAAAAAGGACCTTCTGGTACTACTCAGTTTGCTGTCTAAAGTCATTAATTATGTTTCACAAATGTAGGTATATTACTTTGTTAACTCACTAAACAGGTACAGTACTGGCACAAACAGTGCAATCTTTATTCACACACAGAAAAGACAGCACATGCAGCAGAACTTGAAACTTCCCTTGTATAAAGTAAAGGTACAATATGGGTGTATCAGTGCATGCAACTCCCACACAGGAGCTGCAGAGGGAGCAGCATTGGAAGCTTCCATCACACACTGGCAGATACATCATGGCCAGGAACACTACAAGCTACTATCACACACCAAATAAATACAGCATGGGAAGCAGCAGGTCCAAATTCCCTCACCAGCACTGATAGGTCACAGTCTAAGCAGCAGTGTGCAAAGTTTCCAAAAAGTACACGCTTTCCTCACAGATAGAGCACATACCGTACCTATATGCATAGGACCAGCACATGCTTCCCTCACAAACAGAACAGGTACAGGCACAGCACAGTCAGGACCAGCAAAGGCTTTCCCCAAACAGGTACAACATAGACCAGGCTTTTGCAAGCTTTCCTCAAAATCCCTCTGGAACCGCATGGGCAGGGCCAGTGGGCGATTTCCACAAATAGGTACAATATGTAATGGACAGGGCTAATGCAAGATCCCATCTCCTACAGATACAGCATTTATACAAGAGAAAACTTATTTCACAAAGGGTTCAGCATGGTCAAGTGTAAGTTGCCTCACAAGCTAAATCAATGCAAGCATCTCTCCCCAACAAGTACAGATATAGAGTAGACAGGTCAGTGCATGTTTCCCTCACAAGGGGGTATAAGTACAGTGTTAGGTCAGAACATTGTAAATTAATTGGACGTCTTTATTACATTTCCAAGAAATGCTAGATCGTGCTTGCAGGTCTAAATTCATCCAGGTACAAATAATTACAGCTTCCAATTAGCGTGTGTGCCGAAAATAAAGTCTGTGTATAAATGAAGTACTTTTAAAGTTGCATGAATCAATACACATTTCTTCCAATTGGCAGCAAATGCTGCAGAAATCAATTGTGGTGTCAGTACTCAGAGTCAGACCTTCCAGCATTGCCTAAAAAGTGAAATCTATCAGGTGGTTCATGCTAATTAAACTGTTTCAGAGTAAATGCTGCAAGCACACTGCAAGAACAGAACACTTAGCTCTTTCCTAAGAGTATGTGAAAAAGGCCCATTAGCTCCTTGTTGCTGAACTTGCTATAGACCCCTACAGCCACCCCTATCTCCCTCCTCCTCCTACCTGTGTGGTGTATTTCTCATGGTTCATGGTCTGCCACCAGAACTTGCATGTGGGTTCTATCATGACTCTTAACTTACCCATGTGAGTGTCCTGGGTCTACCACATTGTTTTATACACATTTCATCCTGTTAGACCTCTGTGCTTTTTTTGTTGCTCAATTACATGTGTCAATTTGAAACCGAGCACCCCTTAATTGCAGGAGGACATTATACTGATACATTAACTCAGGTTGGTTTATATCTCGTTGGCACTTCATGAAAGTAGAGGTAAAAACCTGATCTTAAGCGCCCCCGGTTGGCCAGCATCCTAGGCAGCAGCCTAGCGCTCCAAGTGCTTGCACTGGCCCGACACCGAGAGGACATCAATTACCAAATATTTAATGTTGCCTTAAGTTGTTATGAAGATGTTCAAACTGAAACTGGGTTACAGCCTTTTCCAAATTTGTGAGTCATGAGGATTACATACATCTTACATTTTGCATTGGCCCGTGGTAGGCAATTCAAAGTAGAAATGGATTGGTTATTGAATTTCAATCCCTTGGAAAAGCACCAGCCCACCAATGAAATCAACACAGTAATGGGCCAGAGCTGAGCGATTTGACATTGTTCACTCAGCCTGTGATTTCCACTATGAATATTTACTAGGTACATTGGCATACAAAGAGAGTGAATTAATGTTGTTTGCATATTGTTGGTCATTGTGAACACCTGACCTCATGCAATGGATCTACCAGTACTGCTGTGATCATAGTCATGGGCCTTGGCCTAAGAAAATGTGTGTTCTGAATGGAGGTTTAAAGCACTAAACTCCCTGATGCTCTAAAATGACTGGAACCCTTCTTTGAAATGTGAAACATTTTGCAGTATCACACCTTCACAAATGCATCCAAACATTTGGTACACTGATGCCTGTGCTCACAGTTATTCTGCTTTGATACACTGCTCATGATCAGAGTCCCGTTAATTCCTCTGCACCATCAGAAATGTTGTCATTCTGGTGGAGAAAGCAAGGGGGCTTCCCCTAGTGCAGGTTCTGATAAATGAAGCATTTGCACTTTACCACAGGTGCTCACGGGTGGAATGTAGAAAAGAGCAGGGCATATTCTGATTTGTGGGGGGAGATGGTAAGGAAAGATAATGAAGAAAAGAGTGAAAAAAGACTAGAGAGTGGAGCACAGGAAATTGGGGATTTCATGTATGAGGTAAAGGTGAAAGGTAGGGTGAGAGGTAGGAAAAAGAGATGGCATGAGATGCTACAAGATTAGTGCGATGAAAAAGCACGGGGACGCTCTATTGGCAATGCCCAAAAAGTAAGTGGAGAGTGCCTCTTATCTGCAGTGAGTCAAAGCATCTAGTGAATAGTTATGTATCATTAGAACCTTGGGCCAGTGAATACGCTTTTCCTATTGGTCAATTTGCGGGCTATAAGAAAAGGTATAACTTACAGTTTCATTATATCCCGTAAATTGGCACGAACAGTGATTCACCCTCCTCGAGTGGCCTTCTTTAAAATAAAACTTGCCTACAAATACCATGCTTTTTTCGTTTTCTTTAAATGCATGACGGCTGGGGGTTGCAGTGAAGTCAGAGAGGGACCCCTTTACTTGTCCCTCACTTGTAAGGCCAGCCTTAGTGGTAGCAGTGCCCTGGGCAAGTTGGTCCCCCCTCCCGCGTGCCCCTGGTTCAGGGCGGGGGGGTGTGGAGGATGCACCAAATTCTTTTTCTACCTCCCCGCTCCGACGCCTCACAGGGAGCTAATCACTGGAATAGGGAGTTAATGCTAATGCATGAGTGCCCTATTCCAATGCAAAGCACCTCGCTGCCGCGTCAGAGCGAGGAGGTAATCCCCGGGTGGGCGCATTTAATAGGATAAGGGCACCTGCTGTGCCTTCTCCACTACGCCAGCTCAGGTGAGCCCTTGAAAGACTCCCCTGAACTGGTGTGGCAGGGGGCTAATGGCACCCTGGGGGGCTCGGCACCCCAGGCGGTAGCCCAGCCCACCCTGCCCTAAGGCCGCCGTGCTAACTCCCCCCATTTCGTGAGCCTGAGTACGCACCTCAGGCTATGCTCCCTCACTTACCTTCCCTGTGCCCCCTCCCTCCTCAGAGTGCACTCACTCACCCCCCTCAACTATCCTTTCTCTGCTGTCCCTCACTCTTCTGTGGTCCTCGCTTGCCTTCCCTGTACTCCTACAGTCTCCCATTTCTGTGCTCTGTTGCACATTCACACCTGCTAACTCCTCCCTCTGAGGGCATGGTTCCAACCCCCTCTACTGTGCCCCTTTATAAACTTAAATATTCCACGTGGAATATTCCCCACCCATAAAACTAATATTTTAAAAATATATATTTTTACATAAACTTTTTGTGTGTTTGCCCATGGGTTCTAATAGCTTTATAGACCTCACCATCAGGCCGTACCGTCATTATAGGCCCTCAAACCTTGTTAACTCGATCTTTAGGGCCCATAGCGCCGGTACATCCCTCCCTCGCTGCAGGTCTATAAAGCTATATTGTGATTCCATTCATCCACATAAGATTTATTTCTGCAAAGAACACCATAAAATCAAACAGCAATATACCGACTAAAAAGCAATGAACAATACTGTATAGCAAGCATAACACAGTAGTTCATGCCATACAATATTACAAAGCTAAGCAATGAAGCAAGTTTATATGTGACACCAATGCACCATTATAACGTAAAATTAGAAGTTCATTCAATGCTTTTTCCTAATGGCTAACGCAGACCGCAGAAAAGTCAGTAGTAAACAAGAGATCAACGGGGTGTCAGCTAACAAGATAAAAAGCATTGCAGATATATAGATTGGTTACACTTAAAATTATGTAGTAAGAGAATTAAAGTGCATTTGCAAACATGATCATATGTTGGACAAAAGAAATTACAGATCGTAGCACATCTTCCAGGCCATTATTACACAGATCCAAATGACATTATCGTGATCACAAGAGGACGTGACAGTCTTTAAGGGAAGTACACTGAAGCAGGCTTGGTAATCGGACAACGTTTTATCGGAAATGTAAACATACCAAATATTTTTGAAGAGATTTTGAGGTCAAATAAATGTGCTGTCGATTAGTGCTTTTCTGAAGTTCTATTTGATCCCTATAAACAGTCAAGCTCTCGCTGAGTCTTTTATTGTACATTTTGTATCTCCCTCTTCTTTAACGGAACAGGATTAATAAACGAAGAGTCACAATGGGCCTCATTACGGTACTGGTGGTAGCTGTGCCGGTAAAACAGACACGGCTGCCGCTGGTATCATTTTTTTTCCGGTGCCCAGGAATGGCCAATTACGGGGTCATTATGGCCCGCCGGACCCGGTAATTGCAAAACCGTACAAGCAAGCTTACCGGTAACGTTGTTACTGTACCAGCAAACTTATAATGAGGCCCAATGTATTATATCTGACCAGTGCTGTAAGGGGGGCTTGTCAGGGTGTGAATGTGCGCTTGGGTTGTATTTGTATATTCAAGACCAAATTCTGCCCACAAATCAGATAGCTGAAAAAACTGGTGTACTAAGGCTCGTCCCTGTCTTATGCTCAGTATAGAAATTAATTGCATGTACACCTGAATTGATTGCGCTTAGCCAAACATTGATTTACATGTTTATTTTAAACAAAATGATTTGACTCTAATGACTCATAAGTGATTATTTTTATTCACAGTTTTTGGCTGAGCGCAATCAATTCAAGTGTACATTTAATTGAATTTGTATTATGTTTGACATCTTGCGAACATGACCAAACAAAGGCATAGACATAATGTTTTTTTAGAAGGCAAGTAATGATGTGTTGTGATAGGTCAGCTTTAGGATTACCCCAAATGAGTAACCATAAACAAAATGGATCCAATTTAAATTCATCTTCCAGATAGGTACGACCTAGCTCTGAATGGACTTTATAATTGGCAGAGCATGATGACATGCCCAACAGTTGTTTCAAAATTGTGTTTTCATACACCTATAACTGAGACAAATTACCATAACCCCAAAGGCCTATAGCATATTTGGAAGTGGCAATAACGTTTATATGGAATATTTATAACATTCATTAAATTGGTGGGCATCTGTACATTTTTTCAGAGCAAAGTACTCTGCGAATACCTTGTACCATGCTAATGACTCATTTTGTACAATGATTGGTGCATGATAACGAATAGGTAAAGGTCATTCCAAGGTAGTCATACGAGCCAACTGGATTTAATATAGTACACTTAAAAAAAGAGGGAGGGGATCCATCCTGTCTGCCTGGATGATTAGGCTCATCACAGCCGACTTGGCAACATTAACTTCAAGTTCCCGACCCTTCATAAGCTCAGTTTACATATCTATAATCCTTTGGAAAGCTTGCAGAGTCCTGCCTATCAATGTTTGTTTATTTATTTATTCATTTGTAAAGCGCACATAGCCCAAAGGCAACTAGGTGCTGATTACTGCTTAAGGATATGGTTACAACTTTGATGTCTACGAGCCATTACATTACCAGTTGCACAGTACATCACATATAGAGCATAACCGCATGGACAATTGCATTACAAGTTACACAGTACATTACAGATAGAGCAATAGACACTCGGAGCATACAATGTTAAACAGTTAATTTACATTAGGTTCCAAAGCAAGAATCACACAATTTACATATTTACATATTTTTGCATTAGTACTAGAATGAGGGGCTGAAGGACTATTGCAGGAGATCAGATCTGAAGAGCAGGGTTTTAAGGTTTTTTCTGAATGACCAGAAGGACACGTCATTTCTCAGATTGTAGGGAAGGTCATTCCACAATTTTGGAGCTATGACGGGAAACTTGAGCCTCCTGCTTTCTGTCTTCTGTAACGGGGGTGGAGAGCAGGTTAGTATATGCAGAGCGGGTTGGTCTGTTAGAATTGGCTTTGCAAATGAGGCTGCTAAGGGATTTAGGAGCCTTATTAGCAATGCATTTGTGTGTTAGCATCAAGTTTTTGAATGTAATTCTGTCATGGACAGGAAGCCAGTGGATGTTCCTTCTAGTGGATGAGATATGATTGTGACTAGGGATGTTTAATGCTGCTCTTATAGCATATTTTTGTACTGTTTGAAGTTTTGTGGTGTTTCTAGTGCTGGTCCCAGCAAAGAGAGTTACTGTAATCAATCCTGGAGAGTATCAAAACCCTCGCCAAGGTAATAGAATTTTCCGTAGAGAGAAAAGGACGGCTGGCTCTTATCATTTTAGCTGTGTAAGTGGCTGAAGTGGCAACAGCATTGACCTATCTATTTAAAGTCAATGATGAATGATTTGTAGTGCTGTGGGAGGTTACTAAGTTTCATTTTATTTCCAATGATGATAAGCTCAGTTTTATCATCATTGAGGCATAGTTCATTGAGTGCCATACAAGCTTGGATTGCAAGGTATATTTTGTTGAGATTTTTGGTGTCTGTATCATAACATCCAGATAATGGTATTAGCATTTGCTTAGAATCTGCATAATTGGTATACGTGATACCTATTTTATCAGGTTTGTCGAATAGGAGCATGGTAAAAGCATTATAAAGTGTGGGAGAAATGCACAAACCTTGCGGTACACCACAGGTTACCAGTGCAGGGTGGGCTGCTGAAATGTCAGAAAAAACCCTCATGGTTATGTTAAATAGAAACAATGTGATCCAATGGATTGGGTCTGGGGAGAATTGGGCTGCAGTCTCAAGGTGTTGGCATAGTATATCATGATTGACTAGGTCGAAAGCTGTGTAGGGGAGGATAGGTCAATAGGACCCCCCCTCCCACTGCATCTCCCACCCTGGTGAAGACTCATGACTCGTTGGCAGCCCACCGGCCCCCGGGCCCAGGCGGCAGGGCGGCTGCAGACCGACACGTGAGGCTGCACCACCACGTTATGTGGCAGAGCACAGACACCATTTTGTACTAAGCCAACTCCATTTTGCTAGAAACGTTCAGATCTAACCCAGGCAGAGCCAACGTGCACACTGAAAGCTGCAGCTTGACCCCCACTCGACCGTGCTCACAGAGGCCCACATTTCTCCCACCCCCGCCGCATGGGAGATCCGCTGAAGACTCGTTCTCACGAGCCACCAGACACGAACAAACAACAAAATAAAACACTGTAGCTGTTAACCTTCCGCAGTACATCATTGCCCTAGCCATGAACGGGAACATTAGGAAGTAACTGAAACCAGCCCAAAACCCGCATGCCCTGACCCTGTACCAAGCCCCCAGCGTTAGACTGTGTGGCGCCCTACACCCCTGCCAACCCCGAGAACTCTTGTAATGTGTAGAAACCATTTATGTAATATATGTCATGTTGACTAACGCTCACTGCTAACGTGAAGAAGAATGGGTAAAGAGTAATATGCAACAGATATTGTTTATAACGTGAAGATGTACGAAGACTGGCTAACTGATGACAATATGCAATAATATGTGTTGTTCTCTTTACACGTACACCTGCCTAAGACTACCTCATGTTCGTATGTCAACTATAGATGTGAATTGTGTGCTAAACGGTATGGCCCCCTGTTAATATCCCCTCTAATGCAAATGCATACAAATCATCTTAGAGACCCCACGTGTTATTATTCGCCCCTCACCCAAGGAACAGTACACCGCCTTGTGCAGGATGCCGCACACAGAGCTGCAAGTCCCTACAGAGATAGCTGGTGTTCAAACAACACAGCCTCACCTCCCCTCCCGACCCTTCTGGACCCATTTCAAGCATCCGCCTCCCCCATGTCAGAGGCCGCCGCAGCTGACTCCATGACTTACGAGCTCCCTGGTCCTAAATCCCACCATCTCTCAAGCACTAGTCACATGCCCCCCACGGGCCAGTGGTATCTCTGCCGACCCCAAGTTAATGGCCCTCAAAAGGGGGGCGCCCACCCTTGTACCAACAGATCATAATACCATCCCTCACCAAATCTACCAAGACAGGGTGATCGAGTAACCCCTCCCATGTCCCTGACTATGCACATGGGACCAGATTGTTTGAAGCTAAGGTATCCTCACAACTGATGTATTGGGACACTTCAGATTGCATATCAGTGTTCCTGTCTGCATATTGATCTAAGGTAAGTGCTTACCAGAGTTACAAACCAACGGAAGCATGAAGTGTGACGAATTAGTGTGAATGTGTGGCCAAAAGGGCAAATGTCAGTTTAGTTACCAATTATCGCTACAAAGCATGTCCGGCCTGGCACTCCACCCCAACGAGCCCAGCTGACCTTCCAACCCCACGTGGCGCAGCACCAACGTCCGCCAATCCTGGAGGAGCAACTCTCTACTGTGTATACCCCCTAGACATCACCACCCAATCCCCACGATTATGGGTCCCCTACAGCTTGTGTCACCCATGACATGTTCTGTAAATAAGTAGGCCTGTTTTTGCTATTGTCAGACAGAGCGCTCTCGGAGTTTGCAGAGTCCTTTGCATGCCCTATATTGACTTATATAAAGCCTTTTTGATCTCACCCGCACTTGGTCCTGGTTTCATTCCCCTCCGTGTGTCCTTTATTGCCTCTCACTAAGGGGGGTGCGTTTTTGGGGACGCTTACATTCAGTGGTGACCCCATAGACGTGATTTATTTCTTAACTTTAAACTGTCCCCTTGGCACGATACGGCCCCGGTCGCAGTGGAGACGCACGGCGCGCCCGCCCAACTGAGCCGCCCACCTACAGCAACTGGTACGCAGAGACATGCGCACGCAGTTAGGGCAAGAGGGTACGGGTCCCGTTTGAAAAAACCCTTAGTACCCCTCGCCGGAGCCGGGTGGGGCCATTGAGTGCGAGACTGCGCTGCTTGGATGGAACAAGTCCGCAGAGTCTCAGATCAAGACGGGCACATGAGTATTAAGTGCGAGCAATACTAAAAGGGAAAAAAATCTAGAGGACAAGGGGAAAACAAGTCAGGGACATAGAGGGGACTTTTAACTTTTAATACTTTCTCTTTCTTTGCATATGGCCATTAGGATACAAAAGTGAAAAAGGGAAAAGAGGACGGGAACCTAACTCTGCAAGGGGGTAGAAGGCGGCGCCGCGTAGTGCTATCTCGACTAGTGCTAGGAATAAGTAAAAACAGTGAAAGAATAAATTAAGGGTGTCTGAGTGAAGAGACACGGAAAATACATTAGAACTAGCTTTTCTTTCTCTTATTCTTCTCTAATTCCTCTCATCTGGGGTAAAATAAGGTCTAAAAAAATAAAAAAAAAAAAATATATATATATATATATATATATATATATATATATATATATATATATATATATATATATATATATATATATATATATATATATATATATATATGAAGCTGTGTGAGGGTTAGAGGGGGTCGCCGTAGAAGGCGAAGGGCAAGGCTGGGAGGGTAAATGCTATGTGTGTATGCTGAGGTATGATGAATGTCTGTTGTGTGTTGTGCACATCGTGTGTTTATGGTTTGTTGCAATCAATTGTCTCTACATAAAAATACTGATTTAAGTGCTTTTCCAGGGGGTGCGGACAATGTAAGTGTGACCTGGTGAGATTTGACAAAGCAGTGTCTTTTGTTCAGTAAAGATATAAATTGATTATCAGAACCTGAAAGTGATTAAAGCCCCATGCACACAGTTACCCACGCATAGTGACAGAAAAGATTGACTCAAGAGACTAGAGTAACACAGGTCTAAGCATGGGAGCGGAGACACCCTTAGCGCACATTTGTAAAAGTTTACCGGGACATGCGGAAAGAATAACTAAGTACCATGACCAGTGGGTCACGGAACTGAAGGGGGAGGGTCTCCCCCAGGTTTGGCCACAAGGAGGGTCCTTTGATAAGTGTTCTGGATATGGTAGCCCACCTGCATATTCCTAAAATACAAAGGAAAACACTTTCATAACAGGAGAGAGATACTAGATTTATGGCGATTATTCGAGGAAATACCTCCACCAAAGAAAATAGACACCAGACTTGATCAACCTGCCCTCACGGCTACCCCATCAGCATGAGCAGAGGGTGGCAAGGAGGACGGGGGAAAGAAGGAGTGATAGAAGTGACTCAATTGTACCACCTCCTGAATAAGCCCCCACCTGCTGAAGGATACAGTGATTCCACATACGTGCCCACCAGTACCCTTGCCCCCACAGCACGGCCAACAGCACCACCACCATAAGAGTGCCCCCGATCAAATGGACAGGTGAGTACCCCTTCAGCAAACATATGTAAGTTAACAGAAGACTTAGACGCCAGGCTCTCGATAGCCAGAGAGGAGTTGTCGAGGATACAAAGCATATGTGAACAAGGTGAGCCCAGTAAGACAAGGTCAGAGTGATTGTCCCGGTCACACACCTTAGATAAGTCAAATGAGGAAGGGTGGAAAAAAGGGGAGATACTCTTCAGGATACAAGAGGAGCCACCCAGATAGTAGAACTGGGAGCGAACAATACAGGAGGAAGTGTAGAGGGAGGAGAAGTGGAAGGTGATGGGAGAGAAGAGCTATGGTGTGACATAGAAGAATACGAGCAGGAAGCTGGGACATTGGGAATGGCGGCAGGAGGAAGTTTAGTGGAATTCGGGGAAACAGCGCTGGCAAGGGCAATGGAACAGGAGTGGACAGGGAGATTAAGAAACAGGACGGGAAGGATAGCTATGGTGGGGAAGTAAGGAACAAAGGTGAGTATTGGGAAAGGAAGTAAGTGATGATTACAACTCCCACTAATACATCGGGGGCGGGAAGACCAAATTATATACCTTGGGCACAGATGGATAAGGCAAACTTACTAAAATCACTGCCCCCTCTATCAGGTGGAGCTAGTGTTACGCTCACCTGGCTCCCACAGGGGCGAAAGTCGGAACTGGATAGCTGCGGCCTCCACCAACGTGAATTGTAGTGCAGAGATGACTGACTGGACTGGCCTGCTCAATTTCATCTGCTTGACCCGTAAGAGTATTCTCCTGAAAGCAGAGAAAACGGTGGATTGAGCGAGCACACCCCCACCGTTTTCCCTCTAATCACCTCCGATATTCCCTTTCACCAGTCTCACCTTGTGGTTTTGAAGGATGAGCTCTCCATCCTGCTTGGAGTGCAGGGGCGCGTAGATAACCAGTTATTTCACTGGTCCGAAGGCAATGGGTGAGTTCCAGACAAATATTGACTCTGAGGTAAGTGGCGAGGAACCGTAAGTATTTGGTTCTTAAGAGTTCAAAATGTCTGTTATTCACGCTTGTCCGATTCCTTCCTTTGTCTTGCAGCTTGATTCGAGAGGAGGTTGTCCCGTAGCAGCTGATTGCGTCTAGGTAAGAGTCTGTGTTACCCAACACTGTCAGGTAAAAAATGGCAGTGCTTAACCTGTTGCTTTCTTTCTCCTTACAGGTGCAGCGTAAGACGATGTGGCGTGTAGAAGAATAATATCTCCGGCGGTAACTCAGTAAGTCTATATTGATAATAGAAATTGTCTTTGTTGGTTTTCTCGGCTCACCTTATTGTCTTTCTTCATCCCCTTAGGTGCCGGGAGTTCGGCGATGAATGATGGAGCAGCGCTGGGTCGAGGAGGTGCTGTGAAGACTGGTAAGTATAGCGCGGCGCTGCAGCTGGCGGTGCGACACGCACAAAATAAAGTATTTTTCCTTGTTCGGATGTGCGAAGGATCCAGGATCAGATGACGAATGAAGGTAATGTTCTTGCTCTAACCCTTTCTTCTTATTTCCCTTTTTCTAGGAGCTTTGGATTCGAGGCGGGCCTGGCAGAAGACTGGATGCTGGACTGATAGGCACGGTGAGCGTTACGCTGCAGGATGCAGAATAACGCGAAGCGTGTGCTGCTCATCGGGCGTGGTTTAAATAGCCTCCAAAGTAGTCCGAGGTAAGAAGTTCCCCAAGACCACACCCGAGTAAAAAATAGTCCCTGAAACAAAGTAGTTCCTTCCAGGCCTCACGTTGGCTTGGATTCTTTGCAGCATGGTCTGCATGAGGTCTTCATATGAGCCTGGCGCCTATGGCACCAGGACTGATCCCATATATGAGCCTGGTGCCTACGGCGCCAGTTCTGAACCCAGATAGCCCGTAGCCGGGGTGGCTGGGTTTTCAATAGGTGTCTGGATGCCTGCTCCCTGGACTGATGGACTTGGTCTGGATGTCCAGGGGTAGGCATCATGAATGCTAGCAAGTGTATATATGCCTTCGAGAAGCACACTGCAGGGGTGCCCCTGGCCATAGGAGATGTTAAAAGTTTACTCAGCAGTAGGTGACCAATCAGACCGGGTGTGGGCAAAAGCAGGTTTCCCGGGAATAACACTGGATAGTGACAGACATGATGGCGCTGCCTTCAATACAGTGCGTGCGCACGCACATTTGGGACGCGTTAAGGGAAACATTCCCAGACACGCCAGATTTACAGTCAGTAATGCAATGCACTATGAACGATGGGGAAGAGGTTATGGATTACATTTTTCGAGTACAGGAGATGTGGAGAGCTGAAATGGGTACACCATATGACCAGTCGACATCGTTATTTTACTTCATAAAAAAGAGGGGGCTCCCAAAAGAAGTGCAAAAAGCACTTGACAAAATAGCAGGGATTGAAGCGAAAGGATGGCCAGAGATACAGAGCATAATAGTGCACCATTGCAAAAGAATCAAAGAAAGGGAGAAGGAGGTGGCACAAAAAAGGCTGGCAGACGAGGCCAAGTTAGTACAAATGAAACTGGTGAAGGTTGCTGCAGCTGTAGCAGCACTCCCACACAATAGAGACACGGAGAGGAGGAGGAGGGACTGGCAGCGATACAGGGGAGGATGGCTGCAAATTGGGCAGACAACGGGCAAAGACATTTGAATGGACAGGAGGAATACGGAGGGCAGCAGTGGCAAGTGTGGCACCCCAGCAACAGGAGAGTTGGGTACAGAGGGCGACGAGGAGGTGGATAGGGATACGGAGGTAATGGAGGAAACGGGGGGCCGGGACCCAGAGGGGGACAAGGAATCTGTTGGAGTTGTGGGAGGTGGGGGCATTTCTCACGCGAGTGCAGAAGCAGGCCTAACCCAGGTTACCAAGATTACCAATATTACGTGCACCCCCATCCGGGCAGACCATACGGATTGCCCCGGGACGGGGAAAGAGAACAGCAAGACCAAAGGGGGCAAGAGCAATACAGGGAACGACCACACAATGTTCAACGACATCCACAAAGCAGTGAGCACCTCCCCTACACTCAAAACAACCCCTTCACCACAAAATCCAACGGCACGTCTACCCCATATGGAGGAGTAGCGGTAGTTTCAGGTAACATTTTCAGCCAGGGGGGTACAACAAGGCATCCAGCATAGGTCAGCCCACAGAGAACACTTGCGTGTCCAATCCTATCGACAACCTTCAATGCAAGTGAGGAACCATTGATAGGGGCAGAGATAGGAAATAAACAATTTATCTTTATGGTAGATTCGGGAGCCGAAAAAGCATGCATAGGTGATGGCTGGTTTCCGCTACCTAAGCGTAAATTGGAGACGCAGTGGTTCTCTGGGGTGGTGGTCGAAGTTCCTTACACAGAAGATTTGGACGTGACAGTGGAGTGCCACACACAGAGCTGCAAGGCCATCTCCCCCTCCTCCCGGCCCTACAGAGATAGCTGGTGTTCAAACAGCACAACCTCACCTCCCCTCCCGACCCTGCTGGACACATTTCAAGGTGATCGAGTAACCCCTCCCATGCCCCTGACTATGCACATGGGACCAGATTGTTTGAACCTAAGGTATCCTCACAACTGATGTATTGGGATGCTTCAGATTGCATATCAGTGTTCCTGTCTGCATATTGATCTAAGGTCAGTGCTTACCAGAGTTACAAACCAACGGAAGCATGAAGTGTGATGAATGGGTGTGAATGTGTGGCCAAAAGGGCAAATGTCAGTTTAGTTACCAATCATCACTACAAAGCATGTCCGGCCCGGCACCCCACCCCGATGAGCCCAGCTGACCTTCCAACCCCACGTGGCGCAGCACCAACGTCTGCCAATCCTGGAGGAGCAACTCTCTACTGTGTATACCCCCTAGACATCACCACCCAATCCCCACGATTATGTGTCCCCTATAGCTTGTGTCACCCATGACATGTTCTGTAAATAAGTAGGCCTGTCTTTGCTATTGTCAGACAGAGCGCTCTCAAAGTTTGCAGAGTCCTTTGCATGCTCTATATTGGCTTATATAAAGCCCTTTTGATCTCACCCGCACTTGGTCCTGGTCTCATTCCCCTCCTGGGGTGTGTCCTTTATTGACTCTCACTAAGGGGGGTGCGTTTTTGGGGACGCTTACATTCAGCTGCAGAGAGATCTAACATTAGGAGGATGCAGTGTTCTCCTTTGTCTATGTACTGATACATTTGTGTTTTCAGATCGAGTAGCATAGTTTCGGTGCTATTATTTGGCCTGTAACCTGATTGTCTTAAGCCCAAGAGCTGATGATCTTCAAAATGTTTTTGGATTTGCAGGTAGGCTGCACAATGTAATATTTTAAGTAGGAAGGGGACTGTAGTTATGGGGCGAAAATTGGTTGGTATGTTAGGGTCTAGGGTGGGCTTTTTTTAGCAGAGGTAATACCCAAGCTGTTTTTAAGTCAATGGGGACTGTGTTGGAGGCGAACAAATTATTGATGAGACTGGTGACAAAAGGTGCCAGTTCAACTGCAGAATCTTTAATCAGGGTAGCCGGGCAGACACTGCATTTGCATCTGCATGGCTTTAGGCTTTTTATGATGTTGATATTATCAGTAGTTGGAAGTGGAGAGAATGTAAATGTGGTTACCTTGGTATTGTTAGGTGAAGGGTATGTGGTTGAGGAAGTAAGGTTAAGTATGATTTTGTTGTTCTATTTTCTTTTGTACTAATGAGATTTTATCGGCCAGAGCATTCTGATTATTGGAGCACCATTGTTCATCTTTAATTGTGAAATCTGGAGTGGGTGCTAGCGATTCCAATTCATGGAGGATGGTGAATAATTCTCTGATGTTGGATTGGGCCTTGGATATTCTTTGATTATATACTTCACTTTTAGATTTAATGATTTCATTCTTGTAGTTACTTGCTAGGGTTTGGAATAGTATTTTGTTTTCCAGCAATGGTGATTTGATCCATTTGTTTTCAGCAGATCTTTTTAAGCTCCTAAGGGCTTTGAGTTCAGGGGAGAACCAATGATTGACATGAACTAAGGGTTTGATCTTTTTGCTTTTTAGTGGAGCAGTTTTTTCGATAGCTGCGAGCATAATTTCATTGTAGTGGCTGACCAGAGTTGAAGCGTCACTGTCCAAGTAAGCTAGGTCAAGGAAAGGAGTGAGTAGTGGTAACATACTATCTCAGTTAATAGTTTTAAGGTTTCTAGATGGAGCTAAAGGTGTGGATTGATGCTGTTTCAAGGTCTTAGTAGAAATGGTGGTGGAGAATATGATATGGTTGTGATCCGACCAAGGCGAGTGGGAATTGGAATGGATGTTGGTAGAGAAGTTGGTATCAGCTAGCCAATCTAGAATGCATCCTTTGTCATGAGTGGGTGCAGTGATCCTTTGAGTAAATCTTTGGGCTTCAATGGAGTTAGCCGTGAGATTTGCATGGATGTCTAGAGGGTCGTGCAAACCTAGATTGAAATCGCCCATAATGATCACTTTGGACTGAGGCTTCATATTGTGTGTTAGGAGTGTTGTGATATCATCTTCGAAGGTAGAGATAGGACCTGGGGGTCTGTAGATGATATGAAGTGTAAGTTTGCAGGTAGGTGTGAGGGTGATTTTTAGCAAGATGACTTCTCCCAACGTGAATGGTAATTCAGGGGCTACTCTTATATTAAGGATCTCTTTGGCTAGTAACGCTACTCCACCTCCTCTTGAGGTGGGTCTGTCTTTCCTATGGATAGTAAAGCCTCCCAGGATGGCTAGGTAAAGAAGGGGGCCTAAGGCTAAATGTAACCATGTTTAAGTTACTGCTAGAAAGTCAAGGTCATTAGTTATTTTGGCATCTGCAATATCCATGGCATGGGCTAAAATGGATACAGCATTAGTGAGGGGACCTTTTAGAGAGATAGTATTAGGTATAGTAGGTTTATGAGTGATTGATCTCCTACAATTGGAGTTGCAATGTGGAGAGCACCCCATAGGCAAAAGTGGTGTTTCTACCAGATACATTGGGAACAAATAGTCATTTCACATTACCTTGAAGAGGTGCACAGAGGACTGAGAACCGAACTGGGTCCCAAGCCTGAGGAGACCATTTCCAGCCAATCAGAGGACAGAAATTCAAGGGTGGATGTCAGGGGGCAAGGGCCAATGTTAATCCTGTGACCCAGAAACAATTTAATAGCCAGTGGGCCTAATTACAAGTATGGCGGTAACCGTGCCGGTAAAACATGCAGGTTGCTGCCAGGCTTGCAATATTTACCGGCGCCTGGTTTGCCGGAATCACTGGGTGATTACAACCCTGGCATTCCAGGAAGTCAGTCGCTGGTAAATGTAATTCCCCATTCCCACAGGATTCAGTCGGAATGGGGAACAGGGAGGCACCGGCACCATAAATAACGTGCCAGTGCCTCTGTTAAGGTGTGCTTACCATGGTCACTGTGTCCGGCAGGGCAGAACTGCCAGGCACAGCAACTCCAGCAGGCAGACTCGTAGTGTGCCGGCCCAGTAACAATGGTGCTGGTAGGCCTACCAGCACCGTTGATACCGGACCGGAGCACTCGTAATGAGGCCCAGTGTCCTGGGGAAGGGGCAGGCCAGCCACCTAACATGGGAGGACCAATATAGTAAGATGTGTATGGGCAATCTATAGGGTCTAACACTATGAGCAAACAATGAATACATGTGATAGGTTTTTTGGGGAGGCCCAGGTGCTGACACAATTCTTCATCAAAAATGACACGTTTGTTGGAATTGGTGACTCTGGAGATTTGCAAATGTCCTGTATGATTCCAGTTACTTATTGTAATAAATGATTGTTCTAACTTGGTTGATTCCTCCGTTTGTTCTGGGGAAAGGGTTGTGCCCTTGGGAGCTGTGCGTGTGAGCTTATAGCAATTCCTAGACCTCTGGCACACCGAAAACCTTGCCAACAAGTTGGTATCAGAGGATTGCTATGCCTGTTAGGCACAAAGCTGCCTCTCCCCCCACAGCACCTGGAGGGCTGCAGGGCACCTTGTGAGACCCGAGAGTGCACCCCTGTACAGAGGCCGTCAGGAGCCAGCTTGGAAATATCCTGCCAGTGATCCGTGAGGATTCCAGCCGACCAGAAAGGTGGCATGGCAGCTTTGGGAGACCCGATAGCAGAACAGCATCAGTGGATCACAGAGTGTAAGTATTGACTCAGCCACATGGCAACTGAGGGGATTGGGAAAGTAACGTGGGTACAAGGGTGGTACTGAGTATTGTTGAGTATCTTTGAAGTATTGTTGAGCATTGCCTAGTATTGTCGAGTATTGTGAAGCATAGTAGGGAAATGAACGGAGGTATGTGTCATTTTTGTGGTTAGGGCATATTCGGTCTTGCAGTAAAAGGTTCTGGTGAATAACCTAGACTAGTGACTTAAAGGCACGGATGACAGAAGTTGTGTGAATACTGGATTCCCTCTGGGTTGGGCATTTTAGCTCGGTTCATAGATGATGGTATCCCTGTGTAAGGTTCAGCAAAGGGAGCTGGCCTAGATTGTGGAAGGTGTACATCTGGTTAAGTCTTGAGGAGACGTATTCACAAGGCGACACTGCAGATACAGACGGAACATTAAAAATATTGGTATCCCCTGTTAGGAGGCAGGAAGAAAGCTGTGGGTTCATGTTGGGTTTTTATAAATGCTTGTGTGGCGAGACATTAGCATTGTGTGCGTTGTGAGTGATCCTTAGCACTACCTTGTTTAATGAATTGGAGACGTCACCCATTAGGTCTGTGCATAGGACTTGGAGAGCACAAGGCATTGTGGAAGCGATGCTGAGCAGACTAAAAATTGAGAGTGGAGGTTGTCCAGTGGCGGTGCACGAAAGGCACATGCATGAGATTGGTGGGTGTGCCTAAGGAGGTGCAGAATTGCAGAAGGGCACTGATTGGAGCACACATGACTGGTTATTTTGGGGACAGACAGGCTTGAGAGTAATCGTTAAGATCCGTCATTTCATTGTGCTAAAATAACAGCAGAGTGTCGAAAGACTCCACTTGAGGTCAAGTAAGTATAAAAGCAATGTATCAAGGGACATGTGGGGGAAACACACCCCTACAGCACTTGTATAAGACCCTTCCACGCTATGAGGACAAGATTTATAAAAAAAGGGTAAAAATTGATGAAAAGTACAGATGCTAAATTAAAATTGACTAAGCCATGGCCATAATGCAGACGTTTCTCCAAAATGTGCAGCAACCACTACTGACACACTTACAGGACTTTTAAGGGGAAGAAACTAGCCAATTGTATGGCGATATTTGAACTCTGGAGGTTGTTCCAGGAGAACAAGGGGGAAGTATGAGGCTGCAATGGATGCTGAGCCAACAGAGCCACCGGGACAGCATCCCCGCCCTCCGCTCCCCCCTTCTCCTGCGAGCAAAAAAGAAGGGGATACAGAAGATGAGCAGGGACTACACCTGATACGGCAGCTAACTGTGAGGGGTACACAAATGCAATATTTTAACCTCCACCATATACCAAGGAGGAGGGGCAGAAAGGGGTTGGACAGACAGACAGTGTTAAAGGAGCACGCAGCGAGGGATACACTAGCACCAAGAAGGGGCTAGAAGGCATAGTCTCAAACAAATGGGTAGGAGGGCAGATCTGCCTGAAATTGGGTGGGAAGTCAACGGGAGAAGCAGCGGACGGTCAAAGAAATGGAGGGCCTTAAGGGGAGCAGCAGAGCAAGGAACTGGCCAGAGATAATGGAAGAAGTAGAGAGAAAGGAGAAGGAAGAGGAGAGTCACAAAAGAACGCATAGGGATATAGAGATAAAGAGACAAAGGGACGAAGATGAGAAGGAAAAGCAAGTTTTATTAAAGAGGGAAGGGAGGAAGTGGGAAATAGAGCGACTCACACTCGAGCACAAATGCAAGGAGGAGGCGGAGCGTGCGATCAGAGACATAAGGACAAAGTGGGGAATGGGCACGGGAGATGACAAAATGGGAGGACGTAGGCGAATGGAGACAGATAGCCCTACCACACAGGACAGGATTGCCACTCTATCGGACAAGACAGATATGGGGTCCTTCATTGAAAGGGACAGCAAGGACTTGATTGACTTTGAAGGGTAGCCCAGAGCAGACACGGCCTCCAGGAGGCTGAGTTTAGTTGATGATTTTTGCAGCGATATGGACACCGACTCAGACAGAGACGCAGGGGGAAGTGAGGACAAGGGAAGAGGGCGACACCAAGCATAGGTCGATGGGGAAAAGCACAGACAGAAGAGTGACTTGGGAAGTTGACTCAGTGTGAATCAATATCATCTGCTCTTGTTACTCTGGGCTGGCTCCCCTTTCACGCACATCTTAAATGTTCTGTTCTTTTTTTGGTATTAAAATCACTTTATGGTCTTACTCCTAGCTACCTCTCCTCACTGGTCTCGTTATACACTCCCTCTCTCTCGCTTCGCTCTAATTCTCACCCTCTCCCCTGTGCTCAATCATGTTTTTTGCACCGTGCCCCCCTCCACTGGAATGTTCTTCCTCTTTGTCTACTTTCTAATACATCTCATTCTTCATTTCGCAAATTACTTAAACTACCTCTGATCCAGCAACGCTGATTCCGTGCACCTAATGTCATTTGTTTGCTTTTGTACCGTTTTATATTTTTGCTATGTTAAGCGCTTTCGTTTAAAGCACTATATAAATACCAAATAAATACAAAATACAAAAAAAGTAGGAAAGGACACAGGGGGGATTTAGGGGTGACAAAGATGATCAATCACAGCAGTCGAGAGACGCACTGCACAGTCTAGACAACCTGATCCCATATTGCAGAGGCTTAGGGTTCTCCCAGGGTGACAGAAGAGGGTCAACAAAGGCATGTACTGACATTAAAAACGCTGACCGATCAGATAGACAGATCAGGCTGACACGAGGATCGAATGCGGATATCAGGTTCACACAGTTGCCCTTACTGGAAAAGGGAGGGGGCAACCTCAATATATACCCTGGAAGCACATAGACAAGGAAAACGTGAGGTGTAGGCTACCCTTGTTAACCGTGGGTGCGGGGAAATGGATTTATGAAATGGAAAGGATGACAGCGGGACAGAAACTAGCCGTGGGGGATGTACAGGGACTACTAGTGGAAATCCTTGGAGAGACCCCTGATGACATATGGAGAAGGGTGGTGTACCCAGGAGTAACCACCCAGGACATGGCACATGATGGCTCGCCATTTGCAAACTGCCGAGCAGCCGTATGGCAAGCTCTAAGGACACAATACCCAGACACGTCAGACATTAGTGCGATTATGGCACGCAGAATGGGGGAAGACGAAGACCACTGACATTGCCTTCAGGCAATTCAAGAGCTTTGGTACCTTGAAACGCGAGAACCGTAGGACAGAACCGTATCATTATTCTATCACATATTATGCCGTGGGTTGCCAGAGCAAGTGCAAAAGCAACTCAAGAAATTGGTGGAATGGAAGCAAAACCATGGTCAGAAATAGAGCTCACAATAGTATACTATTGTAGGTTATTACAAGAGAATGCGAGGAAAAAGTGTGAGAAAAGGAAGCGAGAGGAAGCAAAGTTAGCACAGAGGAAGCTATCTAAATATGCCATGGAAGGGGCAGTGTTGACCAGCACTGGAGGACAAGGGGCTCCTCAGGCGCAGTATGCACTTCCACCCATGGCGGGAGTATTCATGGGGTTTCCAGGATTAGGCGGGTTCGAGCAACAAATGCAGCAGAATCAAAGGGGATTCCAAGGGGGTTTGGGGGATACAGGCAACCGATGCAGCATGGCCCACAGGTTTTTTTCTGGGGGGCTCCTAGGGCAGGGGAAAGAGCCACCACAGTGCTGGGTATGCAGACAGATATGACACGTCTCTAGAGTGTGCAGAAGCAAGGAAATACTGCAGAATAGGGGGACTGGGGAAATTCAATACCTGCTAGCATACCAAGGAGAACGGGATGAGTATTATACACAGGACCAGACACCACAACATGGACAGGCACTGAACGAATACCCACAGGCACACCAGCCCATGGCACTGGCACCACAAATGCAAGAGTCCATGCAGCAGTATTCACAAGCACCACAGATGCCACAAATGCAGGGTAACACGTAGCACACATACATGTCACAGCAAATGCTACAGTTGCACAACAGTGCAAAACCAAATGACAGGATGATGGCACACACAGACTCCATGACAAAGACTCCCATTAGGAAATTAGTGAGGGGCAACCCATTCCTGTGGAATGGGATGTCGTTATACCCTCAATAGGACAGCCCACAGACAAACTTGATGTGTTCCATTCTATCAATTACAACCAACCCTGCAGCGGAACCGTGCATAAGGGTGATGATAGGTGAAACAACTTTTTCCTTTCTTGTAGACACAGGGGCGACTACATCCTGCATCCGGGAAGGGAAATATGGTATGTTGGGCAATGCCATGAATGCTCAAGGATTTTCTGGGGTGATGGAGTGGTTCCTTTTACAGACAATATTTCACTTTCTATAGGGGAGCATGATCTATCCTTGCCCCTACTTTACTCCTAACAGACACCTGTAAATATATTGGGGAGAGACATTAAGAGCAGACTTAACATGATCATTTCATTCACTAACAAGGGGATAGTGTGCTCCACGCCAGGGATACACCTTCTTAATGTGAGGGAAATCATTCAAACTTTTGTGGACAAAGGGTGCAGAGGGGGTGCCAGAGAAGGAGCTGTTCCAATATGGGACTGAGATTGTAATAGCATGACTTCCAGGGATCCAAGGGAAGATGTAGCGCCTTGTAAATAAGTACTTATTCAGGCCAGAGATAGCATTAGATGAGGAAGGAATGATCGTTCCAGTAGAATTAGAGGCAGTAATCATGGGAGACGATTGTATAGCAGTGCACAGGACAGATGACACAGGGCGACCATGGTAGCAGTGATCCCCATAGCTGAAGGATACAGATTGACTACAGTCACAGACGAAGAACTATTTAAAGACAACAGGTCATATCATGAGATGGTGTTCGAAATGAGCATCACATATTGGGTGAAGATACATTAACGAGAGGTACTACAGAGAATGGCGATGGCGCAGAAAGCACCGCAGACTTTTCTCGTGGAGGATTTGGCTAAGGTACCTAGTATTTTATGGACAACAAATCCCTACGATGTGGGGCTTCTGAAAGGGATAGGAGCAATGAAGATTAAGCTGAAGCCAGGAGCAATTTTACCATGAGTCAAGCAATACCCACTCTCAAGGGAGGCAGACGAGGGGATCTATGAAACCATTGCAGCCCTAGTGAAGCAAGGCATCCTAGTGCCATCAGAATCACCATGCAGCACAGCTATGTAACCTGTCAAATAGGTGACAGGGGGTTGTGGCATTTTATACAGGACTTGCGCCCTCTTAACCATATTGTAGAAGCAGAATATCTTTGAGTTCCGAACTCAGCAACAACTATGCGCAGCATTCCTACATAAACTGCCTATTTCATGGTCATAGATTTGAAGAATTCCTTCATCTCCATACCAACACACCCAGACTCACAAGACTTAACTTCATTTCTATATAGAAATAAGACGTAGAAACATACAAGACTTTTGCAAGGGTACTATGAGTCACCTTTCATATATAATAGGGTCTTTCAGATGGCGTTAGGCGACGTACAGATGGATAGCCTGATCATACAGTACGTAGATGACATATTGAGCTGTAGCAAGACAGAAGAACAGTGCAGAAATGATTCATTACACATGCTGACAGTGTTAGCCGACAAGGGATACAAGGTGGAGAAGGCCAAATTACAATATTACAAAACAGGGTTGGAGGGGCGCACTAACGTTTCCTGAATTAATAAATCATTAAATAATGTAAATACAATTTCCGGTGCAACTGGTAAAGATATCCCTGGATAAATCTAAGCAAGAAATACACTAAATTATCCCCTGAAACCAATCAGTGGAATACCAGTGCACTCTTACGGGAAAAACTCCCTAGAGAATTTTATTTATAATTGAAACAAGAAACATTCAAATAATTCAATAAGTATAACACAAAACTAATTTCAAGAAATCGTTATAAACCAAATAAATTTGATAACAAATCTTACATTCAGTCGAAATTGCTTGGCAAAGAAATTTGATTAATATAACACAGTATAGTAAACTACTCATATAAGGCACCACAGTATATGAGATGCACTTACTTTTTCTCAATGATTTATACAGAGAATGATTTAATGAAATGTATTTATTTATTTTTACATTTGTATAACGCATAAACAGCCCCTGGGCATCGCATCTGAGTAGCTTAGTTATGGTATGATAATACCATCAATTGAGGGTTGAAAAATCAGAAACATACAGGCATATCAAACGTACATAAAGTAATTGAAATGTGTTGACTGAATGAGTTCATACAGGAATAATCCCAACATTGGTTTGTAAAAGGTAATCTAATGTCCCCAATTTGGATTTCCTGAACTCACAACATATTTCGAGAATAATTCCAAGAGATTGAAACTCAAACCCGTCCTGAAATTGAGAAACAAATCTAATTATTACTAAAAATAACTGTTTTGACTTTATACTTAAAAATCTGAATTTGTTATGGTGCATTTAAGGGGGAGGGATCACTGACCTAATTTTCAATGAGTCGTAACTGACACGTTGTATAGCACTACACAGTGAAAATTCTGTCTTCCCCATAAATGTTGATCAAAGACCCCTGATGGTAACAACTTCAGAAAAGTAATAATTGTGGAATATATGAACATTGTACTTGCATCAAACAGGAAATAGCAAATACTCAAAAATATGTGTGAGGAAAAATGTTATTTACTCACTGCTAGCCACAATTGCAGACATGGAAAATATTTGTTGCTGATCGTGTACCTATGATAACTGGCTCTGTAACACTAAGGCATGGAATGCTGTTATAAAGTGAACTCACGGACAGCTGTAAATAAATAGATGTCTCAAATATGTTCCACTCTAGTCCCTTATCCGTATCCATCTTACCTCCTAACTTGGTGTGAAAGCTGAACGAAGCAGGAAAGCAGCAAATTACAATATTGCCAGACAGAAGTGCTATACATTGGACAGATGACATCCCAAAATGACCGATGGGTGATGCCAGAGAGGGCAGAGACAATACGCAAGACAGCAAAACCCACAAAAGTCAGAGAGATGCAGCAGTTCTTGGCACTATGTAATTACTGCAGGGTGTGGGTGTTCAACTAAGGCACATACACTAGACCCTTATTAAGTGCACTGAAGGAGTCACAGAAAGGGGAGATGATAATGTGATGGACAACAGAAATGACTGAAGCATTCAATAAGCTGAAGGAAGAAATATACACAGCTCCAGTGTCAGGGGTCCCAAACTATCAAAAGGAATTCTATAGGAAAATATAGCATGATATAAATGTGTAGAAATTATAGTATAAGTCTAATGAAAATCATAGACGGCCTCAAGCCATAGGACGAGAGATGAAGGAAGCAGAACCAGGCTGCACGGAGCAGGAAGGCCAGAGCTCACAGCCAAGGTCAGAGATACACAGCACATTCCAAACCTCAGATGACAAGGGTCTGTCTGCAGGAAAGGAGAATAAGTCCTCTTGATTGCAAACCCAAAGAGCTCGATTTTGTGGTCCACAACCATGTGATGTGGCTAAGCTAGACAATGGTCATTCACTGCAGTGGGAAGACAAACAGTTCTCAAACACCCAAACAAGAAGTGAAACACGAACAAGTTAACAATGTGGCAACGTGGAGAGCACTCCCATAGGCACAAGTGGTATTGTTACCAAATACATTGGGAACACATAGTCATTTCGCATCACCTTAAAGAGGTGCACAGAGGGCTGAGAACAGAACTGGGTCCCAGGCCTAAGGAGACCGGTTCCAGCCAATCAGGGGACAGAAATCCAAGGGTGTATGGCACGGGGTAAGGTCCAATGGTAATCCTGTGACCCTGCAACAATGTAATAGATTGTGTTTTAGGGAAGGGGCAGACTAGCCACCTGACTTGGGAGGACGAATATAGTAAGATGTATATGGGCAGTCTATAGGGTCCAATCGCATAGGAATCTTCACACAAAGACAAGGTCCGATCAGGTATTTAGGGGTGCGAATCGCAGTTAGTGGTGCGCGTATGCAGAGTAGCATGGCGCATTCATAGTTTACAGGGGTTCACACTCAGATTTACCAGATACTGATTACAGTTACGTAAAATGGTATACATATTGACAGGGTGCTGTAAATAGTTATGGGGGACCTCACACAGTGTCGCCGGGGTGTTGCCTTGGTTGGGGGGTGCCTTGGTTGGGGGGTTCAAGCACAAAATGGCCATTGTGCATTACTTCACAGACGACGAGGGCGGAACAGTTGGCATACATAGCTGGATTTGCTCTGCATGGGGGAGTGTCGTGGGTGTTCTGGTTGCTACTTGTGCATAGGGTTATTTTGCGGTCAGAATACTATGAAATTTGTAGGGCACGCACAGACTCTTTTGCACTGCAGGGACACAAAACGTTGTTTTCGGCGTGGGGACATTGCAGGATCAATGCACACTTTTCCAAGGCTCTGGCCCTTGGCCACTAATTTGGACCGATCTGGATTCACTAAGGGAAGACAAACATTAGATAATATCTTCAGAGTAGCCCGTTTTATTGAAAAGTGCCTTTCTTCGATTCTGAGAAGGTGTTGATCTAGGGAGTGGAGGTTTTTATTCTCGGCAATGTGGTCCATGAGCTTTGGAGATGGATTTATGGTAATGTTAAAGGCCTGCTACGCACAACCAATGGAGAGACTTCTGGTAAATTGGAAGAGCTCAGAGATACTCAAACAACGATATCCTCTATTACCTTTTTTATTTGCCTTAATTATAGAACATTTAGCTATTAAAATTCAGAACAATAAGAGGATGCATGGGATGGATTTTGGAGTTATGACCCAAAAAGCTCACATTTTCGTGGACAAGATTTATGGTCCATTATTAATCCTTCCCTTACGCTTCCTAATTTACAAGTAGTTCTGAGAAGTTTCCAGCAAGCGCTGGTGTTCCAGATATACTCTGAAATTCTGAATCTAACATTGGACGAATCCTCCCTAGATGCTGCCAGATCTTTTGCCTCCTTTCATTGTGTGCAGAGGAGCAATACACACTTGCAGGCATTTCTTTTTTCTATGTCTTCTTCTCTATACCAAGCTAAATATCCACCAATGCTAAAACAATGAATAAGTGACACGTCTAAATGGCATTCTTTGAAAATGTTGTGCTTGGCTTGAGGTGAATGTCTTAAAATAAATATATTACCCCATCGTCTGTATTTGTTTCAGACCCTACTAGTGACCCTTCTGGCTTTCTTTTCTTCTCATCTCAACAAATGTTCCTTTTTCTTGGTGGGGAGGGGAAGCTGAAGGTTGATAATAATCTTCTGAAGACACCCAAGACAAGGGTGGGTTCGCCATTTATAATTTCAGAAGACACCTTGAAGTTGCTCGTTTATTTTTTTCACTTGGCAAAGGGCTCTTCAGATAGAATCTGGGCCTGGATTTAATCTCTTTCCCATCATCTCTGATGCTGGCTCTGTATAATCCTAATTGTACACCTGCATAGAAGAACCATGGTTTTAAAAGGTGGAGGGAAGGGTGGAAGGTATAGCATAGGCAATATGTTCTCAGAGGGGCAAGTGAAATATTCCAGAAAAGTAAAGGAAGGTTTGCTACTGGCCATATCAGCTCCTGTATTTACAATTTAGGCATTGGGTCATATAATCCCCTTATAATGAAGCAGCATGCAGGGAATTAACTCCTTTTGAGATGTTTGTAAGCTCTTGCACTGGTACAACTAACTTGGTGATAACTCTACCAGATTTTGAAAGACGCTGACAACTAACAATGGCTGCCCTTTTTAAAATATGCTGAATGAATGGTTGCAACATCCACTAACTGATAAAGCCTAGCCAAAGCTTTGAAATTATGTTGAAGGGTTCTGCTAATCAATTTTCCATAAAGGAGCCTGGCTACAAATAATATTGTGATGGCCTTTAACCCCTGATAAACTAAATTTTATGTACCAGATAGGTGCTGGAGGAACTGACCCCTTTCATACTATCCTTTGCACATTTGGCGATCTTACTGAAAGCTAAATGGATGATTGAAAGGAGTATTTGATAGAATTAAAATGTTCCTGGTGTCCCAACTTGCATATGATCAGCAACACAAACCAAGGACTTAGGGATGAGAAATTAGAAAGTATGTTGTATAGTGAAGAGAGAAGAGTCACTATTTTGCCTTCCACAGCTCGTAGGGTTATTGATACTTGGTGAAGGAAAACAGACTCTCCCCCATTTTATGTTATGGATTCAAAAGGTTTGGGAACTGGTGGCAATTAATTCAGTTACTCTTCTTTTTTACACCAGTGCCACATTTCCAGGGTGTTGGGGCCTTATAATTAAATAGCTTTCCCCAGACCAAGTACTCTTAACATTGCACTTGCAAACATTGCATCTGTTCTATTAACTTTTATCAAAGTAATTGCTGTGAATAATCCTATGGGTTCCTCACCAAATCCCTACCTAAAGTCTCCTCCCAGGTTGCCAGGGAAAGCAGACATTTCCTGAGCCTGACCTTGGGGCCAGTGATCTGCGGGTGGATCACCTGGTAGGAGAAAAGGCTTGCGAGGTGAGAGGGATCCTTGGGGTGAGACGCAGTATTTACCTTCCTCTGAGAAAGAGATATTCCAACTACCAAAATATGTCATCGCTTGTTGCCACAATATTCTAACAGTTCCACCTGTTGAACGCCTAAATGTGGGTGAAATCAGCCAAGCCCTTGTGGTATAAAAGTGAATAAAACCCATTCTCAAGCCCATAGAGCTGAATGCTTCCCTAACCCAGAAGGGAAAATGGAAAGAAGTCTTTGAATAATAATCACCAAAAGCCTAACATTTTTTATTCCTCTTTGCAAACAAGACTGACAACTGATTTGTAGGGTATTCCGTCAAAAGAATGTTGTAGAAAATAGAAGCCAAATCAGTCAAACAGAAAGAGTTAGAAAAGCTAACTTTGTTGTCCGGGACTTCAAATCCCATGATTGATATGATATGATATGATAGGTTATTTATAACGTGCTTAATACCCAGAGGTTTCTAAGCGTAAACCCGGGATTGAACCTGTGTTGCTCTGTGTCATCTTGCTTCCAAGGCGAGAACATTGCTGCTGAGCTATCCTCAGTACTAAGACGTCTCAGTATTCTCTCAGTACTGAAGGAAGAAACAGCGCAGGCCGTAATTGCAGCTGAGAGGGAAGCTGGAGGTGAGAGAAGAGGCTGGGAACACTGAAGCACTTGTGTGGTTTCGGGCCCTGAGAGAGTCTTTGCCTTGAACTCTCCCTGTTGCAGAGGTCACGCAGTGGAAAGCATAAGGAAGAGAGACTTGCCCCATAATAAATTGTTGTGCAGAGTTTGCGCAGTGGAAAGTAGCAGTAGCGAGGGAAGTGTGCCCTCTTTAGAGTTTCCACGTGTTTGGGTCGCATCTGACCCTCTTAAGAGCAGGAAAAGCTCCAATTCTCAGTGACGTGAGCAGAGGAGGACCAGAGGAGGGTGTCACCCAACCACAAAAAGCCAAAAGTCCAGAGGACCTGTGAGCACTGAGTGGAGCGTGATGGAGCGACTTACCCAGTGAGGTCACAGCTTGCAAGTGATTCTGGAGCACTGCAACAATGTTTGCGTATTCACAGCAGGCAGCATAACTCGCATGTGAGTGAAAGTGGCAGTACCTGTAATTTTGAATATCGAACTATACGAAGACAACAAAAGGTATACCTGTTGAAGCAAAGTGACTATATAAATAGGTGTATGAAAGTGTGGAAAGCCCAAAGACCCAGTGAGGAAGCTATAAAAGGTCTTAAAGCTTCCAGGCAATACCCAAGCCAAGAGTGTATTAACAACCAGCAATACCAATATAACACACAGTGCTCAAGGCAAGAGGGGAACAATGAGAGACTTAGCAGTTGTAAGACTTGCTGCTTACATACTATGAAACACAGATCAACAGGTGATAAAAACGTACATTTCCAAAGCCAAGATAGAAGAAAAGTGAGACTCTCTTTTGATCCCTATTTGGTTGTTGGTGCAGAGGGGAAAGAAAGGTGGCAAACCGGCTGCCCTTCTGGAGAAGGTTATCCAGAGGGAGAGGAGAATAGATGCCAAGGAGCCTTAAGGAACACTGGTGTAGTTCCTTGTTTCCTTGACACTTGGTAAAGTTTGATGCTCAATAGGTATTATGAGGTTGTTGTCATTCCAAGTTGGAAGCTGCCACTGAAGCACTTTTCTGTTCTTTTTGGTGAAGGAGTAGATTGGCAAGCGAGTATATACGTAGGGCAAGAAGTTGTTGCATAAAAAGACCTGGCCGACAAATAAAGCAGGTAGTAATTGATGCAAGTGTTGGACTGTGGTTCTAACAGAAACAACTCATATTAATTTGTGACATTTGAAGAAGAATTGTGAAAACCTGTTGAAAAAAAGTTACAATTCTTTCGAAACCCAAAGAAGTGACAAATCATCCTGACGAAGACATTTGTTGTTATTCATCCAAAGAGTACAGAGGCGAAACCTGTTCTTACTCCAGGAGGAGTTGGAACATACTTTTTCTTTATGAAATCAAAACTGTGACAAATTATTCTGGTAAAGACAATTGTTTTTGTTTTTGAGGAGAAAAATGTGAGAGTACAAAGCCTTAAGAGCTGTATTGGAACTTTGTGTCAAAACTGATTTCCTTGTTTCTTCTGAACATTGGAGAAAACCCTTGTTAGAATGTGGGGAAGTGAAACTCAACCAGGTTATGAGAAGAGACAGTGCATATATTTTGAATCCAATCATATGTTATATAACATTGTTGAATTGAATTGCCATATATGTCCTAATTGCATTGTTGGTTGTACAAGTGCGAGGGACAGATATCCTTTTGTTTGAGTGTTTCCTCTAGTTTATTTAAGGTAGGGAACTCCTTGTAAGGGTAGGGATAGTGAGGTGTTTTTCCAACCTTTTCATTAATAAAATGGCTTAAGTTGAAAACTCTTTACAAAGTTGTCCGCCTCACATTTCTGACCGCTCATATTGTTTTGTTTCCATTAAAGCTGGATGTGATGCTATCAGTGAAGCAAATCTGGAAAGGATTGTGGACACGGGCATTTCAGGGTGTGCCATTCATGTTATATCTGTTGATTATTGTGTGTGATATAGCTTCTGTGGTTATTTTAGTCCTGAATAAATCTGTCACTTTCCAAATATTTATAGATTGGGGAAAGTTTCAACAACATTGTTCTTTTCTTTTTATGAAAATGCAATAAAAAGACTGTTAATAAATGCATTAATAAACTACAGGCACCAAAAAACAAGGTTGTTATTTAATACTCCTTGTCAGGGTAGGGATAGTGAGGTGTTTTTCCAACCTTTTCATTAATAAAATGGCTTAAGTTGAAAACTCTTTTCAAAGTTGTCCGCCTCACATTTCTGACCCCTCATATTGTTTTGTTTCCATTAAAGCTGGTTGTGATGCTATCAGTGAAGCAAATCTGGAAAGGATTGTGGACACGGGCATTTCAGGGGGTGCCATTCGTGTTATATCTGTTGATTATTGTGTGTGATATACCTTCTGTGGTTATTTTAGTCCTGAATAAATGTGTCACTTTCCAAATATTTATAGATTGGGGAAAGTTTCAACAACATTGTTCTTTTCTTTTTATGAAAATGCAATAAAAAGACTGTTAATAAATGCATTAATAAACTACAGGCACCAATACTTAGGTACAGATTTAGACCATCGCCAAATGATTTGCAGTGGCTATTGATTACAGAACATATACTGTTCAAAGAAGTATACATAGATATTTATATGTATACAAAATGATATTACACGGCCTGCACTAGCTTACTGTGTAGTTGTGTTTACGTTTCTCAGCCCTTAGGAAGAGCACTTTTTGGGTGGCTTATAACTTTGCTCCCCCTGGAAGAATCGTCACCAAACTGTGCAACATAGGTTTATGGCACTCTTGGATTGAATCTACCAAGTCTGGTGAGTTTTCGTCTGGGGGCGCAAAGTAATAGGGGGATCCTAAAATGTGTTGTTTTTCTCATAGACGCAATGGAAAACGAATTGTGCTCACACCTACAGCCCAAACCGCTGGACGGATTTTCACTAAATTTGTGGCAGGAATGGCAGCTTGGTCCCGAAAGTGTGCTTTTGTAAATTTGGTGTAAATCCGTCCAGTAGTTTTTTTTAAAAAAAACGGTCAAAAACTAGGTAAAAGAAAATGAGGGATATCTGAGTTCGGTCTGTGGACTCACTTCCCTATTCAGTCCAATCAGGTTCAGGTGTGATGTCCGCGGACTTCGGACGCACCCACTGATTGGATGGCAAAAAAAATGAGCTGCGTCAGATATTTTGAAATGGTCGCCATACTGGATTTGCGAACAGCGCCCGTTGTCTGCAGACATTGCAGTAAAAACATATTAAAAAACACAGCATTGCACTTGTCAAACTACTGAAAGAATCTCTGGGGAGGTGAGCGGTGATGAGGATGGGATGGGATATGGCCATAAAAAGCCAAAAAAAGGTGGTTTTGCACCATCGAAGTTAGCAAACAGTTCCGGACAGCCCTGTAATGTTCGCAAACATTTCAGATGTTCGGAGGCATCCATACATATTTTTGCTTAACAGGTTTGGTGAAAAGCAGTTTTTGGATGGCTTATTACTTAGGCACCACTGAATAGAACTGATAGAAATTCTGAGATATCATTCTATATCTGACCTTGCATGATTCTGCAATGTTTGGTGCTGTTTTGCCAAGAGAGAACAAAAGTAGAGGTGGGGTCCCAAAATATTTGAAAGACTAATACATTTGGTGCCGTTACACGAATCTGCACAACGGTTTGTAAAAAGATTTAAGTCCATGATTTGAATGTTTTTGCAAAGTTTGGTGGGATTCTGTGAAGAGGGGGCAAAAGTAGAGGGGGTGTTTGGACATTTTTCGATGGCTTATTACTTTGTTGCTGTTTGACGAATGTGTACAAAAGATTTTAGACAGAGTATACACCCAACCTTGAATGTTTGTGGAAAGTCTGAATGGATTTTGTCAAGTGGGAGCCAAGTTATATGACTATTTTATGTATGTACATATGATACTTTTCAAAAAATAAAACATGGACGTATTTGCAGCAAAGTCATGCAAGGAGCAATGGCAAGGACCTGAAAGGATGGTTTAGCAAATGTGTCTGTGTTTTATTTTTTTTAAAGTGTCATAATGCAGGTGCAAAAAATAGTGATATACTTTTGGTGACTGTGGTATAGCCAGTGGCCATGGACAGTGGTCAGATTGTACAAGTCATGGACTGTGGCCATGGGCAGTGGCCAGATTGTCTGAGTAATGGCCAAAGGCCATAATTCAGACAATCAGGTTACTGGCCATGACCACAAGGGACCACAAGGGACTGGCAATGGGGTTAAAGTAGGCAAGGTCTGAATGGGGAAAAAATATTTTGTCTGTGGCTACAATTCTGCCCCTGGCTACAGTTCGAAGTGCTGCACTGGATTGCATCAACAGATCACTGTTATTACCACTGCATACACTCTGAGACAATGCTAATCAGAAGATCATTACTGAGGGTGCCGAACCAGTTGCCCACGTGGTCACCAGGCCACCCCTTCAAATCATGAACCACCTTTATTTGCGACACTTCCGAGACAAGATATTGGGATTGCATGGCGGACTCATTTCCACAACCTCGCAGCAATGACAGGCCCACAATACACGCGCACTGAAAAAGACCCTAGAGAGTCGAAAGACATGTCGGCTGACTTCTAACAATAAATAGAGCACCAACAATGGTTTTCAAGACTGCTTTATTAAGACAATAGTTACTTATTGAAAAACCCAGCACTAAGGTGAACAGGGCTCACTGTCCTATTCGAAACCTAACACTTGAAGAAGGTAGGGCACCTTCACAAAAGAACGCCATCACTAGCAGCAGGGTAATCCGTTTAAAGTACTAGATGAAGCGCAGTGATCTACCCATTCTACCTCCCTGCAATTACTTGATAATTGTGTACTCTGATATGATTATCGGGACATGCAGCATGGCCGAAGTCTTAGGTTTGAGTGGGAAAGAATATTTCACTTGCAGCTGCAGCCTGAAGTGCTGTACTGAATTACAACAAATCTGAGCGAGCAGCATCAGTAAGGAACTGAAAGCATGCTTTTGAACATCTGTTTTGTGGTTTTTTTCTCCAAGGTGTCCAAATGTGAGCACAAAAAATAGTGATATAAATTTGGTGCAAGGACAATGGGCCTGGCCCTCGGCAAGGTCAAATGTCAACTCTGGTTTGCCTATGGAGGAATGCAGCATGGCAGAAGTGCATGCCCCATGGATTGTGGAGACTGGCCTTGCAAGCCATGCACACTGGCCATTGGTTACATTTTGAGGGTATGGTGGACACTGAACTAGGTCCTGGGTAGATGCAGTGGATAACGGTGGTGGGTTTGATGGGGCTGGGGTCATGGTCGAGCTTCATGCCCTAGGCAATTGAACAATGACTTGCATCCCCAGTATGCGCTGCTGATAACGATACACATAAGTATGCGTTGCAAAAATTATGTTTGTTAAAGGAGGTTTATAGTTGTTTAACATATGTTAAATGAGGAATTATTAACAACTTATAAATAGTGATGTAACATTATGAAACATTTTTAATTGACAGAAAAAACTTTGTAAAAGGGATGTTACGGTTAAGATGTACCCCACCCTTGGGACTTCTGTGCCCTAGAAGTTAGCTAGTGGCCTCCCACCTTATTTATTTGCATTTTTAAAGTGCTCACACAGCCCGGATCTAGGTGCTGTTACAGGAATATGTCTCTTAGTTGCGTATTTATAACACGCTTCATACCCAGAGGTTTCTAAGCGTGGATCCGGGCATCGAAACGTGTTGCTTCGTGTCATCTTGTTTCCAAGGCGAGCACATTGCCACTGAGCTATCCTCCCGGGGCATCCCTTGGCACTTCTCGCTTGAGCTCCCATGAGCACTTGTCCATCCATTCTGCCTCTATTATTTATGGACTTCTCTCACTGCACAATGCATATGTGAATTTATAGGAGCACTATGTATAGTTTTTTTGGTATAAGTATGGGAAATGCAGATGCAAAATATTTCTAGAATATTGCTAAGTGGCAGTTGGTGGGTGGAAATGTAATATGTTGATAGGCTATATGTAGACGTTTCTTTAAGTGATAGGTGGATATATGTGTGAATGGTTTAAAGTAGGTGAGGACAGAGTGTTACAAGAATAACAGTAAAAAGAGTAGAAGGGCTGTCTTGATGTCCTGGGTGTTACTTTTAGCAGTGCACGGTGGTGGCGGGAGTTATTGCTGCTTAGCTTACCATTACTGGCGAATTTCAGGGGGTTTTCTGTTTTACTTGTAACCATAATGTCCCTTTAACAAAGTTTTATAATTGAATTTCATAGGTTTTTATTAGTGCAACTTAACCATAACGTCCCTTTAACAAAGTTTCTTCACTGAATATATATATGTAGGGGACTTCTAAAGTGTCATACTGATGGGAACCCCAGGTGCTTATCAAAGAGTAACTGTAATTCTACTTATTTTGAGAAGCCACTGACTGATAGACCACACAAAGGTAAATGCAGCAGGTGGAGGTGAGAATGGGACCCCTATGCCCAAGGGCTCCACAATTGTAAACAGTAAACAAAATAGTTTCAACAACACTCTGCGCAAATACGGAGAACAAACTCAAATGGTGTATTCCAATTTTGAATGCAGGAGTAGTAACAATACATAAACTAAATTAGTAGCATTGAAATGTATTCCTAATATCAGATAACTAGAAAAAATCCCTAAGAACACAACCATTATTATGATCGAGGCGTACTGGTGGCTCGCTATGGGCCAGGACATACGCTCCATGAATGAGAGATGTCACGAATGTTTCAACAGCGACAAATGCTTGAAGACCAGACAAGCACCGGTCATTCCCTCGGAAATCCCCGAAGTGGTATGGCAAAAAGTGGGTATGTATTTCATTGGAACATTGGAGGCTGTGGCTCCCGAGCATCGGTATGGCATAGTGATGGTAGGCTACCTGCCAAAATGGGTAGAAGCAGAATTTGTCCCCAACATTACCACTGCCAATGTCATAGAAGTCCTCACGCCCATTTTTCAGAGGGAAGGCCATCCCAAAGGCATTGTCACAGACAATGGGGTGCAACTAGTATCACAGGAAATGAGTCATTCATGCAGAGACATAACATAAGGCATAGAAAGGCTGCGTTGTACCGCTCCAGGCCAATGGACTAGTTGAGAGGACAAATAGGTTTATTAAAGGGGCAATCCAGTTATAAATGGCTTCTGGAATGGATCCCCTTCAAACTGTCAAGGAGGCCGTAGCAGCTCACAGATTAACCCCAAATGGCATCACCCAAGTGTCGCCATTCCGCATGCTGAGGGGTAAGAGCAGCATCCACACCGGTAGCACCATGGTTTACCAGAGTAAAATAAGATGATGAGGTGAACATGGAAGAAGTTGTTTGGAGGTTTGAAAATAGCAAAGCACACATGAAGAAATGGAATGATCGGAGAAGGTTGACCCAATGTTAGGAAATCAAGGTAGGTGACTGGATCAACATACGTGTACCGTGTAAAGACCAAATGACAGAGTCAAAGCTCAACCAACCCATAAAAATCATACGCAGAGGGACCAATCACGTTCGCACAGAGGATGGCCGCACTTGGAACATGTGGCAATAATTGAGAAGCATCGAACAACTAAGAGACCACAAGATGAGTTCACCCTTTGCAAAAGCCCAGACAGTGATGCCACGAGAGAGCGAGTACTAGAGGCCTCAGAGAAGGAAGTCACGGAAAGAGAGATCGAAAGAGTCACGCCGGAAGCGTCTCAAAAAGCAATGTAAGCACAGATGCTGGCAGTACTAAGGAAGGTCGACCAAGAAGAGAGCACAGAAGAACAGTGAAGTATGATGACTTTATTATGGAATAAACTTTGTTGTGTTACCAAAGGGAGGTGTGTAGAGAGCTCGCGAGACTTGGCACACCCGAAGTCTCGCAAGACTTCCCACGGAAGTGCCGACAGTTGTGCTCCTGGCACTCCTCCTTATCCCTGATAACTGACTGCCATAGAGCCATCATAGCAGCCCAGGAGTACTGAGTTCCTTCCCCACCCTATCCAGTAGCTTATGGACATTGTTTGACTCTGTTTAATGTTACTTACCTGTTCCTATGCTTCGGCAAATAAATCTGTCACTTCAAGCAAGCTGAAGACTCATTTATTATACAACAAGCGCAAATGAAACAAACACATTCGCTGCACTCCTTTCATTTGTGCTGCTTTTTGAGAAGCAGTCCCCTCGACTTTTTTCACTTCACAAGTAACACACATCGCATTCAGATGCTGCCCCTTTAAAAGGAGGACATTAAACAGAGCAACACGCAGCATAATACAATCAGCCATACAGTGCAGTGTCTGAATTAAAGTGGCATTATTTACAGATTTGCTTCTCTCAGGTGCCCTCCAACAACCATACTTGCCTATCAAACATGTCTCAAAATGGCGACGTAGCTTAGGAGACAGATAACGTTTCCCACGTTCGTTGGCTGGCAATTACCTTGTATAATACATACTAGTCTGCTTAGCTCGCGAATAACCCGCATTATTGTAAGTGATGTCACTAGGCTACCTGTCAACAACTAACTGGAGCAAGGGGGGCTGCCAAAATGTGCACCTTGTGCTAAACAAGAACAATGTACATTCCATTACAATCTGTTTCGTTTTTCCTGATTGGAGGAAGGACGTTCCCCCCGGTCTTCTAACGTTGTAAACTTGATATTTATAACAGTGTAACATCAGTGCCCATGTGGTTTAGTGCAGTCAAAGAAAAATGATGTTTTTCTAATGCAACCTTAACCCATATACGGGTAGCACAGAAGAGTGAACCAGAGTAGCAATTGATGGTTTGATTTATAATATCGTTAAACAGCCACAATGTATTTCTAGAACATTTTCCCTCTGAGAGTTGTAATTCAGGCTGATGGGAGATTCCCCAAGTGTCTACTGAACGAGTGCCCATAGCACTATGTTTTGCCTGAAAGCCTTAAATAAGGGAACTAAGGAGAGGTTGCCATCGTTGTTGCTGGAATAGAGAAGTCTGCCATTGAGGCATATACACCAGAGGTGAAGATGCCTTCCTGACAGGCCAATTGAATTGAATCATTAGCCATATCCGTGCATAGGCACTCATTATAAGTTAACAATGTGAAATGCGGTCATTATTTCAAATACTGCCAGTGTTGCCATCCACCCACTTTTGGAGTCATGAGGTACTTACCTCATGTGGTATTCCAGAAACAGCACATGTGGTCAATATTGCATGCTTTTGAACTAAAATACCACCACAAATACCCCATAGTTGTTATTCCAACCTAAATTCAAGGTACAATTATGAACCCATCTCACTCTGGCCCCTGCAAGGAAGTAGCGCCTTGTAATGTATGTGAAGGAATATGGTAACACGCCCCTCCAACATGAGGCAGCAAAAAGGACTGGGGACACCAGAAGCGATGTCTCACCATCTCACTGAAGGGACATTAGTTCCCCAACTGAGCATTATTTTACATGGGAGAGCATCATTATGATACACTAATGCGCCATATCCATTATCAGCTCCCCAATATTCATTTCTTTAAAGTTATCAAAACATGGCATACAGGTACTCTCGAATACAGCATGCAGCATTTCTGAAAGCGTGCATGTTGTATCACCAGTGGGGGAAGCAAACCCCTAATTATGTGGAGACATTTAGACTATCACATACAGTTATGATCATTGCTAAAAGTGGTAATAAGAGGAGACACTATGCAGCATTCTTAATGGGGCATCTAGTGGTACCCCAGTTCCCTTTTCATCATGGATCTACTATGAGAATGAAAGTAATACGTGGTCACCCCGGTGTGGTGCTTTGTAATTTTTGTTTTTTCCTTGACTGCTATTTACCAAACTTTTGCAACTTAGTCCCTCAGAATCAGTGTGCACCATGTACTTTATTTTCTCCATGTGAGTGTCCTCACATAACAGGTTGGGGGGCTGCCCTGCTTGGTGGCCGCCTTTATCTAATTCTAGTGGGTGCCATTCTGCTATGTAAGGGGTGTGCCTGCAATAGATCTAGTGCAAAACCCTGTGGCAAGTCATTGTTATTATAAAGAGAAAAAGTGATGCAAGTCCTAGCTCTACCACCCTTGATTCTCCAGGGTAGCAGCAGTGGCTATGCCCAGATAAGCCCTGTTTGTGAATGGTGTGTGAATCCAGGCCAGAATCTACACCTGCAGTTTGCAGTTTGAAGGTGGCAGCCCCACTGATGATTAGGCGGCCCCAAGGCTTTCAGTCGGGTAAGAAATTGAAGGGGGGGGGGCTCATTTGGGGGCGTGGCTTGTGGGATGGGCGTAGCCTAAAAAGTACACAAACCGTAAGATATGCACACAAATATATATAAATGTTATATATTTATGTGTGTACCTTATTATGGTTTGTGTACTATGCAAGCCCTCTTTTCTAAACATAACATATTTCTATGTTTAGAAAAGATGGCTTGTAAGGTGCGCACATAAATGCTTACTTTTATATATTTGTTTGTGTGCCTTACTATGGTTTGTGTACTTCAAGATGGCTTGCAAAGTACACAAACCATAGTGAGGTAGGCACACATATATATAACATTTATATATATTTGTGTGCATATCTTACTGTTTGCGTACTTTTCAAGCCATCTTTTAAAAACATTTCTATGTTTATAAAAAATGGCTTGAAAAGTATACATTTCAATCCATCTTTTATACAGCTTTGACAATGGACAAAGCCTGAGGCGTCTTTGTCCGTCGGCAAAGCTTTATAAAACATGGCTTGAATTGTGTACTTTTCAAGCCATCTTTTATAAACCTCGAAATATGTCAAGGTGTCCCCAGGTTCACTGGGGGTTAAAGACACCTCAGCGATCTGGGGAGTGGGTGGGTAAACAAAGCACAGTAACTTCCTCTGGTGACCCCGTGTGAGGGGTCACCAGAGGAATTTACAGTGACTGATAGAAGTGGCAGCCAGCCACAGTGTCGCCATGGCTGGCTGGCACTACTGTCAGCTTGCCTGATTTAATGGCGGGCGCGTCTCCGGTCGCGGCTTTGGCCGTGGTGGGATAATGTGTCCTGCCAATGTTGCGGTTCGACCCGGGGGTCCCCCTGGCTCTGCCCCACTTTATGGAGACTTCTGCATACATAAGGAAACGCCACTCAAATTAACTGTAAAACCTTGTTAACAAGTCACGGAATATGGAGAGGAAGCTGACCTGAAGATTGGGCATGAGGGAGGTCTGTTGGCACACACAACCTTCCAATAAACCTTCTGAAGCTCTGCCCTCTGACTGTGGATTCCAGACTTCCATATACCAGGGTTAAGCCAAAAACTGATCTACTCTCCGCCAAATTCATTGGATTAACATTTTCCCCACCATTGGCCGCAGCCCTTCAGAAGGTTTAATGGACTGAACACTTTGGTACTCCCTGTGAGGGATTGCCATCAGGCAAGTGTGCAAAGCTTTGGCTTTTTTTTATTTGTATTAGCACATAAAATGATGTGGGTGATTCCTTCGCCAAAGGGGTAGTCTGCTAACCAGATCCCCCTTTGTCGCAACTTCATGCCAAAAAAGCATACTGTATTTCTGTCCAGCTGCATCAGTTACCTGATCTGCAGCACCCACTCTGCTCATGGCACAGAGCAGGTTCGAAGGTCACAAGATGCCCGGGCGTCATTTACAATATGCCCCCTGTACCTAAACTATGATGATCATGGTTATACCATGATGGTGGCAGGGTAATCTCTAGGAATTCATGATGCCGGAGTTTAGGCATAGTGACTGGCAATACTTATGATCATGGCCACCACATCCGATTGGTATTGCACATCTGTCAGCTCCTGTGAGTCAGCTCTGCTGTATAAGGGACTGTGTATTTGGGTCAGACGAGCTGATACTGCCAGATGGCAGGGCAGAAAACCAGAGGACCTATCCTCCCTTTGACTCTCTTTGGGAGGGCCGGGAACCATATCTCCCAGAGACAGCCGCACAGCATGGGCCCAGGTATCAAAGGAGCACACCCATTCAGGAGTAGCCTCCCAATAGGGTGCTGCATATCCAAAGGTCTCTTTGTTGTCATTAGGAGGGAATGGGGCAAGAGTAGGATAGGCAGAGGTTTTCTGGGCACTGAAGAAGCCTTCACCATCTTGTTTCTCACTGTCCCTCTTTCCCATTCCTGTCTCCTCCACTTCGTCTGGAGCAAAGTACTTTGGGTGCAAGGTCAATTGGACAAAGTCCACTCCTGTCAGGAGCAGAGATTGGTCTGCTAAAGCAGGCAAGCTTTAGACCAATCACCTGAGGACTTGCACCCTTAAAAGAAGCAGGCGTGCGCCCCTTCAGCAGAATTCCCTCAGTTCCTCAAGGATCTTTGATGAGCGAAGAGACGTTCTTAACATTCTCCCCTGGACTTGCTTTTGGTCATTTGATTTGTCCAAAGCCCTCTGCCCCAGATGAAGAAAGAGCCGTCCCTCTGCCAGAAGAGCAAACCTTAAACTGGACTATCCTGTCCTTGAGTCCTTTGCGAAGGACTCACAGGGAGGGCCAGACCAGCTGAAGCTCCCTGTTCTATTGCACTAAACCAGTCACTCTGTGTTCCCCGCATCCTGAAAAATAGGGAAGGTGTTCAAGCTGGTTTCTGCGTTCCTCCAACCAGCCAAACTATTGAACTGCATCTAAACCAGCTCAACATTTCATTGTGTCCTATCGAAGCATGTCAACTGCTGGCCCGAAGTGTCTGCTCAACTCTGGAACTTGTACCGAATCTCTGGAGGGTCACTCATTAAATCTAACCTGGGGTGACAACCATAGCTCTGCCCATCTAGCCCGAGAACCACTGCCTTATTGACTGCATGCCGATACACCCCCGATCACCCCTTCAACGACCATAACCTGCCAATTCAAACCACTGGAGAGTCAATTGCCGACCTCTCCCAGCGGCCAAAGCCTGACTCGACTTGACCAACTGTGAAGTGTTCTTGGGACTGCCCTGGCCTGAATCACTTGAACCAACACTGTTCCACCACACAGAGCACCCGTATTTTGACCCAACTCAATGTCCGCTTGCTGCCAGTGCCACCCCTATCCTATTTAACTGACTGAATCTGATCACCTTGCATCAATGTTCAACCCTGGGTCTGATGTGACAGCCCACCAAGAGCTGAACCCAGGTACCTTGACACTGAACTGCCCCCACACTCCACTTGGAACCTAGAGACAGATTAGGTCACGGTTGCTCCTGCTTTCAACCCAATATCATTTTTACAGTAGTCCCTTACCTACCACCTCTGGAATTACGCTCAGAGTGCTACTTTTTCCAGTCTGTTGAATCTTCTTTGTTCTTTCCTCTGTGGTGCGTATATGTATAGTAATCGCTGTTTATTCTACTTGCAGATGGTGTGTTTTATTAAAGTGTTAAATTTGTATAGAACTTGATTGAACATTCCCTTTATTGTGGACTGTGATACTGTGTTGTTTGGGTCACTCCTGGTTCACCTTCATACCCCTCTTGAGTGTACAGCCATCCCTTGACCCGCTTAAGGACAAAAGGCAAAGTAGGTATATCTCTTGATAGTCCCAGTTTTATCTTTATGATTGTGTTGTGTTTTGGTTTGTAGAAGTGTGAGGCCTGAGTGGACCATTTTGCCTCTATTCATCCTTGTACTCCTGCAAGGTGGAATCCAATTCATCACAATCCTGACCAGGAATAGGTGTGCATAGTGGCGTGGAGACACCCTTGCAGTTGGTTTAGCCAGACCTACAAATGCATAAAGTGAATGATTTCAAACAACCATGCCACCCTCTAATTTTGCCCAATCTAAAAAAGGCCTATTCTGACCTACATGGTGTGAAAGGAGACTACCTGCAAGCCTCTGCCATTAGGGATGCACATCCAATGGGCCAAAATAGTCTGCAATGTCCTCCATCTTCCCAAGCTCATCATTATGCATCGTCATGCTGCGGTGATCTGCTGCTCTCTGAAAGCATGAGAATTTCCAAGGACCCACCACAACTTCTCCCGCAGTCCCTAAGATAAGCAATAACCAAAGGTCATCAACAGCAAGGGAACCTCAACATGAAGGGCTGGGGAAAACAGCCTAATTTCAGCTTTGCTGCTTGAAGCACTACCTTAAACCATAGGATCATTATATGAAGACTTTTTCCTGGCAAGGCACTGTGGGATTGCACCCGCAGAATACATCAATAGATATTGAAAAACACTAAAAGCAATAAGCATGTTTCAAAGCATATAGAATTTGTGTGCGAAAAACACCAAATGATGAAGTGAGTATCAAATGGGGCCTAACATAAAGTACAGGGATACTATGGATAAATCGCCACAGTATAATTTAACAGCAGTTGCTGAGAAGATGATAGACACCTTCCAGAAGATGCTTGCCTTAGTGCCCAAACAGCATTTGGATCTCATTTGGTAAATGTTGCTTAGCAGAAAGCATGGACCCCGTACAGTATGATTTGCATTAGTACTTACTCCTGGAGTAAATACCCAAACTATGGTTGGCCCACAGCACCTCAACAATTGTCGGAGTCAGTTTGCAGTCTACAACTGTCAGCCTGAGATGTTGCTGTAAACAGGGTTGTGCTGAGCGACTGAGTTCCTTCCCTGAGAAAGCTGTTGTGACCGCTGTCCTTTATTGGACCACGGGTGTTACTGACAGCCTGACACTCCTAAAAAAAGCTACACTGGCTACACACCGGTATAGAGACTTGCCCTGATGAAGGAGTTTGTATACTCCGAAATGCATTGGCATATTAAGTCCATACCTAACATGTGATGTGTAGCTGCAGCCTCACTAAGATTCCATTAGTGTTGTGCTCTTATCAATGATCTTTTGATAAATTATTATTGAATTTATTTCTGACTTGGATTCTTTTTGACTATCATTTTTGAAATTGGATACAAGCAAGTTTACCTACATACAGGAATATTTTGAAGAAAGTCTTTTTAACTTCATAACCCGTTGTTTTGGGTATAACGGAGGGCGGCTGTGTGACTAAGTTGGCCATACTTAGTCTTTTCCTTAGCTGTAAACAGGGTGCACAGTTAGTACCATAACAGGTATGGCAGTAAGCGAACCCATGAGTCCCCAACTAAATGCTCTGTCTATTGCTAGATCCTCCATGAATCCACTCGAACTCAATCAGGGTATTGCTCCCTTTGCTTGGCGGCATACATCACAAGCATATCATATTCAGGTGTTCTCCACCAAGAGTAGCAAGCAAACCTGAAAATGATCCATGCACATTTCCTCAAGACAGAAACCAGATTCTCAAATGCCTCGGTTAAAGGACATACATCCCAGAGGGAGCAAATGCATATGATAGAAATATTTTGTCAATTATTAGCCAGTATGGAAACGATTATATGATTCCTGTACCTATTCACCATGCTTGCAATCAAAGGTGGTTACCATGTTTGTAATCAAAGGTGGTTGCATCGTAACTCCCTACATCCCATTTGACCAACTAGAGGGAATCCAAACTAAGCTGCCACATTGGTTTCTGGCCTGAAACCTTGTGAGTACATCACTTAAACCCTCCTCCCTCTGCATCTCTGTTAGGGAGAATTCTCCAGAATGTCTAATTTCCCTTACCTACTGATCCCTCAGCAGTGTTGCTGGACTTATAGGATTTATTTTTTTCACCTGTAAGAGTGTGAGCCCTTTTTTCCCACTCTTACATGTGTTTTGCTGTGTGTGTTTAACATTTTCTTGTGTTCATAGACTGTGGAGCCTCACCTACTCTATAGGCATCATCTTTTTACTGTGTGTTACACAGCACCTTCGTTTTTTTTTTTTTATTGTTGCATTATTAGTTTACATGAAACCTTATACAACATATTACACATAATAAAATATACAATTCATTTTTATAAACACTACATATAGGCATATAGGAAAAAAAAAGATAAGAGATAAAAGGATCCTAAAAATCAAGTCATCCACCTAAAAACATCTATCACAGCCCTTTATTTTCCAATAGAAAAACATTGCATATTATATTCCTTTTGACCAATTTCTCCGTAATATCTTGGATTAATAAATTCAATGCTAAAATTAAAGAAATGTTTACACCCCACATACGACGGCTCCAAAACAAGTGGATAGACATTTCTAGATCCTTGTTAAATCTATCTTTAAGATAAAGTGCACGTTTAGGCTCAAAATAAGTACAAGTTAGTACAAGGTGCTTAAGAGTCTCTTGCGTTCTAGTTTCTCCACAAAATCGACATGTGGAATCGATTGGACCCTGATTAGGTACCACATCTTTATATCCCCATTGCCGTATCCTTTCTAAGGTCGGAATCTGATTGAGTCTAAAGCGCATAATCATGTATCTCGCCTTGTCACACGGGAATCTTTGTAGATAGAGGGGGATGCATTCCCTGGCATGTCCAAAAATTGCATACTCCTGATAAGAGGGGTATGACTCCACACCGTTTACTGTGTCCACCGAATCTGCCTTGAATAAAATTCTCTGAACCAACCCTGGTCGGTGTACCAAATCCTCTAAACATAGACCTAGAGTGACTAACAGCAAAATCATATTGTCGCTAAACTTTCTAATAGATATTACTATCCCTGATTTAACGACCTTATTTAACAGTTCATATAGGGTATTTACAGGTGGATCATTCGTTTTTCTAAATAAGGATAATTGCCTCCAAAGATATCTTGCTTTGAGTGAGATGAGGCATAACTCGTGGCGGATAATGGCGTTGGGGACTGCCATCGGTAGACCAATTAGTTCTTCCCACATTTTCCCTTGGACCACATTCAGGCATAGGCTCATATCATGGGTACAAATGTCCAAGCCATACAGAAGAACTGGTTCACATTTTGCAAGATAAAAGCGTCTAATAGGTAGGAGCAAAAATTGCCATACCCTAACCTTCAAAAATTTCATTTGTACCTTAAGTTTGGTTGCTTTCTCTTCCAGGCTCAATTTCCACATCTTAAGGCTAGATCTATTAGTAAAGTTGTAGCCTAAATATGTTATGGCCTGGACCTGTTGCACCTGATCCTCCCCCATCCTCCAGCTATAGGATTTGATGGTTCTTCGTGACCACAATCGTTCGAGATTTGGACGCATTAGGGGAGAGATTGTTTGCCATCGCATAATGATAGACAATGTCCATCTTTCTACGAAGGCCACGTGGGGTGTGGTCAAAAAGAATAAAATCATCCACTCGATAGCCAAACTCCTCAACCTAACCGGAGCAATGGAAAGGCCCTGCCACATGCCCTCCACATCGCACACATATAGGTTGAAGAGCGTGAACAGCCCTGCTTGACCCCCAAGTTTAGTATCAATAGCCTCAGAGAGAGTGCCTTCATGTGTTAAGCGAACCCTATCCGAGGTATTTCTATGCAACAGAGCCAAGAGTTGGACAATCTTTTGGGGGAAGTTCATTGCTAACATTTTAGTCCATAGACTCGCTCTAATAACTCCATCGAAAGCATTAAAAAGGTCTAAGAATGCCATAAAAATCTGACCTATTTTGGATTGATGGATCTTATCTCTGAGATGGGCCAGAATATTCCCATTCAAGTTGGTTCCCAAACCCTCTCTAAAGCCAACCTGAAATTTGCTAAAACAAGCATTCTTCCTAATCACTTTATTAAGATCTCTTACGAGAAGAATACCAAAGACTTTACTAGCCGCATCTAAAAGAGCAATGGGTCTATAGTTCTTGGGATTGAGCACATCACCTTTTTTAAATATGGGAACTATAATACTTTGCGCCCATGATTCAGAATTGATATGGGTTTTAAAAATATCATCAAATATGGGTTTAAGCAACTCGGCCCATATTTCCGGCACCTCCTTAATGATGAACAGGGGTATGCCGTCCGGGCCCGGCGCTCTGGACGGTTTAAGTTTATTAATAGCCCAAGTAATGTCCTCAAAATCCCAAGAACAATCTCCCACCACTAGACGACCCAAATCCAAATCCTGTCCCCTAACAAAAGCGGCAGGCAATTCACATTTTTTCTTGTAGTAAGAACACCAAACCTTAGCTTGGATAGGGCAATCGAGTCTATCTTTAACCGGTGTAAGTGTTTTATTAACGGTAGCCCAAAATTTAACGTCTCTGCCCTTACATAAGTTATACATCATCGTTTGATGAACTGCAAGGTACTGATCCATTTTCAGAGACTTTATCAAATGTTTGTGTTTCAAGATGATTTTTCTCTTCCTACTCTGCAATTCAGCAAATGAGATGGGTAGGATCTTCAGAATCCTTAGAACCTAAAGTTTAATGGACTTAGATCTTTGGATTCTGGAATCTCCGCCCCTCCCCTTAAGTTTCATCACCTCCATATCAACCGTCTTACTAACTTTATAGGCACAAGACAGGATAATATTATTATAGTAGGAACCCCCCAAAGAGAGAATCTTGTCCCTTGAAATTCGATACGAAGCCAAGGCTAGGTTCTCCAACACCGGGGCATTACATTTCATAAGCGTTTATTTGTTCCAAATAATCATTCTCCCATTATTCGCCACCTCCATGACCATAAACTCTGGTTTTATCTGAAGATTCGGACATGGAAGCGATAGTGAAAAAAGTAGAGGAATGTGATCGCCCAAGTCTACCTCCATAAGTGTCAGTTTTTCCACATGCTTCTTTCCAGCCATTTGAAACATAAAATAAATCAATCCTTGAACTATTGCTTCCGCTTTTCCAAGTATGTTTAGGTAAATTCCAGTCCGTAGCGTGGTCTATCAGTCCCAAATCCCAGTGTTCCATGAGTTTATCCCACCATATACCTGTCATCCGCCGTCGCGGTTGGCGGCTTCTTCCACGTTATAGGTGGCGGCACAGGGGCAGTGTGTTCTAGTCCTCTTTCTATGGTCATCAAACACGGATCGGCCTTGTGGGCGGAACCTGCCGGGAGTTTCCAAGCCTCCATTCTCCCGGCAGACTCCGCGTTGCAACCCGGTTCGGAAGTTTCTCTTCCGGGTTATTCGCTCCCGAGGCTTGGTGCTTCGTATTCTGTTGCAGCCCTGCCTCACTTATCTGCTTCTGCTACGCGTTCCGTGCGAAGCCCTTCTCTCTTCTTCTAACTTTTCTCGCCGCCTTTGGCATTCCTCCTGTATTTCCCAGTTCCGGGTTTCCCCCTCCAGACCTGCCTCTCATCGCCTTACCTTCTCTGACTTTCTGGCTCCTGTTTTCTCTGCTGGGCTTCTAGGTCCTCCAGTTCTGTCGTTCCTTTACTTCTTCCCATCTGTTCCGGGTGTCCTTCCCCGGAGATCACCGTGCGACCCCACCCGCGCCGGCAGTCCTCTCCGAATCCTCCTCTGGCAGTGTTGCTCCTTCTCATCACTTCTCTCCAAGAACCTCCTCGTGCAACACGTCATCTGCATCATTGCCTGTCCGCTCAGCTACTGTTGGCACCTGCGGAGAAAAAAGAAGAGGTTCCAAGTGTTACGAAGGGTTTGTTCTTCCCTGTTGGGTTTTTCCCTTCCTCCGGCTTGATTCCGGAAAGGGGGCCACGGAACTGCTGTTCCCTAGCGGTAACTGTGGCGTCCTTCCGTGACAAGCACATCCACCCAAGAAGAGAGAGGAATTACTTGGCCAGGCGAAACGTACAGTCTATGGATAACGATTCCAGCAGCTCAGGTGAGGAGAGTCCAAAGGGTGGGGAAGAGCAGGGAACCAAAGGAGCTGAACAACCACAATACCTCTCTTCAGATTAGGTTGGAGCATTTTCGGGGTAACTCCTCTGTCATTCCACATAGCACCCTCTGTACACAAGGAGTTGAAATCTCCTCCCATGATAATACGATTACCAAAGCCCTTCTCAAACCATCCCCCCAGAATTTCTCCAAGGGAATCCTCCACTATTTCGAGAGGCACCTTTAGAGGGTTCCAGTATAAATTCAACAGAAGGATTGGATCTACATTATATTCTGTGGATAAAACAATACCCAGGAGCCATTCACTTGTAAAAACTACATTACCATGAAACCCCAGCTTGTGATGGACGGCAATCATCAAACCACCACTAGGCCGTCCTACTACTCCCCTCGAAGCTAAAGAAGAGAAGGTATAAAAACCTTCTATGTACATTTCAGTAAGCATCATAGTTTCTTGAAAAAGATAAATTCGGGGGGCAGGAGTAAGTCTCACCTTTAGTCAGAAATGTATTCAAATGTGAGCCCCCACAAGAATTCCAAGAGATAACCTCGATGTTGATGCTGTTAGGAGTGCCCATTGCCCTGCCTAAGGGTCTCTAAAGTTTTAAGAGCTGGTTGCAACCATGACCAATCTTGGCCACTTTTAAGGCTAGAGATTAGGGCCAATGCTGGATCTGAATTTTCTGATTTCTTGGTACCCAAATGTACTATCTGTTCCATTTGGATGTTGGTCGGTTCCTTATAGTGGAGGGAAGTATCCACCTCTTTATCGTCCGCTAGTTTGGATAAGCCATAACAAAGAGAATTAAGATTTTTTTCTTGGGCACGCACCATATCTGCTACCATCACTGAGTGAAAGCAACTTAACATTCGGTGATTGTTGTGATTAGGTAAGGAGATAGCGTCTATATCATCAGTTGTTATAGCTCGCAACAAAGGAATTTTTTTAAACAAGTTTAATAGATGCCTTCTATTCAGACTGGCCAGTGAATCTGTCTTATTGTTATTGATCCAACCCAGGATTTTCCCTGTATGGGTCATGGAGAGGGGCTGTATCGGAACAGGCTGCATCTTTACATTGCCTAAGAGACGTGTAGCCAATGTATTTCTTTGAGTGTCCTGAATGTTAAAAGTCTGTATGTCTATGGGGCTTTCCCCCATGTTATTAAGTATAGGGCCACTCTCACTCTCAACCGTAGCAATCAGGCCATTAGAACAGTAAGTCTTGGTAGATACTGCTGGGGCCATAACTTGTGCACTGGGAGGGAAGTTTGTTTGTTGCATACGTATAGATGTTCTGGCATGTTTAGTGCTAGTTATTTTGCCAAAGGCTGTCATCTTAGTTTGTTTGATTTGGGGGCGATCTTGGCCAGTTTTCAATTGATTACCCTCTTGGGTGTTAGGGTTGATAATTTTTTCTCCCCCCCTTAAAGGACATTTCTTATTGACCTCCGCCCGCTCCTGACCCTCTCCCCTATTAGGATCATTGGCTACCCCACTATCACTAGACGCTTCTAGGGACGGAATATTTCTACTTGCTTTAAGATTAGAATTCCTGCCTCTAATTTTTGTGTTGGGCATATTTTTAGTTTTTTTTAACTTCCTAGCTTGTTTTTTTTGGTTTTTTTCACCTGTAATCAGGAGATTGGGATACTTCATTAATATCATAGTTAGAAGTATTGGAAGGGCATATTCCGTCGGGTTCGATCGAGATACCCATTTCCACTACTGGATCTGTTGCTATTTCCTCTATGTGTTTAGTTTTTTGTTTACACTTTTGCCCCCTTTTAGAAGGTGTTTGTTGGATGATTATAGCATCATCACTGCTAATGTTCAAACATTGCCCCTCCTTAGAATTTTCCCTAGCTTGCTCCTGGGCATCAGATGTTTCCATATCTTGTTCTTGGATACGTCCCCCTGTTGCTATCGCAATCGCGTCCAAAAGAATAGAGGGACTGTCAGGACACCTTAGTTCATTATCATATTTTTTATTCCGTGGTATTTTATCTCCTAGACTTGGGAGTTATTGGTCCCTTAGCCCTCTGTCTGAGGAAGTTGGGCGGTCCCCTGAGAGCATAAATTCCAAAAAAGTGGTAATTTTCGCATCCATGGTTGCAAGCCTAATGCTTTGTTCCTCTCTATATTTGTCATATTGATTATGCTCTTTAATGTTGTGTTCGTTATAGGTCTTGCCCTCCACAAGACCCTCCAAAAATGCCAAGCGAGTAACTAATTGATTAAAGGCAGCTTGTTGGCCTACCATAGAACCACCTAGCATCTCTTGGGACTCACCCATAGTTTTCAGAGCCAAATTTAAACTGATATGTAGGTTAGATAGGAGAGGTAGAAGATAATCTCCTCTATCTTCCTTACCCAATAGATACTTTTCCTGTTTATCCTTACCTATAGGTTGGAGTTCTAGTATTGCCTGATCGGGTTCCGTGCATCCATCCACCGTTTCTGGCTGGACCATAACCTCTCTGTCCGTTTGAATAGTGCCAACCTTCCTATGTATATGGATCTTCGGGGCCTCTAGTGTAGGTGTCATGAAGTCTTTTTGCTTTCCCTCTTGTTGTTTCCCCAACATAATAGTATCTATGGTTTCTGAAAGTCCACCACTCAGAGCCCCCTCAGATAGACTCCTCACAATCTTGCCATTAGATTGTGGTCTCCCAGTCGGCATCTCTAAATCAATAATTTCTTTAAGGAGGTCACCCGTGGCATCAGCCATTAGCAAAAAGGAATCATCCAAATCATCCCCCCGATAGCTTGATTAAGAATATGATCGGGAGAATTAGGAACCCCTTTAGATTGATCTCCCCAACTAACATATTTAGACTGAATAGGGCCGGTAGAAAATTGTCTCTTATGCTGTTCCCCTTTTCCAAAAATAAATACTGCAGGTGAAATGTGAGTGGAATAGTTTATACCAAATGGATATTTACCCTTGATATTTCCTATCATGTTGCACCTTAATGAATCTAAGCCATGAACTTCCTTGGCTTTCATTTTTTCCTTTAAATCGGCGTTCTGGAGTGGAGTGGATGCATGAAAGCGGACCACCCTTTTAGTCCCCAGCAGACTTTGTTGAAGACATTCTTCATCAGTAAGTTCCTGTCTACAACCCAACTTGTCCCCAACTTTATCAGTAAGTTCCTGTCTACAACCCAACTTGTCCCCGTTACCCATAAGTGCCTCTGTATCTAATATGACTGGGTTTTCCCCAATAATCGATTGTTCCTCTGAAGCTGTTAAATTAGTGATGGGGGGTCTCTCAATACTCACACATGATGCATTTTTTGCCCCACCTTCAACAATAGTTTCAGCAGGTAGATTACAAGCAACAATATTTTTCATGGTATCTATATTGGTAGCCTCTTCGCACTCAAGCAGAGAAACTAGCTGAGGTTCTACCACCTTGTTCTCTTGAGTCTCAACTGTTTTGAACCCGCTTCTAAGTGCTGGAATAATCAATTAGATAAACAGGAGTACTCCCTTAAAAAATCTGTAAAGTAATGTACTTTAGAGTGCAATATAAAAAAAAATGTAAAAACAGCATGCAATAGCATGGAAAGGAGTCCAGGAAATTGTGCCTTGTTTCCAGTGAATTTATTTGTATTAGTTTACTTTACAGGATCTCACTTGCCCTTGTTTACACGTGTTTCGGCCACCAAAGGCCTTTCTCAAAATAGGGCTTGTCAAATTAGTACGCAAATTTAACTGAAAAGCATTAACATAGCAATGTATTACATCATACATATTCGAAATCAAAAAATGTAAAATACATAATTACCCAAGTGGTGGTGGGGAGGCAGGAGAAACAAACAGGATGAGAGAAAAAGAGACAAATGTGATGTAAGTAAGGTACAATACCTAATATTATATACTAAAAGACATAGGCCACGGAGCTTATAGGTCCAGACTTACCCACTAGGGTGTTCAATAAATTCTTACTCTTCACAATAATAAAGGGTTAGATCCCGTTGTAATCTGTTACATACGAAAAGAAAAAGGAAGGAACAGTATATACCATACTCCTTCTAAGTTCCATTTTGTTATGTTTCAACAAATCTATTAAATGGCGCAATTCGGATAGGTCCTATTGGTTAAATGATCAAGTATACTACAATTATGGGTAAATAAAATTGCGCCCTATATTTATCCAAACATGCGGTATTACCCCATATGCAACATTCTGTATAATCCGAACAGAACAGGTAAGTATAACCATAAAAGAAAGTGTATACTTTGGTTAAATGCTCCAAAGCACTACAATTGTGGGCGCGTGGTAATATGCCATGTATTTATCTAACACGAGCATGCGGTATTACCCAATTACAACATTCTAATATGTCCGGACTCTTAATAAGAGCATGCGGTATTACCTAATTTCAACATTCCAATATGTCCGGATTCTAATAAGAGTCAATTAGAAGTGTTAATGCTTTTCAGTTTAATTTGCGTACTCATTTGACAAGCCCTATTTTGAGAAAGGCCTTTGGTGGCTGAAACACGTGTAAACAAGGGCAAGTGAGATCCTGTAAAGTAAACTAATACATATAAATTCACTGGAAACAAGGCGCAATTTCCTGGACTCCTTTCCATGCTATTGCATGCTGTTTTTTCATATATTAGACGGTTTTACCTGTGGCTTACCGTCGGTCCAGTGATCTGCGACTACAATATTGATTAGCTTGGAGAAGCGAGAATCTGTTGCACCCTTACCAAATTAACAAGAGTCGCCCAACAGACCAGCTGTAACCCTAAGCCCAGTCTACTTTTCTTTAAAAAAAAATGTATCTGCCGAGCCAGAGGAGAGTACAACTCGCAGGCTCTGGAATGTAGATAGAAAAATGAGAGAAAAGAAAATCCAGGCAATAAAGCACAACCCAATAGTGGGAGGTCGTGGGTTAAAATCTACGCCAATGTTAAAGTTGCCAGTATGAATAAAGCTGGAAACTCTAGGGGGAAACTCTAGGGGGGAGAGCACTCGCAACCCCTATCTAAAATTAGAGCTAAAAAAGGGCTGAGATAGAAAATCAATATCAATAGAGTATGATCAACATTTAAAAGGAACCAATTGCAATAGAAATAAAATCAATGATATATGAATCGAATTTACAATGTCTTGGGAACGAGCAATGGCTTGACGAGCAGCCTTAGTCCGTCTCAACTCCCCAGTGTCCAACTTATCAAAAAAAATTACCCTAAAATGTTCCCTCTATTCGGAGCTTTAAATGAACATAAGAGTCCCAAATGGCAACCGTAAGAAGAATGAGGCCTAGTAGTCAGCAATAATAGGACAGTACCTGGGATCAAAGGGAGCTCCTGCGCAGTCTCCCAGTCTCCTGCCCAATGGCTGACAGACCAAGATTTAATGGTTCTTGAAGGAATTTATAGAGTTTATAGAATACTGCCACTAAGATGTCTTTACCCGCTGGCTCCTTACTTATAATAGACTGTAGCAGGATGCGTGACTCCCTTTCCTCCATGGGCCGGAGCCTCCCAGAGCCAAACAGCAGAAAAACAGTAGCATAGATGCCGCGCCCTTGTCACCGCTGCGGGCTTAACACCGCAAGGGTGGTTGGGCCAGGGGTTTATGGTCCCAGATGGTCACGTGATCGGTCACGTGGCAACCGCTGTGTCCGCCTCCTCCAGGAAGCGAATCCTCCTTCCATCAAACAGCAAGAGGTCAGGGCTGCTCGCAATGCTGTAGTGAATAATAGTATTGCAGGTGAAGTACACGTGACTTTGACAAACCATTCCTCCAAGTACAATTGAATCTGCCGCTCGGGCGGTTGGGGCGGGAGTTTATGGTCCCAGATGGTCACGTGATCAGTCACGTGGCAACCGCTGTGTCCGCCTTCTCCAGGAAGCAAATCCTCCTTCCGTCAAACAGCAAGAGCTCAGGGCTGCTCGCAATGCTGTAGTGAATAATAGTATTGCCGGTAAAGGACACGTGACTTTGACAAAGCGTTCCTCCAAGCACAATTGAATCCGCCGCTCGGGCGGTTGGGCCAGGAGTTTATCGTCCCAGATGGTCATGTGATCAGTCACGTGGCAACTGCTGTGTCTGCCTCTTCCAGGAAGCGAATCCTCCTTCCGTCAAACAGCAAGAGCTCAGGGCTGCTCGCAATGCTGTAGTGAATAATAGTATTGCCGGTAAAGTACACGTGAATTTGACAAAGCCTTCCTCCAAGCACAATTGAATCCTTCAGTGCAGTGACACATGGTTGTCTTTTTAGACTTCCCAAATTCAGACTCCATTCACTTTATTAGTCTCTTTTAAAACTCACAGACCCAGTACAAACTATCTTACATAGAGTTCTGGAAAGGGTTATTACTTACCCCTTTTTGTCTGTTTCTCTTGGAACATTGTTGCGTTCCATTTTCATTAACACTTGGTTGGTGGCAGTGGTAACTACCCTATTTTTCCTACCGAAGTTATCTTAAATAGTCCTGGTATTGTTTTAGGCTATCTTGGTAGCTTTGAACTCAACCTGCTGGACCATGTAAGTTTTTATACGGTTCTGGCTGGGTTTATTCGCCATTTCTTTTTGTAAAAGTATTTCTTGTGTTTTACTCTGCCCGCCAAACCAGGTTTGGTTCCTTTGTTTGCCGTCCTTTCGTGGGCTTCTTCACAGAAGCCCTCCTTAGGCGCCTGTATGTCTGAGGGGGACAGGATGTGAGGGAGGGGTTTAGGACTCCCTGCACAGGGTCTCCTTGGAGACCCATGTCGCACTCTGATGTGATTGGCTCTGGTGACTGTCCCAGTGACAGTCCCGGCGGGACAGCCACCATGCTGTGTAATTGACAGCCATGCGGTGTGAATGGGGGAAAACTGCATAAAAAGCAGGTCTCTGGGTCTGGAATGGCAGAGTCGCCACTGGATCGAGAGAGCCGACGAGAAGTTGACAGAAGAGGACCACTACCACGACTGAAACTCCTGGTGAAGCCCTGCTGCGGGTCTGAATCTTCAAACTTCACTGACAGGGGAGATCTGCAAGGAATCCTCTCCCCTTGAGCTGGTGGGAACAACCAGTTCACCAAACTGCTCGTCAGGCCTCCCTTCTCTGGTCGGATTTGCTGTACACAGCTACAGTGAACCGGATAGCCAGGAGGAACGAACCCTGCTTGCATTTTAAGGAGCGCACCTTTTATTCGTCGCTTTGCTCTGCTGCTGGTTTCTTCCCTGGGCAGTGCAGGACCCTCCTGTCTTCCTCCTTCTTGTCAGTCCGACAGTCGCTTCAGGAACCGTGAGCCTGCAGGACCTGCCAGGAACATCTGCCTAAAACACAGCATTCTTCTGCTTTAAAGGTACTGTGCTAACCCGGTTGTTCGTTTCGTCCAGCCGCAGGGAAAGTGTGTGAAATCTTTCGCCAAACCGAGGGCTTGTCCTTCTCCATTCTTTAAAGTAACTTTTCGTCTGACCAACTTCGTTCTGAACACTTGGCAAAGACTTAACCGCAAACTACTCTGATTTCTGTCTAATTTTGTCTTTCCCTCCCTTTTAAATTGCTGGAGTGCTATTTCGCTCAAACTTCACTTTGAGCCTAACTTGTCCAGAATCGATTGGGTGCAGTGTAGTGTATTGGTAATGTGATTTTTCTACTGCTTGATAACAGTGAAATGTTTAATAACTGATGTGTAAATAAATGTATATTCTTTTACTCAGAAACCTTGAGTCAGTGTTTGTTTGACTCATAGTAATTGCTGTTCTTTTAACTAGTTACTCTTGAGATAAGTCTGGTTGCTCAGCCATCGCTACCACTTTACTGTGTAGTACAGGCTTGTACCAAAGGTGAACTTGTACTGTCACTTGTAGACCTAATTGTGTGTGGTGTTCCCAAAGGGTACTGCATATAATTCTGCCTAACACTGCTGTAAAGGGGTGAGGATCAGTGCTGCTATTACCTTGAATCAACTAACCACAAGGCTAAACATCACTAAAAAGCAATATTAATCATTCCTGTCCTTGCAGTGGGTTTTTGATGTGGGGGCGACATTGCCTGCCGGCTCCTGAGGCTCTTGTAGTTTTCAGGATCATGCATCCAATGGGAATGCACGGTGGGCGAGCTAACTGGATAGGCGAGATACAGCTCTTCGGGCTGCTCCTCGGCAGCGGCAATCTTAGAATGCATTGTTAGCTCCTTAAATGCAATCCACCCTGTTTATAGTTTACCTCTGCTGCACCCATACACATGCCATTCAGACATGGTTGACAAACAGGGTCTTGACCACCCTCACATAACTTTAATCGCTGCAATGCACACATGCACAATAGAATCTCCCAATTCACCCAATTTTCCCAAATTTGGACTCCAGCCTCTCTGAGGGCATTCAACCAAGAAGCAAATTAGGACCATAATTATGGTGAAAGGTGCTATAGAAATGACTGAATGAATGAATGAATGAAAATTGATGATCCTGTAGGTCCCTGTTGTGTGTTGCTTATGAAAATCAATGATCCTAAAGGTCCCTGTGCCGAGTCGCTTATCGTTTGATGTGCTTTGTGGTGTGAAGTTAACTGCACTGAGAATGGGTATGAGAGGCTGGTTTACATACCCCAGAGCAGACGTGGAGGGGAGGAGAAAGTTGGCATGCTGCAGCATAATGGGACCTTCTGTGCGCTCTCCCCACCTGTTGCCCCACCTTGCATTGAAACGGTCTGTCCTAGGGCCTTGAAATGTGGTTGTTAAGGTCCCTATCCTTTGAGTTTTGTTCCTGGCATTGAGACACTTGAAAAGAGCTTTGTCCAGTCCTTCTATGGCCACAATGATGTTTTGCCGATTTGCAGGGCAAATATATCAGAAACGGTGCATTTTAGGGCCTTGAAACATGGTTTTCTTGGACCTTTCAGTTGTGTTCCTTGTGTCGAGACACTTCAAATGAGCTTTGTCCGGTCCTTCAATGACCACATTGATGTGTCACCGATTTCAGGAAACTGTCTCATGTGTCCAGAGGCTGAAATTCGGGGAAAGGGGTTGGGTGTCCAAATCTCATGTAGCCAGTAATGTCTGGAGGGTCCTAACAGGTAACTATGCAAAGTTTGGTGCAGACTGGTGGAACGGTGTGGAATTGCATAAGGAACAAAACATTGTGGTGCAAATATTTCACAAACTGTGCATCCTGGGGCCTTGAAACGTGGTTTTCAAGGCCTCAGAGTTTTGTTCCTGCCATTCAGGTGCTTAAAATGACCTTTGTACGCTCCTTCTACAACCACACTGATGTTTCGCCAATTTCGTGCTTTGCAGTGCAAATATCTTGGAAACAGTGCATCTAAGGGCTTTGAAACGTGGTTTTCAAGGTCCTTTGAGTTGTCCTCCTCGCGTCGAGATGCTTAGAATGACGCCCACATTGCTGTTTCCAGGCAACCGTCTCATATGTTATGGGACTGAAATACGGGGGAACGCTTTGGGGTGTCCAAATTTCATGTGGCCAATGATGAACGGAGGGTCCTAACAGCTAACTAAGCAGAATGTGCTGCAGATTGGTGGAACGGTGCAGAATTGAATCAGGAACAAACAAACAGATGTTCCACTTTATTTATATAGATTGGGTATTATGAGCTCTAAAAATAGCATATATATTTGATAAGTCAGCTGTCCATTGCGGCATGGGCTCTTCTAGGGGATATTGACAAAAGTGCTGCCTTTTGTACAGGTGAGGTATTGATCCCTTCCTTCCACTGCGCCTCGTGCATGCCACCGTTATATTAACTCGCTACGCTATCAGTGGTTTGTGTGCATGTAAACATTGGATTGATGGCCGCTTGACCTTTTGAATTAACGCAATTAGTCTGCATTAAAGCAATAACACGTCGAACGGTTTTTCGCAACATATTGAACCGCTTAATAAGGTGGAACTCTGAATTACGTTTGAAAATAACAGTCAAGTGCGGCAACGGCTCTCCAGCCCTGTTCAATCCTGTTGATTTAACACCACATTTCCAGAAATTCATTATCTTTCTGTGTAGCATTTGTGAAACATTGTGATGTTTCCATGTGTATGTTTGTTTTTGTAGGTTGTGCTTAAAGAGAAAGCTAACGTCAATTGGACATATATATGATTTGCCAGACTGCCAAATTGTTTTTAAAAAAAATTGTTTGTTTTTTACATGAAAGAAACTAAGTGCAATAACAATTGAAAATGGACATTTTTTAAAGAAGGTATATTGAATTAGGGACAATCACATTGAAAACAAAACAATGTGGAATATTCCATTTTTTCTCTATGATTTATGTGAGCCAAATATGTGTGTACAGAAATATGGCAACATATTTTTTATGCATCTATTGTAGAATCTAAGACAGCTAAATTTCCCTTTTACCAGCTCTATAATGATGTGAAAAGATTGACGCCAAGCAATTCTAAAAAAATCAAGAGGATGCCCATATAGTGATTCAAGAAATTAACATGTGGCTTTTCTTCGGGTGTAAGGCATCTAAATGTAATTTTAAGGCGACTTACATGCAAACAGGACCCCTCCATGGAATCTCCGTCATTTGAACTAGAAGTGAAAAACAAAGGTGTAAACGCAGGCTTAAAAGCCTGTACGCCTTTGTTTTTGAGCTTTGCTGTGAAAATTGAGGAAACGCTGCTCGCATTCAATCCCTGTGTTTCCTGTGCATCTACAAGCGAACTAGCTTTGCCAGAACTACAGCATCCAGAAGGCACTGGTCTGTTTACGCTGGGCGGAGCTATATAACGGAAGTCGCGCGCGCACCGCGCGCGCGCACCGGCGAAGTCCCGGTCTAAGTCCCGCTTTGCCGCTGGAGAACGCTGCTAACGCTGCTCGCATTCAATCCCTGTGTTTCCTGTGCATCTACAAGCGAACTAGCTTTGCCAGAACTACAGCATCCAGAAGGCACTGGTCTGTTTACGCTGGGCGGAGCTATATAACGGAAGTCGCGCGCGCACCGCGCGCGCGCACCGGCGAAGTCCCGGTCTAAGTCCCGCTTTGCCGCTTCGCCGCGGCGACTGAGGCTTGTGGCTAAAGCAATCTGTACATCGATAGTGTTTTCACACATTTTAGGTAAACTTTAGTCAACTTGCTTGAATTTATGATATTTGGTTTCTTTCTCTTTATCTATTTTAATCATGAAACGACATACAAACACGTTAAAGTCTGGCATGCCGATTGTAACCATATTACATCGATCTAATGGCGCCAGTTATTCTAAGTCTCCTACCACCGTCAATACAAAAAGGACCCGACTTAGCTCCACTCCGCGATCAAACTTCAGTTGTACGAAACAAGGCAAAACGGACATTCTCCAAAGAATGGATATTCGCCCGTTTTGCAAAGACTCAAGGCAAACTTATCATGAAAAATTGACAGCTGAAAAGCTAATAGGAACAACTTTGCAACAACCAGTGACAGAGTTTGTAAACTTGGAAAACAGCGCAAACAGTGACCCTACGAGCAGAGATTCTGGTGGAATAAATGCAAATGACAAAGGAAAAATGGCGATAAAGGTGGGGGAAAGTTGTATCGGTGAGTCATACAAATCAATTATAATCACCGAACCTATTGTCATGTTTGCTAAGGAAAATGTCTCACTCACTGATAGTGCTATACTCACGAATGTAATAACTGGGATGGTAGTTCCTTCTCCTGAAGTGCGTAATGTGTCTGGCATAACCGTAAGTGATACTTCAACTTCGATGCCACCTGTGGATTATCTGTCTCAAGATTTTCCCGTTATTGATTTAGAGATTAATTCCTCTGCTACACTCTCTCATACAAGTATGCAAAACTTATCTAAGTCGCCGGCGTTATTCACGAACACGAGCTCCATTGACTCAGATGCAAATCCTTCTTTTATCGCTCCTACGCCGAGAAGGGCAACTGGAAAAGTCCCCGTGGATAGGCGCTTTAATGACTCTCGAACGGTAAATACGAGTATAGCTCTAACATCAATGAACAACGCCATCTTGGCATTGGCCAAGCTGTTCGAAGTGCTAGTTGTGAAAGCAGACACACATTCAAAACAGTTTGACCAGATATTTGAGAATCAACTTATAATATCTAATAGATTAGAAAATCTGATCAACACAAACACACTATCAACATCTACACGATCTGTGTTCACACAGACGACACCAGTTGTCGAACCTATTGCTCAAGAGTTTCAACCTATACCGTTTATCCTGGAGCCTATAGTAGACTCCATGGAAATGGAAATTGAGCCAAAAATTAAAACACAGAAGATACCCACATATGCCTTGTTTGACACTAAAAAAATTGAGAACCTTAGTACTAAAAAACCACCCTTACAAGAACAGAGAAAAAAAACAAAAAATATGAAAATGGGGAGTCGTCAACCGTCACAAGTTAAAGCTTTCATTAAGAAAGTTTCAGCGACAAACACCCTAACTATTGCGGCTTCTAAAGCTATTACAAAAAAATATGCGTCACAGAAACGTACAAAAAAAGCAAACACACAGCCAGAACCTGATACGACCAATGTGGCTCTAGCATATAGCCCTCTGAATAACTTGATTAATGCAGCAAGTCAGATCTCACGTAGTACCCCTAATGAACTAAGTGGGAGTGTATTGACCAATGACACACTCAGTAGACGTGATACAACAGCTACTGACCATACCGGCAAGCCGTCGATGACTCAGAGCATAGAGGGCGATGACCAGCGCCGCAAAGAAATACGAAAGGCTGTGGACGATTATTTGGCCTCTAAATCAATCCCAAAAAATCTAAATTTCCCGCAGGTGGACTCAGCCAATGTGCAGCCACTTGCGTTGGATACAGCTCCAATTTTAAAAGAACCAACTTCCCTGGATACGGGGGAAGGGCTTTCTACTGCTCCCCTCCATCCTGCATGGAATGCGAGGTCTACAAAAAGTGTCAGGATAGAGGCTCCGGAGACTAATGTAGCTCTTACTGGGGACATGGAACGCCTGGTTCAGACAACTATAACGAAATTCTTGGAGGCCTCTATGGTCTCTCAAACAGCCTCTATTCTAAATAGACATAATGGCGCACCTAAGAAAATAAATGAGCCAGTACCTTTAGCCAAACAAAAATCTGTTGGTGCTGGCACTAAACGGCCGGCGACACATTCTCTGACCCTGAGTTGCTTGCCGACGCCAGCGACACAGTATAACTTAAATCGGGCATCAGTCCTAGCAATTTTTCATGATATCCCAGATCTTGAGGATATAGGAACCGTAGACATCGAACTTGTGGAATTCCCAGACGCTTCCAACCAATCCCTAGTCAACCTATGGATTAATTCGAGAGTGGTAGTAAACGCAATTTGGGCTGCGAAATCTCAAATCACTGATCTTGGCTTTTCACTATCTGTAACCCCAGAGGCAGTGGAGAAGACCTCTACATGCCGCCCGCTACTTTCAATCCAGCAAAAAAATCGAATCCAAGAGCGATCAGAAAAGACTTGCAGCTGTCAATGCCAGTTGAAGCAAGGATAGCATACGACTCTTGAACCACCTAATCTCCAGTTTGCCAGTTGGAATTCCAGAGGGCATCGTCATTTAATCAATAACCCTATGCAGCATGAATCGAATTATGATGTCATATTGCTCCAAGAATCCTGGCTAACCAGTACTCCTTCTTGGGACAATTATGATGTATGCTTAATTCCTGCACAAAAAAAGCGTTTGGGACGCCCGACATCGGGTCTACTAACTGCTGTTAAACAATCTTCTGGACTAAAAATAACATCATGGTTTTGTCCGAACCAGTTTATACAAATGACTAGAGTGCTGGGAGAAGGGTTCACATGCGCGATCATTAACATCTACTGGAATCCTGCGGGAATTTCTGACGATAGCCTATTTGAATCCCTGGCACAAGCCTTTGACATAATTATGTTGGATGGACTTGTGGACTTGATCTACATGGCAGGAGATCTAAACTTACATTGTCTAGGCCCATACACTAAGTCGGAACAGAAACGACTTGATATGTGGTCGATGTTTATTAAGGCACGCAACCTTCACATGCTGAATGGAGCCTTTACACATGACATTCCTCCTAGACCCACATGGCAGCGGGCCAATAGCAGTGGGATCATCGACTTCACTTACGTTAATGGGAAGATGTTAGATTTGGTCCTAAATTTCTGTATAATTGAAACCAAGGCAAGCGATCACAACATTCTGCAGACAACCTGCAGGAGTAACAAAATGTCCTTCAAGGTTCAACCTCTCTATCTTAAAGGGACACATGAAGTGAATCCGGCTAGAAATCGAATGAAGTGGTCGGAACATTCACTAAAAATTTTTAGATCAAGCTATGATGCTAATCTAACAAATAATACCATGAGCGATATTGGGGCTGTGGATGTTTATTACGACCTAATGCAGCTCTTTTCATTGTCTTCTACTAAACATAAACAAAAACAAATACCGCATCTACACATCCCTAATCATGAAGTCAAACTTAAAAAGGCCAGTGTTCGGGCTGAGAAAAGAAAGGCCAGCAAACTCCCTTCAGAATTACGTCAGGCAACTATTGTACGAATACAAACAAATTATAGAAATTGGGCAAGACACATGAAAGCAAAACTCTATCAGAAAGACGGGGAAGAAATGCTAGCCTCCTTAGCTTCAAAAAATCTGGCCCGCTCATGGCATACTATAAACCAAATAACATCAGGTCATCAAGTAGCAATTCAATCAAACGATGTCTCAGAGGACTTATGGGTAAATCATTATTCTGACCAATTTAAAAGTGCCCAACCTTTTTCATCCAGTTCAGTAGCAAAGTTTGATGCTACATTTAACCTACGTTTCACTAAAGAAGACATAAAACAGCTAATAAATCAGGCAAGTAATTCCAGAGCTCCTGGTCCAGATGGCCTATCTAACAGTCACTTAAAACAATTCCCGGATATTTGGGCGGACATTTTATGTCTCATGTTTGAAACAATTAATAAATCTCAAAGAATTCCCTCATCCTGGAGACAGTCGATTCTCATCCCAATATATAAAAAGGGAGATCGCGCATGCCCGGCAAGTTATAGACCTATATCATTATTGGATGTCTCAGGAAAGATTTTTTGTCGACTCATTTTACGAGATCTACATGAGTGGACCAAGAATCACTTGAGACGTGATCCCCTTCAATCGGGTTTTGTCACTGGATTAGGAACATGTCCTAATATTATTACTATTAATATGCTGAAAGCCCAATATTCAGTTAAGAAACAGACTCTTTTTTTTGCATTCATAGACTTCCGGGCTGCGTTCGATTCTATAGATCGAACTCTTCTTTTTAATAAATTGAAAGCGTTCGGCTGCCCCAGCTCTATTTTGGCCCTAATTGTGCAACTACACACTAATACGACGACGCGCGTGAGACTGACACGCGAGGGCCTGTTGTCGGCACCTATTCAGACATCTGGTGGACTCAAACAGGGTTGTATATTGGCATCTACATTGTTTAACCTCTTTATATTAGATGTAGGAATGGCCTTTCTTGGTATTAACGCTGATCCTCCTGAGTTGAGTGGTCGACGCATCCCGTGGATGCTCTATGCAGACGACTTAGTTTTGATATCACAGACACCAAAGGGGTTGCAGAATTTGCTAACTGCTCTTTCACACTATGCAGTTTCAAACTTTCTCAAAGTGAATATAGCCAAATCGCAGATTATGGTGTGCAAACCCCACGGGAAAGGTAAAACTTACAATGGGCCGTGGTTTTTACAACAACAAACCATGGAAATTAGTTCCAACTACAAATATCTGGGTGTGTGCATTCAAAATACTGCTAGCCATGTTACTGACTCACACATTTTAGACACTAAATTGCTGAGCCTTATATCGCAAGCAAAAATTTTGATATATAAATATGGGAAGTTTACGTTAAAACATATTCTGATGTTTTTTGAACAAAAAGTAGTTCCCATTTTGCTCTATGGGGCAGAGACCAAACTATATAACGATGACAATCATTGGAATAGATTAGAGGCCACTTTTTGGAAAAAGGTGCTGCGGCTGCCAAATTGTGTACCTCTTCCTATACTAAGATTTGAATTGGGACTGAAATCGCTGCATAGCAGAGTGAAATGGAAAATGTGTGCCTTTTTTCGGAAATGTTTACTTGGAATTACTGATAATAACATTTTGAGCACAGTTGCGTGTCACTTAGCAGGTTCTGTTGCCTTCTTTCCCTTGAGATGGCGAAACCTGGTTATAGACACCCTAGCTAGAGCGAACATCTCCTTGCAATATCTTATGGATAATCCAACTAGCGCTAAGAAAAAATTCTTTAGTTGGGATTGGATTATAACCCATGAATTATGCGTAAAGTACAAAGACTTTGACTCCAATCTTTTCGGCCCTAAACAATTAGGACAAGCGGCTGGATACTTGCTTAAATGCCCCTCGGCGAACATTCGTAATAAATTCCTACGTGTGAGACTGAATCTATACCTGACAAGAGAGATAATGATCAGGCGTAAAATTATTCACGTAGATCTTAACTTTTGTCGCTTCTGCAAAAAGCAAGGTGTAAAAGAGTCTCTTCAACATTTAATTGTGTCATGTCCACTGTTGCATGATATCCGCCAGAAATACTGCAAAAAGCTGTTTGAATTGTACATGGAGAAGGATGAGAAAGAGATTTGGAGTATGTTATTTAAGAGTACTAGATTCTCAGTTATGAAGGCTATGGTGCATTTTTTTGAAAATGTTCTATTTGATGAAATACAATTATAAGGATTTTGAATAGTCCAACTAATAATGTGAACTATATAAATGTAAAACTTAATAGCTACACTTGGACTATTGGTTTTTTTAAGATGATTCTGTAGTTAGGTCGACTAGTTATTATAATGATGATTTTAAATTTCTGACACAAATGTCAAGCAATTGTACTCTGTGTAGACAGAAAGCTGTAACTCCTCACCTTCGCATCCTTCTGTTTTATCTCTTCTATTATGTTTTATCTTTTGTATGTTTAATATGTTTAAATGTAAAAAAATTTTGAAAAGTTGATGTAATCAGCTATAACAAAATAAAAAAAAAAAAAAAAAAAAAAAAAAAAATTGAGGAAATGTCGCCTGCCAATTTACAGATGACAGGCAGAGATTACAATGGAGTCCGATAGAATCCATCTGCTTTTAACCAGTGTAAAAGAAGCTGTCATGAAAATGTCATGCTGGTGTAAATGCTTGCACATTTGTATGACAGAGAGGCTGGGGATAGCAGAAATGGCATTTGCATTCCGTGCCCAATCGTCTCAGTACAAATGATCGAAAATGAGGAGTAGAGTAAAAAGAAAATGATTACAATTATTTTTATGCGACCCATTGCGACTGCTACATTAGTTATTGATGAGCCCATTTCCCTTTTTGATATTGAAGTTTTGTTCACAAACATATGTCTTTGAAGACACAGGTAGAAGATGGTTAATGAGAGCCCCCGTTGGACTAAGAGAGAGTCTACCTCCCATAATTGACCATGTACTGCTAAATGTCTGCATACGGTGCATGTTTAGCAGCTGCAGATATCAAAAAGGTCAGAAGCCTAGCTATTCCCAGTGGTGGCTGAAGGCACTCGATGGCCCTCCCACCATTTTGTTGTCATTATACAAGCACCATTTATGGTAGCAGCCAAGATAATGCTTTTGTCTGACTTTGCCAAGGCTGATTGGTTAGACTGCAACAGAGTTAGGATGCGAGTGCAGCGAAATAAAACTAATGTCTGAGGAACCTAATGATACTTGTCTGATAGTGCTGTAAGCAGTGACACCTTGAAAGCTTTAGTTGAATCAAATAGGACGGTGTGCAATGCTTTTGCTGAGCTTTGAAGTGACAACACATTAGGGGCGAGATGTGGAGGCTGTCATTGTAATGGCTGTGCATTGAACTTCTGCCCCTGCGTGTGGACCACAGTATCAGAGCAAAGAGCCTTGGGGTCGAGTAATGCATAGAAGCTCCAGAGAGCCGCAATAGTGAAGTGAGGATGAATGAGATCTAGAGAATGAATAAGACCAGAGTCATTGCACCCCAAGACACATCTGACTGGGAGCCAGCTTAGCAGCGAGGAAAGATAAATCGGGCTCTTTCCAAGGAGACATGCATGCGCAATGCACAATGCTCAAAATGTGATTCTTTTCCATATGAGTAACCAATGTAGAGATATTCGGGCCAGTGAAAAGTGGTCGGATTTATGCATGCTACAGACTACGCAGACTGCATTATTTTGGACGACCTGAAGGTGATTCAGTTCACCCTGCCTGAGTCCTTGCAATAGGCTAGAGCAGTAGTCCAAGCGGGATCCAATAATGCCACGAGCCACAGTAGCACAACTGCTTGCGCTGAGGAAAGGACGAATCAAAGCTAAAAGCTTCAGATAATAGGAAGATCATGAGACTAAATGACTGACATGGACTTTCATGCTCAGGTCCTGATCTAGAATGACACCCAAAGTCTTAACCTTAGGTAAAGATTTAATAATACAGTGAGCCACTGAAACGCTGGGTCTAACTTGTGCAGCTTCTGAATAGTGCCTATACCCATAATTTCAGTTTTTTTGTTGTTTAGAGCTAGCCCATTGCATAGCATCCATCTGTGAATATGGTCGTAGGGCAGCGGTTTTCAAACTGTTTGGCACGACCCCCCAGGGGTCCGCGGGTGCATCCCTGGGGGGCCCTGAGAGTTCAGCATGAAATTAAAAAGAAAAAAGATATAATTTGTTTTAATTTGTTTTTATAGATTGTAAGAAATGGGCAGGGGTGGCTCACAAGGTCGGGCAGAAGCATGAAACTGTCTCAGGCATCAATGAAAAAGTGGCCCGCAGTTGTAAATGGATATTCATTCCTTTAGTCAAAGATTGGGCCTCATTACAACTATGTCAGTACGGTAACAACGGTGCCAGTAAGCTACCGGCACCGTTTCTACCGTACTGCCATAGTAAGAGTTGTGCTCGCGGGTGCCTGACAGCCCGCCAGGTCTGACCTGGCAGGCCGTGCAGCACCCGCGAGCACAGCTCGTTGGATGCACTGGTACCGTTATTAACGGTGCCGGTGCATCCGAGCTCCCCATTCCCATTGAGCCCTATGGGCTCAAATGGGAATGGGTATCTACCTTTACCAGAACCCGCGAAAGGGCAATTATCAGGTCCGCCTAACTCGGCATGACCCGGTAACTGCCCATTCACTGATGCCGGACCCGGGTGTAACGCTCACCTGGTTCCCACGGGGGCGCTGGTCTAGTCTGGATTGCTGTGGCCTCTTCTAGCATGATGCGCAGGACCCGGAACACCGATTGGACAGGACCTCCAAATCGTGCTTGCCTGGCCCATAGGAATATCCTTCTGCAGATGAGAAAGGGGATTAACAGTCTGCAGAATAGTGTGCTTGCTCCCCCCTTTCCCCCTTCCCCCTTCGTTCCTCTCTAACTTCCTCCAAATCCCGGTTTAAGCTCACCTTATGGTTTGGAAAGATGAACTCTCCATCCTGCTTGTGGTGCAGGGGCGCGTGTTCGTCCAGTTACTTCACTGGTTTTCAGAATGGCGCTGGCAAAATCCACTTGACTTTCCTGAGCGATGCGCCGTAAGTATGAAAGTTCAAAGTTCAAGTGAGGCCCCCTTTATGTTGTCTTTCTAACCTGTGATCTGTCCTTTATTTCAGGTGCAGAATGAAGGCGATGCGTCGAGGGGTTAAACTGCCGAGGTGAGTAGTGATGAGGTCGATCCCTCTAAATGTCCTTATCATTCCCCAGAAATGTCTCTTGTCCTTTCACCATAGGGGCCAGGGTACGGTACCTGCCAACGGGGCGGCGCCGACCGGAAATGTGGAAGAAAAGCCGGTAAGTATTATGGCTGTTAATCAGGCTTTCCTTCTGTGTTCCTTCTGCTCACCTTTTGTTTCTTCCTCTCTCCCCTAGGTGCAGAGATGTGGCGACCGATGCTGACAGCCGCGATGGAGCCGGGAGATGTCTCGAGGACAGGTGAGTGAAGCGTGGCGCTGCAGCGAGCAACGCAATGCTTTTAAATGGAAGTCTTTCTTGAGGGATGCTGGCGAGAAGATTCCGGATGCAGGTAAGAAGTTTGAAATAGTCCTTGGTTTTCACCTTTCTCTTCTCTTCCTTCCTTGCAGGTCTTCCAGGTTCGAGGCGGGCGTGGCTGGAGTCCAGGAGCAGGAGCAGACACGGTGAGCGTTAAGCTGCAGGAAGCAGAACAACGCGAAGCATGAGCTGCTGTCTGGGCGTGGCTTAAATAGCCTCCAAAGAAGTCCCAGGTATGTATCCTTCCCCAACTAGGTATGTATCCTTCCCTGGCCATGCCCAAGTGAAAAAATAGTCCCTATGAAAAAATAGTCCCTTTCAGGTCTCAGGGAGGCCTGAAGCGTGCAGCGTGGCCTGCATCAGGTAAGTGCACAAAACACCTCCCTTTATGAGCCTGGCGCCTATGGCGGCAGGACTGATGTCCAACATGAGCCTGGCACCAAAGGCGCCAGGACTGAGTCCAAAGAGCCCCTATAAGGGGCCGCTGGGCTTTTACCCGAGGGCATGATGCCTGCTTGCGGGAGTGCTGGGCCTGGCCTGGTGCTTCGGGGGTAGGCATCATGACAGCACTCCCCCCCAAGGCCCCTCCCAAGGTCGTTCCTTCTGGAGGTTTCGGTTTGTTCGGGAAATTCCGATGGAACCTTTTTACCAGCCGAGGTGCATGTACGTGATCACTGGGTTCCCAAGACCTTTCCTGAGGCCCGTACCCTTTCCAATCAATTAGATAGAAAAGTTTTGATTTTGAGATCTTAGAATCCAAAATGTTCTTCACCTCGAATTCAGGCTCCCCATCTATCTGAATCGGTTCTGGTGGCTTTGTTAATCTGGTTCCTGGGTGCACTGGTTTCAAAAGTGACACATGAAAAACGGGGTGAATCCGCTTATTAGCTGGTAGATCGAGCTTGACTGCCACTGGGTTGATTATAGCTTTGATCGAGTAAGGGCCTAAATACCTTGGATTAAAAGTTCAAGGCCCCTTGAGTGATAGGTGTTTGGTAGCCAACCATACTTGATCCCCTATTTGGTATGGAGGCGCCTCTCTTCGATGCAGATCCGCATTCTTTTTGTATTTCCCTTTCGCATGTTGCAAATGTGCAGTTGCATCCTTGAAGGCTTGAGTAATCGTAGAATGCAAATGGTCCACTGCGGGCATTTCAAGGCTCAGAGGTGAGTCCAAGTCTGAAGTACGAGGGTGATGTCCATATAGGGTATAAAAGGGGCTCTGACCAGTTCCAGAGTGTATCGAGTTATTGTATGCATATTCTGCCACCCATAAAATGTCCTTCCAATTACCCTCCGATTGGTGCAACATACATCGTAGATATTGTTCAAGGTTCTGGGTCTGGTTCGTTCTCTCCGTCTGACCATCGGTCTGTGGGTGGTGGCTGGTCGAGAGTCTTACGTCGATTTGTGCCAGTTGACAACACTTTTTCCAAAAATGAGAAATAAACTGGCTTCCCCGATCGGAGACTAGTATGGATGGGAATCCATGCAAACAGATGATATTTTCGAGGAATTATTTGGCAAGAACAAAGGCTGAAGGTAATCCTTTCAACGGAATAAAGTGGGCCATTTTGGAAATGACCAGAATAGTATTGTAACCATTACAAGAGGGCAGGTCCGTGATAAAATCTAGTGGCAGGGTTTGCCAAGGTGCTGGTGGAATGTCTAAGGGCTGAAGAAGACCGGCGGGTCTTGTCTTTTGACCTTTGTTTTGGGCACAAACTCCACAGGACATCACAAAAGATTTAATATCCTTTCACCAGGAAGGCCACCAGAATTGTCGTTTAACCTTTTCCTCTGTTTTGGCAATGCCAGGATGTCCTTCCATCAGGGTATCATGATGACGGGAAATAACCAGTTCTTGCAATTCCTTTTCTGGCAAAAATAAGCGTCCTTGGAAGTAAGGTAAGCCATCCTTGACTGAAATGTTAGACCCCCTTTTGATCCAATCCTGCAAGGCTGAAGAGTCCAGGAATTGTTTCACTCGTGCTTGAATGTCTTCAAGGGTTTGTAAAGTGGTTATCCCCAAAATTCTTTGTTCGGGAATTATCGGCACAGGTTCTGAGTTTGTGTCTATTTCTTCCATTCCGATTCGGGATAGAGCGTCCGCCTTACCATTCTTATAGCCGGGGCGGTAGGTGATTACAAAATCAAACTCAGCAAAAAACAAAGCCCATCGGAGCTGTCGAGACGATTGAGCCTTGGCAGTTTTTAAATATTGTAAATTTCGGTGATCAGTGATCACGGTGATGGTATGCCGGGCGCCGAGGAGATAATGCCGTCAAGCCTTGAAGGCGGACTTAATGGCTAATAGTTCCTTATCGGTGATCGCATAATTTATCTCCGGCGGCGAGAACTTTCTGGACCAAAATGCTACGTGGTGCAGTTGGTTGGTTTCAGGGTCTCTCTGAGACAGGACAGCTCCCATGGCTAAGCTGGACGCGTCGGTTTCAACTATGTAGGGGAGATCGGGACGCGGGTGCTTCAAAATAGGTGCGGACGTGAACTTAGCTTTCAACTCCTGAAAGGCCTGTTCGGCTTCCTCGGTCCATTCAAAACGTTTATTTTTTCGCAAGAGTGCAGTGATGGGTGGCACCACACGTGAAAACTCCGGGATAAACCTGCGGTAAAAGTTGGCAAAACCAAGCATGCTTTGGACACCTTTCACCGAACTAGGTGATGGCCATTTGAGGATGGCATCCACTTTCCGTGAATCCATTCGGACCCCTTTAGGTGTCAGGATGAATCCGAGAAACTCAACCTCGGTGGTATGGAAAACACATTTTTCTAGCTTGGCAAACAGTTTGTGCTGGCGCAGTTTCTCTAGGACGGCCCTGACATGCTTTCTGTGATCAGATTCCGAAGAGGAGTACACAAGAATGTCATCGATATACACGACAACACAGACATCGATGAGTTCCCGAAGGAAATCGTTCATGAAGAACTGGAAGGCTGCAGGCGCGTTGCACAACCCGAAAGGCATCACCTGGTATTCGAATAGTCCATATTTTGTACGGAAGGCCGTTTTCCATTCGTCGCCTTCTTTTACTCGTACCAGATGATAAGCCCCCCGGAGATCTAACTTGGTGTATACGCAAGCGTCCTTCACCTGGTCAAGGAGTTCAGGGATCAGAGGCAGAGGGTAACGATTTTTAACAATTATCTGGTTCAATGCGCGGTAATCGATACAAGTTCTAAGGTCGCCTTCTTTTTTAGGCACGAAGAACAAAGCTGAGGATGCCGGGGACTTTGACGGGCGAATGAAACCATTGGCGAGGTATTGATCTAAATATTGTCTCAAATGCAGATTCTCTGGTTCAGTAAGGGCGTAAATCCTGCTACAAGGGGGTTGTGCACCGGGCACCAGATCGATTTGGCAATCGTATGATCTGTGGGGAGGTAACGTGTTGGCCTGTTCCTTTTGAAAGACGCCCTGAAAGTCTTGGTACTCTGGAGATAGTTGCACCGGGACAGAGGTTACTGATGCTAGATTAATCTTTGGATTTTCTGGGTAGCAGGTTTGTGCACAATCCGGGAAGGTTATTCTCTTCGCTCGCCAATCAATTTGAGGATTATGTGTCTCCAACCAAGGGATTCCGAGAATAAGCTGAAACTGTGGAGCCTTGATTACATCAAACACAACTGCCTCCCGATGGCCATCCGGACCTACAAGTGTCACCTCAGATGTGGAATGTGTTACCGGTCCAGAGGCAATTTCGGTTCCATCTACTGTGGTGATGACATCTTTGTTGGTTTTAGGACGCAGAGGGAGGTTTATCCTAGAGACCAATTCTCGATCCACATAGTTTCCTATAGCCCCGCTATCGATGTATGCCTTTATAGCATGCAACCGTTTAGGCTGTTCCGGATCTACGAGGACCATTGGCACAATGAAATGCGAGGTCTGAGAGTTAGTTTTCAAGCTCGGCAAGCGGACCCCTACGCTTGCCGGGCATGGTCGTTTCCCGATACAGAGTTTCCATGGATTTTATCAGCGGCTCCTACCACCTTCTTGGGCAGCTTAACCGGGCAATCTCGTAGAAAGTGTCCAGAGGACCCACAATAAAGGCATAATTGCATCTGTCGTCTTATTTCCCGTTCTTTTTGAGTTAGGGGTCCTTTAACACCTCCGATTTGCATAGGCTCCGAGGCATCAGCCCCCTTGGGGTTAGCGTGGGTCTTGGCCAACACCCGGGTTTCAGACTTGGACCGATCTGCTTTTCTGTTTTGCAGCCTGTGATCCAATTGGACCACTAAGTCTATATATTCAGTGCATTCTTGGGGCGGATTTAGAACTTGTGCCAGGACATCTTTAAGTTCTCCGCGTAGACCTCGATAGAATAACGTGATTCTTTTATCCTCGGGCCAACCAGTTTCCACAATTAGTCTATTGAAGGTTGCAATGTAGGATAGAAGGTCTTGATTGCCCTGTCACAGAGATAGAAGTTCATCATCCAGAGCCTGTCCCTGGGAGTGTTGCGCAAATAACCTTTCCATGCTTGTTTGAAATCCTTGAAAATCACGAAGAATCGGGTCATCTTGAGTTACCAGTGGGACTGACCAATCGGCAGCACAGCCGCTGCGATATGACAACACAAAGGCTACCTTGGTCTGATCATTAGGGAAGGCCCCAGGTCTGCATAGGAAGTGCAAACGACACTGATTCATGAATACGGCGAATCGTTTGGGGTCCCCAGCAAAGCGTTCAGGTGGGGCCAGCGGCATGTTTCCAGGTAGATTAATCTGCACCGGGTTACTGGAAACCACAGGAGCGGGGTTCGCCCCGGAACCAGGTAAAGGAGTTTGTCCAGCTTGACCTTACAAAAGCTGTCTAGCCAGGTCATCAGCTCTATCCTTTATTACAATCATTTCCCTCCTGAGGTCACTAGTCTCTTGATGAGCGGCGTGTACTTCGGCCCGTAATTCCCCCAGTAATTGGGCCAACTTGTCAGTTTCGGAAGTTTCCATAGCGCCTGGGTGGGAATTTGTAGGAAGGCTTCACGTTCTGTAACGCTCACCTGGTTCCCACGGGGGCGCTGGTCTAGTCTGGATTGCTGTGGCCTCTTCTAGCATGATGCGCAGGACCCGGAACACCGATTGGACAGGACCTCCAAATCGTGCTTGCCTGGCCCGTAGGAATATCCTTCTGCAGATGAGAAAGGGGATTAACAGTCTGCAGAGTAGTGTGCTAGCTCCCCCCTTTCCCCCTTCCCCCTTCGTTCCTCTCTAACTTCCTCCAAACCCCGGTTTAAGCTCACCTTATGGTTTGGAAGGATGAACTCTCCATCCTGCTTGTGGTGCAGGGGCGCGTGTTCGTCCAGTTACTTCACTGGTTTTCAGAATGGCGCTGGCAAAATCCACTTGACTTTCCTGAGCGATGCGCCGTAAGTATGAAAGTTCAAAGTTCAAGTGAGGCCCCCTTTATGTTGTCTTTCTAACCTGTGATCTGTCCTTTATTTCAGGTGCAGAATGAAGGCGATGCGTCGAGGGGTTAAACTGCCGAGATGAGTAGTGATGAGGGCGATCCCTCTAAATGTCCTTATCATTCCCCAGAAATGTCTCTTGTCCTTTCACCATAGGGGCCGGGGTACGGTACCTGCCAACGGGGCGGCGCCGACCCGAAATGTGGAAGAAAAGCCGGTAAGTATTATGGCTGTTAATCAGGCTTTCCTTCTGTGTTCCTGCTGCTCACCTTTTGTTTCTTCCTCTCTCCCCTAGGTGCAGAGATGTGGCGTCCGATGCTGACAGCCGCGATGGAGCCGGGAGATGTCTCGAGGACAGGTGAGTGAAGCGTGGCGCTGCAGCGAGCAACGCAATGCTTTTAAATGGAAGTCTTTCTTGAGGGATGCTGGCGAGAAGATTCCGGATGCAGGTAAGAAGTTTGAAATAGTCCTTGGTTTTCACCTTTCTCTTCTCTTCCTTCCTTGCAGGTCTTCCAGGTTCGAGGCGGGCGTGGCTGGAGTCCAGGAGCAGGAGCAGACACGGTGAGCGTTAAGCTGCAGGAAGCAGAACAACGCGAAGCATGAGCTGCTGTCTGGGCGTGGCTTAAATAGCCTCCAAAGAAGTCCCAGGTATGTATCCTTCCCCAACTAGGTATGCATCCTTCCCTGGCCACGCCCAAGTGAAAAAATAGTCCCTATGAAAAAATAGTCCCTTTCAGGTCTCAGGGAGGCCTGAAGCGTGCAGCATGGTCTGCATCAGGTAAGTGCACAAAACACCTCCCTTTATGAGCCTGGCCTATGGCGCCAGGACTGATGTCCAACATGAGCCTGGCGCCAAAGGCGCCAGGACTGAGTCCAAAGAGCCCCTATAAGGGGCCGCTGGGCTTTTACCCGAGGGCATTATGCCTGCTTCCCGGGGTGCTGGGCCTGGCCTGGTGCTTTGGGGGTAGGCATCATGACACCGGGTGCAACTCCTGCGGCAGCCGTGCCGGTTTTACCAGCACAGCTACCGCCAGGGTTGTAATGAGGCCCACTGTTTCAATAGTACCCAAGGGGTTGCTTTGTGTTAAAATGTAATTAAATTGTGATATATTCAGCAACAATGGTCAAAATTAATAATTGCATAGTTAAGTAACTCATCAAACTGGTCCACATTGGCCAAAATGGTGGCCCATTTTGACTGGCCCACACTAGCATTTTACATTTTTGGTACAGGCATTGCCCTATAGGCCAGTCCGAGCCTGGCGGCTCATCCATAATGGCAAGGGGGCGCCCACCCAGTGGCCCCTCACCAATTATGGAGGAGCCAAGGAGCCAGCCCAGTGAAACAGTGAGCACTCCCTCAGATGCTTTTTCCAGCTGATGGAGTGCTCCTGGGCTGGCTGAACTGTCAAAGGGAAACACTGTTTCCCTTTGACAGTTCAGTTTAGTTCCCCAGCCGAAAAATGCTCACTGAGCCATGCAAGTGCTGGGGCATTTTGCTTCGCCAGCATTGCATAGCTCATTGGAAATGCTGGCTGGGGCACTGCATGTCTGTATGTCCGAGGGGGAGCTCCTGCGCCTCCTCGCACATACGGACAGAGCAGCCTGGAGCAGGCCGTTTCAGCACCCACACGCAGGTCAATGCAGAAGGTCCGTTTATGTTCACTGTTTTTATTTAAACATGTGTATGGATGCGTGTATGCTTATGTTATGAGTGAGTGTATGGTGATGGATGCTCATGTGAATGATAGAGTGATTGCTGTATGAATGTGCAGCGCCTTGCATACACACATAATCATGTTCATTGTGTTAGGCCCAGTGGGGCCCAGGGGACAGGGATGGTATCTTTTTACTGGACATCTATGATAGATGTCCAATAAAAAATGTCATGCCTGCCCCCTGGGCCCCCCAGCACTAATTGCAAAGAATTCACAGGGGGAACCCCCCACCCCCCGAGCCTCCCCTTTATTGATTCGGGCTCCCTCAATATGCTCGGTTGTTATGGCATTTTTGGGGGAAATAGTTATGCCCCCCCACTTAAAAAAATCACCAGCCGCCACTGGCCCTCAGACTGTGTTGGGAACGGGATGGGGGAACCCAGGGAATATGGTGGGAGCACAATGGGCGGGAACCATGGGATATTGGTGGGAGCAGAGTGGGGAGAGCCCAGGGTGTGTGATGGGGTGGGGAGAGACCAGGGACTGGGTAGGAGTGGGATGAGGGAGTCCAGCGACTGTGATGGGAGCAGGTGACGGTGCGCAATATATACCATCCATTTGGCATTTCTGGGGGGTCCCGACCTGCCCAAATTTTGCTCACGGGGGCACCGGCCCAAAACAAAAAGTTTGAAGACCACTGTCGTAGGGTGATGTTGATTGTTAAAGAATCAGTTGGGTGATTGCACTGAGGGGATGACACATTGGGTGTCAGCCGCATAGTTTGCATACGTTATTCCCTTTGAATCCAACATCTCAAAGAGAGGCAAGGTGAAGATGTTAAACAGGGCAGGTGACAACATGAGCCCTGTGGCACACCACATGGAAGAACAAAGCCTTCTCCAGTTGACGTCTCGCTGTGCACCTTGGCCGTTCGACCAAAGAGAAAGGACAAAACCCAGCTAGCGGCTTTTCTGGAGAAAGATGCTGATTCTTGTAGCCTGGTAACTAGTGTGACTTGATCAGCCAGATCAAAAGCAGCTGTAAGGTCCAGAAGCATCAAAAGAGTGGCCTAGGATGTCACACTGACTCAAATAAGACTGGATTTGTAGGTGTGCAATTTTGTCAAAAATGTTAAGAAAAAAAGGCGTATTAGTTATGGGGCCGTAGTTACCAGCCACTGTGGGATCCAGGGAGGGTTTATTCAGCAGAGAGGCTATCCACACTTGTTTGATGGATGAGGGACAAGGCTTTCTTTGAAGGAACAATTAACAAATTTTGCAATTGACAGAGCAAGTGTACTCGCACAGGATTTAACAATAGCTACAGGACAGAGGTCGCCCTTGCAATTAGTCGGTTTAAATTTTTCCCAGTATGTCTAATATCACTGTTTCTGTCAATTCAGAGAAAGCAAAGGGTTGCGTATGCACTCAGTGCTTTTCAGAATGGCATGTGAACTGAATTTAAGGCAGGAAAATTGGCTCAGCAGCGAGGTCGGCCTTGATATCCTCGACCTTGGAGCGCATGGGGTTTTGGATGCTCTGACACCATTGTGCATCTTTATTAAGTGACGAGGAAAGTGGACATGGATCCTCTAGTTCAGGTAAGATTTTAAAGAGCTCTTTGGAGTTAGAGGAGGATTTGTTGGTCCTTTTCCCATGGGACAGTTTTTCTGCCTCAAATAGTGCCTTTTTGTGAATCTTGACCACTGACCTTGTTATCTGAGGTGGGACATTTGTGCCATTGTTTGAAATAATTGTCTTTCATTACTTTTAGTTTGTTTATGTCTGTAGAATACCATGCTTAGAGGGCTGAGTTTTAACCATTCTTTGTTTTAGAGTTGCCAATGGCACCATTCCCTCATAGGCTGATGCCAGTTTTGATGCCGAATCCAGACTGATGAGATTACTTACTATAGGGGAAAAGAACGGACGCAATGCTTTAAAGTCAGACGATGGACAGGGATCCACTATGATGTTGTCCACCGTTTAGCCATGGGCAGCCACCCAGTCTAGAGTCCAGCCTCCACTATGGGTAGGTTGCAGGATGCATTGCACAAAGTTCAAGCCTTCAAGGATGGCCTGTAAAGATCGCGCCAAGGGATTATTAGGGTCATTGCACCCTATGTCCATGTCTCCTAGTATAAGTACCCTGGATTGGGCTTTCAGTGTAGTTGAGATCCAGTCATTTAATTGAATCAAAACTTCTGGCATACTATGGGGAGGGCGGTTAAAAAGGAAGATGTTCACCGTAGTATTAGGGTCTTGTAGCATTTTGACATGTAGAGTTTCACAATCTGCAACACCCACTGTATCGATGCTGCATATGTTGAGAGACTTAGGGAAAATAAATGCTAATCCTCCTCCCTTCCCAAATTGTCTATCTGCTCTTAAAATGGTATAATCATGGAGACCAGCTAGCATCAAAGCTGGCCCTGCCGCATCGTGTAGCCAAGATCCTGTCAGAGTGCAGAGATACTCAGTAAAAAAAAGTCTGCAACTTCGGTCGAGTGCTTTAGTAATGATCTAGTGTTTAACAGTACCATTTTGAGAGCCATCATCTGTATTCTTAGCTCCAGATGTTTAGCCCTCCTTACGTTCAGCTCTCCATTAGTAGCAAGATGAACTGCTGGTTTTTGGGCCATCTCATCATGGCCACTTCGACTCCGGCTCCTGGAAGTAGCACTGAGGTTTGACTGAGCTCTACTGTCTTTCTGTGTCCTCAATGCTATATCTTAAATTGGTTGATTAGTTTATTCTGTATTGCTGGCCAGTTGTGTTGATGATTCCCTTGAAGTTACAGCTGATCACAGACCGGAGTCCCCCATGAAACTTGTGCAGGGGGTAGTAACTCTGATATGGTTAATGGTGAGTTTGCTTGAAAAGAGGTTTAACTCTGTTCCTGAACCTCTGTATGTTTGTTTAATTTGTGAGTAACTAGTTGAAGGTGATGTTAACAGTTTGCCTTGAAACTCTAGTGTCTTTCCATTGAGTTTCTTCAACTTCTATGTGTGCTGACAGGCAAGGGCTCAGTTCCGCGAGCATATGGGCCCTAGGGGGTAACGTGAGGGGCCAGTCCGTGGTGGTGGATGGAGCCTTGTTCCAGTAGGACTATTGTATGATGCACAAGACTGTAAAGTTGATCTGTTGCTTTACTAGCAGCAAATAGAATGTCATTAAGAGCATATGTTGTATGTCTTATTTCTTTTGCTTAATACAGTTTTGCTGCTTTATTTTGTGGTACGTTTTGGAGCCTGTTTTTTTAGCATGCTACCATAGGTTTGCCAACATACAGGTGGGACAGTTTGAGATCCTGAAAAGTTCCATGCAGTGATTGTGCTGTAGAAATGGGAGGACCTTCCAGATTAGATTGAGATGATGAGTACTTCCTTTGGAAACCAGGTTTATTCGATGTTAAATTGCATCTCGCTCTTTGATATCCCAGATTAATTGTTTCATCTCTAAATTAATTATTTTATAGTCACTACCCTGAACGATTGTTGAATGCTTCCATTATTTATTGCATCGGTAGAATACTTGTCATTAGATATATCAACTGTATGCACAGCTAAATTAAAGGGTATCCCAAAAAGGCAGAAATCGGTATTGGAAAAATAAACTTAATTCCATATTGTCGATCAAGGAGATTGGGTGTTGAGAGGGTGTCCCCCTGTCCCCTTGATCGACAATATGGTAGTTCAGGAGTTTCAGGGGTGTCCCTCGCTTCCATAAAGGAAAGCGGGGGACAAATAAAGATTTAAAAAAAAAAGAAACAGACCCTGCGGCAGGAGTTCCGCCCCTCAATGGGGAGGCGGAATTTGCATCGCAGAGAAGGAGCCGTGGCCGTGCAGAGGAAGCACAGGTACTTGAGAAGCAGGAGGTATGTTTTAAGGGTAGGGGGGTGGGGGGCTGCAGGGTAGGGGGTGGGGGGCCGGGGTCATGTATGTGATTATTTCGTTAATGTGATTTCGAATTCGTGATTTTTGGAATTCGAAATTTTCGTTAACGAAATAATCACGTACATCCAAATTAAATAGGACATGATTAGATCATTTTCTGCAAAGTTCGACTAATTGTTCCATACCCATATCTATTGCTGGATTGTTCCATTAATTGATGTCCAACTGTACCTTACAATTTGGTTACCTAAATCAATTGTCTCAATTCCTGACGGTTATTTCATAGGTACACTGATTATTTTATAACACGTTTAATCATTGATTGGCTTGATCGATTGCTGAATTTCTCAAAAATTTGCTGTTCAAATGTGCTTCACAATTTAGATGACTAATTTGTGTCTTGGTTTATTGCTGCATTGCTAAATCAATTATTGTATAGCTAGATCAATTAATTCCCCCATTGTCAGTTAAACCTTGATTCAACTGAACTTCTCTCCCTGTTTTCCTCAAATAATTTGTTTGACCACCAGATTAATTGTGGCCTAGCCAGATCTATTGTTTCTTAGCTAGATCAATCATTGCCCAATGGTGCATTTGGTCCTTGACTGACTAGATGAATTGTTTCACTGATAGATTAACTGTTTCTTAGCTATATCAAGCACACCAAATGAACACTAAGCTTCCTTATTTTGTATGAACGTCTTTCTTGCAATTAGTCAGTTGCTGACAACTTGTTCGACAAGGTTGATAATTTCTCTATAGACTGCCACCATCTCACCCTGCTAGTACGCTTCTATATCTGGCTAGAGAAGAGGACAGCTGAGCCAAAGAGTAACACCCTGCAAACCATGGCTCACTACAAGTCAAAGAACTGGTTAAAGTACCAAACAATAAAGCTGGAAACACCCAGTAAGCAGTGTTCTGTAATGACAACTTAATCACTATTGTGAGGAATTCGACCATCCATACGCACGGTGGGTGTGCGCTCTCCTGGGCTTTTTTGGAAATTTTAAATTAAATTGAATGATGATAGATCAACCTCTGGAAAATGTGTGGGGTTAATCTGCACCCATTATCCTATGCTCACTGCACGACATACATATAGACCCATGTACTCTGGGTGGACACAGCCTACAGGTGCAGTCCCCATGTCATATTTAGTGGGGATATGCCAGTACATGATGCATCTCAAGAAGGGGGAGGGCCAAATCTCCCCCCTGCCATGACTAGCCTAATTAACTAACCAAGGCTCCATTGATCCGCCCTGTCCTATTGTTGGGCCTTGTAGCTGGTGGCAGCAATTTGCATACTAATCAGATAATAATTCAAACAGGCTCACATGGGGTCTGGCTGCAGAGGCTAACAAAGGGGACAGGAAACCCCAACACCCTTTCATATGCACTGTGTCAACTTGAAGCCAGCTCCCGCCCTCAGTATCGATTGACAGTGAAATGTCACGCCTGGGACTGCATATTTACAGTAGTCATTCTTGCAGGGGGGGCCCATTCACAAGGTACAAGTATGTGGTTTGCAGGAGCCAGAAAGTCTGTTCTCACCACAGCTTCAGGGAAGACCTACTGCTTTAATCAGGAACCCCAGGGAGTTCAATTAACCAGAGGGACCCTTTCATCCACAACAGACAGGAAGATGGGTGGGAGTTAGTATTACATGTTTTCCCCCCATTATCTTTTCTGTTGCAAGGCACTCTAGTTATGACCTCACGCATGCAGGAGATTGTTGGTGGGGACCAAGGATTGGTTCATTAAGGTAGGCTTAGCCCACACCAATCCCTGTGGTCCATTTGACTTTAAAAGAGGGCTGAGCCCCCTTTTGGACAGATCATCAGAAGGCTTCATCAGAAGCAGAAGGAAGAACTTATCATTGCACCCTGGCTGAAGGTACACTCTGCCTTACATCTTCCGCCAGTGAAGGAAGGCCAAGAAAGAAGAAGATCCCTCCCCTAAACATCTCCCAGGGAACAGAGAGAGAAACCGAATCGAGAGGACCCTCCAGCAGCTCCAGAACCGATACCCAGCCAGCACACAGCGTGCCCTGCTAGGCACTGCAAAAAGCTTCTGGAAGGGAAGTGCCACAGAGCCTCTGAACTCGAAACCAAGGACAGTGCAGCTGCCTGGAACAAACTCCCCAGCTTTGGGTTGTCAGTTTTAAAGGACGACATACGCCCACTGAAGAAGCTAGGAGAAGTGCATTGATGAGCATCTACTGACGTCCACCTTAAAGGACATTTTCGAGTCAGTTGAGTTCCTCAAGCTACAACCAACTACTACACTGACCGTTGTTATGCCACAGTTGGTTAAAGACATCCCAGACATCTCAACCAGTGCATCAGTACCGCCGACCAGCACTGAGACAAAGATTCCTGACCCTGAGCCACCGTGTAGGCCAGCCTGCAGCCATCCATCCAGCTTTGCTCGCTGAACTGTTTGCTGCCTGATACCCGTAGCGGTCTCCCATCTTCAACTCTGTCACAGAAGCTGCAAAGTGCCCTGAAACGGACTCGATCCTGTCGAGCACCAAGAACACCTACAAGCACAAGGTACATTGTAGTTCTGTCCCCCAGTCCTTCTTCGAAGGTCCCTAAAGACATTTTAAGACCCATTGCTCCCTTTGTGCTGAAGCCAAGTAACCTTGAACTATTGCGATTATTTACTATACCGACTACCCTCCTGTCAGTATCCAGAGTGCATCCCGATCCCTTCTTTAAAACTGTCTGTCCTCTGCATTCCTTTATAGGGTGGGTTGTATTTCCTAGCATTGCTAGAAATGTCTGTTGTGATAATAATAAAGTATATATTTTTATACAACCTTGACTAGACAGACACTTTTTTCAGTGAGAAATAACTGTATTTTCGCTGTGTTGCAACTAACCAAGGATCTACAACCTTTCGGAGATAAGCCAGCCATTCCGTTCACATTTCTAAAATTGGACAAGGAGATTTATAATGTGCTTGTGTTTCCAATCTGTTCGGATCCCATCTGGTATACTAGAGGTGTGGGGCTGATTGATGGTTTAGAAAGCAATATTCATCCCTGGACCACTGGTGCCCCAGTAAGTTAATTGGTCACAACTGTTTACCCCCACTACTAGCTGAAGTACCCGTTCTCCTCACAGGTTCTCTAGATAGACATGATAACACTCTAATCAATTGTTGAAAATGAATGATCCTGGAGGTCGTTGTTCCACCTCGCCCTGGTGTGGTGCAGTTTGTTGAGGTGCATTGTGGTGCAAATATCTTGGAAACTGTGCATCCTAGGACCTTGACCTCGAGTTTCATTCCTTGTGTTGGGACCAGTTGAGAAACAAAATGTTTTTTTTTCCTTCCCGGTGAACATGGTTTACGGCTTCGTCCGCATGCACCATCTCACAAAAATCTGTTAGAAAAGTAATTTCACCTGATGCAGCAAACATTTTTGTTTCCCTTCCCAGTTAACATGGTTTACGGCATTGTAAAGCTTGTTTAGAAACAATACTTTTTGTTTCCCTTCACGTTGAACATTGTTTATGGCTTTTTCGGCAGGCACCATCTTGCAAAACTCCTCTGGAAAAGTAATTTGACCTGATTCAGCAAAAATGGGGAAACTTCTGTAATGTTGCCTGTCTTCACCTTCGCCTCTCAGGTCTAGTTGCCTCTCATACATTATTTATTTCCCTTCCCAGTGAACATGGTTTATGGCTTCATCGGCAGGCCACAAACCAACAAATACATTTTAACTTTTGCTGAAATCCAGGGAAAGGGGTGGGATGTCCAAATGTCATATAACCAGTAATGTATGAAGGGTCCTAACAGGTAACTGAACATTTGGAGCAGATTGATGAAAGAGTGTGGAAATGTATAAGGAACAATGCTTTGCCTAGCCACAAACCCACAAACCCACAAATCCTGCCCCAAACCCACAGACAGATTTTGACTTTTATATATAGATAGATTTTTACTGAAGCAGTGTCACTTGTAGAATCAATTAACGCACACCCAACTATAACCAGACCATTTAAAGGGATCTAACTAGACATCATCCTGGAAAAATTCCAATCTTCCAAACCCTAGCACTCAACCAAGAACAACATTAGAACAGCATTAAAACAACTTCATGACATCGAGAACTGGATAACCAACACCCTTAACAGTGTAGAAAAAAATCACTTCAAACATTCTCCAAATGGTTTACTCCCAAGCGTAATCTCTTCTGAAAAGAAAATTCAAGAACATTTCAAGAATATATCACTACAGACAAATAGGCCTACAATTCACAGCTTCGGGTTTAAAGAGTGGATGTTATAAAAGTGAAACAATCCCACTAAATACATTGAATAGAATCAGCACAACACATTTAGAAGGAAGTCTTTAAAATCATGAAAGTATTCCAAACCCTGCCCCCCTGCAGCCCAGCACCAACACTAGCACAAGTATGCTACAATTCCATTGGAAACTTCAGTAATGAAAGTCATAAATCCAAGATCACCTCAAATGAAAATTACTCTAACAGCCTTTCATCTCTTTACCATCAAGGACATTCTCACTAGAGTCAGCTCCAGCAATCAAGAAGGCCCACTGAAAGACCTGTTCCCCCTCCCCCAGAGCAATAGCTAAGTAACCTCCATTCTTTCGCCCTGGATCTATAACTTTCTCTGCTGGCAAGCTTCATTGCCTCCGTCTCCCCCAACTTCCAGTGCTACGCTGACGACACACAACTATTCTTCAAACTTCCTACTGACGTCCTTGCACCTTCCTTCATCCCTGACTGCCTCTATGCCATCCAGGCCTTGTGCACTGCTAATGACCCCTGTCTCAAAGCCAGCAAAACAGAGATTCTCCCTATTGGGTCCCCTGCACCCTACGTCTTCCCTTCACTCTGGCCTTCCTCTATGGGCTCACCCCCTGCCCCCTCCTCTGAAGCCAGGAATTTCAGAGTAATCTTCGATTCCTCCCTTTGCTTCATCCCTCATATTAAGGACATTGTCAAGAAGTCCCACTGTCAGCTCTTTCTTCTCAAAGGTTCTCTCCAGGCTAGACTATTGCAACAGCCTACTCCCCCGTAATCTTTCTTTGTCCACCCTACAACCCCTCCAGCTAACTCAGATTAGGGCAGCAAGACTTATCCTTGGCCTCAAGCCCAGGGACCGCATCTCTCCTGCCCTACAAAGCCTTCACTGGCTCCCGGTCTCAGCACGGATTAAATTCAAATCCCTCTGCATCATTCACAAGGTTGTCTGAGGCCGGGGACCACTCTGCATTCCTCTGGCACCAACTCCCTGTATGTGAAGTGGTTTGCTAAACAGAGAGCTGGTGGTCGATCCCTTTCCTCGGTGGGCTCCCTTCTGTGGAATAACCTCCCTCCCTCTGTGCGTCTTGAGCAGGACCACCTCAAGTTCCAAAAAAGCCTCAAGACCTTTCTCTTTACCGCTTCCTTCTCCTCCTCTCTTCCCTACTAATCATTCAGTAGCGTGGCTGATGTGCAGGGCCCTTATGTATTCTGGGGCCCTTACCCCGCCACATCTCTCATCGCCGCTGTCTACTTACGGCACTTGCTTAGGCTCACCCTCCCCACAGGAGGTTGCACTTATGCTTTCCCTTCTTAGCACTTCATCCCAAGCACTTCTCCATGAGCACCACAGCACCTATCCCTTGTCCCACACACAGAACATTCATCTTGCTTTGACACTATCAGTTTGGAGATCCTACTAAGAAGACTACAGGACACTGTAGTAAAAAGAAACACTCTAGTCTGTATTGACTCTTTCTTGACAGCGAGGACTGAAACCACATTTATGGCCCCTCTCAGGTCAGAGTACCCAAAGGGTAAACTCTGTTGCTGCTACATTTCAACATCTACATGATCCCATTGCTGCAACTTATTAAAAGCTCTGGCCTCACATACTTCATGAACACAAATGACATGCAAATAATTTACGAGCTATATAATGATCATAAATCTAAAACACCTGTCCTCGTCACATGCCTTTGATGACCAGAAACGGACTTAAATTCAACCCAACCAAAACAGACTGCATGCTATGTGTCACACCACCAACAAAACCTACTCCATTTCCCTGTATACACAAAATAGGTTCATTCCCTTTTCCGGGAGCACCCGTCATAAACCTCAGAATCATAATGGGCAGTAAGCTTACACTGGAATCTGAGATCAACGCCATTGTAAGGAGCAGCGTCCTCCAGCCTCATATTATCTGATGCATGGTGGCCTACGTGAACTACACACACAGGCCCATGGCAGTTATTGTGCTCATAGTCTATCAATTGGATCACATGAAAAACCTCTACCTTAGACTCCCCAAATATCTTCTCAACAGACTCCAAAGAGTCCAAAATGCTACAGCCATACTGCTACTGAGAGTGAAAAGATACAACCATGCCACCCCAAGCCTCTGTACACTTTACTGGCTCCATCTCAAATGGAGGATTCACTTAAAACCCCTGTGCACCCGCCGCCCCTATGCCTTTCACTGAAGAGGCCGTGGATCCATCACAAGGACACTACCAAACATTGAGATACCATCTATGCAGCAATGATACATTAGTAATGGTACCAAGCTTCAACCAGATATCCATTGTGCACCTTTAGCTTTAAGAAAGCTATACAAACCCACTTTTTTAACTCCGAGGATTAATACATTTGCCTCTATCAGATTTAAACGCCCAGTTTGAATGAGAGATGGATAAAGATTTTGTTTTGGTTGATGGTTTTCTTTTTGACACAAGGTAAACATTTAGCACATAATGTGGGCTGTAAACAAAAGTACGGATTTCTAGTTTGGTTGTTATCCGTGAAACAGGGTTTGAATTATAATTGGGAACTCTCCCGGACCACCATTACAGACAGATCTCAATGTGCATTGAGATGCGGGTAAATGTCTCTTTTTGAACAACTGCATATCTCCCAGAGTGAAACACTTACAATAATGTGAAAACATTCTCCTTGATTTCAACTCCTCAAGAACTGTGATCATGTGTAAGGTGCCTGGAAACACTTGTGTATAGGCGCCTTATAAATGTCCAATAAAATAAATAAAAACACATTTTTGGCCATTTTGGCAGATCCCTCTGTAGGCCATGGGGTTGATTAGTGAGTGGCTACTGTGGAGGAAAAATTAGACATTGTAACTTTCCAAACTCTTCAGATGCTGCAATAACACTACTAGTGTGAGTTACTCGCAGATTGCCATATTTAGCCATGCCTTATTGACATAACTGCATTTGTCCTATATTGTAGTGTGCGTGTCTTAACCACAGAGGTGATGCGCATTCCACTGCATGAGGATGCACACTTCTCTTTGACTCGCTTCTGACGTATTTCCCGTTTGGCATATTAAAACGTGTTTTAGAGAGCTGGCCTACCAGGCGATGCAACTTTCTCATGTAGAAGTAGCAACAGTAAGCCGGACATCTCACACTAAACCATGTGAGAACTGTGAATATAGCATGCACAGCAGAAACTGTCAATAGGCCTCATTACAACCCAGGCGGTAAGTTCCCTACTTTACCACCATGGTGTAAACTCCGCTTACACCATGGTGGATGGCGGATTTACCCCCACATTCCAAGGTGAGTGGGGCGGTAAATCCCCATTCCCCATTTACCCTTCCCCATTCCCTTTTTTGCCCCATAGGGCATAATGGGAGTGGGGAAGGCGCTAATTACGGCACCGTAAATTACGGTGCCGTAATTAGCACCAAGGTGGGTTAGCGCCTTGCATTTTAACGCCTGCTAAAAGCAGGCGTTAAAATGGTAATCAGGCGTTAAGGGTTAACGGCGCCGACGGCGCCGTTAAACCCTTAACGCCTGGGTTGTAATGAGGCCCAATGTATCTTAAAATGCCTCCCGCTAGTATCAAGATTGAACTCTCTCAGGTGTGAGAAGATAGTGTATGCCTAAGACTCAATGCTGAGAACCTGTGAACATCAATATCATGTAATGCCTGAACCACCCTTTCATTGAAACGTATGTGTACTTTTCTGTATAAAAGCACAGTGCACCGATGCACTCAGTCTCGTTCTGCGGTTGGGTTGCGGTTTGTCCTCTTTATGCTGACTTTGCTGACTCTATAAAAGACATTCACCAATCCACCAGAAGAGTCTGTGGTTGTTTTTCCACAGTCCCTATTTGATAACATGAATCCATGTTCAGCATTCGAGTCAATAGGTCTTCAGTAGGATTTGAAAGTGCAGACAGTTCATTTATGAAACTATGGTACTATAGCCAGCCTTCCTATAAAACTTGGACCACTTTTTGATGGTATGTTTAAAGATTAATTACCTGAATAATTTATAAAAACGTTCCTCAACATATTTCTGCTCCTCTGATTAAAGTTACATTTTGACAATTTAGCTGGTAGGGGGGCATGGCTCACTAAATGCACTGCCAATTTGCGAGTGTAGTAGTCATAGAAGGCTAATATTGTATGATTTAGCCCAACAATGCTTTAGGTATTTGCCGCCCTTATGTGAATGTTAGAGAATCCAGTTTCTGGCTGGGTTTATTTTTGGCATGTGACAATGAATCAGCTACCAAAAGAAGCCACAGCAATACTTCATTCAGATGTTGATGGAAACCCACCCTGTCCTAAAGCTGTTCTTGCAGTAATAACCAATACTGCTATTAGAACCATCTGAGCATCATTACATGCTCTTCGGCATCTGTTGTAAGTGGCATTACGTGGGTCATATCTAATCTAGTGCTATTGCATTCTGTAACATCCCTGCAATAAAAACCATTGTGAAATGCCAGAACAATATTTTGTATTTGATGGATATGTGTGATGTTCTGCGATTTGCTGCATATATATGTGGGGGGAGATCCCCTACATCCCCCATACCCTGCCATATTTATTATTAACTCTACCCCCCCCCCCCCTCCACACATGTATAAGCAGGGAAATGGGACTGTCTACATTCGACATGTTGGTATGTGCAGTAATGAGATGCTCAGTGGAAGCTTTACACCGTATTTGACTGCTGTCCTGATATATGTTTTATTGTCATTCTGTCAGTTTTGATGAACTTATATGTGTAGTGATATTTGTAATGTGAGCACTCGCTCATCATGCCCTGCTTTTGCTTTACAACACTACAAAAATAAATAAATAGATACATTGCTGCTGTGACATGCACAGCTTCCTCTCATCCTCATATTTTAGCGTTGGACACCTTGGCAATAGCAAAATGCTTTGGCAAGTTTGGATGTGAACTTAGAAAGATGGGGTTGGGCATTGGGAGCAGGGCCATCTTAAGCCCTTTTGGGGCCCTGGGCACAGACATCTTTGAGGCCCCCCTCCACCAAACCAAAGGAATCAAGAATACTGGTCGCCACCCCCCCACCCGTCACGCTCACAACCTATAGGTTGATGTGCTGTCTCGCAGCATAATAAGCACGTTTACTCCCTTTAAGTCCCCTTGCCCTCTTCGTTCTTGCTAGAATCAGAATGATAAACAAGTAACATTTGAAGACCAACATTATCAGTCTATGAAGAGGTTACTCTTCTAGTACATACAGGATACATTTTATCAATAGCATCCAGGAAGTTATGCAGCCTGTAGTATTAATGCAGTACTGTATGTAAAAGGTACATGTAACCCATAATAGACAGAGAACTCAAATTAGCTGCCTCACATAATGTAAAAGTGCTCATGCATGGATAGAGGAGACCAAATGAAAGAAAGGAGAAAGCTACACATACCGTAGCATGGATAGTGGATGTCGATTAGAAGCTACCAGGAAGGTGTCTTCATCCAGACAGACTGAGATTAGAAGTGGGATATGGTTTACAAATAGTGTTGCCATTAGATATCAAAGGAACAAATGCCTGTGGTGTGCGATATAAATACGCTCACTATTAAAGTGGAAGCAATCCTTTAGCCAGTGAACCATGAATAAGGCTTTTATGACGATCATACCATGAAAAGGAAACCACTCTGAAGGTGAACATTTTGAATGGTTTAAGGACTGGCAATATTGAGAGGTTAGGCAATACAAGATTAAATGAGATGCCCAGGATCACACATTGGTTAAGGGGTGAAGGGGTAAAGCTGTGATTTGTGGCAACTCTGCAATTTCTGCATTTGAACACTTTCTTTTCCAGTTCTTACCATGGCCTAAAGCAATCTCATTTTATAAAAATAGACTTGGAAAGTACACAAATCACATTACCAAATGTGCCAATTTTTAAACAAAATATTATAGAAGGGTGTTATGCAAAATGGTAATGAATCTCGCTTCATTCTCTCCATCATTAAGGGAAGTATATAATTACCAGCATACCAATTGATGCGATTTTAACTAATTTAATCTGGGTTTGTCTTTTCTTTTGTATCCTAAAGCTTGAAATACTTCCAAACCAATGGCTTGTGAAATTTTCATTTATAAACGTACATAAAAACCTTTGACTTTTACCAAAGAGCAAACCGTTTTTTGTGTCAAACAAGCAGACCTTAAAATATGATTGTCTGAGGCCTGCAACATCTGTTCCACTCTCTTCTGTCTACCAAGCCTTCCATCCAAATGGCCTACATAAGAAGAATGATCAAGTAATGGGCTAAATGATACCAGCAGCATGCAAAAGGCAAACCTCACAGAAGACAACACAGTAATGTAAGATATATTAGTTAGATGATTTGACCAGGGTCACTGTATCGTCTGCTGGCAAATCTAGGATACTTTCGTTCCATAGTCTTGAATTTGGATACTTATTCAGCTCTAGGACTAACAGTTTATGCCATTGTTGGAGACGATTGCCTGTACAACACCCCACCTGAACAAACCAATTTCTAGACCTTCCCCATACGGATGATATGTTCGTTTTTATAGCAACCCCTATCTGGTGCAGGTACATTGCTGATAATAGCAGATGTTGTTCTGCAAAACCAAGTACATATGCAGACAGGTTTATCAGACTGTGTTCCGCCAGCCTTGCTGGAATGTGATATTCTAATTTTGCACATGAACACATATCTCTGCAATGGGTGCTTCACACACTGAGCTAACTTCTGAACCTATTGCACATGATCAACATAATTCCCACAGGAAGGAAAGAATGCTACAGAGTTGTGCTATAAGGAACACACAGTGAACATTGGAAACAATACATGATGAATTGGTCAAGGCTGACGTGTGCTATTTAAGACTGGTGAACAATGGAATCTTACGTCTTTAGATCAGTCAACCCTCTGGGGTCTCCCTCCAAGGTGGGGGCCCTGGGCAAGTGCCCCTTTTGTCCTCCCATAAAAATGTCTCTGATTGGGAGCCTTAGCCACTTTGTTGAGGAGGCCAAATTGAATGGACGGACTGTGTATTGCAAAAGTTGAGAACCTTGTTGAGTGGAATATAGCAGTGGTGAGGGATTCCAGTGAGGAGTCTGGAGCAGTAGTTGAGCCTGTTAAGGACAATAGTGGAAATTCGAGTCTTGGTAGTATGAAATGTGAGAAAGGGACAGATTTGTGTGGATTCAGGTGGTTGAGCCTGGCAGACATGGAAGTAGGAGTAAGGAACTGCAGTAATTTCAGGGAACTGTCAAAGAGAAACCAAGGTTGCAGGTAAGGGACAAGTAATGATGTGAGAGTGAAAGGAAAGGTGAGAGAGGAGGTCAGGAGAAGCATTGGAGGCCAGGAGGTAGATCATTTCAACTCTGAACTTATTGAGGATTGGCTCGCAAAGCTTCATCTAATGTCACATGGAATTTGGGTAGTCCAAGTTCTTGGGTGAAAGAGGGGAAGGAGACAAATATTTGGGTGCTGTCAGCAAAGAGGTGATAAGAAAGCTAAAGAAGGAAAGGAGTTTGCCATAGGTGGAGATGTAGAGACTAAAAAGAAGATGACCATGGGCAGAACTTCCAGGGACTAGTAGAGGTGTTTCGGAGGAGGTTCCAGCATTCCAAGAGATAGAGAAGCAACAACCAGATAAACAGACAGCATTAGAAGCAAGGCTAGTGCCCTGGAAGCCAAGATAGGAGAGAGGTGTAAAAAACAAGGAATGGTCAAGAGGGGTGAAAAGGGGGCTACCTTGTAGCAGGTCATGAATATGCCAAAAGCAGAAAGAAGTTGAAGAGATGGGAGAAGTGCATGCACTTAAGGGGTACTTTTTCCTTGATAATATCTAGTAAGAATAAAATCACCAGGGACAGAGGAGGGGTTGGTGAAGGGGTGGATAGGTGCAAGCTTAGTTGGAGTGGTGGCTTAAAACTACCCAAGTGAGGAGGAGGTGAGAAAGGGGATAGATAAGATAAGGGGGAGAGTGTCTGGACTTTCGAGATGCAGTAATTATGAAGATGAAGTGCTAATGATCAACTGCAAAGTTGTATCTGAAAAAGGAATGGCCCATCATTATGGAGAAATATGAGAAGTTGACAGCAGTGAGAGAGGCTGTTGTATGGTTCAGACTCTGCAAGGTAGATGTTGGGCACCTTGGCTGTGAGAGATGTGGGCATATCAAAGACGAGCTACATATGAAAGGTGATGTTCTATGGAAGAGCAGCAGAATTATACCTCTACAGAATGTACAGCAAAACGTTTCAGAGCTTGAACATGAATGCCACCCAGAAATAGTGAAATCTATGCAGAGAATAAGAGCATATTAATGGTCCCCAGGATATTGAGCGGAAATTCCAACAATGCAGTATCTGTGAAGGGGGAGGGAATCATGCACATTATGTATTGTATTGTACTGTATTTGTCATTTATATATCACCTTTTATCATTATTATAGTCTCAATGCGCTGGTAAAGGGAACGCCCTTGGTGGACCAAAGTCCAGAGTATTGGAGGTCGTAGAGTAAGATTAGGATGCATGTGCATTTGGCCAAATAAGGCTTAGCAGGGCTGGCCAGGCTCCATAGAGAGCAACAGTGCCCTTAACGGAAATCATGTGACTTCTGTGGGAGAAGGTTTGCTTAGGTGTACTGAACCCAGTGAGACATAGAAGTGTCACTGAATATAGTTTGGTGCTGAAAGCGCACCTTTTGAAGAGCGTTAAATCAAAGTTCTCCAAGGACATCTTTACCAGTTGCACGATGTAATGCCTGGAGGATACTTTTCAAGGGTGAGGGATAGCCCATGTTCATTATTACCGACAACATGGTACATTTTAAGTCAGTCGAAGTGGTGGAGTACATAGCAAACATAGATCTAGTGCTATATACCACCCTGAGACAAATGGTGCAGCAGAGTGTTTTAGTCGTGTGATCAAAGGGTGCATTCACCGGGCACTGGGCTCAAATACGACCTGTAAGGTGGCAATGGTAACACAGTAACTGTTCACAGATGCAGGATACATTCCACCACAGGTGTAAGCCCTTTTGAGTCCTTACGGGAAGCTCAACTCCACGCTGTGCCCACAATAGCTGGAAAAGGTTAGGCTATGTGGCAAGGACAAGATTACAGCATCCCAACTAAGGAAAAAGATCAATTTTGTTAGTTGGAAAGCTGTGAGAGAGATGCATACTGCAGTAGCAGACAGCCTCAGAATTAAACTCTGAAGCTCTTAGGTGTGTCCAAAAGGGTTGGTCTACCTACTGAAATATTATAGACCATGCAGTATGGAGCAATTACATTTCCCAATGAGTCCGTTTATTGATGACATTTTGGTATCTGGATAGGCTCATCAGAGAGCCTGCAAGACTTTTTTGAATACCTTAATACATTAGACTCAAGGATCCAATTTACCAGTGAAAGTTCCACGACAGAGATACACGTTTCAGATGTATCCATACAAGTACAGCAGGATAAATACCTGATGATCATTTTTCGAAAGGGAAAGGATTGCAACAATCTTTGGCGTCTTCTTATCTTCCATCAGCCATGTCTAATAAAGAATTTACCTTTCAGCCAAAAGAAGTGGGTAAAGGGAATTGTAAAGGACACAGCTGCATATGAAAGAGAAATAGAAAATATGGGCAACAAATTTAAAGCACGTGGCTATAAGGCAGAAGAGATACAGGCTGCAAAAGATCAGATTACAACACCTATAAATAAAAGAAGATTCAATGAGGCAACCACACCACTTGTTTATGTATCCTGCTATTCCACTCAAAGCAGTTGTATAAAGTCTGCAATTAACAGAAATTGGCGTACTCTAACAAGTGATTCAAGGGTTGCACACCTGTTTAAAGACAACCCAATATTTGCCTACAAGAAGAGTGCGAACTTCAGAGACAGACTGGTCAAGACCAGACCAGCTACTAAACCCTTGATCACATTGAGAAAGGGAACTTTTCCCTGCCTACATTGCAGTAATTGTGGTTTCGTAAGCAAAGGAGATACAAGCAACCACCCACAAACAAGTGAAAAAATAAAGATCAACAGTTACGCTACCTGCGACACACCTAATATAATTTACACAATCAAGTGCCCATGTGGCATTTACTACGTCGGTCAGTCCAAACGACAAGGGAAGCTGCAGTGGAAGGAGCACAGATCGTGCATCAGAACAAATAACACCAACTCAGCAGTTGCAAGACATTGGACGGATAAAAAGCACAACATCAATCAGATACGATTTCAGGTGGTTGAGGTGGTGAAACAACATAATGCACATGAGAACCTGAGCAGCCATCTAGATCAAAAGAAAACCTACTTGATTGACCATCTGGACTCCCTGACTCCAGGGGGGATAAATGAGGAGATAAACTATATGTGTTACCTGTGAACCGACCACTCAAATAGAGTGTGGACATTAGAAATTGGATATGTTGTATGTGCTATTATTATCCTACTATTAATGCTCTCTGAAATGTATGAAAATTATTGGTCTTAGTGTGTCCACCCATTATTTGACAAGTCTGTACCTGTGGTGGACCATATTGTAATGTATTGTGAGTAGTACTAGACATATGTTGATGTAAACATGAATATCACCAAAGAAAGTAGTGTGCTGAAAGACTTTGGCAGAGGAGGAAACGCTGAACCTTAAACTTTTGTACTGGAATTGTCCAATATGTAGGAAGAATGTTGTGATGGATGGTGACTCCTCATACAGTGGCACCTGGTGATACTCCGCTCTCAGGTCTATGGTGGAGAACATGGCTGCCCCTTGCAGGTTGGCCAGTATATCATCAAGGGTGGGCATTGAGTATGGTTCCCTCTTGATAGCTCTGTTGGGGAGACGCATGTCCACGCATATCCACACCTCTCCTGGTTGCTTGGATTTTGGGCAATCACTATTGGGGACACCCAGGGTGTGGCCCCCTGCACTTGTTTGATAATGTCTGCCTGCTCCATGCGCAACAGCTCCTCCTCCACCTTCTTCATAAGATGAAATGGTATGCACCTGTGTTAGAGCGCGATGGGCTGGATTGTCTCATTCACCTGCAGCTGCACTTTTTGTCCTTTTAAGCAGCCTATGTCTTGGAACAGGTCGTCATATCCCCCCGTAGCATGTCCACATCTGTGAGATTAGCCCAGAATGTGAAGTGCACCAGGTCCAGTATTTATACTGTTGTGAAACTCGGGAATGTGTCCTTTGCTTCTCTGGTGGTGTAAAAGGTTGCTGGTGTGCATTGGTTTGCTGTGTGCCACCATCACCTGAAATGCCCCATCCAGCGGAACGAGTGTTCTACCCCCATAGGTGAAGATTCCTATTTTAGGTGGTGATAACCTTGGTGTCGGATATAACATGGAGTATTGGGCTACAGGCATGACGTTAACTGTTGCTCTAGTGTCAATCAGCACTGGTACCTGAGTGGACAGTGTGGTCACCTTGCAGCATAGTTGATATTTCCTCTGTTGCATTTGAGTGCTAGCGCTGAGATGAAGAACACTTCTTTGGTGTTGCTTGCATCTATGGCTGCAATTTCCACCTCCGGGCAGTAGTCTGCCATCGATGCCATGTTGGGTTCTGGGTGGGCCTCCGATAGGGTGGCTAGTTTGACTGCTCTGCACCTCGGTGATGGATGTGACCTCGGTTTTTACCACTATGGGCCACAGGACTCTGCAGACATGCACACAATGTCCATGCTTTCCACAGTAGTAGCATTGGCGACCCGAACTGGGCATCCATCAAAATGTGGTAGTGCCCCCCCCAACAGAATTCGCAGGCACATCATCTCTTTTCTTTGTGGATGCTGAGCTGGACACGGCTTTGCCTTCTTATACGTTGTTGATTTCTGGAGTGAGGAGCTGATCGCCTGTGCTTCCGCCAGCTAGAGGTCTTTTATTGCATCCATGTTGGTGGCTCTCAATGTAGCTAGCTCTTGTGCCCTCCCCAATTAGAGCATTCTCATCAGCGGCAGCTGAGGTTCCTTGAAAATCTGCTTCAGCAGTGCACTTTTGTTTGATTTGCCAGTGCAACTCCCCTTCTGCATCAGGGAATGCGCAGGTCTCCGCTAGCTGTCGTAGCCGGGTATATAAACCGTCAAGCGATTCATTCGGACCTTGTGCCCACGTTCACCATTGGGGTGAAGGAGTTGCTCAGGGCCCTACCCGCATCATGATAGGCACAATCTCCCTGTGCAAGAGTCTTGAACAGTATGTGCACCTTGCTTCCTGTATAGAACAGGAGAATTTACTTCTTGCTTGCAACTTCCATCACGCCAGCTGCATCGGAAAACATTTTGAGTCATTCTACACAGAGCATCCAGTTGGGCCCCAGCATCGCCAGTAGGCCCTACATGTCAAATTCTGGAACTGGGCAATTGTGGAAGTGTGGAATGTAGATCTGGTGGTCCATCCTTGGCGGACAGCCACTTAGCTGTGTGCCACTCCACACCAGGGTAGAGCAGGATGACACTATGTCGTCCTCCACTCCGCCGTTCATTTATGAAATGCCTGTCTGTGTATTTCGTGGTGTACCACCAGGGTAGGCAGGCATCTGGGGTTTGTTGAACTCCTGTTGAGCCTTCCCCCAGTTTTGTCTCCCACCAGTGCTGGGATTCAGATGTTTGTTGTGGGCCATCAGGTGGTGCTGTGGTGTATTACCCACGTCTTTGGGGGAGGGAGGGTTTCTGGCCTTGAGGAGTTCCTGACGGGGTCGGCTGCACAAGCACTCTGCGCAGGGACTGCTGTGGCCGGGACCCTCACCTGGTGGGTGTAGAAAGTGCTGAACGCTCTGCCCTTTATATTCCCTGGTTGTGCCACAGAGAGAGGCCTGCATGGCATCTCTGCCACGTATGTGCCAGTGGCGTCAGCAGATCCATGGCTGGGCAGCACGGCCTGTCATCGATCAAAGGCAGCATCCTGCTGCATCGGATTCAATGGTGGTGACCCACAGACGAACCGGGTGGCATTTGCCAGCTGGGGTTACCCATCCACCTTGTCACCAATTGCTGGAGCGGAACACGATTCACGCACCGTGGAATAAGAGGCACACAAGGAGATTGCTCGTAAGTAACTGACTGGCCCCACCTTGGCGATCCTCTTTATTAAACCCAGGACGCGGCACGCACCACCACTGGTGTGTGCCATGCTCACGTCACAATAACATGTCTGTATCTGGAATCATCATGACTAAATGTAATTCTTCCATACAGGAAATGCCGGATGCCTACTCCTACCATGTCTCCTAACTCCCATCTGTGACCCCTGAACATGACTAATATTGGGCACATATTTGGACATTGCCGCCGATAGAGTAGGCTATTGCACTCAAAAGGCCCAATTCCATGCCTAATGGTTGGCAAGATTGTCATCCCGTGCTGCACAGTATAGTGATCAGGCACCAGACAAGGTGCTCTTTCCCTCTCAGCATATGTAACCTTAGGCAACTGCCTAGGGTCATTTTCTGTAGCACCGATACTTCATGTAATACCCCCTGCATTTTATAAACAAAATATTGTAATTGCCCATTCACAGGCCAGGTAGATCAACGTGACATTCCATTTTTCTATGCAAAAGGGACATTTTAAAATGAGGTTTATTTCTCAGTTAATCAGTGCAGCCAGACTTTGCAGGGCCTGTTGTGTGCGTAAATGTTATGCATAGGTTTAATTCTTCCCTGGCGGGAGCTACCGCTGCCGCCCAGGAAGCCAAACGCTTTGAATTCATCATGTGATCAATCTCCAGTACATTACACACTCCAAACATCTCAATCTGGATGTTGAACATTTAATCACTGCCACTGTCCCAGTGTGCTTCCTGGGCATGCAGTTGAAACCTCAATAAATATTGCATGGCTCTCATCAGAGGCTTATCCATATCAGATTTGAAATGCCTACTGGGAAGTGTTTTTTTTTTTTATCCCCTCCTCTATCACACCGAGTCAGGGTGACATGTGCGCATTCATTTTTAATGGTATAGTAATGAGGGCCAAAACGATGAACACGTTACTTTTAAAACTTCATTCACCCATTTTTGCTGAGTTTTTGTAAAATTATGCTTTCCGTATCATATTCAATTTTATTCTCATAGAATGCATCACTTAACCCTCGGGATTCTGGGTTCATCAAAATGAACATATTTGGACAAACAGCATACAGCATGGATACAGCTCCAACCATGTTTTCGAAGAAGTCCATGTGAGTTCAGGGTTGAATTAATCCTGTCCCTGTAGCCTACACAACATTAATTGACTCTGGACCCACCGTATTTGCATCACTACTAATGACAGTGGGCCTCATTACGACCCAGGCGGTAAGGGGTTTACGCCAGCGTAAACATCGCCGACCCTTACCGCCTGAGTACGAGATCCCTTAGCGCCATGGCGGACCTAACACCTGCTTTTAGCAGGTGTAAAAATCCATGGCGCTAAGGGACCTTGATGTTAATTACGCCACCTTAATTTACGGTGGCGTAATTAACGCCTTCCCCACTCCCATTATGCCCTATGGGGCAAAAATGGGAATGGGGAAGGTAAATGGGGATTGGGGACTTACCGCCCCGCCAAGGTCGGAATGGGGCGGTAAGTCCGCCAACCCCCATGGCGGAGTTGGCAACTTAGCGCCATGGTCCATGGTGCCAATAGCGCCATGGACCTCCGCCAAGGTCGTAATGAGGCCCATTGTAACTCTTGTTTTCCTCCTAGAAAGGTCTTTCTGACTTGACTTCTCCCACATGGGAAATGCTTTGTTCATGTATGTAACCATCTCCTACTTAAATTATGCGCCCAGATGCCCCAGGGCAAGGTGCGCAATACAAATAAACAAATACAAATACAAATGCATATTGAGCCAACTTGTTCTGAAATGTCTCAGTTGCTATACATATAGTCAGCCAAATGCATGGGCATTTCATTGTTCTGCAGGACATTGCTATCATAAATCCTAAAAAGATGTCCCTCCTACAAAACATTCCCCAATAACATTGTTCTCTCCCAATCACTAGATATCACCACTCAAGAGCCTCACGCTGAATTCTTTAAAGGGAGGCCTAAAATCCCCAAGCCCGAGCTGTTTCAATAAAAGTTTCTATGTAGGTAACGTCAGATATGTTTGAAAAGTTCATTCGTTTTCCTGGAAAAAACATTGAATTTCATATATTATCTATGGACCTAATGGCAATGAGTCTATAGCGCACAGTCCAAACTTTCATGTTTCTATGTCAATAAATAATAGTTGTTATAATAGCAGAATTCAATGGTGCATATTTTGTCAATCGCAGAAGAATAAAAAGGAAGTCAACACGGCTGAGATATCAATCGGAGTTCCATATCTCTTCATTCCTCTGAAGCTTGATTACTGCAAGGCACCATGTTTCACTTCCCACAACTTGGAAGCTCAGTTTTTGTTATCTTGGCTTCAGCTCTTTGGATTCAGTTACCTCTAGTAATCTACTCAAAAGCACCTGAACTTTCTGGAGAGCCTTAGGAATAGGATCCTCACATTTTAGCAGTAAATCTTGTAGCATTCAAATATGAAGCATTTATATCAATATCTCAGCTGTTTGAGGGCCAAGAAACCAGAATTGTATTTGTGGTCCTTCAGAAATAATGTTTAAATGAACATAGAATCCTTCTACCATCTTTTAATGTAAGGATTTAAGTGCAGTTTATATTCTATAATATTGTCAGTCTGAGACAACTTGTGAATGCTTATAAATATTAGTGGCAAGGCGCCCTGAATCCTCGTCAAATTATGTGTGGCTTTTGATATGGTTGATCACCGAATGTGTCTTCCCTACCTCCCAGACTCCAAAAATGAATCCGTTAGTGACACTTTTTTACTGCACCACCGTACTTGTAATGACCCATACTGACAATATTGGGCAAAGCACCATCAGTGTTTTCTTACAGTGGCAACACTGGGATTCCTAGGAACATCTAACATGAGTGTTTTCTTACAGTGGCAATACTGACACATGTGGGCACAGACAGCTTGGAAGTGTCTCCTTACCAGGGAAATACTGGTATGATTACACAAAGCCAAAATTAATGGGTTCTTACAGTGGAAATACTGTACTGGACTGCTGCGGTCTCCACCAATGTGACGCGTAGGGCCCAGATGACGGACTGGACTGGCCCACCTAGCTTCGTTTGCTTGGCCCGTAGGAATATTCTTCTGCAAATAGAGAAAGGGAATTAACCACCCGTGGAGTTTAGCGTAAATCCCCCCACCCCCGCTGTTCTCCCCACTGATCACCTCGGATGTCCCCTCTTATAGTCTCACCTGATGATTTGAAAAGATGAGCTCTCCATTCTGCATTGAGCGCAGGGGCGCGTAGATAACCAGTTGCTTCACTGGCTCGAAGGAATTGATGAGTTCCAGGACAATATTGACTCCGATATTCCCGGCAAGACGCCGTAAGTATGTAGTTCATAAGAGTTCAAATGCCTGACTTTCACTCTTGTCCGATTCCTTGCAGGTTGCAGCTTAACCCTACTGAGGAGTTCCTCGAGGCAACCGGTAATGTTCTGGGAGGATTTGTATTATCCAACACAGTTCGATAAAATAATGTCCATATGTAACCTGTTGATTTCTCCCTTATTCATGCGCTGAGAGAAAGTATAAAGTCTCGGGAATAATGCCCCCGGGGGTTCAAATCAGGTAAGTCTTTTGTGGTGAGGAGGGTTCTCCTTGTTAGTCCCTTGTTTCACCTTGCTGTCATTTTGTTTCCCCTTAGGGGCCGGGGTTTGGCTAGGATGCAGTGGAAGCTGCGCCGACCCGTGAAGAAGAATAGTACCCCCGGTGGTAAAATCAGGTAAGTCTATGGGGGGTATTCCTCTGTGTATTCCCTTGGCTCACCTTGCTGTTCTTGACTTCTCCTTAGGTGCCGGAGTGCGGCGGGAACATGCAGGAGGATGCAGTGAAATGTGAAGATGCTGCGAAGGCCGGTGAGTTCAGCACAGTGCTGCAACAGACGAGGCGACGCGCATAAAATAACTTCTTTCTTCCAGCTCGAAGGCGCGATGGAACGGGAATTCAGGTAAGGATCAAAGGTATTGCTCTTGTTCTAACCTTTTCTCCTTCTTTCTCCCTTTTTCTAGGAGCTCCAAACTCGAGGCAGGCATGGCAGAATACTGGATGCAGACTTGCAGGCACAGTGAGCGTTACGCTGCTGGATGCAGAATAACGCGAAGCGTGTGCTGCTCTTCGGAGGTGGTTTAAATAGCTTCCAAAGTAGTCCCAGATAAATATTCCTCCACAGCCCCACCCGAGTAAAAAAATAGTCCCTGGATAAAATAGTCCCTTCCAAGCCTCATTTGGCTTGGAGCTCTTGCAGCATGGTCTGCATCAGGTAAGTTTGCAGCATGGTCTGCATCAGGTAAGTTTTAATCTGTGAGCTTGGCACCTATGGCGCCAGGACTGACTCTCCATATGAGCCTGGCGCCACAGCCGCCAGGACTGCACCCAAATAGCCCCTAGCGGGGGTTGTTGGGCTTGCTTGGGGTAACTTGATGCCTGCTTCCGGGGTTGCTGGACTTGGTCTGGGACCCCGGGGGTAGGCATCATGACAGCATGACAATATTGGCCTCATTATGAGTTTGCTAGTCTGGAAATAAGGGTGTCGATAGAAACGTACTAGTGCCCTTTCCTGACTGGCAAACTCTGAGTCTGCCCGTTGGGACCACGAATCTCCCAGCAGGCCTGACCCGCCGGGAATTCAGGATCCTACCGGCAGACTTCTCACTAAAGTACCAACACTTACTAACGGTACCAGTGCTTCAGTGTCTCTGGGACTCCACAGGAATGGGAAGTTACCATTTTGCTGCAATTTGTGATATCCCGGTGGCACCGGGGTGCTGCCAGGATATCAGGTGGCAGAAACGGTGTTACGGGGTCGGCTTCATAAATTATGTTTCACAGTGGCAATGCTGTCATATATTGTGAGCAAAGGCATCATCAAAATGTGATGTACAATGTTCCTGTGTAATGTTGGCGACCTGGTTTCTACTTGATTCTTTCATGTGTTACCCTACAAAACTGCTCGTAAATTGATAGCTTTTTTCATAAAAAGTGTGCTTTAAAATGCACAATTCAACCCATTATTTAACAGAATTGTTTAGGAGTAAAGCCTGGTCGTTAAAACACATTAGCAGGAAACATGTACGCCCTTCCAGTGTTCACAAGCCACCAGTGATTCTCTAAGGTAGTCTAGAATGGCCTAGTGCATTGGCTAAAATACGATGTGCAAGTTACAACAGTCCACCAAGCCATCAGCAGTGTAAAGTTGAATTTCCATGCAATGAACGTGTTTTATACAATAGGGAAGTAGACTCTTTGATGCCGATTTGTGGTTAACTCGTGTGTGTGCTAGATTCCTCTGCTCACACATGATCAAAAAGCCTATGGAACAGATAGCGATACCTGCCATGCATAAAGCACCAAGAGCCGTGCAGGAGCTGGCTAACAGTTAGGACACCGGCTCACCCTAATGTTGGCCAACACCATGCATTCTGTTCCACGATCTCTCAGTGAATGCAGGCTCTGATTCTGCATCATGCAGCATCCCAGAGAAATTCTAATGCTCCCAGCAGCGTTAAGCAGATGGGCTCATTTACAAGGTGTAAAAAGGCCCATGAGTAGGGGCTGGGTCCTTCTTTTTATTCGTGAAGAGTAGTTGTGTTGTCTGTCCCAGTTCCTCTGCCAAGTTAGGAACAATAAGACACTTCAATCGTAAACAACAGCTCAACAAAACACACAACATAACAGAAGACACCCACGAGTGCAACTGAAACCGAATAGCCATAACTACTAACACAATGCTTCTTTGTCCTTCCTCTGTTATATGTTTACTGTGGAATCAGTCATACAATAGGCTAGCAATTATCTAATTGTTGGTGAAGTGTGTAGACTTTGCCACTTTGAAAGATGGATCTCACGATAATTTTAAAGGGACAGACATAGTGATGCCGTTTCTATCAATTGTTACACTCACAAAACGCCCTGTGTTTAGTTTTCTTCTTTCTCTCTTTTGTAAATCTCAAGTGTATAAGTTATTATAAGTTGAACAGGTATTTTTGTAAGAGTCATTGGGCCTCATTATAACTCTGGCGTTAGCTGTGCCCGGATGCCGCCGGAGTTGCATTTTTTCCAGCACCCGTCAATGAGGAATTAGTGTGTAATTCTGACATTGCCTGACCCGGTAATTCCTCCATTGCCGGGTGCCGGTGCCTGTCAGTCCCCATTCCCATGAGTCCCATAGGGTCAACAACAGTGCCGGTGCATCGGACATGCTGCGCTCGCGGGTGCCGCTCTGCCCGCCAGGCCAGACATGGCGGGCTGACAGGTGCCCGCGAGCACAGCACATAGTATGGCAGTCCGGGAACTATGGTACCGGCATTCTTACTGGTACCGTACTTCCCGGACTGCCATGCTTATAATGAGGCCCATTATGTCGAATGTGCTCAGTATAGAAACCCACATGCCATCTATTTTAAAGTAATGTTTTTAAATGATGCTGTTTTTTTAAGTCATAGTTGTCATTCCCTTTCCATTGCTTTCATGAACCTGCATACTTACATTTCCATAATGCATGGATTGGCAAGTCAAGTCTTTCCTTTTAGACATCATTCCTATGACTCTTAAGACCTTCAAAGAAGGCGTATCCACTTCAAATTATTGTATTCTGTTTGGAATCTCTATGCTTTTTCCCCCTTTATTTGCATTCTATGTAAAAGCTAGCACTGCATTCCTTTTCCATAGACCTCGAGGCACAGGGTTATTTTTTTTCATGATTAATGTAGCAATAACATTCTACCTTGACTCTGATTCCAGGATCTACTAATCTCTATAAGCATGCTGAAATGTTTAAACAAAGCGTGATTCAGACAACAGCCAAGAACAGAGAGCATCAGTGCAATACGTGTTGGTCGGGGCCAGAGCTCCCAAATGTCCACAAGCCAACAAACACTAATGTTGGAATAGACAGGTGCCACTGATGGGATTCTTAGTTTGGGGGTGAGATTCACTTTGTTAGTACAGTACCCCAGTCTTGCTCTGCTAGCAACCCTTACTGTCCTGCGAGTTAAGTTTTGTGATGCCTGCATTCTAACAAGGACACACTGATGTATGAATTGTAAATAAATACATGTAATATATATGTGGAGACTGGACCCCCCCACCCCCGCCCATGAAGCCAACCCGTGCTTCCTTTGGGAACCATGAGCATATGCCGCCCCATGCTGATCTCGCTCCCTGAGAAGTAGTGCATCCTTTCATGTTCAGTTCACCGTCCACCATCACCAGCCACGACAAACCACAAAAAAAGAGACATTTCCTCCTAACACCCTTCCCTACGAGAGACAGCTAATCCAAACTCACCTGTTCCAAATGCAAGGTCTTCTTCTCTGCAGTTTGAAAGTAATTCTAAGTTGGAAGAAACTGGCATTTAAAAACACATCCTGCCCCAAAAACGTCCTGCCACCTAAAGTGCAAATCACTTACATTAGCAGGTGCAATGAACTGTGCTAAGAAAAGAAAAGAGTTGGGGAACTCATTTTAGACTCCAAGGTGGGGAGTACCTACCTGGCACCGTTAGCATAATGTAATACTAAACCTAAACAGAAATCGGACACCTGTAGCAAACAGAGTGAACATCAGAGCATCAAAAGGTCTCTGCTGGGAGTCTGGATAACAAGGACATTATTTGACTGGAATATCCACACATGTTAGCATATTCACGCTATCAGGAGAAGTGTGGTCCACTTTGTAGGTCACATGCTGAGTCAATGCCCTGAACATGCACGTCAAGCATCTTCCCACCTTCTGTCAGCAGACATGGGTTGCCTTCAGTGCCTTGCAGACTGATTCCAACAGTAAGGCAGAGTTGGCTCCTCTGAGATTAATGTATATATTTATTTTGGGGATTTGTGCAGAGTACAATCACCACTGGGGTGCATCTCTTGGTGCTGATGATGCGCTGTCATGGGCAGAGTGCAGTGGAATCAGTTTTGTTAGAAGATCCAAGTGTTTAGGCCTCAGTAGAATTAAAGGTTATCACAATTGTTCTTGATCCATGCAGGAAGGTGAGTCCGGAACCTTGAGGAAAGCAGAGCGCATGTGTGACAGGCCATGTGGGATCTGTTCAAAGCAGGTTTGATGAGAAGGGACCTGGAAGAAGTTCAAATGTTTCTGATAAGAGTGTATTGATTGAGTTTGGTTGTGAAGAAGGAGATTGCCAATCTTGTAGAAAGTGCAAAGGATAATGCAAAGGGATTTGAACGTTTTACATTTGGGAAAAGGCAGCTGGTGGAGGGAAACTTGAGCTGAACTGATCTGGTTGTCTCGAGGTAACAGAGGAGAAGAACAACAGTGTTGTGGACTCTGTGATGTCTGCAAAGTAGAGCTGGTGAAGACCTAGGTAAGTCCTGCTTCTATAGGCCAGGCTTGATGGGCCTAGAATGTTAACCTTTGTGATTCTTGGAGGACCATCATGTATAGGAGAATGCTCTTAAGGGAACAATGGTGAGTAAAGCAGGAGGTGATGCTTTAGTTTATTTCAGAGGATATTGAGAGTTCAGCATTTAGGCGGAAATCCAGATGTTTGACTGCTGATCAGAGTTGGTTAGAGGATGGGTGGCAATGGTCAAATGTCAGAATGAGGGGGACCAAAGGTTTGGGTGATGGACCATTTAGTTTCAGACTGTAGTCATGATTTCCGTAATTGGCAGCAATGCATCAGTCGATCTTGTCATTCATGGCATCAGGGGATTTCTCCAGTGTCATGAGAATATGAGTGTCATCAGGATAGAATATGAAACCAAAGGTGAGGATAACTTGTGCAAGGGAACTCATATGTTGAAAAGAAGGGGAAAGGTGAAGGACTTGTGAAGGACCCCTTAATAGATGATTTGTGGGTTGGATTCATGAGGGAAGACAGATGATTGCTTCGGTCAGAGAAAAATGAAACTAGCAAGTTACTTGGTTCTGTGCCTGACTCATCTCACAATGATGTTGGCAGTAATATAGGGAAGAAAATGTGCACACTTCAGTAGAGGTATGTCCTCCACAGTAGCTCCAAAAACTGGAGGAATGACCGACCACCTGTAGAAATTCCTCCAAAAGCCCTCTGGATTCCAATTAACATCAACATAATGCTACATGCGATTTGGTGAATTATGCCTGATTACAGGTGGCGGTAATGGTCATCAAGTATTCCATGATTGCAATCAAAAATCTTTTCCACCACCTTCCCTTGGACCCTCAATCCATTCCCCTGCAACCATCGCCTCCCCTTCTCTCAGCGCACACTTGCATACATGCTGAAATCACACCCAGGTACATAGACATATATACATATACGCACACATGTACAGACGCATATGCACACACAAACAACTGCTCGCTATACACATACACAACCCCTTTCATGCAGACAGGAATCCGAGGGATGTGTCAGCCAACAACTTCTTCCTGAGTCCTGAGTCCTGAGCATGGGGCTAAGAATTCAGCACCTTGAGTAGCCCTTTAGCAAAGAGAAGTGTAGGAGCACCCCATACATTAAAATGCAGAAGATGTACCCCAGTCAGCATGCCCAATGGGCCATCTGAACTAAGGAAGCTGAACATGCAACTTGCACGGACCATTGGGTCTACGCATGCGGGGTAGTCTATGGAATAGAACCTCCCATAACATGGACTGTCCCAAGAGCACTGCCTTCACTACTTCATGCAGCGCAGGAGCACTCTGATTGCACCAGACCTGTTTCTGGAGGCCCGACCACTCTATACAAGGTAGCCTGTTTAATGCCATGGGAGATAGTTAAGGTGCTCTAAAAGCAGCCACTGGTAACACAATTGAAGACCAGTAAATATGCCTGCAATTTGGCATTCTTGCCTATGCCTGGCTTTGGTCAGACTAGTCCTCACCTTAGAGTGCCATACAATCATGCTGCTGGGTCCCCTGTGAAGTGTTGTATGTGCGTTGCTCATTTGCCATTTATATGTTGAGTCCTCATGTGATTTCATTCTGGATTTGATTTATCGATAATTCTAGAGGACAATTTGGCAGTGTTCTGGCTTCTCCACACCCATAATCTATAGAGTAGTATTGTCCATATATATCCAGTAAATAAGAATGTTTTCTCCTCAAGCAGATTTCCCTGTATGCACAAGGCACTGCATCTCTTGCCAGCATGCAGACTGTGTATGTGCATGTAGAAGTAAACACTGGCATTCAGAAGAATGCGTGGATACCTCCAAAGCAGTCTTGCTGCTCTTATTTACTACAATTCTCCCTTGAAAATAGAAGTGCTAGTCTGCTTTCCTTTTTAATTTAATTACAATACTTCTAGTAAAGTGTGTGTGCATCCTTATGTTGGCCACCTACACACATAAGAAGTACAAGACAATGGGCCTCATTACGAGGTTGGAGGTAACCATGCCGTTTATACCGGCATGGCTACCCCCAAACTCGGGTCCGGCTCCGGGTCCCACGAAAGGGTAATTACCGGGCCATTCTGACCTAGGCGGGCCTGGTATTTCCACTTGCACGGGACCTGGAGCCGATACGTCCCCATTCCTATTTGAGCCTCCATAGGGCTCAATGGGAATGGGGAGGATGGTAGCAGCGGCACCGTTTATAACAGTAGTGCCGCACTTCACACCTGGTCTGAATTTGTAATTCTTATCTCTTTTTAAATGGTAAGTATTCCTGAGGGACTTACCAATAACATGGTGCTAAACAGATGACATTAGACTATTTGCTCAACAAACTGGTGTAACAGGCATAGGAAAGCCAAATCTGCACTGAGTGCAGTGCTTGTCTTAACTTTTATAGTTTCTCTGACAGTACTCTCCACATGAGTGCTTTTGAAACCTTTCCACGTTGTTCGTAAATCACCATTGACATGCTGGGCAGGGGTGGAACAAGTAACATATCTTTTTTATAAACTCCCTCACACAGCGATCACTTTCTTTACCAAACTGAGAAGCATCTTCAATCCACAACAGCATTTGTATATATGCAGCCCCACGTGCCTGGTACTCTTATCTCCAAAGGAAATGTTCCATAGACCATAGTGGACTATTTTCTTTATTACATACAAAGTGTAACATGACTAAAAATCAGTGAAGAAAGAACGCAATACACTTACAGGGTCCATGGAACACAATTCTCCTGGTGTAATGCTCTCTATGTCTTCTTTCTGTAGATTGCTTTCACAAATCTACTCTGGCACACAAATCCCTGTTTTTCAGAGCACAAATAACATAACTCAGCCCCTAGAATATTAGTATTACAAAACAAAGAATTGTTTTAATTTCATACCATTTGATGTATTATTAGTGCTTATCCTCACCACTAGCTCACTTTCTACTGTCATCTGAACCGCACTATAGTAACACACAAATAGAAGAATAGCCTTCCCAACTAATTGTAGCTGCCTAATTCACAATCCCACACCACCAGATACATCTTTACCATCATACTCAAACACTCATGCATACAGCACACATACATTGCACAACAGCCCAACCCATACCTTCTATTTTTTTGTTTCAACAGACCCCACAGAATGCCTACCAGAAAACAAGTCTGTAGAAAGCAACACAGAAACAGAGCAAATGAAAATAAAAATGTCCAAAATAAGCATCCATCTCTAGCAGAGTTTGTACAAAAAGTTCAAACAAAACAACTAATACAGTCATTTAGCAACGCTAAACAATCCTCCAGTACAGAAACGTTGCCTCCTCTATAAGAATGTAAAAATGTAAAAGAAAACAGAACATGATTAACAGAAATGCAGCTACCACTACTGCTAAAACTGCTCCTATAAATCTTGATATAGTAGGAAGTAACCATACCAAAAGAAGTATATTAGCAAAAATGTTCTGCCACAGAGTCCTTCAGAATCTTATACAAACAGGAGACAAATCATGCACAACCCTTAAAAACTACCATAGAAAATTAATCTTAGAAGCTTTGACAGACAGTGCAATCCTACTCAAAAGAAAGTTATTGATTTTAGTGTTAAACAGAATGAAACCACTAACAAAACTAAGTACTAAATTACAAAAAAGGCTTCTCAATAAACGGAATGTCAACAAAAATAACTTCTTAAATATCTGTGGAGGTGAATGGAGTCACACCACAAGCACAGAACCATATTTCAATGAAGAAGCACACAAACAAAATCAAACAAACACAATTGCCATCCATAGCAGTGGACGAGGTTATGAAAAACTTAATAATACCATAATGGAACAAGAAATACTGCTTACAAAAATATCCCCAGAAAACTCTGAATCAATTCTCCATTCGACTGAACCAGAACGTCCAGTATACAAATGGTCATGCACATCAATGTGTAACATTGCCAAAAAATCTTTCAAATCTTTACGCCAGTTCCTCAATCAATATGTAAAAGGCAAAGACAAAATCAAAATAAAACTGCTGCAAAATATGGATACCTGTCCAGTGCGCAAATACACAGGACTGCAAGGACATTTATTAGCCTGCATTTCAGGACCTATTTGCAAAAGCAGCTTCCATCATATCAAAATGATATCAACACATCATTCAACTATAAGAAATCTAGTCTATAAACTGTACTATGCTAAAAGTCCTGCTTTAGCACTAGCCAATTTAAATAACACTCTTCTACATGGTACAGCCAAACACCTAGACGAAGAAATCAACCATATCCAGAGTAAATATTTTGGAAGTGAAAACCACTTACAAAATGCAATAGCTTTACAACAGACTAGCAACAATTCTGCACATGGCAACCTTCTACACACATACAAAAAGAAATACTAAAATTCAAAAGTACATCCGCTGAAGTACCAAACCATGTGTGTGTGTGTGTTGCCGTAGAACTTTTTATAAAAGTAACACAATAACTATAGGCATAACATATAAAATAGAAGACAATGAAGATTCCAAATGGTTTGAATTAGCTTTCTACCTTATAGCAGAAAACAAATATGAAATAACTGACCCCTTAACACTTTGCAGTTACTGCACTACAAAACTTGACAACAATCAAACTCTTTCACGTGCTATCACAAATAATTTGGAATTATTCCCTCTACCAAAACCCCTGCAACAACTCAATTTATATGAGAGCATCAGAATTGGAACTGTGCACCCATTTCAAGCAATAATATGCCTTCAACCAAAAACAACAAAATTGCCTCCCTCTGAATTGGTGAAAGGCATTCGTGGCAAAGTAGTATATTTACCATTAGATCTAAAAGAAAATGTGCACACTCTGGGAGTGCAACGTCCAATAGAACAATCTTTAATTGTCTTAGTAAATGGTCTACCTACAAAAGACAAAAAAAATTGGCAACCACTGGTAGACTTACAAAAAGTTAGACAAGACTTGCAATATCTAGAAGACAATAATGAATACTACAAATAAATAAATATTGAAGAAAACTTAAGGGAAACAACTGAAATAATTCAAGAGTCACCAGAAACTGTTCAATTTGAACTTCTAGATCCTGCTACAGTATCCAATAATTTAGACCATTATACAATTCATCCATTACACTCTAATGACACCATAGAAGGTGCACTAGAAACATACTAAATGCAACAAACGAAAAGATCACCAATCAGCATATGGGAAAAAAGTATGGAAGCACATGCTTTTCCTCTGCTGTTTCCTACTGGCAAAGGAGGAAGGTACGATGATAGACCCGCTCAGATAACAGCATCAGAATACCGCTCATTCCGAATGTATTCTGAAGATCCCAGATTTAGACAACATGTGGAATACATATTCCACCTACTCTTTGAAAGTGAACTAGCAACTCTATGTTACGGAGTTGCACACACATTAAAATCAGGAACCCACTTTCAAATTATGTCATCTACACAATTACTACAAAAAGTGCAAGAAAAAGATGAAGTTTTACAATCAAGCATTACAAATCTGTTAGCAAACATGCGTGGTACGAAAGAGTACTGGTTCCGACGTCACAGAGATGTATGTTGTATGATAAGAAACCCTAGCCCACCCACTTGGTTTGTTAAATTAAGTTGTGCAGAATATGCATGGGAAGATCTACATGATTTCCTACGCATATCAAAAAAAAAAAAAACATAGATGTACTAACGCCTGGAGAACTTTGCTCTCTAGATCCTGGTAATGTTTCAAGATATTTCAATCATCGCTTCATTGCTATGCCACACTTTATTTGTAATAAAACTGTTCCTACCCTCGGAGAAGTGCAACACTTCTTTTGGAGAAAAGAATACCAAGCCAGAGGAGCACCACATGCTTTTATGGATTAAAGATGCTCCTAAATTTGGTCAAGACAGTGATGCCACTGTGTTACAGTTTATCAAAAAATATGTCACTTGTGAAATTTCATCAGAAGCAACAAATCTTCATGCACAAATTCTACAATTTCAAAGACACAAATGTGGCAAATATTGTCATCATAAATACAAAAAGAAAGGGAAATACTACACCAAATGCCATTTTGGTTTCTCTAGATCAGTAGAGAAACAGGTGAAGTGAACAACTTCATGTCTTCAGATAGACATAGTGTTAAAGGTAAATCACCTACAAATACATATTACATAAAAAGAACAGAAGAAGCAAAATATATCAATGATTACAATGCAATCATTGCCCTATTGGGGAATGCAAACATAGATGTGCAGTACATTGCAGATAATTCCACTGCAGTTGCACGATATGTTACAGCCTACTTAACCAAAGCAGAAAAAACAGAGCTTCAAGACGTCTGGAATGACCTGTCATCAGACAAAACACTGTCTTAGAAATTGTACAGCTTGGGCATAAAAATGCTCTCCCATAGAGAATGTGGCTGCTATGAAGCTGCAGATTGTTTAACTGGTACTGCTTTGTATGGAAAATCTGAAAATATAGCATGGCTAAGTCTTGGTCCTGCTAAATCTAGAAAAAGAGTTCTCAAATCATACGACGACATAGAAACAATAGCCAAAAATGATCCCAACAGCCAAGACATTATGAAAAACAATTTAATACACACATACTACCCAAACAGAAGTACTACTTTGGAAACCATGTGTCTATACCACGTAGCCCAAAACGTCACATACAAAAATAGTATAAAACCCTATGAAAAAAAAGTAGATACAGAGTGACAAATTGTGAAGGCAGCTTAGTAAAACTTACCAAACCAAGTTTAATTAATCATATCAAATTGTCATTAAAAACTCCTCAACATAAAGAACTATATTACATGTCCCTGCTACAACTCTTTAAACCATGGAGAAAAGAAGAAGAAATACTAGATAACTATGTCTCCTACGAAGACGCTTTCAAAGCAAATGAAAGCACTATCACTGATGTAAACTTTACACAGTACAAAACAATGTTGCACAATGAACAGCAACACAAAGAAGAACTCCAGGCGCAACTAGATAAGCACACTCCTGACAGTGGTAAACCTTCTGTAACAGGAAGCCAAGAACCACTGGGACAGCCACTAATAGCAAATGAGGCAGAATTAGCTATGACAGAAGTAGAAAACACCATGTGTCAGTATGAAGATACAGAAGACTTAAGTACCCTACAATCAAAATGAAACAATGAGCAGTGTAGCATTTTTCAAGAAGTAATAAAAGAAATTGCACATGGTGTACACATGAAAATAAAGAATGTAACTGGCAAAATTACAAACCTATGCTATTATACGTCAGTGGTGAAGCTGGTTGAGGCAAAACATTCTTAATCAAAATCATCAGCAAGTTCCTTCAACAATTGACAAACTGTCAGCTGTTGTAACTGCCCCCACAGGTTTAGCTGCCTACAACATAGGTGGTGTCACTTTTCACCGATTACTACTCCTGCCAGTAGAACACCAAAACAAATTAGAATATTACAAACTTTCTACAGAAGCTCCAATGGAACTATGCAGAGTGTTGAAACAAATGAAAATGCTACTAATAGATGAAGTGAGCATGGTCTCCAACCTAATGTTGGCTTTGATTCACCTCAGATTACAAGAAGTACTTAAAACAAACTATGAAGAACTCTTTGGAGGAAAACACATTATTGTTTTCTGAGATCTTCTTCAATTGACACCAGTGAAAGGTGAACCAATTTTTAAAACTTTAGGACATAAACTCTGCCGAAAAACTGTTGGCAGCATAGGAAATGTTAACCTTTGGCAACATTTCCAATACAGAGAATTAACAGAAAACATGCGACAGTCTGAAGACCTCACCTACGCCAATATTTTAAAAAGTATTAGAGTTGGAGTACTATCTCGAGAAGCACAAGCAATATTAAAAACCCGGCAAATCCATGCACTTTATGGCCATAACTCATGTGCTACTGATGTTATGGAACAATTAACGCACAAATATGTCAATTGTATGTCCTTAATGCCAACTCTTGCAAGCTGTTCCAAATTCAATGAAACAATGTTGAAAAAAGAAATGCAAACAATAATTGAAATTTCCGCAACAGACAAACTGGACGTACATGGTATGACACTACCCATGTGTCAACAAGCCACAACAGGACAGAATACCTTAGAAAATTCTATCTCCAACACAGCTGGTTTGGAAAAAATATTAAAATTATCCTTAAACTGTAGAGCAATGCTTAAATGTAACCTTGACGTGGAGCAAGGGCTAGTTAATGGAGCACTGGGTACAGTTGTTGGCTTTCAAACATACCCACGTGACAACAACATTCAGTTTGTTAATATTCTCTTTGACAAACTTTCAGAAGTAAAAAGGATAGGGCGCTCGCAGCTCGATTCCTTCTCTTCAAAGACATGTATGTACGCTGAGAACACTTTTCTCTAACTCTAGCATACGCAGTCACATTCATAAATCACAAGGTCTTACCCTAGACAAAGCATTGATAGATATTGGTAACACAGTCTTTAAAGAAGGCATGAGCTACGTAGCACTATCACGCTTACGTACACTTGACAGTCTATTTCTAATGAACTTTGATGCAAGTAAAGTAAACGCTGATATTCCTTGCATTTTAGAATACAATAGACTATGTTCACTATACACCCCCATCTAAAAACATATCCTGTTCCACAAAAAAGAAAATGCTGTAAAAGAAAAATAGTTCAAACAGAAATGCAACAGGATCTCACTGCAAATCCTCCAAAGAGACAAAAAGAAGCTAATACTTCATCAATGACCACAACCAAAGAAGAACCTATTACTCAAAGTAACTCAGGTACTTCTTTAAAGAAGCAACAAACACTCTGAAAGAATTACTTGGACACAGACCTATCTGGTCCATTCAAATTTTCAAATATAACTGGTGTAAGTTGCTACACAAATGTAGCAATGAATATTCTATTTCAATTACCACCAATTGTTGACAATTTACATAGTACAGACCAATTGTGTTTGCAAATTTTAGTACTTCATAGAAAAGCAACAAACAATCCTGACAACACATATAGTGTTCATGGAATAAGACAAGAATTGGACTACTGTGCTGGAATGGTGAAATTCACTATAAACTCCCAAGAAGATCCACAAGAATTTCTAATGTACGTACTACAAGTACTTGAAAACAAAAACATACCTATAAATGAAATTTTCCAGATTTCATACATGTGGAAACATGCATGCACTCTCTACAACAATGTGACACAGGAACAAATCCCTAATGATCACTTTGTGTATGTATCCATACCTAATTGTGAATCCGTTCCATTTCAGCAACTTGTACAAAATGCAAACCATGGTAGATTATGTACTCCCTACAATTCAGATAATCGCTCCACCTTAATAATACAAACACATAGTAAATACATAATACTAATGCTTCTTCGTTACAATGCAGATGGTACCAAAAACATCTGCAAGCTGACTGGATTCACACATGGTCAAGTATCACTTGGTAAGAAAACCTTCACAACAATAGGTATAATCTACCACGCAGGAGCCACAACCAACCTACGGCCTTCGGCCATGCACCCAAGACTCTACGCCCTGGCCGCAACCAACGCAGCATATCACACCCATAGGTCACACGCATAGAATCAAACATTTTAACTATGCCATATGGTCAATGTTTATGTCCGCGAACACTCTGTGTGTTCTTAGAACATTTTCAACTTGCCTGCCAACAGTACGGACAGGTATAGTATCCTTAGGACCTAGCCACAACCACCGCCGCATATCACACCCATGGTAGCTTATAACTTCGGTACTTATAACTTCGGTCTTGGGTAGGCCCTGGCCACAACCACCGCAACATATCACACCCATGGTAGCTTATAACTTCGGTACTTATAACTTCGGTCTTGGGTAGGCCCTGGCCACAACCACCGCAACATATCACACCCATGGTAGCTTATAACTTTGGTACTTATAACTTCGGTCTTGGGTAGGCCCTGGCCACAACCACTGCAACTTATCACACCCATGGTAGCTTATAACTTCGGTACTTATAACTTTGGTTTTGAACTTTGGTCTTGGGTGCATGACCTTCGGCCATGCACCCAAGACTCTATGCCCTGACCACAACTATCACATGCACCCAAGACTCTAGGCCCTGGCCAAAACCACCACAGCATATCACAGCCATAGGTCACACCCATAGAATCAAACATTTTAACTATGCCATATGGCCATTTTTTATGTCCCCGGACACCGTGTATGTTCTTAGAACAGTTTCAACTAGCCTGCGAACAGTACAGACAGGTATAGTGTCCTTAGGACACCTCCATTTTCATTTAATTATGGACATCCCGGACACCGTGTGTGTTCTTAGAACAGTTTCAACTTGCCTGTGAATAGTATGGACAGGAATAGTGTCCTTAGGACACCCCCGATTGCCCAATTAGGACATTCTGGATACTGTGTGTGTTCTTAGAACAGTTTCAACTTGCCTGCGAACAGTACGGACAGGTATAGTGTCCTTAGGACACCTCCATTTTCATTTGCTTATGGACATCCTGGACACCGTGTGTGTTCTTAGAACAGTTTTAACTTGCCTGCAAACAGTACGGACAGGAATATTGTCCTTAGGACACCCCCGCTTGCCCAATTACGGACATCCTGGATACCGTTTGTGTTCTTAGAACAGTTTCAACTTGCCTGAGAACAGTACGGACAGGTATAGTGTCATTAGGTCACCCCCATTTGGGTCGATTGCGGACATCGAGGACAGCACGTCTGTCCGTGGACACAACGAACACAACAGGGGTGCCTGCCACCTAAATAGATACAATATTTGACCCATCTCTTACTCCCCCACCCTCCCCAAACAGTCTTACACGCCAACACACTTGCCAAAATTGTATTTCTCCACCATTTGTCACTGCGCTGTCCGCACAAGATGGCGGGCGTTCCCAAAAATCTGACGCACTCCACGCTCTTCACCATCTAATCAGCGGACACGTCGCATGACGCAAGCCGATTAGCCAATCAGGACACTGTCCGCGGAGCGAACAGGGAAGTGTGTCCGCGGACCGGAAATAGATATCACTGATTTTTCGTGACCTACTTTTTGGTCATTTTTTGAAAACTACTGGATGGATGTTCACCAAATTTACAAAAGCACGCTTTTGGGACCAAGCCTCTGCTCCTGCCATATGTTTGGTGAAAATCCGCCCAGCGGTTTGGGCTGTAGGCATGAGCACAGTTTTTTCCCCATTCAGTCTATGGGAAAAAAAGACATTTTGGGACCCCACCTATAACTTTGCCCCACCTAGACCAAACCTCACCAAACTTTGCAAAAATTCAGACCATATACATTTACTGCAAAGTTTGGTAAAGATTCGTCCAGGGAGAGCGAAGTTATAAGCCGCCCAAAAAGTGTTCCTATGGGATTAGCAACTTAACCATAACTACACGGCCACTACCGTGTATGATATACATATATATATTCAGTGAAAAATCTTTGTTAAAAGGTACATTATGGTTAAGTTGCGCTACAAAAACCTATCAAATTCTGTAAAAAAACTTTGTTAAAGGGACGTTATGGTTCGAAATAAAACCGAAAAACCCCATAAATTTGTCAGTTATGGTAAGATAAGCAACCATAACTCGCGCCACCGTGCACTGCTAACACTAACACCCAGGACATCAAATATGACATCACAAATGTCATTGATGACATCACTGATGACATCACATGTGCATTTATTTTTCATGAAAACTCTGTAGGAGGGATTCTTATAATGTTGACCAAAAAGTGTGAAGGATCATTTGAATAAATATCATGAGCTAATTAGTGCATTAAGCAATGCATTGATATAAATAGCATTCTATTATGAAGTTCTATCCAGTATACAAAGCAACTCATGCAGAAACTTAGGCAGTGTGTGCAGTATACATGATGAAGGTGCAATATTCATAATCTAACATGTAATAAGTAGCTAATAAAACCCACTTAATACATAATTACACTTAATACAGACAAAACACAAAGAGACAACAACACATACAAATATGAGTATATACAGGGACAGAGATGTAAGCAAAAAAGCAGAAGTAGTAGCAGAAAGAGTTCATAACCTAACTGATTATCTTTATGCAGAGAAATGATTGCTCTGTTTCAAAGGTGCTACTTACTGTATGTATGTGTATCAAATGATGTCAGTGAACCCTAAGGAAAGGAGTGTGAGTACAATGTACACAAATATGTGCATATACAGGGAAGGTATAGTAATAAAAATAAAACTATGAGAAAGTGCTGATAACTCTAATGATTATCTTCATGCACAGAAAGGATTGCTCTCTTTCAAGCCTGTGTCTTCCGCTATATATATGTTTCATATGATATGACTTGACCCTAAGTCTACAAATATAGTACCTTTTCAATTTTTACTTCCTGACTGTTACTGAAGAAAACTATGTGGCTTAGATATGTCAGTAAAGGAAAAAAAGGGAGAGCCAGCCATGGGATGTCATCAGTGATGTCATCAATGACATTTGTGATGTCATCTTTGATGTCCTGGGTGTTCGTTTTAGCAGTGCACGGTGGCGGCGCGAGTTATGGTTGCTTAGCTTACCATAACTGGCGAATTTCAAGGGTTTCCGGTTTTACGTGGAACCATAACGTCCCTGAATTTCATAGGTTTTTAGTAGCACAACTTAACCATAACGTCCCTTTAACAAAGTTTTTTTCACTGACTATATATATATATATATATATATATATATATGTATATGTATTACATGGACGTGGTAGCGTCCATGTAGTTATGGTTAAGTTGGTGTTTCCATAGGAAGAGCATTTTTTGGGTGGCTTATAACTTCGCTCCATCTGGACGAATCCTCACCAAACTTTGCAAAGAAAAGCATATGGCCCACTCTGAATTTTCTTGCAAAGTTTGGAGAGGTTTGGTCCAGGGGGGGCAAAGTTATAGGGGGGTTCCCAAAAGTTTTGTTTTTTCCCATAGACATAATGGGAAAAACTTTGCGCACGCCTACAGCCCAAACCGCTGGACGGATTTACACCAAATTTGTGGCAGGAGCGGGGGCTTTGGTGTAAATCCGTCCAGTAGTTTTTTTTAAAATGACCAAAATGTAAGGCAAAAACATTTGTGATATCTCCGTTCGCTCCGCAGACGGACTTCCCGTTTCGCTCCGCAGACAGTGCCCTGATTGGCCGAGCGGCTTGCGTGATGTCCGTGGACATGCAACGTGTTTGCTGATTGGACGGCGTGGTGCGTGAAGTGCGTCAGATTTTCTGTGGAGCCCGCCATCTTGCATTTGCGGACGACCGCAGAACAACGCGGTGAAACTTGGATTAAAAATTGTATTTAGTGGAATGTGTTGGTGTGTAAGAGTGTTTGGAGAGGGTGGGGGAGTATGAGATAGGTTCAATGTTCTGTTTTTTTTTATATCCTAGACACTTTTGTTGTGTTCGATTTGTCTGCGGACAACACGGCTGTTCTGAAATGTTCTATATAAACTAAATGGTGGGATGTTCTGTCCGTTTTGTTCGCAAGCAAGCTAAAATTGAGCTAAGGACACTCGCGGTGTCCTTAAATGTTCATACATAAACAAAATGGGGGTGTTCTGAGGACGCTGTCCGTATTGTACTCTGGCAAGTTGAATGTGTTCTAAGAACACTCGCGGTGTCCTGAAATGCTCTGATTACTGACCGGTAATCTTCATTACTCCTAGTCCTACTCTTCCTTGTCACACTACTGACGACCCTCCTCACCCTCCCTGCGGGGAAGGTCCCATGCTCCGGCTTGGTAATATGAAACTGAGTGATGTGGATGTGGGGGAGGAGTTATAGGAATTTAAAAAATAGAAGAAGGTCCTGTGTCGGAGGCAGGGGCCTCATGAAGTAAGTACTGGGACGAGGAAGAGTGGACGTGCAGGTAATGTTTGCAATTAAACAAAATGGGGGTGTTCTGAGAACGCTGTTCGTATTGTACTCTGGCAAGTTGAATGTGTTCTAAGAACACTCGCGGTGTCCTGAAATGCTCTGATTACTGACCGGTAATCTTCATTACTCCTAGTCCTACTCTTCCTTGTCACAGTACTGACGACCCTCCTCACCCTCCCTGCGGGGAAGGTCCCATGCTCCGGCTTGGTAATATGAAACTGAGTGATGTGGATGTGGGGGAGGAGTTATAGGAATTTAAAAAATAGAAGAAGGTCCTGTGTCGGAGGCAGGGGCCTCATGAAGTAAGTACTGGGACGAGGAAGAGTGGACGTGCAGGTAATGTTTGCAATTAAACAAAATGGGGTGTTCTGAGAACGCTGTTCGTATTGTTCGTTGTCAGGTTGAAAGTGTTCTAAGAACCCTCCTTATGTCTGTTGACATTACAATTTCCTATGGGCCTTACCCGACTTTTTGTCCACTAAACAAACGATAAATCAGGCTTCTGTCCCCCGACATTATGTGATAATCCTATTACTTGCCCCATCGACGTGGCTGACCTGCTTTTGCGACACTAAATCATATCTTCCGCCCCTAAGCCTGACATTATCAAAGCATTCATATTCCCTGTCTCTCTCCGTGACGGTACAGGGTGCGTAGCCAAACGCGCAACATCGTCTCCAGTCCTACGCGACTTTACACAGAACCCGGAAAACAACACAGATCATCTCACAACACAGTGCGCAACAATTCGGAATATGAAACTGTGATTTAAAAGCAAACAGCAAGATTGTACATTTCGTAAAGTACTTTTATTTGACATCAAATGTTTAGAGAATATTCAGCGATTTGCATTTGTCTTTGCTGTCGATCCGCAAAAGTTCATCTTGAGTCACGCGCTGTTCCTTTGCGGTACACAGGGTGTTGGTTTATGATAAAAGAAGCACAATGGTCGCACTGTTAATCGGAAGGCTGTTCCAAAAACAAGGCATTAGACCACCGTAATGGTTGGTATGTTGCTTCTAGCCGCTAGTATCGCGTAAGGCCCAGTCGTCTCGAGTCCTACGCGACTTTACACAGAACCCGGAAAACAACACAGATCATCTCACAACACAGCGTACCACAATTCGGAATATGAAACTGTGATTTAAAAGCAAACAGCAAGATTGTACATTTCGTAAAGTACTTTTATTTGACATCAAATGTTTAGAGAATATTCAGCGATTTGCATTTGTCTTTGCTGTCGATCCGCAAAAGTTCATCTTGAGTCACGCGCTGTTCCTTTGCGGTACACAGGGTGTTGGTTTATGATAAAAGAAGCACTATGGTCGCACTGATAATCGGAGGGCTGTTCCAACAACGAGGCATTAGACCACCATAATGGTTGGTATGTTGCTTCTAGCCGCTAGTATCACGTAAGGCCCAGTCGTCTCGAGTCCTACGCGACTTTACACAGAACCCGGAAAACAACACAGATCATCTCACAACACAGCGCACCACAATTCGGAATATGAAACTGTGATTTAAAAGCAAACAGCAAGATTGTACATTTCGTAAAGTACTTTTATTTGACATCAAATGTTTAGAGAATATTCAGTGATTTGCATTTGTCTTTGCTGTCGATCCGCAAAAGTTCATCTTGAGTCACGCGCTGTTCCTTTGCGGTACACAGGGTGTTGGTTTATGATAAAAGAAGCACTATGGTCGCACTGATAATCAGAAGGCTGTTCCAACAACGAGGCATTAGACCACCATAATGGTTGGTATGTTGCTTCTAGCCGCTAGTACCATGTAAGGGCATATTGGTCCTTGGTGATTGTCCCACAAAATGGTGAGGGTCATGAAGTTGTTTAGAAGTAGCTGCACCTGGCAGTTAAAAAATCCATCGTCCGGGGTCTGAAAATCGTGGCATTGACAGTACGGAAGGACGTACCTGTTTTAAAAAACATAAATTAGTCTCACCAGCCGATCTTCATTAAAAATATTCATTTTATTTATTAGGGTGTGAAACTATTTGCTATTTGTAATACTGTTGTTTTCTTCATTTTCCCTTTATATGCTCATATTTGTATGTGTTGTTGTTATTTGGGTTTTGTTTTGAATAATGCAATTATGTAGTAAGTGGGTTTTATTAGCTAGTTATTAAATCTTGCACAGTAGACAAAACTGTAATAAAAAGCATTTATCATTTTACTATTCAACATGGTAAAATGAATAATATTGCACATCCATCATGTATGTTGCACTCAAAGCCTATGTTTCTACATGAGTAGCTTAATATACTGGAAAGAACCTGATAATAGAATGGTATTGGTATCAATGCATTACTTAATGCACTACGTACTTCATGATATTTATTCCAATAATCCTTCACAATTTTTTATCAACATTACTATAAGATTCACTTTTACAGACTTTTCACGAAAAGTAAATGCACATGTGATGTCATCAGTGATGTCATCAATTACATTTGTGATGTCATCTTTGATGTCCTGGGTGTAAGTCTTAGCAGTGCACGGTTGTGGCGCGAGTTATGGTTGCTTAGCTTACCATAACTGGCGAATTTCAAGACTTTTTCGGTTTTACGTGGAACAATAACGTCCCTTTAAAAAAGTTTTTTTCACTGAATATAGACATAGATAATGTAAATGTTATAAATGTTTACTAAGACTCCCTTAGCTTACATACATATAACATAGGAAATACTGAACCCCCTGCCCCGCTAGTGATTTGGGTGTCCGCGGACCGTGCGTATGTCTGCAGATGGACACGATCACCATCAGCACTATATAAAAAATTCTCAGGGGGTATCTTACATTATTGTATCGTGCAATAAAAATACCAAACATTTTCAAAAAGTACCACATAGATACATTACATTTAATAATAAATAAGAAGTGGAAACGGTATATGTAAGACACCAACCAGCCACTGAAATAGCGTTTCCAATATAATGGAATATACCAAAACAAAATAAATATGCCTCCAACAGAATTACCTCACAGAAACTGTGCAGCAAAAGCAAGAGCATACCTACACAGCAGTAACACCACCGGTTTTTAAGAAACTAGTAAGTACACAATATTTATTTCATATATTTATACATTTTCTGTATTACGTACACTAAAACAAATATTTCTTTTTTTTTTTACACAGAAATGTCCAGTACTTTGAAATGGCTGGAAGAAAATTTCCCACAAGATGAAATGAGTGAAGACAGTGATACTAATGGTCGACACATAATTTCTCTATATAAGCCAATTAATAACCATTACTTTATGTGTAGGTAACATATATTTTTTTACCAGACTATACAGACAATACGTATAATATACCAAGAGAGACATTAGAAGATCCTCTGAAATGAATGGAATTAAAAATGGATATGTTAATGAAAAATGTCAATCTTCTAAAAACAGTTTATTGAGGACCACATTAAAGAAAAGATTAAATATCACTGTCCCACGTGTACCTGTTCCCCCTCCCCATGTCCCACCCAACTATCCCGAAACCCTCCCCAGCAAGAAAAATGTTATGATGATACTTCCATCCCTTACTCCCCTCCCATACATCATGTCCAAACCCGTAATTCCCCTGTATTTGTTTCAGTTTCTGCTTCCCCCTCTCTTTCGTAATTTTATACGGTTAAACAATAATAACATTTAAAATGTGTTCCTAGTATATGCCTGTGTCTTATTTATTTTTTTTAAAGGCAGTTAGGGTGTCCACGGACAGCGCGGGTGTCCATTATATCCACAATTAACCAAAATGGGGTATCCTAACGCCACTATACCTGTCCGTAATTAAAATGGAGGTGTTTTGTCCGTAATTAACCAAAATGGGGGTGTCCTAAGGACAATATACCTGTTTGTAATGTTCATAATTAAAATGGCGATGTCCTTAGAACACACAAGATTTCCGCTTGTCCGCAATTAACCCAAATAGAGTGTCCTAAGGACAATATACCTGTTCGTACTGTTCGTAATTAAAATGGACGTGTCCTTAGAACACACAAGATGTCAGCCTGTCCACAATCACCCAAAATGGGGGTGTCCTAAGAACACCCCCCTGTTCGTAATGTCGCAACCAGAATTAATAAATCCGTAGAACACATATCCTGTACGCCTGTCCGCAAAGTTTTGACACACATTTATTTTATTCAGGGACTTCAACACTGTTCGTAGAACACCCGCACACATGTGCATCACCCACTTGGGTCCTACGAATATCATGCCTGTCTGCTGCACGTGTGTCACACCTTTAATTAGTTTGGGGACCCGAACACTGTCTGTAGAACTCCCACGCCCATGCGCACAACCGTCCCTGCTCATTTGGTGTCCTGCGGACAGCCGTCCCATTCCCGAGCGTGTCCGTGATGTCATCATGTGACCGCACCCACGCTGAGCATGTGTCCTTATTTGCGGACACTGTCCGGGCCCCCGAACATTTAAAAAGTGATTTTTTTTAGCAATCCAAGGTATTTTATAGTAAAAGTTCACCATTGCACATGTCCCAGACAATGTCCCTGGCGATCTACATACTTTTGGAACTTTTTGAGCCCTTTCTTGGTGTTCGATGTGTCCGCGACAAGCGCGGGTGTCCGCGAAGCGCGCACCTGCTCCCCTATATAAGGCCACACCCCAGAGCTGATCCTCATTCTGCTTTTGGATTTCCAAGATTTAGACCAGGACAATTGTGCAGGTTGCTGTTCTTGGTTCCTGGTTATTAACCTTCCAGATGGAATCCCAAATTGCTTCTGCTGCTACTGCCTCGGCATCAGCACCCCCACACCCTCCACCACCACCACGCCCCCTAGGGCCTGCAGAGGGGAACAGGCATGAGGATGCAGAGGAGGGGGATGAATAGGATGAAGAGGATGAGGTAGTGGAAGACCCTACTACTAGCACTCATCGTGAGTCTTCGGTGTGGCAGTTATTTACCACCAATGATGGAAAGGCAAAAGCTAATGCAAACAAGGTGATCTGCACTCAGTGCCACATGATGCTGAGTAGTGGCAAGCCTGGTTCGTATAGCTATGGTACTACATCAATGAAGCGACACCAAAAGTCGTTCCATGATGGGGCTATTCATAAGGTTGTACCTTGTGATAAATTTAGTAGGTTGAGTTCCTCTGCAGCAACCTCTGTTTCCGCTCCTGTCACCGCAAAAGACACTCCTGTGGGACAGCACATTCCTCCAGCTGCCTCACAGGCCATCCATGATGCTGTTGACCCTTACCTTTCGAAGGTCACAATATTGTGCATGTACTGCAACGCAGTACTCTGCAGGGGGGAGAACCTTCGGAGTCCTTTCGAGACTGCGGTCAAGGAACATGAGAAAGTCTGCGACCTACCTCAATAAGGCGAAAAATGTGTGTACTACAAAACATAATGTTTTCATTCTGGAAAGAGGAAATACCAACATCTCTCAAAAAGGCACACACAGCCTTGTTAACATTGCGCCTTGCTTTCTCCATTTGTGGACCAAATGAAGAAGAACGCAACCACATTTGTCTCTGCGCAATACGGGAAAACATTACTCTGGAGTTTGGATACATATCCATGATGTTCCCAAGTCCTTCTTTCATTGCAAATTGCAAAGAGATTCCAGACACATGTCCTAAACTGTTCCCTCCACAATGAATAATAATAATGTCTGGATGACGCTGTGTCACCAAAGAAGCACAGAAAGGTACCAAATCCACCCACTTCATTCCACGCACTCCATGCCAGTGCACTTCCACATGAGAGAATCCAAGATGTGCAGCCACTCCACAACGATCTGCATTAACCTCCAACCAATTCATCCACGAATCTCCCAAAATCCAAACAATCTGTTTTCTGAAACACAGCCATAGCTATCTGCTCTTCTCTCAGGAAAAAGACCTACTGACAAACTCTCTCCTTACACAACACACCGAGTAAACCTTATTAACCAATCTCTTGGTCTGCTCAATCTCATTTGCATGCCTCTCAACCCCAAAATCCCTGTATGTCATATGCATTGTCCGCAGACAACCGCTGTGTCTGCGGACAAATCGAAAATTCTGAACGTGGGAAATGAAAATTTAAATAGTGTGCCCCATTTCCCCTTTGAGGTTGGCTCTGAAAAGAGCCTTTTTGTTGGTTTTTTTGCAGATGCCTCAGAAACACCTTTTATTTTGTATTTTTTGTTGTTCTTTCTTATTTTCTTCCAAAAATCTTCACATTAGCTTCTCCAAAGCAACTCTTATGTTCCAAAACAGCATGGCATTTCCCACAAAAGATAAAGAAATGTCATCTTCTTTAAAATAAACAACATTACCAGAATCAATGTTCTCATTATTACAAAAGAACATACCATCTCTAAGCATGAAAGCAAACATGCCTCGGTTGATTGCACATCTAGCAATATTCTGCTGAGGTCAAAAACGGAACTATTGTCCCATACTGCCCTAGGTAACAAAGCAGAAAAAATAACCTTGGCATTTGGAAGGACTTTCATGATTGCCTGAACCAAGTTTTGCAGATCTTGCAACAAAGTAGAGGCACTGACATAGCCCAAATGCACAGCACCACAGTGCAGGACAACTACATCTGGACTATTGAACCTAGCCATATCCTGAAAAACTTCCAAAATTGCATGCAAATGAAAACTAGGCACAGTACTCCACACCACCTCCACTCCTTTTACATCAAAATTCTTTGGCACATTCCTACATTTAGCATACTGCTCCAAACTATCAACAAACATATCTCCGAGCACCAACAACCTGACTTTCTCCACCTCTGCCATCTTCACTACACACAGACACTTTCAACACAAACCACAACCTCAACATCTGATTGTCTGATCCCTACAGTCCCTTTTCAATGCTGGATTTTCTGGGAAACCCTGGATGTGGCACGCCCTGTCCGCAGACAACTGCAGTGACCGGGAAGCGCGTAACACTGGGGCAGCCCTTCTACCCTTTCCACATCACTCTCTGCACCATTTCCTCATTGGCTACTGTTAAGCAGTCACACAATCATCCACCAATCACATCCAATAACTCTACATCTAACTCTATCATCACAGATCAGCACTTCAGATGTACTATTGATCACTCTCAGTACAATTCGGCTGTGACTGCAAAGGACCTACAGCAACAACTACTGTAAACTCCCCAAGATTTCTACTTACAGATTCATGCACATCCACATGCATGAACACAGACTACAGGTATGAATATTTTCTACACAGTACATGTACAGCTCTTCTAGGAATACAATACATCCCGGGAGCATAGCTCAGTGGCAACGTGCGCGTCTTGGAAGCAAGACGACACGAAGCAACACAGTTTCCATCCCCGGGTCCGTGCTTAGAAACCTCTGGGTGTTTAAGCGCGTTACAAATATGCAACTAAGACAAAATAATTACGCAACCAAAAAACAAACAATTCCTTTCCACCATGCCTTGTTACCTGCAGGCTGTGTGAGCACTTTAAAAATGTAAAATAAAATAAATAAAAATACAAACAGAGTAACTGCCACTTACCCTGTATAAACTGTAAAATGAACTTACTGTCATTTCTCCCATCTGCTATGATGAAGTGTCAATGGCAAACCTTTCTGCTCTCCAAATTTTTGTTTACACACACACCTATCTAAATATTATTTCATATTATAAGATTGGAGAAATAACAGTATATTTATGAAAAAGACTGTCCAGTGTGTTATAAAATTACACACAGCTAGGAGGAGTACATGCTTCTTCATTCAAGCACACACACAGACAATATAATTAGAAAGGCTCCTAGCTCAAACAACACCACTGCCTCTGTATGAAATCCTTATGCTTTATTTCCCACACCTTCACAAATGCATACATTGCATGCTTTTCTGTACAATCTCTGCCATTTACCCTGTCGAATAGCAAAAAATGTATATGATTATTTCTTCTATCTATTAACATCCAATAACATAACATTAAAAAAACAAGTGTGCTGTATGCGTTTACTTTAATACTCATTTGTAAACCATATTAAACTAACATATTCTAAATAAAATATACAAGATGCACATAGGCAATGGAAAGTACATGTGCATACTATGCTCAATTGTAAGAAAACACTACTACTACAAAAACAAAAAAAATGTCCACATTAACAAAATTGCTATAAACACACATATTCACTAACTTCTTTCTTTTACAATTGCAGTGAAGACCACTCTCCTGAAAAGCAGCAGCGTCTGAAGTACGAACAAGGATTTAGAAGAAACCTACTCTTTCCATACAAAAAAGTAAGTACACTACTAACAAAATGTTCTAACTGTTACTCAAACACACTAGCGTTTTAGTATTGTAGAACAAACAAGTGTATTAACTCTTTACCATTAGATGTACTATTAGTGCTTTCCCTTACCAGTTGCATACTTAATATTGTCATCTGAAGCCCAGTATAGTAACACACAAAAGCAAGAATAGACTTCCCAACTTGATGTAGCTACCCATTACGCAATCACACACCTCCACAATCATCCTTGATATCATACTCACACACTCATGCACAAACCATGCATACACTGCACAACAGCCCAACCCCCACTTTCTTTTTTTTCTCCAACAGACCCCAAAGACTGCCTACCAAAAAGCAACTCCGTAGACAGCAATGCAAAATTAGAGCAAATCAAAATAAAAGTGTCCAAAATAAGCATTGATCTCTAGCAGATATTGTACAAAAAGTTCAAACAAAACAGCTAATACAGTCATTAAGTGACCCAAAATAAGCTTCCAGTACAGAAACATTCCCTCCTCTATCAAAATGTAAAATGAAACAGAAAGTGATTAACAAGACTTCAGCTACCACTACTGCTAATGATGCACCTATAAATCTTGATGTAGTGGCAAGTAGCCATACCAAAAAAAATATTTTACAAAAAATGTTCCGTCACAGAGTCCTTCAGAACCTTATAAGAACAGGAGAGAAATCATGCACAGCCCTTAAAACCTACCAAAGAAAATGAATCCTAGAAGCTCTCATACACAGTGCAATCCTTCTCAAAAGGAAGTTATTTATTTTAGTTTTAAACAGAATGAAACCACTAACAAAAGTAACAACTAAACTACAAAAAAGACTTCTCAATAAACAGAATATCAACAAAAATAGCTTTTTAAACATATGTGGAGGTGAATGGAGTTACACCACGACCACAGAACCATATTTTAATGAAGAAGCATATAAACAAAAGCAAACAAACCCACTGGAAACGTACCAAATGCGAAAAGCCAAAGGATCTCCAATCAGCATATGGGAAAAAAGTATAGAAGCACGGGCCTCTCCTCTACTCTTTCCTACTGGAAAAGGAGGAAGATACAATGATAGACCCACACAGATAACAGCATCAGAATGTCGCTCTTTACAAATGTATTCTCACGATGCCAGATTCAGACAAAATGTGTAATACATATTCCACCTTCTCGTTGAAAGTGAACTAGCAACTCTATGCTACGGAGTTGCACACACATTAAAATCAGGTACCCATTTTCAAAATATGTCAGCTACGCAATTATTACAAAAAGTGCAAGAAAAATATGAGGTTTTACAGTCAAGTATTACAAATCTTTTAGCAAACATGCATGGTACAAAATAATACTGGTGCCGACATCACGGGGAAGTATGCTGTATGCTAAGAAACCTTGGCCCACCCACTTGGTTTGTTACATTAAGTTGTGCAGAATATGCATGGGGAGATTTAGACGATTTCCCATGCATAGCAAACAAAAACAAAACAAACATAGATATAAAAACACCAAGAGAACTCTGCTCTCTAGATCCTGTAAAAGTATTAAGATATTTCCATCATCAATTCATTGCTATGCTACACTTTAGTTGTAATAAGACTGTTCCTCCCCTTGTAGAAGTTCAACACTTCTTTTGGAAAAAAGAATACCAAGCCAGAGTAGCACCACACATCCAAATGCTATTATGGATTAAAGATGCTCCTAAATTTGGTCAGGACAGTGATGCCACTGTTTTGCAATTTATCCAAAAATATGTCACTTGTGAAATCCCTTCACAAACAACACATAGTGACCTTCATGCACAAATTTTACAATTTCAAAGACACAAATGTGGGAAATATTGTTGTCGCAAATATAAAAAAGGGGAAATACTACACCAAATGCGCTTTGGTTTCCCTAGACCAGTTTCAGCAACAGGTCAAGTAAATAACTTCATGTCTTCAGTCAGACATAGGGGTCAGTATAAGGTTGGAGTTAGCCATGCCACTATTTGCAACAGCCAAGACATTTTGAAAAACAATTTACTAGACACATACTACCCAAACAGGAGTACCACTTTGGAAACCATATGTCTCTACTATGTGGCCCAAAACTTCACATACAAAAATAATATTAAACCAGATTAAAAGAAAGGTAGATACAGAGTTGTAAATTGTGAAGGCAGCTTAGTGAAACTTACCAAATGCAGCTTAATAAATCATATCAAATTGTCATTAAAAACTGCTCAACATAAAGAACTGTATTACATGTCCCTGCTACAACTTTTTAAACCATGGAGAAAAGAAGAAGAGTTACTGGATACATATGACTCCTATGAAGACGGTTTCAAAGCAAATGAAAGCACTGTAACAGACGTAAACTTTACACAGTACCAAACAATGTTGCACAATGAACAGCAACACAAAGTGGAACTCCAGGCCCAACTACAAGTGGACACTCCAGACAGTAGTCAACCTTCTGTAACAGGAAGCCAATAACCACTTGGACAGCCACTAATAGCAAATGAGGCAGAATTAGCCATGACAGAAGTAGAAAACACCATGTCAGTATGAACAAGCTACAGAAGACTTCGCTGTACTGAAATCACAACTGAACAATGAGCAGCGTAGCATTTTCCAAGAAATAAAAAAAACAAATTCAACATGGTGTGCAACATGAAAATAAAAAATGTGCCTGCCAAGACTGCAAACCTATACTACTATACGTGAGTGCTGAAGCTGGTTCAGGCAAAACATTCTTAATCAAAATCATCAGCAAGTTCTTCCAACTATTGACAAACAACAAACTGTCAGCTGTTGTAATTGCCCCCACAGGTTTAGCTGTCTGCAACATAGTGTCAGTCTAGAAAAATGGATACCTCTCATGATTGATGGCAAACGTATTTTGGTGGTCGTGGGCCAACCGTCTCATGCACGATACGATAGAAATACAGGTTTCCGAGTTTAACAATGAACGCCCATTTTGATGTAACAAGGATCGCCATTTTGTTTTCTAACAATTGCTCATTGCTTTCTGTTCTTATTGCTTCGCAGCACATTTTCTGCTTACACTGCTCGACTGTTAATATTGTTGTCTGAACGTGGAAGGACAAGGCCGCAGGGCCGCGAGGCTAATAAGAGTTTGTTGAAACACAACGTAGGCAGTGCCAAGAAGGAATGCCTGGCTCCCTCCCGAATGTAGCCTTGAAGCAGAGCCGCAGGGCATTTAATCATTTCATAGCTGCCAGCCAGTCTCGTTATATGGTAGAATATGTTAGAAGAAAGCAGCTAAAGGCTTGAATTATGCTCTTCTTACGGCCCCCCTTTACCGAGCCCTGTAGAGCGTGTCGGCTCCCAGGACACGAATAGCACCTCATAGATAGCAAGGTCTGGAATGTGACTCTTCCCCCGTATGTAGCTCGCTTCCAAGAACAGAAGCACTGTGTTCTGTTCAACAACTAAAAGATGCCTCTGCACTTGCAAAATTGCATATTGTTACTAGACTAGATATTGAAGGAGTCATAATTGTCGAAAGTGTCCATCATCACACCGAGTTCAAAGAAACCCAATAAAAGGGGGTGTTAAACATGTCATAGCTGATTGTATGATATGCATTTTGTATATATGTAACTGATGTACATAATTCACTCTCTTGCGTCCCTCGAGGTCTAGAGATACACGTCGCGGGGCGTGAGACCAAGTTGGCCAACTGAGGCTATGTGCTTTGCAATAAACCCTAGCTTTGGGAATACAACCTCGTGTCTGGCGTATCTATCGTGTGTGGTGACTTGCCTTGTTTCCATAGACGTAAGGGACCTCTAGGGGCCCCTTCCAAGATGGCGCCCGAATAGGGACCCTCCCCCACTTGTTCTATCGTATACGTTGTAATTGAGTAAAGGCGGAGAACGGCGAGGACGGGACGATCGAGCCGGGATCAAGAGGTGTTTGGGGCACTCTGTAGAAGTGATGAGAGATTCCTTTGCAGATCTGCACACATCTGATCCCTGATCGACGTACCCGGCTAGAGAACAAGGAGGCGAGGGTCCCGAAACGAGGCAGAAGCCAAGAAACGCAGACACAACGTCATTGGTTGCGTCAGTATACAGACGACTTGTGTCCTGAAGAACAAATTGATTTATCAGGTGAGTCATTCCCTGATTCAAAGTAATCCTGATATTGGGTGAGAGTTCACTTTGCAAAATCAAACGCCCTAGGTAAGGTTGATTAACCAGGGGGAGGTTTGAAACATGCCTGGGGTATTGTCCACCCTACCTGGGTTTTTCCGCTGTGGTAGACAATCTTTGGAAGATGGCCAAATTGCACCAACTGGGGGAACGCCGGCATATGAGATGTATGTGAAGTATGGAGTGGGTGTAATAATATTCTGTGAGACTTGGCATAGGCAAACCAGAAAGCAACAAGACCATCAGTGGCCGATTAATGGTAGTTTTGAGATAGCGAGAATAGATAACCTGGAAAGGGTGTTGATAAGAAAGAAAGCGAGTCCTGCAGCATTTGATATTGTTAAAGACTGGAGAAGGGAAGCAATGCTCCAACTTAGAAGTAGAGCGAAACATGCGCGCAGGCATAAATCGAAAGGTGAAGTAGCGGAGGAAAAAGAGGAGGAGGAGTGGACTGAGAGTCTAAGGAGGTCAGGTAGACGTGACCAGTTGAATATAGAAAAAATATATCCACAACGAGAATTGCACATAGCAGATGAATTGATAGAAAACATATTGATCCATACAAAACAGGGCCCAAGATCAGAAGCGAGGCCAAACACATCAGTAACTATTGCCGAAACCCCTCCCGAAGCCCAAACTCTCCCTCCCGTAGCTCAAGCCCTCCCACAGCCACAGACCGCGCATGTAACACTTCCTATTAGCCAACCAGGCCCACAGCAGACACTCCCCACTTCTGTTGTCCCATCCGCACCTCCCACCTTAGATACAGACTCGGTTCTGTCCGTCCCTCCCGGGGGTGAAATAGAAACCACGGGGGCGAGAGGTGGGACAGAACAAAGTAGATGCACGTGGGTAACTCGCAGTGCGATCAGCAAAGAAAGGAAGGTGGAATTACAGCAACAGGCAGAAATGTATATAGACGGGAATGATGGGACGGCAGCACTGGCTTCGATGTATGACTTCCGAAGAAGCAACGAAAGACAGGTAGTGTTGGAATGTATGGGTGAATATTTGCTGGAGGGATGGAAACAGTTAATCGGGAAATTATCACCGCAGCGATTGTTAGATTTGAATGCATTGGCACGCTGTAGAGAGAGAGATGAAGAAGTGAGAGAACATGTATATGGATTTTTTGAACTTAAAAATGAATTAGATAATGATTATGCTGAAATGTTTACTGAACCTGGGTACAGGGGTAAGGATATCGGGAGGCATAGGAAGGAAGCGGTAGAGCCATATATACAACGACGACATTCAATGTCGTCAGTACAGAGGGGCGATAAATTGAAAGTATGTATACGAGAGGCATTTAGATGGATGTCGGATCCCAGTATCCCCACAATGGAGATACATGAGATATTTGATGAATATTCCATGCCCATGAAAAGAAAGGCACTGAAGTCGATGGCAGAACATTTACTAGACAAAGATATAAAAAACGACAAGGCCAGCCCACCCGAAATAATGGCAGTATATAAGAGAGCACTAGAGCGAGGGACAGGAGAGACAGCCCTATCACTTGATCTGGGGATATTATTGCACATGAGAGAAGGGGGAGGGACAGTAAGTAGGGAATTTCCTATGAGGGAGGTCCCACCTACCTTTGTGCCCAAAGCAGAGGTTCCCGCAACGGGCAACGTAGCGGCACAGGTAACACCAGCCCATTATACCACCCAATATGTGCATGTCCCCTTTTCCAGACAGGAGGTGAACAACATAAAGCAGACGATTCCCGATATAAGAAAGAATCTGCAGGGTTTTACAAGGAAGTAGAGTCCTGCCTACAATCATCCGTGCTTACCATGGGTGACATAGACCTAATATTCCCAGTGATCCTGCCAACAGACATATGGAAGCAAATAAGAAAGGTGGATGATGCAACGGCCTATGGCGCCACATGGGCGGATTTGATAATAGAAGACAGGAATAAAGCGGTTGGAGGAACACCGGGAGCGAACCTGGTAGCATTACCAGCACGCATAGTACAGAAATTAAAAGAAATTGTCCCAGAGAAAAGAATTCAATGGGACAAATTGACTGCATGTGTACAAGGCAAGGATGAGTTAACTACAGATTATTTTAATAGGTTTGAAGAAGTATTTACAGACTTCAGTGGGCAGGATGTGAGCTCGGAAGTGGGAAAGAGGTTATTTGTTGACAAATATGTGAGGGGGTTAAAACTTCCACTCCAGAACCTAATAATGACATCAGAGAGTGCATGGCAAGCGAAAACGCTGGCCGAAGTATTACACATGGCCCAATATTATGAGAACAGAGTGACTGCGGAGAAAGAAAAAGAGGAGAAGGATAGGGTAAATCTGAAGACACGGGTGCTACTGCAGCAAGTACAAGGACATAACAGAGGGAGAGGGAATGCACAAGGAAGGAGTAATTCGAATATGCATGGGGGCCATTGGGACCAAATCAGTGTGCGTACTGTAAGGAGGAAGGACACTGGTGAGCGCAATGTCCACATCTGCAGAATAGAAATGGTTCTGGTCAGAGAAGACAGCACAGAGGGCACCAAGGAGCGAATGGACCAAATAGGAATAGTATGCAGCAGTACCACAATAATGGAGGTAATCAAAACCAAGCCCAAAGCCAAAGTGCTCCTAACCAGAGTCAGGGTCAACAAAACCAACAGTACAATGGAAATCAGAGTGGGGTAAATAGAGGGAAGAGTGGGAATGTTTTCGATACACAGCCAAATACGTATTACAGTAATAGTAATGATTATACATCGGACGATGTGTTATTTCCCCAATAGGACAGCCCAGGACAGGGGTCGGAACCAGTGTCTATTCCCGTGAATCAGAGAGGACCCTACGTAGAAATGAGAGTCGGGAATGAGGAGCACCGCTTCCTTGTAGATACAGGAGTGCAAAAGTGTTCAATAGACCATCACTTGGTTCCGGAAATACCACTGTCAGGGCAAAAGAATGTTTCCGTAGGGTTAGCAGGTACACCAGTCATAAACCCAGTGTCCCAACCAGTCCCAGTTACCATAGGACCATTCACTGAACATTGTCCTTTCCTTTTAATAGAAAATTGTGGGGAGAACCTGTTGGGATTAAATTTGTTGAAAAAGCTAGTTTATAAAAAAGGAGGCAATGAAGTACCATACCGTTTCATAATTGATTTGTGCGTACTAAACAAAGTAGTAGATCCACAATTTCCTTTAGTCTCAGATGTCACTACAATATTGACAATGATACCTGTCTCAGCAGAATACTTTAGTGTAGTTGATCTAAAAAATGCGTTCTTTAGCATTCCGGTGGACAAGGACAGCAGATATCTGTTCGCGTTCACATTAGGAGGACGATCATTTACATTTACACGGATTCCACACGGATACACGGATACACGGAAAGTCTGAGTATTTACAGTAGAGCATTAAAATAGCAGCTAGACATGCTAGAATTACCAGTGGGTTGCGTACTCCGGCAATATATAGATGATCTGTTGTTAGCTGCTGACACAGAGGAGATTTGTAAAGAAAGCACTGTATTACTACTGTCACACCTAGCGGCACATGGCCATAAAGCTAGTTTGAAGAAGTTTCAATATAATCGAAAGGAGGTAGCTTATTTGGGCTACCTACTTTCGAAAGAGGGGAGAAGGCTAACGCCAGAAAGCATAGAAAGTATTTCTTGTATGCCTATTCCAAAGACACAGAAAGGAGTCAGAGCCATAATAGGCATGGCTTCATTTGCCGACAATGTATTGGTAATTTTGCGTTAATTGTGAAACCAATGGTGAATTTGACTAGAAAGGATGCGGTTATGCCTTTGCAGTGGGATGAGGAATGTCAGAGAGCGTTTGATCAATTGAAAACTGCATTATGTTCTGCTCCAGTTTTGGGCGCACCAAATTATTAAAAGGTTTTTAGACTGTTTGTGTGTGAAAATTAAGGATGTGCATTGGCGGTTTTGACGCAGGAACAAGGTGGAAGAAATAGGCGTGTGGCTATTTCTCTTCCGCGCTGGACCATGTAGCGTGCGCACTACCACGATGTTTGCGATCTGTCGCGGCGGCTGCTGCATCAGTGAAACAAACGGAAGGGATGGTATTGGGGCATACTTTAATTCTGATGGTGCCACATGCCATAGACGTCCTATTAAATAGGACACAGACGCAACACCTCACCTCTGCTAGATTTACAAGATATGAGATTATCTTGTTTGCGCCCCATATCCAAATTCTGAGGTGTAGCGCTTTAAATCCTGCAGAATTAATGCCACTGCCCATGAAAGAAATTGGTGACAACGAATCACCCCCCCATGATTGCTTAATGGTCACTGATGAAGAAACGAAGGGGAGAGTTGATTTAAGTGACACCCCACAGAAAGAGCCAGATGGAGAGTTATTTTTTGACGGCTCTTGTTTTAAATTACCTGATGGCACAACAACTGCCGCCTATGCTATCACTACCCTAGAGAGCATTGTAGAAAGCAAAAGAATCCCCTACAATTCGGCACAAGCCGCACAGATAATAGCATTAACCAGAGCCTGCGAGATTTCTGAAAATGTAAATGTGAATATATATACTGATAGTCAGTATGCTTTTGGTGTGGTTCATAATTTTGGTAGACTCTGGGCTGAGAGAGGTTTCTTGACATCACATGGTGCCAGAATTCAACATGGCCCTTTGATTGTACGATTACTATCTGCACTCACGTTTCCAAAACGCCTAGCAATAGTGAAATGCGATGCACATAAGAAGGTAACATGCAAATAGGAGAGGGAAACGCGTTTGCAGACAGAACTGCGAAACAAACTGCCACTGATTTAAATACTAAGATGATGACAGTCCAGACCGAGGAAGTACCCTGTATGGTAGAAAATGGAATTGCCACTGTCAAAGAAATGCAGGCCGAACCCACGGCCGATGAAATACAAGGGTGGGAAAAGGGCTCTGCAGAGTTAGATCTGGAGGGTTGTTGGGTTGACAAGGGAATTAGAAACTGGATGTTGCCAAATTCTTACGTGACTGCAATGGTCACATCTGTCCGAAAAAGATAATACAGCACCTATCCACAGTATGGCAGAATGTAAACATACAAAAGAATGCAGAGAGGTTGGTGCGGAACTGTATCACGTGTTTACAACACAATGTAGGTAAGGGAACAGTGACTCCAATAGGCAGTTTTGGCCCGCCCTCTATTCCTTTTGAGGTAATCCATTTTGATTTCATAGAGATGGAGAGATGCCAAAACTTGAAATATGTCTTAGTGGTGATCTGTGCATTCAGCAAGTGGGTGGAGGCATATCCCTTAAAAGATTGCACAGCAATAAGCACGGCAAAAGTAATGCTTAAAGAATATTTTTCCTGTTTTGGCTTGCCCCGTGTCCTATGGTCAGATAATGGTCCACATTTTGTGGGCGCAGTGGTGTTACAGATATGTGTGGGTCTTCAGATTGATAAGAGATTCCATAGTTCAAGGCATCCGAGTTCGGCCGGTCTTGTGGAGAGGCACAACGGGATCCTCAAGTCAAAAATAAGCAAGATATGTGCAAGAAGCAAGTTGAGTTGGGTGGATGCATTACCAATAGTGTTATTATGCATGCATACGTCTGTACAAGCTAGAACTGGGCTCTCCCCATACGAAATAGCAATGGGGAGGCTGGCAAATGTTTGGTGCGCACCTCAGCCAAAACGACTTAGCGAGGTAGAACATCCTGTGCTTAGTACTTATTGTGGCCTTATAATGCAGAAATTGCGTTTCATTCATCATCAGGTGCAGGAGGCTCTACCAGTGAGATACACCGGTCTGGGGCACGCGCTGGAGCCAGGCGACTGGGTGCTGCTAAAAGGTTTTGAAAGAAAATCATCGTTAGCACCCAGGTGGCGCGGCCCCTATCAAGTACTGTTGGCAACGCAGACGGCGATACGGGTGGATGGACGGAAGTCGTGCATCCATGCCACCCATGCCAAAAAGATCCCAACTTCGCTGAAAGACTTGCCTGACCCAGACGACCGGAAAGAGACAACGGTCCCAGAAATTAAAGAAACTGTTGCCAGTGAGCTGCTACCAAATCTGTCCGAACGAGAAGTGAAACTCGAAACAAAGCCTGAAACGATTGCCAAAATGGGGGAAGGGCAAAGAGTGCCCCAACGTTGCCCAACAGAATCTACATCACTATTGGCAGACACAAAATCTGCATTGCAAATACCGGCAGACACTAAACGTGTACCCCTTTGGCGCCCACCAGCACTTGCCAGCACGCCAAAGACCGAATCTGCATCACTGGCGCGGCACACACCAGCACCTGCAGTAGCACCACAGGCTGACTCTGAGCCTGGATCTGGAAGTGCACTGGCACTGTTCACGGATCACACAATAGCAGGAGTGAGGCGATATGATTTACGGCCTCGAAAGACAAAGTGATCCACAGTTCTTTGGTGCCTATGTTAACCTCTGGTTCTGCGCATGGACGGAGAAGGAACTAGAGGTGTAGAGGAGAGAAGCGTGATAATTGTGCAAATCGGACAATTCAAGACTCGCAGCTCCTCGGTGCGATCATAAAAAGTACATGTGTCCGGAACCAGAGCGGACAAACTGGGCGCACATGGTACTAAGGCAATAGATAACTGATCAGAAGTCCTATGAGCAGTGTGAGAAAGGACAAGTGATCTTGCCAAAAAAACAAATAAGTAAATCCAGGCTATAAAGGACTGGAAGAACTGAACTGTGACAATTCCGTTGAACTTATTGGCATCAGAACAAGTGCAAGGAAGAGAGATATCCACGACGAACTCTGATAAGGAAGAAGGACGATGAGAAACATGTCGGGACCGGTTCCAGCCTCCTCCTGCTGAAAATAAGTTGATTGTAAAGACTGTAAGCTTAAGGAAAACGCATGGTAAAAAGAATTGTATGCTGGCACTGACAATAACCATGTGCTTCATGAGTGTGGTAGCACCAATAACGAAAGCCTTAGTACTATGGTATATAGAATCGATACACCCATTGAGAATGTTTTTTCCAATAGTTAATATATCCACTACTGAAAGCCCGCTTCAGGTGATTACTTATACCTTGTCCCCGATGGAAGAAAGACACAGGGAAGGGTATGGGAACGTTACGCTGTTATTGATTATGAATATGACACATGCAATTCTAAAGAAAACAAATTGCTGGGTATGTGCCCATTTACCGCAGCATGCTGGGAAAGGATTAGGTTGGTATGTACAACCATTACCATTAAGTTCTGCATGTAGTGCATCCTTAGGTGCAATGTTCTATGGGAAATGGAATAAGAGTGGTACGGGTCAATTAGACAGAACAAACATGAATGAGTTTGAGGAAATAATTATGAGGCCTGTGGGTTGTTCCATATTCCATAAAGCACAAGTGATGATCCCAGAACCCACAAGGAAAAGTACGTGAAAAATAACATGACTGAATAGACAAGATAGATTGTCCCCACCAGTTAAAACATCTGTGATGACGTTTCGTGTAAGAACAGACGGGAACAAAGATGCAGTTCCCCCTTCTTACACTGTGAATTATAACCCGAGAACTGACAAAGATGCAGTTCCCCTTCTTACACTGTGAATTATAACCCGAGAACTGTCCCTTTTTGTCTAAAAAAGAAAGGCTCCTATTCAGTCGGAACATTTACTGGATGCATGAATACAGTGGTATTAAAATGGGAAATAGAACCAGTATATGTGGGAGATTCAGTTTATTTTATATGTGGAGAGAAGGCATATCCTTGGTTTCCCAGAAACTGGGGAGGTACATGTTCCTAGGTGTACTGTTCCCAGGAGTGTTCCTCATGGAAACAGCAGACATGGCCATACTATCCAGATCTAGAACCAAAAGGAGTAGCGAAGATGTTTTGATAGCGAATGACGTAGCAAAATAATTTATTCCATTCTTGTCCCAGATAGTGAACTCCTATAACATAAGGCAGCTGTCCAGAATACTAAAAGATACCATAAACACAACAACAGATATACTATTTAACATGACGCTGGAAGAAAAAGTAATTAGGTTAATGACACTGCGAAATAGAATGGCTCTCGATGTGATCCTGGTTGATCGTGGGGGAATTTTTGCAAGATTGTGGAATCAGCATGCTGTGTATTTGTAGATGACTATTCCCCTACGATTTTTGAAGCAATAAAGAAAATGCATGTCCTAAGCTCCGAACTCCCTACTGGAGAAGAGGGCTGGGGAATAGAGTCCTGGTTTTGGGGAATATTGCGTTCTTGGGGGTGGAAGTTGATCTCGATATTAGTAGTGGTGTTTGGAATATTCATAACATGCTGTTGTTGCATACACTGCCTACCGTTAGTTTTCATTGAGGTAACTGATGGAAGTACGAAGGGATGTATGCATATGATAACAAGAAGAAAACAAACTTATGGTTGGGATGACAGAGACACAAATGAAATGAAAACAGTGAAAGAATTAATGGCTATAGATATAGATGGAGATGATGATGATGCTTGTAGTAGCATGCAAAACTCAGACATAAGTGCTTTAGACTTATCGTCATCAGAGGAGGATACAATAAATGAATGAGACGTTTGGCATACGGCCAAAGGAGGGTTTGTCAGTCTAGAAAAATGGATACCTCTCATGATTGATGGAAAACGTATTTTGGTGGCCGTGGGCCAACCGTCTCGTGCACGATACGATAGAAATACAGGTTTCCGAGTTTACCAATGAACGGCCATTTTGATGTAACAAGGATCGCCATTTTGTTTTCTAACAATTGCTCATTGCTTTCTGTTCTTATTGCTTCGCAGCACATTTTCTGCTTACACTGCTCGACTGTTAATATTGTTGTCTGAACGTGGAAGGACAAGGCCGCAGGGCCGCGAGGCTAATAAGAGTTCATTGAAAAACAACGTAGGCAGCGCCAGGAAGGAATGCCCGGCTCCCTCCCGAATGTAGCCTTGAAGCAGAGCCATAGGGCATTTAATAATTTCACAGCTGCCAGCCAGTCTCGTTATATGGTAGAATATGTTAGAAGAAAGCAGCTAAAGGCTTGAATTATGCTCTTCTTACTTCCCTCATTTACCGAGCCCTGTAGAGCGCGTCGGCTCCCAGGACACGAATAGCATTTCATAGATAGCAAGGTCTGGAATGTGACTCTTCCCCTGTATGTAGCTCGCTTCCCAGAACAGAAGCACTGTGTTCTGTTCAACAACTAAAAGATGCCTCCGCACTTGCAAAATTGCATATTGTTACTAGAATAGATATTGAAGGTGTCATAATTGTCAAAAGTGTCCATCATCACACCGAGTTCAAGGAAACCCAATAAAGGGGGGTGTTAAACATGTCATAGCTGATTCTATGATATGCATTTTGTATATATGTACTCGATGTACGTAATTCACTCTCTAGCGTCCCTCGAGGTCTAGAGATACACGTCGCGGGGCGTGAGACCGAGTTGGCCACCGAGACTATTTGCTTTGCAATAAACCCTAGCTTTGGGAATACAACCTCGTGTCCGGCGTATCTATCGTGTGTGGTGACTTGCCTTGTTTCCATAGGCGTAAGGGACCTCTAGGGGCCCCTTTCAATAGGCGGTGTCACTTTACACTGATTACTACTCCTTCCATTAAAACACCAAAACAAATTAGACTATTACAAACTTTCCACAGAAGCTGCAATGGAACTACGCAGACTTTTCAACCAAATAAAAATGCTGCTAATAGATGAGGTGAGCATGGTCTCCAACCTAATGTTGGCTTTGATTCACCTCAGATTACAAGAGGTCCTTAAAACAGACTATGAAGAGCTCTTTGGAGGAAAACACCTTATTGTTTTCGGAGATCTTCTTCAATTGACACCAGTGAAAGTTGAACCTATTTTTAAAACCTTAGCGCACAAACTGTGCCGTAAAACTCTTGGCAGCATATGAAATGTCAACCTTTGGCAACATTTTCAATACAGAGAATTAACAGAAAACATGCACCAGTCTGCAGACCTCACATACGCCAACATTTTAGAAAGTATTAGAGTTGGTGTACTATCTCAAGAAGCACAATCAATATTAAACACCAGGCACATCCATGCACTCTATGGCCATAACTCATGTGCTACTGATGTCATGGAACAATTAGCACACAAAAATGTCAGTTGTATGTCCTTGATGCCAACTCTTGCAAGCTGTTCAAAATTCAATGAAACAATGTTGAAAAAAGAAATGCATCCAATAATTAAAATTTGCTCCACAGATAAACTGGACGTACATGGTATGACACTACCCATGTGTGAACAAGCCACAACAAGACTAAATACTTCAGAAAACTCTATCTTCAACACAGTTGGTTTGGAGAAAATATTAAAATTATCTTTAAACTGTAAGGCTTAAACGTAACCTTGACATGGAGCAAGGACTAGTTAATGGAGCACTTGGTACAGTTGTTGGCTTTCAAACATATCCATGTGACAACAGCATTCAATTTGTCAATATTCTCTTTGACAAACTATCAGAAGTTAAAAGGATAGGATGCTCAACAGCCCGCTTCCTTCTTTTCAAAGACATGTATGTACGCAGAGAACAATTTTCACTAACTCTAGCATTCACAGTTACCATTCACAAATCACAAGGTCTTACCCTAGATAAAACATTAATAAATATTGGTAGCACACTCTTTAAAGAAGGCATGAGCTATGTAGCACTATAACGCGTGCGTGCGTACGTACACTTGACAGGCTATTTCTAATCAACTTTGATGCTAGTAAAGTAAATGCAGATATTCCTTGCATTGTAGAACACAATAGGCTGCGTTCACTCTACACCCCCATCTAAAACCCTATCCTGTGCCACAAAAAGCAAAACATTGTAATAGAAAACTACTTCAAACTGAAATGATACAGGATATCACTGCAATTCCTCCAAAGAAAGAAAAAAGAAACCTATACTTCATCAAGTACCACAACCAAAGAGGAATCTACTGGTCAAAGTAACTCAACTACTTCTTCAAAGAAGTAACACAAACTCTGAACAAATGACTTTGACACAGAACTGTCAGGTCCATTCAAATTTTCAAATACAATTGCTGTAAATTGCTACACAAATGTAGCAATAAATATTCTATTCCAATTGCCACCAATTATTGAGAACATTTACTTACACAGTACAGACCAATTGTGTTTGCAAATGTTAGTCCTTCATAGAAATGCAACCAGAAATCCTGACAACACTTATAGTGTTCATGAAATAAGACAAGAATTGGACTACTGTGCAGGAATAGTCAAATTGACAATAAACTCACAAGAAGATCCACAAGAATGTCTAATGTACCCACTACAAGTACTGCAAAACAAAAACCTACCTATACATGAAATCTTCCAGATTTCATACATGTGGAAACATACATGCACTCTCTGCAGCCATGTGGCACAGGAACAAGTCCCTAATGAACGCTGTGTGTATGTACCCATACCTAACTGTGATTCCATTCCATTTCAGCAACTTATACAAAATGCAAACCATGGCAGATTATGTACTACCTGCAATTCAGATAATCGCTCCACCTTACAAATACAGACACATAGTAAATATGTAATAGTAATGCTTTTACATTACAATGCAGATGGTACCAAAAACAACTGTAAGCTGACTGGATTCACACATGGGCCCTCATTACGACCCTGGCGGAAAGTAACTGACCTGACCGCCATAGCGTAAATAGCGTTTCCGCCATTGCACGATGGAGTAAAGTGCGGCTAATTCTGACCCATCGGGCACGAGCATTACGCCATGGCGGAAGTGCAAAGTCAGCGATGGCGGAAATGTCCCCAAAACGCCCCTCACCGCCGTCGTACGGCGCCCTAGGTGCAATTCCGCCACCCATCATAGCGGTCACCGTAATGAGCGGTAATCGCAAAATACGGTGACCGTAAATATACGGAAACGGAAGTAAAAACATGGGGCCGGAACGGGAAACAGCACGCCGTACACCTATAAAATCAGAATCCCAACACAACCATCAAAAATCCGACCCTGAGACACATCCCAACCCGTTAGCCACCCTAGTTAAAACAATCAAAATGGGAAAAGTTGCTAAAAAAGCGTGCGACCGCAAGCGGCAGGTCCACTTCTCCCATGAGGAACTCACCGTGCTCACAGAGACCCTCCAGGAGAATGCTGCCGTCGTCTTCTCGACGCAAATGACCAGGACGGCACTTGCGAACAAGAAGGCCATATGGGCCCTGGTGGCACAGCGGGTAAGTGCGGTGGGGACCGCACCCCGCAACCCACAGCAATGCAGAAAGCGATGGGACGACTTGCGGATACGCGTACGGAGCATACTATCAGCCAACCGTAACATTGCCACAGCAACCGGGGGAGGATCGGAATCACCCATCAAGTTGACCCCCTGGGAAGAAATCTGTGCCTCCACCATTGGAATGGAGAGTATAGAGGGAGTCGGAGGGATGGAGAAAGGAGTGCAGACAACCGAAGAATCAGGTAGGTGGGCCAAATAAAACAATGCTAAATCCACAATGTCCAATCATGTGAAGTACCATGTGTCCACATAGTGCAACAGAAACACATGTCCAGGAGAACGTCCACATACATTGGCCTGATAGCGCACTCTAAAAGTCACATAAAATACATAAATAATTAAAAATCCTAAAAACACCCTCTACACGTTCAGCATGCACACCCTAACTGCAGGCTGCAAAACAACTGCATCCTCAATCCACACAAAAATGAAACCACCTCCAAGGCCCTGACCCAAATCACCCTCAGGTACCACCCCAATGCATGTGATACATTGCCATTCCAATTTCCACAGACCCATAAATAACGCTCGCCCTCCTTTACTCCACCACAGGGTCCGATTCAAACGACGAGCTTCAGGACACCCCTACCAGCACACCTGCAAAGAGGGCCAAGACCAACGGCCAAAGACCCTCCACCTCAGCTGCACGGACCAAGACACGGCAGCAGCACAAATCAAGTGGCAGCACACAGGAGGGGACTTCAACAGGCACCCCAGCAGCCAGCATGCCCACAACAGCAGCACCACAGGTCCCCCCAATGGATGCCACAGAAGGCACTGCTTCTGGTGGCAGCAGCACCATAGGTGACACTGCATTAATGCCAGCATGCTCCGACACAGAAAACGGTGCTGTCGATGTAGGACCCATCCATGACCTGTCTCAATCCCCCTGTTTGTATCATCCCGTACACCATGAGGATACCACGCAGGGGCACCCACAAGACGACGACTGGCCATCCCCCACAAGCCCTGTGGCAAGGCAACATGAGGTGATCAGCCCCTCTGTGACACCACCGCAAATGGGCATGGCCCAGCAGAGGCAACAGTCCCTCGACCAGGTGATCGTGCAACAGCAGCAACTGGCCACGCTCCTCAAGGAGCATGCTGATGAATGTGGGGGTTCTAAGGCAGCCATAGAAACATCTACTGAGACACTTAGGGCACAAATGGAGCGAAGTACAGAGACACTAAGGGTACAAATGGAGAGAAGTACAGAGACACTAAGGGTACAAATGGAGCGAAGTACAGAGACACTAAGGGTACAAATGGAGAGAAGCACCGAGAGCCTGAGGGGGGAACTGCATGCGACGTCCAAAGACGTATGTGGTGAACTTGCCGCTGTGCGCCGTGTGCTCACTGACCTCTCACAAACCCTTAGGGACATGCATGGACGTGAGCAGGCAGAGACATCATCCGTTGCAAGTTCCGTCCAGGGCAGCCCCCAACGTAGATCTGGGAGGAACCTGCGCTCCACAGGCAGGGGTGCCCCTGATACCCGGAGAGGGGGCTTGCAATAGCGTCTGCCCACTGACAATGAGCATCTTCGGACACTGGTGTTCGGGGGGGAGGTAGGTGGGTGGAGGGGGGGTGTTGGGCTTTCTTGGGTGGCGGGTCGATGGGGTGTGTAATATAATTTCACATATGCAATGAACATTTCATAATCATCCAATGAGATGTGTGGACATTGATCTTTGTGTACGAGGCCTTTATAGGCGTACAGTCCACATTGTGCATGTTCCAGACACACACAGTGCCACAAGTCCCGTGTCCATGTATCAGCCACCAGGCGTGAGTGCTAGAAGCATGAATCTATGATATTCTGACGAATTTCACGGGCCTCCTGTGCCTCGCGGACTCCTTGAGGTGCTGCCACATCCCCACCCTCATGACCATCTTCAGGTGCTTGCAGTTCTGTGTCAGGGGGCATGGGCACATTTCTACGTACGCACATGTTGTGTAGCATGACACATGCTATGACCATCTTTGCAACCTTCTCATGGCGGTACAGGAGTGCCCCGCCAGACCTGCTGAGGCAGCGGAAACGAGCCTTCAGTAGGCCGAATGCCTGTTCTATGACTACACAGGTACATGAGTGGGCATGGTTGTAAGGAGCCATCTCTTCAGTGGATACCCGGCATCACCTGTATGTGGACAATAAAGGATGTTTGTGGAATGACATTGCTACGTACGCATCCCCCCCCTTCCTGCCAGGTCATTGCCGCATCACATACCCCACATTATCATGCATGAAATGAGACTCACCGAGTAGCCAGGATCTGTTCCCTGCGTGTCGCTCCATGTAGCGTGGTATTGTAGAGTTCCTCAAGACCATAGAATCATGGGTTGATCCAGGAAATCGGGCACAACAATGTGTAAAGATCCTGTTGGAGTCACACACCATTTGTACATTAAGAGAATGATATTGTTTCCGGTTGCGGTACTGGACCTCCATGGCATGTGGGACAACCAATTCCAGTCGATGGCACCAATGCAACCCGGTATGCCGGCAAGTGCATGGAATCTCACTTTTGTGTTTGTAATCTCCTGCTCCGAGCGTGGTAAAGAGATGTAGTCGTCTGCGTGCTTCAGGAGGGCATCGAGCACTTGCAATAGTGTCCGTGACAACAGTGGCTGTGAAATGCCATGCAACTGTCCGACTGTGTGCTGGTAGGTGCCTGTGGCCAGGAAGTGGAGTACAGACACCACCTTCAGTAGGGGTGGGATGGCGGTTGGGCTATCATGCTGACAAGGTCAGCATGTGTCATGTTCACAATGGCGATTATGGTGTCCCGGTCCAAACGGTAGAGGGTGTGGATCTGCCCAGCAGTGAGGTTGAACGGATGAGCTCGGAGGCGTGGGATTGCGGGCTGCCTGCGTGGTGGTAGTGGCTGTGCTGGTGGGCCTTGCTGGCCCTGCCTTGCCCTCCTCCTCCTCCTGCGTCTCCTCTGTGCGGCCGGTTGTTGTAGTAGTTGGTGTTCGTCTTCTTCTTGAAGTTGGAGTACTTGCAGTGCTATCAGGTCCCCCAGGGCCAACATCGCTAGTCCTGCCGGTAGCATTTTGGAGTGGGTGTGGTTGTGGGAGGGGGTTGGGTGTGCAATTTATGTGTTTTCAGGCTGTATAGCTTCCACCTGTGGTGATTCATTCCACCTGTGCCAGCTGCAATCCCCTTTGGGCGAGCACGTCCCGCACACAACGCTGCAATGTGACGCATGGCATCTTGCTATTACAATCATGTATTTAATCCCGATGGCAGTGTAATATTGGTTTATATGTTCATTCTGCTATGGTCCCATTGTTTCACATACAATCTTTGCAGTCGCGAACAAACTTGTGAAGGGTCAGTGGAATGTAGTACTCAATTAACGGTGGACCCTCATGCAGCACTGTACCGAGGTTCACCGACGGGCGGGGCGTCCCATTTGTGAGTGAAGCCAGTTGCCATTTTCACACACTGCCGCACTACATGGATGAATTTGTGATTTCGAGCGGTCACAGATGCCTTTTCGACGTGATGTTGCAAATGAGGAATTCGAAGGACAGCGCTTTCGGTTTTCAGCTAGCGGCGAGGAGACGCCCACAGGTCTGACTGCAAATATAACGTTCTATTGTTTAATGTCCTTGGGACAGGGGCCATGGCGAGAATGCAATGATTGATATGAATAGTATGGGATGCGCAATAGCGTAGTGGACGATAAGGCAGGACGTTCCCAAATACATGTTACTTCACATCACTAGAATTCCGGGCTGGAGCACAGTGGATTTTGCAGACTGCATTACGCACAGACTCAATGGAAATTTCAAATGTTATGTGAGTAAATAATCAGGCGTTTATATACCGGGATGAGGGAATGATGTATGGATGCATGGACAGATGATTTAATTGAGAGTTTGCCATGTACATGGCTTTTTGGAATCTATCCCCTTCCCCTGCGCTACGTGATGCAGAGCTGCCATAGTGGGACCATCGTCTATCTGCCCTTGTTGAACCCTCCCTGTCTCAACGCGCCTTCAAACACTTGTGTCTATGCACGTTACTAATCCCATCTAATGGATTCTGTTTTAACAGACGCATGCACACAAACACTCGTTTGTAATAGTGTTTTCACCTCGATTTATATAGTTATGATTCGCAAGTGATTTTTGGGTGGAAATAATCCTTTTGAGTGGGCTAGCATGCATATGGCTGTAGATTTAGTGTGATCATTGAAGTGAGTAATACAAATGAAGTTCTGATGCCCATACTATTCTTTTTCATTTCATTTGGGTGACAGGTATCTCCTCCCCTTTTGCCGCTGCCATCTGTATGCCACTCCTGCAGATGGCTTTTACTCCCGACACCTGCTGCTTCGAGTTAATCAGTGGAGCACCATTACGATCTTATGGGACGATCGCCAATGGGCCACATGCCCTTACGCAGTACTAGTGGCTAGGAGCAACATATCAACCTTTCAGCTGGACTAGTGCCTACCTAATGGGACGGCCCTGCGGTTCTAGGCGCTTCCATGTTGCCTTTTTGAACGTGGATGTAGCCCCTGTGTACCATGAAGGAACAGGGCGTCACACAAGAAGAAGCTGGTCATTTATTGCGGATGCAGCCCACAGTAATGAAAAATATTTTGGAGTTTATGACCTAATAGCTGTATGGGCTTGGTGAATTTGATGTGCATTAATATTTTATTCAGATATTAACCGTGTAGCGTTATTCTTTGCAAGTAATGTAGCATATTCCTATTTGTGGAGCGATGTATTGTGAGAAGATCTGCATTGGGTTCCGGCTTCTGAGTATAGTTGCGTGGTACTGTACTGGCCGCGTTTGCCTACGAAGCCCAGTAAGGTCAGGGATAGGGGCTGCCATTTTGACTGTTTTAATGATGTCATGCTCAGGGGCGGGGGATTAGCTTTTGTGTAACAGATGCCGGTCAGCCAGGTGGATTGGTGGATTGATGTGATTATCAGAAAATGGCTGGTCACAGGTGCCTGTGTTTGCGTGCGTTTCTTGGAGGGAGACTGAGGTCATGTCCATTGGAATAGCTTGTGTATTCGTGCCATCTGTGCCCTGCAGCTCCCATTTGCCCCTCTTGGGATGAGCCTGGCTGCTCAGTCACTCTGCCAACTTGTGTGGTACATGCTTATGCTGATGGTTGGTTTGTTTACTGGCAAGAGTACAGGGCTGGCGCAGTCTCCCTCAGGATACTGCTTTGAATGTTGCCTTACACTGGTGTCAAGCGATGGGGGCCTGTTGTTGTTTTGTCTCATATTTCAGTTCATATTGCTGTACTTGAACCTTCACATGCCTGTGCTGCATCGGTACGGCAATGGTGACATGCCAAATATGGATGGCCACTCACAAGGCACTTGGAGCCCCTACATTCATTTGTTTGTTGGCATGCATGGGTGACTTGTACATTTCACTGGTTGCATTGTGTAACTTCATTGCACCTACGAGGAGTTGTGCAATGTGGGCAGGGAGTGGTGTACAGGCACTCAGTAGGGCCATTTACGGTTGGTTCACGATGCCGTATTTCTCACCATGGCGGAATGGTACTTTCCGCCATGCTTGATGGCGTTAAGTAAATGTCCGCTAGGGTCAGGATTCGCGTACCGTTGCGCCATGGTGGTAATTACGGTTTTGCATGGCGCGCGTGCGCGTACTTGGTGCAGTTAGCGTTGGCGTTCACTACGGTGTCGCTAATGGCATCGTACTTTGCGGTGACGGGTCATAATCGCACCGAGCGGTATTCGATGGCGGTATTACATTTCCGCCATCGTTTTTCGATTTCCGCCAGGGTCGTAATGAGGGCCATGGTCAAGTATCACTTGGTAAGAAAACTTTCACAACAATAGGTATAATCTACCACGCAGGAGCCACAACCAATGCAGGTCACTACACTGCATATATAAAAAAGAATTGTGGATGGTTTGTATGTAATGATAGTACCATTACTCTAAAGCAGAGATTACCAGCAAATCTTGTAAACGCTTACTTAATATTCTTAAAACCAAAATTAAATATGTAATCTGTGTATGAACATAAGCAAAACTTCAACTTCAAAACTGTGCATAGTTAGAATACTCCAACATGTATCTTACTGCCCCAAGATTCTGCAACAAGCAAACAGATAAATAAATACCACTAAAATGTAACAAGAAATACACAATTAGAATACGCCAACAGGTATGTAACTGCCCCCAAAAAGCTGCAACAACCCAACAAATACATGAATAGCATAAAAGTAGAAATAAACAATTAGAATACGCCAACAGGTATATAATTTCCACAAATATCTGCAACAAGCCAACAGATAGATATGCAAGAAACAAGAAATAAACAGTAAAACAATGAAAGAAATATATTGTACCACAACATAGAAAGTTTTTTTTAATCCAGCATGGATTTTTTTCCCCACAGACCCAATGATTTAGAAAACAAACACAGAAACTGAGCAAATTGTGCAGTACACTGGTTTGAACTATAGTACTTGTAAAGTACTAATTATGAGGGTCAAAAAATACAGAAATGTCTATTATGCAATGCAATAACTCATTATGAACTACCTACTCTAACATATGATCTTTTCTTTTATCACAGAGATCGAACAAGTTTGTCTAGTCCAGTTACACATGTCATGAATAAACTGCATACAACCACAAAAAACTCAACCAGTAAGTATAAAAAAATTGACTCGCAAACACTGCTGCATAACACACCCATTCAAGCAAATATCTAACCATACACCGCAATCCAAAATGTTTACTTCCAAAGGTATCTTATGACGCAGTCCTTGTTACAAACTCTACAATCTTAACTGCATACCCTAGCCAAAACTTCACATACAAACTCTACAAATGAAACAGTACACAAACTTTTGAGTTGTGGTTATTTGATGGCTGCTTGATTCTATGTGTGTGTTATGCTGCAGTGGTTGTGGCCAGGGCCTAGAGTCTTGGGTGCATGGCCTACGGCCATTGGCCATGCACCCAAGACTGGTCACAATCACTGCAGCAAAACACACCTATGCTACCAAACATTTTGACTGTGGTATGTGGGCTAATTATAGGGGATATTAATTACAATCAACCCTCCACTAACAACCCAAAACCAACATCATACTAAAGTAAAACAGCTAGTAGTGCATTTATTATGTCCGCGGACAGCCGCAAAGACCGCGGACATGGCGAACACATGAGGGGCACCTGCCACCTAAACAAATACAGTATTTGACCCATCTCTTACTCCCCAACCCTCCCCAAGCACTCCTGCACACCAACACACTCCCCAAAACTGTGTTTTGCCTCTGTTCGCCACTGCGCTGTGATCCAAGATTGGGGGTGCATTGAAACAATGTGACGCACCTCACGCCTCACTCCAGCCAATCGGCGGACACGTTGCGTGTCCGTGGACATGACGCAACCCGATTAGCCAATTGGTGCCCTGTCCACGGAGCGAACAGGGAAGTGTCTCTGCAGAGCAGACATAGATATCACTAATTTCATTGACTTACGTTTTGGTCATTTAAAAAAATAACTACTGGACAGATTTACACTAAATTAACAAAATCACACCTTCGGGACTAAGCCACCACTCCTGCCGCAAATTTGGTGGAAATCCGTCCAGTGGTTTGAGCTGTAGGTGTGCGCAAAGTTTTTTCCCATTATGTCTGGGAAAAAAAGAAATTTTGGGATCCCCTATAACTTTGCCCCCCCGTCCCCTGGACCAAACCTCACCAAAAATTCAGAGTGGGCCATATACTTTTTTTGCAAAGTTTGGTGAGGATCCGTCCAGGGGGAGCGAAGTTATAAACCGCCCAAAATATATATATGATATATATATATGTATTCCTGTGTCCAGAACTAAACAGAGTTTTTGTTTGTTTTCTCTTAAAACCTTTTGTTTCTTACTAACTACTAACGGTATTGATACATTTTCAATTTGATCACTCTAACTTGAAATATGCTTTGTTTAATTAAATAGATTAGTTGACATATCTCCTATCTGAATTTAGACATTTTCATAAACATTATCACTAATAAGCATGGGTACATTGCCATCAAAAGAAGTTAGTATAAAGCAAAACAGTTCTAGATTTAAATGCTTTACTTCCCTGCAAATGATCCTTCCTCCCGGCACGCTCTAGACGCTTCTTTGTAGACATGGATGAGCAATGCTGTAAAGAAACAAATATAATTAGTACATACTTGACACCTCTATTTCTTTAGAATAGAACAATTCCAGAAAAAGGAATAGTAACAGTAGATGGAGTAGAGATAGCATGGTTGGGTAGAAATAAAGATGGGAGTACAGTGTAAACATTGCTGTAAAAAAGGAATGGGAAACGGTGGGTCTGTTAGGGTAAAGAGAGTGGTGATAAGATGCATGTGTAGGATTAGAGAAGGTAGGGGAGGGTGGGTGGGATTAGAGAGTGTTAGCGTAGGGTGGTGGAAGAAGGGTGGATGCAGAGTGGATGACTGGCTGAGGATAATAACAGTGGAGGAAGTGTGACTGGGAATATAGAAAATTGAAATAGGGTGAACGGATAGAGCTAGAGTGTGGGTGTAGGGTGGGTGCATACGGGGTAGAGAGGTTGAAGGTAGGGTAACTGGCCATGTGAAGAGAAAATAGAGATAGGGAGTGCAGATAGGGGAACAGAAGATTGAGTTAGAGTTGGTAGGTGGATGGAGGCAGGGATGTAGGTATAGTGGGTTGAAATATAGGGAATAGGGATAGAAAAGGTGGATGTAGGATGAATGAGAGTAAATACGGTGGAGGTAGGGTGGGTGGGAGTACAGAGGGTGGAGTTAGGATGGGTGCATGGGAGTACAGAGAATGGAATTAAAATAGGTGGGGATACAGAGAGTGCAGGTACAGACAGTGAATGGGTGTGAAACTCTGGAACGACCTCCCCCCCACCTTGAGGGCTGAGAAATCCTACTGGATCTTTCGTAAAGCTCGCAAAACTCAGCTCTTCTCCTAACCCACAACCCCCTGCTCACTGCGCCTACTTGCTAGATATTTAAATCTATTAGACCACCACAGAGAATGATTAACATGTATGATAATGCTTCTCGATTAATGTAATTGTACAATAGTTGTAACTGCACCTTTGTTTCAACATGACAAACCATGATTATATGACAAAGTATGACTTCTTGACTTGTACCTGCAACAGCGCCTCAATGCCTCTGGGTTGTATGTGCACTATACAAATTAAATAAATAAATAAATAAGTGATTGGCGGAAGAAAGATTACGTGTAGAATGAGTGGGTGGCAATAAACAGGGTGGAAATAGGTAGGATGGGTGAGGGTATTAAAGGAGGGGGTCGGATGGCAGAGGTAGTGAACATGCAGATAGGATGGGTGGGTGGGGGTAAACACGGTAAGGTAGACTGGCTGTGGGTATAAAGAATAGAAATAGGGTAAGTGGATGGATGTACACATTATAGGAGTAGAGTGAATGGGTAGGTATACAGAGGTTTGGAGTAGGATAGCTGGGCAAGAGTCGAGAGAATAGAGATAAAGAGGGTGAGAAGGGTACAGAGGATGGGGTACAGTGAGTGGGGAAGAGATGATAGGAATAGAGACAGTACATCTAGGGTGCATGGGTGAGTGGAGGTACAGAGAATATGAGTACAGTAGGTGGATAGGGGTACACAGTTTAGATTAGGGTGTCTGCATGGGGGTAGAAATAATGCAAAATATTGGATGGTGTGAGTGAAGAAGGTGGTAGCAGTATGGATTGATTTAGGTAGAGAGGGTGTGAATGTAGTGGGGATGTATAGACATGTTGGGAGTAGACGGGTGGAAGTAGAATCAGTGTGCACACCGACTGTGGATGTCCGCATAGTACACATAGCATAAGTGGATAGAGGTAAGAGGAGGAGGCAGGATGGATAAGAGTACAGTGTGTAGGGTACAGTGGGTATATGTAGGAAGTGTGGGTGGGAATGAAGACAGTGGGGGTACAGTGGATACATGTGAATGTAGAGGATGGGGGAACAGTGGGTGGCCAACAGAGAGTGGGATATAATGGACAAGGCAAGGGAGGGTAGAAAGGGTGAGGGTAAAGTGGATGGGTAGGAGTAGATCCAGTGGGATTATGATGAGTGGGCATAGACAAGATGGGGAGAACAATGGCAGAGGTATGTTGTATACGTGCATCATAGGACCGTAGAGGATGGGGCAGGTTGGGTGGGGGTAGAAAGAATGGGGGTAGGATGGCTGCATGGGAGTACAAAGGATGGAAGTAGAATGGGTGCACATATAGAGAATGCATGTAGAAACAGTGAATGTTAGGTGAATGGATGGGGGGTGGGAATATAGAAGGAGGGATAGATGGGTGAGTGGAGATACAAAAGACACTGGTAGTCTGATGCAGGTAGGCTGCATGGAGATAAGGCGTGTGAGGGTAAAAACAATAGGAATATGTTAAGTGGGTGGGGATAGAGGCAAAACACATAGGGTGAGTGGAAGGAGGTACAGATGGTGGGGAAAACTTGGATGCATGAGGGTACAGAGATGGTGGGAAGAATGCCTGCAGAAGGATACAAAGAGTTAAAAAGTGCACATGTAGAACGCCTATATTTGTCATTAATTATTTTCCCCTGCTACATATATCCATGTTTATAAACAGTCTCGGACACAGAAGGTCCTGATGCTGGTAATGGAACTGTATCCTCATGCTGCAGAAGCCAGAGTGTCTGCGTTGCTTTAGTGAACCGCCTTGCCACATGATGAAAATGTGGGGAGGGGAAGCCACATGCTGAAAACGTGGGGAGGGGAAGCCAACGGCCTGAACATCCTCACATCATTTTGTGAACACGTCTTTCTTTTTCATGAACACTACCCCACACTATTTGTACATTAGTGGTAAGGATTGGCAATAGGTTTTTTGGTATAGGCCCTTTTATTTTGACAAGACTCCACTAGAACTGCTTTATTATTATTTGATGGTCGTAGCTTGCTTCCATCTTTAGATTTAGGTTTAGATAGGCGTTTATCACCCCCTTGTGAAAGTTCAAGAAACACCCTTGAACTGTCGTCACTTGAGTCTGTCTTACTGTTGATACCATGCAAGCGGTGGAACGACCTGAGGGTCAGGGCGCAGCGACTGCTGTCCCAAAACCGCCGGGAGTCCCTGGCGACAGGAGGAGGCACTGTTGAGCCACTGGTCCTCACCACCTGGGAGGAGAAAGGTAGTACAGTGCTGGACCCCGAGGGGATAGAGGGAGTTGGCAGTGCAGAGGTGGGTGCCAGGAGGCAGGTGGTGAGTGAATCCCCCCACAAATGCATGCACAAATGACAGCACAGCATAGGATGCACCAGTGGACAGGGACACAAGTCAGCACCCCCAGAAACTGGGCCTGCCAGCAGGGCAGAGTGACGAGGTGGCACATAAGACACCCTCTACTGCAGCCATGGCCCTGTGCATCACAGCAGCGGCCAGGGCAGTCAAGTAAACCAAACAAATGCCAAACCCACCACACCCCTACTGGCACACACTATGCCTATGGGATTGAGGTGCATGACTGACCACAGACTCCTGCAGCAGTCACACCAGCATGTTGTGCACCCAGTAGGCCTGCTTCATGATGGCATGGCAGGCAAGCCACTGGGAAGTACACGTCCCCCACACTGACATGTGCCCATCCTGCCAATCACTGTGCACCACATAGAGCCCTGCTGGCTGCATAGCAATGCCCCATACACACATGATAGTGGCATGGGACAACTACCCTCCCAGCATGTGAATGACACCCGTTGAGGAGATGTGCGGCCATGAAGGACCACAAGCATGCATGTCAGACAAAAGGTGCCCCAGCATGGACTCCCTGCCCTACCTAAACACAGGCCAATGACCAACAGGCCATGGGTCACACGCCCATTGCTACAAGCAACCCCATGCGCTGGGCCCACATGCATCTTCCCATGACCAACCATGCACATTTGCCCATATGTGTAGGGTCACACTCTGTACCATAGCAATTGTGTCTTGCACATACCTGATAACATTTCCTATGTTCCCTAAAGACACTCATGCATCACCAGAGGCTTCAGAGGAAGAGGAAGATGATGCAGGCCCATCAGGGAATGGAACTTCCTAGGCCTCAAGGTCTGCCACCACCACCACCCTGCAAAGGCTAACTCAGGCCACACCAAGGTGGATCTCCCTTTGTGTGATGCTGCAGTAGAGCAGGGCCAAGGCAACGCCCATGCCACAGGCCACCAGGAGCAGTGCTGGGCACACTGCACCCACACCGCAGCTGTACGCACGGACACTGAGGCCACACCTGCTTGAAGGGTGACTGAGGAGCCACAGGGGGACACCAGCCGACTGTCACCACCCTCCAAAGGGCCCCGATTCCCAGAGAGCCCTCCACGCCACCAGCGCCAATGCTCCCCAGAGATCCCGCCACGCCGCCAGCGCCAACACTCCCCAGAGAGCCCTCCACACCTCAAACACACATGGACATCAGAGCAGGATGTTGACACTCCGTCATATGGCTCCCCTTCATTGAACCTGGGCCAGTGCTGAGCCCCTCACCTCCACAGTGCAGTCCAACATGCAGCATGCTGTAGCAAAGGCTCGAGAACATGGAGCGCAGACAGAGGAAAATGGAGGAGATTGGTCACACTCACTCCGCACACCTGCAGGACATTCGGGACAGAACAGTATCCTGGGGAACATCCTCAGGGTTGTGCATGCCATGGCGTAGAACAGAGCCGAGAAGACAGCCAACACGTCCGCCCCAACACTGTACGCACAATGGGTCAGGGAAATTATGGAAGGCATCTCTGCACTAGCAGAAACCATCCTGCAGAGCACAGAGGTACAACGGCAGCAGAAACTGGGGACAGGCTCTGTCCCATCCACCTCCACCACACCCACAGAGGAGTCATAGCAGGGCATGTTGTGGTGACAGTCACTGAGGGGCGAACGGGGGAAAGTTGAGGGACTTCATTACTTAAAAATCGTTAAACTTCATCAAAGTGATGACCTTCCTGATTGAGTCATTGTCGTATTTATTGTTCATGTGGTGTCACATAGTCCTGTATGGCTAGTGCCATGTGAAAGTGTCAAAATAAATTGTCTATCAGTCTCTGACGTGCCACTCTCCCATCCCTCACGTCATCTCTTTCAATGTGTGAATTTACCTCAGCCACAGACATTGCTTCCTCATCCTCTGGGGGTGGCATGTCAACGTCAAGGGGTAGAGGGACATTTCTCCTCAGCATATATTTTTCAGCATGGCACACACAAGCCGAATTTTACCCACTTTCTCTGGTGCATACATCAGGGCTCCACCAGTATGGTTGAGGCAGAAGAAATGTGTCTTCAGGAAGCAAAATGTACGCTCTATGCAAACACAGGTCCTGCTGTGAGCATGGTAGTAGGCGATATCCTGCAGTGTTTGTAGATCTCGCACAGGGTTCATTAGCCAGGGCATGTGTGGGTATCCGGAGTCATCTGTACGGGTGAGGCAAAGGCATTAGACACTGTGTACGGTGTGAGGGTGGACTTCCACAATATCAGCTCAATGTACTACTTGTGCATGCACTTGGACCTTCTTTTCACGGCATGTGACTATTCTATGTCTGTGCATGCAGTGTCACTTGTGTCTTGCATTGTTGGTGCTTCATATGCACCCGGTTACCTGGCAGCATGTGTTGCGTAAATTGTCTGTCGGTGACATGTGCAGCAGACATGGTGGCTGTCATGTGGCAGTGTATTGTCTCCATGCATGTGGCATGCTGGGTTCCCCATGGGCCCTCCATAGGCATCTGGTGCCAACAGGTGGGCATTATGGGCTAGCCCAACATGGGTGCATGGCTGTGGTACTGACAGGGTTCTTGTGTGAGGCAATGTGGCCATTTGTCTGCATTACTTTGGTAAGTGCATGTTGCATTGTGGTACCTGTAGTCATGTTGGTGTATATGGTTGCTACTGTATGTGTACTGCTGCTTCTCCATGCAGGTAAGTGTGACATGTACATGGTACCTGGCCTGTACTGTGCAAATGGTGTGGAAGATAGTTAAGTACAGATTTACCATTCACTTGTCATGCCATTCTTTGTGTAGTGTGTCACATCCCCCCATTTGGGCATGTGCTTATCAGCACATATGTGTTGGCTTTTCTACTCACCCACTATCCAGGTCCATTGTTCTGTGTGCCCCTCCATGCATCCTGGCAGTGTGCTGTTCTGTAGCACCATGCCATTGTGGGTGGAACCAGGGTAGTAGACACAGCAGTGGGTGATGCACAAGTTGGGGGAGCAGGTCACCTGCACATTCAGGGAGTGGTAGTGCTTGCGGTTTCGATACACTGCTTCATGGGCCTGGGAGGCCACCTGTGCGACATGGTTACAGTCCAGGGCAGCAATCACATTTGGTATTTGGGCAACAGCATAGAACTGTCCCTTCATGACATTGTCCTGGGCTGGGATGGTAAGCAGTGGGATGTGGCGTTGCACTTGCCGCAGGAGCACTTTGAGCAGCTGACCCAACACTGCGCAGAATGTGGGCTATGCCATGCTGTGCATCATGGCCATGAAGTGCTGCAAGGTGCCAGTTCTGTGTAATTGCAGGACAGACACTAGCTTCAGCAGTGGGGGCACAGCTGTCTGGATGTTGATCCAGCTCCCTATGTCATCCTGTACTGTGGTGAGCAGCTCTCTTATGGTCTCCCTGTTGAGGCAGTACAGGGTGTTGAACTGGCAAGGTGTGGGCCCAACACTGGGGATCGGTGCCCACCTTGACTGGGCCCTCCTCCTCCTCCTCCTCCTCTCCTATCCCCTATGCTCCATGTGCCCTGGCCTGGTGGCCCTGCCTCTCGATTTCCAGCCGCAGCATGAGCAGCTGCCTATCCCAGATTGGTGTGGCTAGTGGCAGCATGGTGTTGGAAACAGTGTTTGGGGTAGAGGTGGGCCTTATGTGGCACACTAGAGTGGATTGGGATCACCTGTGGATTCATTTCAGGCACCTGTGTTCATTTACCTCCAGCTGCAAGCTGAAGGTAACTGCTGTGTGTTTTCGGTGGTATTAGCGCCGGTTTTTGGCGCTAATACCACCATGAATGGATTTGTGATGAGGCTGTGTTTGCGCAATGTGTGGTGGCTGTAATTGCGCTAGATTATTTTACAGTCGGCGGCAAAGCCACATTAACAGCATATAACCAATCAAGTAGTAAAGCCAGTGCTTAATTTGTGCCAGTATCCAGTCACACCACTTAATACATATACATATGGTTGTTATTGTGAGAATTGTGTATTAATAAAGAAAACCAGAGATTGCACGGCCACTGCTTGTAGCACTATGTATGATCTATGTGAGTGAAGCATGGACTGCACAGGCCCCTGCTATGTCTAAACTAATATATAAGAGATGGTTGGGGTATTTAAGGAGAGTCCCTATGCGACATGGAGTCATGTTCTCCAGTATGAATTATTCAACTAAGTTATCCAGTTGCATTGGAAGTGGCAGAGGAGTAAACCTCCTGCTCCTAATACTGTTAATGAAAATCAATTGCCACTTCACATATTGCGCCAGGAGGTTTTATTGAAAATGATGTCCTTAGGTTTACACGTGTTTCGGCCCATGGCCCTTCTCAAGACTTGACATATACTAAATCATTATATAGATTGCAGCAAATATGTGTGATGACAGAGAAAAAAGAAATTATATTTTGTGTGTTGACAGAGAAAAGGGGTTGGAGAAGGGTAGGATTATTGAGTAATGTAGAAAAAGAAATAAAGAAACATATAAAGTTGTAAGCAACCACATAAATTCAAAAGTAATATTACATTGCACATCAGTTTCAATCCACTATTATTTGTTGTTGTGACACTTAAGACCAGATTGGTGGTTCCTGAGTTTTTCCTCTGAGGTTTGTACTCACCCCAATTACTAATGAGCTTATTTCTTATCATTTCTGCAGGTATTCATAAGAATGACTGGAATTCCAGAATAATCCCTTTTTTCTAGAATGTAAACATGGTGTGTTGAAAATTCGGAATAGCTCCCTTGCCCATATTCGCTGTTATGTCAGACCTATTGCAGTAATAAGTAATGATTGGCCCTGGTTATGCATTCCCTGATAAAGTATTCATATTAACTACGTTATCCCTGAAGCTCCATCTCAAAATACTAAACACGTTATAAAACAAACATTCTTTAAGAGCTTCAGTACTCTCATAGCCCATAAAAGACGTTATGTATCCCTCAAAAAGGTTTTATAACATAAATTCACATAACTGACACTCTCCCACTACTCACCAAATTATTATTATCGAAGGAAGCCCTTTTAGGCATTAGTGTGCATCTGATACAACCTCATTTTGTAATCACCAAGCCTCGAGCCAGCGCCTCCATTTGCAATCCATATCAGTTGAGAAGATAATTATTGCATGCAAATTCCAATCAGTTACTACGGTATTTGCACCCCTCCCCGCCCAATGTTAAAACGCAGAGATTTCAAATTATTGAAACCCAGTGGGAAAAGTCTATTTCCCATTCCCCATTCACTCACTTAGTTTCATGGAGCTTAACTCTCCTTGCGGCCACATTCCTGACAACAAATGCGGCAGCCATTTTGTATTGAAATATATACAGAAACGGCAGCTTTTAACCCAACCCACTCAAGGATCATACCATCATGCGGGGTAGCGCTCGCATCTTGAATTTTCTTTTTTGTTTATTTTTGTTGTGCCAGTCATAATTGTTTGTGAAATACAACTTTAAACTAATTACTTAAGTGTCAATTATTTATTTGAGATATGTTTACCTAGCACATTTCAATACAAATTAGAACATGTCTAATTCAATTAAATCTAAATACTCAGTTCTTGGGCTGTCAGAGTTATAATGCTTACGCTGTGTTGTTTTATACACTGTAAGCGAGGCACAATGTCATTTATCTAGCAATTTAATTCAGTCAAAGCACCTTAGTCTAATTGTGGCGTACTGCTGTTACATGGCATTGTGCAATTGATAATGAACGGTAAGCATTATTAAGGCATATTATTTGCACATTCACTGACCCACATAATGCTATTACAATCATATTTATAAAAATGAGCTCATTTCGTGGTTAGACCAATTTCAGTTGCCCTAAAATAACTAATTAGTTTAGCTTCTGTTTGTCTAAGAAAACGTTCCTTGTTGCCCCCTCTTTTATTCATAGTAATCCTATTGAGGCCAATGAACCTGATTCAGTGTTTGTTTTCCATCCGGTGATTACTTTGCCAATGAACTGCCAAAGTAGGTCTGGGGTCAATGCAATGTATCAGCACACTGCAAGTGTTATATCTAAACTATGCAACTGGAGCAGGCACTGTCAGGGCCCATACTGTAATTCTGTGTCTCTTTAACATAAAGGGACCTTGCATTACTAAGGCAAATCCTATGTTCTTTATGACTGGAGCTTGAACTGATAGTGCCAATGTTATATGCATTGTATGTGAGGGAAGAGTACACTGCTGAGACTCATGCTGCAACCATTCTATTTGACTGAAGCTTACACTGCTGATTCAATCTATTCTATATGATGAATGCTAGCACTTCAATTGCTCATGCTTACAGAGTCTGTATTGAGGAAAGGATACTGTACACCACTGCAGGCCACAGGACTCTTTTCCACTTGATGGAATGTCTTAATGCTGAGGCCAACAGTGGCTTGTTATGTGCCTTGGAACCATACAATACTGTAGTCCATAGTGACATATTTGTGAAGGAAACATTCACTTCTACTGCCCATGTTGATGTGCACTATTTGTACAAACTGTGTTGAATTCTGTACCTGATCTATTTGGGAAAATATTGTTCTACTGAGGCCTATTTTAACCTACGCTATTAAGGATGCTCCTGTTGGCCTGTGATGTGTTTGTATATGTGAAAAACTGAGGAGCGTAGTTCTTCTGTATATGCAAAGCTTATGTTGATGTGGTACATGCTTTGTCTGGTTGCTGTGTCAATTAAAGTTGCAGTACTGCTGCCTACAATGTCTCTTCGGTGTGTGATAAAGAATCTTGCTCTGCTCCCCCACCGAATTCACAAGATTCCGAGCCAAAATGTTTTCAACCCCTTCTTCATCTCTTGCCAGTAGGGCAGTTTTAACACTGCTGAGGCCCATGCTGAAACCATTCAATTTTATAGAAGCTTACACTACTGATTCAATCTATTCTATATGATAGCGGCTTGAACTTCCATAACTCATGCTTACAGAGTATGTGTTGGATGAGGATTAGCCTACACCAGGGCAGCCCACAAGACTCTGTTCCAATTGAGGGAATGTCATAAAGCAGTGCTTCCTGCCATAGAAAAATGTTAAGGTCTTGCACCGATTTATTTTTCAAATTAAGCACTGGGTTTAGCAAAACAACTACAAAGAACAAATCTATACAATCTATTTACTCTCACAGATAGCCATATGGTAACATGTACTTTAGGATGAAAACTCTTAAAAATGCACACATTTTCAGATTACCACACAAAAGTATTTAAAAAACATCAAAAGTGATTATAAAACCATTGTAAAATAAATCACATTCCTACTGCTCTGGGGCATTTTCTTTTATTTTCACTGGTGCAAGTATACTCTCGGCCTCATTACAAGTATGTGTTCTGTTCTTGATGGTCGTGCAGATTAAGATACCTCCGTCCCCAAGTACCACACAGGTAGAAATACCAATCACTACCAATGCAATCTTTGAGGCCACAGGTGTAGAGTGCCGAAAAGCTGGAACCAGGAACACCGGAAGGACCCCCTGATCACTGTAAAGCAATGAATGATTAGGTGAAACAGTAGCAATGGATAACAGTGCAATATACCAAAAGCAATGTGCTAAAGGCTTACCCAAATGTGATGGTCAGAGAGCCTTGAGGGGGCAGGGAGAGTAGGAGGGGCCGATGGCAGCACTCTGGGTGGAAAAACACCTGAGCCAAACAGGCAGTACTGTGGATGATCCGTGAGCAATCCAATAAACAATCCAAGGTCAGTAGCCAGAAGACAACACCAAAGTCCAAAGTTCCAGAATCCAAACAAAGTTCCAGAATCCAAAATAGCAAAGCCATGGGTCGTAATACCGGAAGAACAACAGTTCTTCCGGTATTACGGCAGTTTAACTGCAGGGAAGAGCAAATCAATCCTTAGAACGTTCCGTCGTCAAGAAATCCGAAAATCCAAAGTGATCAAAAACGCTGTGCAGCACTCCAACGAAGCAGCTGTGAAGCTTTCACTTCGCGTTTCCCTTGCCCTTTTGACTGTGTGAAATGGTCAGGTGACACGAGTCACAAGGGAACGTGGAACTGCATCACGTGACCCTCACTGTGAAAGGAGACAGCCGCCGGCGTTTGGTTACATGACCAGAGGCGCTTTGTGTGCCTGTGTCGGAGCGCTGCTGTATGTTCGTAGAGTGTCTCCGTGCCCTCATAGACCAGCGCTGCTTAGGATATAAGCGCCAAGGTAAATGCCAATGTAGAAAAGGCTGTAGCCTGGATGTCGGCTGCCACAGTGTGTGTGCATGGTTGCGTGCGTGGTGGCGAGGGCTGTGGGGAACTTGAGGGAGGACACGTGTGGGACCAGGGGGAAGGTGCTACTATATGCGGGTCTGGGAAGCGTGGCCAATGCGGGCCTGGGAGGAGGCGTGACAGTGGGAGAAGGCATGACAGAACCCCCCCAAAGGCCCACGACCCCGTGGGCTCAAAGGATGCTCCCGATGAAAGCGAGCAACCAGCAGCGGGGCATGGACATCCTGAGAGGAAACCCACGAGCGATCCTCAGGACCATAACCCAACCAGTCCTCTAGATACTGTAAGCAACCCCTACAGAAACGGGAACCCAGAATGGCACTGACCTCAAAAACATCAGGGGAAGACACGGAAACGGGAGCAGGAGGGGCACTGATACGGGTAGGGTCCGGGCAAGGTTTGAGCAGGGAGGTGTGGAACACTGGATGGATACACCAAGCAGCGGGAACCGCAAGGCGCAAGGCCACAGGGTTAATGATCCTGGTAATACGGGGAGCAGTTTACGAGAACCAGGAATATGCAAATGGCGGGAAGATAACCATCCCGATCCCCTACCCGGTACTCAGGAGCTGGCAATCGTTTCCTGTCAGCCTCTGTTTTCATGGAGGCCTGGGACTCCCGCAGATGTACAAGAGTCTGTGGGTGCACAGCGACAAGGTCCCGGGCACAAGCATTGGCAGCAGGGGTACCAGTAGGTGTGAAATCTGGGAGTGGAAGGGTATGGGGATGTTGGACATACGGGGAATAGAACGGGGAGAAACCAGTCAAAGAGTGTAGGGCATTTTTGTATGCAAACTCTGCCAGATGTAAAAGGTTGAGCCATCTGTCCTGATATTGGAGGGAAAGGCAGCGCAAATACTGCTCTAAGGCCTGGTTCACCCATTCCGTCTGCCCATCGCTCTATGGGTGGTATGCAGAGGTAAACCGTGCATCGATGTCAAGTAGTCTGGTTAAAGCCTGCCAGAAACGAGATGTAAACTGTGTGCCACGATTAGATACTATGACCTGTGGCAAGCCAAAGAGACAAAAGTCTGCTTTGAAAAACAAACAGGCCAATGTAGGAGCAGAAGATATCCCTGTACAGGGTATAAAACGTGCCATCTTAGCATACGAATCAACAACCACCCAAATGGTATCATAACCTTGCATACGGGGCAAATCAGTAATCAAGTCCATTGGGGCCGTATGCCATGGTCTTGGGGGAATAGGTAGTGGTTGGAGTAGTCCCAGTGGGCGACCCCTGCGGGATTTACATTGTGCGCACACTGAGCACGTGTTTACATAATTCTCAACATCACGTCTCATTGACGGCCACCAGCACCACCGTTTCAGCAAATCTAACGTACAGCGTTGTCCCGGGTAACCATTGATAGCTGTGTCATGTGACCAGTCTAGAGCCTGGTTGCGTGTGTCGCTTGAGGGCAAGAACAGTTTCCCATGTATGAACGGCAGTCCGTCCTGGGTGATATGGTCCCATTCTGCTAACCTGTGAGGATTCTGAGATACCCAGTGGCATATGGTGGTTAACATGGACGGAGAAGGTGTACAGACACAAATTACATGACCCTCTTCCAACAATGTATCTGGGAACAAAGGAACGGACTCCCCCCCAGGCGAGCGAGACAGAGCGTCTGATTTTCCATGGCCTGTACCTGGTCTATGCTTGATCACGAAATCATACGCGGCAAAAAACAAATGCCAATGTACTTGGCGGCTGTTCAAGCATTTTAGTGTAGCTAAGTCCTGTAGATTCTTGTGGCCTGAATACACTACCGTCTGATGCTTAGCCCCTAAAAGGTGATGTCTCCAAGTCTGCATTGCATCTTTGATGGCCAAAAGTTCCTTTTCTGTAACCGTATCATGTACTTCAGACGAAGTGAATTTTCATGAATGGTACGCCACAGGGTGCAGACGACCCGTGGTCGGGCAGGGCTGTGAGAGTACAGCTCCTAACGCAAATGAGGAGGTGTCTGCTTCTAGGACAAAAGGGAGTTCAGGGTCCGGATGTTGAAGGACGGGGGCTGTGGTGAATCTCGTCTTTAGGGCATCAAATGCTGCCTGATTTTCCGGTGTCCAATGATAAGTGACTAGGGGACTGGTTAGGGCGGTTAACGGGGCAGCAACGGAGGAGAAGCCAGCGATAAAACGCTGATAGAAGTTTGCGAAACCAAGGAAGGACTGCAGTTGTTTAAGATTAACTGGGACAGGCCAATCCGTGATAGCGCGAACCTTGGATTGGTTCATGGACAGACCCCCGGGTGTTATGTGGAAACCAAGAAATTCGACTTCATGGATGTGGAACAGGCATTTCTCGGGTTTAGCAAACAATGCATTTTTCCTAAAATGAGATAGGACCTCTCTGACGTGGACGGCGTGTTCTTCCATAGAGGGGGAGAAAACCAAAATATCATCCAGATATATCACTACATAAACATCTAGGATGTCACTGAACACGTCATTTATGAAGTGTTGGAAGGTAGCGGGGGCGTTGCAAAGCCCGAAGGGCAACACAGTGTACTCGAAAAGACCCTGTCTGGTACAAAACACTGTTTTCCACTCATCCCCCTTTGCGCATACGGATTAAATTGTAAGCCCCACATAGGTCTAACTTGGTGTAAATGGATGCATGAGACAGTCTGTCTAATAGTGTGGAGATGAGGGAAATGGGGTACCGATTCTTAATAGTGATTGGCCCTCATTCTGACTCTGGCGTTAAGGGGTTTACGGCGCCGTAAACGGCGCCGACCCTTAACGCCTGATTACAAGGTTCCCTTTGCGGGATGGCTTTTAACGGCTGCTTTTTTGCAGCCGTTAAAATCCATGCCGCAAAGGGACCTTGGCGTTAATTACGGCACCGTAATTTACGGTGCCGTAATTATCGCCTTTCCCCATTCCCATTATGCCCTATGGGGCGAAAATGGGAATGGGGAAGGGTAAAATGGGAAATGGGAATTTACCGCCCCACTCACCTTGGAATGGGGCGGTAAATCCACCAACCACCATGGCGTAAACATAGTTTACGCCATGGTGGTAAGGGTACGACCCAGGCGGTAACTGGGTCGCCTGGGTCGTAATGAGGGCCATTGAATTTAGTCACCGATAATCGACACAAGGGCGTAAGTCTCCCTCCTTCTTCGGAACGAAGAATATGGGACTTGCAGCTGGGGAGGAGGAAGGACCGATATGACCTAGTCGTAAGGCCTGTTGGATGTATTCTTTCAGAGCTTGTTCCTCTGATTGAGACAGTGAGTAGATTCGTCCTCTTGGTATCGGAGCATTTGGCACTAAATCAATGGGACAATGATACGGCCTGTGGGGCGGCAGACCCTCTGCTGAGGCCTTATCAAATACCATATGGAAGTCCTGATATACTGTGGGTATCCCGGCTAGAATGGCCCCAACCGTATGTGGTGAAGAGTCGCTGAAGCCACGGCCCCTAAAACGCTTGCAGGGTTGGACAATGACTCTGGATCCACCAGACAGTAGTGTTGGCAGACCTCTGACTCGAAGAACACCTGTCCGGTACCCCAGTTAATCAAGGGATTGTGTTGTTTTAGCCATGGTATGCATAGGATGATCCTGAATTGTGGGGTTGTGATGAGGTCAAAGGACATTGTTTTCCTGTGATTGCCTTGGATTACAACTTCCAGAGGAGCGTTTTGTTGCTTAATTGGGCCAGAAGCGAGGCAAGTACCATCCACAGCCTGTTCTGGTTCAGGGCGTTCTTTGGTTATCAGTGGCAGGTTCAGTTGGTGGGCCAGCATGATGTCAATAAAGCAACCAGTAGCTCCTGAGTCTATTACAATGTGGACCGAATGCATACGTTCCTTGGCGGGGATCAGCATAGCCTGGACAACAACTGGTTTTATGGGACCAAAAGTGATCTTGGAGGGGGTCAGTGGAGTGCCCGCCCTTACCCCCAATCTCAGGGGTGAGCCTTCTGAAAACCCAGATTCTTATTTTTGGGGCGACGGGGACACTCTTTTACATAATGACCGTTGATACCGCAGTAAAAACAGGCATTGTCAGACCATCTACGTTCACGTTCAGCATGGGTTATGGGGCTACGGATCCCGCCTACTTGCATGGGTTCTGTGGCTGGGTCTGCTGAAGGTGAAGGTTGGTGACTGGAAAGACCTGCTTCTGCCCTACGCTCGGTTCTCCGGGCGTCCACCTGCAGAGCCAGATCTACCAGTTCTGAGTAAATGGCAGGAAGGGATGGCACGACTGAAAGGGCGTCTTTCATGGCACTACACAAACCCCTATATAATACAACCGCCTTCTTATTTTCTGGTGAAGAAGTTTCTGCAGACAACTGATTAAAGCGGGTTATGTATTCTATGAGTATCTGTCTGCCCTGTGTGAGATCTAACAGTTCTAAGTCTCGGGATTGCACCTTGTATCTGGTGTCGAAGACCTTCGCCATCTCACTAACTAAGAGGTTGAAGTCATAAAGTGCAGGATGGTCGCCCTCTAACAAAGGATTCGCCAAGTAGCAGCCACGCCTGATAGATGAGAAAGCAAGAAGGCGTCCTTGGTAATGGAATCAGGGAATGCTTGTGGCCAACATAAAAAGTGCAGTTTGCACTGATTCAGGAATGTGCGATACTTCCTCTGGTCTCCCTGATATCTTTCCGGGGCTGCCAGGGGAAATGGGTTTGGGAGTACCAAAGGAGTAGGCACTGTGGGAGCAGCGGGAGGAGCGGGATTCTGAGGTGCTGCTCCCCGAATTCGTCATCATCGCCTTTCTGCCCGCCAGGTCGGACCTGGCAGGTGGACTGGCACCTGCGAGCGGACCTCGATGGATGAACCGGCACCATTTATGAATGGTGCCGGTGCATGCGGCCTCCCCAATCCCATTTCAGCCCTATGGGGCTCAAATGGGAATGGGGAGTAATAGTTACTAGCACCCGGCAATGGGGATTTACCGGGTCCGCCAGGGCTGAAATGCCCCGGTAAGTCCCCATTGCCGGGTGCCGGTAAAATAATTTCTCCGGCAGCAGCCGTGCTGGTTTTACCGGCACAACTACCGCCGGAATCATAAGGAGGCCCTAAGTGTTTCTATACCATGCACCTCAATGGATAGCCTAGTTTTTCAAACTGAAATCCATTTTCTTTCCTAATCAACAACTTCTAGCAATTCCTGCCACATATTTTTAGGTATGCAGCAGTACCAGTGTACGTTTAACAACAACACTAAAATACACAAAAGAACTTCCCAAAGATCCATTAACAGTATATTGTCAAATAAAAGCTTCAGCAAAACAATGAGAAATCACTTATAAATGCAAACAGTTTTCTTTCACAAAAACGTATCTTAACATGGATTGATGCTTGATGACTCTCCTTAAAACACACAAGTAAACCAGAAAATCATGCAATAAAAATCAAAGTTATAACCTTTACTAACTCAGAAACATAACCTTATTTAATTTACATTATACAAACCATAGTATAAATAAAGCTTCAAATATATGTAAAAATGTACTATCATTCACCTTCAACTAACACAAAAGATGCACAAATCTTCACATCAGCCACAGACTCAACATCTGCACAGTGTGGACTCTGCAATCAGAAGGTCAAAAGTCTACAAAATAGTGCCTATGATACTTTTCAAAAATCAATGTACAAAAATTGGTTTGTAAAAAGCACACAAATAGAATGTCTGACACATGTTCACTGCAACCTATCACAGGCAAGTACACAATTCCAACAGTAACACCAACCAATTACAAACACCAAAACACACACATCATGCATACCCCACTCATACTATTAGTAAAGATTCCAACTAAGAATCATTTCCCTAAACATTGAGAGGGAGAACAGATATCATGGCTTGTTGTAAAGCCATGTGGCTCATTGGAGATAGTTGGCTCTTTTGGTTACTGACTTTTTTTGAGAAACTAAATATTAACATGGACCTGGGTTTGACTGATTTTACAATGAAATTGTTTGGATTGCAGGGAATGCAATGGTCCCATGTTTTTCTTCAGTTGTTCAGTCTGAGAAGTACAGGAAAGCCAGATGTCATACTGATTCATTGTGGAGGCAATGATTTTGGAAATGCACAAGGTATGTCCCTTGCTTTAATGATGAAACAGGACTGGCAAAAAGTAATGGCATTTTTTCTCACATCAACTTTATCTCTTCCAATCTGACTCAGAGGAAAACATGGAAGTGGACAACCCGATTGAATTCCAAAATTGAAAAATCATGGAGAAAGGTTAATAAGATAGTTTCAGCTTTTATCAGAGAGCAAACACAATTATAGATATCAAACAACAACATCCAGATCTACATGTCTCACCTGTATAGACATGGTAGAGTACACCTAACTGATAAAGGAAATACAGTGTTCATTGATAACATCAAAGCAGTACTCCAAATGTGCTAAAAGAATACACCCAGTGTACCCTAAAACAGTGCTTTTAAGAACTATTCATTGCAAAATATGCAGACATACAATAACATACAAAAACATTTTTTAAAACATTTTTTTCATATCCATAGCTATGCTACCCCAGCAATCAACAATCCCTGATAGCCGCAGGTATGCGTACATTTTTTTATATACAGCTTTGAAACACAATTTACTTGATGTGTAAGCACCTGTCACACCCCTGGAGTATCTCGCAACTCCTTCCTAGACACAGAGGCTAAATGTAGTTGACCCCTCCCATCCTAGTTGGCACAGGCTCCTGAATGTTCAGTATTACGGGTAACCTTGAGGCAGCCAATGGGGGGAAGAGGGTTAGGGAGAAGTTGTGGATAGGTAGGGGGTGTTTAGGGTAAACAGAAGAGGTTTAGGATTCTTGAATTGGATAGGTATGGGGGAATACAAGGGAAAATCATGCCCAGCATAAGACACACAATCTTGTACCTTGAAGACAACACCTGCACCTACTTCTGGAATATGCCAACACCCTTCTTAATTAGGATATTGCCCCTGGAAACCTGTGGCACACACCTCTCATTCCTAACCAGCAACTAACAGAAGCACATAATGTGTTAACAGGATAGCCTCCTGATAACAGCTTTAGCACACAACGTGAAAAATAACATATACATTGGCATGTGCTAATAGCACCCCCAATTGTTCTGACACCCCTTGCCTACCACTTGGCAGAGGTTATTCCCTTTGGATGCATCTTGAACCAGTAGCAAGCATTACACATATTCCTCCTTTGTAGGAGTTTTGACAAGAGCATGCAGCCACAAACAACATATAGCGTTCCTCGCTGTTATAAGCGCACTGCAAGGAGCGTTCAATGGTCAAAACCACAAGATTCTGCTTCCCGCGGTTTGCCTTGCTTGTGTTCCTGAAGTATGCTGCAGCGGAACACACGTGAAAGCACTTGACCATGGGGTGCTTTATATCTCAGCCACGTGCTGTTAAGTAGCGCGTGTGTAAGACCAACACGCCACTTTTCCACCACAAGTTAATGACTTTCCAAATCAACAAACTCTCCCACACTTCTAGCTTTCACTTAACTGAGGCATCTCCCCAGGCAATGCTTCTCCCTTCTTGGACAGTCACACCGCCGTGATCTCCTCAGTGAGGGACAGAGGCTTTCGGGAACATGCCTCCTCACCACCAGATCCCAGGTCCATGAACACTGCCACCTGCTCTCCTCGGGCCAAGGAGGCGTTTAAGTAGTCTGCGCGAGCATGCAAATGCACCGGCACACAAAAACCAATGTCATCATGGGACATGTAGTCCCGGGGCCATCTTGCCCGCAAATACAGTCCTCGGGCCGTTTTACAGCCCCTTTTCCTCACAGCACTTTACAAATGCACAATAAATAAATAAAGAAATACATATACACATATTGCAATGATTTCAAAGTTGAAATGACACTAGGGTGGAGGTGAGGGTATGGAATCAGAAAGAAATGTAAAATTGTCTGGTGTAACATCCACAAGATAATATGATTACTGCACAATAGTGTGTGTACTAATAGCCATTATCTACAAGCTGGCATTCATACAAGCGGCTGCACAAGCCCACCAAAATATAAGATGTCCCATCGGCGCTGATAACTGTGGGTATGCAAGCCTGCTTGTAGCCGCTGGTACAAATATATTTTTTTACATACTCAAAGAAACATATTACCAAGGTTTTAAAGTTCAAATGACACACGCATACACTTGAGGGCATGGAATCAGAAAGACATGTAAAATTGTGTGCTATAACATCCATTTACTAATATTACTCTGCAAAAATGTGTATTACAAAAGCTGTGGCTCTGATGGCAGTTAAAACTGTGCCCATAACAACACCTGAGAGGGCACGACGTTTCCTTGACTGGACTTTAGCCGTGAGCACATAGCAACCCCACTGTAGCCGTGGGTATACGTACATTTTAATATAACAGAAAACACATATGTCCAGAGGCTTCAAACTTTAAATAACATAAGGCTAGAGTTAAGGAAACATAAAAATAAAGATATGTGAAATTTTGACTTCAAATTTTCAAAAACAAACACGTTCATTTGTTGAAAGGTTCACGGTTCCCGCCGCTATAGGCACGTGTTTACCCATGGCTATAGAAAAATAGGCAACAGAGAACATTTTCATTTACAATAATATGTCATAACCTCTATAGGTGGTTCAAAAAAGAGCCTTTGTGTTTTACGCCAATATATAACCCAAAAATATCCTTTCATTCAGACAAATTCCCCTCTCATCTCGAACAGAAAACATCCTGTGCTCCACCTCAAAAATATGTATCCACAACTTAAACACATACTTCTTATTTCAAATACTCCATTGAAAGTAATATTATAGAACCAGAAAAACTTAATAAGACAATGCTTTGAAAACACATAACCTATGTGTTCAACATCACTATTAGTGCCATTCTCAAAATTCTCTATTCCTCCGCAATTTTGTGAGCAATGAGATTCATCATCCGACACGCCACATAATGTATTGCCACAATCTCCTTATGAAATTGCCTCAATTTTTCAAATATTCAGCCAAATCAATATCTATAGCCTCTTTAACTGCATAATCTCCTAAAACACACCTCTCTCTCAAGAAATACCACCTTACTATATAGAAAAAAACACTTAAGGTTACGAGGCAATAGAACCTCCAGTTTAATTGGTACATATAAACATCAATCAAAAAATGACATTGTGTTTTAGGTTGAACATTCGAACAGCAGCAGAGGTGCTTGATGTCCTATGGGCAACTGCACACTATACACACAATAAAGATCCAATCAGAAAGTAAATGCTGAGAATCCTACCTTCTTTCATCAAGTAATGTTCTTCTATTTTTCAGTATAACAAGCGAGGTGCCAGGCACTGTATTTTATTATCACCATACAATGAACAACTACAAGGAATGGCTAGAAGAAAAGTATCCCTCAGAGGAGGAAATACTGAAGGAAGATGCTGAAGAGAAGCAAAAAGAAAGTGCATTATAGTCTGAATTTTGTGAGTTTATTCTTTATGTTCATGTAAGATGTGAGGAACAATAATATTTGTAATTAACAAATATCATTCAGTATATACATATTCCTTAGCATTGTAAAAAAAATACTATTCAAAGTAATACATATCACTGAGGTATTTAGATGACGTAGACTTACTGTTTTTAAATGTCTGTGCTACGAGCAAAAGTACTTTGAAGTCCATTATGGGCCTCATTACAAATCAGGCAGTCCGGAAATAACGGTGGCGGTAAAACCGCCGCCACCGTTGTTTCCGGACTGCCTGACCACAACTCCTGCAGGCGGGAGGTGATGTTCCCGCCAGGTCTGACCTGGCGGGTTTAACACCGCCTGCCTGCAGGCGGACGAGGAAACACCGGCAGCATTACGAGATGCTGCCGGTGTTTCCATGATCCCCATTCCCATTGAGTCCAACAGGACTCAATGGGAATGGGGATTAACACCATTCCGCCTCCGTGATTCCCGTAAAACCGGGGTTGTAATGCCCCGGTAATTCCAGGAATCACAGAGGCAGAATGGTAATACGAGTCCGGCGGTAACCGAGGTGGTTTTACCGCCTCGGTTACCGCCGGACTCGTAATGAGGCCCTATTATGTCTTCAAGTGGTTAAAAATATTTTAAATATTTTCAAACAGATGAAGAAGTGATACACGTATCTAGAAGGATTAAGCAACAACTACCTGAGGAAGTCCCTACAAATACAATCATGGCTACTTTAAAAGAAATGAAAGACATTTTAATTAATCTTCAAAATGATTTGGAATCAGTGAAAAAGGACATAAAAGACCTGAAATGAAAAATAGATAGTACAAATACAGATAATTGGGCTGATGAAGAAAATCTATCATGTGTAAATACTAAAAGAAAAAGAAATCCCACAACCACTTTTCCCCAAATAAATACTTTTACTAAAAATGTTTTCATACTTATTTAACATTTAAAATGTATTTACAGTTTAATGTATTGCTGATGAAGATAAAGTCATTAAAGTGTTACAGTAACTTTGCACAAATACTACACTCAATATATCTCAAAACAGAACTTTTCAGGACTACCTACCACACACATATATACATATTTAAATATGTTTTTTAAAATGTGTTTCATAGCCGCATCTATGAGAAATAACATTGAATAGCATAACATAGCATTCATTGTAGCCATGTCTGCTGTCATTACTATCATTCTACCAGTAGCTACCATGGAGGATAGCCGCGGCTATAATAAAAACATGAAAACATTTGCTTTTGTTAACACGCACTGTATTAAAAGGACCAATTAAGGATCATTGATCCATTTATACAGTCTGTGTTTTTTATTATTTACTTTTATAACTGAAATCTTGTCCCTGAAAAGACCCATTTTGTGGGGAGAGAGAAGGAGGAGGGTGGAACTGAGAAGGGAAAACATTAGGATTCACAGATGTAACAAAGGGTGAAAAAGGAACATTTATTTTTCTTGGCATTTTCTTTTTGTCAGTTTTTGTCTTTTTTCTTTTCTTTAAAAAGGGGGTACAAACAAATTGCCACTTAAAAATATATATATATATTCCTAGCAGTGACAGTTGACCTTGTGTTCTCAAATGGCCCATCTCCAACCATTTAGGGTGGCATCTCCCACCACGATCCAGTTGTGGCATTTCAAACACATTACCTTGCAGTCCTGCAGATTGGGTGCAGGCAGGATGGGATGAGGTTGGTTGGTGGTGCAGGAAGCAAAAGAACTGGAAGACAGTGGCTCAGAGGTGCTTTTTGTCCGGCAGATATCTGCGCACAGATTGTGCACCATGGGCTCTCACCTTACGATAGAAATGACCTCTCCTGTAGGATTCCTTCACATCGTCCCAATGGACACAGACGAGGTGCTGAACCAATGTAGAGGTTCCCAACTTTGTGATGGTTTATTGGAAGGTTCCCTCTGCAACACCTTCCCACAGAAAACACATTGAACTTCCTCAGCCTCTTTCTTACTCCTTTGTTCCTTGACACAAAAATACTGCCAGCTATCAGTGACTGTTTTCTGGGCTCACTGGTTCATCTGTGGGGGTAAGGCAGTACACACGCACACCACCTAGTCATCACTGCTGGTCCCAGACATACATAAAACACGGCACCAGGGAGGAAAAAACTAAACTGTAAAAAAGGACTTTAAAAAAAAAGATATAACAAGTTAAAATAAAAAAACCGACAAACTACAAATGACAGGACAAAGGTATAGGAACAAGGGTTGTAAAAAGGAATGGAGTAATGTAGATATTGCTCTTTAAAAGTTTCTGAAGGTTCACAAGCAAGTTCACCCACCAAGAGACGAATAGCAATGAGGAAAAAAGAGAGAGGTGTCTGTGGATAAAATGAATAGCCGCAGCTATAAAAAACAACCTATGAGAGCATGACTTTCATACCCTGGGCAACACCGTGGCATAGTGACGTGTCTGCCACTAAACCATCAACCAATCAGATTCATTGCACCGCTTATGAGCCTACACATACTCGTAGCCACGTTAACAAGAAATTAGAATCAGGGACGTAAATGTGGCTAAGCACATTTGCGTCTTCTGCACTGACCATTCAGATTGTGTGCACTATATAGTTGCACCAATAGGAGGGGACAATCAGGCAGCGTGGTTCGTTAAAGTGGCTGCACGCATTCACATCTTCTGCATCGACCAATTGGATTGTGCATACTATAAAACTGCATTAATGGAAGGGCACAATCAGGCGGCACAGTTCATTAATGCGGCTACGTCCAGGTGCTAAAGTACCCGTGCATACTCCATTGTCCGATCGGATTGCGCATTGCGCTTCTGTGTCTACACATGATATATAGCCGCATATTCAAAATCAGCCAATTGTGTGATGCAGTGCGTTATCATGGCGACAAGTAAGCACAATGATGTACCCATGCGTACGCCATTGTCCAGTCAGATTGCACGCTGCACTAACACAGTGACACGTGACTCATAGCCACGTCTACAATCCACACTGCCTGGTTGGTTGCTGGGCATAGCGCGAATATTGACCACACCCAAAAACAACTCCTTTACTTTTCCTCATTGCTTTTTCCTCTGACTACTGAGCAGATTGTCTGTAAAGTATAAGAAGGTTTTAAGCCAGCTCCCATTTTTTTCCCATTCTTTTTTGCCCTCTTTTGTCCATTTCTTTCTTTCTTTTGTCCTGTCATTTGTTCTGTTTGTCAATTAATTATTTAAGTAAGTTATTTTCTTTTTTTTTAAATATTTTATTTTTAGTGGCATAGTCCTTTTTGTTGTGTCTTTTTTGATTTCATTACATTTTCTTCCAAAGTCAGTCATTATTCAACATGTCTGACTACAGTGGTAGCAGTGATGAGGTCATTTAGGTTCCAAATTCACTGCCCTCACCCCACACAAAATTATGCGGCATGAACAAAACTGCGGACAGCTGGAGTTAGAGAGAGCAGCACCACTCCCTAAAAGAGACAGAACGGTACAAGGCAGGATCTGCAAAAAAAAGGTACGCCATGGACTGTCTAATGTACCATCACAGAGCTTGGGGACTTCCGTCCTCATACAACACTTAGTGCGAGTCCACTGGGACGACGTTGATGAGGACTACCGAAAGGCCTATGAGAAACACAAAATACAGGCACATGGTCCGAACTCTGTACATCATCGAACAGCTGCTGTGACAACAACCTCTACACCAGCAACCATTACGGCAACCTCTGCACCATCCACCTCTACCAACATAGCTACCACAACCTCCACTGGGCCCCAACCTCCCCTACTTCTATCCACAATGGACCTGAATGACTGTAAAGTTTTGTGCTGTCAGTGTGACATTTGGGTCACAGTGAGAGATGCCACCCTAGATGACTGGGCACACGGCATTTCAAAACGCCAGCCCCACTGCCACTAGGACTATATTTTTTTAACTGCCAATTTCTCTCCCCCTTTTTGTTAAAAAAATAAAAACAAAAAACAAAACATAAATTTCCTTTTTTACCTAATGTTCTTCCATTTCCAATTCCACCCTCATCCTTCCCTCTCCCTCAAAAGGGCCCTTTCAGGGCCACCCTCTAAGTAATAAAAATAGAATAAAACACAAAATGCAATAATAGTTCACTACATCTTAGGCGATCTATTTAATGCAATTTGTGTAAAAACCAAGTGGGGGTAGGGTGAGTAGGTGGGGTTAGAGAGGATCAGGGAGAGCGGATGAAGGTAGAGAAGATGGGGTAGTGTGGATCGGTGTGAGTAGGGCGGGTGGGGGTAGGGTGGGTGCAGGTACCCAGGGTGGAGTAGGATGGGTGAGAGTACCAAGCCTGGCAGTATGGTGGGTGTCTGAACTGATAGTAAGATAGGGTGGGTGTGTAGGTGATGGTAGACAAGGAGGGGTAGGATAGCTTTGATATAAAGAGATGGGGTACGGTGGACAGGGGTAGACAAGGTGAGGGTCGGATATGTGGGCAAAGGTGAGGTGAGGGAGGGTGGGTGGGTGAACAAAGAGTGGGGTAGGGTAGGTGGAGGTAGAGAGGATGGGGTTATTGTGAATAGGTGGGAGTGGAGAGTGTGGGTGCAGAGTGAGTGGGTATAGGTACACAAGAAAGAGTAGGGTGGTTGAGAGTAAAGAGGCTGAAAGTACGGTGGGTAGGTGAACTGAGAGTATGGTATGGTGGGTGGGGGTAAAAGAGAGAGGGGTAGGATGGATTAGATATAAAAAGTGAGGTTATGGTGGACAGGGGTACAAAGGGTGAGGAAGAGTGGATGAAGAGAGCATGTGGTAGGGTAGGTTAGAGGAGATAGGATGGAAGTTGACAGGGTGGGGTAGGATGGGTGGGGGCAGAGGGGTTGCAGGTAGGACAGGTTGGGATAGAGAGGATGGGGTAGAGTGGCTGGACAAATATTTCAAAAGAGTAAATATAAATACCTCAGACTTAACTCAGTGAATTCTCGATGCTATATCTCCTTAATACCTTTTCTATGTGATTGTCATTCTATTGTCTTCTAATTACACGGCCCACGATAGCAGCTGTGTTGGTATGGTAAAGTTGCTAAACCCATAGGAAGAGCACTTTTTGGGCGGCTTATAGCTTCGCTCCCCCTGGACGAATCCTCACCAAACTTTGGAAAAGAAGTATATGGCCCGGTCTGAATTTTTTGCAAAGTTCAGTGAGGTTTCATCAAGGGGGGCAAAGTTATAGGGGGGTCCAAAAATGTCATTTTTTTCCCATAGACTGAATGGAGAAAAACTTTGTTCATGCCTACAACCCAAATCGCTGGACGGATTTTTACCAAATTTGTGGCAGGAGTGGCGGCTTAGTCCCGAAAGTGTGCTTTTGTAAATTTGGTGGAAATCCATCCAGTAATTTTTTAAAATTACCAAAAAGTAGGTCCAAAACAATTAGTGATATCTGGGTCTGGTCCGCGGACTCACTTCCCTGTTCAGTCCCCGAGCAGGACTCCGATTGGCTTAGAAGGCAACGTGGTGTCCGCGGACATCGGACGTGCCCACTGATTGGATGGTGAAAAGCATGAGGTGCGTCAGATTTTTGGAACGGCCGCCATCTTGGATTCATGGACAGCAGCCGGGCCGGTGTCCGCGGACATCGCGGTAAAAACATATTAAAAAACACAACATTGCACTTGTCAAACTTATCAATAAATCTCTGGAGAGGTGAGGGGTGATGAGGATGGGATGGGATATGGCTGCAAGAAGCAAAACAACCGGTGTTTTTCACCATAAAAATCTACGAACAGTCCGGATGTTCGCAAACAGTCCTGTGAAGTTCACGGACACCGCTGCATTACAGGGTTGGTGAAAAGCAGTTCTTGGATGGCTCATAACTTTGGCGCCACTTAATGAGAATTCATGACATTTTGCAATTATATTCTTGACCCGATTCCGAATGAGTCTGCAACGTTTGGTGGGATTCGGTCAAGAGGGGGCAAAATTAGAGGGGGTCCAAAATAATGTAAAGGCTTATAAATGGGGTGCCATTTGATGAATCTACACTTAAGTTGGCAAGCTGATAATGGATCTAGATATAAATGTTTTTGCGGAGAATGGTGGAATTTTGTCAAGAGGGGGAAAATTAGAGGGGGGCTCCCAAAATATTGTAAAGGCTTATTAATATGGTGCCATTTGACGAATCTACACAAAGGTTTTCAAATGATTATAGATCTAGATATAAATGTTTTTGCAAAGTTTGGTGGGATTTTGTCAAGTGGGGGCTGGGTTATATGACTGTTGTATGTGCATACATTTGACACTTTTGAAAAGATAAAACAGGGGTGGATTTCCTGCAAACTTGTGTAAGGAGCATTGGCAAGGACCTGAAAGCATGGTTTTGCAAATGTGCCCGTGTTTTATTTTTTGACAAGGGTCATAATGTAGGTACAAAAAATAGTGACATACCTTTGGTGACTGAGGTGTAACCTATGGCCATGGGCAGGGTCCAGATTGTCTGGGTCATGGAATAAGGTCATGACCCGGACAATCTGGCTACTGGCCATGACCACGAGGGACAACACATGGGGTTAAAGTAGCCATGTATACCTGGGACTGGCTTTGTGGTAAAGTTATTCAAAATTGGGATAGGTTTGAAAGGGAAGAAAAATGTGCTTGTGGTAATATGGTCATAGGGTTCTCTTTTTGCCTTCTGCAGGCTGCCATGGAAAGCGAAGAGGGGCTGTGTATAGAACCCCGCCTTGCCTTTCCATGGTGGCCATGGCGTCCCAGTGTAGGAAGAAAAATCCTCTTTTTAGCAACCCAGGTTCACGCTTTGGCAACCTAGGGTGCTAATGTGCTTCATCCCCCATTACAGGGGGTGGAATGGGGGATAATGGTCCGGAGACCTCGTTGTCTACCCTCGCTTCTCTTGGGCTGATAGCCACCGTTCCAGTACTTGGAACGGGGGATAAACGCCACAATATTCCCATTAGCATAAGGAAAATCTAATTGAGTCTATGTACTTTACTGAGAAATGTAAAGTAGATGGAGTATATATGTTTTTTTGGTTCTATTTTTTTACTGTGAAAGATGATTCCTAAAGGAACATTTATTTTGTTGTTTTCAGATGTATTTTTTTTTTCTCAGGAGAGCTTAGAACAAAAAGTGGGGTGGTAAATGAAGGAAGAGGCACCAAACACTGATATGGAGGGGCAGGTGGACAGGGAGAAATGTTGCGCTAAGGTAGGGGGCAGTGTTTCTCATGCTCCTTGATTACAGCAGTGGGGGTGGCTCTTGGGGAGGAGAGATGGCATTAGCTGATGCCATTTTAAGATAAATAGCAGTTTTGCTACAAGTTTGTACTGTGTACTAGATTGTTAATGGATAATGAGTAGGAATAGGTGTAGGAGCTGCGCAAGGGAAATTTTGTAGTTGAAAGTTCCTAGATCAGCAGAAAATACAGTTCCGAACTGTCCGTGAAGCACGGATCTTATTGTGAAGTGCGGATAAGTTCTCGGACATGTCATCATGCCGCACGCCAGCGTATGGTCTTATGGCACTGTCCGGAAGGTCTGCAATGAAGTCAGATGTTCATAGACGTCTACGGATGCAAAACAAGTTCAAATAGTTGCAATAAGTGTATAGAAGTGTTAAAAATGATTCTAGAAGGTGGGAAATGGCAGGGTTTTAAGGTGACACTAGGTAAATTGGACACAAATATTGCTATATTAGGTAAGTATGATATTAGTGAGTTGTAGGAAAATAGCATGCACTGGAAAAAACTCATGGAATTCACTGAAAAAACTTTGTTAAAGGGACGTTATGGTTAGGTTTCACTAATAAAAACCTATAAATTTCACTGAAAAAACTTTGTTAAAGGGACGTTATGGTTAAGTTGCACTAATAAAAACCTATAAATTTCAATGAAAAAACTTTGTTAAAGGGACATTATGAAATTCGGCAGTTTTGGTAAGCTAAGCAACCATAACTCGCACCACCACCGTGCACTGCTAAAACTAACACCCAGGACATCAGATATGACATCACAAATGTCATTGATGACATCACTGATGACATCACATGTGAAATACATTTTGATGAAAAGTCCCTAGAAGGGATTGTGTTTATATTGTTGGTAACAAGATGGCAGGGGTGATCGGGAGACCTATCATGAACTACTTAATCTATTAAAGAATGTACTCATCTAAAATCATTGTATTGGAGTGTTGTTGTTAATACAGAAACCTAATCATATATAAACGTAGGCAATGACTGCAGCATGCACCATAGAAGTACAATATTTATAATCTTGTAATTTTGGATAGCACAATAATGAATGCTACCTTATCAGAGTTTTGAGTAATATTAAACATGTAATAACTAGCTAACAATTCAAGACTTACAACACTTGTGCTAGTACAAACAATACATATGAAGAACCACAATGCATACAAATCAGAGGCACACAGAGGGAAACTAAAGTAAGGAAGAAAGAAACAACATCATCAGAAAATGTTAATAACATTAAAGTTTATCTTTATGTATACAAATGAATTTTGTGTTTGAGGCCTGCTCATTTCCACATGTATGTGCACCATGAGCTGAGACCAAACCCTAAAGAAAGTACTTTAAGAACATATTGATTGATTGATTGATTGATTTATTGATTGATTGGTTGATTGATTTATAGAGCTCTTTACACCAAGGCGCTGTACATTGGAACAACAAAATACAGAGTAATAACAACAAAATACAGAGTAATAACAAATACAGAGTAATAACATATGACAAGGTTAACGTCTAGATATATAGCACCTTTTCAGTTTTCATATGCTGACTGTCAGTGAACAAAACCACCTGGCCTATATATGTCAGTGAATGAAAACAAGTGGCCCAGATATGTGATGTCATCAGTGATGTCATCAATGGCATTTGTGATGTCATCTTTGATGTCCTGGGTGTTAGTCGAAGCAGTGCACGGTGAGGGTGCGAGTTATGGTTGTTTAGCTTACCATAACTGGTGAATTTCTGGGGGGTTTCGGTTTTACTTGTAACATTAACAAAGTTTTGTCATTGAATTTCATATGTTTTTATTAGTGCAACTTAACCATAACATCCCTTTAACAATGTTTTTTCATTGAATATATATATATATTCTATTGGGGTTCAGAACGGGAAGTTAGGCCATTCCTAAATTCCCAAATGCCTTGAATTTCCAGGGTTTAGTTCTGATAACTTTCTCGCCTTATCCGCCCTACAGCTATATCCCCTTAATGCTGTGCCTGCTCTATATCTTAAAACACTTGCAACCCATCGCTCAAACACATGCATCAATCACAGACTGATTTTGACCTGTTCTGACAGTGGCATTGCTATATACAAAAGATGGCAGGGTTTGAGAACTCACCATTTTTTTAGGCAATGCGCAGTGAGAAGATATTATTTGCCAAGGATCATACCCTTTGGTTAAGCGCAGCTTACTACAAGCCCCTTGTGTTATGGCCAATTTCTTAGTGACTGTTGTGATACATTGCATAACCACACTAACCACATTTAAGCAACACAGAAAAGGCAAACAGAAGACTGGCTGCAAGAATAACATATGCCCAGGTTCTTTTGGCCCCATAGCAAAAATCAAAAGCTGGCACCCAGGTATATACGCACAGTAATTGAAGATACATCTTAAAGTAAAATATTCAAATGTAATTCGATTGACCGTCCCCTCTGCAGTGCTTATAAAATAGTGTTGCTTTGTATACGGAAACATTCTGCATGTTAGGGATAGCTATTTTTAATAGATCAGAGTAAAACACTGATAACGCATAAGATTATGAACAGGGATGGCTATATTTAATAGCATTTTAGTAAAACACAATGTTTAGGTGTATGAGCAGCACTAATATTTTTCTAATTCTATAAAGTTAAGACGAATACACTTTCTGAACACTTTTATGGCACAATTAACGGTCACTTGATGTGAGCAGGTGGAGTGGAAAATAGTGGCAATATATGCGATCTGATAGCAGTGGTTCATATAGCTGACACACACCACACTGCAAATAAACCTCAAAATATGTAAATATTCACTGACACTTACTTTCAACTAATGGAGAAGATCAAAATATGTGCACAGTGTGAGTTCTGCACTCAGAATGACAAAAGTCTACAAAATGGTGTCTATTATACTTGGCAAAATCAATGTCCCAAAAAAGGACTATAGTAAGCAAACTCCTAACATGGCCAACACATTTTCACTGCAATTTATCACAGACAAGTACACAATTGCAAATGTAACACCAACCAATTGTAAACAATGAAAGACATACAATGTTTTTTTCAATCATCTTTTTATAACCACAGCTATTCCACCCGCAGCTATAAACACCCTCTTGCAGCCGCAGATACACGTACATTTTGTACTAACTCAAAAACACACATTGACAACCTTTAAAGGTTCAAATGAGACAAGGGTAGAGGTGAGGACATGGATTCCCAAATAGATGTAAAATTGTGTGTTCTAACATCCACAAAATAAAATGATTATTGTACAGAAATGTGTTGCTTAATAACCACGGATATTCACATAGCCGAATGTACAGCAGCAACCAATCAACTGACATGATACATTAATGTGCCTTTGTATGCCTAGCTTCATGCTGTATACCGGTAGGTATGCAAGCACCCCATAACATTGCTTGTTCCTGTTTGTCATAGCCGTGGCAATCGGGAAAAACCCTGAAAATGATTTTTTTTCCTGCTCTCCCAAGCCCCCACCAAGTGCCCCCAACATGTATGCCAGCTCCCCCAACTGCTCTGATGGCCTCCTCACCTCCCCTACCCTCTCCCATTCCCCCTATAACACTTGTCGTTTCTGTCATGCAGTTTCGGTCAAAATGTCTGCTACCCATGGGTGTAGCCCAGCGCTCTGCTCTATAACCACCGGTATGCAAACACCCAATGACATTGTTAGTTTCTGTTTTTCATAGCCACGGCTATCATGAAAAATGGCAAATAAAATATGCTTTCCTGGTCTCCCAAGCCCTCACCAAGTGCCCCCAACATCTATGCCAGCTCCTTGTTGCATATGGCCCCGCGGCCCTCACATGCATACGCGCACACACACAAAGTAAGGAGGACACGGGACGCGATGTTGCTTGCTACGCGTCCCGGCGGCAACTGCCCCACGGACGCAGTTTATTCCAACTGCGCATGCGCGGGTCCACAACGAGGCCCGCGCATGCGTGCTACATCAAACTGGGACGTCACATCCCTTTTCAACTTTAACCAAAACAGTGTAAACCTTCGGGGTGTGTGCACCCCTGCACAACTAGTGACCATGTGGGCGCTCGCATGAATAACTTGAAGTCTCACCTCACTTTCTCAGTTCAGTCACCTGAGTCCAGGACGTAGTCCTTGAGATGCCCTGGTAGTCTCCGCTCTCGGCGGACAGGGTACCTTGGCGAGATGGTGGGCGGAGTGGCACACTCCAGTTCAGAGCCAGTGGAGTCCCTGTTCTGCTCACCCTCCTGATCTCCAGGTGGCTCCTCCCGACCCACGGATTCCTCCGAAGCCCCGTTCTCAGCGGGTGTTTCGAGTCTTTTGAAGAACGACCGGTTGCGCGTGACTGTTCCTCGGTCGCAGGCTGCCGTCACCATCGTGCCCTTTACATGCGTTACCTTCCACGGGCGCGGCTCAAATGGCAGGGACAGCTTCCCCTCAAGGGTGCCGGTTTCGGACCAGCACTGTGTCCCCTACTCGCACCTCCTTTTCCTGCAGACCCCTCCGTTCACTTTCTTTGTCGTTACGCCTGGCCCGTTCTTCCTGGACTCCCTCATTGTTTATTATCCCTGGCGGACGGCCTTCCTCTTCCGGTAGCATTCCCCTCGGGCATCGTCCAAACAGTGCTTCGGCGGGAGCCACTCTCGTGGACTGGTGGGGTGTCGTGCGGTATTCTCTTAGAAACTCCACTAGCTTTCTCTCCAGGTCTTCACCGCCACTGGCGGAAATTCTTAGGACCTTGTTGAGAGGCCGCATCATTCTCTCAGCCTCCCCATTGGCTCGCGGCCAGAGTGGGGACACTCTGCGATGCTGGATCCCCCTTTCCCGGAGGTAAGTTGCGAACTGGCTGCCCGTGAACGGCGGCCCGTTGTCAGAGCACAATAGGTCCGGGAACCCATGTGTGGCGAACATTTTGTCCAACGCCTTCATCGCGAACTCTGTCGCTGTTGACTCTACCACTTCCACCTCGGGGTACCTGGACCATTGGTCAACCGCTACCAGAAAGTACATGCCACGACCAGTCGAGCCGAAGTCCACGTGGACGGTTCCCCATGGTTTGTTGCTGCGCTTCATCGATCTTGTCGGCGGGGCTCTGTCTCCTGGGGCCGCCGCTTGGCATGCCACACATCTCCTCACGAAGATCTCCACTCGCCCCTCCAAGTCCGGGAACCATACTTTGTCTCTCAGCCGAGCCTTTTATTTTGACAACTCCCTGATGACCAATGTGGGCCAGTTCAAGTACCCTTGTCCTCAGTGCCCATGGGATGACGATTTGTCTCCCCCGAAGTATTAGCCCATCGTCTGAGACGGAGAGTTCATCCCTCACTTTCCAGAGTGCTTGGAGGTCACTCTGGGCCTCTGCTTGACGGCGCGAGTTGTTACGCAGTACCTCCCTCCAATCACCGCTCCTCACGGCGGTCTTGACAATGCTAAAAACCTCGTCCTTGGAGCATTCTGTCGCTATTGCAATTCTTGAGAGTGCCATTGGAAGGGACCCTTCCACCACCTGACACAGCAGCCCGTGGCATTCGTTCGCCCCAATGTCGGTGACGGAGTTTTCCTTGCTGGGGTGGCGCGACAGGTAGTCGGCCAGGTTGTTCGTTCCTGGTCGGTAAATTAGTTTCACCCCATACTCCATCAGGGCCAGCATCCACCTCTCGATCTTGGGGGGCGGCTTGGTGACGCGCCCGCCAGTATGGGCAGTAGCGGCTTGTGGTCGGTCACCACCACGACAGGTTTGCCCAGGATGTATAAATGAAAATGGCAACAGCCCCACAGGATGGCCAACGCCTCCCGTTCGATCTGCGAGTATCTCATTTCCGTGTCCGAAAAGGCCTTACTTGCATAGGCGATGGGACGCATGTCCCCGCGTTCATCGGGTTGCAGCAGCACAGCCCCTACTCCCACTGGACTCGCATCGACCACCACCTCCGATTCCACCTTGGGGTTGAAGTATGCCATGGTGTCCCCATCGGATAGGGCGTTTTTCAGCGTCTGGAATGCCTCTTGTTCACTGGCACCACATTTCCACGCGGCGTCGTTCCTTGTTAGCACTCTGAGCGGTTCTGCCAGCGACGCTAACCCTTTGATGAAACGCCCGCAGTAAGTTACCATCCCCAGGAAGCTCCTTACTTCCGTGGGGGATTGTGGGGGGGCGGCTTCCCTAATGTCCTTGACTTTGGCTGGGTCAGGTGACACACCGGCCGCATGGAAGATGAATCCGAAGAAACCAATACGGTCCTTGAAGAACTTGCATTTTTGTCGATGAAGGGTGAGCCCTAAATTCTTCAGTCTCTGGAGCGTGTTCTCCAACCTCTTCATGTGCTCCCTTTCCGAGTCCGCGAAAACTAAGATGTCGTCGCTCATGTTCAATACCCCTTTTAGGCCAGCCAACGCCCCCCTGATGGTGTTCTGAAATACTTCGGCAGCTGACGAAATATAGAAGCTCAGGCGTTTAAATTGGTATAGGCCGTCATGCGTCGTGAAGGTTGTTATGAACCTGGAGTCCGGGTGCAGTTCAAGCTGATGATAGCCCGCTCGTATGTCCAGCTTTGAGAAGACTCTTGCCCCCTGAAGCTCTCCGATAATGTCATCTAGAGTTGGAGTAATGTGCCTCTCCCTCTTGATCGCAGCGTTTGGGAGGCGCATGTCCACGCAAATTCTCACCGCCCCGGGCTGTTTCGGCTTGGGAGCCACCACAATTGGTGACACCCAGGGTGTCGGCCCCTCCACTCTCTCAATAATGTCCATATTTACGAGTGATCGGAGTTCCTCCTCCACCTTCTCCCTTAGGTGGAACGGAATCCTACGGTGCTTGAGGGCTGTCGGTCTGATGGACTCGTCGATATGCAGGCTCACTGGGGGTGCTTTAAGCTTCCCTATACCCTCGAAGATGCCCGAGAACTTGTCCAGCAGCGTTTCGATGTCAATCTGGTATACACCATATGCAAAATGAACCAAATTGAGGGCCTCCGACGCAGCGCAGCTGAGTAGCGAGTGAGGGCTAACGTCCGTGACAAAGAATTTTGCCTTGATGGTACTTTCCCCCCTCGACACTGGTGACACAAATACACCCTTGAGTGGCAACGGGGTGTCTCCTCCAAAAGTGAATATCTTCGCCATGGACTTGTCCAGTGCCGGCGGGCCTGGGAGTCTTAGATAATCTTCCTCCGCCAGCACGCATACGGATGCTCCGGTGTCGATGAGGATCTGCGTCGGCACGCCCAGTATGTTCACCACACACCTGGGTTGTCTCTTCCGTTTGCTTTCTGAGGCAATGTTTGAAATGAAAAACACTTCTTCTTCGTCCTCCTCCTCCTCTTCCTCTTCCTCTGCAAGTTGCAACCTCCGCACCTCCTGTTCGAGAGCTGCGATTATGCGCTGCCTTCTGAAACCGCTGCCCCTTGCACTCGCGGGGCCTCTCTGAGTAGGTACAGGAGCAGGGGCGCGGCACATGCGGGCATAGTGCCCCGGTCCATTGCACCGTCCACACGATCTCGTTTTGGCAGGACACTCCTCTACATGTGGCAGGACATATCCGCAATCTTGTCAGAGTGATCCGGGTGCTGTGGGATATCTGTTCTCCGTTGTCTTCGGGACCCACTTATCCTTCAGCTTTGTCCTTTTGTTTATGGCAAAAGCTTCCTCCCTCGCGCTTGGCCTAACTGCTGCATCCATGCTCGCTCCTCTGGATTCTGCCAGCTCGTACGTCCGGCCACTACCTAGTATCTGCTGTAGTGTCCACCCCGGCTCTCTCAGCACTTGTCGCCACAATTTACCTGAGCTGCAGCCCTGAAGGACCTGGTTTCTTATCATCAGCTCGTATTTGTCCCAGCGACATGTGTTGGCCATCACTCTCAGTCTGGCGCAGAATTGATCGAGAGATTCTTCCTCCCTTTGCTTCTCTCTGCAGACCAAAAATCTTTCATAGTCGACATTCGACTGTGGAATGAAGTGGTTTTCTAGCGCAGTCTTGACAGTGTCGTAAGTAACTACTGGCAGGGTGAATGATTCGTAGATGCGCATTATGTCCAGCCCGGCCGAATACAGAAGGGTCGCCCTTTTTGCATCGTCGTTGGTGGTTCCGGTCGCTGTAAAGTACATCTCTAGCTTCTTAACCCATAGTAGCCACCTGGGTCCTAGTTTGGACGGGGGCCCTGACGTGTCAAACTCCTGCATTGGCAGCAGCGACCCCTGTTGTGTCCTCACCGCTCTTGTCGCAACTTCTGTGTCTTCGTCGCTACTGGCCATCTTCACAGGTCGCACAGGCACCTCTGGGTGTATTAGAGGCCGCAAACCTGGCTGGTGTAAGGCTCAACGTACCTCCTGCTGTTGTCTGTCGCCTTTTCCCCTTGTGTCCGGCTTTTTTTTTTTTTTTTTTTGGATTGTCCCCAGGTTGTTGGGGACAGTCAAATGTTCCAAAAATGTGCCCTTTCTTCTCCGGGTAGCAGCACACGAGAACCTTTTCAGGCTGCTACTGCTCTGAGGAGAAAAAGAAAACGTTCGTGCTCGGTCCGCGTTGTGTCCTCGCGTACTGATGCGGATTGTGCGCCCACGTACGTTGGGCGAACGCTGTGGCGGCAATCCCATCCTCATCGCCAGTTGTTGCATATGGCCCCGCGGCCCTCACATGCATACGCGCACGCACACAAAGTAAGGAGGACCCGGGATGCGATGTTGCTTGCTACGCGTCCCGGCGGCAACTGCCGCACGGACGCAGTTTATTCCAACTGCGCATGCGCGGTCCACAACGAGGCCCGCGCATGCGCGCTACATCAAACTGGGACGTCACACTCCTCACACTCTCCTGATTGCCTCCTTACCTCCCCGGCCCTCTCCCATTCCCCCATAATACTTGTTTTTTCGGTGATGCTGTTTCGATCAAACGAGTATACCCGAGGATACGGACGGCGCACTGCTCTATACCCGCGCGTATGATAACACCCAATAAAATTGTTGGTTTCTGTTTGTAATAGCCGCGGCTATCATGAAAAACACCTATACCAACTTCCTCCACTCCCCTGATGGTATGCTCACCTTCCCAGCACTCTCCCATTCCCCCTAAGACACTTGAATTTCAGTGATATACCTTCAGTTGAGATGTTGGGTAGCTGCAGCTATTCTTTCCGATAGCCGAGGTTACAGAAAAGCTTTGTGTTGCAAACTCATTCCCTAGACACCCTCCGACTCCCAAATTTCCCTTTGTGTCCTCTTGCCCCACCCACCTCGAGCCTGATTGCATTTGCATGTTGTTTTACCTACAAATGGCTTTTTTCTGCATTTCATTTTCTGATACCCTCGGCTATAGCTACGGCTATCTCTTGCATTGAGGGAAAAAAAGATGGCAGCTGTTTAATTTATAAACACCCAGTTTCTTTGTAATTTACCCGAGATATAATAATATTTTTGGAAGAACGGGACACCCCCTTCTCCATTAAATGTTTAAAAAACTACTGGACGGAATAACCCCAAACCACAAAAAGGCCTCAAGTCAACCCTTTGTGCCCAACTTGTTTCGCACCTTGTCCAAATCCATCCAGCGGTTTGGGCTGTGCAGTCCAGCAAAAAATTACCTTTTTTGTCTATGGGAAAATTAATGGGGACTAATCCGCAACTTTGTTTTTTTTTATTAATAATTTTTTTTCTTTTTTTTAATGAATCATTCCCAAAATTAGCAGTCTGTGGCTTGGGGTCCAGACATACATAGTTACCTTCAGAATTTTGACCAAATCTGCTGCAAGATCAACCGTTATTAGCAATTCATTTTTTTGGGTTTCCTATGGTCCGACTCACCTTAATTATAGTGTGGCGCCGCCGCCCTATAATATTTATATATATATATATATATGTATATATATAGAGAGACAGACAGAGAGAGAGAGAGAGAGAGAGCGAGGCAGAGAGTGCGATGAAGAATTAGATTCACATAGACAGAAGGATATGCAGACACACTGACAGAGACAAATATGTAGAGGGACACTGTGAGGATGACAGAGGAAAATACATGCACAGAAGAAGACACAGAGGCAGACACATAGGGATGCACTGAGAGAGACACAGGTACAGACAAAGAAAGGAAGTTAAGTAAGTGCACAAACAATTTCTCACACTGGATGAGAAACAATTTCTCACATTGGATGAGAAAGGCCTAATTAAACCACACAAAAACCCAGCAGAGCTCCCAGATATTCATGCCACAAGTTAAAATAATTAACCAACTGCTGGAAATATAAAGTTGTATTTCACTACTTTACGAGTACACCATCTCGCTCCAAAAGTACATCTGGATTCCAGAGCCTAATAGGGGAGGGAGCGAGGCAGGTGGAAATACATTTCCTGCTCTGGCAGGTACAAAAGCAAAGGTCTCAGCACATTACAAAATGACAGACACACCCTTTGAATGCATGGTCTGCCTTCTCATTCCCTCAATCAGCCTATGTGAGTCAATTAATTTCAACTAAACCCATCCCCCACCAATTCTTCAACACAGGGCCAGCTCAAGGGGATGACTCACAAGGATGTATAAACTCAGGCTCTCATTCAGACAGTGTATGTTTGGAGAAGGAACTTTTTGGGGAAGATTTGAGGAGGAAGCAGGCAAAGTTACCGATAGAAGAGAAATTCAGTGGCAGAAGGAGGAGCTGAAACGAATGTCCAGTTCTCAGAATGGAAAGCTAATGCTGAAGGCCAAGATGGAGGTGGCCACAGATACTGATTATAAGGTGATAGAAGAGGGTGACCATGGTTGTGTGGTTGGAGGTGAATATCAACGGGCAGAGAGAGGGGCATATCTAGAAGGAGTGGAATATTACAAGCCAGAGACAGAGGGCTACTGGGCAAAAGGACTTGTAAAGGGTAGAAAAAGCATATGGACATGGGAGACTAGTGATTGGGGAGAAGGTGTCCTGATGTATTAAGAAGGTCTACGAAGGGGTGAAGAGAGTGGAAAAGACCCAAGAGCATAAGAGGCTAGTGATTGGAGAGTGTAACATGCCCAAAGGGGGAAGAAATTGTCCAAAGGGGAGAAGATGGTAGAAAATACACAAGAGTGTGGGAGGTCAATGAGTAGTGAATAGAAGGTGTCCAAAATAGAGTTAAAAGTGTCCAAAAGGTTGAAGAGGTTAGAAGTAAAGGAGTGTGGGAAACCAGTGGTTCTGAAGTAAAAGGTATCAAAGGGGTGAACAAGTCAAAAGGGAGTGTGGGAAATCAGTGGATGGAAGGTTGAAGTTGCCCGAAAAGGTGTGGTGTGATGATAGAAGGCTAAGAAAGGAAGGGTGCCTGAAGCCTGTGGTGGAAGGACGTGGGTGTTAGCAGCTGCTGAGTTCATTGCTGCTCCATTTCTCCTGCCTTTCCCACCATCCTCCAGTCTACATAACCCACCCACCTGACTCATAGCGGTGAAGCATGTGATGGGAGGCATGGGTGTTAACCGCTGGGATCATTTCTGCACCTTGTCTCCTGCCTTTCCCAGCATCCTCCTGTCTTCA